>NC_132784.1:81774763-83099763 GCF_048418805.1 Vulpes vulpes | reverse complement strand
GCGACCCACGGCCTCCAGCCCCGCCTCCTCCGCCGCGGGGTTCCACCCGCAGCCCCGCGAAATCTGCATAGTGACCGCCCCCCGGGGAGCTCATTGGTGCAGCGTCTGCCCGTCGCGGCCGGTGATTGGTGGGCCGCCCCGGGTCATTTGCATGCCGGCGGCGGCCGGGGTACCCAGCGGCGCGGGCGGCCGGCGCCGAGCAGAAGTTTGCAGAGCGCTCTCTCGCCGGCTGGTCCGGGACTCCCGCGCCGCCGCCGCCGCCGCCGCCGCCGCCGCCTCCCCCCCCCTCCTCCTCCTCCTCCGCCCCCCGCCGCCGCCGCCGCCGCCCTGTTCTCTCGGGATTCCTTCCCCGCGGAGGACGGACGCTCCGCTGGCGGGAGGCTGAAGTGGACGCGCCGCGGGGCCGAGCGGGCGCGGCGGGGGCCGTTGCGCTGACAGCTGCGCGGGGGCCCCGGCCGCCCCGGCCGCCCCGGCCGCCCCGAGGCTCGCGCACCTTCCCGCGGCCCGCGGGCGCGCCATGTGGCCGCCGAGAGGAAGGAGGGCGCCCCGCAGAGCCTAGAGCCCGTTCCTGCCCGCTGGGGAGGGGAGCATGGAGTCGTGAGCGCCCCTCGCTCGGCGAGGCCGCGGCCGGCGGGCTCCCCATGGCCGGGACGTACAGCTCCACCCTGAAGACGCTGGAGGACTTGACCTTGGACTCCGGGTATGGGGCCGGGGACTCGTGCCGCTCCCTCAGCCTGTCGTCGTCCAAGTCCAACTCGCAGGCGCTCACCTCTTCGGCGCAGCAGCACCGCGGGGCGGCCTGGTGGTGCTACTCCGGCTCCATGAACAGCCGCCACAACAGCTGGGACACGGTGAACACGGTGCTGCCCGAGGACCCCGAGGTGGCCGACCTCTTCTCGCGCTGCCCGCGCCTGCCCGAGCTGGAGGAGTTCCCCTGGACCGAGGGCGACGTGGCCCGGGTGCTGCGCAAAGGCGCGGGCGGCCGGCGGCTGCCGCCCTTCTCCGCCGAGGCCGCGCGGCGCCTGGCCGGGCTGCTCCGCAGGGCGCTCATCCGCGTGGCCCGCGAGGCGCAGCGCCTGAGCGTGCTGCACGCCAAGTGCACCCGCTTCGAGGTGCAGAGCGCCGTGCGCCTGGTGCACAGCTGGGCGCTGGCCGAGAGCTGCGCGCTGGCGGCCGTCAAGGCGCTGTCCCTGTACAGCATGAGCGCGGGCGACGGGCTGCGCCGCGGCAAGTCCGCGCGCTGCGGCCTCACCTTCTCCGTGGGCCGCTTCTTCCGTTGGATGGTGGACACGCGCATCTCCGTGCGCATCCACGAGTACGCGGCCATCTCGCTCACCGCCTGCATGGAGAACCTGGTGGAGGAGATCCGGGCGCGGGTGCTGGCCAGCCAGAGCGCCGACGGGGGAGGCGGCGGGGGCGGGGGAGGGCCCGGGGAGGTGTCCGCCGAGGCCCTGGAGATGGTCATCAACAACGACGCCGAGCTCTGGGGCGTCCTGCAGCCCTACGAACACCTCATCTGCGGCAAGAACGCCAACGGTAAGCGTGCGGGCCTCGGCGGTGGACGGGACGGACGGGAGAGGGACGTGCCCCTCCCTGGGCTGCCCCGCCGGGCGCATTTCCTAGGGCGAACGAAGCTGGGGGGTGTGCCAGGACCTGGGAGAGAGAAGACGCTTGTTCTCAGGGTGGAGTCCATGACGTGGTCCTGGCCCGAGATAGTTCTTCTGGCGACTGGCTTTTGGAGGATAAAGCTGAGGTCGATGTACGACATCCTGTTCCTCGTGGCCTTGTCACTGCCTGGGTGCTCTTCTTGACCAAGCCATTCCTGAACCCCTCCTGCCGGGAAGCTGACTACCCTGACACTCTTTGCCTTGCTGGACTGCGTGTCTCGCATGGTCTTTCCCCAACAGCGGAGCAGATCGACTGTGGCTCTGACCCTAGATCTCTCCAGCCCAATAGCAGCAGCCAGAGGGTACATCCAGGCAGTAGGATGGGAAGAAGGGGACAGGAAAGCCAGGATCAGGTGCAGCTGCCTTGGGCTTTGCTGGGTTGAAGGATCTACACTTCAGGCCTTCTCCTGGAAGGCGGAGAAGTTCTGGTGGGTTCTTAACTGCCTGTGCTCAGGCCAGTGGAAGCTGGTGACTCCTGAATCCCCTCTCCAGAAAGAGAACCACATACGGACTCTCAGGGGCCTGAACTTCTTAAGCTGTCACCAGTCAAGTGAGCAATTGATTAAAGCCCCGTGTGTTGCATTAAATGCACAATCTTATGGGCTTTCCTGAAAGAAAAGATGACCCAGTAAACTGGCGAGTGGGGAAGAGGTGTGGGGGATAGGAAACTGCATGATGTGCATTCTGAGAAAGGAACCGCACTGAGTACTTAGTTGCATTTCTCTGGAGGAGGACAGGGCTTCAGTGCAAAGGGTAGAAGGGAAGCACTTGACCTTCTCCCTGGTAAGGTTAGGGTGTGACATACGTTTAACAGCAAACTGCCTACCAGACTCCAATTTCAGAAGTCAGCAAACCATAAATTATTTAGAATGGTACTATGGCGAGACATCCTTGCAATCTGATTGGAAGGCCATTTTGGGAACAGCCTTCAGTGGCAAGCAAGTAGTCCGCGGACGAGGCCAGGTGGGTACTGAAAAGGGAGTCAAATGTAAATGTGCTTTGACATCAAGGAGCTAAAATTTTAAGTGAGCACTTAACAGTATGTCGGTTGCTGTTCTTAGCATTTCATGTGTTAACCCAGGAAATCCCAGCAACCCAATAAGGTAGGTACCCTATAGTCTTATTCTCGTTATACTGCTGGGGAAACCAAGGTACACACCAGTTAAGCAATTTACCCAAAATTACACAGATATTAAGTGACAAAGCTGGAATTTGAGGCGAGGTAGGCTCCAGAGTTCAAGCTTTAAGCCATCAGAGGGGGAGGAAAACAGCTTCGTTTTTATTAGCACAGTTTCCAGGGATGGCAGCTGACATCTCAGGCCTCATTTTGAAGATAGTCTGTATGTAGCAGCATGGCTTTTGCTTAGCCCTTCCTTGGTTTTGCTTTTAATTCTGGCACCACCAGAGGAGATGCCTGGCATGGAAGAGCGTTTGCCTTTTAATTTTCCTCCTCTTAGATCAGAGTTGAGGTCAGCCCGGAGTCTGTGTTGATGATGTCAGAGCTGATAATTGTGCTTTACGTCCTGGGTTTGTGGTATCAACACCGAGAACATGAGCTCCAGGAGAGGAAGTGGGGGGCAGGGGGGTTTCCACCCACTGTCCTAGCCCGGGGGAGAGTCCTGTACTTTGGGCTGAGGGGGATGACCCAGACTGAGCTCAAAGAAGTAAACCCCCTAGGAGAAAAGACTGACGCCCCAAGCCTGTAAACCAGACTAGAACAAAAATGGAACAGTAGGTGCCAGACCGAACCAAAAATGCCCTTCGTGCACAGCTGGTGCCCAGCAGGTTGAGGAACTTCTCAGTTTTTCCAACTGCAAATTGAAGCTAGGAGGAACAGCTGCCTCTCCAGGGTCCCCGGAAAATGTAGATAGAGTAGCCAGAAATTGCTAGAACACAGGTGTCTTCCACTGAAGGGCTTATCCCAAAGCACCATTTCTTGGCTAGGGTCATCACTCCTTGGGATTTTCTTTACAGGATGAGGTTTTGACCCCATAACTGACCTTCCTCCCCCACCCCAAACAATCCTTCTCAAGCCTTGGTAGTCAAGACAGCAGGACTCCACGCGACTGAGAGCAAAGCTCCCTGGATGTTGGGAGCAAGAGTCTCCCTCTGTGCATCCCCTGGTCTCCTGGGAAGTCTCTTGCAGGCCAGGTGACCATTGGCTTCCACTTAGTAATACGGATGCTCATTTTTTATACATGAGATCCTGGGGGTGGCCTCAGTAAACAATAACCGGGCTGATTTATGAAGTCTGTTTAGACGAGCTAAAATGAATGTTTAGTAGAGGAGCAATGAATTACTTATGCCTGAAAGCTGACCTCAGAGGGAAGCAGAAATTGCTCAGGGGAGGAATGGGAGATCCAAACCCTTTGTCACACTGGAGCCCCATGGCCGGCCAGGTGACCGTTTACACAGCTGAAGACCAAGGGAGAAATGGCTACACCCGGGAGGAGGGTGCCGGTTCGTGTTCTCGTCCTGCTGGTCTTCCCTTTCAATTATATCTTTATTGCTGTTGCGCCTGCTAATTATACGGCATGGGCACATGCATTTGACTCAGCTATATGGGGCTCTTAAACTTTTAATGTCTTCCAACCGGGAATTCAAGGGCTCTAATCCATCCATTCCTGGCCATTACTCAGAGTGCTGGGCAAATATGGTTTTGCTCAGCCCAAGATGGATGATAAAAGTTGTGCAGTGTTTATACAACATGATCTCAGCTTCATAGAGCAACAGGAGCTATAGATCACTTGCTCATTTGGTATTGATGTCCGTGTTCCCAGGGCAGTGTCATTAAGTGATGATACTTCCGCGGCTTCCTTATGGGAGCTGGAGAAACCACTTTAAGACGATAGTATTTATAAGCACGGACTTGGCAGAAAATAGAAACTTCTCTCATTCACTGCCCGCTTCCTCCCTGCCCACTCTTTCCTATCTCTGTGTAGAAGTTTGATAACTGAGACTCACTCCTGGGTTTCTTCTTGGCTGTCTTTGTCTTACGAAGCCTTCATGAGGGTTCAAAGCATTTGAGAAAATCCTCTTCAATTCCCAGGACTGTGATAGGCTTCTGCTGAGAATATTCTTACTTCAAAGCAGTAACCAGGAAGTGCGCAAGGGTAGCTGGATCACAGTGGTGAGGGGTGCAAAGTCCCAGTGAGGGTTTGGAGCTCACCTCTGCTGTTCAGACGAGTGACCTGGGGCATATTTCTTAGCCATTGTCATCTGGAAAATGGGTGGTAATGACAGCACATAACTCATAAGGTTGGCATGAGGATTGGGTGAGATCATAGATTTAAAGACCTTAACCGATAGTAAATGATAGCAGTTCATTCAACAAATATTTACTGAGCACTCACCCTGTGCCCATCACTGCTAAAAGTGCTGTGGATGAGTAGGGGAGGGTCCTCCTCTCATGAAGCTTATAAACCAGTGACAAATAGGGATTTACCCTTAATATTAAATGTTATTTAAAAAACAAACAAGGTAATGGGATAGTGTGGCTAGAGCTGATCTAAATGCCAGCCAGGGAGGGCCTCTCTGGTGACTCACAAGCAATAGGCAGTGTAGCAATACCACTGCCATCGAAGACTCTAGCAAAACATAGTGGCTGAGGACTTTTCTGAATTATTCAGTTTTCTGTCATCTGAAGCAAGTGCCAACAGCCTCATTCACAGCCAAGAAATAAAAGGGCTGCATCTACAGCGGAGACGAGCTGTTCTCCCAGCTGTAGGACGCAGTTAGCAAGGAGACCATCAGGAGGTTTCCCTGACATCATCAACGAAGGGGCAAGGGTTAATTGAGCCGCTGGTTGCTACGTAATCAGTTTCCACACCTGGGTAGTCTGAGGGGGGAGGGCAGCTTCTCTTGGGCTATTTTATTGAAGCCAGGGGAGCTGGTAACACTGAAACAAAGCAAGCTTTGGAAATGAAAACATTTTTTTTCACCCCCTTGCATGTCTGAGAAATGCAACTCCAGCCCTAAGTAGTTAGAGGAACAAGGTGGGGTTGTTCTGCTTTTTCCAGAAGGCTTTACCTGACTCCTTCACCCCCCCACCCCCACCCCCGCCTCTCTGCGATGTTCCCGCAGCACCCAGAGCATTTGCTCCGTAGCATTTCCTGCTTTTGGGTCTGTGTCTCCCACCCAACTGTGAGCTCGTTGTTACCCCCCTCGTGCCTCACCCGGTGTCCGGTGCATAGTACTTGTTAGGCGAATAACTGATTCCACCACACGAGTGTTTAGCTCCAGAAGGTTGGTTTGACACCACGGAAGAACCTTCCCCCTTTTATACTGAGGCAGGGAACTCCAAGTTCTTGATGAACAGAGGCAGCGTTGTGGGGGTTTCCAAGTCTTAGGCACATCATTCAGCTTTTGATACCCTCGTTTCTCGCAGAGTTCCCGAGGCCAGCTGTGATTCATGGATGTAAATGGAGGGGTTTCAAAGGTAAATAAGGGGTTCCTTCAGGGTGCAGTACCCGAAGTGTGACTTAGTCACAGCAAAAGTCTGCTGGGCAGCAAATGAGTCTACAGGAGGGCTGAGTTGAGAGACCGAGGCAGCCGGTTCCCCTAAGAACAGCACCACCACCCGCCCCTTGCCCGTAGCTACCCCAGAGGGCGATCCTGGTTGATGACTCTTGCTCAGAGGAGGTTCCACCCCCCTGCCTCCAACCTGAGAAGGAACCAAGGCAGTTGACTGCCGAGACGCTCCTGGGATCCACGAGTGCCACCTAAGTTCCAAGACAAGCCAGGGACACCCCGCTCATAATCCTCAGGTTGTCCGAATCCGGCCCCTGCCAGGCAGGACGGTGGGTGGACGCTTTGGCCTGTTTCCACACTTCGACACTTTGTGCAGCACCTTAAATGGTTTTTCACCCGTGACCCGGTAAGGGGACCCATCAAAATCCATTAAACAGGATGCCCTTTCCCGGAATTGACAGTGAGGTCACAGCCGTGCCAGGACCAACCCCCGTAGTGCTCAAGCCTTTTAGGCCTGTGCTTCTCCGGTGAAGACCCACAGAAGTAGGGGCACCTGGGTGGCTCAGTGGCTTCAGCTTAGGGCATGGTCTCGGGATCGAGTCTGGTATGAGGCTCCCCCAGGGAGCCTGCTTCTCCCTCTGCTTGTGTCTCTGTCTCTGCCTCTCTCTCTCTCTCTCTCTCTCTCTCTCTCTCTCATGAATAAGTAAATAAAATCTTAAAAAAAAAAAAAAACACCCAGGCACGGCTCTTCCTCCACAGGAGTCTGTGTTACTTTGCTTAAATGCCCTGGCCGGCTGGTGCTGTCCATCTGAAGGAGCCTCGACTGCTGCTCCTGGGGGGGCAGGGGCTCGCCTGCCCGGGGAGGGCCTTACAAGTGTCAGCTGCTTGGTGATCAGTGAGCCCAGCTGAGTGGAAAAGCTGCGGCCTCCACTGGCCAACTCTTACAGGGAGTGAGTCAGTTCAGGGAAGGAGGAAGCACAGTAGGAAAAGTACCCCGAGGGCGCCTGTGTTTAGGCCACTGCCCTCTGGGAGCTCAGCGCACTGGCTCTGCAGTCGGCAGAAAAGCCTTCACCTTCTCAGGCTCTGCTAGGGCGCCGCCTCCACAGGGCGAAGGCTGGGTGCTGGGAGCCCGGGGAGAGACGCGGCCCCTTAGCAAGCGCCCAAGTGTGTTGGTTTTGGAGTCTGAGTTGGGCCCCAGGTTGCTTTGCCTCAAGTAAGTCGCTCCAAGTTTCCGTCGATCTTCTGTAAAATGAGGGCCTGGCTCCCCTGCGTGGGGTGGTCACCCAGTGTGTGGTCGGTGCTCCAGGCTGGGTGACCTCGGGGGCACCCTCGCTTGGGAGCTGTGCGACCCTGGGCGGGTTAGCTTCTGTGCCTTAGTCTCTTTCTCTAGAACAGGATCTCTCAACCCTGACCACTGTTGACATTTGGGACCGGATGGTTTCTATTGAGGGGGCAGTTGTGGGCGCCGGGAGGTGCCTCTACCCACTAGATGCCAGTAGCATCCCCCATGCCCCGTGCTGCCGGCTGTGACAATCAGAAACGTCTCCAGAACTTGCCAGATGTCCCGTGGGGTGGGGAGGGGTGCGAAATCACCGCTGATTGAGAAATGCTGCTCTGTAATAGGACTGGAAAGAGCACCCGACTCACAGGATGAGTATGAGGATTTAATAAAAGCCTCTGCAAGGAACTTTGTACTCTGCCTGGCACATCAAATATTAATTCTAATTATCGCTGTAGTTTTGCAGACTCGTGTTGAACATGCTGGTCTTATTTGCTTTTGTCGTGGTGGGAGGCTGTAGCACAGGGGAGGACCGTGACCCAGATCGCAGAGTGACGAGCGTTCATCACAAGGCTTTCCTTGGTGACTAACAGGTAGAAGGAAGTTGTGGAATCGTGAGAAAGCACCCTGGCGGCCTGCTCGGTCATGTGGCTCGACGGTCCCCCGGGTGAAGCCGGCTGGCCGCTAGCCCGCTGCCCGAGCCCGTGCACAGATGACCGCGGCGATGCCAGCCCGCAGCTCGGGCCCCGGGGAGCGCTTCTGCTGCGGAGGCTGGGCCGCGCGTGTCACAGCTGCCAAGTCCCGAGCCACAGGACAGCAGGTGTTTTGTGTTTTGCTGGCCTGTCACGTAAACATACTTTGTGGTCTTTTTGCTTGTTTTAGAAGAGGCCTAAATGGTTTTGCAGCTTTGGCGGCACGTTTGGAGCCGCACGCCAAACCGGGAGGAGCAGCTTAAGGAGCACAGCCCAAGGAAGCCCGGGACCCGGCTGCTTCCCAAGAGCAAGCTACGGGCGAGGCGGACAGATCGGAGGAGGACAGGCGCTGATGCTGCCTGTCAGGGAGCGGAGAATCCAGCAGGGAAAGCAGAGCGCACATGCAGATCCCCACAAGGAGGTCTGGGGTCGCTGCCCTCGGCCCGCGAGGATGGCCTCCACCTGCCGTGGGCCGCTGCCCTGCGTGGCTCCTGGGTGCTGTCCCACTTGGGAGCTTCCCATTCCTAAGCCCTCCTGCGAGGTGGATGCAATGTCTCCCCTACAGATGGGGACCTGGGGGCTTTTGGTGACTTGAGAGCACCAAGTGGGGAGAGAGAGGAGGCCTGACTGGCTGGCAGGGACACAGGGCTGCTTCCTAGAGGATGTGGCATTGGGGCCAGTGGGATTTGGGCAGGCCGAGCTGTGACAGGGACGGCAAGGCAGTGCGGGGAGCACGCAGGCTTTCAGACGGGGAGAATGATGTGCGCAAAGACCTGGAACCCAAGAGAACGGCAGGCAACCCTGTTTGGCCAGAAGGTTCAGGCACATAACAGGGAGAGCAGAGCAGATAACACAGTGAAAAGGACAACTTTCCCACATCTTTCATCCAGATGTTCAGAAGCCTGCCAGCGTGCAGGAAGAGTGCTTTCCAATACTCATTTTTATAATTCAGAAATCGAGTGTGTCTGCTCCCCAGTGCATCCTAACCACAGCCCCAGACCTCCCATTACCCCTCCAGTTGATTGAAAGCTTGGCCTCAGCGATGCCCCCATCCGTTGTCCCAGCAGCACAAGGAACCAGAGACGACTCACCGAGCAGACTTGGGTTGAGAGGGCGTGGAGAACAAGACTTCACTCAGCTCCGCTTCTCCCATTTGACTTGGCTTCGGACTCAGCCTTTCTTCCCAGGGCCCTGAACAGAGCATTTCAGGCCAAAGCAATCCCGGTACCAAATGGAGGTCAGGGCTGATGGGCTTGTTCCATGTGGCCGTTGGATTAACTCTTGCCAAAGCAGGAGTCTAAACCTTGGAGGTGGAGAGGGCCCATAACACAGGATGAGATAATAGGGTTCCAGAACTTTCTTCATTTATGAGTCTGACTTGCTAGGTTCAATTTCTAGTTTAGAGTTGATCATTTTGGAAAGTAGCAGTGGGTCGGTTCTCAGAGAGGTTCAGTCACTTGCCAATTCTCGGGGAAGGTGTTTCCAGAGCGTTGATAAAGATTTCAGTCTTGTTAAATGTCTGATCTTGTGGAACCACCCGATCCACCATCTGGATTGGACTCCCTGGAGTCCAGCTGAACTCCAGTGACAATAATAAAATGTGATAGGTCATTAATGGCCTAGCTAATAACTCTGCTGTTAGTCCTTTTCCTGACCCCAGTGGAGGATTATTATCACTTGAAAAAGATCATGAATGAAATATATATATACACACACACACAGTCATTTGCAGTTAATGATTTGGAGTCCATTTTTTTTTCCAGAAGTGAGTTGAGGAGGGTGGGGGTGGGTTCAGATCCATGATGGAAAAATTAAATAGGGAAACTCAACTTGGAAGCACCAGGTAGACAACATTAGGGCAGGAAGGGATTAAATTGGACCCCAGAGAGGGCAAAACAAGCCTTTCAGTGCATGGAAACCATCCCTAAAACGGAGGCCAAGCTTTTGTTAAAAATTAAAAAAAAAATTTTTTAGCCTGTGTCTTTTAAATTATGAAAATTGGCACTTTCTGTGAGGAGAACTGTTAATAAACACAAGCTGAAGCTCATGCACCGAGCAAGTATCTCATGTACAAGCGTCTAGGACCGTCCAGTTCGGAGAACAGAGGGTTTGGATCCAGAAGATTCTGTGTTGGAGTGCGGCCCCTCCATGACCTGGAGTGAATCACTGTCTTCTTGGCTCTCCTGTTGCTTTATCTGTGGTGTGAAGAGGTCAGGCTACATTCTCCACGGGCCCTTCTGTCTCTGATAATGTTTCTAGACCCCACAAGGACACTGAAATCATTTTCCTAAGGTCAGGCCCTGTGATTAGTATCCTTGGGAAAGGAACAGCCCGGGATGGAGCTGGACGTGCTCTTTGAAGACCTGGCTGGGTAGCAGGACTAAACAACCATCCTTTTCCATATTGGGATTAACTGCAATTACTGTATTAGAGATCTCTCCCCCCCCCACCCCCCCATATCAGAAGGATAAGTTCTGTCTCCTTCTGGCCGACCCAGCACTTCAGTGCTCAACAGCTGTGTCCAGACCCTGGCAGGCCAGCACTGTGCTGAGATCGGCTCCGAGGTGACCTCATGCAGCCGGTGTTTGAAGCCCGCCCACCCAGACTTGGGTATTTATAGTAGGGGAGCAGCTAGGAAAAAAAAATTAAATACGCTACACCCGTCTTTATACTATGTGGGACAGAGACAGGCATTGTGAGGAATTTAGAAAGCAGGGCTGTATAATCCAGCAAGATATTTTTAAATGCTGTTTGTTGCAGTTGGCAGGGCCGGTTTTTCAAAGAGGAGGGAAAGTAAGAGTAAGTGGGGATGACAGGCCGCCAGGAACTCCAAGCAGTGAGATGTGGAGCTCGGCAGTCCAAGGTGTACGGATTCTGAACCCCAGGTTACCCCACAACCACAGAGTTTGTGGTTTGGGAAGGTCACCTTGAGAGGCTCTGTGAATGGGGCAGCCTACCATCCCTCTTCCCCACCAGCCCATCCACTGGACAAAATCCCCAAGTTGAAAATGAATAATATGTTCTGAAGATGGCAGCACATACAGCCAGAAAAAGTTGCTTCTGTGGAAACCAGGGGCCTGGTGCTGCTTCTTTAACACCTCTCAGCAGCCGGGTAGATCGAGTTGTACACGAGCACACACTTTGGAAGCAAGTTGCTCGCAGCTGTTCTGGATGTAATCCTCCTGGGACGAGCCGGGCAGGCCAGAATTACGCTAGGACCCAGTTCAGTAGCAGGTGAGTGCGCTCCAGGGGAGAGCTGCCTCTGAAAAGGCATCAGAGTGAGCCCCACCCATCTAGTGACCAAGAGTTGAGATTGGTGTACATCCACTTGTTCATCCAACACATATTTAGTTACTGACGACTTACTGTGTGCATACTGGGCACTATTGCAGGTTTGGTGATTGAGCAAATGAACCTGAGGGGCCTGGGGGGTGGGGTGGGTGGGTGTAGTCCTGGTGCAGAACGAGGAAGAGTGAGGCCTGCTGGAAGCATCACAGTGAGGACAGCCAGGCTGGAGCAGGCTGATCCGGGCAGGGGAAACAGCAAGTGCCTGGTGGGTGCCAGGAAGCCAGCCTGGCTGGGGTGGGGGAGCTGCGGTTGGAGAGCGCGGAGAGGGGTGATCACCCAGGTAGGGCCTTGTAGGCCGTTGTGTGGCGCTCCGACTTTTAGCTGAGAGTCTGCTGGGAGCCACTGGAGGGACTTACAGAGATGACATGATCTGATTTGTATTTTCATGAGGTCACCCCCTCTGCTGTGTCGGAAAGGGACCGCGGCATCAAGTACGGAATGGAAGCAGTGTAACCACTGGGAGGCTTTTGCAGGAAATCCAGGCGAGGGAGGATGGCGGCCTGGATTGGGTGTCAGTGGGGAGGCTAGGGGGGGTATTTTGAAGTGAGAGCCAATGGGTTGTGTCAACAGCTTGGATGTGTGAGATGTGAGAGAGGAATCAATATGACACCAAGGTTTATGGTCTGAGCACCTGAAAGAAGGGAGTAGCCATTGCTTAGAATGGCAACAGCTGTGTGCGGAAGAAGCCGGATTGAGCCAAAGGGCTGAGTGTGAGTTTGGTTGCTTGCCTCACACTTCTATGTGGAGATACCAAGTAGGAGGTTGGCCCCCAGATCTCCTCGAATGCCCTTGATCATATGATGGATTGAAACATTGCCCTCCTTTGTCTGCCCTGCTAGTGGGCACGGTCCAGCAGGGTCACAGTGCCTCGGGCAGGAGAGATTTATTTTCAGCCTTATAATTCTGTGGTCGATGGCCTTTAAGAGCCCCTGAAAGTTTGCTTTCCAGCTTCTTCATGGGCAGCCAGCAGCCTCTAATGAAGATCATCAACTCTGTTGTTTCCTGTCATTAAGTTGAGATCTGTTTAATTAGGTCCAGTTGTTCTGTGGATTGCTCTGACTTTGGGCGTGTATCCCTCAGTCCTGGGAAAGTGAGACTCCATCTCAGGCCACTTTGGGTTCGTGGAGGTCAAATCTGGGTCACAAATGTAGCCAGAGAGAGAACCTGGTTGGGTGCTTGGAAAAGGCAGAGGGGGATCTGGAACAGTCTGAGAAAGGCACTGGGAGTGTCTGAGTGCCTGTTACGTGGCGTGGGCTCTGCTTCTCAGGAGGGGCATGCCAACACAGGTGGCCAAGAGGTGGAACATGAGTCACCACTGCCTGACTGCCAGCTAGTTACCTGGTCTCCGAGCATCAGTTTTCCAATGCTGTTTAATGGATATTTATCATGGTTCCTCTCTCAAAGGGTTATTTCAGTGGCTCTTGACCCTAGATTCACATTAGAATCACCTGGAAAGCTTTAAACACACACGCACACACATACACCTGTGTGTGTGTGTGTGTGTGTGTGTATGTGCGTGTCTTAAGGCCCCACCTCCAGGAATTCTGATATAAATTGCCTGGCATGGGGCCCAGGCCATGTGGGTAGTGTTCCTGGGAAGTCTGGTGCTCAGTGAACACTCAGTAGCTATTATTGACGGTAAAAGAATCGTTGTTCTGGAGTGCTCAGTTCTGCTCCACCCGGGATGGTGACTTGCCTTCACTTCACTGCTATGCTGCTGTGGTTCACTCATCTGGAAGTGTCACCACTGGACACCCCAGAGGAGCTTGAATTGATAGGGTGGCATGAAAAGGGCAGAGCTGGGGCACCTGGGTGGCTCAGTGGTTGAGCATCTGCCTTCACCCCAGGGCGTGACCCTGGGGTCCTGGGATTGGGTCCCACATCGGGCTCCCTGCAGAGAGCCTGCTTCTCCCTCTGCCTGTGTCTGTGCCTCTCTCTGTGTCTCTTATGAATAAATAAATAAAATCTTAAAAAAAGAGGGGGGGGGAAGAGTTAGGTCTAGAATGGTAGTGGCACAATATCATAAATTTATCCTGTTAATAAATTATTTTATTCCATCTTTAAGAGGAGGAAACTGAGTCACAAAGAGGTTGAGTCACTTGCTCAAGGTCATGCAGCTAATGAGAAGTAGAGACTGTGATGGACCCCAGGCAGCCTTCCTGCAGCTTCTCTCCCCTCCCGCCATGCTGTGTTCCCTTCCCAGCCAGAGAAGCTGAGAGGCTGAATTCTCACCTCAGACCCCCAGCACATACCTGCCCTGTGCAGTCTTTCCAGAGTCACCAGGCCCTACGCCATGCACCTTGCTTGTGTTTTACCGTGTGATTCTCGACATCGCCCAGTGAGGTGTGTATTCTCCTCACCCCCTCTCACAGCTGACTAAACTGAGGCCCAGAGAAGTCCAAGTGGCATCAGCGGGTAAATGACGCAGCAGGATTCAAACCCGGGTCTTCCGGGCTCCAGAGTCCCCACCTCCTCTCTCCTCGGGAGCAGCCTGGGTGGAGAGGAAGCCCATGCAGTGGTTTCCTGAGCAGGGTCAGTCCAAGAGGGCAGGAGGACCTGAAGCCAGGCCAGAGCATCCCTCCGGACAACAGAGGCCCGTAGGTGCCTTAAAATAGTGACCTGGCCCAGCGGGGTGGCCGGGGACAGGCCCAAGGGCTGAGGTGTTTGTTCTCTGCTGTTTAAAGAGCCCGCCTGCCAAGCTCATTGCTTCTCATCTGTTGCTGTGAATGAAATAACCTCTGAGAGATTGTATGTGTTGGTTGCTTAAAATAGTTCAAGAGGAAGAATGTTTGGAAGCTTTTAGCTCCCTGAGTCTATTTCCTCTTGATTTATGACACCTTAGAGAGTGCTGGGCCTCTTCTTGTTTATTCTTCAGGCTTTTCCTTTCTACCATATTTTAGCCCTTATGTCATTGTAAACCAAGAGGGTTTGTTCCTTCCCACCCCCCCCCAAAAGTGACAACCTTTCCTAAACAATTTAATGGGGGTAGGGAGCTACACATTTAATTTTTGTTTTTAAAAGGAGGGGGGAAAATGAGGTGAGGCCATTTGTTTTGGAAATAGTCATTTCTCTCTTCCAGCTGCAGACGTTTCCAGATCATAGTGATGGTGTTTGCTCTGGGCCGAGAAGGATTTATTTTATTTTTATTCATTTGCACTAAGTCCTGCTCTGGGAGCGGGAATTTTCTTACAGCCTTCACCGTGTGATGCCCAGGGGCCCTGGGCTGTGGGGGGAGGAGTTGCCCTGTTCTGTACACAGCCACGAACCATGGGATGCTGTCTAAATAGACAGTAAATATTCAGTGAGATTTAAAAAAAAAAAATCATTTCCTGAGTCACACAAGGTGCATTTCTAGTGCACGCTCGTCACAGGAGGCTGGTGGTCCCATTATTGGACAGTGCAGATAGAGGCCTCTCCATCATTGCAGGCAATTCTGTGGGACGTGTGGCCATTAGAGTGGGTCATCGGTGGGTCACTTGGGGCCAGCTCCCTGGGTTTTCACAGGCCTCAAAATTTTAACTATCCTCCAGCCTGTCTATAGCCCTCTGTTTGCAGAAACAAGAAGATTCATGGAAGTGGAGATTAAGGCCATTGATTCTTGTGGCTCTAACCTCTGGACCCTTGACACGAGGGTCAGGTTTTATGATTTCCAAGCTGCGTGGCCTGGGGCAGGTCAGTTAGCCTCTCTGAAGTGGCTTCCTTGTCGGTGAAATGGTGGTTTAAAGATACCTTGGGATTTTGTAAGGATTAAACAAAATGAAGAAATAGGTATAATATACTGAGCAGAATGCTTGACAGGTAACACGGGCTACAGAGTCTTCCGCACGTTTTGCCCATGTTTTCACCCGAGCCACACAGTGTCCTTTGGGGGCGGATATTGTTGACGTTCTCCAGGTGGTGAGGCAGGAAGCAGGCTTCTAGGGTCCACTGCTGCTCCTAGGCTGAGTCTGAGTACTTGAACTTGAGCTCCAGCGCTCTTCCTCCCTGGGCCAGTTGATAGGCCCCCCTGTCAGAAGTCAGAGGCCGTTGTCTGAATTAAAAGCCCTTTTCGGCCATCCCTGGGTGGCTCAGCGGTTTAGCACCTGCCTTTGGCCCAGGGCGTGATCCTGGAGTCCCAGGATCAAGTCCCATGTCGGGCTCCCGGCATGGAGCCTGCTTCTCCCTCCTCCTGTGTCTCTGCCTCTCTCTCTCTGTGTCTATCATGAATAAATGAATGAATGAATGAATAAATAAATAATAATTTTTTTTTAATATTTTTTTTCTTTATTTATTTATAATAGTTACACCCAGAGAGAGAGAGAGAGAGTCAGAGACACAGGCAGAGGGAGAAGCAGGCCCCATGCACTGGGAGCCCGACATGGGATTCGATCCCGGGTCTCCAGGATCACGCCCTGGGCCAAAGGCAGGCGCCAAACCACTGCGCCACCCAGGGATCCCTAATAAATCTTAAAAAAAAAAAAAAACAAAAAAACCCTTTTCGAAACGTTTTTTTCTTTCAGGAACTGCCCGTCCCTTCCACCATTGGAGGTGAGCTCTTTTCAGAGGCCTTTTGCCTAAAGCCGGCCCGTCTGTCTCCACTTGCAGAGCTGCCACCAGACGAGCTGCCACTGCCAGAACCTGTGGCTCCTTAGAACCTGAGGTTTACCCAGGAGGTTAAGATTTTTAGTGCTTCACATGGCCTATGGTCCTTTTGCATCCTTTGCCAAGAGGACTGAGCCCAAGAGAACCCTTAGTGGGATCCCGGAGGAAGGTGGCTTTGAAAGGAGTGTCCTCGGAGAAGAGCAGGACCAAGAGAAGCCTCTCTGATGGGGAGAGGCATCTGAGAGGATTTGCTCATGCTCGGGGCCGGGGTTCAAACACTAACTTCATTACTCACTTGCCCAGATCATACAGCTCATTATGTAACCTTTCGGAGCCTCAATTTTACCATCTGTAAAATGAGGAAAATCCTAGAACCTACTTGTCAGAGTGGCTCTAAGGATTAAATGAGATGATGCCAAACCAAGCCCCAGCCTGGTGTCTGGCATGTAGCAGAGGCTGGGAGCATCCGCTGGCCATCCTGGCCGTCACTCCCTCCGGGCAATGGCATTTGGCATGCTTTCACTTTCCCATGGTGCCTGAGTCGTCGTCGTCGCCTTCTCTCTGGTCAAAAGAAGTTGACCTAGAGGGGGTCAGCTCTCCAGGTGAATGGCTAGTTTAAGTTTGTGTATCTTGAGCCGCCACCTGGTCTTTTTTTCTTTTTTCTTTTTTTTCCCTTCTTTCTTCTTTCTGGAGGATGGTGGGGGTAAAAGGCATGATTCTGTGCAGTGGTCATGTCAGCCCCTCACGTGGTTACCACCAGCCTGCTTCCCTCCTGCTAGGTGACCAGCACCGCCCTGTCAAACAGTGTTATCGGAGCTGGATTTGTCCTGTAGGATTAATTTGTGGTGTGAAATACCCAGCTAGTTATGCAATTGCCACTCGTTTGTCCATATCCAGAATGGGCTACATCCGCCACTTGTGATGAAGTCCAGGGACCTTGGAACTGTACGTAAGGAATAGGATAATTTCCGCCGCAGTTATTACAAGAGATGGATTTAAAGGAGGAGAATCCAGATGCCAGGGAGGATGGTAATATCCCTACTTTCCTCCTATGGATGGTTCTACTGAGGGAGGCACCACTTTCAAATGCTTCTGAGAGAAGAAGGGAAGGACACGGGGCCAGGATATTGCATTATCGTGATGTCATTTGTGTAACTTGGGCCCTCTGTGGGCCCCCTACCAGCTGCCGAAAGCCTTGTCGTTTGTGTGGCTTCCCTGGCACTGACAAATCACTCTCAATTGGTAACTTGGATCCTTCTTGGCAAATAGTTGGTTATCTGTGCCAGGGTCTCCTCCGTTACCCCTCAAGTTTCCAGAGGTCCAGTGGTGTGTGTGTGTGTGTGTACATACGTACATACCTGTAGCATGAGCCCACATACCGCCTCTGCCCTCCTAAAATGTAAGCAGTTCTTAAATCCGTCATTTCCAGGCCTGGCTGGCTGCTGAAACATCTTGAGGAACTTTCAGAATTCATCTTCTGGGCACCCCCCTTGGACATACTGAGTTAAAACCTGGAAAAGTGGGACGAGAACGTGTGAATTTTCTAAACGCCCCTCAGATCGTTGAGATTTGTGACTCCATCCTCACTCGGTGATGGGTTTTGGCTTCTAGGCACCTTACGGAGTATGCATCAGGCAAAGGCCCCTCTGAGGGAGTGAGGTGGCAAGTGAGGCTGGCCTGCCAGGGTCTCCTCTGCGCAGTGGGCTGAAGACTGTGGTTGGCGTGGCTGAACGGGAGGAGCAGGGAAGGCCATTGCCGACGTTTATTGGTTGCTGTCTTGTGTAATCCTCTCGAACACACTCTGAGGTGGTGGTAGTGAGAACCCAGGCTGATGTTCACTGAGTGCCTGCTGTGAGGTGTGGGGCAAGAGTCCAAGCGGTCTACACGGGTTATATCATGGAGTCCCATGCCCACCTATAGGGTAGAGGTACTATTTATCCTTACTTTCCAAATGAGGACGCTGAGGCCCAGAGACCATTAAAATGACTTGGCCAAGGTCACACACACACACAGCAGGTGGCAGAGGGGAATTTGAGGGGTTAGACCCATCAGACCTCAAAGCACGTGGCTTCTATTGCTAGAAGCTGGCTGGAATTTTAATCAGAATCCTTAGGCTGTTGGGAGTGGGTCAAATAAGAATTCCATATTCTAAATAGAATGAGTTTTTCCAGAAGGATTTGTGCTGTCTTTCCTCACAGCCCTGGCTTTCCGAGCTTGGTTATTTCCCTCCACAGACCCAGGTCCCCGACCGAGACTAGCCCCCAGTAAACTGGGCCCCTCGTGGCTGAGCCCGTCTGTATTTTAGTCTGCTTTTTCTCTTCCTCCTCCTCCCCATCCTCCTTCCCTGCCTGGCCCCCCGCATGCAGCTCTTCTCCAGGCCTTGGGGCAGCACAGTCCTCGATCAATCAGTCAATCAGGATCTGGGAGTGGGGCAGTCCCTACCCGGGGTGCCAACTCCACACAGCCTCATAGTCACTTGTACTCAAATGGGTGTCCCTCTCTGCAGCCTGAGGGGCATACAGCCTTGTGACTGAGGGAGCGGATGTGCGGCCAGACTGCCTGGGTTTAGGTCCTGAATCCAGGGGCATCTAGGTGGCTCAATGGTTGAGTGTCTGCCTTCAGCTCAGGTCGTGATCCCAGGGTGCTGGGATCGAGTCTCACATCAGGCTCCCCACGGGAAGCCAGCTTCTCCCTTTGCCTGTGTCTCTGCCTCATGAATGAATAAATGAAATCTTTAAAAATGAAAAATAGATCCCAGATCCACTGCTTCCTTGACAAATTGTTTTGTGTCTCCGAGCCTCAGTTTGCCTGTAAAATGGAAATAATGCTCCCTACCCCTTATGGTGGTAAGGGAGTAAATGAACTCTACTTTATAAAATGCTTGCGGTGGTACCTGGCACGTACATTCTGGTATGTTCACCATTGTGATGGTGAGGAGGACAACAGTGACCATTGGAGGTGGGGGTGGGGGTCCTTGGTGACCCTTTCCATGGTATGGTCACGGAGCCCACTTCTATGTGAGCACATCCTGAGTATTGCAGTAGAAAGATCAAAAGCTTTAGAGACAAATCTGGGTTTAATCCCAGCTAAGCTGTTTTTTTTTCTTTTTAATGTGAGGTTGGGAAAGCCCCCAGAGCCTGTTTGCTTTGCTTTTTCACCTATAAAATGAGGATGACAGCTGCATCTGCCTTAAGGTGTTGTAAAGGTGAAACGCAAAAATGTCAGCAAAGCATGGCCTTAGCTGGCAATGAATGAATTGGGAAGAAAAATAGGAGTTGAATGAGCCATAGCAGTATAATAAGCGAAAATAAAAAAATCAGTCGCCAAAGATCACATATGGCATGATACAATTTTTTGTAGTTAAAACCAAAGTTTTTAAGTTAAAAAGTACTGGAGGAGCACATCACAGGCACAATAAATGCTGCATAAACACTCTCCTGGGAGTGGGTGGTAAACACGGATGGTGTTTATGTCATGTGCAGGGAGGAAGGACCCTGTGGTTGCCATGTGGAGGGTTGACAGGGCTCTAGCTTTGTTTTTGAGGTGAGTTCACATTATTACAACAAAATAAAAGTGGTCCTGAACCAAGGGTTATGATACATCCAATCTGCACATCTGAAGTTAAGAAATCAGTGGGTTCTCAGGAGGTGGTAACTATCATTATCCCGTGAACCACCTGGACCACACCGTAGGCCACCATTCCTGCCCTTTGAGATTTCCTGCCCTCTGTGCCAAATGCCCTGGGAGCCGCATTTTCCCACCTCCGGCCACAGTGGCTTCCACATGGGGAGCTCAGTTGCCTTGCCTCTTAGGTTTGTTGCAGGTCTTGGGCATCAACTCCTGTATGTGTCTAACTCCGTCGAACAAAGACAGGGCTGTTTTTGTCCTAGCTGTGCCAGATATAAAGGCTTTCATTAGAATCACTTTAGGAGCATTCATGTTAGCCAGGAGATTTTCTTTCCAAGGGAAGGCAGTGTTTGGGTTGGATCTGATGGTGTTTGTCTTGGTATGATCTTAGACCTCTCTGCTTTCATTGCCACCATCAAGCATCATGACCTTTGCCTATGGCTTTTCTTTACCCGTGGTTCCTTCCTTTAACAGAAAGGGGAAGCGTGGAGGGCACTGGAGACACCCTGGTCCTGTGCTGCTGGGTCCGTGGCATCTGGGTATAAATGATCCTCGTGTCCTGCCACCCTCTGAATTTGACGAAGTGGAGGAGAAAAGAGTGTAGGCTTTGGAATTAGGGAGACCTGGGTTCGATTTCGGGATCTTCACTGTGTCACAGGAGGCACAGGCATTATTTGTTTTTCCTGATTTTAAATTGAGGTGCATGAAGTGCAGATTCCTAAATTCCATTCAGCTGGATGAAATGTTACCTGGACATACAGCTGTGTCATCTGCCCTGGTGAAGCTCAAGATCTAAAATACCCCCACCCCAGAAAGTGCCCTCATGGTCCTACCCCATCAGTATCCACTCCCCACCCCCATGTACCCATTATCCTGACTTTTGTCACCATCTATTAGTTTTGCCTGTTCTGGAACTTCGAGGGGTGGGAACATTATCAAACCTTTCTGATCGCCCCCCTCTTTTTTAATTTTTGAAAGCAAAATTGTAGGTAGTACTTGTAACGTTAAGGGAATCAGATGAGACAACACATGTAAAGTCGTTAGTAAAATATTTGTAAAATAGTCAACTCTTGATCAGGTAAAGCTGTTTATTGTTTACTATTGACATGGTGGACTTCAAAGTCTGCCCGTTTCTCCCCCGGAGACGCAGGCCTTTCCCCTCGGCGCTCCCTGCAACGCCTGTTTCCTGTGCCCTGTGACCCCCTGAACACCCCCTCTGAGAGTGTTCCCTCTGTGGCTTTCAGGGTTTCTTACTGAAACCCGTTCTTCTTCATAAGGCAGAGGAAACGGGCAGGAAAGCAGAATTCTGCTGCTTTTGCCTGTTTTTTTTTTTTTTTTCCTTTTTTCAAAGAGGGTCTGTTTGTTCTATTAGCAAGATCAATAGAGGCTGTGCTGGACTGACTCCCCTGGGTGGGAGTTCCTTGGATGCTGCTTTTGCTGAAAGGCCAGGAGTTGTAGTCATTGCGAGGTTTCAGAAGCAGTAAGAGGAGCCATCTCCTTCGGTTCCTCAAAAACAAAAAGTAAAATGATCTGCATTTGCTTAAGGCTCTAGAATCATAATTCAATTCCTTGGGTCAAGGAAGGCCACTAATGCCCCAAGTTTGAATGGGGGGGGAGGGGGCATCCCGTTTTCATGATGTAGGATTCCATTTGACCCTAACCCCAATGGTCTTTATCTTGTCCTTTCCCAAGGGTAGGTCTCATGAAGGAAGTGGAACCCTGTTGTTGGTGGGGGGACAGTGAGCGAACACAGGTCAGAGGGAGTCCGTGAAGGCAAATTCCATGAATTTGTGATGCGATCCAGGGCTAGGTCTGCCCATGAGACGTTGTACACACATGAACAGAACATCAGGTCTTCTGTCAAAATGCAGGGGAAAAGCTCTGGGCCCTGCCCTTTGGGGAGAAGCCTCCAGTCGGGGAGCAAGAATTAAACAGGCATTTGTAACACAAGATGCTGTGCTTGGAAGACCATGGCCCTGGATCCAGATTGGGGGGGCAGGGTTATCACGGTCCTAGAGCTAGTGTCGTTTGGCTGGAGATGGGAGAGGTAAAGAGAAGTTAACCATCAGCTAAAAGACACAGCCTCCCCATCAGGGTCCCCTTGGGACTCTCGCGAAGTTCATTTCCAAGGACAACTTTTGTCCACCCAAAATCCATGAAGATTTTGGTTTTACTGAACTGCTTGACAGCTTTTGCTGGTGGCAAGACCATTGATAATTGTTTCCTCCAGCAACCTTGTAGCCTCTCTATCCTGGGCAATGCACGGAACGCTGAATACACACAGGCCCTCTGATTCTGCAAAAGATTTTTTCTTCCCTGCGAGGTGGGTGAGACCGGCTGGGAGGGGAGATCCGTTTATAAACTGAAGACCTTATTAGCAGGAGTTTATGAGTAGGAGAGCGGCCCTGCCACAGAAGCAGGAGAGGGATATGTTTGTTATGGAAGAAGATACCCGCTTGGCATCCCTCACGTGGCCAGTCATTGCCTGTGGGGCCGGTGTGCCAGATTTCTGCAGTTACCATGGGACCCAGACTTAGACAGGAAATCATGGTAGGATGGGAAAGAGTCCAAAATATACACGGCTGGTATACAGGCTGCAGTTAGAAAAGAGAGTAAGAGAACAATCTATCTATTTTCCTGCACGAGTGCTGCAAAATCAAATGGGGTTGTTTTTCCAAGACTCCTTGCATTTTATGGACCTGATTTTCAGGCTTTAAGTTTTTCCATATTAAGCAATACTTGGGTTATTTGAAGTGACCCTTTTGTATGTTTGTGAGGAGCACTTCTTAAGCTTGTTATGTGTTTTTTTTTTTTTTTTTTAAAGCCCCCAAACTAAACACACACACACACACACAAAACAGTGTCCCTTCAGTTTGGGGCGACATTTTCATCCAGAACCTGGGAACCTGGGAGGAGTATCTTTCTGATTTTACCACAGCTGTGTCTTTCCTGCGAACAGCCCACGTGAAACCACACACTCCCTCATTTTAACGGGATGTGCCAGTGGAAAGTAGGAGGGGTCTGCTTAAGGCAGCGCTCCTCGTGGCGGGGCTTCTTAGAAATCTCTGCCGCCAACTGCAGCAACTGAAATTTCTCATTCATAAAGAAGCACCTTTTCATCCTGCCCATGAAGTTGTTAAAAGAAAGAGAAACATCGGGAAGGGGATCTTACTTGTACTTTTGCAGATGTAGTTCTGGAAAAGTTCAGGACGGGCCAGAGCGTTCACAGCTTGGGAACCGTTCCAGGCCTCCAGAGGAACGTTTAACAGGTCGCTACTGATAGAGCTTTCCATGAACTGCCCTGATCTATTATTTCTTGGGGAGTGTGCTAAACTGTGGACAAAATGACAATTACAGCATGGGGGTCACACCCCTGTGAACCCCCTCTCTCTCTCTGTCTCTGCTGGGTCAGGTACGATTATCAGTTGCAGTCATTTCACTGGGTTTCTTTCTTGCCTTTCGCCCATACTGTGACATTCTAACCATGGCCAGTTTAGGAGTGAGGTGATGGGGACACAGTACCTTATGGTTTTTACCAAATCCTTTCACATCTGCCTCATTTCATCTCCATTATAGCTAACATTTCTTGAGGCTTTACTATAGACCAGCTGCATTGCTAGACACTTCACGAACTTTCCCGGGTTTAATCCTTGAAACAACCCTGTGTGGTAACACTCTGTTTCTGTTTTATGGACGTGGAAACTGGCCCGGAGAGATTAAATCTGTGACCCAAGGTCACATAGCTAGTTGAGGGTGGACCAGGGATTTGAACCCAGATCTACGCAACTCAAAGCAAGCACATGTTGTTACTGCGATGTGGTGCTGCTGCCTCTCATTCTTCCTCCGTTCCAGGCAGATGGCTTCATTCGCTTATTAGAAGGAACCAAGGGTAAATTTGACGTCCCAGGGCCAATGAGGGACCAGTGCTTTGTCATTACCTAAGGCCTGTTAACCTGAGCAGTTATTATCTCGGTGAAGTCACTAGCATTTTTAAGAAATATTTTATTTAATTTGTTTCAGAAAGGGAGTGGGAGGGAGGGAGAGAGAGAATCCGAAGCAGGGTCCCCCATGAGTGCAGAGCCCAGTGTAGGGCTCGATCCCACAACCTCCGAGATCATGACCCCAGCTGAAACCAAGAGTCAGACACTTTAACCCACTGAGTCACCCAGGAACCCCAGCATTTCTAAGCCAGCAGCCACTTGCTCAGAAGGAGCCAGCCCTGTACCCACTCTTCAGGTTGGCCAGATGGGAAGGATTCTGGGGATCCAGTTCATTCTCTTACTCTACGTTATTGGAAGCTGAGAAGCCATAAAATTGCTATTTAACTCAAGTATACCTCTGTCGAAAACTCCTGTGTCTGGAATTTCAAGCTGCAGATTGCAGACACATTTCAAGCTGAATAAAGAAAAACAACATACATGGGCTTATTTAAAAATCCTGTCGTAAGGCTGGCTTCAGGGTTGCTTTGATTCAGGGGTTCGGTGGTATCTCTGAGACCCCATTTTCCCTTGCTGGCTCCCTGCTCTTCATTCTGCTCCTCAGCTGGCTCCATTTCCCAGCAGCTTTTCCCTCGTGATTATAAACTGCCTGCAGCAGCCTCAGCTTTAAAGCCTAATAGTGACGGGGCCAAGCTGGCTTCTAGGGCAGCTCCAACACAAACCCTGGAGTTGGGTCCCAGGGACCCTGACTTCGGCCGTAGGTCCACCACTGAACCAGTCACTGTAGTCCACTGGCCACATGCAGGTCACAGGCTGGGATCCCTGGTGGTCACAGAGCCAAGGGTGGGGTGGGGGAGGGCTGTGGGTAGAAGAGAGGAGAGCTGAGCCCGTGGAGACGAGGCACTGGGGGACCTGGGAGGCCCAGGAGGAAAAGTAGGATGGAAAAACCAGTTTCATGGAGAAACCCATCTGTCATGTTAGGCTGGGCAAGAGTCACTTTTTTATTTGAAGAGCGTTTATTAATGTGAACGGGAAGCTCACAAGTGTCTTTTAGTTGCAGCTCTTAGAACAATTTTTATTTATTATCTTCACTGACTTCAGTGTGTATTTGTCCTAATGTAAGCTTTCCTCTGCAGGGGCAGATTGTAGGTTTGAGGGAGACAGCTATTTGGTCCCGAACAGAATAGCTACGCGTACTTTAAACTGGGCTCATTTCTGTCCGACTGGTACCTTACCCTGTGCCAGGGGAATGGAAGTGCCACCTGTCTCCTCTTCCAGTCCGCCTCCAGCTCGGGGCCACCATGAAGTGCTTCAGGGTTTAGCGACACCATTTGGTCTAAACTGCGTGTTGTCAAGCGTCACAGGCGAGTTCATCTCACAGCACCTTGTTTTTAATCAGCTGCAGGTGCACTAGAAGGTGTGGTGATACTCAAGGCCACAGGTTTTCAGGATCCTGGATGGCTTGGTGGCTAGTTTGCTTTCCATTTCTGAAACTAAAGCAGACAAGGAGGGGTGTTATTTAGTGTTCCTTTTAAAGTACGCGTAGCTAACCAGATCCAGAGAGTGTGAATGCTTAGCCAGCCGGGGGTTCCTTGAATGCCTGCCCTGGGCTGGCATCTTGTAGGCCTCATGGAGGACATGAAAGGAATGGTTTCTGTGCTGGAGGAATGGAGGATCTTGGGGCAGTCCTCACAGAGCACTTCCCATACATGGTCTCGTTTAATCCCCACAACACCCCAGGGAAGACAGATACTGTGTCCTCGGTTTGCAGAAGCAGCAGTGGAGGCTCAGAGAGGTGAAGCACCCTGCCTCAAGTCACACAGCAAGTGAGCAGCAAAGCCAGGCTCACGGTGGGCTCTCCCCAGCTGCACAGCCCGGGTCCCTCACCCCAAGTGCCGTTGACGGAGCCCATCCCAGCAGGATTTCTCACCATCCAAAAAGAGTGCTCCCCTGATAACAGATTTCATCACTCGTGAAACTGCAGGCCTGGGAAGAAAGAAGATTGCCTGACTGGTGAAGCCAGTGCCTTTCCAGAAGGAGGAGGCTGGGTGGGCCTCCTGCCAGCCCCTCTGACCCACGTGATGCCTCCATCTGCCTGACTTCTGACTCTGAGCTGCCGGTCCAGCCTGTCTGCAACCTGGACAGCAGGACGGGTCTGGGCACAAACCAAATCTTGCTTCCGGAATCGGTGGGGCCGAGGTTGTCCAGCGCAGCCAAGGGCACCACAGTCTCGGTATTTTCACACATTGTGTAGATGACACGCCGGGGGGTGCAGGCAGCGTGGGGGCTGGAGGGGTGACACACTGAGGAGCTGAGTCTGGGTGGCCAGACGGCAGACAGAGCGCGTCCTAACTGTGTATGCGCCCTGCCGGGGGCTTGTTTCAACCAGGTTCCTGCCAAGGTCATAGAAGCAGAAAACCTAATCCAGAACCCTTTCTTCTGTGCAGGATTGTTTGGCTTTTAAAACCCCCCTCCCCCCATCTAGTTTCCCTTGGTAGAAATGTGAGGGGGTGAGAGGAGAATAGAAGTGGGGAGATTTTTGCCCCAGATCCCTAACTGCATGGGTGTGGAGCCCCCTGAGTAGCATGATGCTATGGAGTTGAGAATTTACCCCAAGGAATAAGGGTGTAATCCTGCACTGGGGGTGGCTTTTTCAACAAGGTCACTGATGCCCACGACTTTGGGGGTGGTTTTCCCACAGAAGCTAATGAGATTGGAAGGGAATTGGGGTGAATAGGGAGAACCGTGTGCCTGAGGCCAGGGAGGGAGAGCCAGGCATGTGACAAGGCCCTGGGGCAGCTGAGATGGGGGTGGGGTGGGGAGAAGAGGGTCTTTCCCAGCTGTTTCCTGCCTCATCCTACTAGAAACTTCATCTTTTTCCAATGCCTTATGTAAAAGCTAGCGTTGTAAAGTCCCGCTTTGTCCCGAAGAATTATCTTTGCCCTGAAGTCTGCTTTATCCAAGATTAATTATAGCCACTCCAGTTTTCTTTTGATACATGTGTACATAGTTTATCTCTCTATACACTTAATTTTAACTGATTTATCTCCTATGCCAACCTAGTTTCTGGTAAACAGCACGTAGTTGCATTTTGTTCTCTATTCTCACCACCTCTGTCTTAACTGGTGTGTTTAGATTGTTTACATTTAATATGAATGTCGATATATTTGGATCTAGGTTCTATTTTATTTGCGGTTTGTCCCTTCCTTTTGTTCTCCTTTTCCTGCCTTTAGATTGGTTGAACAATTTTTCATATTGCGTCTTACCTATTTTTTTTTTACCATCTCTTTGTGAAGTTATTTTTTTTAAAAGTGGTTGCTCTGACATTTAAGAAAATATATACTTGTGTTTTCACATCAACTGAGAAGTCCCGTCTTTATACTTCAGGTGCAGTGGAGAACGTTCCCCACTATACGGGTCCCTTTACCGTCCATGTAAAATCTAGATTTAGGGCAAATCATTCTAACCCATCAGTCAGGTAGTGTGGAGAGAGGAGGAATGAATGGAAAAGATTGAATTTGGTTTATCTCATTTATTCACTCATTCAGGAACCTTTATGTAGCATCTGACCAGGCAGCAGAACCCCTTCCCTTTTAGATTGGATGATCCAAAGACTAGTATTGGTAGTAAGAGTAGAAGTGAATAATAGCTAACTTGGGGCACTTACCACGTGTCACGCACTGTTTCAAGTTTTTTACGGGCATTATGTTGTTATTCTGACAATCCTGTGCTGTAGATACTATAATTATCTTCATCTTATAAATAAGGGAAACTAGAGTACAGAGAGTTTAACTTGCCCAAGGTCACCCAGCCAGTAAACAGACTTTTGACCCATTGATTTTTTTTTTTAACCCCACTATCAGAGGGTCTTTCGATGGAGGGAGAACATGCTGGAAGGTATGCAGGCTCCTGGTCTGCTCTGGCCACCTTGCCCTGTCCACCGTGTTACGATCACCCCTGCCTGAGCCTGCCGATGGTCTGCTAAGAGGCTCCTTTCCCTTCTATACACATTGATGGGAGACCTTCTCTGTGCCAGGTGTTATGCACAGAATATCAAAGCTCTGAAAATGGACCTTGACTCTGAAGTGAGAACTCGGAGGGCCTCTAACTGTGGCCTAAGCAGTGTACTTCTCAGGTGTGGACTCCAAGGCGGGAGGGGTGAAGCGGCCTGCCATGCAGAGGCGGAGTCTGGACTGGACCTGGGTCTCCTGACTCCTGCATTTGGTCCTGGTGCTTCCATGTGCTTTCTTGGCAGAAAGGTGTGGGAAGCTGAAGAGCAGCAGAGCTGGAAATTCTGATCTGCAACCGATGGGGACAGCCAGCAGTCCCCACAGGAGAGCCCTTCCTTGCATGCCAAGCCTCAGAAGGCTTTGGCAGCTGGGCTGTGCTATTTAATAACCTTCTGGAGGCTGATCCAGTGGTCTGGCAGTGTCACTCGCCATGGCTGGGCTGTATTTGCAGCCTTTGGTTTTGCATTTCCCAAAGAGGCAAGAATGAGCCCCAGAAAGCTCTTTTGGAGGGGTATGTCCGTCACACACCTGCTTTTCCATAGCGACACCTAGTATGAGAATGGCAAGTAGACCTCACCTCGTGGACCAGACCTAATCGAAGGACACTAACTGCATGGAGAACTGTGTTGAATCCAGGCCTGGTGGAAGGGATTCAGGGATTTACCAGGGATGCCTGTCCTGTGCCTGGGAATGGGCAGGAGGCCTGTGTGTCACCTTTCCTGCGCAGAGGTCAAATATCATAGCACCATACGACCTACCCTCCTAGGATTTTTGTGAGGATTAAATGAATAGATGTCAATTGTTCATTGAAAGGTGATCATTCCGGTTAGGGTCGATGAGGGCTTTTAAGAAAGAGAATTCAGCTTCTTGGTTCACATATTTGAGTGCCTTCTATATGCGTGGTACTGACTTAGCACCGGAGAAAGATTGTACAGCGTATGTTAGGTCACTCTTCTCATGGAGATTGTTCTAGATGGAAGAAACAGACCATAACTGGTGAACAAATAGGGTAACTCCAAGTAGCAATGAATACTGAATGGCAGCAAAATCAGGCTGAGAAGCTAGAAAAAGACCGAGGGAGGGGGAATGAAGCCAATGTGAGGAGATGTGACATCTGGACAGAGGTCTGAGTTTGAAAAGGAGCCAGAAATGCAAGATCTTAGGAAACATGCCAGGAAGATGGTAGAGAAAAATCCAAAGGGCCTTGAGGAGGAACAGCCTGAAGGCATGGTAAGCTTTCTGAAGGCAGGGTCAGACCATAGCATACCTTACTTGCTAAATCCTTGTTACAAAATATTTTTAAACATTAAAGAGGGTAGAGAATTGTGTAATGCACACCCATATATCTCTCACCCAGATTCAGCACTTAGCACCATTTTAACACTATCTTAATGCCTTTGCTTGGCTGAAATAAATCAGATCCTGGACATTGTGACATATTATCCCTAAGTGCTTCAGTATGCATCCTTTGAAGAAATAAGGGTTTGCTTACATGTCATATAGCTTCCTATATTTAATTGTCACAATGCCATCATCCTAATTCCTTAATATAACCCAGTACCTTGTCCATATTCAAATGTACCTTTTGCCTCAAAAATACCTGATGCAGGACGCCTGGGTGGCTCAGCGGTTGGGCACCTGCCTTTGGTTCAGGTCTGATCCCAGGATGTGGGATCGAGTCCCACGTCGGGCTCCCTGCAGGGAGCCTGCTTCTCCCTCTGCCTATGTCTCTGCCTTTCTCTCTCAGTCTGTGTCTATCATGAATAAATAAATCTTTAAAAAAATATCTGATGTAAACTGGTTGGTTTGAATTTGATTCTGAACAAGCTCCACACACTGCAAGTCGTCGTTAACCCAAATGTGTTTTTGTGATGGGTAAAATTCTAAAAGAGACATTTGATATCAGACCTGTGTGTTGGGATGGTTTTTGTATGCCTTGATTTGTAGTCTAAATCTGTAGGAGGCCAGGAGGACTGTGAACTGTGATAGATACTGTTGGATTGTCTCCCAAACCGACACCAGAACCCCCTGCCCCATCCTTTGTTCTTGCAAACGGAACTGTGGCTCTGTTCAGGAATCAGAAGCAAGTTGCATTATGTGCCTGGGCTCTCCCTCCTGGCCCGGAAGGGAGTCCTGACTGTCCTGACGGTTGTGGTTCTCGCCCTCCGAACAGCAATTAATTTAGGAACGGACCTGTGACCTAATTCAGACCACTGAGGGAGGTCTGGTAGGTGGGACTTCTGGAAGGGTTTTCCTCTCAAAGGAATGACCCAAGTTTGGGGTCCTCCTCTTTTCAGACTTCTGGATGTCATATGGGCTTGTTTGGAGCTGTGTCAGGAGCCATCCAGTGGCTGTGCAGGGAAATAAGATAGAGTCCACCATCCTGATGTAGACTGAGGGGAAAACAAGAAATGCCTTGGATCCTTGATGATAATGTGGAACCGCAGAACCAAGAACCCCAACACTCCCCTAGCTGAGCTAACGTAAGAGCTAATAATGCCCCTTACTGTGCAAGCCACTTTCTGTTGTCTTATACCCAGAAGCATCCCAATGATGCATCCAGTTCACAGGCATCTTTCTGGAAAAAGAAACATCACCCCTGATAGGTTTTCATTTTCTTTGGATCATAAAAAGGGGAACTAACCTTCAAACTCTCCTTATCCTCCCGCTTGAACCTCTGTGTGTGTGTTTGTGTTTTTTCAAACTGGTTGGTTAATGTTTCTCCTTTTCCTTTGAGCTTTTGGCACACCGCTATCTGTGGTTTGACCAGAAACGTTTATGAAGGTCTGACCTCTGTGGAGTGGGATATCTGCCCATGTCCCTTCCCTCCTTGCAAAGACTTAACCCAAGGTGAAACATCTTTGAATGGCACAAAGCCATTCATGGAAGATCTCAGTGCACCTGGCTGAAAAAAAGATAAAAACTGTATTGGGGGAGATTGTAAGCTTGTTAACCGAAGTGAGCCATCCTTCTCAGGGAAGACAGCAAGCAGGCCTTGCCTGAGGGAAATAAACTTAGTCCAGTAGGTACATTCTGTGAGAATTTGGCAACCCTCTGATGTGGACACACAGTGCCTATGGACGAAGTACTTAGTGACAGTTGCGTAAGTGATTGGAAAAGGCACTCCACACGAGTCCACCCACAGTGGCCCCTTGGGCTTCCAGTTTCTACTCTGCTTTGGAGAATAGATTCCACTGTGGTGAGACATGTCCATTCAGAGGACCTATTGTCATGCATCTCTCCACTTCTGGGGAGTTGAAATGGCCATGGTCTTTAGACCTGGAGATCGTCCAGGGACAATTTCTCATCATCAACTGGACTCCTTCTACCATTGAGTACGTTTCTAGGGCCCTGACTTCACCCATGGCTTGCCCAGCTGATGCAAAATATTTCAGTGTTTGCCCAAGTTTAATATCCTTAAGAAAGTCTGCTCCTTCCTCCTGTAAAGACTAGTGCCTTCAAAGGTAGACTAGTTCCTGTTTGGCTCATCCATGCATGTGCATGGGACAGATAGACATGAAATCACATTCAACTCTGTGGCTAGAGATCCTGAGGAATTAGCTGTGTGTTAAGAATAAAACTAAAGGGACACTTGGGTGGCTCAGTTGGTTAAGTGTCTGCCATCAGCTTGGGTCATGATCTCAGGGTCCTGGGATCAAAGCCCGCATTGGGTTCCCTGCTCAGCGGGGAGTCTGCTTCTCCCTCTGTCCCTTGCCCCTGCTTGTGCTCTCTCTCCCTCTCTCTCTCACAAGTAAGTAAATAAATCTTTTAAAAAAGAATAAAAATAAACATGTATTAAGGGATTAATATGTTCTAGGTACTAGGCTGTACATACTTCATACCTATTAACTCATTATCCACTTACTCTCTAAGAAGGGATGGTGTCTCATTTTCCAGATGACAAAACTGGGGCTCGGGGAGGTAAAATAACTTATCACGAGGTGACCAGTGATGGTAAGGGGATTCATACCCAGGTCTGGCTAATTCTGAACTACTTCCCAAAGTCAGCAGCATGCAACTGCTCAGTGTGTGGTGGCCATTCCCTTCTTGCCCACAGCCATCCTTGGCTTGGAGCTATCCTAAACCTAGGTTCCCCTGCCCTACCTCTTAGACACTGGCCAGCCCAGGCATCACTTGGTCCTGATGGGACCTGTACCTATGTCTATGACAAGGTTGGAAGAAAGCTCAAATGAGCCTTGCTGATGACTCTGTGACCTGCTCCACCTGAATGTGGTTTGACCTCCTAATGTCAGTGGGATTGTGGGAAAGAAGGATTGAACCAAGGCTTCCCATCCACCAGATCTGGGCAACAGAGCTTTGTGGCCCTGCCTTGCCCCTCTCACCTCCTGGAGCTTGGGGTGGTCTTTGCTCCAGTGCTGTTCCTGTTACTCTGTGGGGATGACAAATCATAGTCCCCAGCTGCAGGAGACTTTGCTGTCACTCTTGCTAAGACACTGCTGGTTTCTGGCTCCAGAATTTTAGTCTGGGAAAGAGGTGCCTTTGGCAGTATAGCTAACTCAGACTAATAACTGGGCCAGTCCTTTGAAGGGCATGCCAGCTTCCTTCCTTAACCCTAGAATGATATCTCTTGGTATTTCTTCATCAAAACATCTTGTTTCTTTAAACGCTGGATTTTATGGATTACTTGGGCTGGTGGTTAAGCTGCTCAAGGAAAACCTGAGAGCAATATATCGGATCCTTATCACACGATGGATCACCTCCCAACTCAGAACATGGAGTCCTGACTCCCCATCTGGCACTAAATGGAGAATAATCCCCTGGGCTCTTGGACTCTGTACTTACTTGGTGATTCACAATCGAGTAAAACCACCTTCTTTCAGATTGCCCAGAAATCTAAGTTGGAATTTTGATGACTGCTCCATTGTGTAGTTAGAAGCTGAGCCTCGAGTCACGTCCTGGCTCTGCCACCAAATGGCCGAGTGACCTTTGGCCAGTCACCTGAGCCCTCAGAGCCCATGCTTCCTTCTCGGGGAGTTGTTGGGGCATGACTTCTCTAAGTGGTGTCTGAGTTGCCTTTCAGGTCAGCCATCCGCAATCTTGCTGACCAACAGTTCCCCTTACTGTTGCTCTTGTGCTCATGCTTTCTGGCAACGCCTACTCATTGGGTGCTCTGTGGGCCAGGTGCTGTCTTGGTGAAGTAAGAATTTGACACTGGAAGAGGGGGACATGCCCCAGCCCCTTTGCCTGCAGGAAGATTATAGTGTCCAGGGTATACAGGCCTATCAACAACATGCCAGTGACAGTGATAATGATCTGAACCCAGGGCAGTGGAATCAGAGGGCAAGGATTGCCTGAGGTAGGCCTTGTCCAGCGATTCTAGAATAGAAACAAATCTCACAGGTGACATGCTTACCGTACCCAAGACAGGTCGTGTTTTTGTGGAACATCTGACCGTGCACTCTGAAATGCCAATGGGTCTTCCATGCATTTCTGGTTGGAGTCCCTCTATCTCTGTTGACCTGGTCATTGTCTGCTTGTGGCAGAGAAAGAAACAATCCTTGGGGGTCTCTCCTGCCCCAGGTCCCTCATGCATAGGCATTCTGGAGCTGCTACTGATGGGCTCTGAGCGTTGTGCTGAGGTCTGTAAGCTCTTTCCCATGTGCCTTTCTGGGCTCCTCCCCGCCCCGTGAGGTCCTTGGCAAGTAGGGTGGGGAGTTGTGTTCTAGACTGCTCACCTCTTCAGTCTCATTTCTAGCTTAGGAATGCAAAGATCCTTAGTACACCCTTGATGTAGTCTGTTAGGATAGGCCCAGCTGAGCTTTATTGTTGAAAGCTCTTTATTTTATTATTTTTTAAAGATTTTATTTATCCATTTGAGAGAGAATGCACACAAATGTGAGAACACGGGTAAGAGGGGCAGGGAAGCAGAGGGGGAGGGGAAGCAGACTCCTGGCTGAGCAAGGAGCCCAATGTGGGGCTCGATCCCGGGACCCAGGATCATGACTGAGCCACCCAGGCGCCCCTCTCGGAAGCTCTTTATATACAGTCATATTGTTGTAGTTTTATCACATTTAAGTATGTGGTATATTTAAAATGTGTATGTATTTACATGTGTGTACACTGAAGCTCACAGATTAGCAGCAGCACCGGTGGGAACAGTCACTTGGCCTTGGCATTTTCACCACTCAGCCTGGTGCCTTTGTACTTGATGATGAGATGTTTGTGGCAAACACATGTTTACACTTGGTCACTGACTTAAGCCTGTTGGTTTTAGAAAAGCAAACGAGCAGAATGTAGGAGATGATCCAAAGAGTATCTTTGCCTCCCAAAGGATCAGGAGGTCCAGACCATTGGCTGGGCTGGAGCTGAGTTTAAAATGAAATCATTTCTAGAAAGTGAGTACCTCCCTACTGAGGAGTAGGAGAGGTAAGAACCTCTCCAGAGGGTCCCAATTACTGATGATCGAAAAAGGATTAAAAGGGAATCATTTTCTGATACCCACGTGACAAGGGCTACTGGGTGGCCAGGGCTGGGACTGACCACAGAACGCGGGCTCATGTTGGATGCCCTCAGCAGAGAGCTGTCTACACCACAAGCCCACAGAGCACCCCTCGAAGGCTGGAACCAGTTTTCCATCCTGCTAGGTGGGTAAAGCACAGTGATGTTCTAACAAACCTGCCCTCTTGGTCACGAAGTCAGTTCTGGGCATTTCAGGTGTTAGGACCCTGCAAAACATTTTTTTTTTTTTTACCTTACAACTTTAACTGTAAACATTGAATTTGCAGTTTGACACTGGTTGGTTAAAAGTTGCTGTGTAAGCTGCGTATAATCCGCAGGACAGATTATCCTATGCCTCCCTCCTCAGGACCCCTCTTTGGAGAGGGACTGACTAGCACAGGTGTTTGAGGATTCTGTGCATGTCGGAAGCTGGATGTCGGAAGCACCGACATCCAGCTACGGAAGATGGTCTAACACACGAAGAGTGGTTGCTTCTGACTGCTACTCTGAAAAGGGAAAGTGGATTGGAGACCTGTGTGCTTGAGAACCCGACTCATGGTGAGGAAAAAAAAAAAAGCCTCAGGGCTGTGGCCGGCCAGAAGTCTCCCCTTCCTCCCTGCTGCATCTGCTGAGGCTTTGTGGGCGAGCTGGGCTTTGGGTAAGGGTAGGAGAAACAGAGGAGCAGGGAGCTGGTTGCAGGGGAGCAGGGCGGGGTGGCGGAGGGAGAGGAGAATGAGAACCCAGAACTCATCCCTGGAATCAGTCTAATTGTTTCCATTCCTCCTCATGAATATTTGGAGCTGTATTCCCCAAAGCTTTTTGGCGGCCCCCAAACAGCTTTCCATTGTTTCAGAGTTTCCCAGAGATGGGTTTCTGGGCCTAAGAGCGAGCCGGATCCCAGACCTCTGCGAGCCTGGGGTCAGGAAGGCCCTGGACACAGGTAATTTTGGAGAGACTCACTGCTCTCCATCAGCAGAAACCAGTCAGTCTGAACTGGGTGTGTTTATTCAGTGGAATCCAGGAACCTCAAGCCACTGGTTTTAATCAGGACAGCTCGCTCTGTGGTAATTGGGGCTCCTCAACCAAGGATCTGGTCCCACTTAGGTTTCCAAATGCCGGCAAGCTTGTTTCCACAGAGTGTCTGCCGCTCACGTGGCCTCCTGCAGACGTAGACTGTCCAGAAGACAGGCTCACTGAAGCACAGGCCTCCTTTTAATGTGGAATTCTGAACTCTTCTGGCAGAGATTTTTCCAGTCTTTGCTTTTTTTTTTTTTTTTTTTTTTGAAGGAGGGTAAGATAATACTTGATGGCCTTTCTGGAGAAGTCATTTGGAGAGATGAACTGGAACGTGGCAAAGTGAAAATGGTCAGGACCAATGCAGGGCTGATTATACCTCATAAACTGCGTGTCTCCTTCAGTTTCTCAGAGCCAACCCCGGGCAGCAGACCCAGCCTCATGGGTGTGTGTCCCGTGGGGTCCCATAGGGTCCCCACTCAGAAAGGCCCCCGCACTTCACTTACTGACTTCTTGTCACTATCTTGAAAAACCTTCATGTTTGAATGAGGGGCTCCATATTTTTGTTTTGCCCTGATCCCCACAAGTCATGCGACCAGTCCTGCCAAGAGGATTCCGTCGGGCACCAGGGGTGGACTCTGGGATGAAGGCTGGGCTCTTCCACTTACCAGCCATGAGACCTGGGGCTCAGTGTCCTCCTTTCAAGTGAGAGCCTGTCGCCTATGGCTGTTGGGAGAGAAGGAAAGGTTATATACCCTGTAGCACGTAGCACAGTGTGTGGCGCCTAGTAGGCGCTTGAAAACACACACGTCCACCTGGCCTTTCTAGTCATTTCTTTGTGTCACACATACTGTTGAACACATACGCCACGTCCTGAATTGTGTCCCCCTGAATTCACACGTTGAAGCCCTGACCTCCCTGTGTGGCTGTACCTGGAGACAAGTTCTTCAGGAGGTAATTAAGGATAAATGAGGTCATAGAGGTGGGGGCCTAATCTGATAGGACTGGTGGCATTGTAAGAGGGAGGATGGGGGAGGGTGGAAAAGAGGGATCACCACGTGAGAACACAGTGAGACAGCACCTGGTTCTCCGCAGGCCCTCACCAGAAACCAAATGTTCATCTTGAACTTTCCAGCCTGCAGAACTGAGAGGAAAGAAGTTTCTGTTGTTTAAGCTGCTCGGTCCATGACCTTCTGTTTTAGCAGCCCCACCTGACTAAGAGGGCATACTATGTGCTGGAGGAGACTTGCGGTCTAGACACTTCACTGGGGAAGCCATACTGGGCCCTGCCTTGGTCAAGGTGGAGGGATAAGCTCAGACCCACTCCTCCCTCCCTGAGCAGCTTATGGAAATCTCCATTCTGTCTCAGCTTATCCAGGAAGAGCAGCAGCCTTCACGTCTGGGACCCCCAGGACACGTGGAACAGCCGTCCATTGGCTTTGGCCTTGCTGGGTTCGGGGGAGCTGGAGATCAAAGAATCGAAGCCACCCTCATGGGAGCGTCCCCGGGGAGTGTTTTCTGCCATCCCTGTCACCTGCATCCATCTCTTCCTGCCACTGTTGTAAAATCTGGGGCCTTTCTAGATGTGTAGTCATTCAGCCACCACTGGCAGTGCCCCTCACTCCAGCACCGTGTGTCAGCCAGGTCACACCCCCATGACCTTCCCCCAGCTGGGAGACACTTGGCCTTACCTTCCGCCCACTGTGCTGGGAAGTGCCTCTCCGAGGACGGGGTGGGGCAGCGATGTTGAGGTTCTAGGTAGTGAGCCTGTGAAGTCTTGCCCATCGTCGCCATGGTGGTAACAGTGATATAATAAAGGTAAGTAGCCGCGCTTGATGAATTGAAGCACCAGGCACTGTTCTGAGTGCTTTACGTATATTAACGTACTTTGCCAGAGAGTCGCAAAGTCCTACTATTGAGCCTATGTCACAGATGAAGAAACTGAGGCAGGTGAGTCCTCACAGTGGCATCTCTCCCGTAGCCGATTCCATCACATGCGTGTATGCACATGCGTGTGTGGAACCAATACCGGCTAGCTCTCTTGGTGTTTGAGATGACTTCTCCAGATGTCCACCTGTTAGGTGGCCCTTGGTTGTTTATGAGGGAGGCAAGGGCCTTGACTTAACCAGGGACATGGCTGGCTCCCCTGGGGCAGGAAGTAGGGCTTCTCTGCTGAGTCTGGCAGTGATGTAGGCTGCTGCTCAGGTGCTGGCTCGCCTTCTGAGCCAGGTGGCCTGCAAGGAGCTACCAGACACTTGAAAGAATGTGGTCAGACCACATCCTACCCAGGAGACAGCTGGGGTGCTCAGGAGCCAGCCAATAGTAAGATCTGTCTGTGAGCCAGCCCTCAGGAGTGCCTGTTTGGGGTGTCTGGTCATCCTCTCCCTCCTCTTCTCACTGCCAGCCACTCTCCAGCTGCTGATCTCATTTCATAGAAGGCTCCAGAACCCTTGAGCAAAAAAATGCACATGGGCTCATGTATAAATTGCCTCCCTGACAATGAGCTATTGTTAACCCTTTAAGTTCTTAGGCCATTTCCAAATCGAGAATACATATCTGATTTTAGTATGTGTATCTCACTTGCTAAAAAAGTTTTCGGTTTTGTTTTGTTTTTTAAGAACATGGGTTTTTAGAATCACTTGGGCTTGGTTGAGGCCCAGCTGTTGCACTTGCTAGCTCTGTAACCTAATGCAAGTTACTTACCTTTTCTGAGCTTGTTTCCTCCCATAAAGTGAGAATAATAAAAGCTATCATACAGGGTTGTTGAGAGGATTTGAGTGTGATAGTGCATGAAAGACATTTACGTAGTTTATGGCATATAATAAATGCTCAATAAACATTAGTTGCTGCTGGTAAGCAGTCTGAGGTAAAGGAGTAGCCTCGGGGAGGCTCATTCTCCTGAGATCAACTAAGAGAGGAAAGAAAAAATAGGAAATCTGAGGATTGCAAACCAGTTTGATTCAGGGAACTTTTTTTTAAGATTTTATTTATTTATTTATGGGAGACAGAGAAAGAGGCCAAGACACAGGCAGAGGGAGAAGGAGGCTCCCTGCAGGGAGCCAATGTGGGACTCGATCCCAGGACTCCGGATCACACCCTGGGCCAAAGGCAGGTGCTCAGCTGCTGAGCCACCCAGGGATCCCTGGAGACCAGGTTCCAATGCAGCAAATGTCTGTCCGGCCCTACCAACATGTATGGTTCATCTCTTGTTATCCTAGAGGCAACCCCTACAGGCAGCTACCACCCAGTTCACAGTCAAGAAAGCCTGCCTGATTCTGCAGACTTGAGTCAGAAGCTTCTGACCCTCAAGCCCAGTGTTTCTTACCTGTCAGAGACCCTCTGAAGGTGAGTGGAGAATGTGGGTTTTCCTGGCATTCTAGTGTCGAACCAAACCAGGAACTCCCCGGGTATTTCAGGATGTGCTCAGTAGTTTGAAGACAACTTTCCAGGCAGAGACACCTGATGTTCCAGAGGATTATTTTGAGTCACTTTCTCTGAATGAACTGACAATTAGAAGTCCTGCCCCAGGGATGTCCGGCTGGCTTAGCCGGTAGAGCACACGGCTCTTGATCTCAGGGTTGTTGAGTTCGAGCCCCATGTTGGGTGTAGAGATTACTTAAGAAGAAGTCCTGTCCCAGCAGACAGTAATAGTCAATTGCTACCTTTTTTACTAGAAACTTCCACTTGAGAGAAATGGTACTTAGCACCCTAAGGCAGGATGCTAGTAACCAGGACTGTGTTTAAATAATTGTCTCACGTTGAAAATCTATACCTTATTTTAAAATTTTTTTTTCCTTTTTTTTACATTTTATTCTCAGCCCTGGAGAGCAACCTCAGCTACCCTCTCAATTAAAATATCAGTGGCAACTGCAGAATTTCTATGTAGGGGAGGCGCTGCCTTAATCTGGTTTTAGGGAGTGGTTGAGGGATTGGTTTGAAGCTCCCTGGGCATAAGGTTGTCTTTTACAGCAAATTTATTTGGGTTGGTGTGGAGCTAAGGGTAACCAGGGGACGGCCGAGGCCTTGTCCAGGCCGCTCTGGTGCTTGGACGATTAAGCATCACCTTGGGTATTTTTAGACCTCTCGGCGGCAGATAAATTTAGAAGCGTGGCAGCATGCCTTTCTGGGTCTGTTGCTTGCAAGTGGTGTGGTCCTGTCCAGCTTCACCTCGCAGCTTCCAATTCTCAGAAGGTGAGGCAGCCCTCCCGGTGTGCAAGGGCTCTGCCAGGATCCACTGAGGCCCAGGTCCCAGAGCAAGCTGGGAGGCAAGCACTTCCTTCTCACGGTCAGGAATAGAGGTCAGAGGAAGAGGGGGCTGTGTGTGGGGGGAGCCCCAGGAATAGAGAAATGCCCTCTCCATGTAATTTCCTCCCTGAGTCCTGACCGTGAGCCTGGACCGGTATGCTCCCTCGGGACCCGGGCTGAGGAGAGGGACCACCACCGAGGAACTGCTCCCCCTTCGGGGAAGATCACATCTGTGTGTTCTAGAAGCTGGTCTTGAGTGTTTCATGTGTAGGCACTGTGCTGGGGACGGAGGCTAGGGAAGGGCAGGCGACAGTGAGGGTCAGCAGGGGGCTGTGCATTAAACAGCAATGCAGCCACCCCTGGAGGAGAACCGTGTGGCCCCTGAACCATGGACACCTGACTGCTCTGGGTTGAGGAAGTCTCCTGAAGCCAGGAGGGGGGAGGGGGTTGGTTGAGGGGGAGGCCTTGAGTGTGGGCGCTTGAGGGGAGGGACAGTACAGGGAAAGGGAACAGCCTGTGCAAGGGCCCAAAGGCAGAAATCAGCATAGACCAGAAGACTGGAGTGGCTAGGGAGGTAAACACGACTAAGGATTGTGGTGTTTGTCCCGAGGCAGGGGTTGTCATGGTGGGAACTGGGCTTGGAAAGGAAGGAACGCTCTAGCTGGAGAGTGGATGGATCCTTGGGGCCAGGGCAGGGAGCTGGATGCCTGTGTAGAGGCTCTGGGTGCTCCAGGAGGGAGAGAGCAAGCTCGGACCACGGTAGCCTTGGAAGATTGAGGCAAGTAGGTGGTTTGCAGGACACCACTGTGACGGGTTTGGAAATCGATTAGATATTGGCAGCATTGACAGTCAGGACTCAGGCGTCCAGCGTTCATGGTAGGGTAGACATGGAGGCTTTCGTTGGGGTGAGAGGAGCCTATGGGGAGAGGACCAGGTTTGGGACATGCTGAGATCGGGGTTATCTGTGAGATATCCAAATAAAGTTGTAAGTAACAAGGTGGCTGATGGACCTGAAGAGGACTTGAAAATCGTCCACATTTAGGTGAGCAGTATCTAGAGGTCCTGGAGTCCTTCCTGGTGCTCAGCGCCTTCTAGGCCTTCTCTTATTTCACTGACAAGCATGCGACACACACACACAGTGCTTATCCCTCTTTTAGAAACGAGAGTGGAGGCCTGGTGGGTGGGGGAAGGTGCCTCCCAAACCACACGGGTAATGAGTCTCGGGGTCAGGCATAAGTGACCTGAAGCTCACACCATGCCACCATCAGGGGCAGTCCAGGTCTTCTGAGGCCTCAAGTGTACATAGTCAAGAAAAAGAATCCAGAGGAAAGAAAAGAATCCAAAATTACAAATGCAGTATGAGCATACAAGCAAGTATTTATTTAGAATGAGACAGGGATACTACAACACACTTATGAAAGCTGACAAATGTCATAAAACCCAGAGCAATCATTTGATTAACTGCCTAATATACCTCAACGGTACTTCCCCCCCACCCCCACATTCTTTGGCTTTGATCACCTCTTCAGATGACAATGCTCTTAAACTACTTTTTTTTTTTTTTTTAAGATTTTTATTTATTCATTCATGAGAGACAGAGAGCGAGAGAGAGATTGGCGGAGAAGCAGGCTTCATGCAGGGAGCCCAATGTGGGACTCGATCCCAGGTCTCCAGGATCACACCCTGGGCTGAAGGCTGAGCTAAACCGCTGAGCCACCCGGGCTGCCCTTTAACTACTTTCTAAAGGAATAATCCAGTCTTCCCTTTAGAATAGTTTATCAAAGGTTTGTTTTTCTTGTATCACTGATAGTTTAGAAAACTTTGTTTTGGCTTTTTACCTCATCGTGGGTGGTGTCAAGTATTCATAGGATTGTTGTGAAATTTAGGGAAACAGTGATCATATTTATTTACAAGCCATGAGATGTAGAAGAATTTCCTACAGACCGGCTTCTGGCCCTATGCTTTCTGAGCTTCATTTCTTCTTCGCTCCTCTCCCTCTCTGGTGCTGAGGACGGCCGTGCCCATCCATACCCTGATCTGACCTGCACCCTGCGTCAGGACACATTTGACAGTAGAGTGCGTCTGGCTGTCCTTGGTTAGCGATATATTGACTATAGGTGGGAACGACTGCTAACCACTAAACCTAGCAGACTATATCCCCACCTCGACTTCCCTTCATGCAGCTCCCGGAAGTGCCCACCTAATGCCCATGGACACTGGATGGATGGTCAGTTGGCGTGGGAAGAGAGAGCAGTCTTATCTGGTGTGGTTAATCTTACGTTGGCCACCTTTTATAAAAACACATGTCCAACTGAACACATTGCTAGGCCCCCCCAAGGGTTCTGGGAGGGACCTGTATGTGTAAGGGCTCAGCAATGTTTAAGCTTCCTTGGCCTCACTGTAATTTGCCTTGGCTGAAACCCCAGCCCATCAGACCGTAGGGAGGTGGGTCAGCCAGTTAGCTGTACCTTCATGTCCTGAAAGTGCCCAAACTTTGTTGCTGTAATAAAACTTCTCAACTGTTTAGACCTGAGTATTTAAGAACTGTTTCACACAGTTTCCTGTTTTCTGAAACAGAAACAGAGTGAGCTGAGCAGGCATGAATGTGTTCTTGATGACTCAAAGTCTTCATATGAGTTTTCTGACAACACCATGGTTGCACTGAGGGAGTGATTCACCCAGGGGCCCCAGGAAGTGACCAGGTGTTGACCCCAGTACTAAATGGCCCCACACTTAATCTTGAGTTATGTCTACTTTCTCTTTTTGTACATTTTTTTAAAAAGACTTTTATTTATTTGTTCATGAGAGACACAGAGAGAGGCAGAGACACAGGCAGAGGGAGAAGCAGGCTCCATGCAGGGAGCCCAATGTGGGACTCGATCCCGGGTCTCCAGGATCACGCCCTGGGCTGAAGGCAGCGCTAAACCGCTGAGCCACCTGGGCTGCCCTCTTTTTGTACATTTTTAAAAAGGTCTATTCATGAGAGACACGGAGAGAAGCAGAGAGACATAGAGGCAGAGGGAGAAGCAGGCTTATCGCCAGGAGCCTGATGTAGGACTTGATCCCAGGACCCCAGGATCATGCCTTGAGCCAAAGGCAGATGCTCAACCACTGAGCCACCCAGGGGCCCCTTTTTGTACAGTTTTTAAAAAGATTTTTATTTATTTTAGGGTGTGTGCATGAGTGGGAGGAGAAGCAGAGGGACAGGGACAGGGAGAGAGAAGCTCAAGTAGACCCCCAGCTGAGCATGGAGCCTGACATAGTGCTCAATCCCAGGACCCTGAGATCATGACCTGAACCAAAGCCAAGAGTTGGATGTTCAACCTACTGAGCCACCCAGGCACCCTTCTTTTTGTACATATTTAAGACTTAGATGTCATTTCTTTTTCACACAAGCTGTAGTTTGAGAAATAAAACCAGGCAGCTTTCTTTGAAACAGTAGGCTCTTCGGAGCACCTGCTGTGTGTCAGGTGATGAGGCCTGGGAACTGTACATGTAATAATGATGATGACTGATAATGAGCATCGAGTGCTTGCTCTGTATCAGGTGTTCTAAGCCCATCACATGTCTCCATTCACTTAGTCCCTATAGTATGGGTTCTCACCAGCTATGAGGTAAGTGCTACTATTATTACCTCCATCCTGCTGGCGAGGAGGCTGAGGCACAGAGCAATGAAGTGACTTATCTGAGATCCTGGAGCAAGAGGTACAGGCCTGGGATTCGCTCCTGCACAGTCTGGCTCCAGAGCCACATTCTTGACCCCTGTGCCCCATGGCTTCTCAGTGTGTAATCTCCCGAAGGAAATGTTTTAGACTGCCTTTTAAGAATAAAGAAGTCAGAGCTCAGAGAAATTAAGGCACTTGCGCAAGGACCCTGGTTCTAAAACACCTAGCTTTCTTATTCTGCTATGTTGTAACTCAGAGAATCGTCTGCTTATGGGGCTGGACTTCTAACCACTGATAATGTAGAACCAGAGCCGGAGAGCGTTATCTGTATCCCCAGAGATCTGTCTCTCAAATGTACTTGAAAGGAAAAGATTGTGGTGTGAGTCTGGAGAGCCCTCCTGCTGGAGCCAGGAATGGGGTCCAGGGTATTACTTTTGACTGTTTAAGCTCTTTTCTTTCATTTCCTGATCGTTGGCTGAGTTATGGTTGGTGGAGGTTGCCGCAGGGCTGGGTTTTGGGAATGTGAGGTGTCAAGATATCCAAGAGCTTTGGGAGGTGGTAGTGATGCAGGATATGCATTCAAGGGGATCCGGGAAGACCTAGGGAAAAATGTGATTCAGTTGAAAGAACGTGGTTGCCTCATTTCTCAGTTTCTCCTAGAAGCTTTTTTTCCTTCAAGTGTTCATATTTGCATTCACAAGTATTTTGGAGGAGTGAGATAGTTGTTCTGGACTTCTTCGTGTGTGACCCAGTGAGTTACCCTTTTGGAGTACCTCAAGCTGGTGACAAGTCTGACAGTACCAAGAGGGAGTCTGGATGGTTTGGGACATTGTTCTCTGGGTTCTTAGGATACGGAGCTCTGAGTGAGTGAATGATTCATTCAGGGAGGCATGCAAGAAAGTCAGGCTCACAATCAGTCACTGAGTCTTCTGCTTGAAGATTTTATTGCTTTTTTTTTTTTTTTTTTTTTGTAAATCCCTTATTACACTATTAGCTGTCATTTCTTGCTGTGGTTGGAAAACCAAGTAGGCAAGCTTGTTTCAGTTACTAGGCACTTTTGAGTATCTGTTATGTGTTGGGGTCAAACGAGCTCTCATGTAGCAGAATTTCCTAAATATTATAAGGTAATGTTTGTTTATAAAAAAGAAAAAGCAACTAAAGAAAAATGGCTCAATTTCTAGTCTTTTCCTAAAGCAGAAATATGTTTTACTGACTGGCAAAAAACAAGAACACAAGTGAAAAAGAAAAAAAAATTTTTTTTTTTTTTTGAGAGCAAGAGAGAACACACATGCATGGGGAAGGGGCAGAGGGACAGGGAGAGGGGAAGCCTTAAGCAGGTGCCAGGTCCGGTGCAGAGCCCGACACAGGGCTCGATATCACAACCCTGAGATCATGACCCGAGCCAATATCAACAGTCAGCCGCTAAACCGACTGAGCCACCCTGGCGCCCTCAAGCAAATATCTTTTTGAAAACAACTTCCCAGATGTGTAGTGGGCTCCATTCGCTTTGAACTTCATCTCCCTTGCCGGGTCTACTGTGTTGTTTAATGAGAAAATTGGCTTAGGTTCATGGTGCTGAGACCTCACAAATACTTAATCATCACATGAAGGTTATTTTAGTCGATGGGCTGCACTTAGAGAGTGGACTCTTGTATGTTTTAGAATTATTTTGCCCTCTAAGAAATTGAATCCAAATTGTACAAATCTAATTGTATCATTTTATTTGAGGCTGTGTTGACTCTTCCTATTTTTAGAAGTAAGCGTAAAGATGTAGATTGATACCAGTTAACATTATCCTGTGAGCATTAGCTTTCTTGAGAACGTCAGGTGCGTGCCGACTTCTGATACAGGAAGCCCCGTGTCTGCAACTTGCAGGTGGTTTAGCAAAAAAGAAAATAAATGTGGCGGAGTGGCAACAGTTGGTGAATCGAGGTGAAGGGCATATGGGTATTCATTGTGTTATCCTTCCCATTTCTTAGTAGGGTTAGACATTTTCAGAAAGAAAAGTTGGAGGGGAAGTACAATGTGATATCTTTTGTCCTCTAACTCAGCTGTCTCTGAGGGCAGAAATCATCATGAATGAAATATATCGAGACATCAGGTCTTTATCACCTCCTATTCCCTTATTCCCCTCTTTTCCAATCAAGCCTCGAATATTTCTGTGATGTGCAAGATTGTTTTCTGCCAGGATTTCCGCAAAAATCTCAACAACTCCATCGACTCGATTGTTTATAGTTTGCCGGGAAAGCGGTCCATGACATATGACTGCCCCGCCCCATGACCCCTTCAGGAGTTATCAGCTGCTTCAAACTGCAAGGCTTACCCCTTTGAAGGGGGAAAGATGTGCTGTGTGTGTTAAGAGGACACGTGCACGAGGGAGCAAGCTTGTCCCTTAAAGGCTTCTCTGCTCTCATGCTTTAGGAAAACACTGCCAAGACTTAACATGAGAGCCCAGGCACTGTCTCTTGGGTGTGTGTTGCTGAGTTTTAGCGTGGAGGCCCAGCTTAACTTCTTGATTTTTCTGCCAGAGGATGCAAGGGCCTCCTCTCGATCAAGTGCACCTATGTGGGGTCTTCATTGGGAGTGTGTATTTCTTTTAGCCCGAGATGTGTGCTCTGATGTGGAAGCCAGTTATCTGTACTTGTGTGCTATTCCAGACACACCTCGGAGAGTCCGTGCATTCAGTAGAAATTACATATGGCCAGAATTTCTCCTGATAATCCCTTAAATCGCCAGTAAAGTGCACTGTGAGAGTGGCACCTGGGAACAGGCCGACAGAGGGAGAACAGGTGCATGTGCCTGCCCCAGCCCCACGTTCACTCCAGGGCCCAAGCCCTTTGAGGGGATCGGCAGCCTAAATGCCAGTCTGCAGGGCCACTCCAGCCACTGGTTGCCTTAGGACCCTCTTAGCTAGACTGCCTGGGTTCAATTCCCGGTGGCCCCACCTTCTAGTGGTGTATTGACCCCTGTGTCTGTTCCTCATCTGTGAAACAGGAATCATACCTACCTCAGAGGGTATTGGGAAGATTAAGTGAACCCACTGATAGGAAGTGCTTCTGACAAAGCCAGCACATAATTAGTGCCACGTAAGTGTTTGCTCCTAGAAGCTTTTTTTCCTTCAAGTGTTCATATTTGCATTCAGGTCAGTTAAATGCATTTAAAGTGCAGCTGGTGTAAAGGGTGAAGAGTGTATTTGATTTGGCAGTGTAAAAAGAAAACATTTGATCCCTTCTTCCGCGAGACAGGAAGCTTCTACACTGTGCCACTCATGGACTCCTTGCAAATGATTAAGATCGCCTTAGATGTGGGGAGGCTGTTTCTCATCTTCGTACCACCGTGTGAAGTGACCCGTGCTAGATCGGTTAATAAAAATGGAAGATAGAATTGGACAGGAAAGCTTTGGAAGCCATCCGATGGTGGTTGATGATTGGCTGGCCTGCGGTTGGGCCCCGCTCAGTGCAGGAAGTTACCTTTACACCTCCTCCCGTGCCTCTCCATCCTCGTGCTCTTGACCAATGAAGTAAGCTGACCACTGCCATCTTCCGAAGAACCGTAAACCCAACAGGACTGTGGGGAGTGGGAGCTGCTCCCTGTGTGGTCTCTCTCCTTGATTCCCACCTGAGAAAGTGTCCCGTGGCCTCTGACTTAAAGGCCTGAGGGATAGGAATGTTGGGAACATAACTCATCAGGAATAAATCTGCCAGAGCCAGGAAATTCAGTTAGAGGTGTCTTATCAGGTGCTGATCTTAACCCTGCCCTCCCAGAGAAGAGCCAACAACCCAAGATCCAGGTATACAGATATGGTTTCCATTTACAACTGGAGGCTTGACAGCTCCAGACCCCTGGGTAGCCCGGAACACCCCCACCCCCACGAATCTGAGATGCCTTCTGGGTAATAAACCAAACTGCCAGGAATGTCCCAGCTTCCTTTGTGACTGGGGCTTTGGATACAAGGGCTCAAGAGGTCCTGTTTCTGAGGGTTTGGAGGCTCCTTAGCATTAGCTGACCACAGGGAACATCTTGCCTGGCTTGCTGCATAAGATATTTTCAAGGCCACAAACACTGAATCATTTGAGGGCCACAGCCCCACTGACCAGCACAAACCAATGACAGAAGTAGTGGGCCCAGACCAACACTTGATTTCAGGCCTTGGTAACCTTTCTGGCTGTAGCTTGAGCCCTCCGCGGCTGGAGAGCCCCGTGGACCTTTTCCTACCCGGAGATTTTCGTGCAAGAATTCTTGCTCTTGAGTTTTCCCCAGTAGAATATCCCTTGATGGATTTGAACTTGTCTGATCATGACTTTCAGATAGGAAGATAAGAGTTTAATTTTAGTAAAGAAGCCACGGAGAGATTAAAATCCTGTCTATATATCATCTGAGAGTGGCGAAATTAATCACAGCACTTGGGTATGGTGAAATGTATGCATCCATTAGAGAGCACATTTTTGAGGGAAATGTGGTGGCCTAGGGAAATGCTTAGCAAATATCCAGTCGTGGTGGGCAGGAGGGCAGGATAGGAAACTCTATCTGCCGTGGTCCGGCTCTGTAAAAACATGTGTCAGCTGTGTGTGGAAATGTACTGGAGTGTTGCTAGTGATTATCTCGGGGAGTTGGAAACACACAGGATTTTTGATTTCTTTATTCTTTCTAATATCTGCCAAATTTTGTTCTCTGGGTGTGTATGATGTTGAGATGTTTTCTAATGTTACATATCCCGCAGTGAGGAGAAGCTGAGGAGTTCTGAATGCTCTGAGGTGGATTCTTCTCTGGGTCGCAGATGGAGGGTGATGCTAAAGCGATTGGGTTTCAACAGGATCGCAAAGCTCACCAGCGTTTCCCTCCTCTCTCCCTTTCAGCGTTGAGGCGAGCCCTGCATGCTTTGCTAGTGGATGTGACTGTACCACTACTTACTCATTGTTTATGCCCTCTTTTTGACAGACAGGAAGAGTGCACATTCGTTGACTTAATTTTTTTTTTTTTAAACCTCAGTTTAGTCAGGATGATCATCGGAAGATGTATTTCGTGTCCACAGGCCGTTTTGTGCAGCCCCATTGTCCGGAAAACTCTGAAAACGTAATTTTTGTCTTCAACTCATTTGCTGGCTTGGTCAGGGTGGGTGGGTGTCCTCTGAGCAGCAACAACCACAGGAAAGGGGTGTGTTTAGGAGCGTGTGAGTAGCTCCCTCTTCCCTGATGCCCTTTGTGACCACAGTGACCCAGTGAGCCAAGACAGTGATGGAAGCCTTCAAGGCTGTGAGCTGCTTTTCTGTAATAACCTTAGGAAAGCTGGGAAACTAACCAGCCACAGAAATGCCCTATAATTGGGCAGAAAGACAGGAGACCACAGAGTCGTAGATAAAGATGAATTGTAGATAGAGCTGCTTCATCTCCTCTCCTTCCGTCATGCCTCCTTGTTAACGGCAAAGATCCAAGACAGCCCCATCTACCTGCTGGGGTGGAATGGATCCTCCCCTCCCCCACTCATAATAACTGGGAGGGATGGATGGAGGGAAGTTAACCCAACTGGGAAAGAGTTTATGATTCACATTCTTTTCATGAGAAACAAACAAACAAAGAGCAAAAAGAAGAAAAACAAAAGGGTAGAAATGTTGACAGTCCTTACAGGGACTGTTGCAACTTAAAACCTCTTCTCACTGGTTATGTTTACTGGGTACCAGGAGTTTGAGCTCATCCCACACCCCCAGTTTTCTTCCTTTAAGCCAAAGGATGAAAGAGCTATGAGGGGATGTATGAGCTCTGATTATGCCCAATTACATTTGGCAAGCCCAAGACAAAAATTAATGGGACCAGATTATTCTTCTGCACGAGACACAGTATTGCCCAGCCTAACGATTTTAGCTCTTGCCATGCCGGAGATCGTCAAACAAATTAATAGCATGCTAATGGGTGCCTTTCAGGCTTCTCGTTTATATTAATGAGTTCCACTCCATCCGATAACCGGTGATTTATAGCATTGGAACTTGGAGGCTGGCTGTAAAGATTGTCTTTTGTCACTCTTCCTGGGGTGGAGCAGTCAGCCTAACAAGCTAAATGGTAGGGTTTTGTAATTGAATTCTAGAATGTGAAACGCCTGATCCGAGAACATTTCATTCTGATCATGGCTTTGGAAATTGAAAGGCCTTCACTATGTCTCCCACCACCCAAAGCTGAATGCAGTCTGATTCGGGTTTCCGCAACTCGTGAGACAGGAGTGTGACAGGATTCTTAATGTAGGGGTGTTCATGCTGAGCTAGCATGGCAGTTGGCTTCAGTGGGCTGTGGAATCGCTCCTCTCAAAGAGAACAATATATTTTTAAGAGCCATAAAGGAAGCCCCTTTCCTACCGCCAAGGTACTCGCACGCCCCGATTTCACCCTCCGTCGCATGCATGGGAGGCAGAGAAGACTGTGTGCCAGGTGCTGTGCCACCTGTTTTATTCTCATTTAGTGTTCCCAGTGGTTTTTATGAAGCTGGTAGTTATAGTACTGCTGTCTCACAAAGGTGGAACTGGAGCACAGAGAGGCTCTCAGAGCCGGTCAGTGGTGGACTCAGACTCGGGCTTCCAGCCTCAGCAACCTCTGCTACCTCCCATATCTCCCGCTCCTCTCTCACTTGCAGGGAAGGAACCATGCAGAACGGGAGCCCCAGACAAACTCAAGATGCCCTTAGCACGAGGGCCCAGAGTGTCATCGATGCCAGTTTGAGCCTGGGAAAAGAAAAGCCAGTTGCAAATGAAAAGGCCCAGCCCCCGTCAGGCTTCAGGCAGGGTTCCTGTGCTGGCCTATGTTGTCCCATCGGGGGTGGTGAGCTGGCTGGTCCCCGATGGAGCGAGATCTGCAGAGCCGCAGCCTCCTCAGGCTCTGCAAACAACCGCCTTCATTGTTTTCCGTGAGGACTACGCTGTCACAATGTCCCAAACACGCCATCCTTCCAAATGAGGGAACCCGATACCCTTGGAGCTCCTGGCTTAAACATCACAGGAACGTCCTGCTTAAATGATTATTATTTTTTTCTTTTTACATCAATTTGGATCCATTTTCATTGGTCCATGACCACCGTGTATAGCCATGTCCTAGAAACGATCTGAAGACAGCTTATTTTTCATAAGCAATAGTCTGGAAACTTAATTGATATGCCATTCCTGGCTCCCAGTCCAAGCCCCTGCCCGGTCCATCCTCCTTACCTACTTTGACTTTGATTCTTTTAGTTCTTCCTATTTTACAATCACCAGCCATTCCAGAAAAACATCTGCTAAAAAGATCCATCCCCCGTAGTGGGAATTAAGTACATATTTTAACTTCAGACAATTTTACTTAATGTTTTCTACATTGCATGGAACGGAGGATTAATGCAGACGTCCCTGAAAATCTCCTATGAAACCTTAAGCTGCATCTTCAATCACTCAAACAGGTCAAGGGCCAGAATGTGAAAGAAGGTGAGAAGCACCAAGAATAAAATTAGAACAGGGATCTTCATTAATGTAAACATTTATGCAGGCCCAGTTATGTAGGAAACACTGAAACTCTTTTGCTTTGGTGTATCCAAGCCAAGCATGGGTTTCTGCGGGAAGACCAAAAAGTAAAATGGCTTTTGAAAGTAATTGGTTTAAAAGAAAAAAAAAAATGAGATCCACCTCTTCCACCCCAACCCAAGTTTCTTTCTATAACCTTCAGGGTTTTAAAGGTGGAAATCAAGACCTGAGTTTTATGCCAAGGGTATGCCGTAAGTGACTGAGTCTAGTTAGTAATATTGCAGTGAGATGTGGACGTAGGTTACGTGGTGTATATTGGGAGCAGTTGGTAGCCAGGAGTCCTGGGTTCTGGATCTGGTTCTTAACACACCTCCTGTGATCTTGGGCAAGTCGCTTAGCCTCTCTCAGTCTGAGTCAGATGACCAAAGTTGGACAGATTGTATACACTCTGCCTGAACATATGGTTATGTTTTCATTTTAAGATATTCTACTCCAAAGCACATTAGAAAAAGTTAACCAGAATTTGGCTGACGTTCTTCGAGTTAACCACTTAAAAAAATACGTAGTTGAAAAGACTGGAGAAGGAACCGGCTCAAGGTACAAAGGCTTCAGAGAGGCAAGGGACTTTTCAGGAAAAGCAAATCCGTTCCTGAATTCACACAGAGCATCTACCGTGTGCCAGGCATGAGGCTAGCAAGTGGGGATATAAAATGGATACGTAGGTAAAGTGCCAAGACTAAACTATCTTCCTAAGGGAAATCCTTTTATTAAACGGGTTTCCTTTCATGGTAAGCCATATATAGATGGCTAAATTGTCCTAATGTTAGGCTTTTAGTCATTATGTACGTTAGGCTTTTATTTGTATATACAGACTCATGAATGATGGTAAATCTTTCTACATCTTTGAGCATGTCAGGGTTGTCCAGAAGTCCAGGCTTGTTTAAAAAAAAAAAAAAAAAACAGAAACAAAACCTTTCCTTTGCCATGTTTTTGTAATTGAAACCTCCCCGTGGGTTGGAGGACATCACTGACCTACAGTCTTCCCGGGAGTGGCTGTTTATTTCTCCCACACTCTGTGTACACAGGGCCTGGACATAGGTCAGGACTCTCCCTCGCTCCTTATTGTCGTTTCCAGACCTCCCTACCTCCACCCCCCGATTTTCCCCTTAAAAAGAAAACAAACTCCCAGCTCCTTCGAAGCCTTGGGCATTTCAGATTATGCCACCCACGACTGTTCCTTATTTCATGAATCTGCACATCTTCAGATCCCCACCCCTCCTTGAAGATGGGGGTCCCCTGCCTCACTGCCTTTCTCACCACTGCCACCCCCACCCCGTTCTGGGCAGCATCAGCACGCAGGAGAACAACGCGCTCCTGGACCTTCGCACTCCCAATGGTCTTGTCCTTTGCTGACTTTAGCCACGTGCTCTTGCTCCTATGCTCCTACCTGGGCCCTGTCATGACCACTAACTGCATCATCTCTAAAGTCATCTCATCTCTTCTCTTCTCTCCTCTCTCTCCCACAGCCATTTCCTGTCTTTTTGGCTTAATTCTTCTGTCCTGACACTCAAGTGGTTCTTCTGTTCCTGTGGGATCCATTGATCCCACTGTCCAGGAACACCTTCATTCTTTACTTCCCTCCCTACCCATGTTAGATTTCAGGACCCGTCACTGTAATCATTGCCTTGTCTTTCACTCCGTCTCACACTTTCTGGAAAATCTTAACCTTGGTTAAACCCCCCTCCCCCCACCTCTGCCCTCTGCCTACTGGCACCCAAGCAGCTGAACGTGGCTGGAAAAGAACATGCACACAATCATCCTGATTAGATTCACTTTGGATTTATGGCCACATTCCTCAACTGAGCTTTCTGCTTTGGTTGGCAGTCCATTCACTAACTTTATTTTCCCCACACCTCCTCTCCTTTCTGAAACCTTAAACATTTTCCCTGTCTCTGTTCAGTTGCTGACTTTCCTTTATACATCACTGAGAAAATACCAACCATCAGAAGGGAATCTCCTTCTGTTGCCTTTGCCACATCCAGTGACCTCCTTGCATCTGTAGCCACGCACTCCTACGCCTCCGGTGGATGACCTGTTTCTCCACCTGTGTGTCGCCAACCCTCTGCTTCTGTATGAGCATCCCACACGCTCTAGCATGTGAAAGAGCCATCTCTGCTGGATTGTTCTCATCAGCAAAGACACTGTCTTACATAAATACTCTCTTAAATTTTTTTTTTTTTTTTTTGCCTTGACCTCATGCTCATGGCACCTTCCCATTTCTGTGTTCAGTCTAGAGTAAGACCCTCTGAAAATGTTGTGTCTACTTAATATGGTCATTTTCTCCCCTGTCCTCCTCCTGTTGGGCCCACTGACCATCAGGGTTTCATCTCCACCCCGCCGGAGTTGTCCTTGTGGGGGTATCAGCAGCTCCCATTCTATGTGCCTCATCTGACTGGATCTCTCAGAAGCATCATTTTCCTTTTGACTTTTACTTTGAACATCTTTCAGATGTAAAGAAAGTTGCAAAGAGTGGAATACAGACTTCCCATCTCACTTCCAGCCAGATCCCCAGGGTTCACATTTTACCATGTTTGCCCCGTGCTCACCCCCGTCTGTGTCTTCCCCTGTGCACACTGGGCACAGCAGGTCACTCCCAGTTCTTGGAACAGGTGTCCAGAGCAGTCCCTTTGCTGGGTTCTTCTCCCTCCTTCCCTGGAGGGCTAGAGAGCTCTCCAGTGCTCAGCCTTGGGGCCTCTCATCTCTGCTGACTCCCTGGGTGATCTCATTTGGTTCTGAGACTCACCTTGTACCTCCAGCCAGGGCTGCCTCCCTCGATCCCCGGCTCTTCTCGCACTGCCTCCTCTCTCCCATCAGATGTCACAGCCCAGAACTGAGGTCCTGATTTCACCTCCCCAGACGCACTTCTTGCCTAGGGCTCCTTCCGTCCACGAGTGGCACATTTTAGTCACTCTTCCAAAAACTTGGTGGTTATCCTCGGTTCTTCTTTCTCCTGTCCCACATCTGATCCATCAGCCAGCCTGCTGGCTCTGCCTTCAAAGAATCCTGTCCCTGCACTGTTGCTGTAATCCAGGCCTCTGTCTCCTCTCCCCTCCATGACATCAGCATCCTCCTAGCCTGTCCCCTGGAAACCAGAGCTTACCTTGCCACTCCCTGGCCAAAGGCCTCTTGTCACACTTAAAATCCAAGTGCCTTCAGTGGCCTCTGTGCCCCCTGTGATCTGGCCCCTGCATTCCCGGGTGACTCCTCTATTACCACCCCTCAGGGCTATGCACCTGCTGTTACCTTCCCCCAGGTGGCCTGTCACAGGTGCTCTCACTTGCTGCGGGTCTCTGCTTCAGGCCACCTCCTGAATGGCAAGGGACAGGGAGCTCCACTCCCCTGTCCCTTGCCATTCCCTTGTCTTGCTTGATTTTTCTTTGTATCAACAACCTCTCTCTGCTACGGATATTTGCTTATTGTCCACGGTCCCCTTTCTACCCATTGGAAGGTAAGACCCTCAAGGCAGGACTTGTGTCAGTTTGTGTCCGGGCCCTTGTGAGTGTAGGAGGCGTCCCGTCGAGTATCCCATATTCCAGTGGGGCAAACGCAAAATGACTGGCTGGTTTCTGAGAAGACTGGCAACCAGTAGCCCTGGCCTGGCCATCTTCACCATGACTAAAAGGATCCTCAAGACCACTGGCTGGTTTCAGATTAACGCTGACAGTTACCAATTTGCAAAGTGGTAAGGATCATCTTGTGCCATCAGGCATGTAGCTTCTTGCAGCTGTTTCCAAAGTTTCCAAGCGACTCTTTGCTCAATCATCCCCAGCCCCTTTGTGGAATACTGCAGCTTTTCCTTCATTACTGGGGAGGGAGTGGGGTTATTGGATGAACAAAAGGAATGCAGTGCTGGTGCTGATCCAGTGGACTTTAGACCAGACATTCAAGCAGAATGAAATATCTGTTTGATTTAAGGCCTATTTAGATTTGCCTGCCATCTGCCCCAGCTCATTTGATCTACAAAATGGATAGCCTGGGTTTGGGAAGCAGCCTATCCATCTATATGGCCCGTGTTTTAGATGTGTAAATCTGCTGAGCTCAGGTTCCTACCACAAGTCATTTAATGGTAGCTTAGTTTTATTGATGTGAGCCATTGGAAGAAACTTTTTAAAAAACCCAAATTCTAACTTAGCTCCAAGAAGGGATATTTCTTTTCAGACCATTTTTGCCCAACTGAAAGCCCATTCATGTTAAATAACAACATTAAAAACAATTTAAAGATAAATCTAGGGCATCCCAGGTGGCTCAGCGGTTTAGCGCTGCCTTCAGCCCAGGGCGTGATCCTGGAGACCCAGGATCGACTCCCAGGTCAAGCTCCCTGCATGGAGCCTGCTTCTCCCTCCTCCTGTGTCTCTGCCCCTCTCTCTCTGTGTCTCTCATAAAAAATAAAATCTTCAAAAAAAAAAAAAAAATCTAATCACAATCCGTCGGAGGAACAGTTTTCGGCCCCGTGTCGCACCCCCGGAGAGCTGCAGCCACGTCTGTCCCAGCCTGTGATCTTCCAGAGTCAGACTGCCAGTTTTGCAGCCCATGTGTTCAGTTGACAAAGGGGTCTCCAGCCCTGCTCCCTCCAGGCTGGGAATGTTGATTACAGACCCCTCACCCCAGCGCCCGGAAGCAGAAGCTTGGTCCACTTGGGATGAAGACATCAAAGCAGATTCTGATCCAATTAGAAAAAGATACTATTGTCCTCTGAATTCCCAAAGTTTAGCAGGCTGTTAGGAACACTTAGCCAGTTTCCTTGGGGATCACGGTGGCATTGACTTAGAGCCCAAGCTCATTGATATGCACACATAAGGACAGGCTCTGGTCTCTCGGATGTGCAGGGAGCCTGAGAAACCTGGGAACCACTTGCTCCCTTTTCCACTGAGCAGATGAAGGTTTTCAGGGTTTGCACAGTGGCTATAAAATTCTATTTTTTCCTCAGTTGGTCTTCAATGAGCGTTAGTCTCTTGTGTCTTAGAAAGAAGAATATGAACACTTTATTGGGAAAAAAATTTATAACTGTTTCCATTTATAGCACTTCAGAGAATGAACATGGGAAATAGTTTAGGCTGGTAATTTTAGCTATTAGTCCTGGCTGTGGAATTCCCGGAGACACTTATCCGTCTGTGTTCAAGTCGCAATTATTCTGTCCTCTCTGGCACACACTTTTCTTTTGTTCCACTTTTTTTTTTCCTTCCCCTCTGAAGCTTTTCTGAGGGCCACCTGTCTTTGATGATGTATAGATGATTTTCATATCTGCCATATGTGGCTAATGAGCTGCTTAAAATATCTGCTTTCTTCAACTACTTCCATCTATTACAGAGAAGAACCACACTTTTAAAGTCTAGAAATTGGTTTTTCGGGGACTCCTTGGGTTGGTGTGCACTGCTGAATCAGGGCGGAATTAGATAGAACCTCGCCAAGAGAAGTCCTGTCTCCTCTGCTCCCTGGCCACAGTGTAACCCTTCACTCCTGCTGGCATCTTGAAAGTGTGGATTATTGGTCTCAAATGAAACCGAACCCAAACCCAGTCCCACTCTGCAAAGATACCTGCCCTCATCCAGTTAGTTGTTTGTATGCTGTAATCGTTTCATGATTTTGTCCACACCTAAACATGTGGGCTGTAAAATATATTACATTTTACTCAGTATTTTTCTCTACATCCATCTTTAAAAATTTGGCCCTGTTCTGAGTAATACTGTCCACATCATTGAGTTTGATGGGGCTTAATTTTTTTCTAATGCATTGTACACGCTACTATTACTTTTTAAAAATGTTAATCCAGATATCATTAAATTTCCTGGCATTGCACGAAGAGTAATATTTCTTTTGCATGAGTGCTATTTTTCTTCCATAATGATTTAGAAATGACTTTTTGAGAGAATCAGGAGGTCTGTATTTTGAGTATAAGTAGATTGTGAACCCTGTTCTGATTTTAGAAATGCGAAAACTCAAGACAAGGAGATATGCATAAGCACATTACGGTACTATAAAAACATGAAGAATTTGCATGGCCTTGTCTGAATATAAAAAATAGAGCATTTAGGAACATTGTTTGAGACAGAAACAAAATAAAGATTAGAATCACTAAGGTCCCCACACTGTTTAAGATTTTAATCTTTTTTAAAGATTTTATTTATTTGAGAGAGAGAGTGAGCAAGCAAGAAAACATGAGCGGTAGGTGGGGGGGGGTAGAGGGAGAGGGAGAGGGAGACATAGACTCCCCACAGAGCAGGGAGTAGGCGGGGCTCGATCCTGGGACCACATTTAGGGTACAGTTTAGTATATATAAAATATATTCACATTGTTGTGAAACAGATCTCCAGAACTTTTTCATCTTGCAAATCTGAAACCTAGTACCCATTAAACAGCAACCCTGTTCCCCCTCCTCCCAACCCCTGGTGACCATTCTACTCTTTTTTATGAATTAGACTACTTTAGCTACCTCATATATGTGGAATCATAAAGGGTTTGCCTCTTTGTGACCGGTTTAGTTCACACAACACAATGTCCTCAGGATTCACCCATGTTGTAGCATGTGTCAGCTCTCCTTCCTCCAAATAATATTCCATGATATGTATATACCATATTTTATTTGTCTATCCATTGATGGACATTTGGGTAGCTCCAATCTCTCGACTATTGTGAACAATGTTGCTGTGAACACAGATATGCAGATAATCTCTTCCAGACCCTACTTTTGATTCTTTTGGATATAAATACCCAGAAGTAAGATATCGCTGGATCACGTGGTAGTTCTATGTTAATATTTTTAAAATTTAATATTAAAATACTAAACCTCCATACTGTTTTCCATAGTGGTTGTACCATTTTACAGTCCTACCAACAGCGCACAAAGCTTTCAGTTCCTTCCATCCTTGCCAACGATTGTTATATTCTGATTTGGGGATAGTAGCCACCCTAACAGGTATGAGGTAGTGTCTCATTGTGCATCCGTCCTGTTTTTATATATGTAGCACACATCTTTAAAACACAAGTGGGATCATATTATATGTGCTTTCTTTGTAGAAAGCAGCTTTTCTCTATTGCCATATTTTTGTAAAAAGCTATTAACTTACATAAATATTTTAACTCTTAGTGCCAAGAGAATAACACAAGCTAAAGCAGAAGAGTAGGTTAGTTTGGTTTTGTTATTTTTAGACCAGGTATTTTTAACCACGGTTGTAATATATCCATTTGGAATCATTTTTTAAATTCTATTTTTGTTTCTGAAAATTTTTTAGTAATAACTTTGTAATACCCTAGTGCTTTTATTAATTCATTCTTTTTTTCTAACCTTCGGAGAAAAATGGAGTGAGCTAACATTCATCTACTTGTTTGCTGACTCTTAACTGCATGCTTAGAGAAGTGTTAGCTTGTGAGCAAATATGGAAATTAGCATTCTGAGAAAGTCTCGGGTGGGGGCCTTGGGGCTTGTAAAATCCAAAGCAGTAGGAGGAGCATTTGGGGGCCAGTATCAAAATCCCATTGTAAGAGCCAATACAACTGGTTTGCTGTGATTTAGGAGTCCCACTCAAATGTTTTCAGGGGCTAGGCCATTCATCTTTGTTCATTTTGTTAATGAAGGTGTTAGAGGTAGGACAATGGGGAATAGTGAGGATGATAGTCAGCTGCAGGCCCTAACCAAAAGCTATTCAAATTTAAACTTAAAAAAAAAAAAAAGGCAAAGCTGTGTGGGCCAAGCAACACACATCTGGCCTGAATTGGGCCCCTGGGTACAATTTGACATCTGCTATGGAACTGGTTCTTTATGGGATATTCTTTGCCTTGGGGGTTGATTCACCATCTCTTAGGTTTTAGATACCTGCAGCTAGCCCTCTCTCCTGCTCAGGGTCCAGAACCTTCTGCTCCTGGCTGTGCCCAGGGCCCATTCTGGCTGGCCTGCCTGGAGAAGTTGGCTCATCAGTTGACTTTAATAAGTCATTTGCATGGGAAGGAAGAGTTGGGGTCAGGGTAGCTTCAAGTTATGACCTGAGCATGGTTGGTTGGAGAGATCTCAAAAATGCCACAAGCTTTGTGGTGGTCCTGGAGTCAGGACCTGGGTAGACTCCAGCTCTGCTGCCCATGAACTTCATGTTCCGCCTTTGCAAATAGAATGAGGACAGTGAGGACGGGGTTGCCGTGAGACTGAATAAGACAACGTAAGTAAAGTGCCTAACACAGAGCCCAGCACACAGTGAGCCTGCAGTAGCGTGAACCACGGCTGCTAGAACGTAGGGGCCTGGAGGGGGTACCCCGGCAAACCCCTAAAAGTACTTGCAGAGTGTTGTGTTGATGTGCACTTTATTTTTCCTGGGACGGGGCAGGGGGAGAGAGATCTGTTACCTTTCCTAAGATTCTAAACATCGACCAAGAGAGAACGGTGAAGCTGTTTAGGGATGCTGAGGATGTCCTTACCGAAGTGACAAGCAGGTCCTCCTGAGCCTAGGAATTACAAAGTCGTGTTTGGTTAGCTCTTTCCATCCTCATCAGAACTTGACTGATCCTAGATTTACGCCACCGACCCACTTTCTTCACGAGCAGAGCCAGTTTTCCAGGCAGTGCCGATGTCAGAATTAGAAAAGCAGATCCTCCCTCAGCCGACGTGACCTCCATGAACACGTCCAAGTTGCTGGGTTTCCATTTGAAGGCAGGGATAGGGGTGGGGGCATGTGATGGATAACCGCTGAGGGACCGTGAAGGTCACTGCTGATGTTCTCACCAGATGCAGGAGGGCCCAGAGGAAAGCTGTGCTTTGTGTCAGGGCGATAAAGTAAAGCACTTCCGAGTATACTCGGCCACAGCCTTCCTCGCGCACCCGGGGAGTGATTTCTGCAGCAACACAGAAGCCGGCTTCTAGGGCAGTGGCCTTGGAAGTGGGGCCCAGGGTCGTCCTTCATTGTCATCCCCCTGCGGACCCTTGAGTCCCTAACCACCTCCTCCCGCCTGCCCCCCTCCCTGCCCCCGGGGCTGAAAACAGGCCTGAGGAGACTAATGAGGCAGTGGGGAAAGAGCACACCTAGTGCCTTGTCCTGCTTGATTGTTCCAGACTTCAGTGTGAGTGCTCAGGAAACGTCCAAGGAGTACTGCCGTCCAGGGGACGCAGCTCCTGGAAAAATCGGATTATGCTTGTACTTGGGAGAGCTGTGAAGAGTGTCCTCATCCCTAGTTGGTCCCCTTTGTTGATGCAGTGGAGTCTTTTTAGATGCTGGGCTAGAAATGAGTGGAGAAAAAGCCAGGTGGGTTAAAAGATGGGGAGAAGGACAGACCAACAGACAGGTCTGTGATAATGCCAGTATAGCAGAGTGTAAGTGACGACTCTAGGCTAGGGGTGGCTATAGCAGAGTTCACCATAAAATGTCTTCAACTTTGCCATATGTTTGAAAATGTTTTCAATAAGCAAATGTTGGGGGAAATGAAATATTTGGGTTTCTAAAAATTTGGAAAAGGGTACAAAGGAATTCATATTTTTGTGATTTCACTGTCGTCCCCCCCCCCCCCCCCCCCCCCCCCCCCCCGTAATCGGTTTGCTGTTTTGTTCAAGCTCTGTCTTCTTCTTGGTCTAGTCACTGTGTTGGGCATGTTTGGGCATGTCCTAGATGATGTGGATATGACAGTGAGCAAGATAGGCCTCTGACTGCCAAATATACATACTTCCCTCTTTGTTGGGAGGACAGATAATAGTGAAATGTTCTAGAACCAGAAAAAAACAAACAAAGCCACAGAAACACTGTGTTGCATGCAAAGGGCTCAGGAAAGGCCCCTCTAGGGAGGAGACATTGGAGCTGGGACCCCCCTGAGCTGAAGGCACTGGCCAGCCGGGCAAGGTGAAGGGAGGAGCCTTACAGGTAGTGCAGAGGCCTAGGAATGGGGAGGAGCTTGGTGTTTCTGACAAAAGAAAAGGCAGCTAGTATTGGAGGTGGGGGGACAGAGAGAGGCTCACAAGAAAGGCCTGGAATGTTCCTCTGATTGCAGGAGGCAACCATGGGTGGGGGTGGGGAAGGCATTCCATTGGGTAGATCTCTGGGTTACTGTGCACATCAGCTATGGGGTCCCCGAAGCTGAGTAATGCAGGTAGAGGCCCCAGCATCAGGCAGAGAGGCTGTGTGTGTGTTGTGTAAAGGCTGTCACTGGAAGGATTTTAAACAAGTGGCTCTATTTGGCGACTAGGATCAGTCCATCGTTCATGATTACAGAATTTCTCCACCCCCATCCCAGGATGGGATCAGTTCTACTGGTACTTTTTTGTTTTTTTAATTGTCATCATATGGTAAAATTGGCTTTGGAGCATGTGTACAGTTCTCTGAGTTTTAATGCGTGTGTACATTTGTAACCATCACCACAGTCAAGATGCAGAACAGATCCATCACTTCCAAAAGCTCCGTATTTGCTCTGCTTTATGGTCACCCTCTCCCCCTACCCAACCCCGACAACCACTGTTCTGTTCTGCAACATGATGGTTCTTTTGAGAGCGTCAGGTACATGCAATCCTGTAATACATAACATTTTGAGACTGGCCGTTTTCACGCAGCATCATGCCCGTGAATATATTTCTCAGCCTCCTGGGGACTTGTTGAGAAGAATAGTTAAGTGGCTTTTGTTTTGCTGGGAGTACGGGCAGGGGAAGAAACGACAGGAATGTGGTGGTGGATCGTGATGACCAGAACCGGGAGTGGGGACCTCGGCGGGCTCTGGGAGAGAAGACTGGAGGGAGGCCAGGTGAAGTTTCCTCCTCTCGGTGTGCGGTGTAAACTTCTTTCGATTTTTCCCTAAGAAATTTTGAGTACCGTTGGGTCACAGAGTTGCACTTATTTGGAGGATATGCCCACAGTCAACCTTCTGCTCCAAGATGCACCCCGGACCGTGGACAGAGACTGTTCGTCAGGTTCCCCCCCATCCCAGATGCAAGCTTCAGGGGGGCAACTTTTGGCTTAATGAAACAGAAAACAGTGGAATGAAAGGAATAGGAGGGTGGTCGCCTCCCTGTTTCTGAAAAGCAATGACACGGGCTGGCCAAGTGCTATGCTCTTGGGCTGGGAGAGGGCCTGGTGAGCCCTGCCCAGCTCTTGGAAAGGCACAACTCCCTGACCAAACCCAGAAGTTTGTGCACATGTGTGGGGGTGTGAGTGTAACGGGACCAAAGGTGGGGCGGCGCGCCCCGGCCTTCCCAGCTAGGCCCCTGCAAGCACGGGCCCACCTTTGACCTTCCTGAGATGACGGCTATAGGGTGGCTTTGCAAACTACAAACCTACCGTGGTCCTTTCATGGTCACTGGCCCTCTCTGTCCCTTCCTGGCCACAGGAGCTACAAGATAATTAAAAAAGAGGGGGTGGTGGGGAGGCCAACCTGTTTTCCTGCTGGCAAGGATGCATTGCCATGTTCCTCCAGTTACCGCCAGAGCGGAGCACACGCCAGGTCCTGCTGCATAATGACGAGTCCCCGGAGCCCCCCGATAGTGATCGATAGCCCCCGCCTCGCTCTGGGGCTCGCATAATGAGCTGTGCAGCCCAGCCAGAGTCACCAGCGTCCCCAGCCAGCCTCGGGGAAGCCTCCCCTCCCCCACCATCCACTCCAACGGCCACCGGCCCCCCTCCCCACCCGCCACCTCGGTTGGGTTTCCCCTTGATTGGCAGAGGCCTGTTATTTCCGCCCGGGCTGCCTGACAGCCCCTCCGCCTGGTCTAATTATGCCGCTCTGTTCGGGCCACCGCGACCCCAGGAAGGCTTTATCAGATTGTCCAACTGACCGTGACCAGATCTCCAGCACCTGCCTCCCTTGCCGATGGAGGAGGGAAGGTGCTTACATGCAGCAGAGCTGGGGGCTGATTGACTGGCCGGGCTCCTGGGCTGGGGACGGCCCGTCTGAGTGTCAGGGATGAAGAATGGAGTGGCCTCACCACCCAGCCTCATTAAGGCCCGTCCAGGTCTAGACAGTATCCAGTGGGGGGGGGGGGGGGGGGGTGGTTGTGAGCACAGCGCCTGCTGCCATTGTTCGGGGATCCGGGGACACGTTTGAGGCCGCAGCTGGGTCCTTGGGTCCGTCTCTTACCATTTTTATGTCCTCTGCACCCCAGCCTTTCCCGTTAACAGTCGTCCATCCCCTGCTTCCTGTTCATCCTTCTCCAATCCCCCCTAAGTGTGGCCTCCTACCTTCCTTCTAGTGTCAGAGGCAGCCAATCAGAATTACTGTCTGGGGTTGGTTGCTTTTGCTGTTGTGAGTGTCCCACTCGTGAATGGAACCTCTGGCACTGCCCACCTAGTTCAGGTGCCCATGGGTGCTTCTGGCTACACAGCATTTCTGGAGGGCAGCCCAGCATTGGGGCGCTCCTCTGGTGACTGTGGGAACTGGCTCCTTTTGATAGGAACATTAAGTCATCAGTGTCCTTCAGAGTTCCATCTAGATCACTTGCTCATTGGTCACTACAGCGACCTGAGGAGATGAGAGTTTTCCAAAAGCCAAGCCATTTCTGCCCTCCTGGGTGATGGGATTTGGGCTGAGCCAAGCCCCCACATCTAAGAATCATGGACTGGGCTTTGCTTCTCAAACTGTGGGCCCTGGACCAGCCTCAGCATCACCTGGGAATGCAGGTTAGAAAGGCAGAGTGTCTGGCCCGACCCCAGACCTGCTGAATCCAAGTACGCATTTTGACAAGATCTTGGGGAGCATGTATTTGGTGCAGTTCCAGACGCTCTGTACCAGGACAGTATAAACCTGGGTAGGGATCCCTCCTTTAGATTTGCCAGGAAGTAAAAGAACCCAGCAACTGACTTCCATGAACTGGCTGGCAAAGAGTCCATTCTCCCTTCTAGCTTCAGAGGAGACATTATTAGGAAACAAGAAAACCAATTTGAAGCATCTTTACTGACAGTAAAGAACCAAATATGAGTCTTGACCCCTGGGACTAAGCTTCCTGGCAGTTTCTCCTCATTCCCGGGGAAATGTTTTGGTGTTAAACGACCACCTACAAAATATAGTGTCATCTGGAGCCACCTTGTGATGATACCCTCCAGGCTGGCTGGCATTTACTGACAATTTTCTATCTTGATCTGTGTCCTAAATTACTGCTATTTGCCTTTGGTTGATTTGAAACTTTGAAGCTTAGATTTATGAGGTTTTGTTTTCTTTTCAATATATATTTTTACACTTGCCAAATGGATGCATATTGCTTCTTCAATCAGAAGAAAACTTTTTATAATTTTTTGTACAACTAACATGTTTAGTGTAAACAAACTTTAAAAAATAATGTGCTGCTTTTTGATGATCCATAAAGTCATCTATAATTTCACCACTTGGAGAGTGTCTTCAAGATGTTAATGCACACATAGAGATTTTTTTTTTTAACAAAATTGTGACCTCACTTGCATACTATTTCATAATCTATTCATTTCAATACATTATAAATATCATTCTAAGTCAATAAGCATAGGTCTTCTACATATTTAATATCTTGCGAAGTATTTTGTTCTATGGGATTCTCTGCATAATGGATTTTTGTAGTTCATCACCTGTGACTGGGTATTTGGATTTATAGTCTCTTTCTCTGTTTTATCAACACTGGCATGAACTTCATCTGTAGCAAAATATTTGCACATGGTCTAAATGACTACTTTAGGATAACTTTTTGAATACATACAAAAAACATAAGATTTGAATGAGAGGCCCAAAGTTCCAAGAGCTGGAAGGTAGACTTTGAGACGTCTATCCCTCCTGGGATGGAATGTAGCCTGTATCCATTAATATGGACTTCAAGAGAATTAGCTGTCAATATGCTGGAACTAGGGAGTACAGCTTCATTGCGACATATGGCTCTTAGGAATCATCTGGGTTTTCTGAAGAAAACAAATTATTTGGCCTCCAGAACTCAGTGGCCTGCCTGGCCGGTGGCCACAAAGGTCGGTGCTAGGATTTCCAAGTATGGTTGGCCCAGGGTTGGTGATAGTTGCAGGATCACCTCTACAATAGGGCTCAGGGGAGGTATAGAAGCTCTTTTAAGTGGGTGGGAAGCCTGACACTGTATGTACCTATTGGGGCCACACCCTGGACTTTAGTAGAAGTCAGAGCAGATCCACGGCTTGGGTGTGGGCAGCTGTGCTAAAAGGGGAACTTGAGGTGGTTTCAAGCCAGTTCAGAGCTGAGAGCCCAGCTTGCAGAGTAGAGTGACCTCCACACCAAAGGGCAGCCAGCCTGGGTGGAACCAGGATCGACAGTTTCAGTGAGAAGGTCTTAGAGAACTCCTGCTGTATACTTGGTAGATAGTGAAGAACTCTTGATATACACGGAAGGGATGCCTTTGCCTGCTTGCAATTTGGGGTGCACACTCCAGGTCCAGGAAGGACTCTGCTGGGTGTCAGTGCTCCTGCTGAGACCGTGGTTGGGGCAGAGGTTCTCATTCCTGGAGGGCTGTTAGCTGTTCGTCACATTATGTTCCAGGCTCTCCCATGTAAGGCAGCCATGGCCCCTTCAAACACAGCCTCCTCCTGGCTTACAACAACCTTTCCTCTTTGCTTTATCTGTATCACAATCAGGGCATCTTCCATTGTCTTCATTATATTCTCTTTAGTTCTCTGCAGGTCTCAGGAAAAGCAGGATGGTAGGGTAAGACACCCAGGGATTTTGAGTTCGCCAGCTCTTCACTTAGCATTCTGCTGCTACCACTACTGGGTCATCCTTGGGCAGGTTATGGTTACTTAACTTCTTTGTAAAACAGGGTGGTTGTAGGGATTAGAAGTGACGACATGTAAAGCAGCCCCCTTAGTATCTGGCTGAATGGGAGGTGCTTAAATTGTCTATTAGTCTGGAGGGCTTAGCCTAGTCTACTCTGTAAGGGTTGAAGGACCATCTTTATCTGTAGGCAGATCCCACTAGACATGCATGTTAGGTTGGTAATAGGGGATCCGAGGTCGAAGGCTTGGGACAGCTATGGTGCCTCCCAGACCTGGGCTGTGAAAACAATCACTGCCAACAGATTGTAGAGCTGTGCCTTCCTAAAACGAAAATGGGAAGAAGAGAGGAACCCCGGGGCAGCTGTTGGGGCTAGAAGGGGCTGGGTGACGGAAGGCTTCCGCAGAGGGCACTCCACGCAGGCACAGCAAGAACTGCATGAGGCTCTCCTCTCTGACCTATATGCTGGAGCCCGACCAGCCCAGCAGGCAAGAGCTGGAGACAGAGCCTGGGAACTTAGCCCGGCCTAACTCACCATCTTAGCTCCAGACTCACCTTCCTTTGCCATGATGTCTAGGATAGTGATCAAGCCTGCATGTACCAGGGTCCTGCCCCAGCTTAATCCTTTCTGCTTGTGTAACCTGGGGCAAGCTTCTGACCATTTCTCAACTCAGTGTTCTCATCTGTACAATGGGGATAATAGTACCTGGTGTCTAGGATCCTTGAGAGGATCAAATGGGTTTATTTATAAAAAGTATTTAGAATAGTGACTGGGTTATAGAAGGCATTTTCTCTATGAATGCTTGCTAGTGCTTTTGGGGTTTGCATCCCTGCACCTCAGGCCTTTCTTCTTGACATCTTATTTCTCCTTGAGAGCAAAATCCCCCTCTGATCCATTTAGCTCCACAGTAGGTAGCCGAAAGAAAGGACTCCTGAATGCTTGTTGGGTGGATAGGTGGGGGAATCTCAGGCTATGACACGAGGTGCACCTGGGTTCAAATCCTGACTTTGCCCCCATCTCTGGACCTTTGACTGCTCTGGCCTCATTGCCTCATCTGTAAAATGGGATCAGTAGTAGACTGGTTACAGGGCTCAGGCAGTGAAGATGAAATTGTGGAACACGTGCATAGCACATGGCAGTGTGAGTTTTCAGGAAACGATGATGCCTATGCTGAGGAGTGAAACTGTGCCTCATTCGCCCTCACTCTACTGCATCAAGTAGGTGGCTTGTGCATTTTTTGAGGTTTCATTTTTGAAGTAAGAGGATGATTTCCACTTTCTGTTTCATTTCCCCCCGTGACTGTCAGAACACTAGGAAGAAAGCAGGACTTCTATGCACACATGCATCCTTTCCTGTAGAGCTGCATTTCTGCGTCTTTCACAAGGCATTCTCAAGCATTAGGCCACCCAAAAGGTTCATGGCAGCCTTTGGAGTCCACTGCATGTCCTCAGTGGCCAGGATGATTGGGCATCTCCCCAGCCTGTTTGTGGTGGTAGCCTGACTTGGAGCATATCTCCTAAATGTTGCCAAGTTGGAGTTGAGTCTCCTACAGTTGAGTCTCCAACTTGGAAAGGCCAAACACAGAGCTTTGTGTGTGCACTGATTTCATGCTCACAAATGCACCTGTGCAGCGTCTACTCCCACCAGAGTGTTAGACATATGGAAGACCTGGCAGGCAGGAAAGCTGTGTTACCAACAAGGCTCAGACCCTACAAGGCACTGTGGGAAGCCAGAGGCAGACCATGTTTCTGTGTTTCTGTCCACTGTGTGCTCACAGGAGCTGGTGACACTCAGCCATTCCCTCATTGTGGAAGCCAACACATTGGACAGCCTTGGTTTCCTTCTCTGGGGGTGTGGGTGGTGATTATGAAGTAGAGGACTCCAGTATCACCTAATCCCCAAAGTGAATCTCAGAACACTGATCATGTAAGGATGCACCATAGGAAAAGGTTCCATGGCCAAATATGTTTGGAAAATGTGTTATACTGTCTTTCCTTCTTGGCATTTTATAATACGCGTCTGCGCATTCAAGGCTCTTGAGAAGTTCTGCAATCTGGGAATAAACTTAACATTGTTTAATCAGTAGTGCCCAAATGTAATTCACCGTGAACCCTTTTCTTTTTTCTTTTCTTTTTTTTTTCATGTAACATCTATTAGCATTGCTAGGGGCTAGGCAAAGAAACACTGAAGAAATCTAATTATCTTAAAAGAGTTTATAACAAGTGATATATAAACATTAAGAAGAGATAATCCATAATTTTTTAATAAGACATTTAGAAAATGGCAGGATTTTAATTCAAGTATTTTTAAGTACTTGGCCAAAAAAAAAAAAAATATATATATATATATATATATATATATATATATATATAGGGTAATTTTTTTGTGGCCAGTCACTTTTTGGTTTTTTTTTTTTTTTTTTTTTTTTTTTCACTTTTTGGTTTGATTGTAAAATACGCAGTGTCTCACCAGCCTCCTGTCATGTGACCCACCTGAAGATGCCTCCACTGGGGGCAAGACTTGCACTCGAGGAGTAAAGGTAAAACTTGAAATTTCAAATATGCTCTTCCTGAGACCCTGGATTAACTGGGGTTGTGCATTCAAGTAGTGCCCTTTGAGCCTTTAAACTCACATTCTCAACCAATTGGGCATCTCCTGGGCCAGCCCCCGATCTAGTTGTTAATAGCTAGCTTGCGTAGTATTAGCTCAAAGCATTATGAAAGATCGACAGTGATAGATTTATCCCGAAAAATATCTTTCATATATTTTGTGTCTCTGGGGATAGCACTAATCCACAAAACCGCCTTGCAATGGAATTGCCTTGACAAGAATCACTTGAAAATGTGAGCGTCCTCGTGATGCTGCACCGTGGAAATCGGGATGAATTACCAGACCCCCACGAGCCTCATTGCTCACTTCCTTAGACTGTCCTCATAAGGACAGTGGATCTTCAGGTCACCGTTCTCCTGGATTGGAGAGTTCATTAGGTCACTTCTGAAACCTCTGTGCCAGCTAAGCAAGAAACAATGAGTCCCCTGCAAGCTTTTATTTATTATTACAGCCCTCCAACTGTACATCCCACTCACCCCTTTGCTCCTGTGGCTGGTCAAGCTAATTTGATTTGACATCCTGGCATTTGAGATTTGTCAAGTATTGTAACCCTAAGCGGTACTAATATTGAAAACCATACTTGAAATTTATATAATCCAGATGTGCATGCCAATAGAGCAGATGAAATGGCAGGCTTGGGCCAGGGTGTGTGTGTGTGTGTGTGTGTGTGTGTGTGCGCGTGCGCGCATGCATGCATGTGTTAAGAATCCTGTTGCCCTATATTTTTTCCACATGGTATATATAGCCAAGAAGGATTTTATGTATTAATATTTTCCCTTAAGAATAGTAACTGGATTATGAAATATAGCTTTAAGTAAGTATCAGCATTGGTTTTATTTGCAGCCAAGAATAACTGATTAAGTTTGGGGGAGCAGGAAGGTCTATTCTAAATGCTTTTTAAAACTTCTAAATTGGTCAGGACCCTTCAGCAGTGCGGTCTGGGGAATTATTAGTCACACCGAGTCGGGATTTTTGACAGGTCTCTCTTTAATGTCAAATTTCTTTTTCCTACTTGGACATGTCATTCTTCTCGTTGGAGGGCCTTTGGTGTGATCCTGAAGACTTTGACTCCTGAGCTGGTATTTCTGAGCCCTCCCACGTTGGTAAATGCCCAGAGGCCGTTTCTCTTTTCTGTAAGCTCAACAAGTGGCTGAGTTGAACGCGCAGAGGTCTCTCTGTCCCAGTGCGTGACAACGACCTTGCTTGGAGTGCTTGGGTATCTCCTGTCTCCGCTGGCCAGCAGTACCCCCCCATGACGCCTCTAGCAGGATGGTCCCTCCTCTGGCTGTCGCTCCGCTCACCTGTGAAGACGACCACGGCCGACCCGATAGAGCAGTGCGTGCGGCTCGGTGGTGGTGTTCTTGACTTGAAAGGGCGGCGGGATGTATGATTATTCCTTCGCCCGCTGTCATAATTAACTATCCTCAACTTGACCCAGCAGGCCGGGGAAAACTGGCCATACCAGCTCAGTAGCAGCAGCTGAGAGATGATACAGAAAGGAGACCCAGAGCTGACGCCCACGGATGGGGAGGACGTATGGCCTTGGAGCTGCAGCCGGGCCCAGGGTCCTCCCAGACTGTTGCGAGACGGGAAGTGAAAGGTCCTGGTGCTGTGCCAGCCCCTCCCAGGGCAGAATGGGAGGAAAATGATGCCTGATGTTCAGGGGAGGCTCGTGGCGAGCCTTGGCCCCCTGTCCCCTCCATGGGGCGGCTCTGGAGAACGTCTAGCGCACCGGTTCCGAGGCGGGCAGGACGGAACCCTCCTCGCGGGGGCGGGTGGGGCGTCCACCAGCTGTCCTGGGGACATGCTGTATGGCCCTAACTCCAAGAGGCCGAGGGGGACCCTGCCCGCACCTCTGACTCCCCTGCAGAGCGGTGCCCGGGGCCCCGGCCCTGTTCCCATGCAGGACCGGAGGAGGGAATGCCGGCGCGCATCCAAGCTAAGTAGATGCCGAATGATGGGCTCTCATTTCCCTGTCGGGGTCTGGGTCGGGGTCGGGGTCGGAGGGGAGGGCGTCCTTGTGTATGCGGCCCGTGGTTGGTGTAGTTGGCAGGTGCTCCAGGCCCGGGGAGTAGAGTGAGAGATCCAGAGCGCAGGCGCCTGTCACCACCCGGGCAGGTGCTGCCCCCGGGCTGGTCAAGGCCGCTGGTCCCGTTCTCCCCGCCGCCCACCGTCACCCCCCGCCCCCCACGTAGTCGGGAATGACCGGCAGCCTCCGCTGAGGCCGAGAGCAGGCTGGAAGTGGGAGAGCAGGAGAGGTTTCCAGGGCCCGGATGCACCATGGGGTTTCAAGGCACCTCTGCTCAGCGTTTGTGCCAGGCCGAGCCAGGGCGGGCTGACCCCGTGTCTGCTAGGATCCCAAGACTGCGGTGCGGTTCTGCAAGTCCATGGGTCTGACCTTTTATCTCCCATATGAAAGGCAGTGAGACCTGCTTGGCCAAAAAAGAAAAAAAAAAACAAAACAAAACAAAAAACCTTGTCTTTTCTTTTTAAAATGTTATCCAGCTGACGTGTGCTGGGTTTTGTTTGTTAATATATACAAACCATTCCAACCCACTACCTAATGCAGGGATGCATAAGATCATCCTAGAAGGGCTGTAACCATGGGGATGCTTGTGGGGCTCAGTAGTGGAGCGTCTGCCTTGGGCCCAGGGCGTGATCCCGGGGTTCCGGGATCGAGTCCCACACGGGACCCCCTGCATGGAGCCTGCTTCTCCCTCTGCCTGTGTCTCAGCCTCTCTCTGTGTCTGTCTCTCATGAATAAATAAATAAAATCTTTTTTAAAAAAAGGGCTGTAACCAGACCCGAGCCAAGCATGCATCATAGCACTAGTGAAAGGCAGAATGAGAGCCAGCCTTGAGGAACTGTGGCTGTGGGGTAGGGAGTGCAGCCCTGTGGCTCATAGCTCCAACGTGTGAGTTTTTTTTTTAATTAATTAATTATTTATTTATTCATGATAGAGAGAGGCAGAGACACAGGAGGAGGGAGAAGCAGGCTCCATGCCGGAAGCTTGATGCAGGACTCAATCCTGGGACTCCAGGATCAGGCCCTGGGCCAAAGGCAGGCGCCAAACTGCTGAGCCACCCAAGGATCCCCCAACGGGTGAGTTCTTGAGCCTGGGTTTAAATCCTGACTCTGTGGCTTAGCTGCTCTCAGCCTCCCCTACCTTCTCTTCTTTTACTGTATGTTGGGGCGATGTACCTCATCTGTGTGCCTAGCACAAAGTGAGTGCTTAGTAAATGGTAGTTGTTGGCATGATGGTTGTCATCCCTCTGGGGTGATGAGAGCCTGTCTGGGGTGACGCCCTCCATGCAGCTGCATGTGTCTGATTTCCTTCCTCGTTGCTCCAATACTAGTGCACAAGGGCATGCAGGTTCTTAGGAACTCGGACCTTGCAGCCAGACCGCGTGGCCACCATCAGCTCTCCTCCCACGGGCCCATTGTCAGGATGGGTTTCTTTTACATCCCCCACCTCTGAGGTCTGCTAAGGTTGCTCCCCCCGGGAATCCCATCTGTGGGGCCACCAGTCACATGGATGGAGGAGTCTCTCAGAGAAAGCTTGGGCATTCTGGGATACTGCGAGCTGGGGTCAAGCACTGGCCTTTGGGAGGTAGAAAGGCCAGTAGAGCCAGCCAGCTCTCACCCTCCCACGCTCCCTGCCAGCTTACTTTCCAAAACAGTGAACCTAGAGTCCATCGAGGTTCCACAACAGAGACCCAAGGCCTTCCCAGAGCAGGTTCAGGCCTACACTGCCTGAGTTTTCTCCAGAGAGCAACCAAGGTTTATTCCAAAACAAAACAGCAACAAGAGCAGATGCCCGGTATTTCCTTGGCTCACTTCTGTAAAGCATCCTGACCAGCAACCAAAGGGAGAAGAAAGGTCTGAGCTCCACAACCAGGCCAAAATTATTTCCCCCCCTCTCTTCCTGGGTCCCAGAAATAGTAAGAATCATGAACATAATAGGAGCTAAAATTCATAGAGTGTTTTCTTAAGTGCCTACCTGGCACTATTTAAGCGCCTAACACATATTAAGTTATTTAATCCTAATAATCCTGCCAGAGAAGTTCTATTATTGTTGGTAGGGGACTAGGGCACAGAGTAGTTAAGTAACCTGCTAAAGGTCATACAGCCAGTTATGGCCAAACCCAGTTCTAGAACCCAGGCAGCCTGGAATGAGCACACTTGACCACAGCTCTGTACTGCCTCTCATGGTAGTTATAAATTATAAAATGGTTTTTTTTTTTAAATTTATGATAGTCACAGAGAGAGAGAGAGAGAGGGAGGCAGAGACATAGGCAGAGGGAGAAGCAGGCTCCAGGCACTGGGAGCCCGATGTGGGATTCGATCCCAGGTCTCCAGGATCGCGCCCTGGGCCAAAGGCAGGCGCCAAACCGCTGCGCCACCCAGGGATCCCTATAAAATGGTTTTAATCATAAAAACAAACCATAAAAAATGATAAAATGGCATAGACCTATACATATGCATCATTCCGATGTCCATTTCTTAGTTTTGCTATGGTTCTGTAGTTCATGTAAGATGTAACCATCCAGGGGAATTGGGTGAAGGACCTTTCTGTACAATTTTTGTTGCTGCCTGTGAATCTATAACTATTTCAAAATTAAAGGTTCCAACAAACTACTGCCAACGTTGTATTGCACCCTAATTGTATGTCAACCACTGTGCTAAGCACTTTACAGACATTATTTTATTTCATCCTCCCAGCAACCCATGGAGGTGTGGGTGCTTTAATACCTTCACCTACAGATGGAGAAACTGAGGCCCGGCGAGCTTGAACAGTGACATACAGTCACTGGGAAGTCGTGAGGCCATGGGGCCTTCCTGACTCCAGAGCATGAGTGCAGGATGCACCTTTGGAAGTAGGAGGATTATTTATTTATTTATTTATTTATTTATTTATTTATTTATTTTTTATTGGAGGATTTTAGAAGGCGTGTGATGTGGGAACTCTGTCACGCTCCACTGTCGATCTCCATGGGTGATGGGTAACTCCTTGGAACAACCCCGGACATTGTAAGCTCTGTGGCAGACCCGAGGAGGAATCCATTCAGGCAGCTGCCATCATCTTTTTTCCTCTCCCATTGCTCCTCCCAGCAGTCCCCTTCCTGCCATGAAGGGTGTGCTGGCCACATGAGCTTAACAGGCCTTGGAGGGATGTCCTTGGGGCTGCATTGCAGGTGTTTCTCACATCCCAGTGAAAGAGTGGACTTTGGGGGATCAGACCTGGGTTCCAATCCCAGCTTGACTTCTCATCAGGTTTTCTAGCTTTAAGAAAGTCACTTAAACTAATGCTGGTTTTTCGTTTTGGGTTTTTTTTTTTTTTAATTTTCTATTTTATCTGTACAATGGGAACAATAACAGTACCTCCTTGTTTTATTATAAATATCAAGTGGAATAAAGCACCCAGGGCATGAATGTTCCATGAGTGTTGATTTCCATTGCTGGCTCAGCAAACACTGGGCCCCCACTGGGCGCTACACACAGCATTGCATTAGCCAGTCGAAGCCTCTGCTGAGGTTTGGCACAGAGGAGACCAGGTCTTCAAGAATGACCACAATGTGGTTCTACCATCAGAGAGCACGTAATGGGTCATGGTGCAAAAGGCAAGTTATAAGTATTTATAGAGTGTAAACTGGGGGCAGGGTACTCACTGAGCCTTGAGCCCCTTCCTCTGGATCCAGAGTCTAAATGTTGGACCCAAGCCAAGCACCTTGCTGGGATTCAAGGACACTGTTGCGATTTGGAAGAGGGAACATTATCAATCACCATGCTGGATGGCATCAGTGATTATCATCTTCATTTCCATCAAAGGTGTCTTGTGACGGGATACCGTCAAGTTCAATTTAGTCTAAATAGGGACATGGCAAGGACTTATTTTCTATTTCTGCCCTGGGCTGAACCTGCCTTGAATAATTCAGTGTTCATCTACTTCCAAATACCGAGCCCTTTTTTTTTTCCCCTTGTACTGCTGTATTCAGGGTCATGTGGCTGCTTGTTTCTCCTTGTCTCCTCTCCAAAAACCAACCCACCCACCCACACCTTTGGCTGCCAGTTATGAGTGTTTTGGGGAAAGAGAGTCAACCTTATGTACCACACGATGGTATCCCCTGCCTGAAGTTTAGAGACAGGCTTCAGGACAGAGGTTGCACACAGAGGTTGCACAGAAGGTATCTTTGACTTAGTACCCTTAAAAAAAAAAAATAAATCATATGCTATCGTTTAAAATTCAGAGGTGTCCTGATCTGACAACAGTTGGCTAAAGCTGAGTGGCATCTGCCCCCCTGACCCCGTAAGCATCTCGGTGTCAACTCCTGACACAGATGAAGAAGGAACACTGTCTTGAACAGTGTGGCCCATGAGAAGCACCGGGAGCTATGTGGAGCCAGGACCCTGGCTGGTCCTGAGACTCTGTTCCTTATTGTGTGTAGGAGCAGTGGGAGCTGCTCTGAGGGCATCCTCCGCCGAGGTCCACATCCCACCTGGCCACCCCAGTTAGGAAGCAAGGATTCTGGAGGAGAAGGCTCCGCTCTGCACCCACACCCCAGTCGTGATGGAATTCCTAGAGAAGTGACCGAGACGATGACACGTGCTGACTCAGGGAGTTGTGGACGCAAATGTACATGTGTGGGGGAGTAGCTGGCTCGGAGTACACCTGGGTGATGTGTGGAGTCTTAGCTGGGGTGCCAGACAGGGAGTCAGAAGACATACGTTTCTGTCTGGTGTTACCACTTGCTAACTGGAGATTTGACTTACTAGAATCTTCTGTTTTCTCATCTGTAAAATGAGGGTAATGTCCAGTGTGCCTTCCAACAGGGTGGATAAGAGGACGGGGTTACATGATCCTGTGAAAATATGCTCTAAAGTATATAAAGTTATCTCGAAACATCGGGTAATATGACAGCAGGGGCATGCTGTTGGCGAACGAACAACCTCTGGTACCTGGTGGTGTGAGGATCAGGGGTCCGGGGCCATGGGACAAATCCTGCCTCCTGAGAATGGTGTTTACTTTTGAAATGGTTGAAAGACAATAAAAGATAAATAATGTTTAATGGTACATAGAATTTCTATGAAGTTCAGATTTCAGTGTCTGAAAAAAGAAAGTTTCATTGGAACTCAACCGTGCCCATTTGTTTACATATTGTCTCTGGCTGCTTTCACGATATAATGGCAAAGTTGGGTAGTTGTGACACAGACCAGATGGCCCCCAAAGCATAAAATATTTAACTGTCTGACCTTTTACAGTAAAAACTTACCAACCTCTACGAAGGACATAGAAGGGTAGGGACTCAGTCCCCCACTCCTTGTTCCATTTCTTCTCCCTTTTGGACTTACGTACTGTTGTGGATAGGTGGCCCCAGGAATATTTTCACATCTTTAAAACCACCCAGGCACGTCCTCTGTGGCCCACAGCGGATCTGCACTCCGTGACAAAGCCAAGGATTTCTCTCTGTTTAACTGCCGTGGAGCAACTGGCAAGTCCCATTCTCTGGGCTCTAGCTAGGGGCTCTTCCTGATGGAAACCACAGCATTTTTTATACAACTGGTCCCCTTTTTAGCAAAAACCGCAAAAGGAGAAGAGGCTGTTCCTGTCAGAATGGGCATTCCTCCAGCATATTAACCGCTGAGCGGGCCTGGTGGGCAGTTTCCTCCCCTCAGCCACAGGCTGATAGGAGACGCCCCTAACCACTCCAAGAGGCCTGCAAGGGGGTGTGAGGGCTGAATTGTGTCCCCCAAAAGATCGGCTGAGGGGCACCTGGGAGGCTCAGCAGTTGATGGTCTGCCTTCAGCCCAGGGTGTGATTCCAGGGGGCGTGGGATCGAGTCTTGCATCGGGCTCCCTGCAGGAGAGCTTCTCCCTCTGCCTGTGTCTCTGCCTCTCTCTCTATGTCTCATGAATAAATACATAGAATCTTAAAAAAAAAATACATATATAGGTTGAAATTCAAGCCCCCCGTGCCTCAGAGTGTGACGTTATTTGGAAATAGGGTTGTTGCTGATGTAATGAAGTAAGTGAGATGAAGTCCTGATGGAGTAGGGTGGGCCCCTGATCTGACCCAGCCAGCATCCTTCTCGGGAGAGGGAACTTTGAGCACAAAGACACAAGGAGAAGAGCGCCGTGTGCGGGTAGAGGCTGAGATTGGAGGGGTGCATCTGTAAGCCAGGGAATAACAGGGACTGGCAGCCAGACCAGGGGCTAGAAGGAAGCAAGAAAGGGCTCTGCCCCGAGAAAGCTTGGCCCTGCCGCCACCTTGATCTCAGACTTGGAGTCTCCAGAAGCTTAAGAGAATACATTTCTGTTGTTTGAAGCCACCCATCTGGGGTGTTTTGTTACTGCAGCCCTAGGGAACTCCTCGGGCCACCTGCCCACCCTCTGTGCAGCCTGCTGATGCCTTTCAAGGCTCTTGGTGATAACCCTGTTCTGCAAATGAGGCCACAGAGGCGCGGCAGGCTTCAGTGAGCTGCCCGAGGTTTGGGCCGGTGGCAGGACTCAGACCCAGGCCTTCCGGTCCCCAGGGGCTGCGATGGGTGGTCCAGGGAGCAGTGTTCCTCCAGCTGGTCCAGAGCATCCTCCCCGAGGGACGAGAAGGGTGCACTCTCCAGGTGATGGCTGCTCTGCCTCTTATTGCTCATCCCAGGAGGCGCATCGAGCATTTCTCTCCTGTGGTTGTGTGAACTTGTTTGCATGAGCTCTCAAATGCGTAAAAGGAAAATTCAGTCAGTAACTTTAAAATCAAACAACGGAGTTGGGGGATGTGTTTTACATCCATCCACCATGTGTTATTTAGAATTGGGAAATAACGGAAGAGGAGGAAACTCGCAGTTTTCTTGCAGGGCATCTGAAAAATGTGTCAAAGAGATCCTTGGGGAGATGCCCCAAAGAAAACCCCAACTTGGGAGGTGATTAAACAAGGGAAGTCTCCAGTGGCCTCCTGGAAAGCATAACAACACTGATGCACTTCCTTCTTAGGCAGCACCCGTTGCCCAAGCTCTTGCGTAACACATAAGTGAAATCTGCACCAAAAGCTTTCTGAGACGCTGTGCTTGTCCACACTAGGGCGATTGCTGTGACGCTCCCAGGTCACAGACTCGTGAAGAGGCTCAGCTTGCAAGTGAAATTCTTACCACTGAAAGTCTGACATTTTGTTGGAGACTGTTTCTCTCTTATGAATATTACCACCCTCCTTCCCCTGTGTCTCTGTCCCCTGCTGGAGTATTTGAAAGCATAATCCCAGAGTTCATGTCATTGCACCCTTTCCTACTGCAGTACACATCTCCCCCACCCCAGCCCACCCCCGCCCAAAAAAAGTGTTGCTTCTCTTATGACCACAACATCATTCCTATGCCTGCAGACACTCACAGTGACTGGTGTCACTGGGGTTTTTAACTGTATGGGTGGCAGCGTAGGTTGGGCGGGGAGGGGGAGTAAAGGCATCGGGGTGTAGGGCAAGAGGCTGGGGTTGGGATCCAGGAAAGAGAGTCCGAGGGAGTCCTCTGGGACGGCGAAGGGCTCTGTTTCAGAAAGTCAGCGAGACTGAGCGCACATGGGGTGTTCCTGGCCAGTTGAGTCTTTCCCCCAGGGAGGTGGGGACCCACGTTTCTCCATGGAATTGGGCCAGCACTGGCTGGCTCTCCTGAGGGCCGCTGCCTCTTGGACAGTTGGAGAGTTGGATGCCCAGCCTCGGCTTTGGAGGACTGAGCATTCATGACATATGGCTGGCAGCGCCCCGGTGCGCGCTTCTGGTTGCTGCCAATAAAGAGAATTGTTTCTTTCTCTGAGCAGTGTTCATTTACATCAAGAGAACTTCCCTCTCCTACCACCACCACATACACATACAAAAAGGAAGGGGAGGGGGAGAGCTTTTTTTGGAATTTGTTTTTAGTGGGCTCACTCAAAAGGAGCTTTATGTTTATTTTTTGAGTGGCTCTCTGGCCTGTTGTGTCCATTTATCATGCCTCACTAGAAGCCCTCCCCCTTCTCTCCTTTACTCTGCAAGCCCAAACTCCATCAAACTGTTCCTAACGACTACCACATGTCCGCAGAGGGCGCAGGGGGCAGGGGAGGTGGGAGCTGGGAAATGAAGGAATCCTCCGGGGAGCACAGTAGCATATTAAAATTCAATGGCTTAGTCATCAGAGCCTTCAGCCCAAGCTCCGAAGAAAAAGAATTGAATATTCTGTAACAGTCTTGCGGATCTCGGATCTGGGAGGAAGGGGGCGGCCGGGGGAGGGAGGCAGGGGTTGTGGTTTTTAGATAGAGGAGTTCATGCTGTAGAGAACAATTAGGGCCTTTGCTCAGAAATAACAAGACCCACTACTGTTTTCTTGCTCGACGGGAGGAGTGCGCAGTGTCAGCCAGAAGGGATCGCTCCACTAGGCTAGCTCAGCTCCCAGACGAGGAAACGGGGGCTCCAGCAAGGGATGGGACTTCTTGACAGTCGCACAATGAGTTAGTGGTAGAGGTGGGACTAGATCCCAGGCCTCTGCACCTGGAGCCCCCATCTGTGTTCTCTCCTCCTTGCTCAAGGATTTGCCTTTTGAAGGTTGGTCTGCTCCTGGCAAGCAGTGGAAGGGACCCTTCTGGGTGACCTGTGGGTCTTAAGAGCATCACTGTTCGGCCTGGGAACGGCTGTGGGGCCCCCGAGATGTCTGAGGACTCAGCCAGTGACTTTGTAGAAATGCTGATGCAGCCTTGCCTCATCCTCTGCCTCGCTCCGCTGGAGGGAACAGAAAGTGAACGTGTGGGCCGTTCACACTGCTCAGGTGTTGAGGGCTGTGAAAGACCTGCCTCTCAAACTGGCTGCATTCACTTCTGTTCCTTCCTTTGTCTGTGCTTCTCCCTTCAGAGGGATAGGCCTATAGCCCTTTCTTTTATCCTTAGATAAAGCAACTGAGTCATAAGCCAGTAAGATGACTCGAAGTCCTGAGTTATCAGTGGAAGAGCAGGCTCTGTAATGCCTATCTCCTCATTCCTGGCCCTTTGTGCCAGATTACAGTCCCCCACTTCTGGTGACCAAGGACATTGAAGGGTAGAGGGATTGTGAAATCTTAGACTAGAAGAGCATTTACAGGAAAGCCAAGCTAAGCCCTTTATTCTAAGGATGGAGAAACCAAACCAGGAGGGGGAGGTTGGTGCCCTGCAGAACCAGGCCCAAAGATGTGTTGCATCCGCCCAAGGCCGTAGCCCCGGGACACTCTTCTGAACAGGTCAGGGTCCCAGAGGGTACTGAAGAGTGGCCAGTCCATGACACCCACCACTGGTCCTCTTCGAGGAGAGCATTATAGCTGACTGTTGGCTTTGAGTCTCTGTTTGGGTTTCTTTGATCAGTGTCGGGGGAAAACTGAGAGGCAGAAAGAGTGATCAACTCAACTAAATGTTGGCAGCAGAATGCCAAATAAGATGATTTTCTGAACATATTTGAAAGCTCTCCTCTAGAGTAGCTGGGCAAATTCCCAAGGATTAGGGCCACCGAGCATGATTCCCAAGGGCCTCCGTCCACTGTAGCTCCCCCAATGTATTGTAGAGATGCCAGCTGTATCCAGACCTCTGATTGTACCTCTTCCTGTCCACAGTCCCAGGGAAGGAGCCTCTCAGTCCATGTGTGCTCTTGATGTGCTGCCATTTAATCATGGAGGTAGCATAAATAGAAGCTCTCATTTCACAGAAGAAGAAATCAGGGCCGAGAGAGTTAAAAAAAAAAAAAATTGAACCGAGGGGAGTCTAGGTTAGAATCCCAGCCTTTGGTTCCCTGCACACCGTGCTCCCCACCCAGTGCTCCTCTCCAGGCTGCTGCTAAAAGATCAGGAGCCTTTTCTGTGGTCCTGCTGGAGAAGCCTGGGAAGGCCAGAGAAGGAGGTGGGGAACCTTCTCTGTTAGACCACTGATCTTACAGAGCAAAGCCAGTCAAAGACGTTCCGTGAAGGTGTCAGTGTGGAAAGGAGAGCTCCCTGGGCCCACAGCACCCCCACACCCCTGCTGTTAGATGGTTTCGGGTTCTCCCTTCTAGGCCCCCAGATCACAGCCTCCCCAGGAATTGTCAGCAGGAGGGCTGGGAGGTTGTGGGGAGGAGCAGCAGGGTGGTGGTATCATGCACGTCAGCTACGCCTCTAGTTTCTGAGCACAGTCTTGCTCTTTGGACTTGATAGAAAGGAATCCTGGGGGCAGATCAAGGCTCGTGGTCTTTGTTTCCCCACTGGGCCTAGATTTGAGCTCTGTCCACAGCAGAAGCTCAGGATCTGCTGGTGCATGATGGGAACGTGCCCTGTACCGCACCTGCCTGCCTTTCCAGCCTCCCCAAGAAACAGGTCAACCACACGTATGAAAGGCTCAAGGAAGAGCCTGGCTCCTTTGGTTACCTGGGCCTGCTACGGGTGACAGTAAAAGTAAAAGCAAGAGCAGACCTGCTGTTTATAAGCGTGGGGGTAGAGGTGAGGACTCTGTCCCCAGAGGTATGTTAATTAAAAGCTGAGAACCTGCAAAAGAACTTATGTTTAAACCCCACCTCCCCTCCACATCCACCCTGCTTCATCCCGATGGTGGCTTTTGTTGCAATAAAAGCCTTTTGATTTCCCCCCCTGAGCCTTTATTAATGAATTTCTAGCCAGAGCTCAGAAACGTGAAGGATGAGCCTGGCTCTCATGCACACACTTGCACACATGGACCCTTTGCACATGAGCCCAGACACACACCCCCCTCTGCGTCCCCTCCTTCATCGAAAGCAGTGTTTCTCAAGAGATGAACCCTTAACCCGTCAGAGCTTCCACGGGCCCAAAGTGCCTAATGAAAACCAGAGCTACCCTTGAAGCACTCCTGATGCCGAACGAGTCCCCAGAGCTGTTTCAGTCTACGCCCTGGGCTGCAAATGAGCTCAGTTCAAAAACAAAGCTGGGGTGCATTAGCTCCTTGGCCTGGTCTTGTCCCCCCACCCCCACCCCCACCCTCCCAGGGCTGCCGTGTTTGTTCTCTGCTGGCACTCTGATGGGCTGCAGCGGGCCCTTCTCCCCTGTCCGACAGTCAGGGCCCTCGGGAAGCTAGAGAGGGGTTCGGTGGCAGGATGCGGAGGGCAGTGCTGGGTACCAGCCTCCGCCCCCGACAGCTCAGGGGCTCCCAGGTGAAAGCCACCAGTGAGAGCTGGCAGGAAGCAGCGAGGCATTGGTCTGGCAGGCCCTTGAGAAAACAGTATTGCATTATTGTCACCATTAATAATAGGCCTTTATTTGAGCCTTGCAAGGACAATGCGCCAAACAAGGCTGAGAGGAAGAAACCGTCCCTGCCGGGGGCCTCGTAATCTATCAAGGCGAATGGAGAAAGAGACAGAAAGAGACAGGACCGGGGTGGGGGGCGGGGGGGGGGCTGTCGTGCGGGCCAGGCCACCGAGAGATTTCCGAGTCACCAGAGGGACGGGTGGAAGACACCCACGGCCTCCCTGTGGCAAGACACCGCGTCCGCGTCCGGGACCCCTGAGGACTGCGAGGAGGGCCCAATCTTGGCCCCGACGCAGCAGCGTGACCTCGGGCGCCTCCGCTGCAGGGGGGGCCTCCGGTCGGTGACGGTGACCACGGAGGACAGGCCCGTCGCCCTGCCCGGGGCTAATGCCCGCCGCAAACAGGTGGCGAGAGCGTTGGTGGACGAGGACTCGCCAGGAGCGGAGCCGCGCCCCGCGGAGCGCACCTGCCGTCTGCTGGGCCTCGGTGGCCCTCGGTGGCCCTCCGTGCGGGAGCCGCCCTGGGAGCCAGAGGCCCGCGCCTGATTGCTCGCGGGGCCCGGCTCCCCGTACCGGGGGTGCGGTGGTATTTGGGCTGGAGGGGGCTGAGGAGACCAGCCCCCCCGGCCGCGTCGGAAGTGGCGCTGGCCTCCATAAAGGCTGGCAGCCGGTAGCTGCAGCTGTGTTGCAACAAGCCTGATTTAATTTGGGGGGTGGTACAGACGGCGCTGTGTGGTGTTTGTTAAAAGCCAGAAGAATGCAGCTTATTCACCAGGCTGTGAAAATGGCTGTGCCTCGGGTGGGGGACGCCAGAGGAGAATGTGTGATAGCATTTTAAAAGAGTGAAAATGCTGATAATTATAAATTTATCATCATGCCCATTATGCATGCGATCTAAGTGGATTAACTCCTTACAGCTGAGGAAGCATCAGGTTTCTGGACGCCTCGTTCCTCCCAGGGCTTATAATTCCCTTCTGACCTCTCTGTTAATCTGTAAAATGGGAATCTCCTTATTGTCAATAACCATTGTCTGTCACAGTCCTTTTATCACCACTTTGGTTTCTTGGAAATAAAAACCTGGCAGGAAAAAAAAAAAAAAGTACGTCTTCTCCCATAATGCAATTGGTATAAACCCAAAAAACGTTGGAGAGGGGAGAAAAACAGGCCACTTACTGGAATCCTATGGTAAATGGTTTTGTAAAGCAGAGAGGCATCTGTATATTTATCTTTTAGGTCGGTCTCGATTTTTCATATCCACAACTATTGCACTGCGCTCTCGACCATTCTGGCAGCATTTCTTGTTTTCACATTCGCCTCTGTCTTTCCTGTAGAAAATCTTTCAGGTTGTTGAAGCTAGTGAGAGAGACGGAGAAGGAAAGCAAGAGTCAAGATCGGGAACCCCGGTGTCCCCTCAGCTCCGACCTCCTCTCCTGTGTGGCCTCGGGTAGGATGCATGGTCTCCGTGGGTGTCGGTTTTAACATAAGTAAAACGAGGGATTTGAAGAGTTAAGAAAAACCCATGAAAGGAGTAACTATTATGGAATTCTTCCAAGGAGGCAGTGCTGGGCCCAGTGTCCATTTAGAAGAACTGTTACTCCCTTCTTATCAGTGCAGATGTATCCCTTGAAAGGTACAGGAGCGTTTCTGGACAGCGTTGTCGGGAAGAAACTTGATCTGGGAATTCTTTGTCCTCGAGGCCCTGGCATGGTGGCGTCCGCCGACCTGTCCCCTTGGGAGACCCCCTCATTGAATTACACCGCCATCAGCAGTTGGGACCTGGACTATGTATTATTCAGGAGACAGCACACGGCCCTGCAAGTGCAGGTACTTTATCAGCTGGGATCAGATGGGTTATTGCATTCAGAAAATCCTCATTGTGTATTCGGCTTGTTTCTGCTCCCTGTTCCACTTGACCACGGTCCTCATCAGCTCCCAGGGCCTCCGGGGATTTCGCAGGGACACCTCAAAGTGCTTGGATGGTGGTTGTGAATCTGCACCTGAGCAGGAGAACCATCAAAAGCAATCTCTCCAAAGCCTTACGTTTAGCAGAGATCTTTTTAAGTTCTTTAAAAGAAAAAAAAAAAAAGAACTTGGGGAAGCTCTACTGGGGAAGCTCTCTGGGGATTCATGGACTAATCCTAGTTCTCTAGAGGTGCTGAACCTTTGAGGACAGCGGTGCACATGACTCTCTACCCAGCCAGCCAGCTCTGAAAAGCCATGGATTGGTGACACTCAACTGCTGAGGAATCTAACCAGTCAGCAGTTTGTAAGGCTCTAGGCTGCAGCCCACCTGCCGAGAGGGAGGGAAGGAGACAGATACCCCACACATCCCTAAATGTCAAAGGGCTGAATTTGCACATGCCCAGATGAAAGAGGTTTGCTGGTTTCTGGGAAGGAATGGAACTGAGCTGGGGAGGATTTTATAGCCTGCCCTCCCTGCAAACAGAAATCTGTTCATCTTCTAGAAGTTTCTGTGGTAGTTCTTGCCCCATTTCCCAGACTGCTTATAGGGTTTTAGGGGTTGCCAGCTGCATGATCTTTCTTATCTCACCCACCTTGTTCCTGCTGTGACATCACCACACCTGATTCAAACCACAGCGGTAGAATCTGACCCACCCATCCTCATTCAGGCTCAAAGATGATGCCAGACACATGGGACCTCACTAGAGACGATGGGTGGGAGAGCAGAGGTTGAGCTGGGATAGAGAGACCCATCAGGCTGTTAGACCAAAACGCTAATAGGCCTGACACCAGTAACAGAATAATAGCTATAATTGACGATAGCAAAGGCACTGAATGCTGGGACTTTGCCAAGCATATGTTAAACTGTTCACACGTAGGATAATGTGCACAGAGCAACGGTGTGTGTGTTTACACAACCAGGTATACAAGCATATGGTAATGTCCCCCCACCCCCACACATACACATCACAGCCTTATTGATAAGCACACTCCATAGAGTGTCTTCTAAGTGCTGTGCAGACTCTAGCTCCCGACCACCCGAAGAGGCAGGTGCTTTTGTTATTTCCCATTTGACACGTGATACCGAAGCACTGAGAGGCTAAGTAACCTGCCAAAGCGACACCAGATTATCCTCTGTCTTCTGCTGGGTCGTTAACTCCACCTCTGTAAACCCTTGACAGGTGTATTTTTCTCATCTGTGAAGCAGGTATGATCTTCCCTCTGCCTCCTTATTGTGGGGATTAAATGGAAAGTTTAATGATAAAGCAGGGCAGAAATTTGTGTTATTCCTTATTTAAGTGAGCTGTAGAGAAGGCATGTGAGGGGTGTCTAATAATGATCAATACTGGCTGAAATGAGTGATCTAGACTTACAGGCCAACATGCAGTCCATGGGTATGCCACGGGACTTCATCTTAAACCTTGAGATTTCTAGAAGTCAATCAGAGAAAGACAGTTACATGATTTCACTCCTGTGTGGAATTTAAGAAACAAAACAGAGGAGCATAGGGGAAGGGAGGGAAAGGTAAGACGAAATCAGAGAGGGAGGCAAATGATAAGAGACTCTTACTCTAGGAAACAAACTGAGGGTTGCTGGAGAGGAAAGGGCAGGAGGATGGGGTTGCTGGGTGATGGGCATTAAGGCGGGCACATGATGTGATGGGCACTGGGTGTTATAAACAACTGATGAATCATTGAACTCTACCTCTGAAGCTAATAATACGCTATATGTTAATTGAACTTAAAAAAAAAAACAGCCAAAACACTTTGAGATTTCTATTGGACAAACGGGTTGGGATTTTTGAGGGGAGCCCTGAGACAGTGGAGTTTTTGGATCATATGAGCAGTCTACCTGCAGTCCTTGAAGGGGAGCTAGGGGTGCTGCCCCTGGCTGGCCAGGGAAGGTGAGGCAGCATGGCCCACGATTGGTTGGATGTGCTTTGGAGGGATTCGGTGGCCTCACGGGATTGGTAACCCTCAGGTAGAGAACGTCTCCTGGGGGTGGGGGGCGCACATCAGGGCCCATCTTGGCTAGAAGGTGGCCGCTCCCGAGTTGGCCTCCTAGGTTTTGTGACTGGATATCCTGGTGTTAGAAGGTGTGAGCTTGGCTGAGCTTGGCTTTCTTTAAAAAGAAAGAAAAAGAGTAATTGTCAGAGAGCTTTGCCGGAGGCAGTTTTGGGGGCATTTTCATTAACAGTGATCAGAGGTTTGATTTTACAGTGTTGTCCAGTATTTTGGCCACTCACCTCATGTGACTGAGTTTACATTTTAATTGATGTTAAATTAAGAGTCTATATCCTCAGGTGCATGAGCCGCATATGGAGCCCCCGTAGCCGAAGGTGACCATGATGTCAGACTGCATAGATACAAGATATCATCATTATAGAAAATTCTAGCTGGTAGCATATTCTTCTGGGTATAAGACGGCAAGCCTGCTCCTTCCTAGGTCGACTTCTGTGGCCCCTTCTAGCCCCAAAACTCTACTCCGTCTCTCGGAGTCCCACAGGGCTCCTGGAGGCCTAGTTGCTCCTCTGAGTTGCTTTCTCATAAGCACCAATTCTAAATGCTTCCGTCGTGCTTTTGCTGCCGATGCCATAGACCCAGGTCTTCTGCAGACACACGTGGCTTTCGGGCTCGTTTTCCTTGCACTTTTCCCCTCCAGCGGGAGGACCCGAGGGCGTCCGTTCATTCTGGAGCAGTTGCCTTCCAGAACGTATTCAGAATGGACTCCGCGTGTTCCAGCCAGGATCCGCAGGTCAGTCTTACAGACCCACCTCCGTGAAAAGCCATCTTACAGGTCCAGCTGCTCTTCGTGCCAACTGTTGGGGCTCCTTTTGTATGTGAGGAATAACAGAACTATGTTGTGTATTTTGAATTTTCTCGAATGAGTTTGTGTGTGAGCCGCTTAGCTACAGAGAAGGCCTTTGATTAGAGGGAGTGGTCTTGTGTGGGAGGGAGCCGGGCTGTGTGGCAGGGATGCAGGGCACCCCCAGACACCTCCGGCTGCAGACAGGGCCAAATCTGTCTCATTCTTGCAGCTGCAGGGCCCCGGCATCCCCCAAAGCAGGGAGCTCCCCAGCCAGATGCTTCAGGATGTCGTTTCCCGTGGCCCCAGGTACCCTCCTCCCTGCTGGAGTGAGTGTGTGTGTGTGTGTGTGTGTGAGTGAGTGAGTTGTGGTAAGACACTGAGAAAATAGACTTCGTGAAACAGTTTTTTACTTGGGAAAGAAAAAAAAAAGAATTATTGGCGATTTTGCCTCGAGTGTTTGGAACCTGACACCAGCCTCATTTTCCAACATTGAGCCTCCAAATGTCACCCGGTCCAGGTTGCCGACACCGTGTCTCATTACCGTCTCGATTCTACCCCCCCTACCCCCCACCCCCAGTCTCCTTTTCCCAACAAACCCCTTAGATCTCGAAGGTCAGAACCCCGGACAGCTTTTTACACAGCCACCATATGGTGTTTGCTTTAGCATAGATCCACAAATGATGTGTTATTATAGTGGAGGTGCAGAAAATTATATGACAAAACCGGGTTTGTTTCTTTGCTAGAAACCCAAGGCTGAAATACTGCAGTCTTCCTTCAAGCCTGGCTCAGAAGACGAAAGGGAGCCTTTCCCAGAATTAGGGGGCATTCACCAGGGACCAGAGGGGAAAAAAAATAACATTGCGCTGGTCACTAGGTGCTGGGCTCGTGGTTTATTTTCTGTCTGTATTTTATTAAATTCTCGTTCCGTTTGTTTCTCGTGCGACTCATTTCCACCTCTAGATGTCTGCCTGCCCGCCCCCCCCCCCCAGGAGGTTGTAACCTGGCTGTAGTATGAGTGTGCAATTATAAACTGACAGTAGTGTGGGCATCAGAGCTGAGACTCATCGGTTGGATCTCACAAAGGAACAGGAGTGGAAATGAGTGTTGGGTGAGTGCCAGGGTGTTTGGCAAGGACTTAATGCCCACTCAGTGGATTATACCATTTTGGGCGGAATGGTGATGTCCTGTGGATTGGATTGGTCCTAAAGGAAATGGTCAGGAGTTGGGTCTTACTTACGAAGGCACTGGGATGTCCTGGAGGCCAGTATGTGGAATCACAGTATTTTCCCCCCTAACTATGGCTTCTGGGGCAAGACTTGTGGACAATGGAAAGAACTTATCTAATTTCTACCTAATTTTCCTCACCTTTAGAAAAGTGACTTGGAGCCACACAGGAGGTTAGAAGGATCTTGAATCCCGACCACCTGTTCCTCTGGTCTGAGGAGACCATACCCCAGACTTCCTGGAATGCTCTGCTATGTGCATCTATCCTTCTTATTTCTCAGCACAGAGAAGGGGAAGGTGAGAAAGTCATGCGTCAGTTTAATAGTGGAGCCAAGTGGAGTCAAGACCCTCTCTCCTGGCCCTTAGGTCAGAGGTCAAGTTTGAGTAAAGGACATGTTGATGAAAAATAGTTTGAGAACTTGACGTGTTGAATTCAACTTGAGCAGACCCCCGAGTTTCAGTTTTCTCATCTGCAGAAAGGGTTCGTTTTACTTGCCCTATTTGCCTGAAAAAGGAATAATATGGTGCTACCTGTGGAAGTACTTTGCAGAAAATATGATTTTATACCCGTGTTGTCCAGAATGGTAGCCACTAACCACACGTGGTGATTTAAAGTAATTAAAACTAAATGCAAGGAAGAATTTAGTTCCTGATATTCACTGGCCTTAGTTAAGCGCCCAGGAGCCACACATGGCTAGTGGCCACCGTATTCGCCAGTGCTGGTGTATACCAGAAGGAATGGGGGCTTGGCTTAGGGTCCTGAGGGTTAGTATGGGGACTGGGGACTCGATCCAGACTCTGTCAGTCACCAGCCATAGGACTTGGGAGGTGACCTCGATTTTCTGAGCCTCTCTCTCCTTCCTCGTCTGAAACATGGAAAACATAACCATATCATCCTTACAGGGTAGCCGTGAGGGTGTAGTGGAATTGTGTCTGCCAAACAGCTCAGTACCTAGTACTTCCTAAGTGCTCCTGTGACTGCTTATTGCTTCAGTCATGATTTGTTAAGCTGTGGTGCTGTCACTCCACTGCTACACCGTGTGGGAAAATCCACATCTACACGGTCCACACCCTTCTGACCTATGTAAGGAAGGAAGGACAGATGAACTTCTCCAGGGTGGTGTTGAGCGAGGGAGTGTGGTCGTCTTAAGGCCAAGGGGGTGATGCCTGGACCAGGCAGTTTTGTTCCAAGTGCCCCCAGTACCAGGGAAGTAGCTGTTCTTTGGGAGAGTGAGAAAGCGGGGGATTCCTTGCAGTGGGTGGGGAGGGAGGAAGAAGCTGAGGGTAACCATGGGCTTTTGGCGTCCTCTGTGGCTCCCCTGGAATCAGGGTGGCTATTTCACTGGGCTGAGCTGGGCTGCATGTGTGCAGTAGGCCCGGGTCGGGGCAGTGGCAATATACGGGAGGTGCTCCCAGTCCTTCTGCAGGAAGGGAGTGACGAACCCCAGGCCTCTGCTGTCCCCCAGACCAGGTGTCAGTGATGACATGAGAGACGGTGGCAAGCCTGCTGTCACCCAGGAGGAAAGATGACCAGCTGGTCTCCACCAGCATGGGGATGGGTGATGGCTGGGGAGTCGGGGAGGGAGCTTGGGGCCAGCGCTAACGGGAGGTGGGAGGTAGCACCATGGGAGCCCCTCTCCTGTGGACGGAGGGGTGGAGTCAGCCCTGAGCTGTGCCTGGGCCAGGTGACGGCCACCTGGAAGGAGGCAGGAGAGGACCAGGTGTGCAGGTCTGGTCACCTTATGGCTCCCTGGAGATTACCTCAGCTCTCATGGCCCCGCTGGCTTTAGATTAGGGAGGACTCTTGTGGCTGTAAGTCATAAAAAAAAAAACTTTTGAGTATAAGGTAGAAATGCGAAAGGAAAAAGGTTTTTGGAAGCAGATGTGAGCCTTGGGATGTGCTGGGACCAAGGTGCGGCAGGATGCACCCCCACTCCTTTTCTCCCTCCCTCTCTCCTTCCTGCTTTCCTCTCTCCATGGGCTTGGAAACAGGGGCACAGTTGGGGGTTGGGACTGGGGGGGTGTGCCCTAAATGCACACCTTAGGAACCTTTCTGGGTTCCCTTTCCAATTCTCTGGGATGGGTCGGTGGTCAGGCTATCCAAATGGTACCTCCCACCGTGACTGAGGAGGGCTAGTTAAGCTGTGGTCGTGAAGAGCTGCCCAGACTCCCCAAAAGGTGCCTGTTCCTAAGGGGAAGTCAGCTCCTGCCAGAGCAGAGATGTGGCCCCTTCAAGGAACAGACCCAAAGGAGGTGGGGAAATGCGAAGATTTGGGAAGGGGCTCGGGTCTCTGACCCCTCGACTGGCTCCACTTACCATCTCCCAGGTGTGGATCATGGGGCTCTGGCTTGGGGACCTGCCGTATTGGGTGACCTTCCTTTCAGTTCACCTCCTTGCATCTCCACAGCCAGGTTTCTCTTCCTCCTAGGCTCCCGGAGCCTAAACTCAGAGCCACCATGTGGGACTGACCATCAGTGGTGTTGCTTCTCTTATTAGAGTCTCCTCTTCCCCGGGTGGGCATCGAGCCCTGTGATGGGGGGCAGGTGCAGGGGGGAGAAGAGTCTCCCCTTCCCCAGATGGGCGGTAAGCCCCGTGATGGGGAGCGTGGGGGAAAACTAGGCTCAGATCCCCAGTGCCCCACACACTGACCCTGTGCACGCCCAGAACGGGGTGGGCTGAGAGCTGTTCCTGCACCGGCTCCTGAGTTCCTGTGCACACAGGTCCGAGTGCAGCATCAGGAGCCCCCAGGTACCTTTTCACCTTCCAGACTACCGCTGTGCAGGCTGCAGCAGGTCACCCCTCCTTTTATCACAGGCAGCCTCGTGGTGTTCTTCCATTGTTCGTGCGGACAACTGTGTCCTCAACTGCACTCTCCGTTCCTGGTGTGGGTACCATGTATCTGCGTATGGCTTCATTGGAAAGAACGCATTTGCATTGTGCTTGGTCCCGGGGGCTGGGGGGAACAAGTCAAGGAGTCTTACAGAAATGCGTCGTAAGACCACGTTTCCCTCGTGGCCCAGAGCACCTGACACCCTGCCGGGCACCCCTGTGGATGCCTGCTGCACTGTGGCCCAGGGGAAGGCAACAGATGGGGTCCTGTCAACAGAGCCAGGCACCCAGCGTCCCCTCGGGTTTGGGGAAGGCTGTGGGGTGTCTGTGGCATTCCTGGCTGGACTGCGCATGTCCTGTCCCCGCCCCCCTTCGCCAAGAGCTCTGCTCCTCAGCCTTGGGCTGTCGCACAGGCTGAGCAGAAATAGTGTCGGGCTGTCTCGCAGGCCTCGCCCTTCACCCAGGCATGATTCACTTGGGAGTGATGCGCTCCCACGCCCACTGGCAGCCGCGCCCCCTCTATTTTGGTTTGGGTGTCCTAGGAGGAGGGAGGAGCCAGTCTCCTGGCATCCAAGAGGCCCCCCCACCTCCTCCTGCCACAGCCAGGCCAGGCCCTGCTCCTAAGCCAGGGTGGAGCACTCAGCTCTCAGCCCACCCGCTTCTGCTTGCCCGTCTGAGGGCACCTGCCCACCTTCCCTTCCTCTGTGGCCTAACATCAGGGCCTCTGAAGGAGCGGTGAGCGTAGACATCAAGACATGTTCTTGGGGGGCACCTGGGTGGCTCAGTTGGTTAAACGTCTGCCGTCAGCTCAGGTCATGATCTTGGGGTCCTGGGATGGGATCAAGCTCCGTATCGGACTCTCTGCTCAGTGAGGAGTCTGCTTCTTCCTCTGCCTCTGTGCTCTCTCTCCCTCTCCACCTCTCTTTCGAATAGACAAATAAAATCTTTAACCAAAAAAAAAAAAAAAAAAAAGAACATGTACTTGGATGTCAGACCGGTGTGAACCTGGCTCTGCCCCAATGAGCTATGCGACCTTACAAGTCACTTAGCCTCGCCGGACCTCAACGTCCTCACCTATAAGATGAGGGTGGTGGTATCCACGTCTCGAGGTTATCCCGAGGATCAAGTGGGCAGAAGGTGGTCAGTACAGTGCCTGACACATGGCGGGGTCACAGTAGTGGCAGCTGCTGTGCATGCCACAGAAGGAAGCTTGCAGCCGCTGTCGTCCCTCTTTGACGGGGCATCTCCACCACGGCTTCTGGGGTTTGGGAGGAATCGACGTGGAGGCTGGAAGGATGAGGTGCTGTGCCATGACTGTTCACCGTCTGCAGCCAGCCCCCTCTCCCCTCTCCCAGGACTCAGCTTCATCGCCATGTGGGCAGAGAGCTGACCTCAGGGGTCATTTGAGAAATGGTTTCCGTTGGCCAGAACCCCATCACTTGACATCTGTGAAGCCCATGCCTCCTTGGACCGGGAATGATGGGAATCTGGATTCACATCTGTCCTCACTTAGTTCAACCAGCGTTTGCTGTCTGTGTGCCACATGCCAGGCATTTCCCTGGGTGCCGGGAAGGAATCCCCTGCCCCACGGGACTCACAGTCTGGGAGCCCTAAGTGACGCGCAAGGCCTATAAGGAGACCCGGAGAGACCTCTCTTGCACCGACACCTTCGGTGCCCCCCTACTGCCCCGAGACAAGATGCAGGCTCCCTGCCTCCACTCCCCTTGCCAGCATCCGCTGCCCCACGCTCTCATGAATGCCTGCCCCTCACACCCCCTCTTCTTTCCGCCTCTGCTCCCCCCTGGAACCTTACTCCTCCCTCTCTCTGCCATGAGCTTCCCTGCTCTTCCTCCAAGGCCTGCTCGGGCTGTCACTGAGTCCCCCAGGAAGCCATCCTGGCCACCGGCCACCGTTGGCCGTGCCCCCCGGGCCATGTATACCCCTTGACATGGGCGAGGCTTCGTCGGTGTCCTTTTGTGGACTGATTTAAAGTCTTACCCACTTGGAGGTTTTTGGTGTAAAACTGGTATTTCACCAGTGCTGTGCGGCTTTTTCCGTTGCTCCTTGGTGCCTCGGTAACACTAGGCTGGCCACAGCTGCACCTCTCGGGCTGGGCATGCTGGTCCCTGGGGGACAGAGCATGCAAGCCCGGGGTGCGGCTGGGCTTCCCGCGGTGGTTCTGCAGTAGCCCCAGGGGCCCCGATGCCGGTCCTTGGCCAGCATTCGCAGGCACACGGATCACAACCACCTCTGCAGCGAGTGCATGCTGCCGGTGTCTGATTTTTCTGTGATGCATCAGTTTTTACAGTCTTTTTTTTTTTTAATTTTTTAATTTTATTTATTTATGATAGGCACACAGTGAGAGAGACAGAGAGAGGCAGAGACATAGGCAGAGGGAGAAGCAGGCTCCATGCACCGGGAGCCCGACGTGGGATTCGATCCCAGGTCTCCAGGATCGCACCCTGGGCCAAAGGCAGGCGCCAAACCGCTGCGCCACCCAGGGATCCCAGTTTTTACAGTCTTAAGGAGACATCCTATCGTGAGGACTTCAGGGGACTTTGCTGAAGACCCCCCCCACCAAATCAACACTGTGCTTTTTTAAAAAGTTGTATGTCTGCATTCATCTATGCAAACCACACTTGTGAACTAAATTGCTTGTTTCACTCTCCTAAGGAACCTTTCTGGAATGCCCTGAGGGGGGATATTGTGTGCCTTCTCGGTCCCTCTGAAGGTAGAGCCACCCCTGAAGTGGACTGGGCTGTAACCCACACTTTTTAATAATTCCTACTCTGAGTAATAGCCGTCCTGGCTTCCAGGAATGTGGAGTGGAAATGAAGCCGTAATTAAAGGAAGTGAGGAAGTTTCTTTTCTTTCTTTTTTTTTTTTTTTTTTTAAGATTTTATTTATTTATGCATGAGAGACACAGAGAGAGAGAGAGAGAGAGGCAGAGACACAGGCAGAGGGAGAAGCAGGCTCCATGCAGGGAGCCCGACGTGGGACTCAGTCCCAGTACTCCAGGATCATGCCCTGGGCCTAAGGCAGGTGCTAAACCTCTGAGCCACCCAGATGTCCCAGGCAGTGATTTCCTAATGGAGGTGAACCCCCAAAAAAAGAATCAGCAGCCCCTCTGCCTGCAGGGATGGTTTCTCAGGGAGGCGGCTCCAAGGAGGGGGGTGGTGGTGGACGGCCCCCTTCTGGAGAGGAAACTGGCCCCAGTATGAGCAGCTGCAGACCTGAGAAGTTCCAGCCTCGTGTGCGCTGGAGGTGACATGCACATCAGTCACAGGGCTGCTCCCAGTCATGGTAGTAGCAACAAGAGCTAACGTTCATTGAAGACTCGTGTCCCAGGTCCTGCCAAGGCATCTTTGTGGACTGCTGATGGCGGCCTCCTAGGTGGGGCCCAGGTTTACCAATGAGGAAATTGAGGCCTGACGCATTGAAACCACGTGCCCTAGTCCACCCAGCCAGTGAGGCGAGGGGGGCACGGGGCGTGGGGGTGACCATTTACAGCCACGCAGCCCACCTGACTCTAACTCACGACGAAGGCCCCCAGATGGCCCTGTTTTCCCGTGTACTTTATCAGGCTGCGTTTGGTGCCACGGGCCCAGCGGTGGATTATTCTAGTCACATGCTAAAAATGTGCAGGGTTTTCAGTCTCTTTGTGTGTCCGTGAAACTGCTGTTTATCTACTTTTCCCACAGCCAGCCCGGGCCTGCTTCCCTTTTCACTGTGAGCTTTCAAATTTCAAAGGTCAGGGGAGTCCTGATAGATTGTCCTCTTCTCCCCTAAGAGCTGTTTATTCATTTAACAACTGGAAGTGAATGAAAGAGAGGGAGGGGGGCGGAAAAAAACCCAAAAACCCCCACCACACCCCTTTTGGCCACCAGTGACATCTCCTTACGTCAGCACGCTGGTTCTCCGGGCAGGCCTGGTCTGCCGGTACCCAGGCCGGTGCCAGGGGAGAAGCTGGTGGTGTTTCTGTCAGTATGTCCAGAGCTAGCGCGGGGCCTGCCATGGGACTGGCGCAGAAACAGAAGTGGTTTGAGAGTGACATGCGTGGGGCCGTTTTGCGTGGTTAGGTCCTGGAGCCAGTGCTTCAAATTCCATCCTTTCTGCAGACACGTCCACTCATGTCCTAGGGTACAGAAGGATCTTGGCCACAGTCAGGAGGGGTTTTCCAGGATAGTTTTGTTTTTTTTTTTTTTCTTTTTTAAGTTAGTGGAATGCTCTCCGCTGAGTCACCGAGCTGATACCTGGGGCTGGGGCGTGTCCTTGAAGAGCATCCTCCTCTGGTTGTCTCAGGGCCCCATCCTGGTCTGACCTGATGGTGTCCATGGAAGGACTTCGAGTATTCACCTTCCAGAGTCTTGTGTGAGGTGCATTTCATAAATGATTTTACTGAGTCCTCGTAGGAATCCTATAAGAGCACCAATATTCCCATTTTCACAGATAGACAGTAACAGTCTGAAAAATAGGGATGAGACAAGGGTCTGTATCCCAGGATTATTTCTGAGGATTAAATGGGGGTACTGAACGGGAAGTATTTAGCAAGAGTGCTAGAAGGCGGTAAATGCTAGGAGATGTTAGTGGTTACTTTCTAGGGCGCAGGGAGGGTCATGGGTGAGGGAAGTGGGGTCAGGAAGGGTCAAGTGATCTACCCCGGGGCAGGAGGCTGGTCGTGGCAGAAGGAGACCTCTGTTAACGCTTCTGGGTGTGGAGACCACAGCCTCCCCATCTGCAGCTCCTGGTTGGTCCTGTCCTGTGTGTGATGGTTCCTCCTAGAGGGAGAAAGCTCCACCAGCAGGCACCCTACCTCAGTCTTCAGCTGCCTCATCAGGCCCCCCGACAGGTTGCCTGTGAGCTGGGATCAGGCCCTCGGGAAGGCCCCAAAAGTGACCCCCAGGCCTCTACGTAGCAGCAGTGACCTCTTAGCTGCACTCCCCTCTTCTGGAAAATGAAGATGGTGGTTGTTGCCATCCTGTAGGGACTTTGATAAAGATTAACTGGGGTGATGCACGTGGAACCCTGTAGCTCAGGGCAGAAGCGGTGCCCCGAGGCCTGCAGTCACTAGCTGGATCTGTTGCGTGGCCTTATGACAGAGGGGACCGCACGGCTAATTTTTCCCACGAGTCCACAGCCCCTACCTCCCCCCCCCCCCCCCCCCCCCCCCCCCCGCCCAGGACACCAGTCCGGGTCCTTCCTTCGGGACTAATGCAGCTGCAATTGCAGAGAGCCCTCTTACAGGATTCCCACCCCATCCGCCAGCTCCCCCGCCACCCCAAAAAAGGAAGCACATGTGGTCGAGCAGTAGCTTCCACTCCGGGGGCACTGCGTGGCGTGGTGCTCAGCAGCCTGATGCAGGTGTTGGCTGTGTCGCTGTCCCATCACTACCACCCCGTGGCAGATACTGTGCGCTAAGCACCTGACGCACCGGGAGAGCGTGGCAGGGTCTGACTCACAGTGACGACAGAGTACTTCACGGATCCCTGCCTGAATGAGTCTTGGTTTCACTCATAAAAGGCAAGGCCTGCTCTTTCCGTAGTCCTCATGCAGCCCCGGCCGTGGGGGGGTCCGGGAGCACAGTCAAGGCAAAGAGTGGCTGCAGAGAGACTCCAGATGTGGGGCCCGGCCAGTATTCTCTGCGTTTAGATTCGCTCAGTTTGTGAAAGCAGGAGAGGGCCCGGGAGGCAAGATCGCCCTGCTGGAGCCTTCATGAGACACCTCGAAGGGGTTAGCTTCTCACAGTAGCGTTTTGCGGGGTAGCTGTGGCCTGCTTCTAACTGAAACTCGGCCTGCATCCTAAAAGCTTGACTTCCTTCACGGATGCGGAAGGGGAAAGGTGTTTGCATATTAGAATAAAATGTAGTCAAAGTTACATTCGGTCTAAAGAAGAATATGAGATTGACAGGATCTCCTAAAAATAATAATAAGTGAGCAATGTTGGAGTTTGGGGTGTAGGAGATGTGAAACCGCCCTTTCCCTGGTTCCAACCTGGACTCCCAGAATGGTGCCTGTGTGGTTCATGGTGTCCTTCCAGTATCTTCCACTCCATCATTTCTTCTCCCTTCTGTGGCATTTGGGCAGTAGGGATGTCATCTGGCTGGAAATTCAGAGGATGATGGAGGCACCCTTGGACTGTCCCTGGGGTGAGCACCGCTTCCTCTCCCTACCCCACTTGCCCTTCCCTGGAAAAATGCACGAGCAAATGTTTGATTACGTTTTCCATTTCCCCTTGTGAGGCTGTAGAACAGAGGTATGAGCCCATTTAATCCTCACAACGCCCCAGGAAGGAGGTTACTGTTAGGTCCACTGTACAGATGAGAAAACTGAGTGGTTAAATAATTTGCCTGAAGTTGCAGAATAACTGGCTCTCAAATCCTTTTTTTTTTTTTAAGATTTTATTTATTCATAAAAGACACACAGAGAGAGGCAGAGACATAGGCAGAAGGAGAAGCAGGCTCCCTGTAGGGACCTGATGTGAGACTTGATCCCAGGACCCTGGGATCATGAGCCAAAGGCAGATGCTCAACCACTGAGCCCACCCAGGTGTCCCTCAAATTCTTCTTTTAACCACCATGCCATAATGCCACTCGTGGAGAAAAAAAAGCAACTGTCCTCTTCTCTCTCTCTCTCTCTCTCTCTCTCTCTCTCTCTCTCTCTCTGTCTCACTACCCATTCCCCATGAACTTGGTCTTTCTGAAGATTTCAGCCCAGGCATTCAAGGGCAGGATGCTCAGTGGACTGGGCACAGGGCAGGAGGGACCTAAACATCTATTGCATGATTAGTTTATGATGAAACCCCCCCCCCGTCCCTGATTACCCAGCGCTGACAGTGGGGGGGCGGGCAGGGGGACCCTTCTTCACGGGGATGGCTGCCAGCAGAGGAGGTGAAGCCCGGTGCCTGGGAGCCCGTGTGCCTCGGCCAGGTGGATCATCAGAGATTCGCTGGCATCCTGGCTTCCAGCCTTTGAGTGCTTCCTGTCAGCAGCTTGGCTTCCCCCTGGCAAATGGAGTGGGTGCATCAGATGGAAGTTTCCAACACTGGAGAGGAGGGCGTTCTTTGAGAGCTCTCCTGGCTCGGGCTTTCAGGGGGCAGGGTGGTGGGTGGGGAGGCGTGGCCTGCGCACACACACAGCCTTTGCTTCTCCTCTGTTCTCAGAGGCCCAGGAAAAAATGGACTGTGATGAGTAGCCATTGAGGTCATGACGATTTTCATATGAATTTTCAAATCTCCTGTGTCCATTAAACTGTCTTGTGGTGAGGAAATTGTGTGACTGAAATAAGAAACTCCACCTAACTATTAAGTGATAATTCAGTCCCCAGGCTCTTGGCTCTTTATCCAATATTTAAAAAAAAAAAAAAAAAAAAAGCCTAGACAACTTGCTTCGCTGGGAAAAATGGTCAATTCAGACTACAACATCCTCCCACCCTTTGTCTGGCAGTGGGTCTCTGGTGGATTTTTGCCAAGAGGTGGGGAGGTGGTGGGGGAGGAGGCCTAGGGCAGAGAGAGAGACAGACAACTGCAGTCGGCCCCCCAAATGTCAGTTCTTTCCATAGACCCTCTTCAGAGACTTACCTTGTGCCACAGTACAGGTCTGAGTTACAGGAAAAGGCCTGTCTTGCAGTTTGTTTGGGTAGTTGTTCTTTGCTGGCAAAAAGCCCAGGGTAGGGGGGCGGGTGGCATAGGAAAGACAAGGGTAGGAGCCTGAGCCCGAATTCTTGGTTGGCTCAGCCTCAGGGGAAACTGCTTTATGTGCTTCTGAAAAACTCCGTAGGTGGGAACCAAATCCAGGAGCTAGATAAAAGGGAAAGCAGTGAATCCATACCCTCCCCCTCCCCACCCCTTATTGGATATTCTCATTTCCTGGATGTTTACAGAGCATGGGGTGGGGCAGGGGGGACACAGTGAGGAAGAGGCCAGACATGGCCCTGGGCCTCAAGGAGCTTCCAGTCAGCTGAGAAAACGGACACCTGTGAGCACAGGTAGGTGTGATGAGTAATGAGACCAAATGCAATGAAAGAGACCTGCCCACTCGGGCAAGTCACTTAGCTCCCAGCTCAGACCTCCCCTCCTGGACTGTTGCAAGGCTTCCTGGGATTGTGTATGTTAAGTACTTAGCATACGGTAGGTCCTGGATTAATATTTATGCAAATGCGTGTGGATGACTATGAATAGTCCTATGGCAAATTGCTATTCATTCAACAGATATTTATTGAGTACCTACTGTATCCCAGGCATTGTTCTAGATGTGAAGAATATAGCAATGAATAAAACGGACAAAAGCCCTGCCTTGCGGGGATGAGATAATATTCGTGAAGAAAATAATTTAGTAGAATGCATAATCTATTTGATCGCGAGCGAGGTAGTGGAGAAAAACATCGCAGGGAATGTGAATAGGGACAGCTCTGGAGGTGGGCGGATGCAAGTCAGGGAAGGCCTCACCAAAAAAGTTTTATTTGTGAAAAGCCCTAAAAGAGGTGAGGGAGGGAGCCAGCCGTGCAGATACCCAGGGAAAGGAGCGTTTCAAAGAGGTGCAGCAAGTTCAGAGGCCCTGTATCTGCATCAGGCCTGTTGTGTTAGAAGAGCAAGGGGGCCAGTGTGGTGTGGCCAGAGAGGTAGGGGTGTATGAGGGGGGGATGATATAGGGCTCTGAAGCCAATTTAAAGACCTACCCAGAGTGCAGTGCTGGGTGGCAGGAGGGCATATGGGGGTGGGGCAGAGGAGGGCTTTGAATAGAGGAGTGGTATTATCAGACTTGGCTTCTTGATCCTTCTCTTTGTTCCACTGTGAATGGAGTATAAAGAGAGAGGCAGGGAGGAGATCAAGCTAGGCCACCGCAGAAAGCCACGTGAGCAGCAGTGACGGTCTCTTGGACCAGGCGGTAGCAAGGAAGATGGGAATTGGTCTCCTCGCCGAACACAGCACATTTCTGGGTAGACGTGGCCCGATTTGTCCCACCTTGACCTTCCTTCTCAGATGCCAGAGGAAATTGATGGTAACCCTGGGGTGCCCCGGCCCCCTGCTAGGCCCCCTTCAGGAAACTAGAGTATCTTAAAAGTCAAGGCCAGACTCTTCCTCTCTAAATAAGATGAAAGCTACAGAAATACAGGTGGGCCGAACCTGGCCTATCCTTGGAAGGGAGTGTTTCCAGGATTTCATTCCTTTGGCTGGGACTCTGCTTTCATTAGGACTTCATGGCGCCCTCATCGTTGTTCATACCTGTGGCCCTTTCCCGTAGGTAGTTGTGATTTAGAGAAGGAGATAGAGATCCGAATTACCTTCAGGAGGGTGTCCTAGCTTCCTGGCTGTGTAGCCTACAGCGCTTCTTGAGTGAGTCCCCCATTTTAAGCCAGCCTGAACTGGGAAAGTTCAGATTTATACAAATAATAATTCAGATTATCCTTTACAAAGAGCATGTGGTGGTGATCTAAGAACCACGCATCATCTGACAAAGGAATTTATAGCGATAACAGGAAAAATGTAAGATCGGAACATCCAGAAATGTCGTGAGGGGATAGTCATGGTGATTGTTTTAAAAACTACCAATATGGTTTATTCCGTATCCACTGGCACATTTACTTTTCTTAACAACCCCATAGAGGTGGTGCTGAGGCCTCTATTTTCCAGATGGGAACACACAGCACACATGCACAGTGATTCAGATGTAGGTGATCTGTCCCCAAAGCCCCTGTTCTTGGCCTCGACTCTAAACAGCGTGCTTTCCTTGTACAATTTAAAATGATATTAAGTCTTTATGTTTACAGTCAACTTTCTCATAAACTTGAGGATCACAGATAATAGCTGCCAAAACATTTCCATGGAACCTAGAGTCCGAATCCCTGAGGGTTCCCAGATGGCTCTGGCTGGCCCAAGACACTGAGGCTGTCTAGAATGATTAGGGCAGAGGAAGGTGCTAATCCATCAAGGGGAGGCGCTTTGCAGCTGATGTGAATTCGTTTATCTCCACCCGCCCCCCTCACTCTTTGTCTGTTTATCCTCCCTCCTCCCTCCTGGGGCCCTGCCGACAGGCCTGATGTATGGGCATCTCAATCACTTCTGCTTCCCCTGGAGATCACGGCCGGGCCTGGGGCCCTGAGGCCTCCCCTAGTAAATCAGTAGGTGGGGGGGAGGGGTGCGGGGATGGGATCAAAAGAGAACGGGGTCCTCTCTGCTTCTAACTACCTGTACTCTGCACATCCTGAAGACCCCCGGGGTAAAGGGGATCTCCCTCACCCCGACCTTGCACGAAGCTGGCCTCTGGGAAATCTAGGGGCCCAGGGTCCTTCTCCAGCCCTGCAAATAAGCTCTTGGAAAACCCTCGGATGAACCAGCCCAAATCAGGAAGAATTTATTTTCTTGAAAAGTACATGAAACTGTATCCTTTGTGTTCCACCCTCCACACAAGGCCAGAGGTGCAAGACAAGTGTGAACTCTCCCAGCTTCCATGAGAGCAAAGGAAGAAGAACATTTCCATATTTTCTCAGCTATTTCCAAATGCATTTCCAGATTTCTGATGAAGAGATATTTCCAAATGACCTCTTCTTTCGGGAAAAGAGCCACCTCTATCTCAATTCTTGATTTTTGCTTATCCTTTTGCCTCCAGCCTCTATTTTTTCCCCGTTTTTGCCCCCACCCCCATCCCTGCACCCCCTCCCCCAACAAGAGTCACCAGGGACTTCCCACCAGGACTTCTTTCCTCCTGATTGCAGAGCTGTCCCCACCAGCCCTTGGCCAGGCAGCACTTCCTTTCCCTTCTGGAGGTTGGCCTGCCCCTGGGCGGCAGAGAAACCTGGAGCTGTGTTGTTTTTTTTTTTAAGATTTTATTTATTTATTCATGAGAGACACACAGAGAGAGGCAGAGACATATAGGCAGAGGGAGAAGCAGGCCCTGCAGGGAGCCTGATGGGGAACTCAATCCCAGGACCCCGGGGTCACGCCCTAAGTCGAAGGCATTCCACCACTGGGCCCCCCGGGCACCCCAACCTGGTGCTGTTCTTGCCCCAAGCCTGTGGCTGTCTGTTCAGGGCTTGGCTACCTGGAAGGTTTGCATCAGGGAGGAGCAGGTTCCACTCTGCCTTCCTGGCTTCGTTACCTGGGGCACTCTGTTCGATTAGCTACTGGCTGCCCTCCTGCAGCTAATTAGAGCCTTTAGCTGGACTGAGCAGCCTGCGTCCGGAAAAGGTTTACAGAATGGCAATTAGTGATGGGTTGGTTGGCGCTGCTTCCTAGGACCCGCAGCCCATAGCTTGTGAACCAAAGGGCACAATTGCCACTCAGACAGGGTCCTATCCAGGACTCTGATAGGCAGATCCTCTTAGGAAAGTGGGATCACAGGCACCAGTTCCTTTTGTCCTTCCCCTCTGCCACCCCCCTCCTGCGGGGCTGGTTGAACAAAGGCGAATTCATTAAGAACTGGGGATGTGGCCGTTTAGTGCAGGGTCCAGGACCCTCCTCACCTCTGATGGTAACAGAAAGAGCCCATTTATTGGTTTCTTGAACTCTTGCAGTGTCAGGCACCGGGTTCAGGGTTTATGTGCGTTTGCCTTCTTAATTCCCACCATCACCACTAGAGAGAAGACCCCATATCCACTTTACAGATGAAGAAACTGAGGTCTAGGAGTCAGTAAGTTACCCAGCTCACAGTGAAACAGCTAGTTCATGACCTTCATTTTTTTTTCCATTAGATTTTTACTGAGCACCTGTCATATGCCCACCATCCTTGAGGCCACTCCTGCCAGAAGGAGTTTGCGTTCTGGAGGGGAGCACCAGACATTGAACACTCCAGCCAGATAACCACAGCAGTCTGTGCTCGGGTGCTTCAGGGGAGCTGAAAGGGGGCCCTTCCCTGGTCGAGCTGGGATTCCCAGCTGTCTCGGAGGCTGGCAGGGGCAGGTAGCATTACCCTGTAGTGTGGGTGCCTCAGTAGGCAGAATGAGTCACTTGAATGCCCCCTGGTCCTCAGCACTGCCGGGCAGCCTTGCGTTTTCATGAGGAAGCAATTAGGTGCAAAGCACCTTGGTCTCGTTTTATGAGAAGCAGAGCCAGAGCTGACTCAAGGTGTCCCTGTAGTGCTGGCACTGTGATGCACCACGATTGCATGTCCCCTGCTCCTCTGCGGGGGTCCAAGCAGCCCCGGAGCCTCCCTGACTCAGCCTCCCCTCCCCCTGGTGTAAGCAGTTGTCTTATTATCAGTGAAAGTAACCTAGGAAACTCCCTGATGGGGAAGCCCTGGGTGATTCCCTGTGAGCCCCACGTTCTGGGCACAGCCTCTGTGCTGGGCGGGCCTGGGCCTTCTCATCAGCTCTTACCAGGTCTGCTCGAGATGGGAGCCCCCATCCCTTCCCTCTGACCTCACTGAAGCAGTGCTCAGAGGTCCCCGCCCGGTGGGGGGTGGGGGTGGCCACAGACACCTCCGCAGTGTGATCTCACTCCCCAGGCTCCTGGGCCTGACTCAGGGCCGCCTTGGGCACCTCCTCCAGGGATCCGCTCCCACTGACAGCTGCCCCACCTCAGCAGGGGAGGGGCCAGGAAAAGGGGCAGTTCATCCCTGAGCCAGGGCAGGGGGTGCCCATGTGCTCGCAGTCCAAGTTTGAGGAGGCAGTTGTAGCAGAAAACTGTGCAGATTTTAACTATACACACAAACACGCACACACACACGTGTATTGCCAAGTATAATGAGCTAAAAAATGTCCACAAAATATAGGATTTAGTGTTAGGATCATAATGAAATTTTTTTTCACCCATCTGTGGAAAAATACTGATATGGTAACATAGACACAAAAAAACTATTTGAAGAAAAAGTATACATTGTATTAATAAGTTACCTCTGGAAGGTAAGATTATAGGAAATTTCCTCTTTTAAAGTTTATTTTGTCTTTCTCACTTTTACTTTTTTTATTTATTTATTTTTAAAGATTTTATTTATGTATTCATGAGAGACACACAGAGAGAGGCAGAGACACAGGCAGAGGGAGAAGCAGGCCCCATGCAAGGAGCCCGATGTGGGACTCAATCCTGGGACTCCAAGATCACGCCCAGGGTGGAAGGCAGACGCTAAACCACTGAGCCACCCCGGGATCCCTCTTTCTGACTTTTAAATAATAATCATATTTACCTTTGTAATCTAAAAAATAAATCTTTGGGGGGAAGAAAGAACTAAGAAAACAACCTGAAGTGTCCTAAAGGACGTCAGTGTCGCTAAATGCCTAACTACCCAAAGGTAACCAACCACCAAGGGCATGAAGTGCCCTGGAATGGCCGGAACACTCACCTAGCAAACGTCAGCTGCCTCACAAGGACCAAGCCAGTTCCACAGGGCACCTCCTGTCACGGCCCCCACACACAGGGAAGAGGGAAAAACACTGAATTTTCCACCATTATGTCTTTTGAGCTTAGCACCGTGCCTGCACACCGCCCCCCCCATAAAGTCTCAATAAAAATGTTTTGTGAATGGATATATATAAATGAATAGATAGGGGGCACCTGCGTGGCCCAGTGGTTGAGCATCTGCCTTGGGCTCAGAGCGTGATCCTGGGGTCCTGGGATCGAATCCCACAGCGGGCTCCCCACAGGGAGTCTGCTTCTCGCTCTGCCCATGTCTCTGCCTTTCTCTCTGTGTATTATAAATAAAAAAGATCTATAAATCAATAGATGTAATGCAATCGAGTGCTGTATGAGAAAAGTGTCTACAGATTGCAGATTTTAGGGATTATAGGACAGGTCACCTTGCTAGGAATTAGCTAAGTGTACATGATGTTTCTGGCACGTTCTTTTTTTTAGAATTATTTAATAATATTTAATAAACTTTTTACTTTAGTTTTAGATTTACGGAAAAGTTGCGAGAACGTTACAGCAAGTTCTCAAATACTCCACACCTAATTTCCCCTATAATCATATCATATTTGTCACGTTGTGCGTTTGTCACAATGAGTGAATTAGTATTGATACATTGTTGGCTAAGGTCCATACTCCGATAGGATTGCCTTCCTTTTTACCTCATGTTCTTTTTCTGTCACAGTATCCCGTGTTACATTTAGTCCTCGCGTCTCCTTAGACACCTCTTGGCGACAGTTTCTTAGACTCTCCTTGCTCTTGGTGAGCTTCACAGTTTAGAGGAGTCCTGGTCGTGTGTTTTGTGGAACATCCTTCAGTTTGGGTTTGAGGTTTTTCTCCTGATTAGGTTAGGATTGTAGGTTTTGGGGGCAGAAAATCGCAGAGGTAAAGCACCCCACTTGTCACGTCATGTGAAGGGTACATGATGTCAACGTGACCTAGAATGATGGCGTTAGCCCTGACCACCTGGCTGAGATCATGTTTGTCCGGTTTCTCTGTCCTCCCCCAGCACTTTCCATACCCCTCCTCCTTCGGAGGGAGTCGCTGTGCCCATCCCACACTTAAGGAATGAATTTATGGCCCACCTCCTTGAGGGGGATGCAGTTATATAAATTAGTTGGCATTATTTTGTAGGGAAGACTTCTCTGTTTCCCCATTGATTCCATCATTACTAATCACATGGACACTTGGATATTTATTTTCTACTTTGGGTTGTAATCCAATACTATGTTATTTTTTAATGCTCAGAGTGTTCCTGCTTGGGCCCCTGGTAGCTCTTTCTGGGGGCTTTTGCATCCCTTGATCTGCCCTATCGTTATCTTTTTCTGACTGCTCTCTTATTACTTTCTGGGGCTGTGTGTTCCGAGCTTATCTTTTGCGCTGCTGCCTCATTCCTAGAATCTGCCATTTCTCTAATGGAACTCTGGGTTTGGTTTTTCTTTTAATTTTTTTTTAAAGATTTACTTATTTATTTGGTGGGGGGCAGAGACACAGAAGGTGAAGCAGGCTCCATGCAGGGAGCCCGATGTGGGACTTGATCCCGGGTCTCCAGGATCATGCCCTAGGCTGCAGGCGGCGCTAAATCGCTGTACCACCGGGGCTGCCCACTCTGGGTTTTTTTTTAATTGGAGAATGGCCTTAGAACCCTGGGTAGGACTGTGGCATATGCTCATTGCTCTTGGGAAATTGCTTTGGGGAAGATTTTCAGAGACTGGGAAAAGAGGAGCCACATCTGTACTAAAGTTCTATGATAAGATAAGAGGGAAGGTGCTAGAAGAGGCATTCTAGGCCTCTCGCCAAATCGGAGTCCTGTGGCCTCTGTTTTGGGGGGTGGGGTTGGAAACAGGAGAGTAAATGGCCACAGATGCTTTAGGGTGGGGCTGCTCATTCAGGGGTCCTCAGGGGGCAGGCCTCCCCATGGCTAACTCACTAGGGCTTTCTCTGCTCACCGCCTAGCTCCAGGGACCATTTTTTAGCTCATTCTGTGTCCCAGGCACTGCCCTAGGCTCACACTGGACCCTCAGAGCACCCTGCCAGGTACTTGAGGGGTTGTCGGCCCCATTTTACTGCTGAAAGGCTGAGGACGCGCCCAGGATTCAGACCTCAGCGTGGCCCTCAAATTTTCCTTTATTGAGCTGTGCTTTCCCTCACTATGCTTTGTGAACTCACTAGCTTTCAGGGCAAGCGTGGGCTGTGGTGTCCGCAGGTCCACCCTTGCGGCTTTCTCTCATCAGAATGGTCATCACAGGGAGATGTAAGGACTGCGTGTATATATTTAGCGGTGTAAGAAGATGCTTTGCTGGGTCATAGGTGAAGTGGTACAACACGGCTTATTTAAAAAAATGTATCAGTACTTCTTCCAGTAATGGCATTATGGGTGATTTTATTTTTTACCTTGCACTGGACTGTGTTTTCTATATTTTTAGGAAGTACACATGCATGGATTATTATTATAGAAGTAATTTGACATTAAGCTAGTGAGGAAGCTTCTTTCTTAGGATCATACTAAACTCCTGGGGCTGATTTCTTATTAAATGTGTTTGTCTTCTTTTGCTCTTTGCTCCCTCCATGTCTTCTGTGGTTTCACTCCTTCTAAGGAAGCCCATTTGAGCATCGAATCATTGCCAAAGAATAAATCTATTTTTTAAAGATATTATTTATTTATCCACGAGAGACATAGAGAGAGAGGCAGAGACACACAGAGAGAGGAGCAGGCTCCCTGCAGGGAGCCCGATGTGGGACTTGATCTCAGGACCCCAGGATCACGCCCTGAGCCAGACAGAAGCTCAACCACTGAGCCACCCAGGTGCCCCAGAATAAATCTATTTTTTAAAAAACATGACATACTGAGATACAGCTTCATACCCACTAGCATGGCTTAACCAAACAGACAGTAACAAGTGTTGGTGAGGAGGCAAGAGAAACCAGAACCTTCCTAGACTACTGGTGGGAACATAAAATGATGCAGTCACCATGAACAACAGTTTGGCAGTTCCTCGAGAAGTTAAGCATGGGATTGCCCTACGACCCAGCAATTTCAGCTCCTAGAGATAGACTTGGGAGGACCGAGAATCCTATGTCCTCGCGGAAACGACTGTGTGAATGTTCACAGCTGCCTTCTCCCCAATAGCCCCGAAGTGGAAACAAACCAAGTGTCCATCAACAAACAAAGAGGGACGTGAAACGTGGTTTATCCATACAACCGAAGATCATTTGGGCACAGAAAGGAGTAAAGTACTGACAAATGCTACAGTATGGATGGACCTTAAAAAACACTACCTAAGAGAAGCCAGACACTAAGGACTGCTTCTTGTGTGACCCCAGTGACACGAACTGTCCAAGATAGACGCATACACAGGGACAAGAAGTCGTTACTGGTCCCCAGGGCTTGAGGGGTGGGGCGACAGTGGTCATAGACAGCATGGTATGGCTACTAAGGGGTACAGGATGTCTTTTGGGGTGACAAAAATGTTTTGAAGTTAAACAGCAGTATGGTTTCATGACTGTGAAAATACTAAAAACCACTGAATTGCACCTTTCTAAAGGATGGGGTTTTTCGTGTTGGTTATTTAAGGGGTGGTGGGGCCGAGGGAGAGGGGGAAAGAGAATCTTAAGCAGGCTCCACACCCACACACGGGGCTCGATGATACAACCCCGAGATCATGACGTGAGCCGAAGTCAAGAGTCAGAGGGACGCTTAACCGACTGAGCCACCCAGGTGCCCCTAAGGGATGAGTTTTATGATACATGAGTTATATCTCAATTGAAAAAAAACAACCAATTTTGACTTGTAAATGCGAGGCCCGGGTTTCCTGTGACGGAGAGGTGAGGCATGCAGGCTCTTGCTTCCTAGCTGTGTGATGGTAGGCAAGTGGCTTGACGCCTTACGGCGACGCTTGCTTAGTGGCAGGATGGGGACACCGTGAGATCTCAGGGTCCTCGGGATGCTTGGTTCTGGGCCCACGCTCCTCTGTGCGCTGCCCCCCAGTCCGCAGCTGTTCACTGTCCCCCGAGGAGGCAGGGCCCTGGCTCCTGCAAGGGGGAGAGTCCTTTTCCCTTTCTGCCCCCAAAGGAGAGCCCCTCTGGGAAACCAGCCCTTCTGGGAGACCAGCTCCCGGGGATGGGGCAGCTGGAGGGCTCATCCTGCCAAGCCATTCCCAGTGTTTATTCGAAGACCAAGAGTCAAATAGGCAGTGGCTTTTTCTAAGACTTTAGTTAATGGAAATGTCACAAGGGTTCTAAGTTCAAAGCAGTCATGTAGCACTTGTGTTTATTTTTCAGATAAACACTTTCTTCTCTTTCCGTTTCTCCCTTCTTCCCTCCTTCTCTCTCTCTCCCTCCCTCCCTATTTCTTTTTAAGGTAAAGGAGTGGGAGAGCAAGGGGCGAAGAGGGTGGGCTGTTGGTGGCCTGTAGACATCACCAGAACAGTGGGCCAGGGCTCTGCAGACAGTTCCAGCTCTCCGCTCCCCCAACCCCCATCTTTTGGGTCGGGATCAGGGCCAGGGGAGGCGGCGCTGAGGTTGGTGGCCACGCTGACCCCTGCTTTCTGTTCTGCTCTCCTGTCTGTGGCAGAGCCCTCAGCACCCCAGCAGGCCCCTGCCCGCTGACGTCCACCCTCCCGGACGTGCTGTTGGAGGAGACGGACGTCACAGAACAGATAGGGTGGTTTTCTTTGACCCTTAATGTCATCTGAAGCCACAGCCACTCTCTTGGTTTGCTTTAATATTGCAAGAGTCCATTTCGTGTTCTCTGAACCTGGGTTTTTCATATTCGGTGAGCACGTACCATGTGCGTGGAACAGCAGAGAGAAGGAAGGAGAGAGATGAAAAATGAAGCTCCTGTGAGCTACCCACCTAGTATCCCAGGTGACTCCTGTGTCAAGCCTGAGGACTTGGGAGGGGAGCAGGGTGCAGTGGGGTTCGCAGTGAGCCCATGGGGACAGTGCATGGACAGAGAGGGCCTCCGGTCACTGTGTGCCCACCCTGTGCCTGGCACTGGACGGAGCCCTATGCATGTGGTCTCCGCTAGTTGTCATGCTTGCTCCCTCAGACTGGGTGTTACCCCCATTTCACAGGCAGGAAAGTGGGCTCAGAGGAGGTGTCCTTTGTCTCAGGCCGCGTGGCAAGTGAGCGGTGGAGTCAAGAGTGGAGGATGGACATGCCTAACTTGGGAGCCTGGGGTCATAAGCAGGCCACTGTGGGCAGGGTGGGTTCTGGGAAGGTGGTGGCCAGTCGCCAGGGAGCAAGAGGACAGACACAGAGTGGGACGCCACCGATGTTGAGGCTGCAGCCGTGAGCATTTCAGGCCCTGAACCGGTTAGGGTAGACACACACGCAACACACGCCAGGGTTGTGCAGGTGTGCTGGGCTCCCAGGACTGGGAGGGGCGCATGGCACATGGGGAGCTTGTGACGGAGGTAGGGGCCCCACCATGGGAAGAGGGTAGGTTTACTGGTGTGGACACGGGACGGAGGGTATAGAAGCTGCAACAGGACAGAATTGGATTAAATAAGAACTTTCTAGCAGTTGGAGCTGCACATGAGCTCTCTTAGGAGGAAGCTAGATTGTGGTCCCTGGGTCCAAGCCCTCCAACAGCCACTTGGTGTCTTGGCTGGGAGTGTGACACATCAGAGCCGTGGTCAGCAGAGCTACAGGTACTGGGTGGGGGACTAATAGATAACACGAAAGTGGGCTCCCTGGGTGGCTCAGCGGTTTAGTGCCTGCCTTTGGCCCAGGGTGTGATCCTGGGATCCCAGGATTGAATCCCGCATCGGGCTCCCTGCATGGAGCCTGCTTCTCCCTCTGCCTGTGTCTCTGCCTCTCTCTCTCTCTCTGTCTCTCATGAATAAATAAAATCTTAAAAAAAAAAAAAAAAAAGAACAGGGCGGCCACATGTTAAATCTGGAGTGTCCGTGGGCAGCCAGAGCGGGGTTGGGGGCCCATGTGGTTTCTACGGCACCCTCCAGCCTTGGCTGTATGAGCACGTACGTGCTGGGTTCTGGTGCACTTGGGGGGGTGGAGAGCGAGGGTAGGAGAAGTGTGTGTGTGTGTGTGTGTGTGTGTGTGTGTGTGTGTGTTAGTAAAGCCCTGGGTCAGAGCAAGTATCTCCTGAAACTTCAAGAAGGTGAAAAGACAGTGATTCTTTCCTACCTTGGCCCCCCACGGGAGGCTTGGGGGGCGGATAGTAAGATCTCTGAGATTGTTTCCCTCAGCCGCAGTGGCGCTGGGGGCGCGCTGACCGGTGGAGGCTTCGAGAAGGAGCCCGATGCCCAGAGCGGGAGATGCTTTCTCTGCCGTCCGCTTGCCCAGACCCGCCGCCCGCCCTGGGGGGGACCCCTGCCAAGGCGGCAGCTGCGACATGGGGGTGACACGGCGGGGACAGGGCAGAAGGAGCATCCCCGGGAAGGGGAGAGGGGCGCCCGTGCCCACGGGGATGCACCCGGAGCAGGGTGCTGAGTGATGGGGTGGGAAAGGCTGGGCCTGTGGGGGTCCAGGAGCCGGCTTGTCGCTCCTGCTCACCTGTCTCCCGGGACCCCCCAGCTGCCTCTCCCTGGCTATCGCCCGCGCAGCTCCAGTCCAGGCGGAGGGCCCAGGAGAGGGTTTTGCCCCAAAAGGCTGATTCACCATTTCCACTGGGGCCGCGGCGGGCTTGGTGGGCACATCACACGCCCGCCTTGTAAACCCGCGCTCCGCGTGTCCGGGTGACGTTTATAGCCCCATGGGGAGCTGGCTTTTTAACGAGCCTAATTTGAGACTGCAAGTAGGAGTTTGTAAAACAAACAGCGAGGGACTCAAGCCAAAGCCCAAAGTCGTAGTTCAAGTGCACGGGGTCACACGCAGCTCTGCAGCCAGGCGGCAACCCTGCCGTAGCAACGGCAGCGGGACCGAGGAGCACCCCAAGGAAAGGCCTCCGTCCCCGGGAAGCTTGCTGCGGCCTCTCTTTCCCCCAGAAACCCATGACTTAGCAAGAGACCTTCCCATCTAGGCTCTGCCTGGAAAGCACCGAGAATCCTGGGTTTCCCAGTGGAGAAAAGCCCCCCGCCTCCCGAGGGTGGACCTGTGTGCAAGTCCAGATGTCAGTGGGCCAGAGGCCCCGAGTGCTCCTCCCTGGGATACAGCCCCCATCACCAGCCCTTTGAGGCCTCCGGGAGTGAGACTCTCATCCAAAGACACATGCGAGGAAACCCCACATCTTCCTGGGGCTTTAATTCCCTTTTGGTGAGACCTGGTTTTCAAATGAGGATCGAAGTGGAAGGTGCTGATTGAGGTCTGTTAGAGGCCCTGATAAGGTCCCAGATGGGAGAGGAGGTTCCTCACCTCCCAGGTGGAGCCCTCACGTTAAGGGCTCTTCTCTGTGCTGGAGCACCGGGGTTTGAAGTGACTCAGGGAGCACTGCCTGTTGTGAAGTCCAGTCAGAGGGGTCCCTCCTGACTCACCCAAAATAATGGCAGCGAATACCGTGAGCCTCTAGGATGGTGTGTGCCGCAGCCGTCGAAAATGGTGATGAGGAACATCCTTTGGGGGCCGTGGAGAATGTCCATGAAATATTAAGTGAAAAAGGAGGTTATTAAAGCACATGGTAGGGTTCCTTTTTTTAAATTTAAGGTATAGAGGTGCCTGGGTGGCACAGTCGGCTAAGGGTCCGACTCTTGGTTTCAGCTCTGGTCGTGATCCTGGGATTGTGGGACTGAGCCCTGTGTCAGGCTCCTCGCTCAGTGCAGAGTCTGCTTGAGACGTTCTCTCCCTCTTCCTCTGCCCCTCCTCACTACATGGTCTCTCTCTCTCTCTCTCTCTCTAAATAATTCTTTAAAAGATTTATTAAAAGTATAGGTGGACACTCATAGGCGTAGGTGCATATTCGAAAGCCTGACGGATATAAAACCCTGATGTCGGTGGTGATTATCTCTAGGTGGGAAAGCTACAGCAATTTTTATTTTCCTCATTGTGCTTACCTGTATTTTTGCAGTTAAACCATAAGTGACATTCTGCAGCTACTCACGCAGTAGTAGCCAATTGGTCTTCTAGAAAGAGTCCCCCATGAGGCTTCCAGCCTGTACCAAACGGGGTCTGGAGTTGTTCTTGCCGCCCTGAGCCCTTCAGGAGCTTGGCGTTATGGACCAGAACCACTCTGTTCTTGGTGGAGTCTGATGGGCAGCGGAGACGTGGGGGCCCGGAGAGTGGAGAGATGGCTTTATTGGAAGACGTTCCACATGATTTCTTTTGAACAAAGGGTTCTATGGCTTAAAAATATTTTTGGAAACATGATCTACAGAAATCATCCTCGTATTAGACAAATCCCTTCATCTGCAAGTCACCGGAAACCCGACTGTTACAGTCTGAATTGTGTCCCTCCAAAATTCCTATGTTGAAGTCCTAACCTGCAGCATCTCAGCCCATAACTGTGCTCGCAAATGGAGCCTTTAGGCAGGTCATGAAGGTAAAATGAGGTCATGTGAATGACTGGTGTCCTTATAAAAAGAGATTAGGACACGGACACAGAACACGGGGAGATCACGGTCAAGCCTGAGACAAGGCAGGAGGCCTCAGAAGAAAACAACCCTGCCAGCGCTTGATCTTGGACTTCTGGCCTCCAGCATCGTGAGAAGACAACTTCCTGTCGTTTAAGGCACCCAGCCTGTGGTACTTTGTTACGGCAGCCCTAGGAAACGAACCTGCTGATCAGCAAGGGGGTATTTTTCTCCCATAAAACATTCAGAGCCTCCCAGTTCCTGCCAGTTGTTAGCTGCTGGGGGAGGCTGTCAGAGACCCAGGCTCTTCCTCCTTCCTGCTCTGCCGTCCTTAGCACGTTGGCTCTCATCTTGCTCTCGTCCCTTCCTGCAGACCCACCCCCTCCACTGTGGGACCGAACGGCACTCAGCTTTTGCAGGTGGTCTGCCTCTTGGATGCACAATGGCTGCTGCTGCACCATTTTCAGATGGTGCGTCACGTTGGACGCAGTAAGGAAAGCAAAAGTTCTGCCGGCTGAGTGGCCCGTCCCCTTGGGTCAGGAAAAGTGACATTTTCCAGAACCCCTGACGTCTTGAATGTGTGTCTCATTGTCCAAAACCATGTTGCATGGCTCTAGGGAGGACAGGGAAGGTGTCCCCTGGGGCTCATAGTACCTGACCGTTCCAGACAAAACGGCTCAGGGGTTCTAGAAAGAAGGAATGGTATTGGATTGGCCACTGAGAACGTCAGCACGTCCAGTGTCAGGTGTCCGGTGGCTGTTTTCCTACATCTTAGTGGGGGAAGGTTGTGGCGTCCTTTTCGATCCTGGGAGTGACACAGTCAGGTGTAGGATGTCCTCAGCCCAGAAACGAGCAATTCTGGAGGCACCTCCTTTCTAGAAATGAGCTTCCTTCCCTGTCCTTCCTCCATCCTCTTCATCCCACCCTGGTGTTGCATGATGTTGCTCAGCCATGGGTTGGCCAGGGACTGTTTGCTTCTCATAAATCTGTCAAATCCCTCTGGGGTTCTTGGAGTAAGTGGGGTCTCTCTGAATTGTCCTGTTATTATTTGTCCTTAGTTCATGACCGCACATAGCAAAAGCCCTCTCTCCAGACTCTGTCCAAATTTCTATTAACGGACTCCAGACCCTGCCTCTTGCACGTATCCTGCTACATTTTAATTATCTGCCTCCATGTTTTTCCCTCTCCTCTAGAGCAGTATCCTGAGTCTACGCAACCTCTGTATTCCTCGTGCCAAGCTCAGGGTAATTAATCGGCACATAAGGGACATTTGCATAAGTGAATGAATCATGGGAATAGCACGATGCTAAAATTTCTGTAGCCTGCCCAGATCCTTATTCCAAATTTGGGGCCATCGGTTAACCTTGACACAGAGGGTCCCAGGGCCTTAGAATGTGCTCTCTGTTGTAGGACTTAGCCGCCTGCAAGCGGACGTTCCTCTGTGTTTGGGGGTGGGAATGTGTGCGTGGGCTCCATATGAGTTCCGAGGGGGGCTCCATTGCCTCTGGGCCCTGCTGCCCCCAACACGCTCAGCCTTGAGGTGTCTTTGCTCTGATCCAGATTTCAAGGTACGTGTTGTAAAAATTCTCCCGATCTTCGCAAGTTGCTTTTCTGAGCCTGGTAGATTGAAGTTTGCCAACTGCTGAAGGTTGACCCAGGAACATCACCAATTTTAAAGGTGGTCAAATAACAGTCTTCACTTATTCGGCCTTAAAAATGATACCTTGCTGAATTTCAGTTCCAAAAAATACGATCTACTGCACCTGTCTTTGACGTTAAAGTGTTTGACGCAAAAGCCAAAAGAAATGCACAGCTTTGGCTTGAACCCCTTCAGTGGGTCCACCTCGCCCTCAGGACAGAGCCCCAGCCCATTAGACTCTTGTGACTGGCGCCCTCCACCCCGGCACCTCCCCTGAGGCCTATCACATCGCTCCGCTCTCCCCCTCTCGGTCCCCTCAGGAGGCTCTGGGTCAGTACGCAGGTGGGCCAGCACCGCCCCGGGGCCAAAGCCCACCTGACACCTGTTTCCAAATGGCCCACAAGCTATGGATGAGTTTTATGTTTTTACATGGTTGAAAAGGTTCATAAAAAGAAGACTATTCCATGACCCACGGAGATGATGTGCAATGCAAATTTGTGTTTACATTTTCGTACAGGGAACACAGCCATGCACATTTGTTTGCATATTATGTGTGCGTATTACACAGCCCGTGTTCAGTGATTGTGACCAAGACATGCAAAGCCAAAAATATTTACTCTGCCTCTTTACAGAAAATGTTTGCTAACCCTTGGATTAGTACTGGCTCCAAGGGTGGGTGGGGAGAGGGCAATGATCTCCATTAGCCACCTCCCAGGCTGCAAATAAACACGGCGTCTGGTACAAATAATGTGCTTGCTCTACAATCTCGACTTCATGACAAATCCCATCAGGCCTCTCCTCAACCTATCACTTACCCGAACCTTCCTAAATAGGCTTTTCGTCTCTGTGGAAGAGCCACCCAACCCGTTCAAGAGACTGGTATTTATTCATCATCAGCTGAGATGTCCCTTCCTCCAGGAAGCCTTCCTTGACCATTAGCCCTGGATAGTCTGGGCTTAGACACTGCTCCCCTGGCCTCCTTGTTCTGACTCTAGCCCTTTCCATAGCATTGACTGGGCTGGTGTGCCGACTGCCTTCCTTCCCTAGGCTGCAAGACGTCAAGAGGGTGGGGACCTTGTGTGTCCGCTTTTCTGTCCCCAGAGCGTAGCTACTTCTGGCACATGGTTAGGTCGTCAGTAAATCGCTGTTGTATAAATGAGTGAGCAGATGAATACAGAATAAATAACCTTTCATGAATAAAGCATGATTCGTTATCCACGGAGACTGAGGTGGTTTTTAGAAAAATAACGGGATAGATTGGCTCCAGGTCCATCCCTTCCTCCTGATGGTGGTGAGTGCTTTTAAATGGTATCTGATTATTTTATTCCAAAGCCAGTGGCCCTGGGAATCAGTGAAGCCATCTATAAGGGCGGCCCCATTTACTACACGCTTACTATGTGTCAGGCATTTTGCTAAATGCTCACTTCACCTCTTTTAATCCTCGGTCCTGTGAACTAGGAGCTATTAAGCCTTTTGCACGGATGAGCACATTGAGGCTCAGAGATGTTAAGCAACCAGTCCAAGGTCACACAGCTAATAAGGTTCAGAATTTGATTTTAAGCCCTTTTTTCTCTGACTCGTGCTATTAAATCATCTAGAGAGCCTAATAGTAGAAACCCTTTGGAATGGGACCCAAACTAAAGCAGGTTACATTTATTAGAAGAACTCCAGTGCAGTAAATTTCTGACTAATGCACTCATGATCTGTTAATAAATGCCTTGGCCATCTGCCCTGGGCCTTGTGATATTTGCCTCCTTTTTAACCCCCAAGGGGTGACTTTGTGTTTTAGGTGCTTGGCTTATTTATTATCCCTCTTTTTGCCTCCGGGCTGACCCTGGGGGGACCTCTGTGCTCCCCCTCTTTTTCCTCCAGGCAGCACTGCTCCCCAGCAGGAGGTGTGGTCCGAGCTCTGCTTGTCTCCCCTCCCCTTGCCCACTGACACCCCCATGCCAGTGCTGGCAGCCCAAGACTCCTTTTCTTGATTGCTGATTCTGGGCCTGTGGTGGTGCGAAGATTTTCCTGGCTGTCCCTGTCAGCAGTTACCAGCATGTTGCAGCCTGCACCTGCCCTGGTGGATGCCGGGGGTGCAGCCCACCGTGCGGGCTGTGTCATGATCACAACGGGTTCAGTGCAGTGGGGACACAGCTGGGCCGAGCATCAGCAGGACGCCCCAGGAGTCCGAAGGGTGATGTGGCCCTAGGGTCACCCGGGGTCACCAGCACCTGGCCAGGTGATGGCGCTGGCTCTCAGAGGGGCAGGTTCTTAGAACGAGGCGTGCATACATAATCTTACCTCCTCGGTAGCAACGTAGGACAGTTTCTGCCTGGATTTCTTCCAAAAACAATATCCTTTCTTCTTACCTTTATTTTCTTGTAGTAATATTTCTATAAAACAACCATGTTTTCCTTTTATTTACCTTTTTTTGGGGGGCAGGGGGCCTCCATGAGCTCACAATGGTTGTAATTATGGTTTTGTTTTTATTAAAATACATGTGGTCATTATTTAACCAGTAGAAAAAAGTATGAAGAATAATGGAGAAAAAAATTCATCTAAAATTCTCCCCTGTAGGGATCCCTGGGTGGCGCAGTGGTTTAGCGCCTGCCTTTGGACCAGGGCGCGATCTTGGAGACCCGGGATCGGATCCCACGTTGGGCTCCCGGTGCATGGAGCCTGCTTCTCCTTCTGCCTGTGTCTCTGCCTCTCTCTCTCTCTCTCTCTCTGTGTGTGTGACTGTCATGAATAAAAAAAAATAATAATAAAATAAAATAAAATAAAATAAAATAAAATAAAATAAAATAAAATAAAATAAAATAAAATAAAATTCTCCCCTGTAGAAATAATTCTCAGGGATCCCTGGGTGGCTCAGCGGTTTAGCGCCTGCCTTTGGCCCAGGGCACAATCCTGGAGTCCTGGGATCGAGTCCCACATCAGGCTCCTGGCATGGAGCCTGCTTCTCCCTCCTCCTGTGTCTCTGCCTCTGTGTGTGTGTGTCTATCATAAATAAATAAATACATCTTTAAAAAATGTTTTAAAAAAAAGAAATAATTCTCTTTTGGGGGTTCCTCAGGTGGCTCAGTCAGGCAATCTGCCTTTAGCTCAGGTCATGATCTGGGAGTCCTGGGATTGAGCCCCATGTCGGGCTCCCTGCTCAGTGGACGGGTCTGCTTCTTCTCCTCCCCCTGCTCATGTGCACATGCTTTTTTTTTTCTCTCTCTCGAATAAGTAAATAAAATCTTAAAAAAAAAAAAAAGAATGATCTTTTATGATAGGTGACCTCCATTCTGGGCTCTTTACAGAATTTATACACGTTTACAGTCTTTCTTTTTAACATTCACTTATTTTCCTTTTTTTTTTTTTTAAGATTTTATTTATTCATTCATGAGAGACACACACACACAACAGAGAGAGAGAGAGAGAGAGAGAGGTCGAGAAGCAGGCTCCATGCAGGGAACCCAATGTGGGACCCGATCCCGAGTCTCCAGGATCACACCCTGGGCCGAAGGCAGCACTAAACCGCTGAGCCACCTGGGCCACCCATTCACTTATTTTCCTATATAAATATTTAATTTATGATAACTAATCTTCTATCATATTTGAAGTTATGGATATTCCTTTGCTCAGGAGACACATTGGTCACCCTCCTCATTCTCTAAGGATAGCTCTACCTCCCCGCCCCCCATTGCCCTTATAACAGTCACATTTTACTATGCCAACAAATCCTATTGGTTGTAAAAAAATAATAATAATAATAAAAAGTTTAGAAAGCATGGTAATTCAAACTGTTTTTTCACCCTAGCAGAGAGAGAACCGCTCTTACCTGGGTGGCTGTGTGCACTGACTTAGGGGGAAAAGGCTGGTATTTTAGGGTGATGATGACTGCGTGTGCGTACCCAGCCATGCACGTGAACTGTGTTGCCTTTACACAAAAGTGGCTCTGTGTTGGCCTTGGCTCACAGGAGTTAATGTGCTCACCCGCTATGGGGCAGGGGCGGCATTTGCCAAAGGACCCCGGTCATGCGGTGCCTCCTTTTTTTTTTTTAAGAGGCGGCAGTTCCAAGACTCATGCTTCCTGGTCGCTCAAGTTCTTGATGTGTTACATCAATACTTTGCAGAGAGGCCACCCAGAATCTCTTAAAAAGTATTCTAAACACCACGGAGATGTTTTTCCATGGGAAAAAGCTCAGTAGGTCACTGTGAGGTTTCTGCCCCGTACTGCCCAATGTTGTGACTCTTGCTGGTTTTTCCAGGGTTCACCTTTAGGTTTAATTTCCTGAAATTGATCTGCTTGGTTACTCTGGCTTTAGTTCACTCCCTTGCAAAGAAGGGAAATGGCAATGAACAGACTGCATTTTATTAGGTTTTTTACTCCCCCCCAAATTAAGCAGCAATCCATGATCTCTACTAGTTTGTTCTTTTATGGGCTCCCAGCACTCATCCTCTGGGTCAGTGGCAGAAGGTCGGACCTATACCTATTAAACAAGTGGCCAGAATGCCAGGGAGCCACCATTCCTCGTGGAGATTCTGGGGTCACCCCCACCACCCCACCACCAACTGCTTTGCTGGGCTATTGTATGGTGGCTCCTCTCTTGCCCCATAAATCCTCGCCCCGCTTGGAGCCCCCTGAGAATCGGGTGAGGCAGCCCTGAAGTCAGAAGGGCTGCTGCCAGCTGGATGGGAAAGGCAGCCCCGAGGCCAGCTCCCCAAGCGAGTCCATGGCCAGCAGGCCCAGGACAGTCACAGATTCCAGAGGGAGATGAGTTCCAGCCCAGAATTCATGGTGAGATTTGCTTTGGACCATTTTTTTTTTATCATCATTTTAAAGATAATTGAGGATGCTGGCAATGAGCGGGTTGTACTTCAGTGGCCTTTGATCTTTCCCTGGGTTCTCCGGCCCCTAGCTCCCTGGGCAGCCATAAATGTGCATTATTATCTTCCTGTTTAATCGTGAGCTCCTCGTCCCCTGGGCCTGACCTGACTGGGTGACCACCGTCAGCCATCGGTGTTCTGATAACTTAGCCAGAGTAAGGCGTTAACCGGAGCACAATTATTTGTGTTTAATTTCCTAATTCCGAAGAAGGGAAGGCGCACTAGGAATTGGAACCCTAAGTGCAAAAGGAAGAGTCTGTCCCTGGGCTCGAATGGGGAGAGCCGAGCGTGAGAGGCTATGATGGGGTGACCGGTGTGGATTTGCATCGGGCAGGCTGGGTCCAAATCCCGCCTCTGCCATTGTCCTTCTCTGCGGCCTTAGCCTAGTGACCTGGCCTTCCAAACCTCGGTGGCCCTCATTGGTCAGTGGAGCTAGTAACAGCATTAGCTACCTGCTACTGGGAATAAGACCTCTGCTGGGGTCTTCCCGTGGGCTCAGATGCTGGGGTTCATCCCATCCTGGGCATAGAGTAATACTCACCGTGTGGTGGCCTATCTCCATTCATTATTTTTTTAGGGGGGCCAGAGGGAGAATCTTTTTTTTTTTTTTCCAGAGGGAGAATCTTAAGCAGGTTCCATGCCCAACACGGATTCCCATGTGGGGCTCGATCTCACGACCCTGAGATCATGACCTGAGCCTAAATCATGACCTGAACTTGAATCAAAAGTCCTGTGTTTAACCGACTGAGCCACCGAGCCGCCCCTCCATTCATTATTAGCCAACCCCTGTTCAAAACCTGCTTCCCAAACTCAGACCACACTCCTGTCTCCCCCTGGCTGTCCTCTTCTCCCACCTGAGCTCTTGAGCCTCATAGTATGGTGGTCTCATCTTCAGATGGGTTCTGGCCACGCGTTAGGTGAGCTTTTGATTATTCTTGATGAATCATTTTTATGTGAATGATGGACAGGTTGCCAGGTTTTCACTTCTTTCTGCCTTCCCCTAGCCCCCTCCGAGCCTCAACACCCACCCCGCAACCTTTTTGGACTCAGAATGTCAGGAGAAATACTGCTCACTGAAGTTTTTCTAGAATCGACTGTCTTTGTGCTCCGTTTGGGTCCCTCTGAAAAATATCCGTGCTTTAACTTTTCAGCACTTTGTTTCAGTATGACTAACATCCAACACTGGGCGCTAAACGTGCTATATACAAAATTCCAGATCAGAGAATGGAAACACTTTTTAAAAAGTAAGAAGTGTTGGATTATGCGGGCTATTTGGAGACCGTTCAGTGGGGCAATATAATTTTATTTTCAGAAGCTTATGGATTGAACCCCACCCAAGCTTCCAGCTCCTAAGAAAACCAGCAGAACACACCCTGCCAAGTTTCCTCACAGGGGCAATAAAAGAGTAATTCTCTGCATCCCGGTTTTCATTTTAAAGAAACAGGAGACGGGGGTGGCCTCTGCTGTCTTCACAGATGAGCTTCCCTGAGTGGGTTGCTAGTGAGCCTGGTGGGTGGTGGGGGGGTCGTGGGCCGGGGCGGGGGAGGGCGCTGGACACGCAGGCTTGCACGGGCGGCTGGGCCCACCGTAGTCACGGTGCCCTGGAAAGACCATTTACGAGCCTGGGGAGAGAGCTGGTAATAGCTTAAGTTGGGGGGACAGTTATATTACAGTCTCGATGGTTTTTTGATGACTGGTCAGAAAAGCTGGACCGTAAATCCAGTTTTCACCAAAAAAAAAAGGACATCTTCTTTATATTTAAAATTGTGCGTGCGTGCGTGCCAGGGAGGGGTACTATAGCTTTGGGGGATATTAAACCGTAGGAGATCGGAACAACAGGGTCTGCTTGTGCCCGCCGTTGGCGCTTAGACGTGAGACAGTGGAATGGAAAGCAGGGAAAGGTTTTGAGCGTGGCCCCGCGGGGCTAGAGCCCAGCAGAGAGGCTAGAGAAGACTCGAGAAGCCACTGACTCTGCCCCAGTGTTTCACAGAGGAGAGAATGAACTCTCCCCGTTGGATTTGGCCTTCGGCCTAGGCCCCGCTTCCGAGAAGCCTTCGCCCTGGAGTCTGGGTTGTCAGCCCGTGTGCCGTCCATCTGCGTCTGGCTGGGTGCTTGCTTGGGTGCGCGGGCACCCCTGCAGGCTGAAACCAGGTCAACACCGGGTTGGTAACCACAGAGCACAAGACGGGGTGCCCGCCCCCCCCCCCTTGCTCCCTGGGTTCCCCACCTGACTCACTGGCACCCTGTCTCTGGGCACCGGTGGCCAGTCTCTTGGGAAGAAAATGTGTTCCTTTTCCAAACTGGAAAAGAGCCAAGTGACCAAATCGCAGAACAGCCTGGAGAGACCCTGCCCGTTCCCGGGAGGTGCTGGGGATCGCCCCCACTCGCCAGTAGAATTGTTTTCGTCCCTCATTTTCAGAGAAAGAAAATGATCTCTGGTGACCTGTGGGAAGGGGGTCACCAAACCTCACTGCAGGGGCGGTGGGCAGTCACTGAAGAGTCCAAGGCCAAGTCTGAGCACCCACCAGAGAGGGGCGGCAAGGGTGGGCAAGGCGGGTGGGAGGGCACAGGGGAGGAGCCCTGGCGCTGTGTCTGCTGAGGGGAAGGTGGTGGCCTGCACCAGGTCGGTCAGAGCAGCCAGGCTTGTGGCTGATAGGGGGGTTGCAGGTGGTGGAGGAGGGAGGCTCCATCAGGGCGACTCTCAGGCTGTCCTTACGCAGAGGGGCAGATGTGGCCCTGGGCTCAGGAGGCCCGGGGAGGAGGCTGCCCGGGCTTTGGGGAGTGACGTAATGAGCTCTGAGGTTCGGGAGCTGGGCAACTAGACTGCACAAAACTGAGTGAGGGAAGGTGATAGGTCTGTGTAGACTGAGGACTGCGGAGGCCAGACAGGCGCAAGAGCCACTTGGGGGAGGCACCGTCTAACAGAGATGCTCGCTTTATTTTATTTTATTATAAATATTTTATTTATTCATGAGACGCACAGAGAGAGGCAGAGACACAGGCAGAGGGAGAAGCAGGCTCCATGCAGGGAGCCCGATGCGGGACTCGATCCCAGGACCCCGGGGTTACGCCCTGGGCGGAGGGAGGCGCTAAACCGCTGAGCCACCCAGGCTGCCCGATACTTGCTTTATAGAAGTGGGTGAGCAGGGGGACCTGGATCAGACTTACTACTTCCTACCACTGCCGACCCTGCGGCCCGTCGGGGACGACCCAGGGATGCGGGAGGGTTTTCCATCATTTCTGTGGAGTTCAGCAGGGAGTGATCAGGGATGTCCTTATTAACTCATCGAGGGAAACATTTGGGCATGCTGGCTTTTCCATCAGGACTGAAAGAAACAACTTTTCCTAAGGATTTTACAAAAATGAAAAAAAAGAGAGCTGCTCTTTCTTTTCATGTGTGTGTGTGTGTTTTAAATCCCTTTTCCCAGAATGGCCTTGCCCTGGGCGGCCCCTATCATAAAGCTGGGAATGTGTGGGGGGCAAAGGCTCTAAAGTGTTGAGAGGATGTAAAGATTTTCCATCTCCAGTGAGAGCTGCTGAGGAACAGGCTTATATGAATTTCAGATTGACATTAAAAAGGCTCTCGTCGGGGCAGCTGCGTTCTGGAAAGATCCCAGGGAGTAAGAGGACAGTCTCCATCTGCAGACTTCCCCGGGAGGCCTCCAGGGACCCCTGGCAAGAAGTGCCTGGGGACCCGTTAAAAGGAAAGTCCCATTTCTGGGTCTTAGATTCTCTTTCTTCCTGTCAAACCCCAGGCCCACACAGTTTGGAACCCCTCTTCTCCCAAATCACTGGGTGTGGGGGGGGATGCTGTTGAAAGGACAAGGTGGCCGCGGGCAGAGTGTCATTTCAACAGCTTGGCCAGATTGAAATTCTGGCCTCAATTTACTATCTGCCCCTCAGTGACCTTAGGCGAGTCTTCTAGGGGCCTCGGTTTCCTCATCTGTGAGATGGGTGCAGAGGGTACATCCTGCATGGAGGTGGGGGCTAAACGTGACGATGCGTACACCGTTATCCCCGTGCCTGGCACACAGGAAGCCCCCCCGTGGAAGCCAGACGTGGCTGCTAGGACACCGAGCGCCCTGCTCCTCCCTGCTCCTCCCACCGGAAGAACACGTTGCTCCATGCTGAACGTCTCTTAAAAGCAAAAGGTGTATAATGCAAAAGCTGTGATGCCATCGACTGTTGTTATTAATAATCGGTTCATAATTACTTTTGCCACAATATTAAGTGAAGGCCCCTATGGTGGGTGATGACTAGGAAAATGGGAACTATTATTAATGGACCTGCCAGCTCCTGTTACTGGATCCATTGACATAATATTTCTCTCTGGGAATCCTTTGACAAATCAGCTGAATTTCCTATTCCCTTGCTCTAAGCACTGTAAATTTGATCCACATGTCCCCGGTGTTGTTTCTGTAGATTAATAATGAAGAAGGGAGGGGGAGCAGAGCCTGCCCGGGCCCCGTGGATGTGTGGAAACTCTCCCAAATGTTGGAGCTGTCTCTAGGTTGGAGCTTGGAGAGAGAGAGAGAGAGAGAGAGAGAGTTGGAGGGGAGCGGATTCTCTTTTGTTTCACTTGTTTTAATGCTCAGAGCCAGCTCTTCCTAATGGTGTGGGTACTCAGCCGGCGGGGAGAGTTTCTGCTTTGGGGAGCAGGCCTGGGGGGGCGGGGGGAACCCAGCCATGCCCTCCTCCTCCTCCCACTGGAAACAGTGCTCTGAGGAAGTGCTTTGATGCCCTGCCTTGAAGCGTCAGCACCAGATGCGATGGGAGGGGCCCCGCCATGCAGGACGGTGGGGGGATTCAGGGGTCAGCGGGGCAACACGGAGGAAGGCGGGGAGGCCGGGGCAGGGCTGATGGTCAGCTGAACCTGCAGAACGGTCGGAGAACACCACCAGGGGCTGGGCAGGAGGAAGACTGCCGTGGGAGAGAAACACAGGCCAGAGCAGGGGGAGCTCCTTGGGTGCCCCAGGCAGCCGTAACACAGCAGCGTGGGCTCACACGGGCCCCCAGCCTGGCAGCCAGAGGTGAGCCTTGGTGGGGTGCCCGTTGGACGTGGGCCCTATGAGGGGCAAGGTGCATGCATTGGAGAGCCCACCGGATCCGGAGTCAGACCCTGGTTCTGCCACCACGTTGAACGAGGCATTCAAACTCTCTGCACATCCATCCCCCAATATCTAAGTTAGAGGCCGCAGAGCCTACTCGTAGAAAGAATAAGTCGGTGGTGTGAATGAAGCCTACATTCCCAGCACATAGCAGAAGTAATAGCAACCTCTCAGCAGGGCCCCCTTCTGAGGACACCCCGGTGCAGGCATCGCCATCCCCTAGCTCAGTTGATCCCCCGAGGCTACACTGGGGGGCGAGGCTCTTTCTTTTCCCTTGGCTGACACGCGAGCACCCCAACCCCAGATCACCCCGCTGGGTAGTGATCTGTGGCGGAGCCATAAGCAGGAGCCCAAACGTGCCGGCCCTAGGGACCTGTCCTCACCCTTCTGCTTCACCACCTCTGGCTGTCACCATCCTCGCTGTATTTCTGCAGGACGGGGACGGCTGACCCGGATTTGGCCACATCCCAGGGGCTCTCCAGCCATCTCAAGGAATTTTTTTAAGAGATATTCCCAAAAGTGACTGATTAAATTCCTGTGGGTATTTTTCTTTTAAAAAAAAAAGAAAGTTCGGCGGGGTGTGTGTGTCGGGGGAGGGGAGGTGTTGGACGAAGATGCGTTGATGGAAGAAATGGCAGTTTCTGAAGGCTGGGAATCTGTGGCCGCGTGCTCTTAAGAACCAACATGTAATTTTGAGCCGGGCTGATTTTGCTTTTCTGGTGCTTTCTAAGAAGCCACACATTGAGTTGGAGAAATTTACAGGCTGTCACCCTCCAGGATTGATTCTGACAGCCCTGTCCCTCTGGTGCTGGAGTGCTAATGAAAAACACTAATTGGACTTGGCCAGTGGCTGGGACACATCCCCTCCTTGGAGCGGGAAAGACAGCACCCCTCTCCCTGCACTCGGCCCTCGCCCCGTCTTGGCAGGAAGAGTGAAAGGGGGCAGCATGAGGAAGTGAGAGGACTCGGGGCGGGGGTGTCCCACGCTTTGGGGGGACATAGTAGACTCTCCTGTCCCCTGAGGTCCGTGAAGGTAAGGCCGGGCCTCTGTCACTGCAGAGTCCGAGGAAGATGCTCTACTCCGTGCATGAAGCAGCAGAGGAGTGAATGAACCCCCGTGTGGCCCGTGAGCTCGCGCAGGCCAGTTCCTTACGCGGCTCCAAGCACCCCACCCACAAGCGGGCCGCTCCTCACTCTGGCTTCCGTAGACTTCAGAGATGAGGTGTCCTCATTGCCCATGACCACCCCCCACCCCCACTCTACCAGAAGCTGCTAGGCTGGGCCTGTGGACCTTTGCTTCCTTCCTGAACTCACCTGTCTGCCCATTTCCCCACAGGTGTCCTCTCCCTCCCCGCGTACTTCAGTCCTTACAACGGTGGGTCCCTGGGCCACGACGAGCGAGCCGATGCCTATGCTCAGCTGGAGCTCCGGACCCTGGAGCAGTCCCTCCTGGCCACCTGTGTGGGGAGCATCTCAGAGCTGAGTAAGTGTGGCGCATCCCAGCCTAGCCGGCTCTAAGGGAGAAGTCGGGGGAGTCTGGAGTCTGGCCTTCTCCCCCTTCACACGTGCTGCCTTCTCTGAAAGCCAGATCCTCCAAGGCTGGGGATTGCAAACTGATGGCCCACAAACACGTATGGTTTGGTCAGCCTGTGGGGCTTAATCGTATGCAAATCTGGATCACCGGTTTCTTCTGAAAAATCAGATGACCTAGTGACTCTGTACCCCGTTCCTGCAGGGCAGCAGTCGGGGGGAGCTGAGCAGCTCCCTGGGTAGCATGTGTTCCCTACAAGGTCACAGACCTCCTTAGTTTATAGCTGGCCCGATCCATTCATCTGTTTTCCCCACCTGGCCCACGATGCTCTGGACTTACACCTGTTATTCTTTCTTAAAAGAAAGCGTCCCCTGAAATCCCAGTGTAGAAAATGGAAGATAAAAGCAGAGCTCCCCTGGCTGAGGTTGGCTGTGGTGGGGTGGCCTCAGCCCTGCAGTGGCCCTGAGCTTCTGGAACCTCAGGGCTCTGTGGAACACACTGGGAAACCCCTTAGTCTAGGTCCTGTTTGGCAGCTGCTTCCAAAGAGTGTGTTAGGCAAGAAATCCCATGTGCCTCCTGTTATCTCTCCCTCTCTCATTCCAATATTTAAGAAATCAGGCTGCATGCTCTTCCTCCCTAATTCTCCCTGGCGGCACCACGACCAGCGGCGGGCGGGGACATGCACAGGGGTCAAAGTGCATGGTGTGGAAACAGGTGCAGTTCACTCTGCTCCAGCCCCTCCCACCCGTGACTGCTCTGAGCTGTCTGAACGGTGAACGGCAATCCTTTTGCTTCTTCAGGACACAGCCTCCACCCTCCACCCTTCCTGCCCCTTCCCAGAGCTGGAGAAAAGGTGCCTGGTTCAAGGTCCCAGAGCAGATTCATTAGAGGGCCGGGGGAGAAGGCTCTGTGTCTTCTGGACGGCATCACCGTAGTCTGGGCCGGTGCAGGGCCCCCCGGGACCCTGTAAGAGGTGGGCTCAAGGAGGTCTGGCTTAATTGCTGGGGCTGTGGGCTCCCTAGATGCAGCCAACAGCCCACCCACCAGCATCTCAGGCGGCTGACATCAGGATTAGTGTCTGATCCTTCGCCTTTTACCAGGGCGGCCTTTGTGCCCGTTAAAACCACAGCCAGGCAAAGGGAGGACCATTCAGGGACGTCCTCCGGGGAGGGCTTGTCGTCATTCTGCCCTTATCATTCAGCCCCTAATGCTTCTACCTTCTAAAAATATCCCAAGTTCTAGTTTGGCCCTTTGGCCACCTCCACTCCTATCAACTCAGTCCAAACTGGGGCCATGTCAAACACAAAGCGGATTGTGTCACTCATCTGCTCAATATCCCCTCCATCCTCCTGTGGCTTGAAATCCAAAATCCTCACCATAGCTCAGAATCCGATATATGATCTAGCCTCATCGCCTACTGCTCTTGTCTTGTTGACTGTGCTCCAGCCACACTGGCCTCCTGGCCAAGATCCTCCCAGCCCAGGGCCTTTGCACCAGCTGTTCCCTCTGACTGAGACCAGTTCCCCCAGATACCCAAATATGTTGGTCTCTCATTTTCTTCATCTCTGCCCCAATGATACCTTTCTGGACAGGCCTTCCGTGAGCACCCCATTCTCATTTCTCCACCTCCCCCCATACAACTGTAGTTTGAGCACTGCTCACCACTTAAACTATGTCATATATTTACTTGTAAATACTTTGTCATCTCTTTCCCCTGACTAGAATGTCACCTTCATGAGAACAGACTTCTTGTGCTTTGTTCACTGCTGTTCAGTATCCCCGCTATTGGAATAGCACCTGATGCTATGTGTGTGTGTAAATGTGCGTGTAAAGGAGAGCATTCTGTACTGTCCATTGTTTGCCTCCTAAATCCCACCTAGGGTGCATCCACATCCTGTTTCAGCTGCTGCTTGGGGCAGAGGGAAGGAGCATCCTCCTAGCACCTCTTCACAGACACCGGAATGGGCTGTATCGTGTGTCACGTTGCCCCACCTCCCTCACCCTGAAACTGGGGTTTCTGCTAACCCACTGTGAAGGAGGGAGGAGACGAAGGTGGAGGCAGATAATGCAGATTTTCCTCCCTGAGACTGAAGAACCTAATGAGGCTAGTGATACTTGGCACCGAGCTCCCTGTACCTAAAAGTTTACCCTGGCTCTAACATGCATTAACTCCCTGCACCTGGCCAGGACCAGCCTGCCAGGTAGGTCTAGAAGTTTCCTTCTTGTATCAGGTCCAGCTTCAGAGGGAACTTGGGCACTTGTATTTTTCTCTGTCCCTCCCTCCCCTGTAATGGTAAATGGGAAAGAGGAGAAGATAAATAAAACTAAGCATTTCTTTTTAAAGGTAGTCAGATGATGTGGGCCTCATTTTGAAGACAGAGGTACATTGCTGACTCTTGCCTGCTCTTTTTATTTGGTGGCTCATAACAAGGCTGGGACAGACAAGCCCGCAGCACCTCTAACTGAGGCTCTCATGATTAGCAAGCAGTGCAGGCTTGCTTTTCCGTGCCTTGTGGGCATTTCTGGACTTCAGACTAAGGTGTCCTGGAGCTTAGGATCAGCTAATTCTCAAGTACAAGGACCCTTCTGGAGCAGCTCTGAGCGCCCACCTGCACGAAACCAAGAGAGCAGGCCAGTCTGGACCATGACTTCTCAAATCAGCTCTGGTGGTGGGGGGCTGGATTCTGTGCCCCACTCCATTGCAGACTTGGTAAAACAGGATAGAAATTTCTAGAACATCTAGAAAAGTGAAATCAAAGACATGTAAAATGCAAGCCAATTTTTTTTTTAAAGAATTGTTAGACATAAAATCATTCTGTCAGATTGCTGGGGGACTTTTTAAAGCTCAGGCTCCATTTCTAAAATTAGCCTGTTGTGACCCAATAATGAACGGTAACAACCCAGACTGCAGACCGGTCCCGGGGCACAGACCGCACTCTCACAGAACCCTGGCCAAGAGCATGCGTTGGCGGTGCAGTGTCCCCAGGTCGAGTCCCGGCTGTTCACTCACACTGGTACAACCAGGACAAACCGTTTAACTTCTGCGAGCCTGTTTCCTCACCTGTAAAGTGGAAATACCTCCTTCACGACACATCCCGTCTTGTGAGGATCAGAGGAGTCTCAAGCCTAGACCATAGAAGGTGGCAGGGAGGGAGATCGCCCTGGGGAGAGAACCCAAAGTGAGCAGCTTGCTCTGGCGGCAGAGCAGTGAGGGTTCTAGACGCCTGGTCGGAGCTGTCTGCAGGCCTCTGCTGCTTGGGCTCGGAGAGGCTGGCACACAGCTGGGCCTGGACCTGGGAGGCTACAGACCTGCATCTCCAGCTGCCCCTCGGCGGTGATCCCACCTCCCCCCAAATCTTTGGAAGGCCCCTCTTTGTGCCTGGCTTCCCTTAAGGGAAGGCTTAAGGGCCGCTTCTTCCATTTCTTCCTTGATTTTCTTGCCTGCATCCTGGCTGGAAAAGTGCTGCCAAAAGGGTTCTACACCAATAACAATAAAACCATCATAAACCTAATTAACGATAATGGCTTTTACCTTGTCAAGCCTTTGAAGTATTTCCACAAGGTCTCTCTTTGATGCTATCGGGAACTCTCTGATTTCTCCTCCTTGTGGTCCTGTGATCCTGCCAAAAGTTATGACATTTTGACCTGGAGAAATAGAAGCCAGGTTTCAGCTCATTGCAGCCAGCTCTGCTGCTGCGAGGCGGCCTGGCCTAGGATGTTACCGATGCCAGTTTCTGCCACCCAGGAGCCCGAGGGCAGGGCTGGGACCTAGCATTTCAAGGCCCAGACTCCTCATGTCCTGGGAAATGTGGGTCAAGCCCTGACTGCATGGGAAAAATTCCTGGGAGGAAGAGCACCACGGGAGGTGGTCGGTAGGATAGAGGAATAATGGCAATAGGACAGAAATAGCAGTGGTCTTGCATTTCACTTTTTCCAACTACTCTGTGCCAAGCATGATGCTAAGGGCTTTATACTTATTATTTATTTGAATCCTCATGATTTTGAGGTTAGATACAATTATTCCATTTTACAGATGAGGAAATGGAGGCTCTGATGAGAAACCTCTATAAGGTGCTTGGTTGAAAATAGAGCCCCGATCGGAAGCCAGGCGTGTCTGGCTGTGAAATCTGTGCTCTCATCCGTTAACCGGGTGATTCTCTAACCTCACTGGACACGAGATTCACCGACAGAACCTCTACAGAATAGGACGCCTAGGTCCTGCCCAGACCAATTAAATCCGAGCCCTGGGGATGGGAGCCAGGTGTCTGTAAGGCATTGGCAGCCACTCCCGGAGGTGTCCAGGCAGCTGAGCTACAGTCGCAGGGACGAGCAGAGTCAGGTGTCGAGCGAGGAAGGTGGGGGAGGCATGGAGAGCCTAGCGGAGATCTCCAGTTCCAGGGCTGTCATTTTCCCTGCTCGGAAGCCAGACGCCCTTGCGGAGGCTGGCCTAGGAGACCACTGCCGCTGATGGGCTCAAGTCAGGCCCCACCGGAAGCTGTATTTTAAAATGAGATGAACACGGAAGGCTACTTCTGCAGCCTGTAGATGTTTGCCGGGCACCCCTCCTGCAGCGGACCCTGTGTGGGGAGCTGGGGACATGGGGTAGCAGAGTGCCAGACTCACAGAGGCTGTACAGTGGAGGCCAGTTGACTACGTGAGCTGGTTCTGTGACACATCGCATGCCCTTCACCAGACTCCAGCCTACGGGCTTCTCTCACCTCATGGCCAGCCTTGTCCAGAGGCCTTCTCTGGAAGGGGCTGTCCCTAAGGAACTGCCCGGGTGAGGGGAAACTTGGCCCACAGGCAAGGCCCCAGGTCTCAGGCCTGGAGAGAATGGAAGGGTAGCCACTTTTCCAGAACAGAGGGGCCCGCAGGTGTCTGGGGCTGTTTGGCCCATCCTGTCTCAGCATTGTGGTCTCACACAATGATGGGACATTTCCTGCCCCGGGCGGGTGGGAGACTGAAAACTTGACTTGGGCAGAAACATCACAGGATATGGGGACCCAGGGACCCCACAGACGTCAGTGGGTCAGGCCTGGGTCACAGTTCATGGACTTTGGAGTCAAAGAGGCCTGCATTCGAGTCTAGGCTCTACCATTTACTAGCCACAGGACCTTGGCTGGTTAAGCTTGGGGCACCGCAGCCACCCTGTGACCAGGGGAGCATAGGGGGTGGGTAAGTGTTTCTTTACCAGCTAGGCCTCACTTTTTTCACCTGTAAAGTGGGGATACTACTTGGCCCCAGCATTAAAAGGACCAAATGAAGTCCTGTTTCTGGCAAACTGAACTCTGGGCACACAGTTGAGTACTCGGGGCTGGTGGCAGCAGTCGTGTGACCCAATGTGTTAGACATGGAGGGACCTTCCCCGCCCAAGCACCTGGGCTTTGCTCAGTGTGGCTCGGGGGAGGGTCACCGTGCTGCCTGGCACTGGGTGTCAGAGGCTGGGCCTCCCTTGGTCAGGGAGCTGGGGAAAGGCCCACGGGCGGGTGGAGGGCGTGGGGATGTCGAAAGAGAAACCACATTAGCCTAAATTCTGGAGGAGACCGGCCCTGCCGAGGCTTGAGCTCAACTGTTCAGGTGAGACTGGCAGTGAAAGGAAACGAAATCGCTACTGTGCGTCTCGGTGACAGTGTCCGCCTCTGCCTGTTGGCTCCAGGAAACGGTGATTATGCCCCAGGGCGAGGGGCGCCGTGAGCCACGAGCAGTAGCTGTGGATGGGTGAGCATGGGGGACTCACTTGGTCTTTTCCCTCCCGCCCTCCCCGCCAGGTGACCTGGTCTCCCGCGCCATGCACCACATGCAGGGGCGCCACCCGCTGTGTCCCGGCTCCAGCCCCGCCCGCCAGGCCCGCCAGCCGCCCCAGCCCATCACCTGGTCCCCCGACGCCCTCCACACGCTTTACTACTTCCTGCGGTGTCCGCAGATGGAGTCCATGGAGAACCCCAACCTGGACCCCCCGAGGATGGCCCTCAACAACGAACGGTAGGGGTCCCCCCCAGCCCCATGTGCGCGCCTCCCAGTGTGCTCGCTGCCCAGCAAGGTGAGGACAGGGCCCTGGCCTGGCATGCAGCGGCGGCTTTCACCCCGGGTGGAGGTAGCCCAGGGTCGTCGAGGCTCAGAATGGATTTTGGTTTCTGTGTCGGGTGTCCCAGCTCTGGGCTCCCCTCCTGGGCCCTCTCAAATTCAGTTGCCCCTTTTATAAAAAACGGGTATTCACACCTGCATGGAAAGGCGGTAGTGAGAACTGAGTGGGTGAGGGCTCTGAGAAAAGGCACTTAGGGCAGCGTCCAGGTGGTAACCGGCCCCCCCGTCGATGGTAGCGGCACCTCTTGTGATCACAATGATGCCACCGTTCCCACTGTGGGAGGGGGCTGAGGCATGCTTTTCCCTGTCTACTCATGTTACAGGCAAGGATGTCATGGCCCTGGCAGGTTAGTGGCTGAAGAGCCGCAGGATCCGGGTCTCAACCCTTCCCCAGCGGGGAGCAGGGCCACTAAAAACAGATGTGAAGGTTTTGCACTGCACAAGGGGACCCAGGGAGGGGCACAAGTGGGAGACACATGCAGCATCAGGTCAGCCTGAACGTGCCTTTTCTAGTTGGTCTTACTCAGAGGGCTGCCTTTTAAATTTTTTCTCCCTAGAGAGGATGCTCTTTTTTTATGATTTGCCCAGAACCTCATACACGCTGGCACGGGCCTCGCCTGGTGGTCGGGGTCTATCCATGGGCTCAAGAGTTGTGTGCTCACAGGTGCCGGGAATCAGGAGACTTGCCGTTGGTTTAGAAAGAGAGAGAATGAGCCCGGGAGGCGGAGGGGTGGGGGGGCCCCATGCCGCCTGGTGGAAGGGATGGCCCACAGCCTGGAAGGGCCCCCACCCCAGCCGCCAGTTGCCTTCGAGAGGCGTGGGGTGTCATCAGCTTTGTGGTCCTCACACCTGCTCCACAGCCAGGCCCACCTCTCCGCTGCCCCCGTGGTCACGGACAACAAATGCGAGGTGCCCTGGTTTGTTCAAAACAGCCATCGTGACTCTGGGAGAGCCCGCGGGCCCGGGGGTCAAGCGGCCTGGGTACAAACAGTGCTCGGGGAGAGCTTTGTGCGAGGCTTCGGCCCTCCCTGCGCCCCCACCTCCTCTGCCGCAAACGGGGTGGAGCTGAAGCAGTCGTAAGAATTGAACGATGATGAGCGGGCATTTACTGAGCACCGGCTGTGCGCTGTACGTGTGCGCTCGTTAGTGTGCACGCGGGAAATGGGTGCGTTTCACGGCCCCATTGTACGGGTGGGGAAGTAGAGGCATGGAGGGATTTGATAACTTGCTGAGGCTACGGAGGCTGTGCCTACAACCACTGCTGTGCAGCACTGTCCTGCATGGAGCAGCAGCGGCCCGGTGACCCGCGTGGCGGACTCCCAGGGAAGGCCACCGCAGCCTTTACTGTGACCGGTGTCATTAGAGCGTGGTCGTCTCGGGGACAGACAGCGAATGGAGGCCCAGGTAGGTCACCGTGGGCCTGACACAGCAAGAAGGCCGCGGGCGGAGCTGCGGCTTCCTGAAGGAAGCGCCCGGCAGGAAGGTGGAACCAGAGCACGGGCCCCAAGACACAGCGGCTCTGCTTGGTGGAGAAGTTGTGGTGGTTTCCAGAGCTGGCCGGGAAGGAGAAGGGCCAGGAAACCGCGCTGAGGTGGGGCGGAGGGCGGGGGCTCACGTGCTGTTTGGTGAGGTCCCCAGGGCGCTCCCCTCACCCAAGGGAAGGGGGCTGGGGGAGGACGGGGAGCCGCCTGGGGGCCCGCGGCCGTGGCAGGCCAGGGAGGGGCCCCTCGCGGGTCTGCGGCTGCCCGTGGCTTTCCTCCCGGGAGAATTCACAGCTCCGGCTCCCGCGTGACCGCGGAGGTTATCTGGGCGTGATCCTAGCAGCCGGGCTTGGGCGGCAGCGAGCGCGCGCGCACGTGTGTGTAGATCTCTCATTATTTAAAAACCACACTGTCTGTGGCGCAAAGAAATTGGTAGCGAAGGCATTTTTCCATGAATCATTTCAAATGAGTATTAGATACATGAGGAATTGGAACCACCGTCAGGAAAAAAATGTATCCAGACATTTTGGATTTGGGCACGAAAAGGAGGACACCCTAAAAATACCCACTGGCAGACAGCCTGACAGCTGTGTGGTGGCCCGGCCCCTGGCTGCTGAAGGGGCTCCTGCCGCGCCTGGGCCCCGTCTGATGGGGCAGGCCCCAGGGAGCCTGGCCGGCCTTCCTGGGGGCCACCGGGCTCACGTTCCACAGCAGGCCGAGCCACGTGTCTCCTCCGGGCACTGCCACTCGGGTGTCCTCGCCAGAGCCCTGGGGAAAACCTCCTCTCCGTGCACACAAGTAGCTGGAGCTTGCCAGAGCTCCGGGGAGACAGAGCTTGGCTTTAGGGAGTCTGGGGATGGCGGGATGGCTGTCCCTCGCTCCCTCCATCACCCCACTTCATTGACTCTTGCAGTTCCTCCATCTCCCCTGTGTCAGGAGCGTGGGGGCTGAGGCCACCAGCCCCGACCAGGCGGGGCCTTCTGATTCCCTGTGTGATGACGGAATGTGGCCGCTGCTCAGGGATTGTTTGGCTTGGGGATTTCTGGGTCTGTGGGGATTGGGTGACCTCTTGCATGTGGGCTAAGGAGCCCTTTGGTGGCGTTGATGGTGCCGCTCGAGTCTGTGCTCACTGATTTCTGCTTTGGGGGAACAAGCCTCCTCCCTCCCCACTGGGGGCCGTGCAACCCCATCCGTGCCGATCAGGGGTGGGCCTGCCGTCACGTCCCGTGTGAAGCTCATGGAGGCCTGCCCCGCTCCACCACGTGCTGCCTCTGTGCTGCTACCGGACGGGCATCGGCATCTCCCCGGGAGGGGCCCTTCCCCCCAGAGCCCCCTGCTCTGGGTTCGAGAGGGGAGCTGCAGAAATAGTGGGAGCCCAGGGTGGGCAGGGGGCAGCTTTGCCAGGGACAGGACGGCGCTCTGACATGCCTGTGTGTGCTGCGCCAGCGAGCCAGGGCCCCAGGGGAGAGAGCCAGGGGTCTGGTCCAGCCTCCCACGCAGGCCCCTCCACACTCCAGGCTCCTCACCTGTAAGATGGGAATGACGGGGGTAGCCAGCTCTTCCTTCGAAAGGGCTTTTCTGTCTACTTGTGTTTCTTCCGTGCCCCACAGATCAGCAAGGTAGGTGCTAGAATTACCTCCATCCTACAAACAAGGGCATGAGGCCAGCTGCTGGGTGGCAGGGCAGGGATTTGAACCCGACTTCTGACCTCAAAGCCCTGGCCCTGCACCGTGCCCGGCTGCTCAGCCCCGCTCCTAAAGCTCTCAAGGCTGCCCGGGTGGGCCTTGGCCGCTGGGGCCACCTCCCCCGGGGCCATCCCTGCCCCACCTGCCTCTCTAGTCCCAGGATCTGCGCCTGGCCGCCCTGGGAGGGCCTCACAGATGGGAGCTCCCCGCACCCTCCCCGAGCGCCTCCCCTGCCGGCAGCCCTGCATCGTAGGCCTCGGCGAGGCGCAAGGCAGGGTCTCACACACAGGATTAGTCACAGCTGCTGCCCTGCAGGGCATGTCATCACCCGAGACCAAGCCTGAAAAGTGAAAGAACTTGCTGTCAGAGATCCAGGGTTGCCCATGGAGATGGGGGAGCCTCCTTCCCCCGAGGTCTGGAGGAGATTGGGCAGCCATCTGGCTAAGTGTGGGCCTTGCTAGTCGCGCCTGGAGGCAGAAGGATGAACTAGGGGGCCGAGCATCCTGGGTGGGGGACCCCTCCTCGGTCGTCCTCCTGCTGGGGCCGGGGGCTGGGGAGGTGGACACACGGGTAGTGGGTGGGGGCACGCTCACCAGCAGAGTGCAAGCAGAGCGCGCGGGGGAGACACAGGCCGGGGTACAGAGGGGGCCGAGGTACGCAGGAGGCAAACCAATTTTCTGCTTCAAAACCTTGGGTGCTGGAGGGCCCGGGCTCGGCAGGTGGCGTCCCCAAGTGCCTCTGAGCTGCTGGCGGCAGCAGCAGCGAAGCCAGACCTCGGAGGATGACGTGGGAGCCCTAGGAATGATCGCAGGCCACCTGTCCACAAACTGCGTTTGCTGGATCCCCAGCCTTGTCCGTCTCCCCAGCCTTGTCCGGCGCCCCTTTGTCAGGGAGGCACACTTGGGAGGCCTGGGGGCCCAGAGGGGCGTGGGAGCCCAGCCAGGGCTCGCCGGAGACGGCACCTGAAGTACCTGGCGTCAGGACTCCTAGCGTGCCACAGCCGGGTCTGAGGAGGGACCTGCGCTCAAAGATGCGCCTCTCAGATCGGACTTACCGCGGACTGATTTTAGAGCCAGGAGGTCCCGCCGAAGCCCAGGTCCTGTAGACCCCTAGTGTGTCGTCCTTACAGCCGCTGGTAAGGTGTGGGGTCTAAATGAGCTGACATTCCTAACCTTTTGGACGGTACCTAGGACACAATAAACCGTAGATATCAGCTACTGTGATTCCTTTTGTTTTGTTTTTTTTTAAGATTTTATTTATTTATTCATGAGAATGTAGGACTCCATCCTGGGACTCCAGGCAGGCGCTAAACCCCTGAGCCACCCAGGCGTCCCATTATTTTGCTTTTTTCTGCAAATGTGAGAGACCTGTTTGTTACTCCTCAATTTAGCAAACGTGACTTTTTTTTTTTTTTAAAGATTTTATTTATTTATTCATGAGAGACACAGAAAGGGGCAGAAACATAGGCAGAGGGAGAAGCAGGCTCCCCCCGGGGAGCCCGACGTGGGACTCGATCCCAGGACCCCGGGATCCCACCCTGAGCCAAAGGCAGGCCCTCAACCACTGAGCCACCCAGGTGCCCCAGCTACTGTGATTTCTTACCATGATCATTTGTACTGGGCAGAGGGAACAGCAGGTGGAGACCTTGTGGCAGGAGAGACCGGGGTGGGGGGGCAGTGTGGTAGAGAGCAAGGAATCGGGGTGCAGGACGAAGCTGCAGGGGAGCCAGGGCTGAGCGAGCCCAGATAAGGAGGAGAGGGCTGAGCTGTGACCTGGAAGGCCTGGGCCCTGCCCTCCAGCTCGGTGCTGAGTGGCTGGTTCGCTTTGCCCTCGCCGCGGCCGAACCCCTCTGAGAGCCCGGGGAGCAGAAGGCACCGGGCAGCCCTTCCCGCCCTGCTGGCCCCGACGGCGGCAGGAGAGGCAGGTGCTCCTTCCGAGATCCGTCCGACGCCCCAGCCTGGAGCAGCCTGGGATGTGGTTCTGCAGTGGCAGACAGGCTCGGGGGGCACCGGGGACCCACAGTGCCGGCCTGGTACCCGCATGACGTGGCAGTTGCCCCGAGAGGCTCCGGGGCCTGCACGGAGGCCGAAACCCTTTCCCAGTGAGACCTGGTGGAAGATGGTGCGAGTCTGGCCCAGCTCTGGGCTGCTCCGTTCCACGTCTGGCTAGCCAAGAAGTTTCCAGCAAGTACGGACACCGAATTTGGGAGCGGGGGGGCCAGCAAAGGGATCAGCCGTTACAGGTCCCCCCACTCTCCTGGAAGTGCACGCCGGTGGTTCTAGATACCAGCCAGGGGGAGAGAGAGTCCATGAGCCTCTGGAGTCCCCCTGGAGGCGTTCTCTCTCCAGCGGGATGGCAGGTCAGCTCATCTTTCCAGGCCTCAGTTTCCCCGTTGGGAAAATGGTGAAGGTAAGACGATGGCTGGCAGTAAACGAGGTAATGCGGTGAAGCCCTAGCTCCGTGCCTGGCACATGAAAGATGCTCATCGAGTGGTGGCTGCCACCCTCCCCCTCGTCGTTGTAATGGTCAGAGCAGGTGCAGAGGACAGATTTGGCAACCGGAGCAGGCTGGCTGTGTTGACATAGAATGGCGTTTCTTAAAATGTGGTTTTCAAGGGGTCTGTGCTGTGACCTAACACGTTGCGGCTACCACCAGCCCGCCACCGCCTACGAGACCCACGGGGACGGAGGAGAGCCAGTGTCTCCGGAGCTCGGGTAAAGTGGTGGACACTGTGGTCACCGGCTGACCTAGGTCCTCACGTTCCTCCCCACACGTCTGTGTGTCAGGAAGAGACAGGAGCCAGTGACGCAGATGCCTATTGTGACTGGGTCTCTAGCCTACTGACGGAAGCAGAAACAAGACAGGAGACCCCCAAAAATGAGCACCCCCCCCGACAGTGTAAGAGGCAGCCCGCTGCGTGGTAACATGAGCCACAGGTCAGCCCTCGGGCGTGGCAGCCCGCTGGGTTCGGTCCCGGCTCTGCCCCTATGGACCCGGTGGCCTCGGGCACGTCATTTCACCTCCATGCCTCGGTCTCGTCTTAACAGGGATATTGGGGGGATTGAGCTAATGTACCGAGAGCCCTTAGAGCAGCTCTAAGGGGGGCTGTCAGCATCGCCACTGTGTTCAGGGGGATCTCGGGAAGCCCGGAGGAGTCGGGCGGCCTTCAGAACAGCCTGGGATGGTGCCCGGGCTTGGAGGGACGGCCGCAGGAAGCTTGGGACAGGCCGAGTGGCACGGGCAGCAAAAGTCACACGAGGACTTGGTTGTCTCAGAGTGTGTGCTTCGCGACAAAACTGGGTCTACATTTTTAAATCACAGGAATTAGTGGGAGAGAATTTGGGTTTTGTTTCTTCGGGTTCCCACTGACCATGCATCTAGGCAAATACATCGAGGTCGGGGGCAGCTCTCCAGGGGAGAGAAGGACATCCTCAGAGGTGCCTGAGGGTCAAGTCCGGCTCCTGCCCCTCTGAGGCTGGGGTCTGAGCAAGTCCGGCTTCCCGTCTGAGCCTCAGTTTCCCCGTGTCAAGTGAGGATCACCTCCTGTGTAAGGTGACCGCCTTCGCTGGCTCCTCTGCTTCCTGATCCTGCCTCCCGCGGGCACTCCCCAAGTTGTGAGGAGATACCCCCCATACGAGTGAGGTACAGAGAGAGGACAGGCGCCTCTGTTCCATTCCAGATGCAGAAGGGGGGCTGTCTCCCCTCCACCGAGCACTTTACATAAATAGGAAGCGCCACGGATAGGCTGTGTGCTCAGCCTGAAGAAGTGGGCTCGTTAATCTTTTGCTCAGCTTGCGAAAGTATTTTCTTATCAAATAATAGAGATGATGGCAGCGGGGGCTTTAATGCTACTGACTTAGGGTTCCCTTAAATACCATTTCAAGAAGATTTGCAACGTTAAGCTCTTTTCTCTCTTTCCCTCTCTCTCTTTTTGTGCATTAAATTTCCATCTGCTTACCCACAGTGGAAGTAAAAGAAATCAGAATAGCTATTGGGTGAATTAGTACTTGTTTCCCTGGCGCATCCAGTAGCCTCCGAAGTGGCTTGTTTGCGGTCTGCCTTGCACGGGGAGTGGGCCCTCCCACGCCCGGTCCTTCCGCATCACTTTACTCACCACTTTTCTCCAGAGCACCTTCCTCTTCCTGATACCACCTGCCCACCCCTCCCCGGCTCCTCACCTTCCAGAATGTACCACCCAGTGGCTTTGTTCCCGCTGTGTGCCCGGCACAGAGAGCAGTGCCCGGCACGTGGTGGGCCGTTAAGTATGTTGTTCAGTGAGTGAAATAGAAAGTAGAGCCTAAAGGTTGGACTTTGGGCAGCTTCCTTCATTTCTCTGGCCTCAGCTTCTCTGCTTTAAATGGAAAATGGCTTGGGGACACCCAGGCGCCTCAGTCGGTTGAGCATCTGCATTCAGCTCAGATCATGATCCCTGGGGTCTTGGGATCGAGTCCCGCGTCGGGCTCCCTGCTCATCAGGAGCCTGCTTCTTTCTCTCCTTTTGCAGCTCCCCCTGCTTGTGTGTTCTCTCTCTCTCTGTCAAATAAGTAAAATATTGGAAGGAAGGGAGGGAGGGAGGCAGGGAGGGAGGGAGGGAGGGAGGAAGGAAGAAAGGAGAAAGAAAGAAAGGAAAGAAAGAAAGAAAAGAAAGAAAGAAGAAAATGGCTTGATCTTCTTCCAGAAAGAAAGAAAGAAGAAAAAAGAAAAGAAAGAGAAAATGGCTTGATCTTCTTCCAGAGGTTCTTGTGGCCATCGTGTGAGGTAACATGTTTAAATACCTGGTAGTTGCCATTATCCGTGTAATTACTGTTTTCATCAACCTTATGAAAGGCCTAGAAAAACTAAGTCGTGTTGAATCCAGAAACGATGGCGAATTTATTGATTTGTTTTTTTTAAAGATTTTATTTGTTCATGAGAGACACAGAGAAAGGAGGCAGAGACCCAGGCAGAGGGAGAAGCAGGCTCCCTGTGGGGGAGCCCGATGCAGGACTTGATCCCAGGACCCCGGGATCACGCCCTGAGCGGAAGGCAGATGCTCAAGCCCTGAGCCACCAGGTGCCCCGACAGTGGTGAATCTAAAACATCACACGTACTCAGAATGCACGTTTTTTCAGGGGCCCTGGGCAGCTCAGTTGGTTAAGCGACCGACTCTTGGTTTCAGCTCAGGTCATGATTTTGGGGTAGTGAGATCAAGCCCTGTGTGGGGCTCCATGCTCCACAGGGCGGCTGTTGGACATCCTCTCTCTTACTCTCTCTCTAAAATAAATAAGTCTCAAAGACACACCCGCATCCCTGCCCTTGCTTCCTTTACCTCAGCCCTGACGGAAGCCAGGGCGCCAAGCAAGTGACCGAGAAGATGAAATAGACCAGGTGTCACAAAGGACCAAGTGAGGACGGTTTTGGACAGAGGCGTGTCCAAACTTCAGACGCATCACAACCTACTGCTGAGGGATTTAAGAAAACTTTAGAAACTGGATTTCATCCACCCACTGGTTCAAAGACCGAGCAGAAGACCAAGGGTCAGACAAACAGTGTCTGCACCCAGTTGCTGGGGTACCCAGGCCCTTGCATGCTGGTTGGCCCCGGCACCTCCACGGGATGGACTGCGGTTACTAGGTTTCAGCTGGGACGTGAGACCATCTGATGGGCTGGAAGCATCTAGTGAGAGCTTCACGGCCTGTAAGCGCTTTGCAGACACGACCGTTCCGGAGAAAGCTGTTCCCGCCCCCATTCACAGATGAGCAGGCCGAGGCCTGGAGAGGGGCACAGGGGCAGCCAAGCTCACGGCTGGGACGAGGCTGAGAGGAGCTCAGGCGAGGAGACGGACTATAAGAACACAGTGTTCACACCATCCAGGGTGCCGTGTCCCCCTCCCATCCCAGGGGACAGGGGACAAGACCCCGGGGGCCGGGCCTCGGTCAGCACCGCCTCTGCCCAGCGTGACTTAGGCAGCTCTCCCTTCCTCAGCGCAAGAGTTCGCTGGCTCAGGGTGGGCAGCCTGGGGACGGGCGTCTGTCCAGCATCTGACGAGGAACGAGCCAGGGATTGGGGGCAGACAAAGGAAGTGGCAGTGCCAGATAATGGGGGATGGAGACGGCAGGATCCTGGCCCTGCCTGCCGTTGACAAGTGCCACCGGGGGCTGCCTGTTGCGTGTGACTTCCTGCCCCACTGTTGGGGCCACCGTCCCCACAGAAAGGGAGACTGGGAGGTGGCAGGCCCAGGGGCTTCATTCACTGACAGTCTTTGTAACAGGGAGCCACGATCGCCCTTGTCTGTAGTATCTCTGGCATCCTGAGAGCCTCGGTGTGTGGGAAGTCCCAGCTCTGCGGGGCATGGACTTCGGGGCTTAAGGGCGGCTTCCAGGGCTGAGCCGCTGCCGCCCCGGCACTGAGGGGTTGGGACAGCAGCTCTGATGACGTCTGCAGTGGGGCCCGCTCCTACCTGCCTGCCTGGCAGCCCTATGGATTCCCCTCCGCCCACAGGACCAACCACCCAGGACCCGGGACAGGACAGCCATCTGGGACTTGCCCCCACTTTGCTGCTTTAATATTGGACATTTGCGGGGACAAGTCTCTCCAGAGGTCTGGAGAACCCCCGAGGCCCCGGGGCCCAGCCCCGCCTCCTGTTCCCTGCTGGCTTCAGGGCTGGTGAGGCCACCGGTGCAGAAGCTGGAGCTTGAGGGGGGCCCGGGGAGCCACCGAGGCCTGCCTTCCGCCCACCCTGCCTGCTTCCCGAGGTCTCAGCTGGCTACGGGGCTCCGAGCATCTTGCGTGTGATGGGTCCTTTTCAAGCCAGACAGTGCCAGCGGCTAGCTTTGTGACCTTGGTCTGTGTCCAGACCCCTCAAAGCCTCGGTCTCCACGTTTATAAGATGCCGAGTAATAATGAAGCGTGGCCTGCGGGTGGCCGTGGTGGCGCTCGGGGAGTGTGTGCGCAGCGGCCCGCAGCCCGCGGCCCTGCCGCCCAGAAGCCAGCGCCGGTGTCCTGGGCGCGCAGCTGGGTGCGGTGTGGGCTGCAGGGTGCTGGGAGCCGCCCGGCCCCCACTCTCGGGTCAGGAACGACCCCTGCTCCCCAGCCAGGCCTCGCGGGCTCTGGGCCGCCCCCAGACGCCTCTAGAAGCCGCCGGACCGCAAAGCCGGTCACCTGTCTTGCCTGTGGAGGAAGGGGCGGCAGATCTCGGTGGCGCTACTCCGCTGGAGCCAAGCAGGACCACCAACCTGACACCCTAAACCAGGGACGCCCTGGCCCCGAGTCCGTGAGGTCAAGAGGCAGGGCCGCCGGCGCAGGGCTGGAGGGCTGGCGGGCTGGCGGGGCCTTGCCGAGGCGCCCCGGCACCAGGGAGACCCGACGTGGGCTCTGCCGCCGGCGCTTCTAGTGTGCCTGGCAGTGGTCTCCCTTGTCCTCTCCAAAGTGCCCGGCTTCGGTGACAAAACATGCGGTTACTCACCTAAAACTCGTCCCTGACGTGAGGGGGTCGGGGAAGGGCCGTTGCGTAGGGACGCAGCCTGCGAGCCCGGGGCCGGTGCACAGCGGGGCCGGCTCTGCCGCTCACTAGATGCCTGCACGGGGCGGGCTCACCTGGGCCCTCCGGTTCCCCAGGTGTGAATCGGGGTAGGAGTACCGGCTTCGTGACAGACGTGAGGGCTCAGCGGGTCAGGGGCTCCGAGGGGCTAAAGCGGTGCCAGGTGCTTAGCATGCGCTACAGGGGTTCACGTTAGTGCTCTGTTATCCCGGGGGTGCCTCGGGGACCAGGGGGCCCCAGGAGTCACCTGATTGACTCCCACCCCCGCCCGCTCCCAGGCCCCCGCGGGGTGGACGGGGCAGAGGAATTGCTCGGCTGGTGGAGCCGGCGGTTGTATTCTATCTAAATTTACATCCGTACGCAGATCTGGGCAAGTAGAGGATTTTAGTGCCCCTAATCCGTAGCAGATGAGTTGTAATAAGGGAAGCGTATTTCCCCGCAGGAAGGCCCGAGCCCTGCCTCCGCCCGCGGTCCCCACCCCCGCGTGGCGATACTGTCGTGGGTCAGCCGCGGAGCAGGGAGGCCTGCGGGTCAGAGGACAGGTGCTTGCCCCGCCCGGCCGTCCAGCCAGGCCAAACCATTCTGGTTTACCAAGCAATTCTACAAAATTAATTAGTCCAAGATGTGAACCAGACTAGAACTGCTTCCTTTGTGCTGGGAGTAGCATCTGATGTCGTGGGACACGGTGGGTTTTCTTCCCCGTGGATGGTTTGGCTTGGTGTTTCGGGCCACGGCGGCTCTCGGAGATCCTGGGCAGCCCACGGGGAAGGCCTCGGAGCCAGCGTGGGAGAGCCGACCTTGACCTTCCCAGACAGGTCTTTGCCTGCAGGGCTGTCATCCGGCGGGACAAAGCTTGGCCTCTTTGCGGGGTCCTGGTGGTGCCCCTCTGCAGCCCCAGCCCAGACAGCATGGTGGGGGAGACAGGGGCAGTGCCTGCCCCCGGGGAGCCGGGGGAAGGGTGGTGCGGCAGGAGATGGCCCTGTGCAACCCCAGGGCTTGGCAGGGGCTCCGTCTGAAGGTGGGGCCCTGAAGAATTTAGGGGCTGAGGGTGGGAGACGGTCCAGTTGGCCCCCATGAGGCCCCTCTTCTGGGCTAAGGGCGCTCACAGGCAGGGCAGGCTATTTCCTGGGTAAGGGGGAAATCTCATTAGGGTGCCAGCCGAAGGCATCACAGACCCCCTCAAGCCCTCCAGCCCCGGAGCCAGGCCTGCGTCCAGAGGCCTCTGTGCTCCCTGCCAAGGGTGGAGGTGAAGAAACTGCAGCCCGGTTTTCCCAGGGCTGAGCTCAGGCCAGGTCTCAAGGCCCTGCCCAGCCGTGGGCACACCCAGGGCCTGCCTGCATCCACGCGCAGTTCCTCCTGGGTGGGCACAGAGGGACGTCGCTGCCCCGGTCCCTAAGGACAGGCACCCCATGGGCTTGGGTTGCATGGTCGCTGGTTCAGGTTTGTGCCCCGCTGCCCAAGGCCGCTGCCCACCACCTCGAGGAGGAACAGAGCCTGCTTTGAGCTGGAAATTAGAGTCGTTTCCTGTTCCATGTTGTTAAGACGCTGCTTATAGGGCTGTAATCCCAATAAATCATACGCTTGCTGAGTGGGGCCGGGTTTTTTTTTTCCAGGCTGCAGGGACCTCTTAAAACCAAGGCCTTAAGAAGTTTATTCTCTTTCATTTTTTTTTTTAAGGGGGGTAAAATGGCTTTTGCAGGCCTGGTCCTGTCGGAGGGCCTTATGAGACCCTCGGCTTGATATACTCAGGTTCAGGTATATGATTAAAGAGACGTGAGGAGAAACTGGAGTTATGACCCATGGCTCTGGTCTCCCTGTTGCTGCTGAACTGGCTTCTGCGACCTTGGGTGAGGCACTTGGCCCCATGGGGTTTCCATTTCCTCCCCCATCAAATCAGAGGAGTGGGTCAGGCAGTGTCCTGGCTCTTCCCGTAGCAGCAGCGGCTACACCAGTACATCTCCTGGACGTCGCCCCGTGATGTGACACATGGACACATGCCACCCGCCGATGGCCCTTTAAGCGGTTTGGTTTGTCACCGCAGCAGCCCCACCCGAGGTGTTTGTGCTCGTGTGTGCGATGATTTTCAGGTTAGGCCGCCAGCAGCACTTGGGGCGGGCCGGAGGCGTGGGACCCTGGCGGTGATTCCGTGCCCACCCCCCACCCCCCCGTCACGTGTCGGTGAGTCCGTGTTCCTTGTCATCATTGCTCGCCCCGTGCGGGATCCTCCTCGCCGAGGCCGAGAGCCCGCGCTGCCAGAAGCAGCTTCCAGATCATACTCGACGTAGTGGTTGCATTTGTTTTGTCTGTTTTAGGAGCTGGGATGGAGTCGGTGATGGGCCGTTTGCTCTCAGGCTCTTGCAATCCTGACATGTTTGTACTTGGCGGGGGGCGGGGGGGGGGAAGGATATTGGCCCCACTTGTAGGTCTAGAGCTGAAGCATTTAATAGGACCAGATTCCTGTGGCCTATTTTGCTATTATTATGTTTTCTCTGTCAACAGATACTAACATAGTAATAATAGTTCACCTTTCTTGAGAACTTGCCCCGTGCCAAGTGCTGGGCTAAACCCCTCCCGTGCATACTTCCTGTGAAGTGGGCCTACTATTTATGCCCATTTCACTGATGGGTCCACTGAGGCTGAGGGTGTGCAGGCTCACGTTGGAATTCACCGGAAGTAACACTAGATCCCACCTCCGAAGGCTCCCTCCTGAGCCCACGCTCTCGGTCGCTGCAGGGCTGATACGGCCCTCGTCACGTGGGGCCTGTGAAATAGCAGCAGGCAAGGTTCTCACAATGGGAAATATCCAGAAGCCACCACTTAGCCCTCCTTTAAGAGAAAAAGAGGCCCAAAGAGTGCAGTAGCTGCCCCAGGTTACAGGGCCAGTGTACTTGCTTCCAGGACCCTGGGGCTCTCTCGCAGTGAGGATGCCACGGGGAAGGGATGGTAGGAGCCTCAGCTCGCTGGGCCGGGAAGGCGCGTGCAAGTACTACACTTATTCTAGAATTGGCCAAACGGTGAGCCGCCAGAGGCCGAATTCCAGCCCCACGTCCAGTGCCAGGACAGCCTTGTCTGAAGGCAGTGGTTCTCAAAGTGTGGTGGTCTTGGGACCCCTGGGCTCCTGGACACTTTTTAGGAGTCTGCAGGGGCACAATTATTTTTATGAGAATAAGGTGTTATATGCCTTTTCACTCTCCTCTTCTCACGTGTGGACATGTGGTGACAGCATCACCAGTGGCTGAGGGGGGACGCCACATTGTGTATCCACATGTTTTTACAGTTTTTTTTTTTAAGACGTCATTTATTTGAGAGCGAGAGGGAGAGAGAGAGAGAGAGAGAGAGAGAGAGCAGGTTCCCCATTCAGCGGGGAGCCTGACGCAGGGCTCAATCCCAGGCCCCCAGGATCATGGGCTGAGCTGAAGGCAGACGCTCAAGCAGCCAAGCCCCCCCCCCCCGGGCGTCGCTGACGTTTTCTGTGTTGGTGTCTGACACCGTAAGTTGTGGTACAATAACGCACTTAAACTAAAGCTCTTTGGAGACCCCAGTAATTTGTAAGAGTACAGAGGGGATCCTGAGACCAAAATCCTCCAGAACCGCTATTCAGAGGTACTGGACCCAGCACGGGGGACATTCGGCGGCAGAGGGGCCCAACAGAGGGGGTTCCTTCAGCCCTGTCCCCTCCCCCTGCCTCTGGCCAAGCTCAGCCAAGAGGGACACAGCCTTTCTCAGAAGAGAAACGGACAGAGCAGATGTCCAGTCATCCCCAGCCGCACTCCTCTGGAGCCCTCTCACCCCACGGTTAGGATGTGGCTGCAGCCAATACGGACGGGAGTTTTTGTAGGGATTTTCCAGAATGTTCAGGAATACAGACCAGCTTCTCAGCATGTCCAGTGGGTTAGATGAAATTACCAGAAAGGAAAACAGCCTGGAACCCACAGGCCAAGGAAGGATGTTACTGAGAAAGTCCATGAATTGCTTCTCATTTTATCTTCCTGTGGACCACAGTGGGGAGGGGAGGCCAGGGAAAAAGGCCTGAAGAGGCCAGGGTCGGGGCCGGCATGGCCTTGTTTATGGGGTAAGGACACCAGCCCCTACCCCAGAGGCAGAGGATTTCCATGTGGTGAGTATCCAGTCAGCGTGCACTTCAGGAAACAGAAACTGCTCTAGGTGTTTTAAGCAGGAAGGGATTTAACGCAGGGAGTTAGAAGCCTGTAGAATCATTGGAAGAGCTCAGGGAACAGGTTCAAGGCCAAGCCTCCGAGGACGGTAACAGACTCCTCCCACCAGGGGGCTGCATCTTAAGGACAAAACTCACTTTGCCTCCAGAAACCCAGCTGCAAAGAGTCTGGGAAGTGTAGTTTTCAACTTTTTATGTCTCCAACGAAGATGGGATGATGGAGGTGGAATGAGCCAAACCCCAGTAGCTGCCCACCAGGGTTATCAACACTGTTTTTTCATGTGCCGAGTTCTAAGAGGCCCAGAGCATAACGAATCATGACACCATCCGATTAGACCCGGTGATTCCCCAAGTTCCCTCTTGAATTTCCCCTAGTGCCTCTGGGAGATGCCGCTTAGAGCTTCAGCGTCCGTACTTGGCACCTGGTCTTGGCCATTGGCCACGACACGGAAGAGCGGCTGGCAGATCCACGAACTATCCTTTCATTTACACTTCAGTCCCAATGCTGGTGGTTGAGATAAAGCCTTCCTCCTGGATCAGAAGCACTGATATATATAGAAATACATGTCTGAGCTTGCCTTCTAACGTTCACTGTAAGAATTGGAAAATCCAAGGATATTTGGGGAGAATTCAAATGGGTGTTTATAATCAAGACAATTCTTGTAAACAGAGGAGTAGTCCACAAATGACTTGTCATTCCTCCCTACGTTCTACGGTCTACCCCGTACCCCCGGAGTCCTGGCTCTCCCACTCCAGCCAGTCAGCACCGTGCCCTTGAAAATTATATGCAATTCTTTTCTGGGCAGAAACAAGAGTTGGTCCAGAACAGGAAACTTAGATACATCACAATAAGTTCCTGACCTTCAGCCGTTCTTGTAGTCACTTGGCCAGTGTTTATCGAGGCCCTTCTTGTGTTCAAGCTGCGTGCTGGGCATTCCTGGAGGTTCACAGACATGAGCAAGCCATCGTTCTGGTTCCAAGGCACGATGCATCTAGTTGGGAAGATGAGACACATCCATGGGTGGAAGAGCAAATTCTAAGGGATCTTGGAGTGGGAAGAGGTTACTTTCTTTGGGGAGAGAGGATCTGAGAGGGCTTCTGGAAACAGAAGGTGTTAGAACTGAGCTTTGAAGGATAAACAGGATCTGGACAGACAGAGGTGGGAGCTCGTTCATTCTCTCGAGGACGTAGGATGGGCAGGTGGGCTTGAGAACCACGGGGGCCTGGCGGTCTGCTGAAGGCCCCGAGCCTGGACTGGGAAGGGGGTGGGGCGAGGTCCCGGCACTCCTGAGGGCCAAGACCAGCCAGGCTCCCCCGCCCATGACTCCTCCTCACCCACTGCGATTGGTACACCCGGACCCGTATCGGTTTTCTGAAACCACAGAGCCAGGACGTCAAAATAGCTTCCAAATGAACTCGCTTCACGATCACATCCGCTTATTTTGTTTAAAAATAAATGAAAGCATCCTTTGCCCTCGAGGAGAGAAGCTCTTAAAGTTTTGATGATTTCCTAAGTGTTTGGAAATCTGAGACAAGTGGTCGGAGGGTGTCTCGTTGATTCCGGCTGACTGACCTGGTGGCTGAGGAGAGAGAACGGAGGTGCTTTGCCTGGTCACGGTACCTCTGCGCGTCTAAGGGCGAGGTGGTGGCGACCGCAGAGGCCGGATGCTGAGGCTCTGGGAGCCCGGGGCGTCGGGGAGTGGGGTGAGGAGGGCGGGAGCACGTGCAGGAACGGGGGGGGGGGGGGGGGGGGGGGGGGGTGCCCGGGCTGCCTCATTCTTGTGACCAGGCAAGGAAAGTTCTGGGTCAAACCGGCCGGTTGCCCATTGAGTCATAGGGCCAGAGCCTCACCATCAGGGCCGTTGGCAGCCTGGAGACCCTTTGGACGGTGAAGTGACCTCCCGGGACGTGCCCACAGCGGAGACTTGGCAGCTCTGGTAGAGGACGGGAGGGAGGCCTCTCTGTCATGAGTGGACCCCGTGAGTGGACCCCCTTCCGCAGCTGGAACCCAGAGCGGCAGGCGGCGTGGGTGGGCCTGGGGCAGGGCGACGGCCCCTGACGGGCTGGGCTGCTGTGTCCCCCCCATGCCAGGCGGCACTGGGCCCGGGCCCTGCTAAGGGGCATGGCGCCCCCTGCTGACACGTGGGGTACCTTGGAGCGGTGCCCCCTGGAGTTGGCAACACCGAGGCCTTAGCGACGGGAGCCTCTCTGCGCATTGCATCGCGTGGCCCCGCGTTCTTTGTGTTGGGCCCCGAGACCATTCCCGCCGCCGTAGGACTTGGAGCGCTAAGCTGAGGTGACACGGGCCCGCCCCGGCCCAGGTGCAGGTTGAGGGACAGGTGACCTTCAGCCGTGCCTCCCAGGTGGGGTTCAGCCATCTCGGCTTCCCCACCGCCCATCCCTTGGATGCGGGGAGCAGGCTCGGGCATGTAGCGGTGATGGAGCACGGCTGCTGGTGGCAAAGCTGGGGTGGGAGCATGCCTCTGGGCGACCCTGTCCTGCACAGGCACCCCACTCTGCAGGAGGCAGTCTCCTGGAGAGGCAGACCTGGAGACCCCATCTGAATTCTTTGCAGGGACGGGAGTTGCCACTTTGACGCACTGGCAACGTCTTTCTTTCATTGGTCACCTAAGGCCCTCGGGGTGCACTCGTGGCCCTCGATGGCAGTTTCTCCCGCCCCGTGACAGCGTCTGTGGAATGGGACTCCCTGGGGCCTCTGTGAGGAGAAGGGGGGGCCCTCTCCACACTTCATTGCCTGGAGCTCTCGGGGTGCCCAGCCCACAGCCGCCCTCTGAGCACGCACCCCACCTGCCTGACCCTCTCTCTCTGCTGCCTCGCAGGCCCTTCATGCTGCTGCCACCGCTGATGGAGTGGATGCGCGTGGCCATCACGTATGCAGAGCACCGGCGCAGCCTCACCGTGGACAGCGGCGACATCCGGCAGGCCGCCCGGCTGCTGCTGCCCGGCCTGGACTGTGAGCCCCGGCAGCTCAAGTACGGCCCCGGCGGGGAGCGAGGCTGGGGGGCTGGGCCTGGTAGAGCTGACCGCTCCCGACCCCCGCCGGTTGCCGGTGTATCTCCTGTAGCCGCTGGTCAGGTGCACAGAGCGGACGCGCACTTGGATCGGGGCAGGAGAGCCCGCAGTCTGGCTCTGTGGGACATCTGGGGCGAGATCGGCAGAAGCAGGTCCTTCCTCCCTTCTGCTCCTCAGTGTAGCGCTGGGCCGAGCCCTTATCTTTCCCGTGTGTCATCTTGGTTCTCGTGACAACTTTAGAGAAGGAGGGGCTCTAAGGTCCAGATTCAAATGGAGAAACTGAGGATCAGGGAGGAATAATAATAATTTGCCCACAGATAATCAGCTAGCAAAGTGGCCAGGCCTGAATTTGACCCCAAGTGTATATGGCCCCAAGTCCGGGCTCTTAGTTTTCATCCCAGTGTGACCATCCTGTACACAGGATGGGCTGGTCTCCTAAAGTCATTCTGGAGAATGTTCTCTGTGGCCATCCTTGTCCTAATGAGAGTCTTGCCTTTTTTTTTTTTTTTTTTTTTTTGACCCTTTGCCCCAACCCCACTTACAACTTCCTCTGTTTCCATGGCAAATTCCCAACTGTCCTTCCGGGACATGTACTTTCCACACCTTGGCCCAACTAAGGCTCCAGCCTGAAGGCACCTATGGGAGGCCTGTGGTGTGATGTCTTGTAGACACAGTTTTTAATCTGTGATTCTCGTTGCTAAGATGGTTGATGGCAGTGGGACTCTGAGCCATTCCCCACCATCTGTCTGGTAATTCTGGGCCTCCTCGGGAGGCCTTGAGGAGAGGACGTGGAGCCAAGAACTGGAGCTTGGCCACAGCGGCCGTCCCGTGGGCCTAGCACAGGCTTCACCCCGCAGCAAGGACACGGGCAAGCCCCCTGCACACCCCCCCCCCCCCCCCCCGGCTGGAGCTGCCTCCTCCTTAGGCAGAGCCCCTGGTGGGTTATTTCCAATGGTTGTTTCCCGCCAGTGGGCAGCTCTGAAGAGCTCAGGGCTCTTCGACATGTTCATAGAAGAGCCGAAGCCTGTGCTCCTCGTCATGGCCTCCCATCCACGCGGGTGTCCTGCCCCGCTCAGCCTCCCCAGGAGGCCGCCTCCTCGCCCCAGGGGCTCACGCGCAGCCGTGCTCACACACCTCCGGGTCTCTTCCACGCAGACCCGAGTGCTGTTTCAGCTCCTTCCGGAGGCTGGACGCCCGCGCGGCCACCGAGAAATTCAACCAGGACCTGGGTTTCCGCATGCTCAACTGCGGCAGGACGGACCTGATCCACCAGGCGATCGACGCCCTGGGCCCTGACGGGGTGAACACCATGGACGACCAGGTGCGTGCGGAGCGCTCCGCTGGCCAGGTGCAAGGGACGGAGCGGGGACTCGCCACTGGGAGGGGTGGTGGCGCCCGTCCTTCTCGTCCAACCCTGAGAGCCGCTCAGCAATGTGCTCCTGAGAAGTGGGCAGCCTCCCGAATCGTGCCCTTGCCCGTCCCTGGTGGGGTCTGCTTGAGGACTTCCTAGCACCTCTGGGAAGACCTTCGCACGGCAGGTTCTGCTCCGCGGGCCGGAAGGCCAGAGGCCGGCTGGGCTGGTGCCGGGCTGGGAGAAAGGCCGGAGGGCTCAGCTGGACGGCCAGCGTGGGTAGTGCTCGCTGGGGCACGCCCTGGACCCCCCAGGCCTACTGTGTTCCAGGCCCACAGAACCTGTTGCCTTTGTGGACTTAACATTGTAGTTGGGGAAACTTGTGCTAAGAAATATAAAATGTCAAATACAGAGCACGTTGGTGAAAAGTGCTGGAGAATGAAATGAAGCTGGAAAAGGAAGAATCTCCTTCAGTGCTTTACAGTTTTACATAGAACTTGAGATTTTTTGTTTGCTTTTGTCTGTTGTCTTTGCTGTGAAGAGCTCACGTTTATAGAGCACTTCTGCGTTCCAGGCATTGTTCAAAGCACTTTGCCCAGGTGAACTCATCCCATCTTGACAGTGGCCCTGTGATGTCATACCATCATTATCCTCTCATTACAGATGAGAGAACTGGGGTACAGAGGAGTTGGTTTACCTGAGGTCACACAGCGGGGGGCAGGGGGGAAGTGCAGTGACAGCAACGGGCCTGGGAGGAGTGCTCTCCCCAAGTGCCAGGTCGGCCAGGGTGGCCCTGGACAGGTGACAGGGCCAGGAGGATGGCTGGGGCAGGGGTAGGAGCCCAGCCAGAGCTGAGGAGGGAGGAGAGTGGGGGGATGGAGCGGGCACTCGGGGACTCCGGGGAAAGAGCACAGAGTGGGACAGTTGGGCATGTGCTGGGACGGGGCCAGGCAGGACAGCGGGGGGCCACAGGCTGGGGGCCAGATCCCCCAGGGGTGCCCGTGTCAGTGCAGGTCCCCAGCCTCACTTTCACCCTGGGGCAGTGGTGAAGCCCAGGGCCACCGCCCGTCATGGAAGAGGTGCCCCACCTCCCTGGGGGTCACTTTCCTCGCCTGCATCACAGTCCCGGCCCTTCCTGGCCCTGTCGGCTTACAGACCCTTCCGCGTGGGGCACGTGATAAAGGCTCAGGGCGGGCTCCTTCTGGGTTTCGCTGTGCGTCCCATGACGGCGTCAATGACGCCTGAGCTCTGTTCCTCAGCCCTTTCTGCTCGTGGACCTGGAGGGGGGCTGGAGCGACACACAAGTAGCATGAGGCTACTTGTGCTAGTGTGACCGCGGGACCGTGTACAGAGGCGTGGGAAGGAAGTCAGGCAAGGGCCGAGGGGGCCGAGACCGAGCCAGAGCTTCCCTCCGTGGCGCTCGCTCTGCCCTCAAGGCCCCGTCCTGTTTGTCCCCTCGGCCTTGGTATTTATAGGATGATCTGTGGGTAAACAGCTCTCTCGCCCATGATTAACGTCAGGCCATTTCTTTATCTCTGGGCACTAGGCAAGGATTTATGAGGTAAGGAGATCTTGTCTACACACAAATAACCTAATAAATAACATCGCGGGGCTCCAGACAAACGCTCGCCAGGATCCAGCTGTGGGATAACACTTTGCACGGCTGCCTTTGCTATTACTGGCCACGGGGAAAGATTCCCAGCCAGGAGGCAGCCCGCTAGCCGCCGTCCACCTGAACTCGGGAAGGGCCCGGGCCTCCCCAGTTCCCCTGGAAGAACAGCTTTGGGAAAAGCTCTGACTTGCTCGGTAGCGCCAGGTACTCGAGTCAGGCCCTGTCCGCGCTCTGTGACGTGCCGGGGGGGTGGGGGTGGGGGGGAGCAGCTTCACGGCTCAGGTGGATGCGGCTTCCAGCGTGACTCCCTCCCCGTGTGACCTGGCCTTGGGTTGCCCTGCTCCCCATCTGTAAAATGGGCAAAATAGTAGATCCAGTGAGATGCACACAGGGCCCCAGGCGCCCAGGGCGGGTTAGGATGTGACCGCATGTCCAGGGGCAGCGACGGGCTCGCGGTGTTCTTGTGACCAGTCAGCTCCCGAGGTCGGCTTCCTCTCTATGGAGCACTTTGCACACAGGAGCTCATGCTCTTCGCAGCACCCCTGTGAGCTAGGTACTGTTGCTAGTCTCATTTTAAAGAAGAAACTGAGGCACAGCGAGACGGGTACCCTGGACAACGTTTACGGCGCCCTGCAGCAGAGGTGGCCCTTGCACCCGGGCCTGGCTTCGGGGCCTGTGCTCTGCCCCCCACCCACCCCACCGGGGCCCTGCTGTGCTTGTAGAACAGCCCCGACCCACCCCTCACGTGTGGCGTGTCCAGCGGGCCTGGGAGGGGCAGGAGGTCGAGCCATGACACGGGACGGCTCAGGGTGGGCAGCTGAGTCCAGGGGGAGACCTGGCTGTGGTGTGTGGGACCGCGCGGACCCTGGAGTATGCGTCATTGTGTCTGCTTGCAGATGGTTCAGCATCACCCTCTGATTCCCGCAGGGTCTGACGCCGCTGATGTACGCCTGCGCTGCCGGGGACGAAGCCATGGTCCAGATGCTGATTGACGCGGGAGCAAACTTGGACATCCAGGTGAGCAGGCCCTGGAGGGCCGCCACGGCCCGGCGCCCGGCCCAGCGGGGAGCAGCCCCCGGTCTCCAGCAGCCGCGTGAGGACAGCAGTTTGGAGGAACGGGACTAGAGATGCCCGGAGATCGCAGTTAGCCAAGGGCGCCTTTCCCCACGTTGGGCTTTCCATCTGAGGCCGGGGAGCCGAGTGGAGAGAACAGGCACGGTTCTGTTACTGGCACAGCCTGGTCCCCTGCTGTCCCCAGAGCTGCCAGCAGCAGGTACTCAGGGCTCTGCGTTCCCCCGAGGCCTGGGGCACCCTTCCTGCCGTGTCTCTACCCGGGAAAGGAGCGCTAACTGACCGCCCCTCTGACGTGTCTGCAGGTGCCCCCCACAACGTTACCAGTTGCACCCAGGGCACTTGAACAGGCTCCTGTCACCATCCCCGCAGGATGCCCCCCAGCCACAGGTGCCTGAGTAACCTACCCCCGAGGTCACCCACAAAACTGATCATTTGTGGCACTTTCCAGGTTCCAAGCAACTCTCCCAGGCACCCCTCCATCCACCCTGACAGCAGGCACTGGACGTCGCTGACGTTTGCTGTGCTGCATGGACACATCTCCGTGGTGCAGGTGAGTTTCCACCAGGTGTGCAGGGAGCCCTCGGCTCACCAGGTGGGCTGCGCCCCACACGTAGCCCCTGCCTGGCCGCGGGAGCAGCCGCCTGGAATCCGAGCGAGCGGAGGGCCTGCCTCAGGCCGCCTCACTTGGTCAGCAGAACGACCCCCCCCCCCCCCCCGTTTCCCTCGGGGAGAGTGCATTAGCGTAAGGATACAATGTGAGACGTCTTGGGGACGGTATGCGGGCATCTCTGTCCCTGTCGGGGAGTCTCACCGGATGCTGCAGGTGTGCTCCGTCTTCTCCCTGCAAACGTCTCTCCCACCCAGAGCTCTCTGCTTCCCCGTGAATGGTCCCGCGGAGCTGGTCCTGTGTCACAGCATCCTGGTCCTGGCCGTCCCCGGTAACAGGCTTAGACTTTCAATTTCCCAGTTCCCGAGAGAGGTCCTGGAGTGGCACAGCTCACCTGTCTGCCAGGCCGGGCGGTGTTGTGCCCGCATTGGCCCAGGTAGCTGTGGCTGGTGTGAGGCTGGGGTTCAGGCCTCGAAGTGGGGCACGGCAGCGTCCCTCCCCACCCTGCCACCGACTCCCAGACTCCTTTGCTCCTCGGCCACTGGGGTCAGCAGGGGGCTGCACGCGGCTTCCCGGGAGCCCATGTGTCCCCCTTGCTGGCAGCTAGACGGCAGGTCCTCTGGGGTGGGGGTCGGTCCAGGCTGCCCGTGGCCGTCAGCACAGCCCTGGCCCGGGTGGTGACTCAGTAGATGGTCTGTGGCCGGCGGGCTGCCCCGCCTGCTCTCTGGGTAGTGCTGTTCCAGCCTCGCCCGGACTGGCCTGCAGAGCCGTGCCCTGGACCTGCCTGGACTGGTGCCCAGTTTCGCCCCACCGGGTGAGCCTCTGCCTGCCTCCCCACCTTGGCACACCGGCTCAGGCAGTGCCACAACTGGTTCTGGCTGCCGAGAGCCTACAGCCTGCAGCCGTTCCCCACTTCCCACACAGCGGGGCGCAGGCTCCGAGGGCAGCCCGGCCCCCTCAGCCCCAGTCTGCAGGTGCGGGGCCCACGGGGCCTCCCCTGGCCCGCCCAAGTGCGGGCTCTGGGATTGGTGTCCGGAAAGCCGGGAAGGATCCGTGCTCCCCTCCAGAGCAGCGGTCAGGGAAGGTGAGGCCCCACCCAGTCACCTGTTGGGGCAGTGCAGACGCCACCCCGCCCAGGGCAGAGCCAGCCCGGCTCCGCGGGAACTGCGTGGTGGCCGCTAGCCGCACGCCAGCGTGGAGAGAGGCGTCCTGGATGGCGACGGCTGGCCCCGGCCCTCAGCCTCCCAGCCTCGAGTAGCTTGCCGGACGCCTCCGGTGACACCCCTCGATGCCACCGGTCACTGAATCCCTGTGGTGGGTCGAGCGCCATTTCGTTTCATCCCCGGCAAGGCAGGCCTCCGGCCGTTTGTCAAATGGGGAAGGCTGAGGCCTGAGCTGAGGCTCACGCCCCGCCCCGGGTCCCTCACTGCTCGGTGGCCTCGCTGGCACTCCGCGCTCTCCGAGTCTGATGCCTGGGCCCTTCCCACTACCTCTGCTGCCTCCCGGAGCCCCGTTTCCCCTGGTAGATTGGGGGCAACGCTTTCTTGTCTTGTTTGCGTAACTCAAGTCACTGCAGTCAATTCATAGGAAAGTGTTTGAAAGAGAAAAACAGCTCAGAAGTCCAGAGCAGAGGGGCTTGGTTCAGAGCCCCAAGAGTAGAGGCGAGGATCCTAGAAACTTGAAGCCCTGAGGGAACTTCAAGCTCCAGAGTTCTAGCTCCTCAGCTGCGCAGGGAGCTGGGTCTCCGTCACAGGCCAGGAGGGAACTAGGGGCCCCCTCCCAGAGCCCCCCCCCGCACGCATCCCAGGCGCTCCCGCCACGCTGACGTGTCCTGCTCTGCGCCCTGCAGCTGCTGCTGGACGCCGGGGCCCACGTGGAGGGCTCAGCAGTGAGTGGCGGTGAGGACAGCTACACGGAGACCCCCCTGCAGCTGGCCTCTGCGGCTGGTAGGTGTACAGACAGCTGCCCTGCCCTGTCCAGTAGAGGCCCCCGCTGCCCCCCCCCCCCCCCCCCCCCCCGCAGCCAGGCCGGACCCGCAGCTGGACTTGGGGCCATGTGCTCAGGTCCCCGAGGCGAGCCCAGAAACCCCTCTCTCCGAGCCCCTGGGGGCTCCCCTCGCCCCCTCATCAGTGTGCCTGTCGGGCTCGGCACCCCGGTAGCGGCCAGTAGAGGCGTGCGGTGATGTGGGCGGCAGTAGCATCCTCCGTCGGCCTTGTCTTCTAGGGAACTACGAGCTGGTCAGCTTGTTACTGAGCCGCGGCGCTGACCCCCTACTCAGCATGCTCGAGGCCAATGGCATGGCCTCCTCCCTCCATGAGGACATGAACTGCTTCAGCCACTCGGCCGCCCACGGCCACAGGTACGATGCACCTGGGGTTCCTGCCCGTGTGAGGCGGGAGCATGAAACAGGCTTTCAGGAGTCTGACTCCCCTGTGGGGAGCAGAGGAGCTGGAGAGCTCTTTCCAGATGGGGGTTCTGCGTGGAGGCCACCCAGAAGGATGCGGGTCCTCAACCAGCAGAGGGGCCTCCGATGTTGGAGGCCCAGAGACACTGGGTGGCGAGGAGGCCTCCTGGCCGTTCCCAGCACACCTGGGACTGCAGCCCGGGCCCCCGATGCCCAGGGCAGGCCCCCCCACTCCCTGTAGACTCTACCCTGTGAGCGCAGGCCCCCCTGGGGCCACATGCCTTCCCTTGCCTGTGCTGGGTGGTCCTCCAGGGGCCCCGCAGGTGACGGCTCACCCAGGGGAGCCTCCTGGTGGCTGCGCGGGGAATCCCATCCGCCCAGGAGCAGATGGTGGGCCTCGCTTTGTGGGGCCCAGGCCTGCCCAGGGCTGTGATGGGGGGCGGGCAGCGGGCTGTGAGCAGAGCCCTCGGGGGGAGGGGGGCAGAATGAGACAGAGGAGGTTATTGGGCAGCCAGAAAAGGGGCCAGGGGGCAGGGCGGGCGGGACAACTGTTCCCTATTGTCCAGCACTGTTCTCAGACCCAGCACGTGCCCGGCCGTGAGGCCCTCCCTCGGTGGCTCTGCTCCCCACCTCCTGCCCACGCTGACCCTGCTTGGCCACCTGTCCCCCCGCCCCCAGTACCGTACTGCGCGGCCTTGCCGCTGGGCCCCCTCCCCCACGCAGCCAGCACCCCGTCCTGCCCCCACCGCAGCCTCTTCACCTATGCAGCGACGCTCTGTCCACGCACGTGCTCCCCATTCTGTCTCTGGACCACGGGACCTGGGGACCAGGAGTGGGGCGGCTCACCTCACATCCCAGCGCCCGGCAGAGCAGGTGCTCTGGGGAGCTCATGGGGAGCAGGGCGATGGCGGGCTGCCCCTGGGGGTCTCGAGGAGTCTCTGCAGGCGCAACTTTACCTCCACCACAGACTGGGGAGCAGGCTGGGTGGGGCTGGGGGGGGAGGCTCAGCCCCGGGTGACCTGTGGACCTGCCCACGCACAGCCACCTCAGGCCCCAGGTGTGACGGAATGAGCTGGGGTTTGCCCGGCACCACCTGGAGCAGGATGCATTCGCCTGCCATGAATGGCGGTGTCCGCGGCCTGTCACAGGGTCAAAATGAACCTGGACTTCAGTTTGTTCTTGGTCAGGCCAAGAACAGGAGTATGAGCGCGTCCCGGGTTTCAGACCCTTCCCGCAGTACAGCTGGCTGCCACCTCGGGGACTGCCGTGTGTCAGGCTCTGCACCTGATGTGTCACATTGGCCTCACGTTAATGCTGGGAGACAGTGATGCGGACACCCTGCTTGCGGATGACAGGGCAGTCCAGGCACAGAGAGGCAGAGCAACCCGTCTGAGGCCACACAGCCAGGATGGCAGGGCCTGCTTGGCCCCAGAGCCCATGACTTAGTCGTACTGGGATGGTGGCAGGGGGTGGGGTGACCCTTGGTGCCTTGTACCCTCCCCTGCCTCACTAAGGTGGCTGCAGATGGAGGCTGCTGAGAGCGCCGGCCCTGCCTGCCTGGGAGGGGAAGCCTGCGTCCCTTGTGTCCACGGGTGCCACGCAGCAGCCCATCTAGGCCATGGGGTTCTGGAGGGCTCCTCAGACGGGCAGCGTCATGGTGAGGACCTCTGCCCCACCCTCCATCGTGCCTTGGCCTGCAGGAATGTCCTGAGGAAGCTCCTGACACAACCCCAGCAGGCCAAGGCAGACGTGCTGTCCCTGGAAGAGATCCTGGCCGAGGGCGTAGAGGAGAGTGACACGTCCAGCCAGGGCAGCGGCAGCGACGGGCCTGTGCGTCTGAGCCGGACCCGCACGAAGGCCCTGCAGGAGGCCATGTACTACAGCGCCGAGCACGGCTACGTGGACATCACCATGGAGCTGAGGGCGCTGGGTGAGGCCCCGCAGGCGTGCGCACATGCACATGCACACACGCACTCTGCTGCTCTTTAGCAGACTGGAGGGGGCGGGGCCTACACCGCCGGGGCGGACAGGCTGGGGCAGCTGGGCACGGGGCAGGCCATGCCCCGAGCCTTGGACAGTCCCTGACGGGGCTGCGTCTGCAGGACATCGCTCTGGCCCTTCATCCTCCGCGGTCGGCACGCCACGGCCCCTCACAGCTGGGCTGTGCGGCCCCTGGCGCATGTGCGGCACCGAGCCAACATTGCTGGCCAACTAGCCGTTCTGTCCCTTGGCCAAAGTCTTCTGCCCCTCGTGCCTACAAGTCTGCGGGGCTCCTTCCTCGCGGGAGGCCACTCACGGAGGCCTGGGTGGGGTCCCGGCCGCTCCACGTTCACTGGTGCTGATGATCCTCTAGGAACGTGAGGTCCCACAAGGCCCGTGGGCGCTCCATGAACACGCGTGCGCAGCGGCGGCGGGGCTACTGCCACAGGGGCCAGGGGAGGCCACGCCGCCCACCAGGCTCAGGGCTCCTCACTGCCCAACGGGCAGCTCGCTCCCATCCAGTCAGTAAACCGAGGATGCTAATGGCACCCATGTCATTGTGTCCCTGGGGAACGCCACAGTGAGGCTGGGGGGTAAGAAGCTTCTCTCTAATTACCAGGAAAATTACTAGTTTTTGCCATGACCTCCACAAAGTAGTTTTAAGTTATTTTATGGCCTCGCTGACACACTCCAGGGAGCTGGCACACAGTAATGATACGCCACTGGGTGCCCATGACCTGTGTGCTGGCGAAGCGCTTGGAGGGAGGTCGGGCGGCCTCTAGACGGGCGTGGGCCTGGCTGTCCTGCGTGTTTTCTAGGCGTCTGAGCGCAGCTGCCAGCCCTCATAATCAGCAGGTCTTCCCACGAGGGAGTTCCAGGGCCCCACAAACAGTGGGGCTGGGGTGGCCCCGGGCCACAGCCAGAACTCGGCCTTACCTGATGGGCCCCTGAAGTCCCTCTGACCTCCCGGTAGAGCCTGCCAGGTCATGGGGGGGGGACGGCGGGGGGACACCCCCGCCCTGCAGATACCGGGGGCCCGCCGACTCGCGGTCTCGGTGGTGTGGACCAGGGGTCTGCACGGGGCCGGTGGAGCTGAGGTGCCCCCCACCCCCCCCGGCCCCAGGCGTCCCCTGGAAGCTGCACGTGTGGATCGAGTCTCTGAGGACCTCCTTCTCCCAGTCGCGGTACTCGGTGGTGCAGAGCCTCCTGCGGGACTTCGGCTCCATCAAGGAGGAGGAATACAATGAGGAGCTGGTGACCGAGGGCCTGCAGCTCATGTTCGACATCCTCAAGAGCAGCAAAGTGAGTGACGCCAGGCCTCCTGCCGCAAGCGCCGAGCCCCAGGGCGCGTGCAGACCCTCCCGCCCCGCACAGGGCCCGGGATTTGCGGGGCAGGAGGCGGTGATGGGGCCAGGCCGGCTCACGGCCGTGTCTGCCCCCTGCAGAACGACGCCGTCACCCAGCAGCTGGCCGCCATCTTCACGCACTGCTACGGCAGCAGCCCGGTCCCCAGCATCCCGGAGATCCGGAAGACGCTGCCCGCCAGGCTCGGTGAGGCCTGCCCGCCCCCGCCCTCTCCGCTCTGCTCCCAGCCCGCCGAGGCCCCTGCCTGTCTCCGTTCTAACCCCGTCATGCCCCCTGACCTCTCGGGATGCTTACGCAGCCCCCAGGGGGCCCTCGGTCATGTCCCGCCTCTCCCTTTGGGCACAGATCCTCACTTTCTGAACAACAAGGAGATGTCCGATGTGACCTTCCTGGTGGAAGGAAAGCTGTTTTATGCACACAAAGTCCTACTGGTGACGGCTTCCAACAGGTAGGCCGCCCCCAGGAACGAGCCCCGGCCCGGATGGTGGGGCGGCTTCATCTCGACGCCGGGCGATGGTGTTCGGGAGAGGAGCCTCTGCGCCACGGGCCCGGCTCATGTGTCCCCCCACGGGCGGAGGGCAGGTGCACAGAGGGACAGTAGGAGGGCGACCCAGAGGAGCTCGGAGGCCGTGTTCTTCCCGGCCGAGCTACTGGTTCCAGTTATTAGAAACCATTCTGGAATGAAGAGTCACTTTTCTGGCCAACGGTGTCACAGTCACTCGCAGGGGGCCGTGGGGACAGATCAGGGCCCGGCCCAGCTGTCAGCCCCGGATGATGTAAGCTGCCATTTGCTGAGAATTATTTTGGGAGCACTGCAGTAATTTTAAAAATGCGCCGTCTCCCGGTGACCGGTCAGGTGATGGATGGCGCCATTGCTGCCCGGTGATGAAGGGAAAGTCGTGCTCAAGACCCGCCTTGTTTCACCCCCTTTGCTCTAGGTTCAAGACGCTGATGACCAATAAATCAGAGCAAGACGGCAATGGCAGCAAAACCATTGAGATCAGCGACATGAAGTACCACATTTTTCAGGTGTGTGGGCCTCCGGGGAGTGGGGGGCTCCCCCAGGGCCCCCGGCTTTGTGCACCTGGGCTGCGAGGCAGCTGGGAGTTGGCCGTGATCTTGCATTCCGTCCCCTCTGCCTCCTGCATTTGCCGAATCAGTGATCAGGTTGGAGCATCCAGGTCTTTCTCAGGCCAAGGTGGTGTTTCTGGGACGGGCTTGTAGTTCAGAGCCTCTCGTGAGTCCTGAGCTCTGACTAGACAAGGGGCCTAGGCAGATGGACGGACAGACATGTAAAGCCCGGCTCACGCCACCCGCGCGTGTATGCACCCTCGTTCCTCGGGGTGGGCTCCCCGCAGCGCAGACCAGACCCCTAGCCTCCCGCAGCGAGCCCCCAGGTGGGTGGCGTGCTCGCACTCAGGAGCATGGTGTGGGCCGCACCACTCCTCCAAAGCAGGGACCCCAGCCAGGCAGGCCAGTCGAGCCTGGTCGGCTTGTGGAAGACCAAGGTCAAGTCTTCCGGAGATCAGCGGCTGCGTGACGGGAAGCGCATACGCTGGCCACCAGCCATGCCAGAGCATCTGCAGGGAGGGGACTGGCTGGGAGCTCCTTCCTGGGAAGCGGCGACTAGGAGTCGCCAGCCTGTGCGTTGGGCCCAGGTCTGCAGGGAGGACCCCCAGGGGCTGGGACTGAGGCCGGGGGCAGCTGGGACGTGGGTCCATGGCCTGGCCCTGCACAGGACAGCTTTGTGGCCTGGCGGGACAGACCCGCCTCACAGAAACACAGGAGCCCCCGTCTAAAATGGCCTAGTTCCCCACCCAAGCTGTCTTCACCCACTGATTTGTCATTTTGTCATCTCTGGACACTGGGGACATCAGTAAAGGGGCCCCGCAGGAAATTGGATCTAACCCAAAGCCATGGTGTCTGTCGGCCTGGGGCAGCCAGCGGGAGCTCCGGGCAGGGCACGCTGCGCCCAAAACCCCAGCAGCAGGGACCACGGCATGTTTAAGAAATGCCTTCTGGTCTAGTCGGGTCACTGCTTCAGGAGAAGCCTTCGGACGAAGGGTTTGACCTTTAACTTACAGCAGCAGCTCGCAGAAAGGTCATCACCACTCACCCTTAGGCGCTTCATCCGTGTTCGTCACACAGCACAGTCCTGGGAGGGGCAGGGGTCGCCGTCCCTCGTGGGGGATGAGGAATCCGGGGCACAGAGAAGTTGAGTAACTTGCTGAAGGTCACACAGCTGGGAAGTGATGGAGCCAGGACTTAAAGCTAGGCTGTGTAGAATGGTCAAGTTCGCACTGACAAAAGCTCATGGGGAGGGTGAGGAAGGGCCCACAGGGGCCATAGCTGCAGCCGGGAGCCAGGCAGGAGGTTGAGAAATCCTGCTGTGGGGACGGTGAGCAGGCGGGATGGAGGGATGTGTGAGGGGAGAGTGGACAGCACCCAGGGACTGACGCGGCGGGGGGGGGGGGGGGGCGGCCCAGGGCCTGGCACGGGCAGCGGAGTCGAGGTATCTCTGTTTCCCTCTTTTCTATCCCTTGATCCGAACCCACTGGGAAGGGGGCAGCTCTAGAAACTTGTTTGGCTTAGGGGCCCAACGTCCAGTGAGTTGGCACAGGAGGTGGGGTCACGATCAGGCCCAGGAGGGCAGTGCAGGAGCGGCAGTGCGAGGGCCCGCGTGGGAACCTGGGTGGCCACCACCACAGAGCCGCCCAGCAGCTGCACCTGCTCACGGGGTGGGGGTGGGGGTGGGGGTACCTGCACCTGAGCGCCTCTCAGCGCCATTGGGAGGGTCAGCAGGGACTTCAGGTCTGACATCCACGGCACCCATGGGCCATCATGGGAGAGCGCCATTTCCGGGGGGGACCTCGACGTTGACTCTGCTCCCCGGGCTCCTCGGAGGGGTCGGCCTGAAGCCGTCGATCCCAGGCCAGAGCTTCCTCACAAAGACTGAAGGTTTCAGAGCAGCCCCTGAGTATCTCCCTGGGTTCACAGCACCGGGTGGGAGACAGACAAACAGACAGACGCGGAGGGAGGGCAGGCAGCAGGTCATTGTATTTGTTTTCTAGAGGAGGAAACAGGCCCAAGGAGATCGGAGCTGTGCCATCCAAGAGAACGCAAGCCACATACGGAATTTAACATTTCATAGCGGCCACGTAAAAAAAAAAGAGATGGCTGAAGTTAATTCTAATGATACGTTACTTAGTTCTTTTTAGTCCAAATATTCCATGTAGTCAATATAAAAATTAATGAGCTAGTTTACTTTCTACTTTCATGCTAAGCTTTTGAAACCCGGTGCTCATCGTCACGGCACATCTCCATTCCGATCAGTCCTTATTTCAAATGTTTAAGAGCTACGTGTGGCCGGTGGTCGTCGCATTAGCCAGGTCTAGACGCTGCCAGGGTCACTGCCAACAGAACCCCGGCCTTTGGGGACCAGCCTGCCGGTCTCAGCGGCCTCTGACCCCAGGCCTGTCTGTGCGGTGTCCGTGGCCTTCCTGCGTTCGGGTTCCAGGCCGTAGTCCATGCAGGAGCGAGCCGCGCTGCCCCTCCGCAGCCCTTCCTCCCCGGGCCTCTCCCCGAGCCGCCTTCCAGAGCTGCGGGCGGCCTGCCAGGGGGGCACTGAGCTCCCCTGCCTGCCGGCCGCCCAGCTCCCTCAGGAACATTCCCAGGGAGCCCTTCTGGTCTGATCTCCATGGCCTGATATGCATTCAGGTGATCTCGGGGGGACCCACAGGCCACAGCCGGCTGCACTGTGTCAAACCCACCCCCACCCCGGGTCCCCTGTTGCTGAGGGGCTGCCCCGAGGCCATCCTGTAGCAGCCGCCCCGACCCGCTCAGCTCCCAGCCCCGGGCTGGCCTGTGGGGCTGTCCTGAACGGCCATCCCGTGCCCAGCGAAGGGACAGTAGAACCCAGGCCTGGGGCTGCAGAGGGCCAGCGGGAGCCCCACCTCTCGGGGGAGGGACAGATGTCTCAGACACTGACCATGAACCCGGACAGACTGGCCAGGCCGGCTCCCCACGCCCGTCTCTGGAGGGGGGGCTCCTTTCCCTAGACCCCGTGGTGCCGCCTCCAGCCTGGGGGGCCCGCTCCTAACAGAGCCCCACTGTGCCGGCTGGACCGTGTTTACTTACACACTTGCCAGCTCCTCGCTGGGGCTCTTTCCTGAGCCAACCAGCGCCAGGCATTTTTCTTTTTCCAGCGGGGAACCTCCCGGACTCCAGCGTGACGGCAGAGCTTGTGACTTAGACCTCAGCACGGCTCCTCACTTGCCCTCCTGGGCCGCCTCATGTGCTGTCCCGGGCCTCTGCTCCCAGAAGCCCCAGGCGGGTCTGGCCAGGCGGCGGGGTGGCCTCTGGAGCGCCTGTCATCCCCGGGAACGAGTCCAGGGGGAGACGGGGTCTGGCTCTCGCCTCACACTGGAGGCTCAGCACAGACGGGAGGGGTGGAAGCAGCTTCTGGGGGGCAGCCCCCCTCCCCAGGCCCTTAACTAGATTAGGTAAGAGACACACGCAGTGTGCTGCCTGGGGGGGTCTGGTGTGGGAACCAGGGGACCCGAGTGACCTGCCCCCAGGCCTCAGTTTCCCTCAGTGCCTTCCCTTCTGGCCGCACGGGGCTATCCTGAGGATCCAAGCGAAGCCGCCCTGGGGAAGGAAGCTTGTCCTACGGGCTGGGATCCGGAGGGAGACTCTCCGGGGGCTGACTGCTAGAGGTGCTGCACAGTCGCCTCCGGAGCGCCCACACACGGGCGGAGAGCGTGGCTGTCTGCTGGAGCCCCGTGAGGATGCGGGCGCGGGGGTCCGCTCGTTCACACGGGCCTCCTCCTGCCGCAGATGATGATGCAGTACCTGTACTATGGAGGGACGGAAGCCATGGACATCCCAGCCGCCGACGTCCTGGAGGTGAGGGCCGGAGCCCGTGCGCCCCGTCCCCAGCTGCTGGCTCTCAGCGCCATGCTCCGGGACGTGGCATTTGGAGAGCCAAGGAGGGGGGCGGCCTCTTCCGGGACCTCCTGGGTCCCTGCTGGCCCTTCCTCTTCTGTGATAGGAAGGGCCTCTCAGGCCAGGCCGGGGACCTGTGTGCCCACCTGCGTCCTGGGCGGGGGCGGGGGCGGGGGTGGGGTGAGGAGGAAGGGCTCTCCAGTGGGGTCACAGGCCCCGGAGGCTCAAAGGCCGCCCAGCCCCTCACGCACCTCCTCACCACGTAGAGAACGGGCCCCCTGCCGGTCAGTTGCCCGTTGAAGGTCCAGGAGACCACAGCCCGCAGTTGAAGGCCCTCTGAGGTCAGGAGTCCCATCCAGTGTCGCCACCGTCCCCTGCCTTCCAAGGCGTCCCGGGAAGTACCTAGGTGGCCCAGAACAGAAGGCAGTCGTCACACTTGACCTGCTGAGGTGGGCAGGGCCCGCTGCACCGGGCAGCTTCGTTCCCCGAGGCCTGGCTGCCCCCACCACGGCCATGTTTGCCCCACCAGCTGCTGTCGGCTGCCAGCCTGTTCCAGCTGGACGCCCTGCAGAGGCACTGCGAGATCCTGTGCTCCCAGACCCTCAGCGTGGAGAGCGCCGTGAGCACGTACAAGTATGCCAAGGTGAGCCCACGCTGGTGGGCCGCAGCAGATCGGATCCGGCCACACTCAGGCGGGGGGCCTGGGCCGAAGGGCGGAGCTGCTCCAGGGGGATGGTCCCCCGGATGGTCCCCCACCCCAGCCTGCCCTCCCCGGGCTTCCCCCTCGGCAAACAGCGCGGCCCTCGGCTCAGGTGCTCACTCAGAACTTAGGAACCGTGTTCCCACCTGCCCCAGCGGCAGTTGGCTCTGCCCACGTCCCCCGTGCCCACCCTGCCGCCACCCCTCACCTCGCTGACCGAGGCGCCGGCCTCCCCTCCTTGGCTCCCGCCCTGGGTGGGCTCCAGGCTCTTTGAAGAGTATCAAGGCCACGGCCTCCTGCACCTGCAGCCTCCCTCCCAGAGGCTTCCTCTGCTCCGGGCTGACCATCCCCCCACCCCCACCCCCGAGGGCCCCTGGGGCCCCTCCCACGTCGTGACAGCCATCCCCTCCCTCCAGGAAAGCATCTTCCTGAGCTCCTCACAGCCCTCCTCCCGGCACACGCCACTGGCTGCTCTCCCCTTAGTGGTTCTCTGGCTTCTGGTCTCCCCCAAAGTAGAATTTGCGCTGTAGGAGCGCGTGACGGGGACCAGGCCCCCCCCCCACCCGGGGTGCCTGCCCTTCCGTTAGGGCAGCAGTGGGGGGAGGCAGTGAAGGTGACGGAGCAGGGAAGGTGATGTTCCTGGTGAACTGTCGTCCCGTCTGGAGGAATCGAGATCCGGGGGGGGGGGGGGGGGGGGGGCCACGATGAGGCTGCAGTGCTCTCACCCACCCCCGGCCCCCGCAGATCCACAACGCCCCCGAACTGGCCCTGTTCTGTGAAGGCTTCTTCCTCAAGCACATGAAGGCGCTGCTGGAGCAGGACTCCTTCCGGCAGCTCATCTACGGCCGCAACAGCAAGGTGCAGGGCCTGGACCCACTGCAGGACCTGCAGAGCACCCTGGCCGAGCGTGTGCACTCCGTCTACATCACGTCCCGGGTCTGAGGGGGCACACGGCAGCCCGGCATGCCCAGCCCCCTCTGGGCCGCAGGGGTGAAAGGCTGGGAGCATCTGATAAGTCCATAGCCCGGGCCCCGCGGATGGGTCGGGGGCCCCCGGGGTGGGTGGGGGCCCTGGCTGTAGGCCTCCCTGGAGCCAGGCTCCTGGGACTCCGTTGCCCTCTCTGATGTCTGTCCTTGGGCAGGTAGATGGGCTCTGAGCCCTCCCATCACCGGGCAGCCCCACCTTCAACCCCTCTGCCCCCAGAGCTCTTTCCTTCACTAGTGATCAGCAGACAAGGCCAAAGGGTGGCCCTTCCCCCACTCCCGCCCCCCATAGTTTGCACCTTGAGGGCCACTGTGTACTCACCTTCGTGTGCCACTTCTCCCCCTGGACGTCTACGGCTGATCCTGATGCACCCCTGCTTGAAATAGCTTCTGACCATGCCTTCCAGGCTCTGGCCACCCCCAATCCCCAGGCCTCCCTAAGCTCAGGCTGTCCCAGCTGGGCCCTGGGGGTACGGGCGACCTGATGAATGTAGGGAACCGACACGCTGGACCCGGGGCCACTTCTTGCAGAAGCTGGTATTGTTCCCTCAAGGTCCTGCCAGAAAGGTTGCCCGGATCCCTGAACTTCCTCAAGGCTGTGCCTTCCCACGTGTGAAGTGAGCCTCCAGGGGCCCTGAAGATCCCACCCAGAGGGTCATGGAGGGCCCTATTTCCTTTGGCATCCAGGCACCAGAGCCCCTCCTCGGGGGACCCACACACCCGCTCCATTAGTGCGAGAAGGCAGGTCCCCAGCCGATGCCCTCGGACTTCCAGGCTAAGCCCGGGAGGGGCAGGCCGCACAGGGTACGGTGGGCGAGTCTGATGGCCTCAGCTGTAGTTGCTGCTGCTTTTGGGGCCCATTCTGAAACCCCAAGCCTAGAGCTAGGCTGCCTCTGTGGGCTCAGGAAGCAGCGCCATCGGTGTGCCCCTGGCTGGGTCCCTCAAGGGAAAGTCCTTTCCCTTGGACTAGAGAGGGGGGCACCCCTCATTGGGACTGCAGGTCGTGGGGGCATAAAGGAGGGCGGTGGGAGAAAAGGACCTGCTGTGGCTCTTCTCCTGCTGCCGCAGGCCTGCTGCTGGCTCTGGGCTTGCCAAGGTGGAGACGCAGCGTCAGGCGGGCCGCTTGTCGTATTTATGGACCAGACACCGGGGGAGCAGCGCAGACAGCTTGCTCTGGGCGTAGCTCTCCGGGCCGTCTGGCTGCACCTTAGAAACTATTTATTCCCCAAGAGTCCTGCGCCCGTCAGGAGGTGTCACTTTGGTTACTTTGAAAAGCCCCCGGGGCTTGCAACCTTGGAAAATATTTTTGAGACTAGCTGCTTGAGGTGGATGTACAAAGGATAGGCGGTATTTTATTGCTGTAATATTGTACGATACTGTAACTATACGTTGTCACTTACTGTAAATGTACCATGGTTTTATTAACAATAAACACTTGTTAACAGCGACCTTGGCCTGTCACTCCTGCCCGAGGCTGCTCGGAGCTAATTCCGGGCTCCTCGGGCTCCGGCCTCAGGCTGGGGGGCTGGGGGGCTGAGGGGGTGGGGGGGTGGCTTCCCGCCCCCTCACCTCACCTGCCCCTGAGCCTGGAGCCGCCCCTCGCTGGGCCCTGGTTTTCTCTTCTGCCAAACAAGGTGGCAGATGACAAAACCCTCTGTGGTGAGCGCTTACGGTGCCGTCATGAGGACGGAGAGGGTTGTGGGGACAGAGGCCCCTGCCAGGCCTAAGGATGCCGTCACGGGCGTTTCCCATCCTCCCTGAGCCCCGGCCACCCCCATGGCCCCCGCGTGGGAACTGCCAGTGGGGTTGATGGTCACCTGCAAGCCCCTGCGACGTCCAAACCTGTGTGGCCTGCCAGGTGGAGGTGGAGCCTTCTTGCCTGTCCCTCGGTGGCTGCTGCCCAGGGCCCAGCCGAGCCCGAGCTGGTCTGTGCCACCTGCAAACGGAGGAGGACAGGGCACTGGTGACTCTGGGCTGTAGTTTGTTTTAGGTACAAAGTCCAGGCAGGAATAAAGGTTCTCTGAAATGAGTGCTACCTGAGGCAGGAAGCACAGCGCCGCAGCTCCCCGGGAACACTGGCCCGGTGGCTGTGGTTCAGGACCTGATAGGCCAGAACTCGGAAGCCGCGGGCCACGTGAAGGCCTTGGGGCGTCACTGGGGTCAGTCGGGGAGAGGCCCGATGACCAGCTGCGGTCGGGACCCTGGCCCCGGGAAGAAGGCCTGCGTGGATGCACGGCGCCCTCTGGGGGCCACAGGAAGGAGGCGCAGCCCTTGGCGCCCCGGGCAGAGGCCCCTGAGGGAGGGTCAGGGGCTGTCCCCACCCAGCCCGCGGCAGTGGGCCCGTTAGGGGTCTGGGTCACAAGTCCGTCCTCCCCTCCTGCCCCCCCCAGGACACGCCTCGGCCAAGTGCCCACAGAGCTCGGGGGTCCTCCCTCTGGGGGCAGCGCGAGGGACGGGACAATGAGCCTGCGTGAGTAGCACACTGAGAAAGCACCTCCCGCCCGAGGGGCCTGGGTGGCTCAGTCGGTAGGCGTCCCACTCGATCTGTCCCACTCCATCAGGCCAGGGCTTGATCTCAGGGTCATGAGTTCAAGCCCTGTGTGGCCAGCCGTGGAGCCTACTTTAAAAATAGAAAAAATCAGAATCTTTCAAGGGGGCTGGGCCTCCAGGCAGGAGGGACCCCGGCGCTCCTGCCCTCCCCCCCTTCCTTTGCCCCCTGCTGGTTCCCCAGTGCCAGCCAGAGGCCAGGAGGCCAGGACCACAGAGAAGCACTCAGCTGTACCAGCCCCACGCCCCGCAGCATCCACATCACGTTCCCCATTGAGCCCCCACCTTGAGCAGAGCCAGCTGTTCCCAGGGCGTCCCCTCTCCCCAGGCTGGGGTCTGTTCCGCCCACTGAGGCCCGAGGACCTGTGCTAGGATCAGGGCCCCCACATAATGAGGCTCCATTTTTCCAAGGGGGTGGTCCCTCATCTCCTCCCCTCCCCCAGCCACAGGAGCCCCCTCCTCTGTGCCCACCTGCTGGTCCCCCCGGACTCCCTGGGGCTGCGGGGCCAGTTGCACATGGAAGCACCAAAGCAGGCCGGCAGGAGCCCCCTCCCGGCTCAGGGGCTCGGGGGACAGAGAGCACTTGGGAATCTTTGTTCAGCTCCTCGAGCCCCGTGGCGTCCGGTGCCGGCGCTCACAGCCAGCCTGCCTGCATTCATCTCCCACCAACCTTCCCCGAGACAGCCGAGCCGTACAGATGTCACTGTCTGGGGGCCAGATGGCAAGGTCTGGGGGAGGTGTGCTTTTTCAAGTTTGGAGGAGAACCCAAGATCACCACCCTGAAGGGCAGAGGCCTGTTTGGCAACATACGCTTTGCGAGTAAAAGGGCCACGACTGCACGCAATAGGAGAAATGTTCGCTTTTTCTGTGCCGGACGGGCAGACGGCCTCAGGTCTCAGTGCAGTGAGGAACCACCTTGCCCCGACGGGTCTGTCCCCAGGGTGTGTCTCCTTGCTGCCCAAGTGGGGCTCTTCAGCTCGGGTCTCAGTGTTCGACAAAGCCCGTCTGACGAAGTCTTAGCGCTCGTGAGTCACCGAGCAGCTCCTCTGGTTATGCAGAAGCGGGCCACATGACAGAGACTTCTGGAACACTTGCCGGACATCAGGCACCACTGTGCACTCTTCACACCCGACTCCTCTCACTCCTCACGAGGGCCCAGGAGGTGGGAGCGATCGCCACCACTTCCATCTCCCGGCCGTGCGCCGGGACCACGGGCACAGGTAAGGGGGGCATGCCCAAGGCCACAGCGAGACCTGGGGCAGAGCCAGGAGGTGCACCTCTCCCTGCACCCTGCAGCGGAGCACAAGCCAGGCTTCAGGGCTGGAGAGGCCGCAGGAGGGCTGAGCCACTCTGGGCCCCATGGTTTTGAAGAAGTCATCCAGCTTGGACCATCCAGGATTCTGACTTTGCTTAAAGCCTCTCCCCTAAGAGAATCCTCTTTGAAAGACAGGCTCAGGCACTCACCTGAAAAAAGTGAATCAAAAATTATTCTCGCTGCCCCTCTCAGCAAACTTTCCTGCAGACCTAATGGAGTCTGCGGGCGGGAACCTGCAGATCCAGGAGACGCACGGCCCCTAGGCCTGTACAGACTGGTGCAGGGGTGTCCCTAGTCCAGGGAATTTGTTTTCCTTGCTGCGGCAGCGAGTTCGGGGTGGTGTGCATTTAAACCTCTTTGGTCCAGAAGCTCCCCTTCCTTCCCTGCCGGGAGTTAGACTTCTAGGAACCTGGAGGACACATCATGGCTGAGAAAAGGGTTTTGGGACTCAACGGAAGACCTTTTAAATTCTGTGAAAAAACAAGGAAGATCAGTAACTAAGTCCTCCATGTGAATTTTCCAGATAAAAAGAAGAGCAAGCATGGAAGCTGAAGACTGCTGGGAGCCGCCATCAGCTCGCGTGCGTGACCAGAACGAGGGCACAGCCGAGCTGACTTCCACCTTGAGCTTCTCTCGTACTCCGGGGCAGGGATCAGAGACCAGCAGAGGACCTTCAGGGTCAAGGTTTCAGCACCACAGTACTGGGTTTGGAACCAGGAAAGGCTACCATCAGACACGCCAGAGTATGTGTGAAGCCACCATATAATTTCTGTCCCCAACAGAGGGAAGGAACGGGACGACCTGACAGGAGCTCGGGAGGAAAAGCACAGCTAGCTAGCTCCCAGGAGCCACAGCACGTCCCTCCGAAGGACCACAGCGCGCATAGGTGGTGCCAGCCACGTCTCCCCCAGGCTTCCGGGTTGGGAAGCCCTGGCCACTGCCCACCCTTGGCCTTGGCACACTTTCTGAAGTCTACCTGGCAGCCAGGACCCACCAGAAGCAACAGGGCGAGGGGCAACTTCCACCTACATGGAGCCAATGAGCACCCAGAGGCAGTTGGTCTTTCCAGCTTGTTATTTATTAAAAATAGATTCTCTCCCTCACCCCTGCTAGCAAAAGGGTCTTGCCCAACATTTTTTTCCAAATGGATGAAATAACAGATTGGGGGGGACTCAAGCCTAAGAGCTCAGGCTTTTCTGGGACGGGGCAGCAGGCCTGTGGAGCCTGGAGTGGAAGGGTTTACGGCAAACCCCAGGGCACGAACAGGGACCAGAGCTCTGCTGCTCTAGGCCTCACAGTGTGCAGACAAGGCCACGACAAGAGGGCCAGGGCTGCACCGGTGCCTCCTGGGCATCACCAGAAAACTGTGTTTGACGCCTGAGAAAGGACCAGAGTCAGTGTGGCTCCTACATGTGCGAGGAGGTAAAACAGCTGGGCCCAGAGCAAAAATAGGAACTTCCAGAGGGAAAAGGCCTGGACTGCAGGAGAGGAGACAGGCCCTTGGCAGGGCCGGAGGTCTGCCCAGCCATCGAGTTCCAAGTGGGCCGGCAGTCCACTTAGTGACGTTGCCCTAAGCCAAGCTCAGCCCAAAGATGGAATTCCCGGCCAGCTTCCGGCTCTCGTGGGGACTCTTGCTGCTTTTAACAATCCAGGCGGCCGCCCGGTCCGGCCAGGGACAGCCCAGGAAGTCGGGGGGGGGGGGGCCTCCTTACGCGTCAGCCACCGATGCCCACGCTATTTCTTCCGCTTCAGTTTCAGATCCTTTTTGTTCTTCATGTCTCTGTTTTTCTTCAGCTTTTTGTTCTCTTTGGGTTGTTTGGCTTCTAGCTTCCTTTTCTTGTCACTGGAGCGGGGAGAAAACAAACAAACCATGAGTAGAAAGAGGAAGAAAATGAAATATGCACAGATCTGTACCATCTTTCAGGGTGCTTTGCTTGGTCTGAAAGGGTCTCCACCGCCCGAAACATTAATGACATTAGACACAGACGTTCTCCGCAAGCCAGGCGATGGGCTGGGGGGCCGTGCTGACCCAGTTCCTGCCCTGGCCAGGCTCTTCCTCAGACCCAACAACAATCTCTACCTTAACATCTGAAATCGGAGTTCTCTTTGGAGTACTGCTCATGCGCCTCTCCCAAAGCCTCAAGAAAAATCTAAGGCGTCCCAAGGAAGATTCCCTCCCAGCACTCACCACTCAGGATTACCCTGGAAAGCAGACGTACTATCCCGATGACCCCAAGGATAGTCTCTAATATAAAGCAGGAGACTCCCAGGAAAACCTGATAATACTTTCCAATGTGGCATTATTTTAGTTTTCCTAAATGAGAGGAAACCCAAGGAGTAGTAAGTCAGGTTACGTTCCAGCTGGCCTGCCTGGTAGTGCTGCCGTTCAGCAAATGGCCACCTTCCTTCCCGCTTACGGGCTACAGCTCTTCTTCAGCGGCCCGCTGCCCTGGGAACAAGCACCCCCCTAGGCGGAGAGCATCCACAGACCACTAACATCACCTGAATGACCTGACCTGGGGCTAGGGGAGCAAGGCCTCAAAGGATATGACGATAGAGATAGATAGAGATAGATAGAGACAGACACAGAGATAGAGATAGTGTGTGTACCTCCAAGAGGGCAATTTCCTCGGAGCCCTCAAAGCACCAACTACCACAAAAGTCAGGGAACTCGGGAGGCCCCTCACCAGCAGTGACAGCCGAACAAATGGCAGGGCGAGCCAAACTGGGAGGAGCTGGGAACCAACTGCACCCACATCAAGTACATGCCACGGCCTTTTGTTCCAGTCAAAGCCCCATGTTTGAGGCCGGGGCCATCACGGGCATTGGGGTGCATCTGCCGTATTGTCCAAACCAGAAACTAGGACCCACGGATAGCAGGCTCTTGGGCCACATCGGAGAGTATCTGGGGAGTGAGGCTGGCACCAATGCTGGAACCTTCAATATACCAGAGTAACTTACAGAGACTGCAGGAGACAGGATCTACAGTTCCTAGAATCGCAAGACTTGGCTTTCCAGATAAATCCTCTAAGGGATCCTGTCCTCTGGCAATGCCAAGAACTCACCTTCCTACTAACCCCAAACCAGATGTGGAAGTTTATCTCTTAGGCCCAGGGCAGGGGACACCTCATTCTCCTCCCAACGGAACTCTGAGGAAGGTTCTGGCCCAAGAAGCCATTATCTACAAATACTCCCCTCTCTGCAGAGAAGCAGCTGGAGAGGAAGGTTTTCAAAGCAGAGTTCAGGGACTCCTGAGATCCCCCAGATCATTCCATTCCAGGTGGGCCCCAAGGTAGAAATTATTTTCATAACGACATAAATAAGTTTGCCTTTCACTTTTGTTCTCTTCCAGTGGCACCAGACCGAATGTGGGCACAGATGAGCCAGCTGCCTTCTATTAAGCCAAACAGTACTGATTTGCAAAAAAAAACATAACACAGTGACACCCTAAGATTTTTGTGGCCAAGAATCTTTAAAACAACAAAACAATAGAGAGTCCATGACTATTAATTTTGGATGAGTGGTTTTTCTCGGTTTCTCATTTCTAATGTGGGAAATAACGATAAATACAACCCACATAAACAAAAGCCCTTAGGGGGCGCCCTCGATTTTTAGGAGGCTGAAGAAATCGAAGGCCGGAGACTAGGAGAACCATCAGCAGGAGGAGCAAGAAATGCGGGAGGTCACACTCCAGCCCGGCAGTGGGCAGTGGCGACGCTTGGGCCCCAGCCCGGCTCCGCCTCTCACTGGCTGGATGCTTTTCCGGAAGTTACTGAACACCCCGCGGCCTCAGTCACTTCACCTTGAAAGCAGCGCTGGTAATAAAAGAGCCACCCCTGTTGTTCCGAGGGTGACGGGACACCACACTGAGGCCACAGCGGCCCCATGGCCTCGCCCCGTCTGTTGGAGACACGATCCCGAAGCAGCAACCCTCCAAGGAAGGAGAAGGGGATTGTCTCTCAAAGCTTTCTTTCCTAGTGAGTCACCAGAGAAGCAGAGAAACCGGAAGACCTCCCGTCCGGGCCGATGGGGCCCTCCTCACCTCTTCAGGCTGACGATGGAGGCATTCTGTCCCGCTTTGTTCAAGACTTCATTCCATTCCTCATCATCCCCACGGATTATGTATCTTTAGAAAACAAAAACACAAAAAACAAAACTCAAAGCCTGCCTACAAGAAGGGACTGCTTGCAAGACGACAGCTACATGTTCTCTCCAGACACACGCTGCCACGAAGCCAGGAGAGCTACGTCGGTGTGGACAGACGGCAAGGGAATACCGGCGCCGAACTCCAGGAGACGGGCTCCGCCCAAGGAGCAGGCCTGCGGGAGTCGGGGGCCTCTGGTCGCCCCACAGTCGCCCATTCACTCCCACCCTCGGGCATGTGCTCACAGGCCCTGGGTTCAGGCCTCCCTGCCCCACCTCCTTGGAATCTAGCAGTGCTAGCAGGTCGAGGTCCTGAGAGCTCAAAGTGGAGGGCACAGCCACCTCAGCCACGGGGCTGCAGGTCAGAGGGCTCAGAAGCCACTAATTCTAGAGCCATTATTCCCATCAGTCCACAGAGCGGACAACAGCCAGAAGGCTGAAGCTCCAAGGGGACCGGGAGTCCTAGTGCGCAGAGGGTACCAGAGAAAGGAGTCTTGTGCCTCAGGCAGTAGCATGGCCACTGAAAGTGGATGCTCCTCACTCAGCATCCCCCTCCCAAGGCACCTCAGGGAAAAACCCTCCAAAATTCTGCAAATAGTGAAGGAGGAAGTTTAATTTAACTGAGTGCCCTAACTAAAAGAGTGCCCTGCAACAGATGCCAGGGCGCCAGGAGGGGGATCAGAAGAGGCCTGCACACAGGCCTGAGGGTCCTCACAGCCCAGGCGGAGCCTTCACTCCCCACCAGCCCCGCAGGGGCCTTACTGAGAGAGATCCATGTTCTTCAGCTTCCCCACTTCTTTCTCGTGTTTCTCCTGGAATTCCTTTGCTGCTTCATCCTGCAGTCCAAGCCCCAGAGACAGAGTAAGTCAGAGGCAAGCAGAGGACAAAGCACAGAAAAAGGTGAAGGGGCAAGAGTACCCCGGGGAGGAGCACACAGCTCCACCACCAGATGCAGGACTATAAAATGTGCGTTTGGAAAAGTCTAAAAGGACAATCGGGAAGTTGTCGGCAGCAGCTGCCGGATGGTGTGCACACGTGCAGTGGGACATGCTCGTCGAGGAGGGAGAGCCAAGGAGGGAGAGCCGGAGCGCAAGCGGGGCAGGGAGGTGCTGGGAGCCAGCGCTCGCTCCCACCTATAGAGCGCCACCACCGGGTCAGGGCGAAGCACGCCTCCTCCAGGGGACAGGGTGCACGGCCCCAGGGCCAGGCCTACAGCAGGAGCGTACCAGGTCATCACTCAGGGTCTTCATTGTGGGCTCCATAACCACGTCCTTCACGGCCACCATCTGCTCCTCGATGGCCCGTTCCTGCACCTCACTGAACAGCTGCAAGACAAGGGCCGGGGGCGGAAGATGAAGCTGCAGCAGAGACCCAGCCCCTCGGCCGCGGGTCACTAAACACCCACTTCACGTACTACAGAGCACACACATGCAATGGGACACAACAGACACAACTGAAGCCCTGCCCCCTAGGTCTTCATGTGTGTGTGCGCAGCACACTCAAACACAGCCAAATGTTAACTAACATCTATTTATCTTAAGGCTGGGAGTGAGCTTGTTAAATTATTTGAAACAGACCCAAACCTTGACCTGGGCTGATAGTACCTTGACAACTTTGCGGATGATCCGGTTGAAAAGTCCCATCAACTGGCCAGAGGGCAGCTCAATCTCCTTTTCCAGCTGGTCCACAGACTTATGCTGTAGGCCAATTCCCAAGAGAAGAGCCTGGAGGATGGAAAATCTGTTGAAGTGGCCACTGGGACAGGCCCTTGCCCATTAAAATGGCACCAGAACCACTCTCTCTTGACCACAGCTATCTGGTACCAAGTATCAACCGGCACGGTCGATTCTGGCATCTTTTCTTTCATCCCATTACTGAAACCACCAAGAAATGTTCCCCCTTCCTGAAATCCTCAAACTAATTATGTTGACAAGAGCTGCTTCCGGGCTGCATTAGAATTTCAGGGTACCCCTAACTTCTGCTAAGTTACAGTGAGAATCAAGGCAGTGTGGCGGGTGGGGAGAGTGTGGGATCAGACCGCAGCTCTTCCACATGACTGAGTAGAGTCCAAGTGTCCCTACCTGTAAAATGGAGAGAACACTACCCACCTATCAGAACCGCAGGCAATTACATGCACAAAATCACATCAAAGCATCCAAGCCAAGGCCCATCACACAAGCAGCACATAACCTACCGACTGGGCGGCAGACAGGGACAGGTCCCCCAGCTGGTTTAGGAAATACAACCGGGAGATGGCAGGGATCAGGTCCATGATGAGATGATAGTCCACCATGTTCCGGGAGTACATCTCCAGCCTCTTCAGGTCATAGGAGAGGAAGAGGGCATCCAGTTCCTCCCGGCTCAGGGCTGTACATGGAACAGAGCCAGACAGGTCAGGGCAGCCGGATGTCTTCGCAAGGTCTGACGAGAATCCCAGATAACACACATGATGGTCCCCAGGGAGGGGGGCACACTGGCAGCTGCTCCTCCACGGGGATTGAACCAGAGCAGAGCAGCGGAGGAGCCGCCTGAAAGCGCCTGTCCCCAACAAAACACACACCCCGGGCAGCTCCGACCTTCCTCCTGCAGAGGGGAGGTGGCTCCAGGCCACGCAGGGACGGTTGGCACACAACCCTTGCTCAGAGTTTCATGCACCAACACATCAGACCAAGGAAACACTCCTTCCCCACTTTGCCACTTCTACTCAGGACCCAGCTTCACAGAAAGTGTGTATGGTCTGCTCAGTTCAAGGAACACAGATTTTTTCCATCAAAATGTAATAGAAAAAAAAAGCGACACACACATAATGAGCAACAAAAAAATCTACAGCTGTTAATACTAATGATCTGTTTTTTAATATTTTAAATATTCGAGCAGAACTTACAGGTCCAAAGCACTTTCCACGTGTTAGCCACATGAGGTTGGGCGCATGTGCTTATTTACAGTTTCATGAATGAGGAGACCGAGCCTCCTCAGAACTGAGCTGGTTACCCTAGTTCACAGGACTTACATAATTAACTACCTATTTGACCTGTTTGACATCTGAAGTCAAATCACCTCCCCAAAGTCTTGTCATGAAGATGGAAGGTACTATGGGCACCAGTGCCCATAAGGCAGAGCAGGGTCTGCGAGGGGTGAGGTGGAAAGGAGTGGGGAGCTCAGTGGGAGATGCAGGCCTAGAATCTGTCCCTCAACTCCCAAGCCAGCCTTCCTCCTGGACCCACCACACTCCACCTCACCTCACTTCCTCCTTCCACAAACCAAACCCCCACCAGCCCCCTGCACCAGTCCACCCAGCTCACCGGGCTGTGTTGGCTTCCCGAGGTTCTTGTTCTGAATGATGTTCAGAGCCAGGGGAGGCGAGAAGGTGCTGAACTGATAGGACAGTAGGGCTAGGAACCGCCTTCGGAAGTCTGTGGAATACAACCACAGTCAGAGGTCAGGGGGCCCCCAGCCTGTTACCTCACTGCCCCCCTTCCCATCCAATTTACCTTTCCAAAAGGCCGGGAGCCAGGCTCCCCGGTCAGCCTCATCCTCCTCCGTCAGCGTCTTCAGCATGATGCACGAGTGTTCCCCAGTCAGGTCATTCTGGGAAACACAAATGCCCACTTGGCACCAAGAACGCCCTCTCGTGAAGCATCTGTCATTGCTGAAGGGCAAGCAGGCAGGGCAGGAGGACGCGCTCTTTGCAGCGGGGAGAGGGCCCTCCACACACTGCCCGCACCTTCCCCACAGCCTCACGTCCCCCACGACAGCTGTCAGAGGCCACTTGGTGCTGTGACTTCCCGGCAGGTGCCACGGCAGCGGAGCAGAGCGGTTCAGATCGTCCTAGCACGCGGTCCGCTCTGGACCCAAGGAGCCACTCGCACACATCCAGTCAGATTCTGAACTCACAGTCATTACAGCTTAAATTCCACATGATCCTATCCTCCACACCCCCAAACCCAGAATTCCGAGTGGCAATCAGCTTGCAAATGCAAGCTTCTTTAGGTGCTAAAATAATGGGCACAGGTTTTTAAATATTTATTACACAACCACCACTAAACTCCACACCATGGAAATATCTAATGCATTTCGAGCAGAGCGCATTCACAGAACACCCACATGTCACAGACGAGCGGCACGCAGCACAAAAGCCCAGGGATAAACCACGGTCTCTGCTGAGTGCAACCGTCTGCACTCTCCTCGCAGCTGACCGGCCAATCTGCAGCCCCACCGCAATGCAGCTCACTACCGAGGACCCGGCCCATCCGGGAGCTGCTCTGTGGCCACACTGAAGAGCCCAACAGCCCGTGAACTTCACCAGGCCCACTTTACACTCAAATGGGCACCGTCCTTGGACACTGACTTTGTTCCAAGAATCAAACCTCCAGCACCCTCTCTCAGCTGACAGCCTCCCCTCCCTGGGAGAACAGAAGCAACCAGGAGAGAACATCATCCTCCCAACACGAACTCAACTAGCTGACCAACACCTTCTGTGCCCAAACTGTCTGCCTTCCCTGTTGCTGAGAAGGACGAGGTGGCCACCTCTCCTCCTGCACTCAGGGTCCTGCTCCCCTTGCCTCTACCATCAGACCCCCGTCATCTGTATTATTTGCCCAATCTCTACATAATCATGTCCTGCAGTAAAATATCTTCTAGAATCTTCCATCTGACAAACTCCACTTAATGCTGATGTACTTGCAGCTACCTGGGTTTCTCTGTTCCCTTTTGCTTCCCTTAAAAATCATCTAGTTTCTCACTTGCCCTTCTTTCCAGTGGGGATAATCCCTCAGCTCCACAGCAGCGGGTTTTCCCTCTAATCAACACTGCCAAACAAGTCCACTGGCCATTTGTCCTTAGCTTACCTGCTCTCCCACAGCCACAGATTTCCCTTTTACTTTTTTTTTTTTTGAGAGTAGACACACACCCACGCAGATGAAATGGGGGCAGGGATAGAGAGGTGGGGAGGGGAAATTCCTGCAGACTGAGCTTACTGCGGAGCCCAAAATGGCTGGATCTCAAAACCCTGAGATCATGACCCGAGCTGAAATCAAGAGTTTGATGCTCGGGACGCCTGGGTGCCTCAGTGGTTTAGCACCGCCTTTGGCCCGGGGCGTGATCCTGGAGGCCCGGGATCGAGTCCCATGTCAGGCTCCCTGCGTGGACCCTGCTTCTCCCTCTGCCTATATGTCTCTCATGAATAATAAAATCTTTAAAAAAAAAAAAGAAAAAAGAAAAAGAAAAGAGCTGGACGCTCAACTGAGCCACCCAAGCACCACCCCCTTCCTGAAACACTGGTTAAACGTGGCTTCTGATACCCTCCCCTACTTTCTCCTCCAGCTCAAGGCCGCTCCTGTCTCTGACCCACTCCTCTGAAGGCTGGAGAGTCCAGGACGCACCCTCTTCTCAGTAGACTTTCAGTCCCAGTTTTCAGTAACTTTAAAAACGCAGTCATTCACTGAACCAAAGTATTAACTGAACACAGTACTACTCTACCAGTAGATGCTCTTAAGTGCTGGGGTTACAGGTGTGAAGAAAACAAAGTCCTCGATCCCAGGGAATAAATGCTCTTGAGAATATGCCCCCAAATTCCATCTCCCGCCCCAACCTCTCCCTGGAGCGCCAGACTCCCATAGGCAACTAACTGTCCCATATTCCCATCAAGTACCGGACAAGCACCTCACACTGTGCCAGAGCATTCCACTGTGACCTCCGGACCTGTCCTTCCTCCAGCAGCTCTTCTCAGCAAACAGCACACCTCCAGACCTCCCAGTTTCTCACCTGGACTCTCAGGCCAAAACCCTAGGAATTCTAACGGTTCCCTCATCTTACAATTCAATCCATCAGTTCAACCCCCAAAAACACACCTGGTCTCCGCCACTTCTCTCCACCTTCACCACGTCCTCTCAGCCACCCATCTCCCTGCCTCCACTCTCAGACCACCACCGTCCATTGTCTACATGGCAGTCACAGCTCAACATCTTCCTCCAACTGGACAGGAGGAAAACAGAGTCCCTACCCAACCTCACTGCCCCACCAGGACCTGCGCCAGCCTTCTTTTGTCTCCTTCAAGTCACCCATTCACTTCCACCTCAGGCCCTACTACGCTTGCTGCAGCCACTGTGTGGAAACCCCTTTTTCTCCGGGAATGGCCAGTCCACTATGGCCATTCAGGATCCAGTTGGAAAGGACACTCCTCGGAAGTCTGACCACTCAGCACACTACAGTTTCAGTGTTTAGTCGTCTTCTTCATGGCACATAGCATGATCTGAAAATTTCTCATTTTTTTCACTTTCTTGTCGCCCATTTCTACCCATTAGAAAATAAGCTTCATGGGCAACCCCGGTGGCGCAGCGGTTTAGCGTGGCCTGCAGCCTAGGGTGTGATCCTGGAGATCTGGGATCGAGTCCCACGTCAGGCTTCCTGTATGAAGCCTGCTTCTCCCTCTGCCTGTGTCTCTGCCTGCCTCTCTCTCTCTGCCTCTCTCTCTCTCCCCCACCGTGTGTGTCTCTATGAATAAACAAACAAAATCTTAAAAAAAAAAAAAAAATAAGCTTCGTGATTTATCTTGCTCACGGCAGGGCGTAAATGAATGGATTTTTTTTATGGACTCTCAGTCAGTAACTCCTCCTTCCATAATCTCCATGGCTTGGTCATCCATGTAGTCATAGCCCTCCCTCAGATACCAGCTTATAATAGGCATCTGCCCACCTGCAACCCTCTCCTAAAAACACTGCTTTACTTTCAAATTGAAGGAAGCTGCAGCATTCCAGAATTCAGTGAAGAAGTGCATGGGCACTTCTGCCATTTTGTAATCATGCACAAAGCCAGGCACACACCAGGTGGGCACCACACGAGATGAGAGTGAGTGTGGGACTACATGGCCTCTCAGGGAGGATGGCTGTTAGTTGCCCATCAGAACAATCCTCCTGGAGGCACAGGCACACGTACTCAGAGCACAGCAAGAGTCACCAGGGCTCATATAAGGACAGGCCTGTCACCAACTGTAACTGCAAACCCACACCCCTCCTCTGCCTCACTCACCGGCGTCTGTCTCAGATAAACCGGAACAAACCCAGCCCGTTTCCAGAACCTGCAAAGATACGAAGAAAGCAGGTCACCATGTGCCCCCCAAATGCACTGACTGACCCATGAAGACAGGCAGGGCAGTCAACGGATGGCTGATAAGCACACGGGATGGCAAGGCAGACCACACGACCCACAGGATCTCGTTTACGGGACACCAAGGCCATGGGGTGACACCAGGAAGGGAGGCAGGCAAATGCTTACTTGAGAAGCCTGGGGGTCAAGCCATAGGACACACCCAGGTAATCCAAGCGCTCGGCTGGCCTCTCGTTCAGCTTAAGGAGTAAGGGAGGCAGGTCCTTCCGAGGAGTGATGACCTCTTCCAATAAGCTGACGGCCTAGAGGATACCAGGGAGAGAACCCAGTCCACCCAGCAAAGCAGCAGCTTAGTGACATTCCCAAGCACCCGCACCGTACCAGGCTCTGACCTAAACACAGCAAAAACTGGGACAGGTTTCTTTGTTCCCTGGTTTTTAAAATACAGGCACCATTAATTAGCTCGAGTGGTCATGCCCAAGTATAGCAAACACCTGGACATGCATGAAAGCAAACTGCTCCAAACCCAGAATTCAGGAAAATGGTCACACGGTTTCAAAATGCCTAAAAATCACTTGATGGGATGAGCACTGGGTGTTATATTATACATAGGCATATTGAATTTAAATAAAATTTATGTTCTAAATACCTAAAAATGTAAAAAGAGACAGAAATAGGGTTCTGAAGATCCAGGTCTGTTACCAGGTGGCTCTGTGACTTGGGAAGTGACAAAGCTCTAGGCCAGACCTTAAATACAAGCCCCTTGCCTGCCTGAATAGGCACACAGTGAAAACCAAGTGACCGTGCATGCAAACCTGTCGCCGTCCCTGGTGTTAAGCATCTTAGCAAGAAAGACACAACTTGCTCGGTGACACGAGGAGTCTGCCGAGCGGCGGTGTGAAGCTGGAGCACACACCAGCATTACCCGGGAGCTCACTGGGACACAGATCACGGGGCCCCACCCAACCCTCTGATTTCAGAGGCCTGGGGCAAGGCTCAAGAACTGGCATTTTTAATAAGTTTCCAGGTGATGCTGATGATGCTGGTTGGAGGTTCTCAACTCAGAGGCCAGCTGGAGAAGCCGCAGCTTCTCCAAAACAGGAGGAAATCTGCTAGTGCTCAGAGGGCAAAGACCACTGAACACTTCTGGATACTGAAAACTCAGAGAACCATTGTCCTGGGAACAAGGAGTTCAGCCAATGGCAATTACCTCGCTGCTGATGGTGTGAATTTCTTGTGACGTATCAAGGACCTTTTCCTCAAGACAAGGGAATCTGCCTTCAAAGTACATCTGCAGCAGCTGCAGAGCTCGGCTGCCGTAGCCCATCTGTGAGCAAGCACAAAAGGAAGACAAATGTTCTCAATCTCTCTAAACCCCTCTACACCCCCTACTGCTTCCAGGAAGCCTTCACTCCGAGTCAAACTACACTTGACAGAGAATTAATGAAATCTCTCACTGAGGTCAAAGCAGAGACCCAAAGAACCAGCACGCTATGACCTTCACTTTCACACCACCTAGCCTGAGCAAGAGGATGAAGATGGCTGGATGGGCTTTCTGGTCCACAGATCAGCAAGCCCAAAACAGACATCTCCACAGCTGACTCCTCAGTGGGGATTTCTAAGAGACAGGAGGTAACTGTGTAAGTAGGTCAGGTTCACAAGTGTCCTGTCTTCACAAGAGCAAGTATGTACAACCAGTCCATCCACCCGCCAACCCCTAATCCTTGGGAGACTGTCCATGGCCAAGGAGTCCCTAGAACTGCTTACTCCTTGACCAACCTTCCATCCAAACAACCAAATACACCTGCCCTAACGAGCTGCCAGCAACACAGCTGAGCTAATAAAGCACAGCAGATTTGAGAGGCACGAGGACACGTTACCCCTTGATAATCTGGGTGAACAGCAATGCGAACAACCCTTCCACCTGACAGGCCGCCGAAGTCTGCGTCTTGGAACTGTGTGGGAGACACAAGCCAGTAAGTGAGCATCAAATACATCCTCCGACACTGCCAGCTTCACTCACGTGCGGGTATGAGGGACAGCACAGCACCTGTTCTGACACTGTCCAGGGAATCAGGTCCCCCGAAGCCTTCTTGCCTCGAGATAGGCTGTTCAAGATGGACTGGCGGGAAATCTCCCCCTCGAGGCACACCTACGGGGACAGTAGGACAGGGCAGACAGGCCAGAAGTAGGTGTAGAGCCCACTCACAGAACATCCTCAATGTTCTGCTGCTGCTTCCCCGACGAGGCCAGCTGTTTCCACTCCAGTTCAGGCTTAACCCTGTTATCAGACTCCTCCACTTCCAGTGAAGTTTCATTACCGCGCCCGGTGGGCATCCTGATACCCTCAGGAACGAGGCAGGATAGACATCCTCCTGCCCCAGAGAGCAAAATCTACATAGTGTGCATATGTGCACTCCTGCGGCTCTGTACAAAACAGTGCAAATTCTCAAGGACGCTAACGTCTAATAGGAGGATGGTTAAACACAGGATGGTACGTGCATAAATGAAATGCAATGCAGCCTTTGAAAACTATGCAGATTACAAATATTCGACACATTGCACAAAAAAAAAAAGCAAGCCCCAAACACTACGATCCCATGTTTATGAAAAGGGAAAATAATATAGAAATGGTAAGTACATGCCAGGCATTTAAAATATTATTTTTTCCAATCCGTATCTTCTCATTTTAGAAGTACATGTATTGCTTTGGTAATAGAGGGGGAAAACAGACAAAAACAGTTCTGTTTCAGGAGGAGCCCTAAGTCAAAATTCAAGTGGCCTGTTCTGACTTTCACCTCTCCGCCATAGTGGGGCTCTGGGTTTCCGTCAGTGGTGGTTTCCTTCTGTGTACCCTCATCGCTTGCCTTGAATCGCTCAGCTACTTGGCTCCATGCCAAGAATCAACACCTTCCCTCCCGTGCCACTTACTGAGCCATTAATCTTTGATTCCTAAGTGTTCCCCAAATCACTGCCATCGTACCTGGATGACAGCAAGCACTTCAGGAAGGGCGTTCTGGGTGGGGGGCACCGGGGGCAAGAGGCAGAAGAGATGGTGAGCAGGTGCATCAGAAAGCATCTGGAGATCATTGGGGGAGTTCTGTGGGGGCACAAACATGAGTTGGTGAGAACTACTCCTCTTGTCCTTTACCCAAGAGGCCAGAGTCCTCGGCTGACCAGAGCACCGCCCTCCCCAATGCCAAGCGGTAGGCTGAAATCCAGCTAAGTGCTTTTCTAGTATGTGGGCCAGCCAGCCCGAGACTGTCTGAAATGGCCTAGGTGGGACTTTGCCCCATGTGTTTGCTGTCATCTCTACGTGAGTGCTGATGCTGTGGAGGAGGGCAGGGGACTACTTCGTCAGCACTGTGGATTTCACAGCTGGGGGGTGAACTTTTTCCTGCCAAGAGGCTATTTCAAGAAAACCTATCACCACTTCTAACACCAACTCTTCAGGTTTCCGTTGAAGGATGTTCATAAAAATGTTACCTAGATCCTCAAGTAGGGTTCTTCCCAACATGCCCTTCAGTGTTGAAGACTTTCGAATACTCTAAATTCTCATTTGGCACTCCTTAAAAATAGCCCAGAGGTACAAGGCTGGGTCAGCACCCACAGACAACAACTGCCACGTCATTTGAACCTAACTGGTTAGCAGACAAGTGAGAAACACAAGAACCTGGTTTAAAACAGGCAAAGCTTTCTACCCTCCCCAGCTACCAAGCACGGAGCTACGTGCAGGAATTTCACTTTGCCTCCACTCTGGAAGCAAAGCTAGAAGCCCAGGACAGGCCTAAACAACAACAGGAAATGCAATCTCTCCAGTAAGATCAGTGGACCTTGACAACATCAGGACACCTAAGTCCCAGTACAATGGTCACCTGAGCCACCAGGTAATAACAGATATGGAAAGCCAAACAGGAGACTGTCAGAGCTGAAGTTCACCCGAGAGCTAGCTGCAGTTACCTTGTAGTGAGAAGCCACATAGAGGGCCATTAGCCTTTGGAGGAAAACTTCAGAGGCCTTGTGGTAGCAAAAGAGGGTATCTCTGTTAACGTAGTAGCTGAGTCTGGAGTTAAGCAACTAAAACTTATCAAAGAGTGCCCAAAATAGGGCATACTGCTTCCAAAAGAGACCTGGATACACAGATTGCCTCCAGCCTGGAAGGAAGAGCCCTGTGACCTCCATAGAAACCCTATATTGTAGGGAAGGAAGAGCAAGGAAACGGAGAATGTTCAACTTCCCCATCTCCCTGGAGTAGCAGCCTATGGAACAACAGGCTGAGACCTTCTGTTCAATGCTTGCCTCGCCCCCCACTCCCCCCCACCCTCCCATAACAGGGCCCAGACGCCAGAGGATACAGCTCACAGGCCTCGGGCAGGGGGCAGCCCGAGACTATCCGGGTGATATTGAGACAATCCAGGCACAGCAGGTCGTTCAGCCACTTCTCCACTGCATCCCCAGGGGCATATCGGATGGACTCCTGCAGGGAGACCTCATGCAGGGTTCGCACTGCTCCCCAACCACACACACACACACACGAGGAAAAACAATTATTAAATGTGCTTTGTCTAAAAGAGCAAGGCAAATGTTCTACTTTCTCTTTGTCACACGCCCGTGTAAATATGGCTTGAGAATTTAAACTGAGTGGTTTTTAAACTATCCTAGGGGTGTTCAATTTGCCATGACACCAATTCCCATGGGGATAACACCAAGTCACTGCAACCATGCTCCGAGGCAGTGACAAACAAGGGCCTGACCCAGAAGGCCAGGTCAGGGTTCCATCCGGTCACTGGCCTGCTGTTTGCCGAGGAAAGCAACTCTACCTTGTGGAGACCTAACCTCCATGCCTGATGGAAGGACAGTCTGGTATCGCCCATGGTGACATGAGGAGACGATCCCACAAGAGAATCTGTAGGGACCTGCTGTGGACGGGCCCATTCAGAGTTCTGGGGGTACCTGATGCCAGTCTGGCTGTCGTTGTGGCCTTGTTCTCAGCAGTGGTGCTGATCTGACTCTGGGCACTCTGTTGACGCAGCTGCTGAATCAGCTTGAGGGACAGGGACCGGCCAGTGCCCTCGTAGCTAGGAGCAAAAGCAAAGGCCGTTAGGCAAGGCATCCCGAATGCACTCTCTTGGAGAAGATGGAGAACTAGCTTCCTCATCCTGCTGCCCTCTAGAATCCCGTCCAGAGCATGCGCATGGCCACAGAGGACGAGGTAGTGTGGGGGCTCAGCTGGGGGCCAGCAGGGCCTGGGTTCAAGTCTGGGGTGACTACTTAGCACCTCTGGGCAAGGAAGTCTTAAGCCTCATCCTCAAAAGGATTATTCTACACACCTCACAGGAAGGACAGTGCTGTGAATTACAAAAGTAAAGACTGCCAAGATGATGTGAGGAAAGCCTTCAGCATGATGTGGGACACTGTTGAATGGTCAGTGAGTGAGCGAGCACCACTGAAGGAACGAACGCACCTGAAGACAGGCAGAGAGTACTTCCGGTTTGGAAAATCAAGAAATAAACCCACCACCTCAGCAATTCCTTTCATCACTACTTTGATGGAGAAGGTGACATAAAACAACCAGCAAAAATTTGGGGAAAAAAAGAAACCCTCTTCTCTCTGTCCTCTCATTTGTATTTCCTCCTTCGATCAAAGCCTAGGTGACCATGTGGGGGCAGTGCTCAGTGGGGCTTGTTTTTTATTCAGGATTACATCACCCCATGATACTCACTGATAAAATTTAAAGACTCTATAAACACTCCCTTTTACTCAAATACTATTTTTAGAAAATGGTCAGAAAATGGGAAGTTGGAGGTATTTTATTTTATTCTCTTCCCTGCCACATGTAACAAAGCTTTCTCAAAGGAATTCCATTTACTTATTTAAAAAGGAAGAAAACACTCTTTTGTGCTTCAAAAGACATTTTCAAGAAAGTGGGGGGAAAAAAATAAAAGAAGAAAATTTCCATAAATCAGGTAAGGCACTTCCATCTAGAATATATAAGGAACCCTTATAACTCAACAATAACGACAAATCAAACAGAAAAATGAGCAGAGGATATGAATAGCTATTTCTCTAAAAATCTACAAATGGCAGATAAGCACATGGTAAGATGCCCCACATCATCAGCCATTAGGGAAATGCAAATGAAGACCCTAATGAGACACCACTTCACATTCACTAGGATGGCTATAATCAAAAAGACATATAAACACACATGCTGGCAAGGACATGGAAAACTTGGAAACCTCATATGTTGCTGGTGGGAATTTAAAGTGGTGCAATTACTTGAGAAAACAGTCTAGTTGGTTCCTCAAGCAGTTAAACATAAAGTTACTATCTGACCCCGTAACTCCACTCCTAGGTCTGTATATACACACACACACACACACACGTGTGTGTGTGTGTGTGTGTGTATACCCAAGAGCACTGAAAACATGCCCACATAGAAAACCTATGCACAAATGTTCACAGCAGCTCCTGACAGCCAAAAGATAGAAACAACTCAAATTTTCATCAACGAATGGAAACAAAATGTGTATAAACATATAACGAAAAATTATTTGGCCATTAAAAGGAAGGAAATTCTTATACAAGATAAATGGGTGAACCATGAAAACATGATAAGTGAAAGAAGCCAGTCACCAAAGACCTCTTATTGTATGACTCCATTTATATGGATTGTCTATAATAGGCTAATCTATAGAGACAGGAAGCAGACTAGCAGTTCCCTATGGTGGGGGTTAGGGAGAGACTAGAGGGTGATAAGTAAAGAGTATGGCTTTTCTCTTATGGGTGGTGAAAATGGATTGTGGGACTGGCTGCACAACTCTGGGCAGATACTAAAAACCACTGAACCACACTGTCAAAGTAGGTAAATTGTATATGAATTATATCTCAATAAAACTGTTAGCAAAAAAAGTAAAGCCTTTTTATCTAAATATTTTCAGTGTAAGCAGACACCCTAATAAATCTGTAACACAGAATTAGCTCTTCCAGATGTGATTTCCACACAGAAATCTTTTCAATATCGAAGATACATTTATTGACCTAGAAAGAGTACACACTATATTCTTACATTAAAAAGCAAATTTAAAAAATATGTAAATTATGTTTACATTTTTGTTCAAAATAAAATAAATGCGTAGAAAATGTGTAACAAAATTCTAACAGAAGTTATCTCTTTGGGCAGTGATACTATCAGTAACTTCTCTTTTTCTTTTTGCTTACCTATTTTTCCTAATGGTTCTACAGCAAGCATAAACTAAATATTTTGAGTATCTAAACAAAGCCCTTGAGCCATTATAAGACTGCTGTCTTGGGGATGCCTGGGTGGCTCAGCTGGTTAAGCATCTGACTCTTGGTTCTGGCTCAGCTCATGATCTCAGGGTGGTGGGATTGAGCCCCATGTTGGGCTCCATGCTCAGTGGCGGGGATGTCTGCTTAGGATTCTCCCTCCCTTTGCCCCACCCCCCCACCTTGTTCTCAAATAAATGAATCTTTAAAAAAAAAAAAAAAGACTTCTGTCTTATACTAATTTAATAGTTGCTGTAACACTACTTTCACATCACTCTAAGATAGATGACATTAGTATTGCTGTGTGCTCTCTGGCACCTAATCAGGCCCAGAGACAGAATGAGACCCTTACCACCTGGGTTATGAAATTCTTCAGTCTCATGTGGCCTATTTACGGTCAGACCAGAGGCGGGCACCACTCATTAAAGAGACTGGCTCCAGTGGGCAAAAGCCCCAGGAGAGACTGACGCAGCTCCTACGACTCTGACTTCGGGAATTGGGCCCACCTGCCCCAACCCAGGCATGTTCACTCATGCCACCTAACGGGCAAGAGCCTACAACGGGAGCAAGGATTCCCACTCAAGGTGCTTACCCATTAATGGTGGATGCCATGAATACAAGGTAGGGACCCAGGAGGCTTTTCACCAGGGGCAGGGGGATGGCGGCAGCTTCATCTATCACCACAAGCTCAGCCTGACCCAGCTTCACAGCATCTGCAGGATGTATATACTGTGGGGAAGAAAAGCTTCTATTATGACCCAGCCACCCCAGGGCCATGGCTGTGATCCCTGAGGCCTCATAAAGGCCACTCTCTGTCCTACCTCCGCCTACCCAGTTCTTCTTCCCTTCACTCCTCCTTTCTACTTTTCCTTGACAGGAGAAAACAGAATGGGCCTGGAGCCAGACACCTGGGTTCAGAAGTTCAACCACCAATTACGTGCCCCTGGACAGGTCACTTAACCTCACAGCCTCAGACTCTGCCTGTAACGTGAAGGAAATACCTACCTGATAGCTGCTTGAGAGAAAGATCAGGGAAATCTGGAAAAATGCCCTGGCTGGTGCCTGGCCTAATACTGATAGCACTGTTTCTTCAGGGCTTCCTGCTATTTTTAAAGTTGGTGCAAGGTCACAAAGAGGTATTTTACAGTTGACCTGACCAGCCAACTAACATAAAGACATACAACCTCACTAGAAATGAGTGCAATGCCAAAGACAACACGGAGATCCCATTTCGCATGCAGACAGGTAAAAATTAAATAGTCATAAAACAATCCATGTTGGTAAGAACTTGAGGAAAACAAGAATTTAAAAACAAAAATGCTGGTGGAAAGGTAAACTGGTATACTTTTAAAAAGAAGAATTTATTTATTATTATTTTTAAATTTATTTTTATTTATTTATGGTAGACATAGAGAGAGAAAGAGAGGCAGAGACACAGGCAGAGGGAGAAGCAGGCTCCATGCCGGGAGCCCGACGCGGGACTCCATCCCGGGACTCCAGGATCGCACCCTGGGCCAAAGGCAGGCGCGAAACCGCTGAGCCACCCAGGGATCCCCCTAAAAGGAGAACTTAGCAAAATCTAATAAAGGGGGCAATCTATGCATACCCTAAATACAACCGCTCCACTCCTAGAAACATAAACAGTAGTATAAACATATAATGCTTCAAATCAATCAAAGCTACAAGCTTTAATCTGGACAAATCTTATAAACAAATGCTGAGTATCAAGGCAGGCCGAGAAAGGACAAGCACATGTTAACATTCATGGATGCCTAATTACATAGTAAAATACAAACACACAAACTGAAAGGAAACACCCCAACCCAGAGCAGAGTTACCTATGGGGAGTGGCAGACAGACAGAATGGGATGGGGAGGGGTACAAGAGGGGCTTCACCTATGTCTCTGACACTCTAGATCTTTAATACAAAACTAAAAATGACTTTTAAAATATGGAACAGAGCAAACAACAAAGTTTCAACATTTCTTAGGCTTACGTGCCTGGATTCTGAGTGTTACCTTCACCTTTTTCTGAAGTATTTAATTACAAATAAGATCTAACTGCTTTGCGGGAAGTTGAAGGATGGATCAGGGAAACAGCAACTCCACTCAACTCTAACAGCAAATAGACACTCTCCGTAGGGCCCCATGTCTTGGACTCTTAAGGGGAAAAACTCAACAAGCACCTCATAAAAGCAGCAGAAAGCAGCCCCCCGGAGAGGCGTAGCCGACTTTAACCTAATATGCGTCTTTTTCTCAATTTCCAGCAAGGAGAAGGAGGCCTCAAAGGGACCTGTGTGGAGCCTCATAAAAAGTCAGGTCACCTCTTCTGTATTTAAAGTCCAGCCTGGAGACAAAGAGATTCTGGCCATTTAAGGGGGTCTCTGATTACAAATCCAAAGAGCAGCAAGGGCTGAACCTGGGCATTTCAGGGTAACGTTGTCTTTCTTTGGTTTGTGTATATCTTTGTAGAACTTCAACAGGTCTCTGTATTCTCACTACTGGTCACCAGCCTTCCATGCCACCCCACCCCACCCCACCATCAGACTTCCCTCCTTTCAAAAGGTGAGGCTGAGGGAATCTGGCAAAAGTGGGAAGAAATGTATAGAATGAAGAGATTTTAGAAAGAGACCTAGTAAGGAAAAATTAAGATCCTTAGGTAAAAGGTATAAAAACCATTATTTACAATCTGGACCTCTGATGAAATGTATACCTCCTTGACAGGCATATACACATGCCTTCACGGGCATACAGGTCATAAACTGCCAAGTTTCCCTGGCCTGCTTCCCACCCCAAGTCCAAAAATAATCGATGAGCCTCCTGCACTAGAAGCCCAGGGGCCTCCATCCCTTCTGCAAGCCTGTCACACTGATACTTCTCTACAACTGAACAAAATTACAGCCTTTAGACAAGCGCAGACCGTTCAGGCTTCCAGAGCCCTGGAGATTTATAGGGCTTTCAGGGAAACACTGTTTAAAAAGGAAAATAGGCCACTGGCTAAACCACAAAGATTCAGAGTACATCTTGCAAAGTTCTTTTTTCCTTTTAAATGGAGAAGCTATTGTTCTAGTTACAGATGCACCATTTCAAAATCTACTTTAAGCAAAAGCAGAATTAATGTCAGAACGGCGACTGCAGTTCTTTTAGCTGATCAGCATGCTCACAATCCCAAGACTTACTCAATTTTCAAAGGATAAAACTGTAACTTTCCAACCTGGCTACATTCATTTGTTAGTTTGTTTGCAAGTTTTCCTTGAGAAGAGATTGAAAATCTGCATCAAGTTTGTCATAAAACAGCAACACTGTATACACCATTACACAGGACATAAAATGACAGTATTAAACACAGCAGGACACTGGCTCCACCCAGGGGTTTCAGAACTGGCCTCACCTGAATGGTCTGCCTATGTTCTCGGAACACATTCACTCTGATCACTGCTTTGTTAAATTCAGGATTGAGAGACTGAATGATCTCATAATCCAGATGCTCCTGATGGAGAGAGTCAAATCAATGATAAATTTTAGAAACTAAAAGTAAACAGGCATTCCAAAGACTTGACCTAGATTTAAACCCAGCACTGAATCCAAGTAAGTACTTATCCTAATTTCCTACCTGATATTGCAGAGCGTCAAATCCTTTAAATACAAACTCAAACAGAGTGTGGAGGTTATCAGGGCTTGGGGAGGTAACAAAGATATTGGAGTACCTATTAAACAAAAGAAAAGGATGAATTTTATTTTTTTTTTTTAAGTGATCAGAAATCCAAAAGGGCCATTTAGGGAACATAAGAGGAACATAACATAATTTCAGTTTGTCCGGTCACACAGGTGATTATCAGAGATAATGGCAGAAAGAAAGAACGCTTTTTAGGGAGGAAAAGTAAAGCAACTCTAGATCTGAGTGTATTTTTCCTCCCAAATGAATGGAAACACATGAACAACATGACGGTAGCATGTCCTGGCAATTAGCTCCTGACATCTGTGAAAGCACACTGCCAAGAGGTGCCTGGACACAACTCCCTCAGTTTGCAGAGCCAGCGTGCTACCTCTCAAGCCTATGTCCTGGGACAAGAGGGTGGCCTCACAGTCATCACTAGCTGTGCTAAGGGGGTATCAAACCATGAAGCCAGATGCTCAGGTCAAGGCCATAGCGGACATGCAGGGGACCCTGGGTGGGTGTAAAGGATGCTAAAGGCTAAGGTGCTGACTGCTACCGCCAGGCAGCAAGAACTAGAGACTACCAGTCAGGGGCTGTGCTCAGCCCCAGCACTATCACCACTGACTTGCTGGGGTATCTTCGGTGACTCCTAAAACTCCCCAAGCCTCGGGTTATCCAACTGTGAAATGCTTACGAACTCATTAGGAGCACCAAGGAAGACAATGCACATGAGGACATGGTAAATTCTAGGTCTATTTCTGTATGTGAAGTTGAAAGTACACACTCTCCTGGCAACTGCATAAATCTTCCACCCAGAGCAAAAGAACAGAAAAGGGAACACCTGGGTGGCTCAGTGGCTGAGCGTCTTCTTTCCGCTCAGGTCATGATCCCACGGTCCTGGGATCAAGTCCTGTATCAGGCTCCCCCACTGGGAGCCTGCTTCTCCCTCAGCCTATGTCTCTGCCTCTCTCTATGTCTCTCATGAATAAATAAACAAAATCTTAAAAAAAAAAAAAAAAAAAAAAAAGAATATCACACTCTCAAATGAAGCTCCTCGAAAGCAAACAAAATCATTAAAATCATTAAAATCAAACAAATCAAATGTGTACTTTTCACAGTCAGCAAAGATGGTCATATACATTCCCATCTCCTGAAGAGTTTTAAAATTTCTTACTCCTGTTTCTTTGCTTTTGTACATCTGCCCAACTTTTTGTATGTGTTCAACTTTAAACAGTGATCACAAAGGTCCTGGCGAATGTATCCATGTGTGCCTGCACATACAGTTTCGGGGCAGGGTGGGGGGAAACAGTGTCGCTGTTTCTAAACGGGAACCCACAACCCAGAGAAATCACACAGGAGCCTGCAGAGACCCAGGAACAGTCTCCTGGTCCCCTGACCTCCACCCTGCACATTTATTACTCAGAGCTCAGACTTCCCAGAGGGAGAAAGACCTCCTTACCCGAAAGCTACTGCCCCAGCAATAGCCAACCCCAGAGCTGCAGACTTGCCCCTTCCTCGGGCAGCCGTGAGCGCAACAGTACTCCTCAGGGTCTTTTCAGAGATCCCCTCGATGAACTTCAAGACAGCTTTGGCCTGTTAACAGAGAATCCCATTAGGTGAACTTTGAGAAAGACCGAGTTCCAGCCATCTGCCATCACTACTGTGGAGACGTTGAGGCTACATCAAAGGGGCCAGTTCTTGCAGGCCAGGAAGCAAGGCTCCGCACTCGGGCCTCTTAAGGCCTGGTCAACTCCTCGCAGTCTCAAGGCTCTAAATGCCTTTCAGGTGCTGGCAACACCCAATTCATATCTCTGGTCTGGACCTCTTCCCCCGACCCCATCAAACTCCTGTATCCACGCAATTGCCCCTACATGTCTCTACCTGTACATCTGCCACACTGCTCAGACTGTCCCCCGTCCCACCTCCTCCAGCTACAGCCTTCCCCATCTCAGTTACCTGTCCAATTGCTTAGGGCAAAAGCTTCTCCATTTTATCCTCACACATGATTCACCAGCCAAGCTTGCAAGTGCTACCTTCAGAATATATACAAACCCCACCACTCCTCATCAGTGTCCTCCACTACCACACTGGTCAAAGCACTATCCTGTCTTCCCCCATTACTACAACAGGCTCCTAGCCTTTCTGCTTCCACCTTTGTTCCTCTATGGTCTAGACACAATATAGCAGCCAGAGGGATCCTTTTAAAATTCAGCCTGGGGATCTGTCTGGCAGCTGTGCTGAGAAACTGTCCATGAGAAACTCTCAGTGGGTGCCCACCTCTCAGAGAGTAAGTGTCAAGCCCTCTAGGGCCACATGGCTGTGCCTGTCTTCTCCTACTCCTCTGCTCACTCTGCTTCTGCCCAGGTAGCCTGCCTGCTGGTCCTCCAGCATGCCAGGTAGAGACTCCCACTTCGGGCCTATGCACCCAGTGGCCCCTCTGCCAGAAGCACTCTCCCTCCTGACAGCCCCACAGCTCATTTTCCCAACTCCTTCAAGACTTTGCTCTAGGATCATCTTCTAAAGGAGGCCTCCCAGAACTGCAGCCTCCGCCCACCTCTTGCACTCCCGATCCCTCTTTGGTGCTGTTTGTGTTCTTCCATTGTACACAGCACCTTCTACTACACTGGCCTGTTTCCTTGACTGCCAGTCTCCTCCCACCAGAACATACGTAAACTCCATGAAGCGGGTGTGCCCCTCCTTTTTACCACTAAGCCCAGTGCCTAGGGTAGTGCCTAGCACCTAGGAGGACGAGAGCAAGAAGCACTGAATGAGAGGAGGAACCACAACACTAATCAGGGGCCAAACCCTACTCCCCGACTGCGGTCTGCCCTGGGAACAGGCCGAGGCCGGGAAGAAGGCCAGATGCTCCAGCCTGGCCTGTGTGGTCCTGAAGAAGTTGCCCTGCACACCCAGGCAGCAACAGTAAGAAGACACTGAAGGGATGTAAGTCCAGGCAAATGGAAGGGCAGGAAGGGGACAAGCTCTATGAAGCCAGTCTCTCCAGACAGACACACACACAGGAGCTCCAGGTCCTGCTCATCCTGACTTGGCTTTTGCCTGAACACTGTATTTTGCTTTTTTGTTGCTTACTATAGAGAAGTTTTAAATCAACAAAACACAACCGGGAAAAATCCACTAACATAATAAAAGGGGAAGACATATGGACTAAAAATGCATTCTTGGGGTGCCTGGGTGGCTTAGTCAGTTGAGTGTCTGACTCTTGGTTTTAGCTCAGGTCACAGTCTCATGGGTTGTGGGACTGAGCCCCCGCATCGGGCTCCCCGCAAAAAAACTCACATGACAGTAATTATAGTAAAAGAATACCTGCTTCTCTCATAATTAAAGCAACACAAATCAACACACAAATTGGTAGGCTCAGAAGTTTAACCATGGCCAGTGCTGGCAACTTGTAGGGAAAAAGGCGTCTGCACACACTGTGGCTGGCTCCATGAACTAGTGTGACACCCAGTTTAATGCACACACACACTCTAATCCAATAATTCTTCTGGAAACTTATCCTAGAAGGTCCTAACAGCATCGTTTGTGATAGCAAAAAAGCTGGGATCAACTCAAATGCCTACTAGGCGACCACTTACACTATATGGTGTAACCCCTGCACATGTTTTTAAAATCTCCATTTCTATGCACAGAAAAAGTTTCAAAAGAACAAATGTTAATGGGAGCTGTCTCTGCAGGGTGGGACCGCCAAGCAGAAATATGATCTTCCATTTTTCATGCACATCTTTCACTTTTAGTGATTCTACTATGTATTTCCTTATTTATTTCCTACTGTTTACAGCTTCCCTCTCTTGCCCTTTTTCCATCCTCTTTCATTTCCTCTCTGACAAAGGAGGGCAGGAAGTGGCTCAAAGCAGCCTAGAGTCTGCAGCCTGGGCTGCAGAGAGAGCTATGTGGCCGATAACTCCGATTTCTAGAATGCACAAGGAAATCAGCCTGCTGGGACTCCGCCCCAAATGGGAGGTATCACTGCAGCTGTTTTCCATCATGAGGGAAGAACCCAGGGCCAAGAGGCCTGGACTGTTCCTTTGGCTCAGGCTAGACCAGAACCCTGAACACATCTGACAGCTTGAAGGCCTCTGGGCACTGCCCAGTCAGCTCCCACTCAGCCCAGGGACCACCAAAGAAGCTGAGTTTACCAGCCCTGGTCACCACAGTGAGCACAGAGATGCATTCTGGAAGCTCCCAGCTAGGCCCCACTATCTGTACCTAAAGATCTGGCCCACACTACCACAGGGCCCCATCAGGCCCCACTCTGGAACCAGGGTAAATACAAGGGGCCTCAGGCTCTCCTCTCACTTCTACACAAAACACAAGCAAAAACCTTTATGTCATTAAAACTTAACTGAAACGGAATACAGATATGATATTGCAAAAATCACTCCTCTTTAAATTCAATCCGTCTCCCCTATCTCCCCACACCCCAGACCCTCTATTCCCAGAACTGATGCCCTGGGATGGGCGGGGAGGCAATCCTGGGATTTGCTGTGAACACAGACAATAGAGAACAGCCCTGCTGTTGCTACAGAAGTTCAAGCAAGAGAACAGGTCCCTTCCCCAGGAGGATCCATGTCCTGACTTGTCCTAACTGGGCTTCCATTGCTTTCTGCGTGTTCTGTTTGCCCCGGGCACTGTCTACCCTGGGGCGGAGAAGTTCGGAACACCACACTCACCTGGTCTAGGGTCTTGCAGCAATCCACCAACACGCCCACAGGCTGGGTGTCCTGCAAGCTCTCTTTCAATTCCTTCAGCTCCAGGTCAGAAGGACTAAGACTCTCATCCTACCAGAGAGGAGAGGAGAAGGTTCGCCACTGTCATGGAAGGGTGGGTCCTCACAAAAAACATGGCCTCACCATGATTCCTGGACTATGGGGCTGACTCACCGGGGTCTGGGGAGGTAGGGCCTCAATGCTGGCAGCGTGTGAGGAGATGGGCAGGATGCTGAGCTGATCATCAATGACAAGACACTTCTTACAAGAGGCCAGAGAGAGAATAAATCTGCGGGACAAAACGGTCATGAGGTTTTGGCGGGAGGAGGAGGGCAACGTCTACACAGTGAAGGTGGCTTTTCTTCAGGAAAATCATTGGGCCCTCACGTGTCTCTAAGAAAGCTAGAGAAAGCCAAACCCAGTTGGACGGCAGTGCAAGAGAATTCTGAGCCTCCTCTACTAGGCACCTGAACGTGCTTCATACAGCAAACAAGAACACCCAGAACTCTCTTGAGACGGGTTATAAGCACTCCTACTGTGCACAACCGCCACTGGTCTCTGAGTCACACAGCCCTTCCCACACCATCTCAGGTTCACCATCTGAGGACCAAGCTGTCTCAGGCCATTCTTAAATGGGGAATTCCAAACCCACCCCACAAAGGATCACGAGTCACAAAGGAAACAAATCTATACAAGAACAAATTTACCTTCTGCCACAGTAAAGAAAAAATACAGAAAACGGAGAGGAGGAGAGAAAAGTTCCCTTAAGAAATTAACAGACACTCCTGCGTGCAGGCAAACATTTGTTTGGCTAGAGTTCAAACTCCTCCAACAGTGCAAGAAGAAAGCCTCACGGGCTACGTTCACAGGCTTCCTTCCACTCTATCCAGCAGCACACAGCCACCTCATCACCTACTCCATCTGCTGAGTGAAACAACAGGGACGATGAACACCAGGAAAGCCCCAAGCTCCAAGGCCAGGACTTCTAAACCTCAGCACTAGCAACATTTCGGATCGGGTGACTCTGCTGTGGGGCTCTTTGTTCATTTTAGGCTGATCAACAGCATCCCTGGCTTCTACTCACTAGATGCCAGTAGCGTTCCCTACCCCTCCAACCCTCTCCCCCAAGTCATGATAATCAAATGTCTCCAGACATTGCCAAATGTCCCCAAGGAGCAAGACTGCTAGATGAGGACCACTGATCCAGGCCACAGCATCTTAGGGAACACCAGTTTCGCAGGCTGCTAACTGGTGTTCCCTAAAAAAGGGCCCTGTGGTCAAATAAATCTAGGAAAAGATCAGTTAAATAGGTCCCTGCTGCTGCAAGACTTTTCAGAAGCTATGACAGCCTAACGCGAATCTTCACACAGGACAAACCCTACCAGTGTTTCCCAGACATGACTGGCCAGAAACCCTTTTAATATAAAGTCCCTCTTACAATACTAGTGTTCTGTAAAACACATTTTGGGAAATAGTGACCCAGACAAATTACCCCTTGGACAGATGAATAAGCTAAAAGCCAGGGAGGAGAATGACTTGGGTCAAGACCCAGCTCCCCGCTCACTTTCACTGCTTCCAGCTGGCTTCACAACCACCACTGCTGTCAGGAATCTCACCATTCTGGCCCCCTGTGCTCCCTTCCCTCTGACAAAAAAACAGCTTTCAGCTGAGTCCAAGACAAAAATATCCTGCCCACCGTGGCTCCTCACAATCCAGGGCCTGGAAGTGTGCCTCAGACCTACCTCTCATTAAACCTTCCCACCACATCCTGATGGGCCTCAGTCCTGTATCTTGAATGCACGTCCTAAAAGAAACAAAATCCATGAACAAAGACATCCCAAAGCAATGCTGAGGCTCCGAGTCCAAATGTGAAGTAGTTCTAACAAGCAGTCCTGGGATCGAGGAGGCGCCAGAGCTACTGCTGGGAATCCACCCCAAGTACCCTGCTGTGCTCAACGGCCTAACTGCTCTTTGCTGGAACAGGGATCATCCAACACTAACTGCCATGTTTTTTATTTCAACAAACTTCCCCTAAAGTCAACTCCGACATTCTTCCACATTTTATCCAGCATTGTAAAATGTATTCATTCATTCAATAAAATGCACATACCAACCGTGTGCCAGACATGCTGGGTATATGCTGGTGTTTAATGAAGCATGATCTCTGTTCTCATGGAGCCTACGGTCTACTGGTTGGGGGGAAACAAATGAGTAAAATTCTGGCAAATGCTACAAATGAAAAACAGGGTGCAGTGACAGCAAATGACAGAGGGGCGGCTACTTACACGCAGTACCAAGGGAAGGGGTGCTCTGAGGTGAGAAGCGGGCAGCCACGTGAGAGGGGGAAGGAGGACACACGAACTGACATGGGCACAAGGTCACTCGTTCACTCACAAGCATTTAATGAGTGTTTACTGAATGCCCAGCACTCTTCCAGAATCTGGGAATGCATCAGTGAGGAAAACAAAATCCCTGATCTTATCAAGTTCAGCAACTAGCACTGGAAGTCAGACAGCAAACAAGTATATACATAACTTCAGGCAGTTGGCAATACTCTGAAGAAAAATAAAGCAGGTCACACATTCCCAACAGGTGGTGAGGAAAGACTCCACTGGGGAGGTAGTATCTGAGCAGGGACCCGAATGCAGTGAGGAAGAGAGCCAAGCAGATATCCCAGTAGCGACAGCAAGTGCACAGGCCTCAGGTGAGAACGTACTGGGCACATCTGAGGACACCTGAGGGAGCCACAGTGGCAAGTGATGGGAAGGGCAGTGGTGGCGGGAAGCAGCTACTAAGGTCTGAGGAAAGTCCAGGTTGCTGTGTAAATACAGCTCGTGAAACTCTGAGGCCAAACCTAATGCTATTCCCCAGTAGCACCATGGGCATGACTGAAAACATAAGAATATCCCTATGGCAGTACTGATGGGGTCAGAGACCAGCTGCGCAGCCACTGAGCAGCAGTCCCACTCCTCATCGCGTCCTCAGCTTTGGATGGAAACTACTCCCACAGTCGAAGCTCTTGCCCGACTGGGAATGCAACTGGCAAATGTTCCTTCATTATCCAACAGGATGAGGACTGGTGCAGAAGTCTGTGCATGGTTGCTTTCTTGCAATACACAGACGGAGGCAGTGACATGGCTCTTTGCAGAATTCCATTCCAGAACTGTAACCACCTAACAGCTGCACCACACCCTTAATCTCACTGGTGTTGAATTTGCACATATACCTAAAAGCCTATGTGAAATTCAGAGATGCCCAGGCACTCTGTCATGGCCACTGACATTTCCCCACAGTGACTTTCCCCTTACTTGCAGTCAAAGAGCTCCCAGCCGTGAGCTCATGCTGATGGCTCACTGGAGCTGCCTCAATAGGAATTCTTAAAAGGAGCCCACAGCAAAAACACAGCTTGATCTACATTGCCAGAGTTCAGGTAAAAACCATATACCTACCATGGTCATCGTGTACAACTGCTTGAGTGAATTCATGGTCCGTAGGAGGATGACCACCAGCCCACCACCTTCCACTGTTTCCACGGTTCTGGCCAGCAAGTTTGGAGTCAAAGCTTCAAAATCCTGCAAGAAGGAGACTTTTGAAAGAGCTGGTCATGCAAAGAGCACCCTCAGGGAAGTTTCACCAAGGGCCAGGTGATAAAGTAAAAGGAGGGCCTCAGAACATGAACCCAAGACCACAGTCCCCACCTAACCAGGATGGACACACACACACCCCCCTCCTGAGGGGCAGAGAAGTGAGCCCAGCCCTGGAGAATAGGGGTACCTGGTTTTGTATGTCAAGTGTGTCTAATAATCTCAGACAAAATCCTACTGGGGAAGAAATCCTTCCATCTTCATTGATTCACACTTGCATTTCACAAATACCTCACATTCATTTTCTGACGTGTTTACAAATAGAACCTGACAAAACTCAACTGCACCACATGGGGGAGCCACTGCCTAAAGGAACCTTCTTCCAGGCAACTGGTTAACAGCAGCAGCCTAAGAACACTCCCTACGAATCAGTGGTTGGGTGAGAAGAGGCAAAATGGTCTTTTCTTGTCTCCCAGGTGGGACGCAAGCCAGTAGAATGGGACAACCCACTGGGACATAGAAAGAAGAAGAAAAAAAAAAAAAACTTCCAATTTATGATTTTTTTTTCCCCTCGTTTCTTACACTTTATAAGGTACATTTTAAAATGTATAAATCATAGCAGTGCAATTATACATCATAGAATAAACACATACCAAAATTGGGGATTTGAGCCTAATTCTTTTTCGGGGAAGGGTCGTGCAGGGATTGCCAAGTGTCAAAGAATCAAAGGATAAAACAGAGACTGCCAGAGGTCAAAACAAAACAAAAAACACATGAAACTTAGTCTATTAACTCAACTGGCAAGAGAATACCAGTGAAAAAAATGCACCGGGGGTTCTCTGTGGGGGAAAAAGTGAGGGGATTTTAAGGACTACAAAGAGGGCTGGACGGTGGTGGTGGTGGTGGTTCTGCTGACCAAGTACCTGCAGAGAATGCACAAGTGCACAGGTCTACACATGGTTGGTTAAAAAGGTCCCACCGCTCACTGCTCACTGCAGTCTTCAGCCAGTTCCAGTAAGAATCTGGGGATGTGGGGTCACTTGGAAATTCACAGCACTTTGTTCCTCACCTTCAGCTGGTTAGAACCAGCTGTGAAGCATCTGGGTCAGTTTTGGTATCTCTAGGTAAGTGTTGGTCTAAGTGGAAAAGTTTATTTTTATATAGGGTGAGTCACCAAGTTTGCTCTGGAAAGTGGTCAGGTGTTCTACTGATAATGTTCAGGGGAGGCAGCGCAGGTGAATCTTTCTCTTTACGGTCTACCTGTTCCTGCGGGGAGCCCTCTGCGCTCTGACTCCAGGCACAGGCCAGAGGAAGCCACCCACCTGGAGAACGCACATGCCGAAAGTGTTGCCCAGGATCTTGTGGGTTTCATTGTAGTAGCAGTAGCGAATGTTTGTGGCCGCCACGAACAGTTCGAAGGGGTCATCCTGCTTTATGTTCAACGTCCCATTCTTTATTTTTTTCTGTAGCTGTCGCATTCTTTTCTTCCGGTGACTGCAATCACCCCCACACACACACCCCAGGAGAGCCAGTTAACAAGAGAAGCTAAAAGGGTGGGAGCAGGGGACAGGTTCAATGATCAGCCACCCAGACCTTCAGAGCTCCAAGGGAACTTGGCAACCGGAGGGCTAACCCGTCCCTTTAAAGGTGAAGGAAAGAGTAGAGAAGTTAAGAGGATGGGCTTCAGAGGGAGCCAGGGCTAAGTGCATGTGGGAACCCTGCCATGCTGTCCTGGCACCTTCCACAAATACTTAACTTCCAAAGAAGAGTAACAGAAGGACCTAAACTTCACATCTGGCTCAACCAGAGTCTGAAACCAACCTTGATGGCCTCATTACCTTAGTCTCAAACCGATGCTTCCACTACATGGAAGCTCCCCAGAAGACCTGGGAAAGGCAGGGTGACCACTGGTAGTTTACTCATCTTTCGTTAATGAACTCATCTACTTCCTTCCCCAGACTGTGGGATCAAGTCCTGAAGAGCAGCTCTGACTATAACAATACTGACAGAGGATATAAGGGTTGGAATGGGATCTGGAGAGCTCTCAGGAATCCCAAACTTCTGTCTTAAAAACCCTGACTATCCAACTGTCATTTAATTTTCTCTACAGGAAGAGAGAAAAGCTCCAGAATTGAGGATGATAACTGATCAAAATGTTACCATAGTTCTCTAACTGAATAGCTGGAACAAAGGCCCTCCCTCTGGGCCTGTATTTCTTCACCTGTGAAAAAGGCAGTTGGGCAGGGTGACTGTCACTGTCACTTCTGGTTTGTGCCTTAGCCCATGACTTATAAGCATCAGCTTGAACCTGGTGCTCAGTCACCTCAAGACAGGGCTGGGAGGGATCCCTGGGTGGCTCAGCGGTTTAGCGCCTGCTTTCGGCTCAGGGCGTGAACCTGGAGTCCTGGGATCGAGTCCCACATCGGGCTTCCAGCATGGAGCCTGCTTCTCCCTCTGCCTGTGTCTCTGCCTCTGTGTCTCTCATGAGTAAATAAATAACATCTTAAAAAAAAATTTTTTAAAGGCCTGGGAGAGCTACAAGAGGCACAGAAGAGATTTTTACAAGTGAAGTCAGATAGGTTAAGAAGCTAAGGCAGATGTGCCCAGAACACTGTGAACTGCCCAATTCTGCACCCATCTGATATTTACCAGCTGTACAGCCATGACACTCAAAAGCCCCAGAAACTTAACAATTCTGCTAACAGGCAACACGCCTTATTCTTAGTCTGTACTAAAAATACTTACCTGCCCAATTATGAAAGAGTATTTACAACAAAATACCTATTATGATTTACAACTACACACAGTGACAGACAGCTAAATGCTAACAATGCCCCACGTACTGAGATGATGAGTGCTTTTATTTTCACCTTTGTGATTTGTCTGTATTTCTCATATTTCTTCCAAGAAAGCTTTTATATAGATTTTTTTTTAAAGGCAAACGATTTACTCAAAACCTAGTTTCTTTTAGGCAGAATCAAGTCTCTGTTAAGACCAAAGAATGGTAACTAATCAAATTTAGCCTTTGGAACTAAGTACAATTAAAACAATCTTAAAGCCTGTCAAACAATGCATTCAGCTTAACAAATTATTATCTGAGCACCTAGTACAAACATGCCACATCATCTAAAAATATGAAGATATAAAGATAAGCAGGAGAAGCCTCCTAACTAAATGAACTTACCAGTAAAACAAGACCATTTTGCAAATGAGCATATTCCCAGGGAGGGAGAACAGAGGGTAACCAACAGGCACCAATGAGGGTGGAGGCGCCTCAAGGTGTGACTACAGGGTTCAGGAGGAAAGTCTAGGAAAGGAGACAGGCCCTCAAAACTGGGGAACATTTCAGAAGATGATGCCAGAGAGGTGGAAGTGGCATCCCAAGCAGAGGAGGCAGCAGGTGCAAAGGCAGGGAGTGTCCACGGTACAGAGCAGCCAGGGCTAGAGATTCCATTTCAGAGTCAACATCAGAGACAAACACACTTGGGAATAAAGGAGAGAGGAGAGGCCCAAGGACAGAAACACACACACTAGCTGGGCTGAAGGTAGAGGAGATAAGATCAAGAAAAAGAACGGCTGGAGAAAGCAGTCTGAGAAAGCATCATAGAGGCCAAAATGGAGTGCACTTCTGAAGTGACCTCACACTGGGTTATCTGCCGAGGAACAGGACTCAGCACCCCAAACTCCTCCAGACACAAAATTATGGGGCAGAACTACCAGGTTTCCACTAGATGGACTCATTCCATCTCCTCAGGCCCAGGGGTGGGCATCTTTGCACAGGAATTTGGGGAGAAATACTGATTTCCAACACTGTTGGACCCCAACTGCTATTTCTGCCATGGGAACAAAAGAACACAGAAAGCTGAGCTGTAGCAGCAAAGAACAGAGCAGACAAGCAGAGCTGAGACCGAGCAACAACCGGGAGCATTAGCGCTCTGGGTCTACATGCTCCAAGGCAGAGCTGCAATCTCAGCCCCGTAGGTATCTCCTAGACTTCAATACACTCCCTTTGTGCCTAAGCCCGGTTGTATCGGAGGTCTGCTATTTACAACTAGGAGTCTTGACTACCGCAGCTTCAGAAAAATCAGAGAAGGGCCAACTGTCCGACACAACACTAAACAGGTGGAGAAAGAGCTCTGAAAAGAAGGAGAAAGAGGGAAAAAAGCTGTTGCGTGAAGTATCAGGCTGCCATGACTTTGAAGAGTACAATTTGGTCACAATGATGGAAGCAGAAGCCAGTGAGCAAAGACAGTGTGGCTAGAAGTGCACGAGGCTTCTGTTTCAAGGTGTGTGGCAATAAAAGTGAGAGAAAATGCGAGCCTGACAGATATAAAACGCGGTATGCAGTTAATCTTTCTTTCTTTCTTTTTTTTTTTTTTTTTGAGACTGGAGAGCTGTGTATATTCACAGGAAAAAAAGGAGCAAGTTTCAAAGCGGTATGGAAGTGGCTGGCAGATGAAAGAGGATTCAGGTACTGAAAGAAGTGAGAAGAGATCCAGAGTAGATGAAGGGGTTCTCCGTGGACATGGGAGGAAGCACATCCTCCTCAGAAACAAAAGGCAAAAAAGAGACTGAAAATGCAGAGGAAATCTACGATGGAAAAAGGCAATTGAAGGCACTTGTATTAGCCAGGCATGATCAGCTTAGGAAAGTAAAAAGAAAATCACAGGCAGAAAGCAAGGAATTGAGCTGGGGACTCTATATAGAGCATGGAATGGATTTGAAACTTATTGGCAGGAATGAAGAAAGGACATCAGCTCTACCATTTTCTCTATTTGGAAGTGTCCTCAGAGGTAGCACTTCCCCGATGACCCCTGAAAAACCATGTCAGGGAATCCCTGCCTGGCACTTAATTAAGGAGCAGGAATTTTAAGTGGTATGGGACACTCAGAGGGCCAAACTTACCTGCTAAACCCCAGCTCTTTCTTATAACACCACAGCACTGAAGGCCGAGCCTTCACGGTTGCTTTGGACAACATGTGATGGAGTATGACCACCTGCCAAAGGAAGAAATCTCAGAATCTCAGGGCCAAAAGAGACCTTAGAGACTGCCAGGCCCAAGACCTCATTCGACAGATCTAGAAAGAAAACTGAGGGCCCAGAAAGGGAAGCGCCCCAGGTCACCAGGCAAGTAGTGCACAGGCAGGAGCTAGAAGCCCGGTCACACAAACGTAACCTCATGCTCAGTCCACCCCTAGATCCCCACAAGGCATTTTACTCAAAGGAAACCAGTCAAAGGGATTTAATGCTATGATGTGCTGAAACGGCAGAAGGCCAGTAACAAGCTGTCTCCTCGGGATAAGACACAAACTCAGTCAAGAAGTATACCAGGTCTTACCTGATCCTTTCCTCGGTCCCCGACTACAACAAACAAAGACCTTTGCCGTTCAGCCACTCCATTCTCAATGAGAATCCGAATTCGGTTATCTACCTTCTTCCGCTGCATGGTGAAAGATTATCACTGAAACAGAGAGAAAGGAAACACAACTAGACATGAACACCAGAATCTGGGTGAGGAACATTAGCTGGCAGCCGCCTGTGGGGCCTGGTGGGACTGTGAGGTACATCTGTAAGTATCATTTTACTTAATCCTCCAACTGCTAAGGAACATGTCAGTCTCATTTTTAAAAATCAGGAAACTCGGGCAGCCGGGGTGGCCCAGCGGTTTAGCGTCGTCTTCAGCCCAGGGCCTGATCCCAGAGACCCAGGATCGAGTCCCACGTTGGGCTCCCTGCATGGAGCCTGCTTCTCCCTCTGCCTGTGTCTCTGCCTCGCTCTCTCTCTCTGTGTCACTCTCATGAATAAATAAATAAAATCTTAAAAAAAATAAAATAAAATCAGGAAACTGAAGCTTGGGAGGTAAAGAATAGGTTTCCTCAGCAGGAAAAGTCAGAAGAGGAGCTGTAATTCACACTTCTGTCCAGGAGTTGTTTTTTTTTAAACTTGAAACAACGTTCCAAAAAATAGAATGATTAAAATATATGATGGCATATTTCTAGAATAATAAGGCAGCTCTCAAAACAACTCTTTCAAAACCATTTTTAGAAGTTATCTAAGGATAATGGATGTATGGATGTAGGTACTTATAAGATAAACACTACAGGACAAAGCACAGCATCTTTTTTTTTCTTTTTTTTTTTTTTTTAATGCATGTTCCTAACATACAGGGGGAAGAAACCTGGAAGAAAACACCAAAATGTAATTATTTCTGGATGCTGAGAGTGCAGGTGGTTCTTCTTTTGTTCTATTGATTATTTGGAGTTCTGGGTTTGTTTCAATTCATATGCACAACTAATAACGTCAGGGAAAGGAGATCAATGAATGCTACTGTAACAAAGTGTTCCAATGGTCTCCTCCAGGAAGGGAAAACCATACTGAAGCCTGTACAGATAAACCTTAAAACTTACTGTGATTGCATATGATACAATATTGCATCGTTACCATAATAAACACACACCAAAGAAACATCAGAATTACATCAATTCTATTGCTACAACCTAGAAAGTCCAGGGCCTGCTGCATTCTAAACATAAAGTTCATCAATTGAACCTTACCTGTGCCTTAACTGTCCTAACCAACAATCCAAATATGGATCTTTAGCAAGTCTGGCTTAGTATCAAACATTGTTATAATCACTGGCTTCCTTCTCATAAGGAAAGGAGCAAGTATAAAGAGTTCAAGTATCTTGGGTGGCCCGGGTGGCTCAGGGGTTTAGCGCCGCCTTCAGCTCAGGGTGTGACCCTGGAGACCCGGGATGGAGTCCCACGTCGGGCTCCCTGCACGGAGCCTGCTTCTCCCTCTGCCTGTGTCTCTGCCTCTCTCTGTGTTGCTCATGAATGAATGAATGAATGAATGAATGAATGAATGAATGAAATCTTAAAAAAAAAAAAAAAGAATTCAAGTATGCCGAGGAATAAAAGCGACAGGACTCACGCCACGTCCGCGGGACCCCGGAGGCTCAGTGAGCTCCCCGCAGCCCCCCAGCCCGCCGCAGTCGGGAGCCGCCGCAGGTGACCACGCTCGCGGAAGGGCTGCTTTGGCTCCGGGGGCTGTGGGGGCCCCGGGAGCGAGACCAGATGAAGCCTGGACTTCACGGGGCTTTCACTGTCCTTGGAGAAAACACTCAAGCGGAACAGGTGAGGGGCGACGTGCAGACAGACACGGTCAGATGGGAAAGGCGCCGGCGTGGCCTGAGGGTCTGGTGCAGGCCCGGGAGGAGCCCGCGCGCGAGCGTCACGGGGGGCTTCAAGGGTGCAGGGGCCTGCGGGGAGGGAGCCGCCTCTCCTTCAGCGGCGCGGTCCACGCACCTGACACACAAGGCGCAGCCCAGCGGGGGGGGAGAGCGAGCTCCAAGGGCTCACGGCGTGGCACGGGCGGGAGGCGGAGCGCCCAGCGCCGCCCCCACGGCCTGCGGCCCCCGCCGCGGAGAGCCGAGCGGCCGCCCCCGCCCCCGCCCCCCAGCGAGCCCGAGGCCGCTCGGGGAGCACGCCGGGGAGGCGCAGCCCGTCCCCCAGGGGCGCCCCGCGGGGAGGCAGTCGGCGCGCGCTCCCGCCCGCCGCCGCGGCCCACGGAGGGCACGGGCCGACCTCGACCCCCCTCCCGAGCCAGCCCGCGCTGGGTACCTGCGCCCGCGCCCGGCGGATCCCGGCCGGCAGCCAAGCGGAGGCACGTGGGCCGCCCGGACGACTCGCGTGGCCCGGAGGGAGCGGCGGGCTGCCCGCCGCGGACGCCTGACCGCGCGCTGAGGGGACCTCGCTCCGCGACGCTCGCCGGGCTCAGGCGCTGGGAAGCGGCGTGTGCGCACGCGCACTGGCGGGGCCCTCGCTCGCCCCGGTCTCCGTGTGATGACGTCGGAGGCCCGGAGGCGGGGCCGCGGCCCGAGCGGCCAGCGCCGCTTGGACTCCGCCTCTGCGGGCGGCAGTCGCGGGGCGGGCGGGTTTGCTTCTCCTCGGCCGCAGCCGTCAGCCCGCGGGGGTCCGCGCCCCAGCTCCGGCCACTGTGCCGGGGCGAGCCCGGGCTCCCAGACGGGCCCGGGGCCGGGTGTTAGCCCAGGGACACGAGACCGACTCCAGGGATCCGTGCGTAACGTTACCGACTCTTTTATTTAAAGTTTCCCACTTTAATGTGACAAAACGAGGAAGCTGGACTAGCAGGCCCAGTTCACTCGTCCCCCTCGACCCTCCGGACCGCAGGAACGGCCCCGGAGGCCTGCGGGGGGCAGGGCGGCCTCTGCCTGGGGCCTCAGGGACGCTCCCTCCGGGCCGCCTCTGGGAATCCAGCCCTCGGGTCTGCCGGGTCTGCCGGCGCTAAGTTACTTCGCCTCCTTTCGTCCTCCATCCGCCGCCCCTACCAGCTCCAGGCGAATTCGCCCAAGCACGAGAACCACCCGGAGATGCATACGTTTGTCTTTGGGCCAAATCGTTTAACTGCAAGTAAACAAACCCCAACCGCTTGCTTCACAGTTCTTGGATACCTCAAATTCAAAAGGTCTCAAGCCGAACTCGTTTCTCTCAGTGAAACTCCTTCCCCAAATCAAGACACTTCCGATTCTAATGCAATCACCACCGCCGCCCATCTAGTCCGATATCCATCATTTTCTAATTCACTCAACAAAAATGTCTATTGTGGGACACAAGGGATCGGGTGATCAAAATGTTCCCGTCATTCATGAAGTTTGCAGGATTCTGCCAAGTTTTAAGTGCTATTAAGAAAACAAGTATGCACTAAGTAAACAGTGACTAAGGATATGTTTTAGCGGTGGACGTGGAAGGCCTGTGAGGTGATGACACTGGAACAAACACTTGAATTTAGAAAGAATGAGCATTAAGGATATTTGAGTGAAAAGCCTTCCCACGCTGAAAATGTAACATAGATTTCTAGATGGGAAGAATCCTGGCAGGGTGGCAGCGCAGCCAATGTACCCAGACTGCAATGAGCAAGAACCAAATGGTAGGAAACTAGGCCTTAGGTAATGAATTCACATGAAACAAACTTTAGAATTCTAAGTCCGATGGGAAAACCGGTGGAGTTTGGGGAACCAGGAAGTAAAATCTGACTTGTCCTCAGAAAAGGCTCATTAGTGGCTGCTGTGCAAAAATCTCTGCAGAAGGACAAGAGGAGCAGCAGCCAGCCGTTCCAAGCTACTGCAGTGGGTAACTGTAAGCTAGTCATAGCGGTGGTTACAAGTGCTAGATGACTCAGGATATATCTTCAAGGTAGAACCATGCACTTTAAAGCCTAGACACAAGAGTATGAAAGAGGGGGGAAAAATAGCCCAGGTATTTGCCCTGAGCAAAAGGATGAATGCAGGTTAACTAAAGAGATTAATTTGAAACACTAAAAAATTCAAATCAAGATTAATACTGGAGTTCTGGAGATTTGGGGACCTAGGAATATTTAGGACTCAAATAATGATTGTATTCAAAGTCTTTGGATTAGATGACATCACTAGGGAAGACTGAAGCTAGACATCAAAGTCTCACAACTTAAGCCCAGCAAAGGATACAGATTACTAAATGGCTAGTGAGACAGGAAACATGTAGAATCCATTCACTATTGCCCTCCACTTTATGCTGTCATCATTTCTCACATGGGCTACTCCAATGGACATCTCTCGCCCCATACACTTTGTTCTCAACACTGCATTGTGTATTCTTTAAATGGCAACTTTATTAAGTGACCATCCTTTACCCCACCCCTGACCCCGTACACAGTTTAGAAACCCTTCATAGTTTCCAACTGTTGAGACAAAACTTAACATGGAACATAATTATAAAGCCAACTATAGTACCCTTTACCTGTTTCTTCAACCACTAACTACAAAAACCCATACTCTTCCCACCTAAGATAGCCAGCCTTCTCAGTCACTGGAGATTGGGCCTTTGGACATGCCCTTCTCACCACTTCCCTGCCTAATTATTCTTCCTTCAAGTCTTAGTTCAATCATCCCTTTCACGTCTTTCCTGATCATTTTGACTAGATCATAACCTATCTCACTCATGGCCTTTGTACCTGTCATCAACCATGTTGCTCCATCATGGCATTTGCTACATTTTTGTGTCACCATGTCATTATCTTTGCTCAGTAAAAGCAGGAACCAGTGATTTTGTCACCAGAGTGCTTACTGCTTCCCATGAGGCTTGGCAAAGGACACCCAAATTTGCCAAATGAAGCCTTAGTTCAGTGGCTTAATACAGTGTCTCCCTAATATAAACAGAGTAATTAAAGAAAACTAGTACTTACAATAAAAATACAATACAAAGACTTGCCTTTACTAGATCAGGTGGTATGTACTGCCTACACTCCATGAGCCAGTCTTTTGCATGAAACTGGATTGGGCTTCACAACAGCTGTTAAATTAAGGTATTAAGATCCTGACTGAAAAAAGCTGGTAGTCTAGTCTCCTTAGAAGACAAGACCACCAGAGATTTCTTCACTTTTTCCTTCTCTCCTCTCACAAGTAGAACTTCAGAGCTTTGCTCAATAGTATATACAACTAATGCAGACTTCACTCAAGGAAATAAAGGAATCAGATTTTAATATTTAATCTAATGTAATTCAAGACATTCACTATTCTTTTCCAGTATTTTTCTAGAACTCAGAATGAGATAAGGTATAGAGATAAGCCTTAACAATTTACATTCATTTTGCTGATGGTTTCCCTCCTTGCTGACTCTACAGAAGGGATAAGCTCAAAGGGAATACTTCTTTGAATATAATTTATAGTCAGTAAAACTTAAAGTGCTTAATAAGAACTCAAGTAGGATGAGAGTTCAGGAACTTAAAGATGAAATGAAGAAGGATTTGGACTCAGTGCTTACCTGTATCTCATTCCCCTAACCAGATATATTACTGAAAACATAATGAACAGTACAAAATTCCTAACATTGTTGACTATACTCCACTGCCTTCTACATTTTATGAACTGGTTGTCAACAGAGCACTTAAGTTATTGAGGCCTCTGAGAATATACATTCTCATGCCTCCTGTAAGTGGCAAAGTCTCCCACATAACAGCTGCATACATAGGAGACAAAAGAACTGCAGAAGCTAACTGATTAAAAATGTTTAAAGGATATCTGATTTAATATCAAGTTACAGTGATTGCAAAAACTCTTCCATATTCTTAGGGATATTAGGATCTAGAAATAAAACTGCTCTTGCGAAGGTCATCAATGACATTCTACCTTAAAGCTTTAAAATAGAAGTCTCATTATCCACGAGAGGATTCATACTGTGCGTTTAAAAAGTACTTTATATGTGGAGTCTTACTATACCGAGAAGCTACAGTGACACATATGACAGTCATTTCCTTGCAACTCTGCTAAAATAAGCATTTGACCAAACAAAAGGCCTTCTGCAGGTAAGACAAGTATTCACATATTATACAGGACACTTAGTACCAAGACTCAGATCTTAATGGGACTTTTTTTAAAAAGATCGCTGCCTCATAATGAGGCACTCCTTTAAAAAATATAGTCTGAATTGAGACATAAAAGCTTAACATTTAGACTGTGATGATAGAATGCAAAAAAAAAAAAAAATATAGTATTTCCAAAAGAACAAACGATTCTTTTAAAAACATACATAGAAATAATAAAACTACTAACACCTTTACACATTCACAACATCTACACTAATGCATAGAAGTTTGAAACCTAGAAAGCATTTCTCCCCATCCCATCTCTGAACTGATTCAGAGATCACTGTATAAAGAACTTATTTACTTCAATTTTAAATGTCATGAAATTGTTTTCTACACAGATAGCAAATTTAGTTTTATATATAGGATTGTAAGCATACACATCTAGGGATTACCCAATAAACCACGAATATTTTATCTATTCCCCATAAAATACAGCTAACATATGGTTGTGGTACATCCCAGGCAGATGTCATTTAAAGCGCACAACGGGAGGTGCTAGCAAGAGAAATACTCATTTGCAAAAGTAAACAGATAACCCTTCCAATATGATGTACCACAACCACACATGAGAAAAGTCAAGAACTTATTTTATTTTAAAATAAACATTGAAGATACCCCCCCCTTCCCCACCACCCTACAAAAACCTTTTGAATGTGGAATGTTCAACAGCCTATCCATTTTAGTAGGTTACAAAACCAGCAAAAACTCCAGTTGTCTAATAATGAATGTTTGAGAATAGTTTTGTGTCTTGTTTTTGTTTTTCTTTAGTAGCTGAGCACCTACTGGAAAAATTCCTTAGCTAAATGCTAATAAAACAAAATTCAATTTCTGCACAGAAAATACCATTAACTTAGTATTAGTATAGCCTTTGCTGAGTAGATGGGATTAATTCTCCATGAAGTCAAAGTGGAATATGACAAGCAGCATTAAGTTCATAGGCACACAGAACTAGTGCTCAAACTGCTAGCACAAATTCCAACAGCATATAAATTACTACACTGTCCTCTTCATCAAACTTGTGACTCTCCCTATGCATCTAAGTGAAGGGATCACCACTTTGAATATAAATGCCTCCGTGAGAATATTAGGGTTAGACAAAAGATAAATGCAAGTACTACAGAAACAGCTGCTGGAGACAACCATAAAATTTGAAACACTAACAATGCATGGGGTGAACCACATAAGCTGCTAGCTGTTGAACACCAGTGTTTCAAGATACAACTTTTATAAACATGTTTTATTTGTTTTGCTTATACCATCAGAACTGAAACTACTGTCTGTCATTTCCCTAAAATAGGGAAATCAATCTAAAACACATACTGGTGCTTTTCAAAAGATAGCAATTTAAAAGGGTGGTAGCAGCAGGCATTTGATATCTTTTTCTTTTAAAAACCTTCAGGCTGCAGGAAAAACATGTGACCAAGAGTGTTATGATTATCCATTAGATATTTTCATCAGTACCTGTTACCAATTTAGGTGACAATACAGCAAGATCTGAGGATTAGTGACAGACAATGTATATTATAAGGAATGATAGATAGTACCAATCCTTACAAAAGTCATTGTCAGAAGAAACTGTTAAGTGTTCAAAAAGGTATCTAAATACTTCACATTAAGTACAGAAGCGGCCATCCAGATTACATCCCATATTTGTTGCATATTTTTCAAAAAGTGCCAATCAAAGCCCAATTTTTGCATTTTGGCTTTGTCTTATTATAGTATCAGCTGTTAAAAAGCAATTTACATGTGTTGTTTAACCACAGTTGTTTGGCCAGAGGATGAATAGTGCTGTGTCAAAGCTGGTAGCCAGCCTTTTATATTAAGGGCCCATGCATAATTTGGTATGCATCTAAACGTTCAGTGCTCCAATTTAACCGGAAAAGCTGTGAAATGCAGTTGTTCTGCCAAACCACACTCCACTCCTTCTCAAAGGGAAATATTTTAGTTTTTGTCAATTACCATTTGAATAACTCTAGGGCTGATCTGTTGATTTTTATCCAATGTCAGAAGTTAATCTTGCTTTTTCCAAGCCACTTCAAATAACTATGGAGATATCACCCTGTAAAGTGTATTATGTTTTACTCCTAAGCAAGGGTGAGGAATCTGAGTATCATGTGCAAGGCTCAAGATGACGCTTAGGAAGAACATGCAGAATAAAAATAGTTTCCTTCCATATCCAGGTAATATAAAGCTGACAATTGTAGTCCTGTCTTTATGGGATGAAAACAGTCCCTTTACAATAAGTTTCCTGAAAGGGAGAACAAATAGATAATAACTCTTCTGGTAACATATTATGGTACACTGGCCAGTGTGTTTTTGGCGTTTAAACATAATCCTGTGAATCAGATTAATTCACTTGCTGAGTGTTCATTTGCGGCATCCCTCTGTTGGGTCTTGGGGGCCCTCCACGACCTAGAAGACAAAAATGGCATTTGGTTTTTCTTTCAAATATTATTTGCTTTGCCTTCAAGCAGATTTTCATCTGAAGTCAAGAAGCATGTGGGCAGCTTGTCACCACATTATTAGGTTTAAGAGGTCAATTCTTCAGTGTTCACCTGTCCTGGAAGTTGTCATGCGCAAATTTGCTCATGTTCTCTAGCTAAAAGAAGAGTAGAGCTAATGGAGTATTCCACCAGTACTCATTCATTCATTCATTCAACAAGTATTTATTGAGTGCCTACTATGTGTCAGGCACTGTCATCAGGCGTTGGAAATAGATACAGCAGTGAAGACAGACAAGGTACCTGCTCTCATGGAGCTTACATTCTAGTGTACACTCTAGCTTACATTTCAGTAGTAAGTAACATCATACTATCAAAATTAATAAAAGCACCAGAATGAAAAACAGACCTTGTTACCTAAACTGTTAAAAAGAAACTACATAACATTCAAAATTGTATGACTTGTAACAGATAAAATAACTTTTTACATGCTGTTAAAACAGATTTTTAGCTACCAGTCAACTCAACTTTCATAGAATATGCTACAAGGTGAGAAAGAACATAACCCACATTTACATGCAAATATCCTTTGATACTTGAAGTCAGTAATTCCCAAGTGATCCATTAATTTAAAAATAAAATGCACCTTTTTGCTGGCCAGTTTCTACTAGCATTGAAATCAAAGTACTTTGTATTCCTCCTTAATATACATTTTATACATGTTATGGCCAATAACTAGAGGAAACCTATTCAATTTAACTTCCCTTAAATCAGAGAACCATTTAGAACTTCAGATCATATGAAATGCTACTTCTAATTATTACACAGGTTGACTTCCTGGCCAAACAGGAAACAGTTTTCCTATGGTAAGAGAGAAAAAAACAGAAACTCGTTAAACCTGTAATTTTTAAATATAGTTCAGGAAGTTAGTTAGGATTTTGGATGTTTTATTTAAAAGTCAGAAACAATTTGAAATTTATATCGCTATTAATGATCCAAAGGCATTGAAATTTCAGTTAGTTCTATCACTTCTAAATGGTTCTCTAAATGTAACTATGGCTTATTTGGCCATTAAAGGATTTCTGACCCTAAAATATAATATGCATGTTCAAAAATGAAAGAGGAATAATAATAAATTTATATAAATGTTCAATCTCATTCCAAAAATGTCTTACAAAAATGTTTCAGTAAGTACTTCCTAAAAACATTTAGCAGGTTTTAGGACCTGAAAAATAATTTGCAGTTGGAAAAACACTTTTTCTGAGGAGGAGAAATGTTCTAGTTTTCAAGACAATTTATATAGTAACAGGGAAAGTCATTCAAAAAATTAAATTTGGGTTCAAGAGAAGTTTTAGAAACAGAGCATTTCATTTAATCCCTAGCAACAAGTCTGGTAATGATAAATGTATTCCTAACATGTAACCTACATGCAGACTATGGAACAGCTCTTCCAAGGCCAGAACAGAAGCTCCACTTAGGAGCTAGGATCACCACCACAAAATATTACCTCGTGGGGCTCCCCGTGGTCCACTCTGCCCAGAGCCTCGCTTGAAATTCTGCTGATATCCATCCTAAAAGACAAGCTAGTTAGTAGTGAAGAAAAGGTAATTTTTTTAATGCTTGCTTACTCATCTATCTATTCTGTCTTAACACAAAATTCTTCCTTATTCTTTTACACATTTCATAATATAGTAAAGCTAGAATTTAATCTGTAATTGTACTTCTGTATTCTCAAGAACATTCAATGAGATGTTCTCTACTCTTAAAAATCACTTTCTCCTACATAAATTTATTTTTATTCAAGTATAATTAACATACAGTATTATATTAGTTTCAGGTGTACAATACAATGACTCAATAATTCTATACATTTCTTAGTGCTCAAGATAAGTGTACTCTTAATCTCCTATTTCACCCATCCCCTTCTCCACCTCCCCTCTGGCAACTACCGAGTTTGTTACCCAATTGAGTGGTTTTTTGTTCATCTCTTTGTTTTGTTTCTCAAATTCCACATTAGTGAAATTGTACATTTGTTTTTCTCTGACTTATTTCACTTAGCATTATACCCTCTAGGTCCATCCAAGTTCTTGCAAATGTAGTATAATTAATATATATATCTCATATATATATGATATATATATTATTTTTTCATCTATTGATGGACACACTTGGGTTGCTTCCATATCTATTATAAACAAAGGGGTGCATATATCTTTTTGAATTAGGGTTTTCATTTTCTTTGGGTAAATAACCAATAGTGGAATTACTGTCATATGGTAATTCTATTTTTAATTTTTTGAGGAACCTCCATAATGTTTTTCACAGTAGCTGCATCACTTTGCAATCCCACCAACAGTGCATATAAAATCATTTTTAACAGACTCTATTAAATGAGTACCTATACTGAATGCTAAGAAAAGCAAGCGTCATCATTTTCCATAATAAAGTATCTTGTACAAAGGTACAAAATTAGCCCCAAATTACTTAATTACTAAGTCCAAACAACCACATCTGTCCATTTCATTGGTATATTTAGGTCAGTTTATATTTTAAATCAACTTCTACCTACCCGCTGATAGCCAGAGTAGTCCCGGGGAGCACTGAACTGAGACTGTGTATAACCACTGTTTGGAGTGTTAGAGAATGAAGGGCGGTAACCATCATATCCTCCTAAAATTTAGGACAAGAAAATAATTTTCTTATCTATGCAAGGAATTTTTATTTCTCACTACTGATGGAGGTAAGAACTGAAAAAACTGTAAGCCATGCTAGTTATTGAAACTAATTTCTAATTTCCTATCATGATCCAATCTGTTACTAAATTTCTGAGTATTAACTTCCTTAGAAGAGGACATTTTTACCCATTCATTCATGCACACACATCCCACATACACAAAAATCCCCATAAAGTCTCATAAAGTATGAAAAGCAATTATCATCTAGAGAACATGGAAAACATGGATTTGACACATACAAATAATCCATTCCTAATTTTGTCAATTTAAATGCCTATAACAGGGGCACCTGGGTGGTTCAGTTATGCATTTGCCTTCAGCTCAGGTCATATCTTGGGGTCCTGGGATTGAGCCCTGCATCAGGCTCCCTGCTCATTGGGGACCATGCTTCTCCCTCTCTCCCCCTGCTCATGTTCTCTCTCTCTAGATAAAATGTTTTTTAAAAATGCCTATATTTTACTAAAAATGTTTAAGTTGTACAGAGACTAATGTAGACAAATACATTACCTTTCACCAAAACTATAGGACAGATTTCTATATACTTTACAAACCAAAAAAGAACATGAACTTTTTTTTTTTTTTTTGTACCTCTGAATCCATTGGCAGGGCCCCTGTATCCATTCATTAAGCCTCTAGCACCACGGGAACCACCACGAGACACACCACGACTATTGTAATAGGGCTGACTGCTACGTGGAAATCCAGTGTTCTGCTGGGGAGGCTGCTGATGGTTACCAGTCACTTGGTGGGGCTGGTCCTGGGAACCATGGTAAGTGCCAACCACTGTAATAAAAAGAAAAAATGTGTACACACACACACACACACACACCCCCCACACAAACAGCTCATTACAATCTGTTCTCTCACGTTTTCTGGTTTAAGAGTTGTCTTTATATACTTTCTCTTCAAATTGTCTTTAAGTTTTCATATTAACAATAGGGAAAATTATACATTAAGTCATCAAGTCTCCATTTTTCTCCCACCCATAATTAATAAGCTAAAGGGAATAAAATTCTCCAACAATTCCAAACCTTTAGAAGTACATACAAATGTGTGAGAGCACAAAATTCTACCTTTCCAAATGAAATGAAAACCTGTATTATTAAACATCTTCTGAGGGGCATCTGCCTATTAACACAAGAGACCTACAATAATTCAAAAGAAACTTTACATACTGGAACATCACAATTACCATTTTGTATCATTTAATTATTTCTTTTCACTATGAAGCTCCTTAGTGATAAAAGCTTTCTTACCCTTTTAAATTTCCCTTGATACTTAGTGAAACACACAAAACCATACTCTCCCATAGCTAGACAAGCATATGGTGGAATATTCAGTAATTATAAAGATAAATCAGCAGACACCTTCAACTTACACCTCCCTTAAGGCCTGATTCCATTTCAAGTATTTTAAGTACAACCAATTTACAAGACAGTTAAATAGTGCTCACGCTGGCACCCAACCTGATGAGGTAAAGAGAGGATCCTAGAAGGTTCATACTAACCTTGCACACCCCCTCCTTCCACAATGAGGATAGGTCTAGAATCTAGAAATCTTCAAAAATTATATCCTGAGGTACCTGTCTGGTATTACTATAGTGCTTATAATTCATGATAAAAAAGAAAAACAGGATGCAAAACTACCTTTGGGAGATGAGGAAGGCAGACACTAAGGGAAGGCCCACAGCCCAGGAACACAAAAAAAAAAATCAGCCAGCCTCTTGCCAGCCCAAACCTCCCATGTTTAGGCAGAGAGAAAAGCTGGTGTAATTCTTGAAAAACTTCACCTGATACATTTTATATCCTCAAGAAACCCCAAACACATTTATCAGTTCTTAGAATGCTTTTTTGCAAAGAAAAAGCGCAAGTATGCCTAGGAGAAGGGGTAATGGCTCCTTTCTGAACTATGCAATTAATGGACCAATTATACTATTCACAGGGTGATCTTTCTACAGACTACCTTTCACTACATTCTCCAAATTCAAAATTACACACAAGTATTATGATTATAGGTAACATTTTCTATCTGTACAGACTCATTCACATGCATGTAGAGAGTAGTCAAAAGTAAATTTTCAACTCAACTTTTTTATCAGTAAGAAATTTATTAGTCTTGGTCAAACATGACTGCATGAAAACTCACAGCAATACAATTAAAGTGTGTTCTTCATTTAAAAATAGAATTCCTTAAAAAAACAAAAAGCCACCAGAATTTCTATCAAAGTGTTTGGTACAGCATAAATTCTAAGTCCATAAATAATAGCTAGAATTTTGCCATATCCCTCTTTCAGGTTGTTCCTGACTACATAGTACAATTTGCTGTGGAACACGTATAATATTAGGGGCCTTTAGACTTTGTGCTGACATGCTTATGAGAACATGGCAATAATTAAAGGAACCTGAGAGCACAAAGCCCAGTTTTATCACTCAGGAGCTGAACACAGCACAACGGATAAATACGTATCAGATTACAGCTGATTCAGACTCCCTACTATTTACTGGTGCTGAATACTACAAGGATATGTAAAAATTTAATACTGAAAAATCCATAATGTTGATCCAAGTCTATCAAGGAATTGGCAATTAGAATATTTCATAGTTATTTAAATCAGTCTGGTAAAATTAAACTCCTATGATTTTAGCAAGGTTTGCTAGCTTGTTGTGGGATGCCAATTAAACAACCTGGGCTCTACATAACCAAAGACCGAAAAGCAGGTATTTCATGCCTTAAAGAAATCTACAATTTATCTTTATCTTCATTATTGTGATGGGTGTGGTAACTAGCCAACTTAGGAATGACTTTACTTACCAACAAACACTTTGTTTCAACCTTGTCTACCATATACAACTACCAGGAGATTTTTGCATGTTTTATCCTAACTAAAGATTTTTGCAGTTATCCTGATAACCAATGCAACTCCTTACTGCTTCTTAACTGCGTAACTGACTTCCTACCTACCAGCTATCATGCTACCTGCCTCCACTTAATGAGCAATTAAAAGTAAAGTTGGTCATAATTTAAGTAACAAGTTTAGTCCCACTAAAATCACAGAATGAAATGGCAATATTATGAATGCTTAGTGATCAAAAGAAAATTGGTGTCAGGTCTCCAAAATAAATGCAAATAATTCACATATGGACTTGATTTAATTCAGGATGTATAATGAAAAATCTATAAGGTCTACTAAAACAAAACTCTTAGACACTGCCACTCCAAAATCTAAATCCTAATACTGTCAGTAACTATGCTGGGAAGCAAGCAGCCAAGGAAGTGACACCCGTTTTCCTACCTGTTTGAAGCTGTTCTTGCTGAAGGTCTGTTTGTTCTACTTGGTGAGGCTGACTAGAAAAGCTCTGGTTATAACTGGCCTGGTACTGATTTTGCTGTTTCAAAGTTTCTGGTTCATTAACAGGAGGAACTGGGGCATTCATATTGAACACCTGTAAGTAAGTAAAGTAAATAAAATAAATGATTACTTCATCCCTTTCTGCTAATAATTTCCCTGCTTTTAACAAGGCAGACCTCAATGCTGGTTTTACCTCAGATGTAAATACGTTACAGAAGTCTCAAACACATACACTCTCTCTGTGTGTATGTGTATACACACACACACACACACACACACACACCACACACACACGTTTAAGGAAGAGCCTAAGTAGGGATCAAAATCTTTAAAAAGACACACAATCAGCAGCCTTGGAAACGCTATTATAAATGAGAAAGCTTTTTAAAAGATGCAAATCACGGATACACATGTCACTTATATAAATTAATTCTATGAACTTTAAATTTGAACTGAATATTTTATTCATTTTTACTTTTGACATTTTAATCAAAAGTTAATATTTTAATATTTAACTCTATGGACTTTCCCATGAGCACTGATTTAGCTGCATCCCATTACACTATTTTCAACATCGTTTTCTAGAAATTCTGCAATTTAGAGATGCTTACTAACTAAAAAAGCACAAACTATAACGTGAAATTTACTATGTGAAACTTGAGAAAAATAAAAGATTAAGCAAATATGGAAAAATGTAGACTACTGTTAAATCTAGGCAATGATTTATATACACACACTGTAGTAGTCTACTTTTCTGCATGTTTAGTTTTGGTCAAATGAAAAGGATAAAACGATAAAACAGGAAGATGTGAGCACACAACTCCTAAGACTTAAATTTATCTCTGGGAGCAGGAAAAAAATCAGTTTATGTTCAGTTAAATATACTCTACAGTTAGGATAGACGCACACTCAAACACAAAGCTGAAAGAAGGCCTTTTTTGTTGCGACTGTGGCATGTTCATAGTATACACTAGGCATTTAATGTTAGTTCAATTACCGTTTGCATGGATTGGAATGGAGCTGCATTTACATTGATTCCACTGCTATGTAATGGTTTGCTTGTCCCAGCCTGGAATACCTGAGGCTGAGAAGCAGCCGGAAGGGATGATGACGCTGTAGTCTGGTCTGTATTTAAAGAGATTGTTGCCTATAACACAAAATGAATAGATACACTTTAGTGGTAAACTAAACTTAGCCAAGTCTACTATCCAAGTCTTAGTATGTTTAGAAATTCAACTATTTCATAAAAGCAAAATACTGTATTGCATGCATTAGGTCCAAAAAGAGTCACAATATTAACAGTATTTACCTCTGCCCAATTCATGAATAAGTGCCTCATCAAGTTTATGTTACCTAGTAACAGAAACTTGCCTGAATCTGGTCAATTGGTTCCTTTTGTGGTCGTTGCTCTGTAGCATGAGAAGGCTGGTACAAGGGTTGAGATGCTGTATACCCCTCACTTGTGGATGAAACCAAAGGAACCTACACAGAAATAAAGCAATCAAAGCTGCTTTCTGTTATAAATCAAGTCTAATACAGACAGGGCTAAGAAACAGATACACCCATTAAAGAGACTATGAAACTTAACTGCAAAAAAGTGCATCTAATATTAAAGCTGAAAGTTAAATAAACCCAAGTCCAGTTATGAAGTCCCCAACAAATGCTTCTAAATGGCAATATCTACACTAAATTTTAGAATTAGGACATTTAAAATATGTCATCTTAAGTTCTACTCAGTTCAAAATGAAAAAGCATCTTTCCTTATAATAAACTATTATAAACAGGAGACTTAACAAAAAGACAGTATTTTTTAAGTTATTAAAACAAAAGTAAATGTAACATGGAAATTTTAAAGGCTGACAGCTACCCATGCCAGACTCAGACAATGATAAAATTCATTCCTGACTTTCATAATTTAAGAAAGAGACCCAAAACCTGATTAAAAGCAAACCTGCAGCACTATTTCTGTCACTCTTACCTGTGTAGCTTCTGGTTGTACAGGAACTTGATTAGGTTGAGCAAGTCTAGATTCAGAATGAACTGTAAAATTGACCAAAAAACCCAGTTATCCAAAATCAAATTTCTTCAGAGAAAATGTCTATAGCCAAATCCTAAAAGAAAACTTTATAGTAATCATGAAAATAATTTGGCAAAGTGTAGGTAGGAGTTAAGCTGTCAAGTGAGCATTTTGGTTTCCAGGTAGTTAGTATTATTAGTCAACTCTCACAATGACTTTCATTTTGGAGTTCTGAAGACATTAGTGAAAAAGCACTAACAAAGAAGTATAGAGCAGAATACGCAGGAATCAATGCCAGAGTTACCCATGAAAATAGCCTTACTCAACACCTTAGATAGGTAATAACTAAGTAATATTTTAACATTATCAACTTGCAATATAATCATAAATGCTTCCATGGGAAAAAATTAAAATACACCTTTAAAAATCCTATATTCAATTCAGCGTGCATACTGTCACTCCCACCAGTCTTCTAACTCCCTTCCCCAACCATGGTTAATGAATCAAAGATAATAGGATCTGTGGTTAGTCATTTAGAAATCACCCATTTTCACTGGAGAGGCTAACGAACTCAGTATTAAGTGATTATCGAAATAGCTTACAGGTTATATCAATGCTATATGTGTTGATTTTGGCACAACGTTCCAGCTATACAAACTTTCTTCCTCTGAACAGAATTCAGAAAATGAACACTAGTAATAGGAACTCTGATTCCTTTACAGAAGGCCTAATCCTGATATGTTTTCTAACTTTTGGTAGAGCTGAGAGATACGAGCTCCCTTTACACTTTGGAGAAATCCTAACTTAAAAAGTTAACTGTGTCCTTAAGCGTGCTTCTATTCAGCAACTCCTTTTATGACACTGAAGATTTACAAGACATTAAATGTTATTTTATACAGTTACACTTTTGTGCCCTTAATGATGACACGTTCTGGGAAAGAAACCAAGACTCAAAATTATTAATGGTCCCGAAAAAAGAGGTCCATTTAACCCAGTACAAGACACCAACAAGTCTATTTAGTGCTGCTATTTCTAATAATGGTGTTAAGACTAGTAAGAGTTTGAAACTTCAACTATCTTTTGGCCTATCTTCTTCCCCTTTCCTCATAAGTATCCCCTTACCCACTTCACACTGTTATATCTCATTTTTATTCATGTAAATAAAATGTTCAGAAATTCTCCTAAAAAGCTCTAAGCATCCTTCAGTGAAAAAAATACCTCTATTATTTTTATGCTTAATTTTGTTTAAAAAACCAAGCAAAATTGGTCTATGTTATAAATCAGGAAATGGTTCCCACAGGGCTGGAAGAGAGGGTAACCAGTGACTAAAAAGGGACACAAATAGGCTTCTGGGATACAGGTAATGTTCCATTTCTGGGTGCTGGTGTGATCAGTTTGTGAAAACTCATCAAACCACATTTACGTGTACTTAAGTCTACGTGTGATAATAAAAGGTTTAAAAAAGCAACAGAACTACAGTTATTCATATTACAGGGAAAAACAATAACATTTTCTTATCATATTAAAAGACACAAGATCCAAGAGTTAAGCAAACATTAGAAGGTAAAAATTAATTTTCACATACTTTACAAAAAACCTGAAAGTGCTGGCCCTATGTTTCTCACATAAGAATATACCGTAACTAACCTGGAGGGCAAACCAGCTGGGGCATGTCCATGTTTTGTGTCGGATTCATAGGCTGTGCAGATACAATGGCAGGATCGAGTGTCTGGTTTTCAAAATCCAGCATTGAATCCTACAATTTAGGATATGATGGAATTAAATGAAATAATGTGAACACTTAAACCTTCAGGTAGTTCTGCCTCAACTCCACCTACCTGTATGAAATTATAGGGCCCCTGCATCTGCGCCATAAGGTCCTGGACTCTCTGTCTTCTCACAAGGGGATCTGCCTGAGCCACCGGAGTCAAAGAGTGGGGCTCTGGTACTGAAGGAGATGCAGCCTGAGGTTGCTGCTGGAGTGAATTCACCACCTAAAGGGGAAAAAGTGGGAAAAAGCTGCAGATTGGGAAAATACAAGAGCTCCATTCATAACCATCATGACAGGTCCTCAAACTATATAGGACACTACACTGTAAACAGAATAGTAGGCTTTTAATGTAGTTACTCAAACTGACCACAATGATAAATTTAACATTCAGTGCTATCACTTCTATGGTGTTCTCAATTCCAAAGGATCACCATGTAGCTCTTCAGATTTACTTTATAAACTGCTTTCAAAGATTACCCATACTTGCTTTCAAGAATGTATTGTGCTTAACCTGCTATGCCTTCTACGGTAATTAAATCTGTATTTATCAAATACATATTCATCTCAGTACCTCATATATAGTCAGCACTCAAGAAAAGTTAATTATTATTATCATCAAACTTTGGGTTCCTACCATTCTCTCTGCCAATACGATAGGATCAAGCCCTAGCACCGTATCTAACTTGCTACAAAAGCCAACGCTCACTATACCTACCTTTTTCCTAGATCTAATCATTTCTCCTGATTATTTGTAGTAACTCTCTGCTCTTCTGGGAAGTCTAAATCACATAAAATTTACATTCTATCTGGCGTTTAAAATTGGGCAAGTCATACCTGGTGAGCCTGGATAAATCATAACCTTACTTCTTTTATAAGCAATAATGAGATAATAATCACTACCTAAATTGTTACCATGAAGATCAACTAACTGATCTGTCATCTCACCAGGATGCTCAAAAAATTCCTTAGAATTCCATCTGAATAGCTTTTAGAAAGGCCCTACCAACTAAGTACTTAAGAACAAACCATACTGGCACAGTGCTAGGTATGATAATACATTTTTCTCTCCCAGTAAAAAGGAAAAAGTACTTAACTAAAAGCACTGTTACTTACCAAACCTTCCTACTTTGCCAACACATGCTTTTCATTCCTAGTATTCAATAAAGCAAATACGCTAATTCATTTCTACCTCTCTACCCATGCTATTATATACTTATTACCTCACTCCCCTAAAAAAATACACCAAATCTACTTAGTCAAGGCCCAGGGGATTTGCATACCTCTTATAAAAATTACCACTCTATAGATCTTTCAGATCTATTTTTCTTCTAACCCTCTTCTAACATTTCTGAACTGCCTTGCATAATTCAGAAATAAATACAGTCTTGCTAGTGTTTTCATCCAAACTAGGTAACTCTCTAAAGTAAAGGACAAGTTCTTTACTGAATCTATCAATAATGCTTTTTGGTACATCAATAAAGAGCTAAAGGTACTGGTACAATTACACTTTTGGAGAATGACCTTGATACAGTAATATTAAAGAGAAAAGCACAGATATATAAAAGGAGTCACCTAAAAAGGGGATGGAAAAGGACCTCAAGGACAAACTTGGTAAGGCATTTTGATTTTATCTTATAGGTAACACAGCACCCTCTAAGAATTTCAAGTAAAAGCAGCTTAATCAAAACTAACTTTTCTAATAATTGACCTGTAAAAGTAAATATGGCCTGAGGCAGTCAGAAAAGAAAAATATGAAGGGGAGTACCTGAACTAGACATTAGGCTCTGAAAACAGGTAATGTCAGCTGAGCAAGAGAATTAAGAAACACTAGAGGAAGTCTAGAGTATTAGGGAAAAGGAAGAGTCTAAGATGACATTCCAACACACCCCTTAGGAGGTGGGCCTTTTCTGAAAGCTATCCACGTGGAAGCTCAGATTTTTATAGAGCAACTTGGTATGAAAAACACACAAATCATGTACTTTAAAAAAAATTATACACAAATAACTATATATAAGTTTCCTGTAGCTGGAGCAGCAGAGATTCTTTTAAACATCCACAGGCATAAATTATCTTTTAAACATAATGATCTTGTTATGTTTATCAAGTTTGTTATGATAATAAATGTACTAACACTGCAAAGGACTAATAATCTTTATTTGTTCTTAAGAGAGCTAAACATTACTAATAAAAACAAAGGACATCGGACCTTGCAACCAAGAGGATGCTTACCTCCACTGTTTCGACCGTCCACTCATCTACCTGCTCCTTTTCACCACTGCTGAACTGTGTTTCTGCCATAAATTGTCTATTTACATACTGCAAAGCAAAGTAAATGTTTGAGAGCTCTGCTTGAAAGGCAGAAAAAGAAAGCTAATGTTAAATAAAAATCATACCTCCGTTGATTCAACTTCACTTTGTTCAGTGTATTCTTCTGCTGGCTCAGGCTCTAAGAGGTTAAAAAAATGAAATACATGAATGTAACAAAATCTTTTTAAAATTAACAATTCATTTAAACTTCAAATACGTTATAAGTTTCCGTATTTCATCATTCTTTCAATAATATATTTAGAAAGAGTGTTCTTTACCGTTTATTCCAGAATGAAGTAGGTTCAACAGTAATTACTGGATGAGGTATAATGCCAATAAAGAGGTAAGTTAAAACTTCTCTCTAGGCTTAGAAGTGATACTATAAAGCAACATACAGATTAAAATCTTACTCTCGTACTTTAATCACTTGGTAAAAGCAGTTAAAGGTGGGTAGGAGACTTCCTTATGTTGATCTGCAACCATAAATTCCACCAATGTGCAATCTTCCCTTCTAGTTTTTTTTTAAGTTGTTTTTTTTTTTTTTTTAATTATTCATGAGAGACACAGAGAGGCAGAGACATAGGCAGAAGGAGAAGCAGGCTCCTCACAATGAGAAGCCCGATGTGGGACTCGATCCCCAGACCCCAGGATCACACTAGAGCCGAAGGAAGACACTCAACTGCTGAGCCACCCGGGAGTCCCCCTTCTAATTTCAATCTAATAGGTTAACACTTGCATAAAGTGCCTACTATGTGCCAGACACGAGAAACATATTTCACATATTGCTATTTTTTTTAAGATTTTATTTATTTATTCATGAGAGACAGAGAGAGAGAGAGAGAGAGAGAGGCAGAGACATAGGCAGAGGGAGAGAAGCAGGCTCCCTTAGGTGAGCCTGATGTGGGATTCGATCCCAAAACCCCAGGATCACAACCTGAGCCAAAGGCAGATGCTCAACCACTGAGCCACCCAGACGTCCCCACATACTGCTCTCTAAACAGAGAATCTGAGGTGTAGAGAAATTCAGTCACTTGCCCAAAGTTACATAGCTAATAAGCGTCAAAGCCAAGATTTCAATCCAGGCAGTCTGATTCAAAAATCCATGCTTTTTAACCACTACAAAATTTATGTTCTGACAATGACCACAACCTGAGCTGAAGGCAGACGCTCAACCACTGAACCACTAAAGTGCCCCAAGAATCACATTTATATATAAAGACACAAATAGGTTAAAAAGATGAAAAAAAAAAAGTATAAAGTTCAGGATTACAGAGTTATAATAACCTCAACATTTAAAACACACAACACACACATGCCCCCATACTATTCACTTTATACACTAGCGTGATAAATAATAATAAATCTGGGCATGTCAGCCACAATGTACTTAAAAAGCCCTACAACATTTCCCCTCAATTATCGTCCAGTCCAGTAATACTGCAACAACAACAAAAAAAATCAGTTTGTAACAGTGATCAAGACCAGTAAATAAAAAAAAGATAAAATAAAAGAAAAAAGACCAGTAAATAAATGATTGCTATTTGGGGGGGGGGGGGGGGGGGGGGGAATCCACTAGAGGGAGAGGAAGAGAGGAAGAGAATCTCAAACAGACTCCACACCCAGCATGGAGCCAGATGCAGATGCAGGGCTGAATCTCACAACCCTGAGATCTTGAGCCAAAATATCAAGAGCCAGGGGATCCCTGGGTGGCTCAGTGATTTGGTGCCTGCCTTTGGCCCAGGGCACGATCCTGGAGTCCCGGGACCAAGTCCCGCGACTTGGAGCCTGCTTCTCCCTCTGCCTGTGTCTCTGCCTCTCTCTCTCTCTCTCTCTCTCTCTCTCTCATAAATAAATAAATAAATAAATAAATAAATAAATAAATAAATCTTTAAAAAAAAAAATAAGAGCCAGATGCTCAACTGACTGAGCCACCTAGGCACCCTTAAATGACTGATATTTAATACTTCTGGGAATAACTCTTAATACACATTGTTTTAATATTTCATCATACTTAAAGTTTTGTTAAAAACCTCAGTGTGCAGAGGCACCTGGGTGTGGCTCAGGTGGTTAAGCAGGTGCCTTCAGCCCAGGTCATAATCTCAGGGTCCTGAGATCGAGCCCCACAGAGAGCTCTCTGCTCAGCAAGGAGTCTGCTTCTCCCTCTCCCTTTGTCCCTCCCTTGCTTGTGCTCTCTAATCAAAACATAAAATCTTAAAAAAAAAAAAAAAAAAAAAAAAAAAAAAAAACCTCAAGCGTACACATATAGCTAAATAAATGTACAGCTTGAACTTGTGGCAAAGAAAGTAAAACCATGACGGTAAACTAAGCTCATATCCACCTAAGTACTTACCAGCTTCAGCTACCTGGTCTTCAACTGTAGGGGCTGAGGCTGCCTCTTCTTCCTCACATAGCCCATTCTGGTGGTTGTGAGTGCTGTCAAAGTAATTTGACTGGAAAACACGCTCAACAATTTCCTTTAGTGCTTTATCTAAAATTGAATATGAATTATAATGTTAGACTATCTCAGGACGCCTGACCCGAATGAGTAAGATTCAACATGCTACAAAATGTTGCTGTAAGAAAAAAACCTTATCAACTGTTACTGACACAAACATACAAAAAACCTTAGAGTCCAACAACAACAGAAATTATGGAATAATAGAGAATAAGAACCTATTAGTATTAAATTTTATATACTTAACTTCAAAAGAATAAATTTTATATACTTAAAATAGTTCAAAACAAAAAGCTGACAATTATCATTTATTCATTTAGCACCTACCTATATGTCGGACAATGTGCTAAGCAATAGGGCTACAATAAGATTTGTAAGACACGGTATCTGCCCTCCCTAAGTTTATATCCAACAAAGAGTTACACAAATCAAATACAGTAAAATCACATCTGTGAAAAGTACTACACAGAGCTACAAGAGACTGGACCTCGGCAGGAAGAAACACCAAAGGCCTTCCTGGTATGTAAGTGCTGCAAGAGCACAGATCTGGAAGATGAGTAGTAAGTAGAAAGGACAGAAGTGTTTTGGTTTTTTTTTAAGGTTTTATTTATTTATTCATGAGAGAGAGAGAAAGAGGCAGACACAGGCAAGGGAGAAGCAGGCTCCATGCAGGGAGCCCGATGTGGTACTCGATCCTGGGTCTCCAGGCAGCACTAAACCGCTGAGCCACCCGGGCTGCCCCAAGGCAGAGACAACAGCATTTACAAAGTCCTGTATAAAGGGAAAGGGTGCCAAATGCAAGAAAATGAAAGCATGTGCTATGGCTGAGGCATAGGAAGAAAAAGCATAAAGAAAGACAAGTCTGGGAAGGGCCAGAACACGCAAGGTCCTTAAGTTAAAGACAGCTATTCAGTAAATATAAAATATATTTTTATAAATATAAGTAAAAGAAAGCCATTAAAAGAATTTAAAGAGCTGGAGAGGGTGGATTCAGTTAAATTGCATTAGCAAAGACAGGAAGATAGTGGCAGACAAAAAGAAGTAGATGGATTCAAAAGATATTTGAAAAAAAAAACAAAAAACAAAAGATATTTGAAAGTCAAAACTCAGAATTTGGCACACTTGGATATTAAGGGGGCAGGGTGGCAGGGGAAGTATGTATGTGTCAAGAACTAATTTTAATTTCCTGGCCTTATATAGTACACGTAGAATGTACCTATGTATGTAGAATGTATTTAATTTCCTAATAGGTCACTTTACAGAAAAAACTTCAAAGACAGTATTAAAATATAAAGTTAATCCTGTTAACAATAAAACTAACAACTTTTTGAATGAACATTTCATGTTTCCCTACCCCTACATCAGAGGCTCGTGACTCTCAGAACAATCAGTTTTTTAAAAAAAAAACCGATGGATGAAAACTGAATGCACATAAAAACACCAATTTGAGTTCATTAGTACCTTTTTGTTAGCAACAAAGATGTTACGTTCCTAAGATGAATGAACAAGACTAGGTAGAAACACCAAAACAAGCTACAAGCTTAGATATTTAACCCTTGTTACTCCTCAGTAATGATCATGAAAATCTGATCAGGCTTAACCTAAAACTACTTTTTCAAGCTAACAAGTTTATACACATATGTAAATTTCTTTCCATTTGAACTTCAAATGATAAATTCAGTACATTTATGGGGCAGAACTAAAATCAAGAAGCCCAAATGATTTTTTTTTTTTACAGAGAAATACAGTAAATAAGTTAACAAACCAATAAAATTATTTCTTACATGAAAAGATACAAAAAGGTTGGTTCCTCATATTTGATTTACCCATTTCCTTAAAGCAAACACACTCCAAATTGCATCATACAGTTTTTCCAATTAAAGCTTTTAATCCAATTTTTCAAAGAGCTAAAAATAAAGTATAAACACAGATATTTTCACCTTAATATGTTCAAAATCTATTTCCCCAAATCAACTTTATAAATAGTGAAGATTAGAACTTATTCTCTTATTTACTAACAGAATAAACCTGAAGTTCCTAATTTACTGAGGTAGTGAAGCTTAAATGTCCCTTTATTTTCTTTAAAATACGCATTGAATATCTGAGATTACGGTTTTAAAAAAAATACAAAAAAAACTTCGCTCTCAAATTAGCAAAAGTCTAAAAAAAAAAAAAAAACTAAAAGACATAGGCAATAACCATGAATGTATGCAGGAAGTACAGTAAGTATTTTTCACAAAATTTCAGCCATAAGGGAAAAACAGTCCCTATCTAATGCCAACATCTCTGACAAGTCTATTTGGTGTTAATCTGTCCACTCCGGGCAGAGTAAGTTATAAACAAAGCCATGTTAAGTTAGGATTCCCATCTCTACATATATACAATTGGTGTTTTTGATGTACACACACACACACACACACACACACACACACAGAGCAACAAGAAAAAAAAAGGAATAAGCCAAAAAAGTAAACAGCAGGTAAATGTTTACATAGTTCGGAGATTTCTCAAATTATACTGTTTTATTTAAAAACTAATCTTTAAAGATTCTTAGTTACAAAACAAAAATTTCTGTTAATACTCACAGGTTGTTCCACATACAGACTTTTCCTTTCCTTCCAGCAAGTCCCACAGGTGAATGGAAGCATGTTCATACTGCTCATTCAACCTTGTAATAATAATGAAAAGCTAATTAGTTACCTTTTAGTTGTCAAGTCAACATTTAGAAGTTTCTACTATCAAATACCACTATACCTCAAGCTCATGTCCCGTTCAGGATCTGCTAATTTGTAGAATTCATCCAACAACGACAATTCTTCTTCAGACAATATTGGCACTCCATTCAAACCTTGCTTCAGGTCAGTTCTCACCTCATCATCTCCCAATTTGTCCAAAACATACTGGAGCTCAAGTACAGTTTTTAAACGTTTTTGTTCTGCTTCCTCTCTCATAAGCTGCTCCCGACGTGCAGTCTTCTTTATTGTTTTCTGAATCTGCATAAAAACAAAAGCTTATGACACTGAAATGAATTTCACAAAACTCCTAATTTAGTTCAACCAACTTTATATCCAATGTATATACAACACATTTCACTCAGAGTTCTGTGATGCTGATAGAATGATGATTCCCAACTTACAAATAAGAGTTTACTACATCATCTGTTTTTTTCCTATGGAAAAAAAACGGCACCAATTTTTCATTTTAAATAACCGACTTCGACTCACAAAGAGACACTAAAACCCATCACTGCCTTCCTCGCCCCCAACAATCTGCTGCTAGTACTCTATCATCCCAACTTTGAAAACAGTGACTAGGGAATGCATGGCTGGCTCAATTAGTAGAGCAAGCGACTCTTGACATCAGTGTCATGAGTTCAAGCCCCATGTTGAATGTAGAACGTACTTAAAAACAATAATTAATTGGGACGCCTGGGTGGCTCAGCGGTTGAGCGCCTGCCTTCAGCCCAGGGTGTGATCCTGGAGTCCCGGGATCGAGCCCCACATCGGGGTCCCTGCATGGAACCTGCTTCTCTTTCTTCCTATGTCTCTGCCTCTCTCTCTGTGTGTGTCTCTCATGAATAAATCTTTAAAAAATATTAACAATAAATTTTAAAAAATAGAAATGGACTTGTAGTAGAAGATAGATAAATGTTAAATACACATATATTTTTCCCCACTAAGTACACACACATTTTTCCCCCACCATTCTCTTCCTACTAGTAGTCTTTTGCTTTCCTGGGAAGGTAAAGGGAGAGCATCAACCAAACCCAAGTATGTCTCTCTTTTCTCATGTAGCTCAGCTTGGGGTCAAAGAAAGGACAGACTTTTCAAGAGCCATGAAAGTGTTTTCCCTCAGACCTTCTCCCCTTTTTCAAGCCTCACTAGGACGAAAACCAAATAAAGACATATGAAATGTACAATAAAGGCAGAAATCGGGAAGAAACCTAGGAGAACAATGAAGTCTACAATAAGAAAGAAGAGCAAGTCTGCTGTGATGGCAGCAAAGAGGGTAGCAGATTAAATGATATTCAGCAGTAAGTGGCAAGTGAATACCACATATGAACAGAGACGAAATCTAAGCTAGGGCAGTACAGAAAGCTTTCAAGGAGAACATGACATCTACCCCTAAGATAGATGAGCTTTCAACCTTATTGCGGAACGGGGCCTGTCAGGGCTGTGCAATTTTATGGTAGAGAGGCAGCCAGTAGCCAGAGGCAGGAAATACAGGAAGAGAGGCAGGAAATGTGAAATAAGTCAAGAAAGCAAAAGAAATAAGATAAAGAATGCCACTATAAAATGAGCAGCTTAAGAAAGAAAATGGAAACTCGAAAAGGTAGGCTGGAGCTAGGTTAAAGAACTCTTGAGTTAAAACAAAAAAGGTGTTTAACAATTGTGGGAAAGTGCAATAAAGGATCAGAGTTCAATAAAAAAGACTGCCAATGAAGTTAAACAATCAGTGAAAAGCTCCTGAAAATACCAGCGTTAAAACCGAAGCAAAGGAGAATACAAGTATTTTCACTTATGCAGTGTTAGCAGCTTGAGGAATAGACTGATTCTATTATTAAACTGTACAGCAAAAAAAATAAATAAATAAATAAAAAATAAACTGTACAGCAATCCTACTTCTATGATCCATTTTTTTTTTAAATCATAAAAAGAAATTGGTCAGGATTCATCAAGCCTGAGGTTCTGACCTAGGTGAAGAACAATTCCTTACTTGGATGTAAATTAAGTTTCCTTTATTCCATTTTGAGGGATATTACCAAGACTTTCTTTCCACCTTTAATCAAATTTAATAAGTAACAGTATTAAGTGCATAATATATATTAGCCATGCACCAAATACTATTCCAAGCATAACCGTATAATGAGGTAGGGACCATTACTATCACCATTTAACAGATTAGAAAACTGAGGCAGTGTGACACAGCCCCTCTCCCCACTTCTCTTCCGATACTACTAATTCTGTTTCTCTGGAAAACCCTGAATGACCTAGGGATAGACAAGTTCAATAACTCAAAGTCCTACAATTATTAAGTAAAAGTGGCAGAATCAGGATTCAACAGTGTGGTTCCAGAATCAGAACTTTGTATCTCTGTACTGCAATGTCTTTCATCACATAATAAATTTTGTTTTGTTGATTCATTTTACCAAATCAGAGCAACCTTGTATTTCAATGCTATTAATCTTTCTCCAAATAAGCTAATTAGAAGGATATGAATTTTCTGGTCTCAACTTTCAACAAATCATTTGATTTTGCTTGTATTTAATTTCCGTCCTGTTCCCAAAGACTTCTATCACATCAAAACATGTATAGGGGGGATCCCTGGGTGGCTCAGCGGTTTAGCGCCTGCCTTTGGCCCAGGGTGTGATCCTGGAGTCCGGCGTCGGGCTCCCGGCATGGAGCCTGCTTCTCCCTCCTCCTGTATCTCGGCCTCTCTCTCTCTCTCTCCCCCCCATAAATAAATAAATAAATCTTAAAAAAAAAAAATATGTATAGGAAAACACACCACTTTGTCAGATCACAAGTTGCTACAAGAGCAATGTAGGGACCCCTGGGTGGCGCAGCGGTTTGGCGCCTGCCTTTGGCCCAGGGCACGATCCTGGAGACCCGGGATCGAATCCCACGTCAGGCTCCCTGCATGGAGCCTGCTTCTCCCTCTGCCTGTGTTGTGTTTCTGCCTCTCTCTCTCTCTCTCTCTCTCTCTGTGACTATCATGAATAAATAAAATCTTTAAAAAAAAAAAAAAAAAAAGGAGCAATGTATCCCAGTCTCCACATAACTTAAGATCCCTAATGGAAGCTGTAATTACCAATTATAAAAACAAAACTCTATTTTCTGAAAGTTCATATAGAAACTTTGGTAGGATGGTCACTAGGCATAAAGGAATATGTGGAAAATAAATGTTTACATACAAGGAATATATGGAAAATAAGTTTGTGTGTCTGTGTATGTATATATATAAAAGCTAATTTTTTTTTTAACAATGAGATATTTAGGGTAACTACTACATATGTTTGTCATATCTGAAACCTCAGTCCTCAGGCATCTACCAGGTGTTACATTAAACTTTACAGAATTGGAAAGCATCTTAGGTATACCTGGATCCAATTCTCTCCGCTTGCAGAGACTTATCAATGGTAATGCAAGGACAAAACCCCAAAGCAACAACAAAATTTCTGCTTTCCTTATTTTTAATATTTCATAAACATATTTATGGTCTTTTACTTACATCTTGACTTAATGCCATGAAACTCCTCTGTAATTCTTTTGCAAACTCCAAGTTATTTGTGACTTCCTGGTACTTAGATACGGCATCCTAAAATAGCAGAGACAAGACCCAACTTTACTAAAAACACAAAGAACTACAAATTAATTTTCTTATTAAAAACAGTGAGCATATATAGTCTTTAATAAAATATAGCATCTTTACCAGCTGATCTTGATTAAGCCTTTCCCCTTTGTTCATTCGTTCCTGGTAATCATCAAGCTTGCCCTACATTAAGAGAAAAAAAATATTATGCCCCACATTAAAATATATGCCAGCCTAACCATGATGAAACAACAAACCTATAAAATCCTCTAAAGTTCATCTCAAATTTTGACGTAAAGATACTTTTTAGTTAACTTCAATTTAAGTTAACGCATAAGTTAGTTTAATAGTGAGCTAAAAAAACGAATGTAGGTATTCTAGCCCCTATAGAATGACACCAAATTTTGTACAAGCCAATGACATAACATTGCTTATTCTTTAGGTTTTTCAAAAAGGATATGCATCAGATGGCCTGCACAAATAATTCCTACCCACACAAATGAGGGCCACAATTTGGTTACAATCCTGATACAGGAGCATATCAGACATTTTATAGTGCTAAATTCTCTTGTCCCTCTCTTGCCCCTTGCCAAAGAATTCATGAGACTGATACAAAAAGCGTATTTCGCCCGAATAAAACCCAAGTGCATATTATCTTTGAGGTGCTTCATCCATCATGCTTTTAAATAACATGATACTTTGAGTTATCACTTCACCTATGGATAGTGTGCTAGTCAACAGCTTTGCTTTATTTTCTCACCCGTGGAATTAAACGTGTGACAGTGGGAACAGAAAACTCACCTCTGGTTTAAGTCATCATTATTTTCACTAAAATGAAAACTTTGACAGTTTCCCAGGCTACTACTATTTGATAAGACCCCAAAGAAAAGATACCCAAGTAATGCAATAGTCAAGAATTGAGTTGTTTAAAAGGTCAGAAGAAAGGGAGTAAATAGAAACCTAAATTAAGGGGGAGAAAATTTATTTTAAGAGTGGGGACAGAGGGAGGGGCAGAAGGAGAGAGAAAGAGAATCTAAGTAGACTCCATGCCCAATGTGGGCCTGACATGGGGGCTCAACACTGAGTTCATCACTTGAGCTGAAATCAAGAGTTGAAAGCTTAACCAACTGAGTCACCCAGGCACCCCCAAGGGGGAAAAATTTAATTAATATAAATCACAATAAATTATGAACACACACTTGTTCCTTACCCATCGCAAAAATAAAATTAACATGAAACAAAATAAAAAATAATTCTGAGGGCAGCCCTGGTGGCACAGCGGTTTAGCACCACCTGCCACCCAGGCTGTGATCCTCGAGACCCAGGATCGAATCCCACGTCTGGCTCCCTGCATGGGGCCCGCTTCTCCCTCTGCCTGTTGTCTCTGCCTCTCTCTCTCTCTCTGTGTCTCTATGAATAAATAAATCTAAAAAGAAATAAAATAATTCTGATAAAATGCATTCAGGGTCAAAATAAGTTTAAAAATAATACTAATTCATTTTAGGTCAAATGATACATTTCCTTTATACTAGAAATAGTCAACTTACATAACCATTCCACCCTAAATTAAAAAGCCTAATGGGATACCTGGGTGGTTCCGTGGGTTAAGCATCTGCCATTGGCTCAGGTCATGATCCCAGGGTCCTGGGATTGCACCCCATGTTGGGCACCCCACTCAGTGGGGAAGTCTGCTTCTCGTCCTCCCCCTCAGCTCATTCTCTCTCTCTCTCTCTCTCTCTCTCTCTCAAATAAATAATCTTAAAAAAAAAAAAGCCTAACAATTCCTAGTTATCTTGGAGGTAAATAAAACCAAGATAAACATTAAAAACATTAAAGGCTGGGCGGCTCAGTGAGTTAAGGGCCCGCCTTTAGCTCAGGTCATGATCCCAGGGTCCTGGGATGGAGCCCCACGTCAGGTTTCCCGCTTGCTAGGGAGCCTGCTTCTCCCTCTCCTGCTCCCCCAGTTGTCGCCTGCATGCGTGCGCTGCCAAATAAATAAATCTTTAAAAAAATTAAAGGTTGATGAAAGTATCCAATTGTATTCTTAGGCGGATTATTTCACAAGATAACCTCCAGCTGAAAGTATAAAATTTAGGTTTACCAGTTGAAAAATGAAGGCAGGCCTAATTCCAGGTAAAAAAAGATATGATCAACTGCCTTTGAACACTCTTTGAGGATGAATAAAGACAGTTCATTCTTTTTTAAAAAGGTAGGCTACTTTTCTTTTAAGAAATTAGAAACCAAACAAGATTTGCTTTTAATGATGACAACTTAGGGTATAATAATACCTAATTATGGTCAGGATTCCTCTATTTAGAAATATACAGTTAATAGAAAAGAGGAGATTGGAAAGAGGGCCTGAAATGTAGTGCTGGTACAGCAAAAATTCTGAATTCACTACCACGCAAAAGAAAAACAGCTATTAGCTTATAGCTGGCATTTATTATCTTCCCTTTTTATACATTTTTCAAAGAAGCTGTTGCTAAATCTAAAGTAATAGAGTTGAGCACACTATGTATCCCTCCTAGGATAGAGTTTTATTTATCTAGCTTAGCTTTATCATTTAATGACTTAAGAACTTAAAACATACATGCCAATCAAAATGAATGTCAAATCAAATTCCTAAAAAATGTATACATATAAATATATATATGAAAAGGGTTGTGTTTTTTTAATGTTTGTTTTAATGTTTAATGTTTAATGTTTGTTTTTTTTTAATGGTGGAACTTTTTTCCTTTCGCTTTGTTTTATACACTTAGATATTCTGCAATGAACACACACCGTTTGTATAATAGACTAAAACTTCATGCCATAAAAAAGGTATTAAGAATGACAGATTTTAAGATTCTGCCAAGATGTTAACATGCAATAATCCTTGAATATGAATCTATACTATCTCGTATCACAATAAGCTATCCTCAAGCAGAAAAGCTCCAATTTTCTACAAAATAACAAATTTAGGGCAGCCCGGGTGGCTCGGCGGTTTAGCGCCTGCCTTCAGCCCAGGGCATGATCCTGGGATCCAGGGATCGAATCCCACGTCAGGCTCCCTGCATGGAGCCTGCTTCTCCCTCTGCCTGTATCTCTTTCTCTTTCTCTGTCTCTAATAAATAAATTTTTTAAAAATCTTTAAAAAAAAAAAAATTAGTATTTACCCAACCCAAAACTCTAAGGCATCTGACATCTTCCAAAGATGGGTACATCTGCAGTTCCACATACTCTTCTACCATGTAACCTTAGCATTGCCCCCACTTAGAACTAGTCCAATTCCCCAGCCACTATATTAAGTGGGCTTCAACCACCAGAGTACAGCAGAAGTGATCCTGTGTGACTTCCAAGGCTGTGTCATACAAGCAGTGTTTCTCTGTCCTGTTTGCTGGTCACTAAAACACTCATGTTTGGAGCCCCAAGCCATCCCGTAAAGAATCCAATAACCTTGAAGTGGCCATGCCATGAGGCAGCCAAGCCCCCAAGAGGCCTTACGCAAGAACTCTGATCAGCAATCCTAGTGCTAGAGTCATGCTAACCCAGGCAACAGACATGAGGGTGAACAAGCCTTAAGTCTCCCCAGCTGAGGTGCCAGGAATCAGAGCAAAGACACGAATGCCACCGTGTGCACCGTCTGAATCCCCAACAGGCATAATCTGTGTGCATAAGAAAATGGAGTAAGTTTTGGAGTAACTTATTACACAGGAGCAACTGGAACAAGGTTAAAAGGGAAATCAAAAGACAGGGAAAGCAGCTGCTATGTGCAACTGAGTTTCAAAGTACAGCTCTTCACTGAACAGTCACCAAAACTATGTAGAAACTTTGCAGCCAAAACAAAGATCTATTTCATTAAAACTCATATATCTAATTTGACTTTTATGTTGCTAGAATGGGTTTCAAATTTTTCAATCCATGATTTAAGAGCCATAATTTTTAAAGGGAGGACTGACACTGACACCATAAAAAATGAATCTACTTTGACAGAAGAAACGTTTAAAAAGTCATGATAACTGAAAAATCTCAAAGACCTTTTGAAGGGGATTTTCTAAAGCTGACCCACCCTTCCTTATACCTGGTGAGTTGAATTAACGCAGCTGTAGTGACGCAATCAAAAAATGCCATTAATTCCATGATGGGAACTACAGCTCTTTTGTAAAACATTTTTCTAACCATAGTAAAACAAAAGTCTCATTACAGTCTTACATTTCTTCCTCGATAGCCATTAGTATTTGCTATTCTATTAAAAATATTCTAGCCCCTTGTTCTGACCTAATCTTCAAAAAAGCAGGATGCTAAGTCTGGTCAAAGTTCCTAATAAACAGCCCTCATTTAAGGAAACTCAAACTTACTAATAAGACTGCAGGGACCATTAAAAAACTGTTCCACGTTAAAGGGCTAGTTTTGGTTTGTTTGTTTTATCAGTATAATACAGGATCTCCTGGCTGCTTAGGTGACCTTGTGTTGATCTATAAATCAGTCATTTTTAAAGTGCGGTCCCCAAACCAGCAACCTATCAGCATCCACTAGGAACCTGTTAGAAATATAAATTATCATGGTGCCTGGCTGGCTCAGTCCATGGAGCATGCAACTCTTGATCTTGAGGTTGTGAGTTTGAGCTCATGGTGGTATATAGGTCACTTAAAAAAAAAAAAAAAAATTAAACCTTAAAAAAAAAAAAAAAAGAAATGTGAGGTCTCCAGCACCATCCCAGGTGCCTCTGTGTTTTATCAAGCCCTCTGGGTAATCCTAATTGTGTGCTTAAGTTTGAGGAAACACTCACCTAGATCAAATACATTGTAATTCCCTTGTAATATTGGGTCCAGTAGAATACAGAAATAAATTATTCTGAATCAAACATCTGAAACAAATTGTGACCATAAAAATTATATGGCAGCCTCAATCTGGTTCAAGTTTAGCTTTAAACAAACTCAGAAACCTTGTTGAGTGGTGGTTTCCTAAATAAACCTAGTCATTTACATAAGAAAAGATCCATTTATGATCTGAACACTGAGGGGTTACTATCTCCCATTCACAGTAGTACTTTCATTAAATTATGCACTGTCCAGAAGCGTAGAGCACTTTATAATTAAACTGTACTGGTGAGTGCCAAATTTTGCACGAGCAACAGAAAGCCTCTTAGGACAATCAACTGGTCCAATTTTTTGCCTTTCAAAATGAGGGTGGCTTGCAGTCCCAGCTTATTCCTAAGTAGCTTTCAGAGATTTAAAACAACAACAACAACAAAAAAGGATGTGGTATCTGCAGGAGTCCCAAGAATCTCAAAGACAAATGACACTATCTTGACTGGCTTCATTCCTACTGTCACATCCCATTCAAATGGCTTAAATTAAGTCCAAGTAGAAAAACTGTTCATTTGAGGTTAAAATAGCAGTATGAACTAAACAATTATGTAAACAAGAACTTGCTTTTCACAATGACTGATCCAACATGAACTCCAATGAACACAAGGGGGCAAGGACAGGAGTAAAAGAGCTCTGAACAAACACAGCTTTTTTCTTCCCTAAGCTAGACCATGACTACCTAACACCTACTATTAACAAATTGGTCAATTACTCATAGCATCCACATAAAATGCATATTAAGTATTTTTTTTTCTGGAAAATGGAGCTGTTTTCCTAGCATAAATAGATATCTTCATTAAAAAGCCCATCACAATACTGATAACAAAAGCCTGTCCTCTGAGATTCTTTCTACCTTGAAACACCTATCTTGAAATTCAATTTAGGGTTCCTTTCAAACTACTGAGCATCCTGAGAGTATTAAATATTCATCTGCAGCACCCCATATGAGCAAGATAAAAATCAGGCCATTTCCCAGAATATCCAGTCTCTAAAAGGGAACCACAGGATAGAGATGTGACTATACCCAGTAAATGTCAAAAGACAGTATGTGGCCCTAAGAAATAATTACCCCAAAAAGTGCTGCCCAGTCCCACCCTAACTCCTCTTTGTTGCTTTTAATAGTTGACAGTATTCACTATGTAACATTCAAATTTAAAATATCAAGTAACTAACCCAATCAGCAAGGGCTACTATCAATCAGATTTCACCTAACTAAAAACTGAAAGACAAGGCAGTTAATAACTCGCCTGAGGTCATCAATTCCAGAAAAATCATTTGTGCCTCAGTATGTTCTTCCTTTATGTCATTCTGGATTCTAGCCCTTGTTACATTTCATTTTTGCCCTGCTGCTGTTTTCCTCTTTTCTCCAGAGTAGTATTATGTTACTAAATTGCGGTACAACTAGATCGTCCGTTCTAGTGGAGATGGACGCCCAAAGGTTTCATCACCACAAAAGTTGGTTTACTGAAATCGTTTTTTAAAAATTTGGCACAGGGGATCCCTGGGTGGCTTGGCGGTTTGGCGCCTGCCTTTGGCCCAGGGCGCAATCCTGGAGTCCCGGGATCGAGTCCCGCGTCGGGCTCCCGGCATGGAGCCTGCTTCTCCCTCCTCCTCTGCCTCTCTCTCTCTCTCATAAATAAATATTTAAAAAAATAAAAAAATAAAAATAAAATAAAAATTTGGTACAGTGCTATGAGGGTGCCAGAAAATGAATATCCAAAATAGCTACCCTCCTGAGCTTTCTTTCCTTCCTGCTAACCCCAAAAATTCCATAAATGAATAAAGAAAACTTTTTAAATTATACAATTAAAAAGAAATAGCAAAAGAGACTCTAAAAAAACAAAAATTCTCTAACTAGACAATTATAAATAGTTACAACAAGAAAGATTAGGAGGGGACATCTGAAAAAACTAGTTTGGCTATCCAGGAAACTATGTAACTTCTGTTCTCAATTAAAGAGATCTCCAAACTGAGACAAAAAAAGTTAAAAACGAAGCCTAAAATAACAAAAGTAACGAGAGCACCTATCTCTAAGTTACACCTATCTCTAAGTTATTCTGCGTCTCTCCAAGCTAAAGAAGTTACTTCTATAGTACTGAAAATCTACAGAAAGACAAATGCAAAAACAAAAGATCAGGATTTCTTTTCTTCTCAACTTCCCATAATATTCAGTGGCCTTTCCAGATACTATTTCAAGTCCCCAATCCCTACATCCCCTGTTCTTCACCTAGAAATATCAGTACTCACTGTGCCCACATAATGGCACATAGGCACAATGGCAATAGGCAGCTGTCTGCCTCCTGTTCACCCTCCACCAATTCAATTGACAGTTGCTAGTAAAATTCATAGGAGACAGGAAAAGAACAAGAAAAGTTCCTCAATTGTAAAAAGGAAGGTAGAGAGAAATATATATATACAGTACAACAATCTATAGATGATCCAGAACAGCTCTCTTCAAATGCTGGAAGCCTTCTCATGTAGCAGAAGTCTGCTCTGTTCCAGAAAACAAAGTAGTAATACTGTGGGGAGCAGGGGGAAGGGTGGGTTGAGAGGTGACTTCTAACAAAAAGATCTTAAAGAGTTGCCCAGGGATCCCTGGGTGGCGCAGCGGTTTAGCGCCTGCCTTTGGCCCAGGGCGCGATCCTGGAGACCCGGGATCGAATCCCGCATCGGGCTCCCTGCAATGGAGCCTGCTTCTCCCTCTGCCTGTGTCTCTGCCCCTCTCTGTGTGTGTGTGTGTGATTATCATTAATAAATAAATAAAATCTTTTAAAAAAAAAGAGTCGCCCAAAACTGAAAGAGAGAACCAGGCCCACTAAGACCGACTCAATGCAGAAACTAAGTGAATACTTGTCAAGAATGCAGGATTTCTTAAACAGTAAGAGAACGTTTTTCCAAGCAAGTTAAGTAACCAGGAGTTTAATTTGATAAGATTTTTGTCCCACTGACGAGGAAAAAAAAAAAAAAAAAAAAAGGTAGAAGGTGAAGCCTGTAAAAATCTTTATTCCTCGACCATGGCTGTAATTGTGTAGTTAAGTCTGAATGAATGGAAGCAGCTGACCCTAATTGGAAAACAAAAAAGTATAATGTTAAAGAGTTCCAGTATCACTTACTTTGAATTATATTCATAAAAAGTCTAAAGCTTGTCCATTTAGAAAACAAATGATTGTTGATAATCTTAACGAGTATCTTTTGAATTATCAGTTGCTTAAACCAAACTACCCTTTAGGATGAGTCAATACCACTGAATTTTTTGAACTCTGTTGAGAGTTCAAAGTAAAAACTTGGGAACTGTAATTCATTTAAAATGGAGACCAAAGGGGTTTTTTTTTCCCCCAATGATTGAAGTAGATTTCATTTACTTCTATGTTTGGATAACAACATTATGGGGAACACAATTAAATTTCTAATAATTTACAACGATTCAAATACCAAGAATCACCTATGTCCCTCCTTCCTAAGGCTACTTACAAATCATGCTTATAGTACCAAGATTTTAAAGTGTGCTCTAGTTGCCTACTCAACAACGTTACTCACTGAAAAGATCAAAAGAAAAGAAAATTCTTCAGGAAAATTTCTATCAGTAAAAACACTGCAGTAAATAGCTCTGTACAAAAATCATTTTCTCCCTCATGGATTAATCCACCTTAACAGGGTTTTTGCTGATGAAGCTACAAATACTTCTATATAATGATTTAGTCAAACTAACAAGTATTTATTTAGAATCTACGATGTGTAAGGCACAGTGTGATATCATTCATAATCTCTGCCCCAGAGATTTCTACCTATTTAGAAAAACACATAAGGTAAGAAAGAACATAAAAGAATATAAAAATGTAAAGGAAGTATAGAGACAATAGATAGTACAGAACGTTAAAGGAAACAGTCTACTTTAGCTGAGCATGGCCAAGAAGCACACCTTCCCTTTTCCTCAGGAAATATGAATTCTGAACTCTGCCCAATAGTCTCTTTCATGTATGTTTTTGCGCTCATGCTCCAACAAAAGCACCGGAGTAACTAGTGGGAGAGATAAAGAAATGAGCAGAAGCCAAGCAATTTACAATTCCAACTTTGGCTGAACGTCTCTCCTGCTACTCTCTCATTCTTCTCTATTGCTTACATACAATTCGTTGCCCCCCCAAAAAGGGACCAATTACTAAAAAACACCCAGAAGTTTGGAATACAAGAAATAAGATGGAAAGGTTGACACACCTCCTCTACTTCCTCCCACTGGTAATGCTTTTCCCAAATTACCTGGTCTACAACATACCAAGACTGAGTCAAGAAGAGCAAATGTGGGTTTGGGACTTACTTATGCATAGACACTTCAGAATTTAACTTTAGAAGTTCATTTTATTACAATACAGATGTCCCAACAATACTATGGGACTTTACCTACACTGTTATTCTCAGGATCTCACTACCTGAACAGCCTACAAACACAAATTTAACAAGATACTAGTAAGAGTTTAACAATGAAGAAATAAAAAGCTTTTTCTTTTTGCTTTCAGTGTTTTAAAACAGAGGAACTCCAATTAAAAGACTTAAAGTAAAAGGCCTCACTTGGTTTTGTATCAGCTTAAACATGAAAAATCACTTATATGTTGCAGAGCATTAAAATTCTAATTACCCCCATAATATAAAAGATCTTGGAATTCACTCACTGACCCAAATTGGGTCATTTTTACCTAAGCATCTCAGTTTACTCTTCTGTAAAATGAATTTGACCAAATGCTAAGAGGACTGTAAGATCTTAAAATATCTTAGATTCTACTAACAATATAGTAACAAAATTAACACCCTGTTGTTGTAATTTTAACATATGAAAGTATTTAATTTTTTTTAAACAGTACTAATCTTCCTCTAGTTCTAAATATAAACTGTGACATTAATTACATAAAACTCTGACAAACTGTATGTTTAACCTCTAAGTCACACAAAATGTATTCGGAGAAAAGCATCTGCCACGTGGGAATTATCTACAGTAAAATAACAGTGGTCAGATTAAACCAATTCATCCTCCTTACAATACTTGGAATTCTACTCTCATGCCAAAAAGATACCCATGTTAGCACACGAGGAAATTCTTATCTTTTCCTTCTTAAATTCAAATTTTAAATACTTCTCTCTCTCTCTCTCTCTCTCTCACACACACACACACACACACACACAAACACACAACACACCCAGGCAGGCAGAGAGAAACAAATGAAGCATTATAAATTCTTTTTTTTTTTTTTTCCTGTGACAAGGTGAATGCAAAACAAAGTAATCTTGCCCTCTGCATTGCAGAGAAATAGTTCATGCAACCAATGGGAGAAACGAATACATCAGAGATTTTAACTGTCATGAACTTCGGATGTTAGCCCCAAGAAAAAATTTTATTTACAAAATAGTTAAGAATATTTTTATTTCAACATACTTATTAACAAAGAAATTCTATAGAACAGCTGCATTGAGAATTCTAAGTAGAGACACACTGCAGTGCTCTGAAAGGAAATGTTCTCTTCTCTAACAATGACAGCATCCTTTTTTCAGTATATTAACTGAAAAGATACAAAGAGCAAATAGACTCTAGGGAACAGTATGAAAAACAGGACATTTTGGCTATCACTTCTGGTCACATATTGGTTACAAAGCTCTCAGGCTGTTTTGCAAGAGAACGCTGGTTAATCTTTCACCTACCAAAATAACTAGTGTCTTTATTCTACATCAAAACTGATTACATCTTACCATATAAATTAAAATTAAGGCTTGGTTTCAAAATCCTGTCTTGCATAGCCTAGAGCCTAGTTCTATACCAACAAACTGATGAAGAAAACTAGGCAATCACTCAAATAATTATTACTTATAAAAGTGTAAAGATCTGGAAATGGGAGTTTTGCACTTCATTCTTTCCATTATAGCTTCATTTCTCCTCTTTGCTAAACACACACCAAGTCTTCATAAGCCCAAATTTCAAAAACTACCAGACCATTTAGTTGCATTACATAATAGGATCATATTTCATTAATGTTAAGCATGCATTCTCACTGAACAGATGCTTAGCTTTCCCCTCACGGCTCAACTTATTAGAAAATTAACAAATAACTTTGAGTTTTAAATGCAATGCAACAAAATTATTGCAATTCTCCAAGTCTTAAAGTAATACTACATATCTAGAAGTAATTCTGGTCAGGATACTTGATTTTAGAATCCATTAAAAAAGAGATTTTGTCCAGTAGACTCATGAATAGGGCAAGCCTGAAATACAGCTCAAATAGAAGTTGCTACGTGGACTGAAATAAAAAGGTATCCAGTTATAAATACCACCTTACTTTATACTGCATAAGGATTTCTACAAAGGTTCAAAATTGATTTGTAAAGTAAATCCTATTTTAGGTGTATCAGAAATGCTCACTATTACAAAATCACAGTTAAAACCTTTCACACAGTAAATCATCTAGATAGAGAAAAAATGCGATTTAAACTAGAAACCAGATATGCTTAGAGAAAAATCCAAATGCCTTAAGTTTCTCAGAAAGTTAAAATTAAATTTCAATAGTAATTGAGTCACAACATCAGTAATGTAAAAATTTAGCTATTTAACAAGTAGGTAGCTCATCCTTTGAGTTACCACAAAACCTCACTTAACTGTAATTTGACCTTCCACCAGCACCCAGAACACAGAAGATGGGGGGGGGAAAAAAGATATGAAGTACTTTTGTTACTCGGTGTAGTTTTTTTTTCTCAACCAATACAAGGGAACTTTTTAGTACTTAACAGCCTAGTCTATAATCTCTGAAGTAACAGTTACATTACTTTCTTCTCTCTAAGGGCGGTGGGGGGTGGTTAAAACAGGGGCTGGTGTTAGGCAACATATATAAATCCACACACGAGTGACCTGTCACTGTCAAGTCCTCATAGGGCCTATAAGCTAAACTCTCATACACATTTGGAGCACTAGACTCAGTCACTTTGTAACTAACCTGGCTGCTAATCAGTGCCTGACTTTACACTAAGGACTCAGAAAAATTATTTTTCAGTCGGTAAAATATAAATATCTACATTTAGAAGTCTTTACTTACAATATTACATCGTTACTATTTATCTTTTGATTCCTATCCTAAAAGAAGGCACGCATTCCTAAGAATTCTGAAAATTAAACTACTCAGGCATCAACCACCTTGACAGGATTGCTTATTGTAGTAAGAGGATTTAAAAAGACACCTAAGTCTCAGAATCAGAGTAGCAAAACTAAATTACATGGCTGACTCAGAAGAGTCACTGAGTTACTGGCCTTGGGCATGCATATTCCATATTTAAATGTAGCTACATTACAAGTAAAATACTTTTGTTGCCACTGATAAATTTAGTATTTGTCATTTGTAATAAACCACACTTATTTATCAAAATAAAGTATTACCAAAAGGTAGACATCTACAAGTAGTGCATGTCGGGATTTCAAATAAAATCAAAAAAATTCAAGTAAAATTCCCAAATAGAGAAAATGAGGCAGATTCGCATCGAATCCAAAAATGTTTGTTTTAAAACTCCCCCCAAAACATAAAATCATTGAACAGCACTAAAATAATTAAGGCCTACACCACTTTCTTCAAGTTCTTTGCTGCGGCCCAAATTTCAGCCAGCTTCAGCATCTGAAGTAATACGGTTAGGTGGATGGCTAACTAAACGTTTTTAAAGGACTTCGTCAAAATTCAGGATGTTATGATAAACACGTTTTACTAGAAGAGGACAAGCACAAGTCATGCAGGCAAAGTTATAATTTTTAAGATAAAAGGCAAAAAAGTTTGCATAGTAGCTACAGGAGTAACGACCCCGTGTTTCGTGCTATGGATCTGCTTCTCCCTTTGCAGCTCCAGCCTTACAGGAGGCTGCATGGTGGACTCACCCCGCGGAGCCCCTCTCCCTACGTGCGCGCACACACACACGCACACACACACACACACGCACGCACACACGTGTCCCTCCGAACAGTAGGTGCACTGTCCTGCGCTGGGAGCGTCAAACAAAAGGCCTGCTTGAAGACGAACTCCCGGCCCGACCCCGCACGGCTGACGACTGGGTCCAAAAGCTCGTGGGTGTGGCTGCCGTGTTTCCTGGAGGGGGGCGCGGAGGGCCGGCCGGGGCGGCCGCCGGTGCCTGCCCTCCCCCTCCGCTTTCGCTTTGTGCTCACAATGCAGCTCCGGCACAGCGCTCCCTCGGCTCGCGGCCGCCGCCATGTTAGACGCGCTCTCCATGTGCCCGCGGGCCCCGCCACCCCCTCGGCCCCCGCCGGCCCCACGCCCCCCCGCGGGCCCCCTCCGGGCGGCCTCCCTCCCCCCGCCCTGTACGGTCCCGGAGGGGCAGGGAGCCGCGGCGGAGAATCTCGGGATGGAGTTGAGCGTGAGGCTGGGGGGGGGGGGGCACCTAGACAATCGGAACAAAGAAGGAAACGTGGGGGCGCCCGTCGGACGGGGGCGCCGGGGGTGCGCGGCACGTCGAGGCCCCACTCAACACGGGGCCTGGTGCAGAAGCAGTCCCCGGCGAGGCTGCGGGGGGGAGGCCGCCGGCAGGCCCGAGGCACCAGGCCCGAGGCGGCCGGGCAGCCCCGGGCCCCTCCCCGCACCCCCGCACCCCCCCGCGGGCCCTCGGGGCGGAGAGCGGGCATCACCGCGGGGCCGGCGGCAGGACGCGCCCGGCCTCACGCGTCCCAGCCCCGAGGCCGGAGGCGACGACGAGCGGCCGGCCCAGGTGACAGGCACCTCCCGCAGCCGCCCGCGGGCGGGGCGGGGCGCGGCGTGGGTGCGGGTGCGGGTGCGGGGGCTGCGCCGGGGCCGCCGAGCATCCAGCCCCCCCGCCCCCGCCAGCTCCTGGCACCTTTTTCTTCTCCAGGTTCCGGAGTTTCTTGTCGATCACCCCGAGGATCTGCTTCATGGCCTCGGTCTGGACAGCGCCGGTGCCGGTCGCGGGGTGCTGGGAGGCGGGCGCAGCCGCCCCGGCCCCCGCCGCCCCCGCCGCCGCCGCCGCCTCGCTCCCGGAGGAACCCGACGGGGGCGGCGGGCCCGACGACTTGCTGCCGCTTCCGCTGTGGCTGGTGGCCGACGGCATCTTCAGACCGGGAGAGGAGACAAGAAAAAGCGGGAGAGAGGAAGGACGAGAGCGGCGAGTCAGGCGGCGGACGGGGCGAGACGCGGGACAAAACGCGCAGCGGGCGGGAGGCTGCGCGAGCGGGCGGGCGGGGCGGGGCGGGGGCGGGGACGGGCCGGCGCGCGCCGCCGGGGCAGGAAGACACCGAGGGCGCGCGCGCGACCCGCCAGCGGGGCGCCCGGCCCGGCCCGGCCCCGCCCCCCGCCCCCCGCCGGCCTACCCGCCCCGGGGCACCGAGGCTCGCGCCGGGGGCGGGGCCGGGCAGCGCCGGCCGCCAACGGCCAGGGCAACGGTCCCCGCCGCCGAGGGGGGCGGGAGGAGGGAGGAGGGAGGAGAAGGGCGCTGGTGACGGCCCGCGGCGGGGGGCGGGGGGCGGGGGAAGGGCACTCGGGGCAGCTCGGGGCAGCTCGGGCAGCGGCCGTGTTCCCCGTCGGCGCCTCGGTCCGGGTGGCGCTCACCGTGCGCGCGCGGAGGCCGCTGGAGGTCCCGAGGGGGCGGCCGAGGGGGCGGGGGTGGCTGCGCGTCCCGGGCAGTGTCGTGCGCTCCGTGGGCGCAGGCCGCTCCGCCCTGTCCCCGCCGCGCCGAGCGCCGCTGCTAGTGAGGCGGAGAGCCGCGAGCGGGCGGGACTTGGGCGGCCGGCCTCCGGGGCGGAGGGGGCCTTCGCCGCCGCTCGGGCTGCCCGGCGCGAACGCCTGCGGGGAAGGGCGGCCCCGGCCGCGTCCCGCCGCCCCCGCGCCCGCCGCCGGCCCGGGGGGTGAGAGAGGGGGCGCCCGCTCGGCGCGGGGGCGCGGGGCCGCGGGGGCTGCGGGGCGGCGCCTCGCGGGCGGAGCGGCGGCGCGGCTGGGGTCCTTCAGGCGGGGTCGCCGGGCACCCCGGCGGGGACAATAGGTGTCAAGCCGCTGGCCGGGAGCTGGCGCCTGCCCCGTGCGGAGCCCGCGGGGGGGGGGGCGGGGGGCGCGGGGGCAAAGGTGCCTGCAGGCGAGGGGTGCGCGCAGCGCCTGGTGCACAAGCCCTGCCGCGTGCTCGGCCAGCACACGCGCGCACCCCGGAAGGTGTCTCGAAAAAAAAAAGACGGTTCCGCCGCTTTCCGCACAGAACATGCACCCGGCAGGTGACCTAGGAGCCCTGCGTGGAACCCGCGGCTCCGTAGCAGCCTTAAGCCCCCGGACTCGGGTTAAAAGTCATCCCCTCCGTACCTTAAGACGACCCTTAGCCGACAAGCCCGGGTATTAACAAATTAGGCTCTTGTTTTCTTTTTTGTCTCGGATTTACCTGATACTCTTTAAAAAGAGAGCGTTGCATGAATACAAAAAAACAAAAAACCTTCTTCTGCTCCAAGAGGGTAAGACAGACCGACCCGTCCTGTCATTGAAGCGGGGGCGGGGGGTGGACAGTGAACCCAACACGGGCGAAGAGGGGGAAGAAAATGGATTAAAGACCCCAGTCAACGGGGAACTTCAGCCACCTAATGTCTGACAATAGTAAATGACCAGCGCATAATTCAAATTCTCGGAAAAGGGGTTTTTGAAGAGGGCTCCACGGGAGCCCAGCGTTCCCTGGGGAATCAGGGCCTCCTGGGAGCCGCAGCCCCGAGGCCCCGGCGCTGCACCGTGGGTCCAGCCCCGTCCAGGTGTTCTTGCGCACCTGAATGCGTGCGGGGAGCTCTCTAGTGCTAGGCATTGCGAACAAAACGAAACTATCTTCGCGGAATTTCATCTTAAGCGTGGAAAAGAAAAGCGACTGTCCCATAGTGGAACGGTACAGAGGAAGTCAAGAGCCACCCGGGTAGGTGGTCAGGAAAAGCCCTTAGGGGCACCTGAGGCAAGATTGGAGGACACGCGCGGAAGGATGCCACGCAGTTAACCTTGAAGGCAGGATTTTCCAGGTACAGGGAGCACCCAGGTGTCGGGGTCTGAGATGGGAGCGCGCTGGCTGGGCTCAAGAACAGCCAGCAGGCCACCGGCTGAAGCAAAGTAGAAGAGGTCAAGGACATAAAAGAGGCGCCGTGTTTTGGAGCCCGCCCGGGCCATCACGAGGACTTTGGAGGACTTTGGCCTTTGCCGAGTGAAATCCATAGTTTTCATGCAGCAGAGTGACGTGGTCAGCCTTGGCTTTTTTTTTTTTTTTTTTTAATGATAGAGAGAGAGGCAGAGACACAGAGGCTGAGGGAGAAACAGGCTCCATGCCTGTTTGGCATGGGAGACTCGATGGGACTCGATCCCGGGTCTCCAGGATCGCTCCCTGGGCCAAAGGCAGGCGCTAACCCGCTGCGCCACCCAGGGATCCCCAGCCTGGGCTTTAAAAGAAATCCTCCTGCTGCTGTGTAAAGAATTTACCGTTGTGGGTGGATTAGAGGTGAGACGGCGAGTGGGGCAAGCGCCCAAGGTGGGAGCCCAGTGAGGAGGCTATTGAAATAATATGGCCCAGAGTCGGTGGTAGCCAAGGTCAGGGCGTCACAGTGAAGGTGGCAAGGATGTGTGGCTGGATGCTCTGTATCGTGATAATAGAACCAACAGAATTTGCCAACAAATTGTAAGGTGCAAGAGAAGTCAAAATTGGCCTAAGGTTATTCAAGATTGAAGCACCTGCACCGCTAGGCCCAGAGGCTGGAAAGGAAGACTTAAAATCCTTTAATCCCTTGCATCTCTTAGTATGCTCACCCTGCCTACTCCCACTGTCAGAACCTCAGGCCCTACCCTGGGCCTACTGTATCAATCCGCATTTTAACAAGATCCTCAGCTGATTTGCATGCACATTGAACTTTGGTTGGGGGGGGTGTGGAATCACTGCTTTATTCCTTAGAACTTAACCAATGTCTTTAAGATCAGACATGAAAGATTCTATTAGACAAATTCTCCCCAGATGGACAAGAAACTCCAGAGATGGAGCACAGCACTCCGTTTTTAACACCATCACACACATACACACAAGCCCCCTCCCCCCCTCCCCCATGATTCTAAAGTTTGGAGACCTCTTAATGTACGATTTGGGTTTGAGCTGAAGAGGGCTTGTGAGAAGGAGGGGTCTCCTCCGCCTTTCACTGGCACATCATACAGTAACCATCATAGAAGCATAAAGGCCCATAGTCAGCTAAGTTAGGCTTTTCTTCAAAGAAAAAGGAAAGATGACAACACAGGTGACAAAGATTCTCACTTGAGGGCGGGTATCTCACAGCCCCAGTATATCAACATAGGCTAGCTTATGCTGCAGTAACAATCCTAAAAGGTCTGTGACTTAAAACAGGGGTCTGCAAGTCCAGGGCCAAGTGGCCTTTTGTTTTTGTAAAGCTTTTTTGGGATGCAGCCACACCCATTCATGTGTATGTTTTCTATGGCTGCTTTCATGCCACAGCAGAGCAGAGTTGAGTAGTTGTGGCAGAGACAGTATGGTGTGCAAACCCTAAAATACTCCTGCTTTACAGAAAGAAGTTTGCCAATGCTCTGCTTAAATGATACACATCCATTGTGGTTCAGCAGAGGGCTATGCTTACAGCAGTCAGTAGATTAAGGCTGATGAAGAAACCATATCTCCTGTGTTGCTGATTATTATAAGGAAAGAGAACTAGGGAGTATCTCTAGTCAAATACCCCAGAGACACTTGCCACATGTGTGCTCACACCCCACTGGCCAGAAAGAATCACATGATCCCACAACCAAGAGGTGCTATCAAATGCCTAGCAGCAAGCCAGGTAAACCAGAAGTATTTGGTGAATGTACATACCTGTGTCCATGCTCTCACTTCCTACAATACAGTGATCCCAATCCCATCTCCTTGGTTTTTGGACATTTTCACAGTTGTGTATTCAGGTCAGCAAGTCCAGGAAGACCAATACATTTTAAGGCAAATCACTGTCTTTTAGTTTGATGCCTTGGTCCCAGCAAACCAGTTATCTCTTTCCTACTTGACAGAAAGGTAACTGAAGCTATGTTTATGTGAATTTTTAATCTTTTTTTGTAAAGATTTTATTTGACAGCACAAGTAGGAGGAGTGGCAGAGGGAGAAAGAGAAGCAGGCTTCCCGCTGAGTAGGGAGCCAGATGATGTGATGATGTGGGGCTATGATGCGGCACTCAATCCCAGTACTTCAGGATCACGACCTGAGCCAAAGGCAGATGCTTAACCAACTGAGCCACCCAGGCGCCCCGGGATTTCTAATCCTTTACTGTTTTTTTAACCTTTTTTTTTTTTTCTAATTCAAAGCCATGCAGTAGCTTGGGGGCATTGTATCACTGAAGAAACAAAATTTTTTTCCCAGCAAACCAGTGGGAGAAACAGCATATGCCTATCCAGGAACACCCTGGAGATACTGTGAGTTCAGTTCCAGACCATCACAATAAAGCAAATATTGCAATAAAGTGAATCAAATGAATTTTTTGGTTTCCCAGTACATATAAAAGTTATGCTTACACTATACTGTAGTGTATTAAGTGTGCAGTAATAGGTTTAAAACATAATGTATAAGCCTTAATTTAAAAGCATTGCTAAAAAAAAATGCTAACCATCATCTGAGCTTTAAGCAAGTCATAATCACTAATCACAGAACACCATAATAAATATAATAATGATGAAAAAGTTTGAAATTCTATGAGAATCACCAAGATGTGACACAGACACTAAGTGGGAAGATGCTGTTTGCTTGACCCAGGGTTGCCACAAACCGTCAATTGGTAAAAAAACAATATCTGCAAAGCACAATAAAATGAGATATGCCTGTAAATGGAAAACACTCCAAAGATGTTGGTTTTAAAGTTATATTCAATATTAACATATTTTAATAACACAAATCTCCTAAGTTGACATTTATTTCATTCATTAGACCACGGCACTCTGAAGTCTTCACAGGCAAGTGAAGTGAATAATTGAACTACTTATCCTGATCATTTTGGCAAAATAGTCCAGCTACTTCAACTTCAATCACCCAATAAACTAATGCCAAGCTTATTTATAATAAGGAACCGAGGGGAACTTTCATCTGAATCATGTTCCCTCTCTGTGTCAGATTGACAGAAACCTAGTCTAGGTATGAACTACAGTGTTCATACAGCTAAGGCTGTATGTCTTTTAAATTTGTTTAAAGTCTTTTAAATTTGTTTTTCAGTCATTTTACTACAAGTGAGCTATAAATATTTTTCCAGTTCTGCCCTGTTAAATGATAATGTTGCAATTATTCGTCCATGTGTCCTTGAGTCCCCACTAGACTCTGAGCCTTACAAGAGAAGGTAGTTGTTTTGTTTAGTTTCTTGTCTCTGCATTCTCAGAAGCAATAATATGCCTGGCACAAATGTTTTTTTAAAGATTTATTTATTTGAGAGAGCTAGCAGGGAGGGATGGAGAGGGAAGGAGAAAGAATCTGAAGCAGACACCACACTGAAGAGCCCAATGTGGGGCTCCATCCCACTACCCTGAGATCATGACCTCAGCCAAAACCAAGAGTCAGACACTCAACCAATGAGCCACCCAGGCACCCCCTGGCACAAATGTTTTGTCAGTAAACATCGCTTACTATATTAACATAGCAGTATGGTATTGATATTATTCTTATTGTTGATCCATACTGCCTCTTACATGGTGGTCATCAGCTGAGATAACATTCTTTTCTACTTACATTTTCATGTGTCCACCTTAATTTTAAGTTAACATCACTTTTAGAGATATGCTTCATATTCTGTAGAGGTACAATTCATCCAGAATAGTCTTTTAGGATTTCACAAAATACTGTCGTTTCTAATTGAACACTCTCAGAAGCTACGCACTATTTTCAACATAATAGCAAAAATACTTTGACCGCAGGCATTAAAATGTTCCATAGAGTTACTTACGTGAATTGTACATTCTCTTCACTTAATGTTCCCATTTCAATGGTTCTCAACCTGTGGCAAATTTTGCTCCCCTGAGGATATTTGGCAATGTCTGGAGGTATTTTTAAGTGGTCACAACTTGTTGGGGAGGGGGGGCACTGACATCTAGCGGGTAGAGGCCAAGGATGCTTCAACATCCTGCAGTGCACAGGACAATGCAGAATTATCGAGATGAAAATACTGATAATGCTGAAATTGGACAACTCTATTTTTTGAGGCCAGAAATGTAGTTATTTGTTCCAGTACTTCACAAGTAAAAATATTCAGATGACAATGATGAAAAAAAAGTCTTTAGAAAGACGATGTGCAGAGATGTAACACTGAACTATAAACAGATTATCATCTTGCGTCTTGGCAACTGATGCATAATCATGGTCTCTCTCAGGCAATACATGGTATATACTCATTTCTTCCACTAATACTTACAACCCACTGTGAACAATAATCTTCTGAGAAAATTTCCTTCACAGCAACATTAGAAGGAATGAAACTTTGTGTATCTCAAAGTTACATGCTAGGAGAATATAAGTGCAAAGGTAACTAGCTTATTCAGGATTGTTTCTACAATTGTTTAGGATCTGTATTATGTCAAGAATAACTTTCCCACCTAAGAGCAGACCTGCCCCTACATTAACAGTTAACCCTTCAGGTGTTAATAACATTTTCTCCTTTTTGAGGGTCTAAGAACTAGACTGTTTAAAGGTCTCCTAAGCACTCAATGGCTAAACTAAAGACATGGAAATTGTTACTGAAAGATGCAGGTCCTCTGTTACTTTTTTTTTCTTGTATAAATCTCCAGTAAGTGGAGACTCTGCAAAGGAGAGAGGTATGGAAGCCCCAGCTCACCATAAGGCTCATGCTTTATCGGGTGTTTCTCAAAATGGGCACTGCCCACGACCTTCCAAACCACCTGAAGCACTGAGAATGAAGGTCCCTGAACTCCACCCCAGATATTGCAGCTAGAGCCCAGAATCTGAGGCTTAGAAACATGCATTTTATAAACCACAAACTCCCCTTTGCACATTTAAGTTTGTCAATCTCTGCTCCATAGACATAGCATGCTTATTTTTGCCAAAATAAGGACCATCGACATTCAAACAAAAACTCCTCTTCTCAGGGTACCTTCTTCTCTTTCCTCCCAGGGAATGCTGTGAGGGGCTTTTAAGTAGGGCATGTTGATAATCCCCAGCTAGGCAGGAAAGGACCAAAACACGTGTTGCTGATTTGGGCAAGAGCAATCGGATTCCGAGATCGGAGAGAAAATGCTCAGAGAAATAGGCTGTGCAGAGAAAACAAGCAGAATGTCAAAGGGAAGGTAGGATCAGGGAAAGAAAAAGAAAGGTGACTCAGCAGATCTTTAATCTACTAATGTGCCTTATGCCTGGAAAGTTGATGGCTGAGGAAGAGGAGCAGGAAAGGAGCAGGGGAGCTAAAAGGCCAACAGGCTTCACACTCACCTGGGGGCCTACGTAAGCCCCTCCCCTCACAGGACCCTATCCCCAGTGGGGGCATGTGCGGGTCCCCGCAGCTGATAATTCACATTCCTGATTAAGTCCTCTACTGACGTGAGTGCTGCTGGGCTGGAAACCACACTCTGAGAAGCACAGGATACAAAGAATTTTTTTTTTTTTTTAAGGTTTTTGGGTTTTTTTAGATCATTGGAGCAAGGGGAAAAAAACTAAGGGGAAGACGAAATTTTAGAAGGTAGTCAAAAGTAACAGTAGTATACTCTAATACGATGTTTTATGCATCCACTTTTTGTCATATTCTCCTCTCCAAGAGTCCAGAAGAGAAAAATAGATTGGCTAGGTCATACTGGCTTAAGATGTTGCTTCTGGAGGACAACGAGAGAAGGAACCAGCAAACTTTTGCCTAGATTCTTCTGGTCTAAACCAAATGTCTGCGGCAGCCCTGTCCTACTGCACAGTCATATTTCTTGGTATTCTTTTGAGTTAGAGCTGGTGACTCTTCTCATGAATGCTATGCTAATATCCACCTGACGACTGTAGAGGCCAGTTCTTTAGGACAGTGCAGGCTGGTTCAACGAGAGAAAAAGAAGAAGTAATAATACAGGAATAAAATACAAATCATAATTCAAGGTACAGATGACCCTTGAGCAATGAGGGAGTTAGGAATGCTGACCTGACACCCTCCTCTGCATAGTGGAAAATCCGTATATAACTTTTGACCCTCCCAAAGCTTAGCTACTAATAATCTATTGTTGACAGGAAACACTACTCATAGTATAAACAGTTGATTAGCCCATATTTTGTTTGTTATATGTATTATATGTTCTATTCTTACAATAAAGCAAGCTAGAAAAAAAGAAAATGGTATTAAGAAAATCATAAGAGAAAATGCATTTACATTAATGTACTATATATGTATTGAAAAAAATCTGCTTGTAAGTGGACCCCGCCATCACAGTTCAAACCCCTTGTTCCAGGGTCACCTCTATTTTTAAAACCTTTGTTTTCTTGAAATTGCAAGAGTAATACAAACTAGTAGCAAATAGGTCAGGTAAGAAGCACATTATGCAAAAAAGCAAATTTAACAGTTCAACATATTGTATAATAGTTTTATTGAGATACAATTAACATGCCATAAAACTCATCCTTTTAAAGTGTACTATTCAGTATTTTTTAGCATATTCACAGAGTAATGCAAATATCACCATTCTCTAATTTTAGTACATTTTTATCACCCCCCAAAGTAACATGTACCCATGAGCTCCCCATTATTCCCTCCTCTGGCCACTAGCTACCACTAACCTAATTTCTGTCTCTGTGAATTTGCCTATTGTGGACATTTTATATAGATGGCCCTATATAGTATGTGGCCTCTGTGTCTGGCTGATTTCACTTACCAGAGTATTTCCAAGATTCACCCATGTTATAGCATATATTTCATCCCTTTTTGTGACTGAACGGTATGCCAATGTATGAATTCCATTCATCAGCTGATGGACATGTGGGGTGTTTCCACTTCTTGGTTATTATGAATAATGCTATGAACATCTGTGTACAAGTTTTTGTGTGAACATATGTTTTCAATTCTCTAGATATATTCTTAGAATAGAATGCTTGAGTTAAGTAATAACTCTGTGTTTTTTTGTTTGTCTTGTTTGTTTCAAAGATTTCTCTTTTTTTTTAAGTAATCTTTACACCTGACGTGGGGCTTGAATTCACAATCCCAAGACCAAGAGTCACACATTCTACTGACTGAGCCAGCCAAGTACCCCCATGTTCATGTTTTTGGGCAACAGCCAAACTGTTTCTCAAAGCAGCTACACCATTTTACCCTCCTACCAGCTCTGTATGAGGCTTCTGATTTCTCCACACCCTCGCCAACACTTATTATCCGTTTTTTTTTTTTCTCCTATTAAAGCTATCCTAGTGAATATATCTCTGTGAGAAGTGGTGTGCATCAAACCCCCCAAGGTTTAAACAGGATTAACTTCTTTAATCAAGGACTTACATAAAGATTAACATCTTTAAACAAGGATTAACTTCTCTGTTTTGGGTGGCTTAGATGTGATTTTGTGAGAAAGTAAGGAAATACAATTATATTTCAAGGTGTCTTTTAACTTTACGGTTAGAATCGTCATTCTATCGCCCTGCTATATACATTCCCAGGCAATTCTATGAAGTACCTCGCTAGTGAGTCCTTGAGAAAGTACCAGATGAATAACACTGGCAGTGGATAGACACTCAGACAAGTCTAATGATTAGGACTTGACTCAAAGTTAGGCAAAAATAGACAGTCACTTACCTTAAAAGCTTGATTTTCACATTAGGAAGACTTGTCAGCCCCCTTCTTATTTCTCCAACAGTCTGTTCACTCAACAAATACTTTCTTATACCTGAGTGTGCCAGGCACTGTACATGTTGGTACACAATGCTGTATAAGACATAGTCCCCACAGCCTAAAGGAAATCAATGTTGAAAAGGGTAGACTGACATATAATGAAATAAAATTCAGTGTCGTATATACCTCAGTGAGGTAACACTACAGTCACCAAAGTAGCTAAAACTTAAAAACTGAAATGGCTAAGTAATGGCGAGAATGTTCAGCAACTGGCACTCTCAAACACTGTTGATGGGAGTAAAAAATTGACCCACCCACTATAGAATAGTATTTGGCAGCAGCTCCTAACGCTGAATATTCCCATACCCTACAACCCAGAAATTCTACTTTAGATACATACCTAATAGAAATGCACATATAAGGTAGCTGAAGGATATAGATAAGAATGTTCATAGCAAACTGTTCTTAAATAGCTAAAAATGGAAACAATTCAAATGTCTACAGTAGTAGAAAAGGATAAATAAATTATACAACAGAACACCACACAGCAGTGAAAATTAACAAACTGTTATTAGTAACAACATGGGTGATTCTCATAACACAGAATGTTGAATTAAAGAAGCTGGATGTGAGGGTATGGAAGCTTTTTAAAAGGGCAAACTAATTTATAGGACAAGAAGTCAGAACAGTGATTGCTTTTGAGGCTAGGTAATGCCTGGGATGAAATAAGAGGGCTTTGGAGGTCCCTGCAATATTCTATTTCTTTTTTTTTTTTAAGTTTTCTTTTTAAGGAATCTCTACATGCAATAAAGAGTTTGAACACATGACTCTGAGATCAAGGTTTATGTATACAATGGAATATTACTCAGCCATTAGAAATGACAAATACCCACCATTTGCTTCGACGTGGATGGAACTGGAGGGTATTATGCTGAGTGAAATAAGTCAGCCGGAGAAGGACAATCATTATATGGTCTCATTCATTTGGGGAATATAAATAATAGTTAAAGGGAATAGAAGGGAAGGGAGAAAAAAATGGGTAGGAAATATCAGAAAGGGAGACAGAACATGAAGACTCCTGACTCTGGGAAACGAACTAGGGGTGGTGCAAGGGGAGGAGGGCGGGGGGTGGGGGTGAATGGGTGATGGGCACTGAGGGGGGCACTTGATGGGATGAGCACTGGGTGTTATTCTGTATGTTGGCAAATTGAACACCAATAAAAAATAAATTTATTATTTTAAAAAAAAGTTGCATGCTCTACTGACTGAGCCAGCCAGAGACCCCACAATATTCTTTTTTAAGAGAGAGAGAGATAGAAGGGGGGGAGGAACAGAGGCAAGAGAGAGAAAGAATGGCAAGCAGGCTCCACCCTCAGGATGGAGCCCAACGTGGGGCTCAATTCCACCACCCCGAGATGGTGACCTGAGCTGAAATCAAGAATCATATACCTAACTGACTGAACCTCTTTTTTTAGAGAGAAAGAAAGAACAATATTCTATTTCTTGATGTGAGAGTGACAGTTACACTGATGTATTCACTTTGTAAAAATTATTGAGCTGCTGCACACTAAAACAGTTTGCAGATTTCTGTATGTATGTTATACTTTAATATAAATGTCTCCTTAAAAGATTTCACTTTCTTATGGACACAAATCTGGGCAAAACCAGAAGCCTGTACAAGAAAGAGAGATGGCTCACAAGTCAGAGTGGTTAACTCTGTATAGGAGGAACCAGGGAAGGCTCTCTGAAAATGTTGCCAGAGCTGGATTTTTGAAAGATGGATTTTACAAGCAGACAAGAGCAAATAAAGGAAAGAGGCATTGCAGGCAGAGGGAGCAGTATGCGCAAAAGCACACAGAGGCATAAAATCGTATGGTGTGTTTTAGGAATCATAAGCAGTTTTATATTGTTGGAGTATTAAGTGGAGAGGGATGGTAGGGAGGGAAATGCAGATGGTAAGACTGGCCAGGTAAGCAGTGACCAGGTCCTGAAAATCCCTTTCATTCCAGCTAAACAGTTTGGCTTGAACTGTAGATCTTAGGTTTTCCATGGAAATATATTCCCCTGAAGCTCTGACAGAAAACATGAGCTATCTCATTGGAAAAATGCGCACATACAGTTTTGCATATCATTCACAATTCTTCTGATGCCCGTCCATTGACTTCTGCTTCATACATCTCAGATTAAGAATCCCATCCTTGCAATAGATAAATGGAGATTAATTAAAGAGCTTTAAACACAACAGAGACAGGATCAGATTTATATTTTAGAAAGATAAATGAATGCAATATGGAGGTTAGATTGGAAATCAGGCCAGGGTGACCTATAGGAACTGATTAAAATGGTAAAAGAACAAAGAAGAACTTAACAACTACATGTCAGAGCTGAATTCTATGGGTGTTCATAAGTAGAATCATCAAGGATTGGTGGCTGGTTAAATGTGATTGAGGGCAAAGATAGCCCTTGGGATTCTCCTGTGTTTCTACCTTGAGTTAGGGTCAGACCACCTACTAAAGGAAGGAATTAGAGAGTGTCAGGGACATTTGGGTTAAAAACTATCCTCTTTCTCAGAAAGAAGTAGATGATACCCTAACTCGTTAGGCTTCAGGTGCATTCTGATTAGTGTTGGGGCCCAGGCTGCTGACCTCTGGTAACATCTGCATTTGGGCCTAAGGCCTGGGCAAGAGCAGATCAGTCTGCATGCACAAATTCATAAAAGCAGTAAGATTTTGCCTTGGGAAATGTAAGCAGATTCTGACACCCACCATCACTCCTTGTCCATATGTATGAACTAAAAGAGCTGTGTAAGGGAAGGACTCTAACATTTGGGTCCCAGGCCTACTGTGGCATTGAGCCATGAGAGCTAAATATGATATTTATAATGGAAGATTCCAGCCCCCTACTTCCAGAACTGAAACACTCTTGGGCTTAGACCATCAAAACACTTTCTTTCACTGGATAAGGATTACCCTGGGCTCTTTGGTGGACATTTGTGCCTGGTCACTGCAGATCACACTGCAATGGATAAACACTACCCAAGGACAGAGGACTAGCACAGTCTGGTGTTTTGCTGACAGTCAAGCAGTCAAAGAGAATACAAGCATATTTTCCAGTTCCATTTATTAAGACAATTTGAACCTTTGGAATCTGAAGTTATCACACCAGGCAGACAAGCTGAAGGCTCTAACTCATCTGATTTGAACATTAAGAGGAATGTGACCTCATTTTGAACCCCAGGGGAGTGAAACAGGATATATTGGTTTAATCAGATTTGCATTTTGTAAAAGATCACTCTGGCTATTTTAGAGAAAATGGAATGGAGGGAAGCAAATATGGATGCAGGAGTACAAGAAGCCACTATAATCAGTGAGGTGAGAGGTGATGGTGGCTTGAACCAGAGACTGGAGGGTATATGGAAGCAAACGGAATGAATTTAATATATACCCATGTAGGTTAGAAAGAGACTAAATGGGGGTGGGGGGTTACCTGTGTGGCCCCAGTCAGTTCAGTGTTTGATTCTTGATTTCAGCTCAGGTCATGATCCCAGAATCGTGAGATTGAGCCCCATGTCTGGCTCCACACTCATTGTGGAGTCTGCTTAGCATTCTCTCTCTCCCTCCCCTCCCCCCCGTGCCTCCCCTTGCTTATGCGTTCTCTCTCTAAATAAATAAAATCTTTTTTTAAAAATGAAAGATAAATAGAAACAGTAATTATTGGAATATGAGGGAGTGGTAAGGGAGAGCGAGGAGTTACAGATGACTCCTGTCTTTCTGATTTGTACATCTGGGTGGAAGGTAGAACCATCTCTGCAGAAGGACCAGATGGGGAGCTAGGAAGTGCAATGTTACATTTGTAGATTTTATGAGACATCCAAATGGTATGCTAAGCAGGTATTTGAGTCAGGTCTGGAGTTCAGAGGAGAGGCTTGATTAAACATTTAATGTGGAATTCATTCATATACAAAGGGTAATGGAAAGCATGAGGTGAGAATAAGTGAAATCTATTGAGATACTAAAGAGAAGAGGATCCAGGACAATATCAACATTTAAAGGTTATGTCAATAGGGAAAGTCAGGAAGAAAATCAAGAGTGTGGTATCACAGAGATCAACGGAAGAGACTGTCTCAGATAGTTGACTGTGTTAAATGATCCTGAACAGTAAAGAAGAAGTCTAGAGTATTTATTGATTTTAGCTGATACGGGTTATACTAAAAAATATAACAGACAAACCAATCAGAATGGAGTTAGCCTGATAGGGGAGTCAGGGGAGGAGGATCCTTGCTGTGTTTGGCATTAACCGCTCAGTTACTAGATGATGGGGATCTAAGGAGGAGGTTCTGAATGGAGTCTGCTTCTCCCTCTGCCTGTGTCTTTGCCTCTCTCTCTCACTCATAATAAATAAATAAAATCTTTTAAAAAAAAAAAGGAGGAGTATCTGAAACAGGGAGAGAGAAGATATACTGGGGTGGGGTTGGGATGGCAGCTCCTTATAAAACTGGTTCAGATGTATTCCAATAATTTAACATAAAGTACAGGCATACCTGTGTGACATGGCTCAATGTTTTCTATGGGTTTTAGCAGCAAGAGTCATTGGGAACCTGGTGAGGAATCTTTCAGTGTAGTGGGAATCAAAGGTTCAAGTAGGTTGAGGAGGGCAGGAGAATTAGAGGAGAGAGAGAATGAATGCTCTTCCAAGAGCTTTGTTTGGCTTTGGACAGAATGATGGCTGGAGATAGAGATGGGGTAAATTACTTTTAACATGTTGGCAGAGACCTGAGCATGCATGAACCATAAACACAAATAAAATGGAGAGGCCACAGTTAGAAGGAGGGATACCTCTTTAGTATGAATAGACTGGAAGGAGATAACTTTATAGAGACGGTAGGCAGAAAGGGAAAAATTCTTCCATGATAGATTCCTTTATTTCCCCGCCACCCCCCGCCCTGTGAAGTATGAAATGAGAGTTATTTTCTGCAGATGAGGGTCTTTGTAAGGGTGAGGATCAAGGGCTTAATAAATGTGGGTAGATGAGTGTGGTAGGGCCTGGGAATTTGCATTAGAAATTTCCAGATGATGTGGATGATGCTGGTTCAGGGACTACACTTTCAGAGAAAAGTATAGAGAAAGTCTATGGTTACACCTTCATCTCCAAGTTGGACCACAGCAGAATTCCCTTATGTGTCCAGCTCCATCCATTCCTTCGCCACAGCATAGTTTCTACACAGTCTCCAGAGTGATCTTTTCCAAGGGAAGTCAGACCATTTCCGTTAAAGGCATAAAACTCCTCAGGCTTCTTAGGAACAATCAAACTTCCAAGTCCTCATTTGGATCTATAAGACCTTCATGGTGTATCCTCTAAGGATCTTCCCCCCCTCATCTTCGACTACTCTCTGCATGTTGGTCATGCTGTCACCTTGCACCAAACACATGCCTACTCCAGGATCTTTGCACCTGCTGTTCTGTGGAGTCTCCTCCCATCCCTTGGTTCTCACCTCATTCAGGTCTCTGCTCAAAAGTCACCTCCTCATAATGCCTTTTCAGACCATGGTGCCTAGAATAGCACTGCCCTCCTCTCCCCATCCTCCCACTCCCATTACTTTCCATCTCCCTTCTTGGCACTTATTTTTCCTGGAAGCACTTACCATGATCCTGACATATATTGAATACCTGTCTGCCTGTTTTTTTCACCCCCATCCACCCTCCAATAGAGGACAAACTCCACACGGCCAGGGCCATGATCTGACTTATCCATTTTACATCTTTCTTAAGTGCCTATGAAAGTACCCGTCATGAAGTTGGTGCTCATTCAATATCTGATTTATTGATAGTTGATGTCAACCATGATGGGATTTTGCCAGAATAGAGACAGGAGGTCAGAAAGACAAAGTAAATGAAGATTTATGCAAAAGACTGACTGAAAGGATAGGCCATCCAATCAAAGCTGAGAAGGGAACAAAGGAGGTGACTATACAAAGAGAGTTCAAGGGGAACGTTTAGAATTAGATACCCAAAAGAGGTTGGAAAATGCTCATAATGGGAACAAGCTAGTCAAGTAGACTATAATGCAAGCATTTGTGGTCAGGAATGTGATGCTTGTGTTTCTGATTTTAGAACGAAAGCGGTTTCCATGGGGCACAGGTTCTGTGTATACTGTGGGAGTCCATGTTAGAGGACCAGGAAGAAGGTCATTGGAGATAAGGTGGTCAAGAGTTTGAGAGGCTCAGGTTTTAGCCAACCCAATGGACTTCAAAGTGACCCAGGATGAGCCTGGTACAAAAGACTTGAACGATGAGAAGGGGGCAGGGTGGTATAAGCACAGAGCATGAGCCTCAATGTAGGCGTTTTTATGAGAGGGTGGGGAAGAAGTAATGGTTTAGAAATTCTAATGGAGAGGAAGAAAGACAAGAGCCTATCCTGCAGTAAAAAGGTATGAATGCATATCCACCACCACAGAGGGCTGCTCTAGAAGAGAACAGGTTTCAGGTAATGCAAGAAGGTATGGAGAACACTCCTGGAAGATGTGGAGGGTGAAGGAGACTCTACTGATCATGGAGCAGCTACTCCACAAGGTACACTGGAAAGCAATGAGGGGACGGGGAACAGAGAAATATGGAGTATATAGGAATGGTGTTCCAGTGAGGTCATTCCCAACTTTCATATGCATGAGAAGCACGGGGGAGGGCTTGTTACAACACAGATTGCTAGGACCCATTCTCAGAGTTTATGGTGGAGTGGATCTGGGTGGAGCCTGAGAATTTGTATTACAAGTTGTGTTACAAATGATGTGGATGCTCTGATTCAAGGACCATACTTCCAGACCACGGATGTGATAGAAAACCAGTGACTAACGTAGCAAGGGAAACAGGAATGGGGAGTGTGGAGTGGATTAGTCCCAACCATCTCCTGGAAGACGTCAGACTCTGGGCTAATGGACGGAGGGGTTGGCCCCCCTCACTCTAGGCAGTATCAGCTTGACACCAGTGGCCTCAATATATTCAGCATGGGGTGGTGTGAGGGTCAGGTCTTAATTTGAATGACGTCAAGCTTAGTCCCAGAGAATATTCCATGGAGCCTAGAAATCTTTACTATGGAGCATCCCTTTCAGGAGCCTAGCACAAAGTAGTGCTCCCTTGTGAATGGGAGGATATTTCTGCTAAGTCCAGTAAAATTGGAGGCTAGCCTAAAGCTACATCACCATGGAATTGTTGGGGTTTGGATTGTGAAGTCTCAGCAGTGATATAATCAGGTGTCGGGCTCCACTAAGAAATAGTGATAGTGCTTGAAACACCCAAGGGCTGCCAGGCATAGACAACTGGATCAGAACAACAGTGACGTAGTACTGCCAATAACTCCTAGGTCTCAGGTTTCACAGGCTGGGTTACATAAATGAAGTCACAACATCCCAATACCTATACCCTTAATATACCAATAACCCCTAATCTTATTACTCCAGGCCCTTACCTAATTGACTAGCAGGGATTCAAACTGTTTCCACGGTTTTCCTGAGAACGTTTGGGAAGGGTTGTGGAAGTGAAATTTGGCATACCTCATTGATACTTGAATTCTGGGAATAGTTTTGAACCTAAAAACAAACAAAAAACAAAACAAGACAAAAAAAAAAAAAAAAACCCAAGTCCTAACTTTGTTGATTTGAAATTGTTGTGGTATCCTTCAGATTTCTCTCCCTCCTCACATTTGTGAAGTTCCCAGGGAAAATCACACATGTCCATGAATCACAGTGGGCCATCATTCGCTGCTAGCCTGTTAGTAGAGGGAGAAGTCACATGTTTCAGGCAGGAACACTAGCATATGAGTCAGAATAAAGCTAGAAGCTCAGTCTGAACAGAATGCAGGAACCACAGTCTAGAAAGGAGTGGCACTTGAATCAGAGCCAAACCAACTCTCTGGCAATTGCAGGTGGAACTCCCACTCTGGCACCAACATCTGTAAGGGGTTATAAAGAATTCCATAGGGTCTTCAGAAGAGGCTAATGACCCAAAGTTATGCTAACTTAACATATTAGTCCCTGTGAAAAGAGCAGAATGAATCCCACTTCTGCTACTTGTCAAGATGACGCTGGACTTAAATAAAGGGCTCTTCCCTCAAACAGGCTGTAGGAACAAAGTGAGGCCACCCATAAATACCTGTGCGGACTCTGGCTCAGGTGAGGGCAGGGCAAGCCCCGACAGAGCCAAGGACCTATTAGGACACGAAATATCTGTCTGGTAAGTCCTCAGAACGTCTAAAAGTGTTGTGCCATACCCTCTGGGCATGCTAAAGTTAACTGGAAATTAGGGCAAGTGAGCACAGCTTGGCAACAGAATTTGAACATGCTCCCAGAGATTCTCCACTGTGGGGTTTAGGGTGTGGAAATCCATTCATTCAAATACATATTTAGGGGAGCACATCAGAATCACCAGGGGGACACCCCCCCCCCCCCGCCAAATATACACGTTCTCATAAATTTGCTTTGCACAGTCCTTTAGAGGCTGTTTCTCTCCCTCTACACACTACGCCTGAAATTTAGGTAACATTTTTAAAAGATGAATGATAGTACCTATATAGGGCTACACGTCAAACTGGGTTGTTTTTCCTAAGTCCCAGGAGCCTGTTCTCGTCAAACATCCTCAACAACTTTTTCTGTAGAAACGATTAAGGAAGAAATTCCTAATTTTAGAGAAACATTTAAAGAAATAAGCCCTAAGTAAAGCTGAACACGGTCATAGACCAAAAAATCTAGTGTGAAGCACAGCTGATCTAAGTCTGACTGAAAGGCCTCAGTAGAAACAATTCCCGCTACCACGTATTGGCCATTTGCAATATGCCAAGCACTTCACCTGTATTCTTATTTGACCTGCACAATACTCCAGGGAGGCGGGTGTTACTCTACCAATATGAGAGAACAGAGACTCAGAGGGTTTAAGTGACTTAGGTGAGATCTACAGCTGGAACTTAGTAACACGGAGTCTGTCCCTGGTTGGGCCTCAAATTTGGAGGGCAAGGAAACAGTTCTTTAAAAAGACCATACAGAGGCACATGGGTGGCTCAGTTGTTTGAGTGTCTGCCTTCAGCAAGGTGGGGTTGGGGGGTCATGGGGGTCATGGGGGTTGGGGGGTGGTCCTAGGATTGAGTCCCACAATGGGGCTCCCTGCTCAGTAGGGAGTCTGCTTCTTCCTCTCCCTCTGCCCCTTCCCCCACTCGTTCTATCTCTCAAATAGATAAATAAAATCTAAATAAATAAATAAATAAATAACCATACATTTTAAAGTACCTTCTTCCTTTAGGAAACACTCTCTGCGTTTAGTTCCCCACCTCTGGCTTGGGTCGCAAGCTCTCCAGTAAAAGCTAAGACATTGCCCTTTGGCAACCTACCAGGATGTGTCTTATGTGAGAACTTTCATCCCCACTCCACTTCCGTTTTAAGGATGAACGTCATGCCCTTGGCCATTTGAACCCAACTTAGAGCTGGTCTTTAAAGACCAGGCAAAATGTTTTTTTTTTTTTTCTTCTCTCCTTCCCTCTCACCCCCCCCCCTCCCCTCTTCCGTTTTAAAATTAAGCTTCTGCTACTTCTCTAGAAAATAAATCTCATCTGACACTAAAACTTTACTTAGTGCCAAAAGCCTTCTGGGACTTGGGGCATTAGCCCAGCTTGGCTTCTGAAGCTGAAAGTCAGACTGACCTCCTGGAGCCTGAAGCCTCCTGCATGTACTCCGGGCTGCTGCCTGCTTGCTCAGCTGAAACCTGTGCTGTGTGCAGAGAAGTTTCTGCTCAGTACTGTCACCCCCGGGGGCGAGGGGCCTAGATCTCACTGCCTGCTGAGACTCTGGCAGGCCAGACCTGGGACAGAGGCCCATGGTCTTTATGCCAAAGTGCTCTACGTCAAGATCACCCCAAATTCCCTGTGGTGGGGCAACTCAGCGTCACTGCCACGGGTGTTCTCTTGAAGCTTGCCTTTCCGAAAGTTGAGCCAAGGCTTCTCATAGACTCGAGATCATCATTTTCCTTTGCATGATGCAGAAGCGAGCCCATGGCTCCCGGCTCTTTCTGTCCTCACGGGGAGTTTTATCACAATGATTGCTTTGTATTTCCTATCACAGGAATTGAAGGGCCACCTCAGTCCACTCTGCTAGATTTTAGTAACTTCGAATTTCAGAGTAAAAAGATTGAGGACTTCGTTGTTTTCCAGATGATTACAACTCCAGGAAGGTACATTGAGATGAGGCAAGTCCAATGGTGCTGGTGAATGTTCAACAACCAGCTTTCTGGGGGGAAAGTGTGTGTATGCATGCATGTGTGTGTGTGTGAGATATACACACTTTTGTATGTGTTGGTGTGTATTTTATACTTTATCACTATAAAAAATGAATAGACACAACAGACAATAAGATATATAATACCTTTTATTTTAAATTCTATACAGCAATCGATTGTTACAAATGCTTTTATTGTTCAGCATCACTTCCACTGCATTCTACTGGTTAAAGCAAATAGCAGGGTCAGCCCAGATTTATCGTGGGAGGGGACCACACAAAAGTGTCACTACTAGGAAAAGTAGTACATTGGGGCCATCTTTGGAGACCAACTAACATACCTCCTAATGCTAATATTCTATGGCTTATTTTCATCCCAGCCTCTGCTCTGGTCAGCACACCTCTGCACTTTGGCAGATAGGGAATTTCTCATTTGCTATTTAATGTATGATTTTGACGCACCTCACCTAGTGGTTGCATTAGAGCGACTATATGTGTTTGTTCATGTGTATTTACATGCACTGAGAGGAGGGGTAAAAAGATATTCTTAAAGTTTAATTTCATTTGTGGCTGTGTGTTTATGTTGAGCTATTTTATTTTCTTGTGGGGTACCAAAGAACTAAAACATATATATGTGTATGTAAAGTAAGTAAAATCTTAGACTCAAATATCAAATATGTAAGTGTATGTGCACAATTGTGTGTGTAGATGTGTGTGTGTGTGTGTGTATGTGTGTGCTGTGTGTAAAGTCATTTCATCCAAGGGAGCTGTCCTTTGTTTTAGCTTCTGGAGTTGCCTTTGGAGCTGACTCTGGTTTTGGGAAACTCACCATAATGGGCTCTTTATTTATTTTTATATAAGGCAAACATCCACCCACTGATCTCTAAGAAAGCTATGCAGATCACTTTAAATCTGCATGCTGATGCCACAGACTGAGATTTCGTGTTCTGTCTAGTAATGCAAACTGAGCTTGTCTTTACCCATCCTGTGACTTTGAAGAAGAAGGAGAAATGGCTTTCTAAAATTCTAGTAATTTCAGTTAGACTGCTCAGAGAGTAAAGGGGAAGTCCTGTGGACTATCATGCCTCATCTGTGTGGTGAAGTCTGCCTTTGGTTTGGGAGAGTTTAAGGATAATGACTATGTCCTTGCTTGAACCAAATACTTCCAGTTTGCGCAAAGGGGAAGATTCTAGAACCTTCCTGACCAAGTTCTCCGAGTGATGGCTGAGGGAAGTGATGATGGCAGCTGTGAATCAGTGTTTCCCAGGACTACCCGGCGATCTATATTTCCAGGAATGGGCCATGTAGCAGGTGCCATGGGCATCATGGGGAATGGGCATGTGTGACGGAGATCCTCAGGAGGAGGGACCTCTCATAAGTCCAAGTCCTGTATATCTGACCATCATAAGATGTGCCTATGTTATACTGCAAACTGGTGATGTGAAATATTTCAGATCCATTTTAGACTTGATCTTTCTTTTTCACTAAAATTTGTGTATTTTAATTAAACACAAGCAGAATTCCATTTGCAATGGCATATCGAATATCTTTGTAATTAATAATACCAACCTAGGCTTCCTTCACATTAAAAAAAACTTTTATTTTCAAATAATTAAAGATTCATAAGAAGTTGCAAAAAGAGTCTTTTATAGCCTTCACTCAGTTTACTCCATGATATGATCTTACATAATATATGGATTTTACTAATTCTCTATAACATATTATAATTAGATTTTTTGAAAGTCTTTTCCCAGTTCTTGAAATGTTTTTTAATCTTTTGTTCAGAATTAGGTCCCTCTCCTGAGCTACATTCTCATCAAAATCTAACTCTCTATGCATTTTCCCAGGGGGGATATTGAAAATATGTAAAGATATATTTAGGGCAGCTCCAGTGGTGCAGCAGTTTAGCGCCGCCTTCGTCCCAGGGTGTGATCCTGGAGACCTGGGATCGAGTTCCGTTGGGCTCCCTGCATGGAGCCTGCTTCTCCCTCTGCCTGTGTCTCTGTCTCTGTCTCGCTCTCTCTCTCTGAATAAATAAATAATCTTTTTTCAAAAAAAGATGTATTTAAAAAAACTGGTTTTGCTTTGGGAATGATCAATCAGAACATCAGCCTGATGCCAACAACTGGAACAGAGCTCTGGATACTAGTGCATTAGTGCATCCAGAGTTCTGGATACTAGTGCTTTCCCCCATATTAATACTCAAAAGGTCATATTAGTAAGTGGGGCATGCTGGCACAAGTCTTCCAGGACAGATTTTTAACCACTGAGAAAGATTTTATTAGGTACGACACTTTGAAAGCATGAACTTAGTGTGAAAATAATTCTCTCAGAGTATGTCAGAAGTATTTTCACCTGTCCATCGGGTGCCAGTTTCTGGATCATGGGAATATCTGGGAGAAGATAGCAGGGGAGGAGGCTATTGATCAATGACATAAAAACATTTCCGTATTTGGGCCAACATGCTAGTTTGGACATCAGCTCAATATCAGCCCACATTTCCCTGTAGTGCCCTTGTCACATCGCTTGGTATTCAAAGGATTATTTTTACTTGCCCCTCCCCCCAGTATAGTGCCCGCTTTTTGAAAGCAAAGATTTTGTACTTAATTAGTAGAACTATAGAGCCCAGCATGGCACCTCGATCACTCTTTGACAAATGAGTAACCGCATTAAGGAAACTGAGATCCTAGTTCTGAGCCTGTCCTTAAACTACCTGTGTGACCTTAGGCAGGTCTAAGAATCTTCTTCTGTGAAACAAGATTGCTAAACCTTTTTTCTCCCTTTACAGCTTTACAAGGAGTTTGTAAGAATTTCAAGACATGCAAGAATAAGGAAAGACTGCTGGCAAAATAAAAATTTCATTTTAACAATTATCTGAGTGCCTATTATGCAAAATACATAATTTTTAATAGTCTGGAGGGAAAAGGAAAATGACTAAACAGTATTCATCATGAAGAAATCACTGTGAAAACCATCTCCTATAATACCATGATGCCAGAGAGAATGAAATAACTGCCATCATAGGTACACAAATAAGGTGTTTCAGAAGTATAGGGAAAAGAGCGCTGTACTCTAACTGCCATATTGATATAACTTCATGACCTTTGTAACTGGTCTCTTTCCCAAATTCCAAGATTTAATTAATATTGATACACAATACTGGATGAATAAATAACATTTTAAAGCCATTGTTATGCCTAGCATGTAGCAAATTACTTTAAGTGTTATTACATAGTAGCTATTAGTCTTTGAGCTATTATTAGCAGTCTGATAATATTTATGTGCTCTGGGCAGTCCAGTAAGTGGCCACACCCAGATTTGTCAACTCCAAAGCTCCTGTTCTTAACTACCATTTAAAAATAAGGTCCACGACGCCACTTTTGATTGCAAATACAAATGGAAACAACTTTCCCCCATATTAATACCCCAAAGGTCATATTAGTAAGTGGGGCATGCTGGCACAAGTCTTCCAGGACAGATTTTTAACCACTGAGAAAGATTTTATTAGGTACGACACTTTGAAAGCATGAACTTAGTGTGAAAATAATTCTCTCAGAGTATGTCAGAAGTATTTTCACCTGTCCTCGGGTGCCAGTTCTAGATTTATTGCCCTTCAGCTCCAATTCAACCTTCTGGCCTGTTCTGTGAAAATGGGTCTGGGCCTTCAGCAGATCGGCTGACACTGGGGCTTTGTCAGCAGAGGGCACTAGAGAGACATTGCAGGAGAAAAGGATTTTATTTCCTGGTTTCTGCCATATACTTGAGTTCCTGTATGGTTTCCCTCAACAGCAGGCTCCTGCAGCACCTGGGATTTATATGAAGCAGACTTCTCTAGTGTCTTGCCCCTGAAGTGAATGGTGGTCCAGCAGCCAGTTTCCCCTGGTCCCCCTCTCAGGCAGTTTTATAATGGCACCCACTCCAGAGAGCAGATTTACAGCAAGTTTTACAGGCGCAGCACCGCAGAGACTTCTTTGCCATGCAGTGAGCCATGGCCATACCTTCTCCCGTAAGGTCTCAGGAAGCCTGGGTGGTTCAGTTGGTTCAGCATCAACTCTTGATCTCAGCTCAGGTCTTGATCTCAGGGTCATGAGTTCAAGTCCCATGTTGGGTTCCATGCTGGATACGGAGCTTACCTAAAAAAAAAAAAAAAAAAAAAAAAAAAAATCCAATAAGGTCTCAGAGACCTTAGGGGCCATGAGGGGTCTTCCTTCAGTGCTCTAACTCAACCTTAGGGGTAATTGCTATTAGATATAATATATTATATAATGTTATATCATATTATAATATATCTATAATATATTATATATATTATATCCTGTATTCTTTAGAGTTCTCTTCTTACTAATCATTCATTATCACAAATCCCTGTAGGGTTAATAATTCTTTATATTGTACTTTCCCTGTTACAATGACTATATGATTTCTCTCTCCTAATTATACACTGACTGACATACCTTGGTATATATCATAACTTATGTCCTGTTATCTGACCTCTCAGCCAACTTAAAAAAGAGAAACAAATCCATTCCATGTTAATGCCCTTTTGATGTCGGAATTGTTCTGAGGCTTTGCCTCTCCCATACTGCTTACCCCCACAAACCAAATCCTCCTTGAGACATCCTATACTGTAGCCTCACAAATTAATGATGCTGATCTATGCACAGACCACATTCCTTTACATGCCTGCAAACCTCAGTTCCTCTGCCTAGAATTTTTCCTTCCTATAATGTCCTTGAAAAATCCCCACTTATCTGTCAAGCCTCAGCCCTAATATTATCTTTTTGAAGCTTCTTTGTCAGAGTTATTCATATACCTCTATTTTAGCACTTAGCATATAGTATTTTATTTTTCAAATATTTATTTTCTTCGTTAAACTATAAGCTCCCTGAGGACAGGGACTCTCTCTTATTTATCCTTATAGCTCTTAGTGCATGGCACATAGCGACATCAGTAAATGTTTGTCAAATGAATCAATTTGTTTACATATGATGCAAGAGATACAAAATTCCAAAGCCATTCTCATGAGGTGGAGATCTGGGCACCAGCCTCTGCAATTCTCTGCTGTGGGATCTGCCCATTTTAGAATTGGGGTGCTCCCACTCCACCTCCTTGAAGCTCAACTCACGTTACCTCTTGGATTCACCTTTGTCCCTAAGACAATTGTCCAAGACACTGTCTTGTGCAAAACTCAGGACTTCAGCGAGTCATTCAGGACCCTCCACATTTCTATCCAGCCTCCCTTTCCAGCTCCTGTCCTGCCCCACCCCCATCCTCTTACCGACCATAATCCAGCACACACACTGACAAAGCAAAAGTGACATAGCAGAGGAAATTTCAGTTCTTTTCCCCCAAAGTGGAGCTCATTGGAAAATTTCTAATCGGAAATAAATGATCCTGGGGTTTCATATAATTGAACCTGATGGAAGTATGTGTGCTGCTAAGCAATGTTTGTTTTTCTGCTTTTGTCTCCTGGTGAGGAGGAAATGTCAGCTATAGCCTCTCTATGCCTCAGAGATGTTAGACCAGCCTCTCTGGCTTCTCCCACTAATAACTAGCATTTTTAGCAGTAACCTCTACCCTTCCATGTGGCCTGGGAGAGTTCAAGTCCTGGCCCTGACCTTGCCACCTGTGTGAACATGGGCAAGTTTCTTAACTCTTCTAGCCCTTGTCTTTCCCATCCATAAAATAGGTATGAGAATAAGAATAGTAGCTACCTCAAGAAAATTAGATGATACACATAAATTACTCAGCATAATGCCTGTACAGAACAAGTACCCAGTTGTGAATTAGCTGCTACTATTTCACTAGGGCCCAAATGGTCTGGAAGTAATAAAAGAATAAAAGCTGCTCCCATCAAGGTGGGATGCCTACACGCATTTGCAGAAGCAAAGCCCTCTCTAGGGAACTATGGCAAAGGTAGAGTTTAAACAAGTGGGTGACCTGTCCAGGGGCCCAAGAGGTGCTCAGAATCTAAGCGGCCCAAGCGTGTAGTCCTTCTCAGGACTCTTCAGAGGAAGAGAGTTTCTTGTGATACTCCCACTGCAGGGAGAGCAAACTGTTCCCCTCAGATGTCCCAATACCTCCTTGCATCTACTTGCCTTCGATTGTACTATGTGCCTATTTTGGAAAGACCATGGTGACCAAGGGGCCTAGAGGGGCTTATGCCAATTACAGCTCATCCTAAAATGGAGCTAGGGTTGATCCCACCCAGACCACATGGCTGGTGATGGGAGAGGGGTGCTTGCCTCAAAGTAGAACCTGATGGCCATCACCAGGAGAGGAAATGTCCACTACAAACACTTTGTCTTGCCCTCCACACACCCACCCACTCTCACCAGAACTTCCCACCCACCATCCCCAGTAAAATGATCTCATAAGTATTCCTAGCTCATCCATATTCCAGAAGGCTCGATTCCCTTGGTTGGTATTCTGAACCTCATTCTCCACTGCTATTCGGGTATGACAGGGCAATGAAACACAGATAGCCACTGATCTTACCAGTTTAAGTTTTCAACTGCTCCAGAACGAAGGGGTCCTTCAGTGAATGTGAAATGCAGCTGGAAATGTTGAGTCACTATGTGCCTAAATCTTGGCTGTGACAGTCTCACTGTAAGAGAAGAATCTAAAGTCAACTTGAGCCTTTACATGAGCGAAATCTAATGGCTATGGCCTTAGTTCGGTTGCCCACTAGCCTAACACCTGAAAACAAAGAGCCGTTTGAAGTTTTACTAAGAACGCGTATGCCATCATGTGAACCGAGCTGGCCTTCTGCTAATCATTTAAAATCTGCAGATTTCTTCAGAACAGGGGATTTCTGGTTCTCACTATTCTGACATGCTTTTCTCATGCTCCCGCTCTGAGTTGTGGTGCTTGCTTCTTAAAAACTTTTCCTCGGGATGCCTGGGTGGCTCAGTCGGTTAGGCATTCAACTCTTGAATTTGGCTCAGGTCATGATCTCATGGTCAAGAGGTTGAGCTCCACAATGGGCGTGGAGCCAGCTTAGGATTCTCTCTCTCCCTCTGCTCCTTCCCCGCCCTCTTCCTCTCTACAAAAAAATTCTGAATAAGAGGACCAAAAGGCATAACAATGAGGAATTTGCAAGGTAAAAAATCAAATTATACTTCTATATTAATTTCTGAAATTGCTTTAAAATTAATTGAACACAAGCAATACTGATAAGCATCATCTTTAAGAATTTTCATTTGGTCCTTTATTTTTTGTAAAGGCTTTTTAAAGTTATTTATTCATAGAGACACAGGCAGAGGGAGAAGCAGGCTCCATGCAGGGAGCCCAATGTGGGACTCAATCCCGGGTCTCCAGGATCAAGGCCCTGGGCTGAAGGTGGCACTAAACCGCTGAGCCACGCGGGCTGCCCTCATTTGGTCTTTTAAAGGTGAGTGTTCATTTCTTCTGCTTTCTCTCAGCTAGCCACACCCAAGGTGGAAGATCTGCTGTTTCTACCTGATGACTATAAATGAGACATAACTGCTCACTGGTGATAGCATACTTTGATTGTAGGCAAAGCATCCAAAAGGAAGCAAACAGCATCTAAGTGCTGATTGAGCAAAACCTAAACACCTGATAATTTTATTACTTAAATCCTTGAGGTTCATTTATTTATTTTATTTTATTTATTTATTCATGAGAGACACACACAGAGAGAGAGGCAGAGACACAGGCAGAGGGAGAAGCAGGCTCCATGCAGGAAGCCCAACACGGGACCGGATCCCAGGTCTCTAGGATCATGCCCTGGGCCAAAGGCAGCACCAAATCGCTGGGCCACCGGGGCTGCCCAATCCTTGAGGTTTAAGTACCTCAAACCGTGTATATTTTAGAAAAGTATGGTATGATTTAACTTCTTGTTACTTTGTAGGATGATAACTTTTCCTAGTCAAGTCTAGTTGATCTGATTTCAGTGTTGTGACCACTAAAGGACAGGCCTTATTTGATCATGCACTTTACGTATTATATATAAATATACATTTATATATATTATATATTATTTATAATATAATTTGTAATATATTTGTATATCACATATTATACATTATATATCATATATATACAGACATATTATTTCACTGTTTTTTTCTCCTCATGTGTAATAGCTAAGAGAATTTTAATTTCAGCATAACTCCCTACTGAGGCTGACAAATGAAGGAATATATAAAGTTTCTTTTACTCTGTAAAATTTAATCTTTTTAAAAACAGGTTTTTGAGGGACACCCTGGGTGGCTCAGTCGGTTAAGTGTCTGCCTCCACCTCGGATCATGATCTTGGATTTCTGGTGTTAAGCCCCATATCCCACTGCATGCTGGGAGTCTATTTCTCCCTCTCCCTCTGCTCCACTCCCTGCTCATGCTTGCTCTCTCATTTACTCTCTCTCTCTCAAGTAAATAAAATCTTTTTAAAAACCCTGGTTTATTGAAGTATAAATGGCACACAATAAACTACATATATTTAAAGCACACAAATTTCCCAAGTATTGACACATGTATACACTCATGAGACCATTACTGAACAATCTAGACTGTGAACATATCCATTACCCCCAAAAGTTTCCTCATGCCCCTTTTGTAAATCCCCTCTGGGTACCCCTGTCCCAAGCAGCCACTGATCTGCCTTCTGTCACCATAGACAGAAAGCTCAATCAAATAGAATCATATGAAATGTCCTCTTTTGTGTCTGGTTTCCTTCGCTCAGCAGAATTATTTTGAGAGTCGTCCATATTGTTGCACAGATCGGTAGTTTGTTGCATTTTATGGCTGAGTAGTAAGGAATATAGAGTTTTAATATCTGCTCTTGCAATTCACAAAAAAGAAGTTTGCTAATTCTGTTAAGTCTTTTTGACTTAACATTATATTGAATATAATGACAGAGGACATCTTTGTTGAGGGGATGCGTCTGAAACGCACTAAGTATGAAACCTTATAACTGTTGCAACTCTCCTGGGATACCAGGTTTACCTATGACTTTAATTAAATCGTGTTATTATTACAAAGTGTGTGCATTAGGAGAAAGTTTGACACTGAGTTGTAGAATCCTAGGATTTCAGGACAAGAGGGAGCTTTGGAGATTATCCCATCTACCTCTTCATTTCACAGATGGGGAGCTAGAGGCCCAGGATGGTAAGGGGTCTGTCCAAGGTCACACAGAACGGGCTTCTTTCAGCAACATGACAGGGGCCGACGGAGGGGTGAAGTATCCGATGTGGCCCGTTCTTCCCTGTGCTCCCTTGGTCTCCTTTCGTTGTTCCTGGCTGCAGACTGCTGACCCCCTGCCTCATCCTTTGTCTGGCTTCCAGCCAGTGGGCCACCCCACCCCCCGGGGTTCCACCAACTTCTGGGTTGGGGAGAGAGGCCTTGCTCCAGCATGGCCAGCTTATGGCAGCCCTCAATGCTTGGGAACAGCTCAGAAAACCTACACCTCAAGACTGCCTGTGACTGATCGAGCTGAGCTGCCAAATCTAATGGATGTGTGTGATTGTTCTGCTTGTGGCTTTAGAGCGGCCATCAAGATGTCTCCCTCCCAGAGGCCCAAATGGAAAACAGGGCACAAGACTCCTGCTGAAGCCTAGAGAGGGAAAACCAGGACTCACACCGAAACACTTGATTTGCCTCCTTTAATCCTTCCTCCTACAATACCTCTAGGGCAGGCTTTCCTCCTGATATAGGACTTCCTCTTTCGAGCCCTATAAGCCTGGACCCTGAAAAATGAAGATGGAGGAAGGCAGATATGCAAACCTCCCTTGAGAGTCTGTCTTGCAAAGCTAGGGTGGTCTAGAAAAATCCTACATTCAAGTGCCAGAAGCTGGACATCCTCTTTGCACTCCTCTGTAACAATTTTAGTCTCCCTAGGCAGAAAGAAGGATGCTTCAGGAAGATGAGGGGGAAGGTCACGTGGTCTGACAAGCTAACTCTAAAAGCACATCGATAATTTTCAAACCATCGATAATTAACTCCATTCCACTTGCTACCAAAGCGTCGTAATTAATATGCACCTACTCAGACTTACAATAAAATTATGGCTGTCCATGAACCAGAGACCCTCTCCTTTCCACCATCCACCCTCCCTCTGCTACGATGGTGATAACTCGTACAGCGAACATTCATGAAAATGGACCTTATGCAATGCAGAGTATCTCATTTAATCCTTACAAAAACCTCACGTGGCAAATGCTGTTACTCACCTGTTGTATTGACAGAGAAGCCGAGGCTCAGAAAGGTCACCTGCTCAAGGTCACATGTTTAGTAAGTGACAGAGTCAGGAGTCCGAAGCTCAGTTTTTAGTTACTAACTGCTTTTGAGGTTTTACTTGCCAGTCTCCACCGCTTCCCACCTGCTTGCCATGTGCGTAAGGGTTACGTCCTTGCCTGAACTAACCAACTTAACCTAACTGGGGGAGGGACCGTTTCCCCAAGACCTTTACTACAAATTAAAATCATTTGAAACCTACAGTGAAATCTGGGTGGCTCTGTTGAAGGCAAAACTACAGGTGGCTAATTTAACCGATTTTATTGCTCCTGGAAATCTTGGCACTAGTGATGGATTAATTATCTTAAGTGAAACTACCGGTTTGAAAACAATGTTGCAATGAAGTTAGAGATTAACAAATCATTCTATTGGTCTTTATTTTCCCTTTGCCCTGGTTCTCTCAGTTACATTTTATCCTTTTATAGATGATGATTTTTTTTTTTAAGCTTCTGCAAAATCCTCCTGTGAATGAGGTGGGAGACTTAGTGAGTGTAATTAATGAATTAGTGAATCACTGCATTTAAAAGATTACATAATAGTGACATTTTTTTATACCGCGGTGTCGTTTTGTACACATTCTTTACCATTTAACTTTGAGCTTCTCCGAAATCAATTCGGCATTCATCTTTGTGTCACCGGGAATCTGTCACAATGCATCCATTCAATAAATATTTTTGGAACTTTAGAAAAAAGTGATAGTACAAAGAGCTTGTTCTCTAAGAGCTGACAGTGTAATGGGTAGCGTCAGGTTTATTGAAAGAGCTCAGCAAATGTTTGTGGAGTAAATCTCATTGCATCTTCACAAGAGAACCTTGTGTGAAAAGTTGAGATTATGTCTGGGTTTTAGAAAGACACAGGGAGGCGAGATGTCTTGTTCGTGGTGGTTCATTGGAAAGAGGCGGAGCCAACTATGCTAATCCAAGTATTTGAACCCCAAAGGCCTTGCTCTTTCTACTACATTAGAAAGAGCTATAAACCCACACAAAGCAAACCGACATAGGCTTTTTCCATTTGCCCAGCATTTTTATGGGCAGCCACCAAGGTTTCCAGGGAGGACACAGGTAAAGCACACCTTTCCAGTCAGAGACCTGTGTGCCCCCCGGGCATGCGTTGCTACCTACACCAAGATAATTATCACATAACCATCCATCCCCAAACTTGGCAACTTTAAACAATGACTCATTGTTTTTCATGATTCTATGGGTTGACTGGGCCTCCTTCCACCCCCTGTGGTGTTGGCTGGGCTTATTCACATAGCTGTGCAGATTCAGCTGGCAGCCAGACTGACCTGGAAAGTCTGGGGCCCATGGTGATTGATGACCTTCAGCTAAGGTGCCTCAGTTTCCCTCTGAGGGCCTCCTGTGTGGCATCTCCTCTCAAGAGCCCTTCCCATGTGGCCTCCCTCTAGTGGTACAGCTGGATTTCCTTGTGCATAACAGTGACAACGAGGCTGCCGGGGTTTTGTTGTTGTTGTCTTGAGGCTGGGCTCTGAAGTCCCAGAATGTCACATCTGTCATGTTGGGTTGGTCAGAGAAAACCACCTCAGATTTAAGAGGCAAAGAAATAGAGTCCACCTCTTGATGGAGGAGCAGTGTGCTCACACACAGCACAGCATTGTTGGCGACCACTTTGCTGGGAACCCCCAGAGCCCTCCCCAGGGCCACTGTTAGACCCGGCCTCCTCCTGAAAATGAAGAGCAAAGATGCTAGGAATCCTGCCAGAGGTGGAGAAAAACTGATGAAATGTGGTTTTCCACTCAGGTGAAATAGGCCGCAGAGCTGGGGGTTAAGAGCTTGAGACTTGGAGTCCTACCATCTTGGGTTCTAATCTGGGCTCTGTCACTTATTAGCCAGGTAACTTGGAGAAAGTCAATCTCTCCAAGCTTTGGATCCATGTCCTGTAACATGCGGACAATAGTAACACCTGCCTTCGTGGGACTGTTGTGAGAATTAACTGGAATAACGTCTGTGGATGAGTTTAGCAAAGTGCTGGGCTCGGCACAATCACTCGGCAGATGATGGTTACAGAAAACTGAGATGCGCTTGGGACCTCTTGCCCCACAGACTCTCATCTGTTCTGGTCCTTGAGCGTCTCAGTGAAGTCGCCATCCAAGTGAGATTGCATTGGGAACCCCGCGACGCAGGGCAGAAGATCTATGTCAGAAGCCTTCTAATGACCACATTCTCATTTTCTCTTTAAACGAATGAAGCCAAAAATAGCAAATGCCAGGCTTTAATTTTGGGACAAGAACAGTTGGTAAGTTTTATGCCATCCTTAAGAGTTGGCAGTCCTGTGCCAGACAGCTTTGATCGATGAAGAGCCACACGACGATGACCGCACCAAGAAGGTGGCACCGTTGAAACCTGTCACATCTTGCTTATTCCCAGAAAGCCAAATTCAAGTCATGCACACTTGCTTCTCAGACATCAGACAGATCCCATATCCCCTTGCAGTTGACCTTGATAAGCTGAAGGTTCCTTGTGTGACATGGGATACTCTTGTCTGTTAGGTATGATCTATTTACATCATTTACGTATCTCGGTCAATTCATGAAGTGATTACAGGTCTCTGTACTTTACTGGAATTAGAGGCCAATTTTTTGTGTCTGGTGGATTGGTCTGTGGATCTCGGGGGTTACAGGTGCATCATTCTTTCTCTCTCCCTCTATTGTGATAAAATACTTACAAGTTTACCATTAGCGACATCTAGTACATTCATAACTTTGTGCCATCCTCAATCCAGCCCCAGGATACCTTCCTTTTAATTTTTTTTTTAACCAACTTCCCAGGTCATCTCCGTTTATAGCCCTGGTTAGAGCAGGAACTAAAGGACATGGTTTAAAGTCCTGGGTCCTGTTCAGACTGGTCTGACAAGGCTTGAGGAATCTGTTGTGACTGTCAGCAGAGGGCATGGGCCCTGCTGCCTGGCAACCGCACACTACAGGCCTGTGTTGTTTGCAGGGGGACACCCCGGACAGGAACAACTATCTTTAGCTAATTGGGTAATTAGTACCACCTCTCCTGACATTACTCTGGAAAACAGAAAAAGTCTACATTTGATGAAATGCATTGTTACTTTTATTTATTTATTTATTTATTTATTTATTTATTAAAGATTTTATTTATTTATTCACGAGAGACACAGAGAGAGGCAGAGACACAGGCAGTTAGAAAGAGGCTCCCTGCGGGAAGCCCGATGGGAACTTGATCCCAGGGTCCTGGGATCACAACCTGAGCCATAGGCAGAGATGCTCAACCACTGAGCCACCCAGGTGCCCTACATTGTTGCTTTTAGGTGCACTTTTTTTTTTTTAGAAGCACGATGGAATTATTATTTTAGTTCATATTTACAGAAAATAGTCGATGTCATTTAAGTGTCTCCTGCCCCAGGTAGCACTCTGCTAATCGATGTCTTAACATCCCTGCGGAGGAGGCCCTCCACTAGCTCCACCTTATATAGGTGAAAACATGAAGCCTCACAGAAGTTCAACACCTTTTCCAAGAGCAGACATCTAGTAAGCAAGCCACTTGAGCTCGAGCCAGACTCTTCTCTTGAAAATGATCTTCACACTGAGCTTGGAAATGCAAGAGAAAGGCCTGGGCTTGGCTCCTCACCTCTGCCTCAGGCTCCGCCACCGAGGGGGCAGCCGCTGTCAGGACAGTGGAGGGGGACACTGTTCCCATCTGTAGAAGGCTTTGTGCTTTACGAAACCCTTGAAAAATAAATATCCTCTAACGTTTATAGAAGACAGAGCGGGTACTATTTTCCATATGTATTTGGAATGTCACCTTAAACATTTCAAGCATGCAAACGGGGTACACAGAATGATATAGGGACATCCACGAGTGCAGTGCCCAGATTTGACACATTTATTTGTATTTTTCCTTAAAGAAATGCAATGTTACAGATATGTTTGGATATTTCCCTATCCCATTTCCCTCCCTCCTTCCTCAGAGAACCCGCTCTACTGGTTTGAACCATCCCATCCAGGTTCTAAAATTACCTATATTGATTTATCTATCTATCTGAGTCCACAATGGATATTCTTGTTTTATATATTCTTAAAACTTTTATAGAATATCACACTATAGGGCAGGTCGGGTGGCTCAGCGGTTGAGCTCCTGCATTCAGCTCTGGGTGTGATCCTGGAGACCCGGGATCGAGTCCCACAACCAGCTCCCTGCATGGAGCCTGCTTCTCTCTCTGCCTCTGTGTCTCTCATGAATAAATAAAATCTTAAAAAAAAAAAAATCACACTATAAGTGTCCTCTGGTAACTTTTTCAAAGTTGCATTTTTAAGATTTCTCTCCATTGAAATGTATCTTAGTTTATTCACTTCCCTTACTAGATAGTGTCTCTATGCATATGTATACACTTGTATTACTCATCTAATCTGCTGATAGAAATTTACATAACTGTATGTTTTGCGCCGTATCAAGAGATATGGTAATGACCAGTGTTGTGCATCTGTTCTTGCAGACACGTGGCAGACTTTTTCTAGAGCACATTCTTGGAAGTGGAACTGCTGGGTCATAGGGTGTGTGCAGATCTTCAATTTTAGAAAACCACTGCCAATTGCTCTAGCAAGTGGTTGTACCAATTTATACTCCCATCATCTGAGTTTGAGAATTCCCATTTCCCTTCAGCCTTGACGACTCTTGGCATCATCAGATGGATCAGATGTTTATCAATCTGTCTCCTAAAAAATAATTTCTCATTGTTTTGTCATAGATTTTAAATTAATGGTCCAATTTCCTTATTAAAAAGTTCATTGAGGTTTTCTGTTTCTTCTTGACTCCTTTTTGGTAATTTATACTTTTCCAAAAAAACCTGTTCATTTCTTCTACATTTTCAGTATCTGGATATAAAGTTGATATATTTTATTATTACTTTTCAAATATAAGGTAACATGTACTCCTTTTCTTTCCTGATATTGTTTATTTATGTCTTCTCTTTCTTTTTATTTTAATAGATCTCACTAGAAAGTTGTTTATTATACTAATCTTCCCCCCCCCACCACCACCACCAAAAAAAAGCTTTTGGTGGTATTATTCTTTCTTGTTTCCTTATTTTCTATTTTGTTAATTTCTGTGCCAATTTTTAGACTTTATTTTTTTCCCTCCTTTTTTGGGCAAGTTCTCTATGGTTCTTTTCATAACTGCTTTAGTTGCATGATAAATTGATTTCTAATCTTTCTTTTTTTCTAACATATGCATTTAAATTTATACAGTCCTTTCAAAAACTGCTTTAGCTGTTTGGTACCTAGTTCTTTGCATGTGATTTTTTCTTAAATATTTAATAATTTCTACCATAGTTTCTTAGTTGATCAATGTATTTATTTTAAAAAGTATTAAATTTTCTGATTATATTAGAGTGTGATGGGGTGATTGATTATGCTTTTGCTAGAGGATTTTAGTTTTATTTTTCATTTTAATTCCAGCATAATTAACATACAGTGTTATATTAGTTTCAGGTGTACAATATAGTGACTTAACAGTTCCATGTATCAGCCCATGCTCATCAGGACAAGTGCACGTCTGAATCCCCGTCTCCTATTTAACCCACCTTCCCTCTGGGAGCCACCAGTTTGTTCTCTATAGTTAATAGTCTCTTTTTGTTGGTTTCTCTCTCTCTCTCCCTCTTTTTTCCCTTTGCTTATTTTGTTTTGTTTCTTAAATTCCACACGTGAGTGAGATCATATGGTATTTTTCTTTGACTTATTTCACTTAGCATTATACTCTCTAGCTCCATCCATGGAGATTTCATTCTTTTTTATAGCTGATTAATATTCATATATGTTCATATAACAACATTTGTTTGTTATGTCTTTGATTTTAGCCATTCTAACAGGTGTGAGGTGAAATCTCATCGATGTTTTGATTTGTATTTCCCCAATGGTAAGTGCTGTTGAGCATCTTTTCATGTGTCTGTTAACCATCTGAATACCTTCTTTAGAAAGATGTCTGTTCATGTCTTGTTTATTTTTTATTTTAATTTTTTAAAGATCTTTTTAATTTATCCATTCATAGAAGACACAGAGAGAGGCAGAGACACAGGCAGAGGGAGAAGCAGGCTCCATGCAGAGAGCCCAACGTGGGACTCGATCCTGGGCCCCCCAGGATCACACCCTGGGCTGCAGACAGTACTAAACAGTTGCACCACCAGGGCTGCCCCATGTCTTCTGTTTATTCTTAAATTGGATTGTTTGTTTTTGGAGTATTGAGTTGTATAAGTTCTTTATATATTTTGGATACTGACTCTTTATAGGACGTGTCATTTGTAAATACCTTCTCCCATTCCACAGGTTGCCTTTTAGTTCTGTTGATTATTTCCTTTGCTGTGCAGAAGCTTTTTATTTTGATGATTTTTATTTTGATGGTTTCCAATAGTTTGTTTTTGCTTTTATTTCTCTTGCCTCAGGAAACATATCTAGAAAAATGTTACTTTGGCTGATGTCAGAGACATTACTCCCTGTGCTTTCTTCTAGGATTTTTATGGTTTCAGGTTCCACATTTAGGTCTTTAATCCATTCTAAGTTTTTTCCTTTCTTTTTTTTTTTTTCCATTTTGAGTTTCTTTTTGTGTACGGTGTAAGAAAGTCATCTGGTTTCATTCTTTTGCTTGTTGCTGTCCAGTTTTCCCAATACCATTTGTTGAGGAAACTGTCTTTTTTCCATTGCATATTATTTCCTGCTTTGTTGAAATTAATTTGTGGATTTGTTTCTGGATTTTCTTTTTTTTTTTTAAAGATTTTATTTATCTATTCATGAGAGACACAGAGAGAGAGAGAGAGGCAGAGACACAGGCAGAGGGAGAAGCAGGCTCCACACAGGGAGCCCGACGTGGGACTTGATTCTGGGTCTCCAGAATCATGCTCTGGACAGATGGCAGGCGCCAAACCGCTGAGCCACCCTCTGGATTTTCTATTCTGTTCCATTGATCTATTTGTCTGACTTTTAAAAAATATTTTATTTTTTTAATTTTTTAATTGAAAACAAAATTTTTAATGTAGACCCCACACCCAGCATGGAGCCTAATAGGGGGCTTGAACTCACAACCCTGAGATTGAGGTCTGAAGTGAGATCAAGAATCAGGTGCTTAGCAGACTGAGCCACTCAGGCACCCATTAAAGATTTTACTTTTAAGTAATCTCTCCATCCAATGTGTAGCTCAAACTCACAACTCTGAATTTAAGAGTTGTATGCTCTACCAACTGAGCCAGCCAGACCCCCCAATCTAAATGTTTACTTTTAGGCCAGTTCCAAACTGTTTTGATTACTACAGCTTTGTAATGTAACTTGAAGTCTGGGATTGTGATATTTGCTAAAGGATTTTAAATTTCATTCTATTTTAGACAGATAATGTAGTTTGAATGGCAAATTATTTTGTGTTTGTTGATACTTCTCTGTGACCTAGGTCGGGGTTCAGTTTTTGTAAATGTTTCATGTGTGCTAGAAAAGAATGGATAATATTGAAATATTGAGCACAGAGTTCTACATGAGACATTTGATTAAATTTGTTCACATTTTAAACTTTCTTACTACTTTTCTTTTGTTTGCTTTAGCTATCGGTTACTAAAAGCAGTATATTAAAATTTCCCAACTATGATTGGGAATTACCAATTTCTTTTTGAAAATATGTCTATTTTTGGGGGGTGCATGGGTGGCTCAGTCAGATAAGCATCTGCTTTTGGCTCAAGTCATGATCCCAGGGTCGTAGGATGGAGCCCCACATCAGGCTCCCTGCTCAGTGGGGAGTCTGCTTCTTCCTCTCCTCCCCACTTGTGCTCCCTGTCCCTATCTCTGTCTCTCTCTATCAGATAGATAGATAGATAAATAAATAAATAAATAAATAAATAAAATCTTTGAAGAAATTCTGTCCATTTTTGCTGTACTTTCAGACTGTGTTAAGTACGTACACATGAGTCCAGAAATGTTTATAATTGTGTGGCAAATTACTCATTTTATCATTCCATACCAATCCTCCCTTTCTCATTATGTTTTTATTTCTTTAAAGTTGATTTTGTATACTAACAAGGTTCTCCATCAGGTTTCTTTCAGTTTGCTCTTGTCTGAGAGTTTCAGCTCAGTTAATCATGTGATTCTCATTCTTTTAAAATGAGACCTCTTAGAAGAGAACCATGTTTTTTCTTCTTTAAAATCTGGGAAGCTCTGTCTTCCAACTGGTAAATTTAATCCTCTCTCATTTATTATTATTATTACTGATCTATATTGAGTTATTTCTACTTTCTTATCTTGCCTTTTTAAAAAACCATTCTGTGTTGGGGCGCCTGGGTGGCTCAGCTGATTAAGCATCTGATTCTTGGCTTTGGCTCAGGTCACCATCTCAGGGTCATGGAGTTGAGCTCTGCATTGGGCTCATGCTCAGCATGGAGTCTGCTTGTCCCTCGGCCCCTACTCTCTTTCTCTCTAAAAATAAATAAAAACTTAAAAAAAGATTTTATTTATTTATTCATGAGACACACAGAGAGAGGCAGAGACATAGGCAGAGGGAGAAGCAGGATCCATGCAGGGAGCCCAGTGTGGGATTCGATCCCAAGACCCCAGGATCATGTCCTGAGCCAAAGGCAGATGCTCAACTGCTGAGCCACCCAGGTGCCCCAAATAAAATATTTAGTAAAACAATTTGTTTATTTATTTTTATTTGGTTCCTGCCTCCCACTGAGTTGACTGAGTTCTCTCTGTCTGCTCCTCCCCTCCAACCCTTTTCTTTTCTACTCATTTGAAAGCTACATATTCTATTTTCTTTTTTTTTAATTTTTATTTATTTATGATAGTCACACAGAGAGAGAGAGAGGCAGAGACATAGGCAGAGGGAGAAGCAGGTTCCATGCACTGGGAGCCCGACGTGGGACTCGATCCCGGGTCTCCAGGATCGTGCCCTGGGACAAAGGCAGGCGCCAAACCGCTGCGCCACCCAGGGATCCCTACATATTCTATTTTCATTCTTATACTAGGTACTCAATAAAAGATGTAACAAACTTGGCAAAGTATAGAGGTAGGTGGTCAATAACTTTATCTCCCTTTGAAACAAATATAAGCACCTTAAAGTGATTCAACTGTAACCATCTATCTATCTTCCAAGTATTTGCTGTGTAGGATCATTGTTCTGTCTTTTCTGGTAAACCGTCTTCTCTCCTTTATTATTGTTTTTCCTAATTTATAGACAAGAAAACTGAGGATCAGTGACTTGTCTAGAGTCACACATTTCACAAGTGGCAAAATCCATTTAGAACCCACCTTCATTTGGGAATGAAACATCTGTAGACTTGAATTCCTTGGTATATCCTGAGCATGTCACTGTATGGCTCATTTTTCTGTGTAAGGCACAAAAGGTGTTATTGGGTATGTCCAAATATCTCTCAACAGTGACAGGGATAACATGGGTGTTTTGCCCTTCGTTTTAGCCCTAAATTGAAAGCTGGCTCACTAGGCACCTTGGTTCTGTAGTGTGTTTACAGAATCTCATTATTACTCCAAAGGAGTGACAAATGACAGAGGATGTGCTGAGAGTAGATTAACGACATAATATAGAGGAGGCCACTCCCTCCTTCCTCACTCGAGATGGTTATCATACAAAGAGAGCCATCCTCGAGATTTCTTATTTGAAATTTCCGTCTCTATGTCCACCCATCCATCCTTTGATATGTGACAGTTTTATGGCGAAGGTTGGAATGGTAATTGCACAAATTTCCAGCCTCGTGCCTCAGTCCTCCAATCATGTTTCTTACTAATAAGGCTGCGATCCCAAGTGAAACAGTTTGTGCAGAGCTTACAACCCGGTGCTATTGTAAGAAAACTAACAAAGCCCGTTGAAGGTGAAGAGTGTCACAGTGTCATCTGTGCTCATGAAAGACAGCCCAATTTTCAGCTGGGGAACAAAGAGTGTATTTGAGGGCGAAAGGCGGGTGGAATAGCCTGGCTGAGTAAGTGCTCCTGCAGCAATGATTATTGCCTCATCACTCAAAGGTGAAAGAACAGGAAAATAAAATGGCACAGATTGCAGCCAGCAGGTAACAGATGAGGGAAAGAGGAAGAATATAGTTCAAAAGCTCACAAGAACCCACGTGAGCTCCTGCAGACCCCGAGAGAAGATGCCTGTACTAATTTGGGATTGTGCAATCATATGGAGAACTCATGCCTCATTTGAAAAAGAAATAATGATGAGATTTGAGGGCAGTTTAAGTGGATTCAGAAGCAAGCATTTGAGAGACACATCCCTGGCTGGCACTGGAAAGTGAGAACCAGACCAAGGACGAAATTAATATTGAACGTCTACCGGTGTCAGGCCCTGTGCTAAGCATTTTACATGCATTTCTTTAAAATGTTTCCTTTTCACATAGCTAATAAGTGCAAGACTTGGGATTTGAACCCAGGCCTGTTTGGCTATCAGTTCATATTGCTTTTACATGAGATGATGTCTGCAAGGGTGAAAAGTGTGATTATGGCAGTATATACCCTGGATCGATTCTTTTCTCACCTCCCTGAAACTCCTTGTTTAAACTGCAGTCCTAAAAAATAAAAACAACTGTGCAGTCCTGCAAGCCTCCACTCCCCCCACTACACAGTTCACAGCAGTGAAAAATAGAACCTGACCCCCCTCGCACCAAGTCTCAGTCTTGACTCTTGTCCAGACCTGTTGCAAGGGCTGCACGCCGATCTGGATTTCAATCCCCCCTTCCCCTTGCCGTCCCTCCACCTCTGTGTCTCATCCCCATTACTTTTCTCTGGTGTCTGAGCTTCCATTGCTCCCCCTGAAAACCTGCTGAGGACTTGGTTTCCATCTCCTCCCTGGCTGGGTTGCTAGGGCCCCTTAGGCCACTTTGGCTCAGCACCATTCCTGGGACAACCTGCCTCCCTCCCACCTCCTCCGGAGCCACTTCGGAGCAATCTCCTACCCTCCTCCCTTACATTTCCGATATTCAGGAGTGGAAACGCACTGAGCAGCCCTTCTGGGCCAGGCACTAATCCCAGCACTGGGGGTGCAAATAAGCCCTAGAAGATCATGGTGTTGTGACCACCGGGTAAGCACAGTCCCAAAACCGTGCAAGAATTATTCTCGGGCAGGGATGTGTGGGACAACCGTGTCGTGGGAACGGGGACACGGTCTCCTCTGAGGCTGAAGTTAGGATTGAAGGAGCCTTCACAGATAAGGTGAAGACTTACCTGAGTCTCTAAGAATGAGTGGGAGTTTCCGTAATTTCCCACTAGCTGGGTTGCTATGGTTATAGCTATAGTAGGCGACCAAATCTTAAGGAATAAGGGTAGAAGGAGAGGTGACAAGGAAAAGGAGGGTACTTAAGGACTCTTCATACCTTCTAAATCCTTTAAAGTGGAGGTTCTATTCCTGACTAGAGTTTTATTCTTCTGCTAGTAGGAAGAAATTCCTTCTCTTCTTTCCATTTCACAAATTCAGAAGAGTGGTGATGGTGGGATTATGCGAGTAATTACCTTTCCCATAATAATAACTACCATTTTTTTAGGGTAGTCACTGTATGTTAGAGACTGTGCTACACCTGCGAAGGTTCCCTCTGACTGAGGCCCCACCTGCTGGTAAGAGCTGGAAGTTCAGAAGCCCTACCACCTGTCCTCAGGGCTCTACCTGCCTTTCTTTTAGGTGTCCAGGAGCCCTGACCCGGGTCCTGTGGCAAGAAATTCAAGTGGGCTTGGTCCTCTTTCAATGGGTTGACTGCAGTGAAGGATGATGGGTGCATCGGAAGCTGGCCAGGGTGACCGAAGCACAGGCGTTCTGGTCCACTTCTTGGCTTCTGAGGTAGCCCCCAGTCGCTGGAGGGGGATCTCCTGCGGAGGGAGAGGAGGGATCCTTCGAGGATAGGCTGTACACTCCCAGGACAATGCTCCCGAAGGGGGCTCGGAGCCAAATTATCCGACATTGTCACTTTATTCCCCCAAGGAGCCACATCCACCGGAAGCTAGGCTACTCCGGGGTGGTGAGGACGGGGCCAGGCTTCTCAACAACTTCATGAGATGGTAGCAGCAGCGCTGACATGTAACCCCATCCTTGCTTGAGCTGTTGCAGTGCTGGGGCCTCAGCTCACCAGCCCTGTTCCTCATTTGCAGCTTTTCAAGGCAATGGGATGCCTCTGGATTATGGTCACCTGAGAGGCCCCTGTCATCCCTAATATAGCTGAATTTCTGGGGTTATCATTCTTAAAATACACTGGCTTGGAGGGACAGGCACAACTGGGCCCAGAATCCCCATCTGATACCCTCCTTTCTGGGTTTATTGCCAAGGCAGGCCACGAGTCCCACGTCTCTTGACTCCATTGGAATCCTTGACTCTTTCTGGACCCTTTTTTGGAATTGCCCACATTGATCTCCAAATAGCTCCCTAGCTCCAACTCTCAGAGAGAAGGTCTGGGAACAGAAAGGAAGCAGTCTTTTCTCTCCCAGAAGACCTCTGGGCCCACTCTGCAAACTGGCCCCTCGGCCTCCCCAGAGCACTGCATCCAAGGAAGGAGGCCTTCGCTCAAACAAGATGCCCACCTGACATTTCCTTAGGTAGGGAAGGCTCTAGAGACTCCTTCAAAGGTAATCTGTGCCAAACTGCCAGCGGTTTCTTTTGTCGAACAAGAAAGAAAAGACATGCTACACGTAGGTTACCCCATTTCATCTTCACAAAAACCCTACAAGGTAGTCATTATCGTTAGCCTCATTTTATAGTAAAGAACACTAAGGTCCAGCAACATGAAGTAACTTGCCCAGGTTTCAAGTGATCAGTAACAGAGTAGAGATTTGGAGCCAGTTCTGTGGGACTCAGAAGCCCCTGGAATGGGCTGCCTTGTCCTCCGGCCGGGGAAGAGCTCCTTATCCCCAGTGTATGATACCCACCTATGAATAAAGGAAACATTGCAGTGAATGCTGAATCAAGAATGAGTTTCATATAGTCCCACTGACACATGTTACCTCTGTTTGGTTTTGTCTTCTCTATCTGTTGTGGGCTGAATTTTGCACACATACCCCCCACCCCGCCCAAATCCACATGTTGAAGTCCTAACCCCAGGACCTCAAAATGTGACTATCATTGCAGACAGAGACCTGAAAGAGGTGACTAAAGTAAAATGAGGCAAAATCCAATATGACTGGTGTCCTTATAAGAAGAAGTTGGGGGACACCTGGATGGCTCAGTGGTTAAGCACCTGCCTTCGGCTCAGGGTGTGATCCTGGAGTCCCGGGATCGAGTCCCACATCGGGCTTCCTGCATGGAGTCTGCTTCTCCCTCTGCCTGTGTCTCTGCCTCTCTCTCTGTCTCTCATGAATAAATAAAATCTTAAAAAAAAAAAGAAGTTGGGACACAGACATTGACAGAAGAAGGACATGTGAAGACAAAGGAAGATGAAAGCCACCTACGAGCCAAGGAGAGAGGCCTTGGAAGAAACCAACCCCACCCACACCTTGATCTTGGACTTTTGGCCCCCAGAACTGGGAGAAAAGAAATTCCCATTGTTTAAGCCACACAACCTTTATGATGGCAGCTCTGGCAAACTGATACAGTATTTATAGTCTTGTTACTGATAGCATTTCCCATCATGTCAGCAAAGTAGGTTCCCATAAAGAATAAGCAAGAGTCAGACATTTCCTTAACAGAATTGCTTCCTCCAAGAGTATTTGCCTGGATGCATGGAGGAGAGACTGGAAGTGGGAGAGCTCGTTAATATTGGAGAAAGAGACATCTTACATGTTTGCTTTTCCATCGTGGTCTTAACACTTAATTACCCCTGGGAGTGTCAAGGTAGTCATCTCTCTCTTTTTTAAAGATTTTATTTCTTTATTTGAGAGAAAGAAAGAGTGACTGGGAGGGAGACAAAGAATCTGAAGCAGACTCCACGCTGAACACAGAGCCTGACTCGGGGCTTGATCCCACCACCCTGAGATCATGACCTGAGCCGAAACCAAGAGTCGGATGCTTAACCCACTGAGCCACCCAGGCGCCCTGAGGTTGTTATCTTTATTGAATATTCCAAATGTGAGATGTCTCACACATTTAATTTTCACAACGATCTTCGGAGGTAATGTTATTATTCTCATTTTGCTGATAGGAAAAGTAAACCATAAGGAGGACCAGCAGTAATCCATGGAATTGTGCAGAGGAATTGGTGGTAAAGACATATGCTTCTAACTACTATGATTTTGACTACTAGGATTCACTACTTGCTCACTGCTTCTCGAACTTTGCCCGATAAGAATGACAAATTGTGGAATAGAGTGAAAGGCGGGTCTTGCCACTTCAAGTGTGGTCATTGGACCATCAGCAGGCATTGCCTGGGAGATAGAACCGCAGAGGTTCAGCCTCACCCTGGACGTTGCCAAATCAGGATCTGCATTTTAACAAGATCCTCGGGCAGTACCAGCTAGGTAATTTGCAGGGCCCGATGCAAGATGAAAAGGAGAAGTCCTCAGTTTAAAAATTAGTAAGAATTTCAAGGAGTGGCAGCAGAGCATTAGCCCTCTGGGTGGGGCTATGCAGGTCTCACACCCATGGGTGGGCCTGCGCACCAGTGATATGCATGCACGGTAAAGCATAACCCTAGAGGAGCAATGTGGCAGCTCTTCCCTGGAGGGATGCTATTAGTTTTATTTTATCTTTGTGCCTTTTCTGTTAAAAAATGCAGACATTTTGCAGTATAGTCTTTAAAGTCTTACCATAATATTTTCTTCCAAAGAAAGCTGAGGGGAACACTGATGCTCTCAGATGACGCACCGTGTTTACCTCTAGCTTCAGCAGCCTGTGGCACTCTGACCATCCAGGGAGCACACGCACCCCTGTGCACAAAGCCTGAGGTTAGCCTAACCTGGGTGCAGACTGGAGAGCCCTTGATGAAACGGTTTCAACAGAATCACATCATGCAAGCTTCGTGTGCCTGTCTTGCAAGAGGCTGGGCATTCATGTAGTACCACCCTGGACCAGTTATCGAAGCTGTCTGCACTTCAGGGTCCTCATCATGGGGAGGAGAAGAATAGCATGGGGAGAAGAATAGCACAATTTCAGAGGACTGTGGCGAAGATTCAGTGAGATAATAGATAAAAATAAAACACGGAGAACATGTCCTGGCATATGTTAAGTGTTCAATAAACACTGACTTATCATTAATTCCTGGAGATTAGGTTCTTGTTTCACTTAAAGAAAGTGGAAAATGAGATGGAGAGGGTGTCACAAGGGGAACTTGCCCAGCTCCCAGGCAGAGCCGTGTCGGATGGTACTTATTCTAATGAGTTCATTTTGACCTGGGGTCTGGTCTTCATTCTCCTGATGCAAAAGCCTGCTTTTGTCAGCACCCAGAGTGTAGTGGTAACTGGGGGGTGGGGGGGTACTTACAATACTGGATGCTGGTGGTGGTGGTGGTGGTGGTGGTGGTGTGTGTGTGTGTGCGCGCGCATGAGCTCAGAGAAAGGTAGAGAAGGTGTAGGGGGCAGAGAAGAGGGAGGATTGAGACGGAACAAGTAGAAGTTTAGAGTCTGATGACGATAGGATGACCTTCGTATTTTTCAGTGAGAAAAACTATTTCTACAAAAAGCTTGAAGGTTGGTGGGAGGAACAACACCAGCAGTGACAAGACAGTCTCAAAGACTGTTCCGCTCTCTGCTCTGATTCCAAGTCCCTTTGGTGGTTTGCATCTTCTGGAACAACCACAGCTGGGTAGCACTGAGGAGCCTTTCATGCCTCAAGGGGGCGCTCTGGGCTGCAGCGCCGGGAACCAGGCAAGAGCATCCAGCCACGTCTTGCCTTTCAGGTCTAAGCAAACCCATCGGACTTTTGGAGAGAGCAAGGAGGAGGGTGGGCTGTGCTTAGGAGAGATGGGATTAAAAATAATAATAATAATAAAATAAAAAATAAAAAAAAGGAGAGATGGGATTAGTGTGAGCATGTGGAGCTCCAAAAGTGCATTTTGGGGCCATTGCTAGTGACATGCTTTTCTCCCTCAAATTCTGTAGTTGAATATGCTAATTAATTCTGTGTGTATGTATTTCTGCTTATAAAAGTTAAATATGCCTCTTGTAAAAATCTTAAATATTAAGGAAAGAACAGCTTTGAAAGTGAAATCCCTTCTTACCCCCTCCCTGCATTGAGTTGGGTTAGTTGGCCATGACCATACTCACTAACTGGCCAGCAAATAACTACAGGGCTCAGGAGTACATGAGTAGGTATTTCTACAAAAATACAAATGCCGACGTTTAAGTTCACAATGATAACTTGAGCTGTAAAGCCAGCTGATAAGTTTGTGTCACGTGGCCCGATGCATTCTCTTCCCATGAGCAAGTAGCACAGAAGGGCAAATTATCAGAAATTTATGAGCGGAGTGTGGAAACAAAATAAGGAGAGCAAGTTAGTCTTCTGAACTGTCTCTGGGCTAAAAAACCCTCTCCCCCCACCCTAACATATCAGGGAACTAGTATCTCATGAGACTACATTTTGGAAAATGTTGATCGTTTCTGCCGATGTCATTTTGAGGTCTCCCTAAAGCAGAAATTATTACTGGGTTGTGCTGTGCCCTTTAAAGTTCTTTGAATTTCGTAAAAATTAATAGCTTTCTTTAGCCAACCTGTGGGTTCTTTGAAAAGATGTTTAATGACCTATTTAAGATGATTAAAACCATTCTATTAATTTGTTACTCGTGTTTCAAAAGAGAGTGGGAAAAATAACAGTTACTTAAAATAAAACAAACCGGCCTATCAAAAAACTGTTAGTGCTAATAAGTCTAAAAGTAAAGTCTGCCATTAGGAATGTCTTAAATATGTGAATCATTTCTTTTAAAATAATCATTATTCCTATATACTTCATGTAGACCCAGAAGGGCAAGTTATGATTACTTTTAGGCATATAATACACAGATGACAAATGGTACCTCTGGCCCCAAACCGTTCTTCATCTCATCCACTAGAGGGTACCTGAGGGTTGTTCATCTGAAAGCACTCAGGAAACCAAATTAAAAACCTGAATCAGAAACCACAGTGTCTGAAAGTGCTATATATATATTTTAATACTTCTGGCACATTATTAAACAAATTCAGTGTGCTACAAGACAGCCATGTGATTTTATTCTGCTCTAAATTGCAGAATTTTGACACCTCCGTTTTGTAGACTGATATTTACTTGTGAAAAAACTTTGAATCTTGCCTAAACAGGAGGCTACCATGTACCTTACAGTATACTAAATGCAAGAGCTTTTCTAGTGGAAGTTGTGGTATTTAAGATGACTGGAAAGACTAGTAATTTTATTATCATAATCCCAGACTTCTTTCTGTTTCATGTAATTAATATATTATTTCATTGGATTCCTCCCCCCTTTCCCTGCCCCTAAAGGAAAGAGGCAGTGTTATTTTTCCTTCATTGGGTTCATCTTCTACTTCTAATTCCATGTTCCAGGAGTAGGGAGTAGGAAGGCCAACTGTGTTGTGGCTGTGGATATTTATATTAATCTATTAATTATAGTGTATATGATTTACAGCACTAATGCAGTAGTGTTAGGAATGCATTTGTGAAATATGCAGACCGTTCCCTAAGGATCAGTCCCTGTGCTACGTGAATGTGAACAGGAAATAAACTCTAGCTCTTGAGGAGTATATAATTTGTGTGTGTGTGTGCGTGCATGTGTGTGTGTGTATAAAGATACCCATAATTAAATGCCTCTAAGTCAGAAATTCAGGCCCTCTCCATCATTTGTTATATGACCTTGAGCAAATTACTTCAACCTGTCCTCTGCGCCTTGATTTTCTTATCTGTTGAGTGGGGATTATCATCTACCTTAATCTTTTTGTAAAAATTAAGTGGGACCATGAACATAAAGTACCTGACACCGTAGTATTGATTAAGGAGTTTAGTACACGATCGTAGTAGTGGTGGTTTTTATTATTGTGGGAATCACTGTGTGATGCCATGCGCAATAGGCCATCTCAGCTGGCCACTCTCAGGATGAGATGGAAGATTGTTCGAGGGCCAGACAATTGCTCTGGTCAGGTAAGCTTCAGTCGCATTCTGATAGATTTTCTGGAGAGTCCAGTGGTTTTGGCTGCCTGGTACATAAAGAAACAAAAAAACAAAACAAAACAAAACAAAAAGCAACAAAAACCACTGAGAAGGGATCTTGCCTCCCTTGAAGGAGGTTGTTTCTGCTTTTCCTTCAAGTGCTTCAAGGTCCGGTGGTCAAAGCAGGCCTCTTCAGGTGAAGACTTCCATAGTCCTGAGAGCCAGTGTAGATGCCTGCTTCCTTAGCAGACAGACTTCTCTGCATTGAGAAGTGGGCTTGGGACCAGCCCAGGATGGCAGAGGAAGTGGTTCTCAAGCAAGATTCTGAGTGATGCTGCATTCCAAGGAAACTGCAGAACAAAGAGTCAAGTGGAGTCAAAAGAGCCGAATGCACTGGGGTCAGAAAGCCAGACAATGAAATCCAAATGGATTACCAAGCCAAGGAGGGCAGAGCTGTGCTGAAATCCAAGATGTAGAACAGGGACTGGAAGCTGGGAGCGGGGGTAGGAATGAGTGTAGAGAACAGTGAGTACTTGCTGTTCACCAGCTCCTAGTCCTGATCCTGGGAGCTTATACTCCACGAAGCTAATTTCCCGTGCCGTTAAGTACCCTAACGGGAGATGGTATGGGATAGTGTAAGGAGAATTTCTGGGGAGGCTGTTTTAGCTAAGGTGGTATTCAAGGCAGAAGGAACAGCAAGGGCAAATGCCCGGAGGCAGGAATGACAGGAGAAGCCCAATTGTAGCTGCAGTGTCGTGAATGAAGTGACAGGTGGAAAGAAATGAGTTTGGAGAGGTAGTCAGGAGCAACATCACGTAGGACCTGGCAAGCCATGATAGAGTTTGGATTTGAACCATGCGATGGGAAGCTATTGGACATTTTAAATCGCGAAGAGGAGTTGGCAGGGCCGATTTACATTTTAGAAAGACCCCTCTGGCTGCCCTGTGAAGGTTAAATTATAGCCAGGGGAACCTGGGTGGCTCAGTCGGTTAAGCATCTGCCTTCGGCTCAGGCCCCAGGGTGGTGGGATAGAGCCCTGCGTTGGGCTCCCTGCTCAGCAGAGTCTGCTTCTCCCTCTTCCTCTGCTTTTCCCCACGCCCCTACTCATGCTCTCTCTCTCTTTCTCTCAAATACACAAATATCTTAAAAAATATATAGCATGGGGATCCCTGGGTGGCGCAGTGGTTTAGCGCCGGCCTTTGGCCCAGGGTGCAATCCTGGACCCGGGATTGAATCCCACGTCGGGCTCCCGGTGCATGGAGCCTGCTTCTCCCTCTGCCTGTGTCTCTGCCTCTCTCTCTCTCTGTGTGTGTGACTATCATAAGTAAATAAAATTTAAAAAAATTATAGCATGATAGGAGTCTTACAGAGGAAAAGTCTTAGATCAAGGAAGAAGTGAGGACTGCTGAGAAAATCAGAAATTCCCATGAGCTGGGCCAGTGGAAAATCTCTGTGTCACCGATCTAGGCCTTCTCCAGTCCGAGGTTGTCCTGGGGTTGTCCTTGTACTTACGCCAGGCCAGGAGGCAGGCCTCTTGACTTCTTTGCCAGGAGCATCTTGGTCCTGGGGGTTTACTCACTCAGATTTCCAAATATGTACAAGTCATTCTAAAATTTTGAGGGAACGTAGCTTGAGGAGATGGCGGGGCTGCTGCCACACATCTCATTCTGTTTTAGTACAAATGAGAAGAAACAACTCAGAGTCTTTGAAAATGCAGAGGTTAGGATAGATTGATTCAAGTGGCATTTCAAATAGATAAACTGAGTTATTTATTTATTTATTTATTTTTATTTTTTTAAACTGAGTTATTTAAAGACATAACTTGAAAGTATGTAAAAATAAGAATTGCAATAGCAACTACGTACTGCATGTCTACCGTGGCCTAGAGGCTTTGGAAATGAAACAAAACCAAACAGCTACTGATCTAGGAGTTTTTTGGTTCCTGCTCTGTCTACTGTTTCTCTTGTGCAAAAGGATTCTGGTTCTGGGACTGACCCATGTAGGTCTTTGGATGCAGTATGGTCACAAAAGTATGTCTTTATGACCCTGAAAGCTAAGCGTTAATATATCTACCTTTTGGAGATGAGGAGACTAATGTTTAGAGAGGTTGTTTATTTGGTCCAATTACGTGATAAAGTGAGAATGTAAATCCAGGGCTAGCCAACCCCCAAACCTCAAGATCCACACTGGAGCCACTCTTAGACATGAATCATACAGGGAGTGGGCAGTGAGTAAGGGTTCACACCATGGCATTGGGGGTCTTGGATTTGAATCCTGGTCCCCCATTTACTGGCTGTATTATCTTGGCTGGTTACTAACCACCTAGGAGCCTGTGTGTCCTCATCTATAAAATAGGGGTAATAATAGCCTCTCTTTCAAAGGTTGCTCTGAAGATTAGGTGAGATGCATAGCATGCACCTGACAAATGGAAGGGGATCCAATAAATGTTAGTTTATATATATATATATATATATATACCATGCTGGCCATGGAAGGGGTACTTTGGTATTTGTCCGAACCAGTTTCACTAGCAGCATCAGAAACATATATCCTGCCTTGGAAATGTCTCACATAATAGATTGTGTTTGCTCAACTTGCTCTGCACAGTGCTTTGAACACCAGGCATCTAGGAAGTACTCTGGATGATGATATTACCCACCTGCATGAGTGGGTTTGATGGCTTTTCCAAAGGGCTGGTATTTCAGTTGTGCAACTGTAACTGCTTCATGGCAATAGAAAAGATTTATTTTTTGGACCCCAATCAACCCTTAGCCCCATTTCTCAAACTCCAGCTATATCACAAGGTGTCAACGTCCTGTGGTATTAACGTCTGGTCAGAGGTGCCAGTGGCATTTTGCAGATGTAATGGAGAGCCCACATTGTCCAAGATTGCTTTGTGATGCGTCCTGCCCTGAGCCTCGCTTGCCCTTTAAGGCTCAGTTGGCGAGAAAATTCCCCCGCCAGCTCACCTGGAAGGCAAGGGAAAGACACAAGGACAGGTTTGTTCAACTGCATAGGAGCCTGGGGCCTCAGACAGGGGTAAAAGATGCCACCCAGTGAGGGAAAGAGTCTAGTAATCATCTTCCTCCAGACCCGAGTCGCAAAAAGGGGAAGATTTCCTATGGTTAAAAAATTAGGCTTAATGGAGTGATTTTCAAATGTGGGTGATTGCCTGGCTCAGAAGAAGACAACAGGAGTTTGGGGGGGGTGGTGACCAGAGAAAAAGGTGAGGCTTTCTATCAGAGGGTTACTCTTGTCAGTGAAGGAAGCAGTTAAATCATGGATGACTGGTTTGAAGGACCAGATTTTTTTTTAAAAAAGGTTTTATTTATTCGTGTGAGACACAGAGACAGAGGCAGAGCAGGACTCGATCTTGGGACCCCAGGATCACACCTTGAGCTGAAGGCAGACACTCAACCACTGAGCCACCCAGGCGTCCCATGTAGGACCAGATTTCTTGACCTGAAGAACCATGTGGTTGCTTCAATCTGGTCTGTTCTGACTGGCTTGTTGTCACTTGCACTAGAGAAATTGAGTCAGCCTGACACACTTTTCCTAGTGTAAGAGCCATGCCTTCAGGAAAGTTTCTGTGTCCTGCAGCTCAAAGTGGGCCCGTTTTCTTCTAAATCTTGGTGACGGGGAGCTGACAGGACTGGTTCAAATAGTGGTTCAGCACAGACTTGCATTGGTACTTGGGCAAATCACCTGACCTCGGGCTCCTCATCTGTAAAATGGAATTAATGAAAGACACTACTTGGGGAATGCACATGTAATGAATAAAAAAAAAAAGAGTATTTAAAATCCCAACTGACTCTAGACACTTCTTGCCTTTTAAGGGAGATAGACATGCTTCATCCCAGTGAAAAAATAGATTTTTCATTTGGGTCCCTTCCGAGAGAAGGAAAAGAGAGACAGACAGGCAGAGAGACACACAGAGAGAAGGAGTACTAGCTAGCACACGATTAGGTAGAAATTCTGCTGTTTAACCAAGCACGTTAGCCACGGTGGGACCAGAGCAGAATATGACTCTAGTGGCTGGAGAGGACTGAATTGCTTTACCCAATAAATAGGTTCCCAGGGTTTCTAGTGGCCAGCGAGAGAGGAAGAGGAGAGAGTATGGCCCAAGCAATACTGCAGAAGGCAGATGTTAGAGGGCCTGGCCAGCCCAGCCATTCTTCAATCTACCTGTTTACACACATCGAAGCACACAGAAACATCCTTGGTACCAGCGAGCATTTAATCAACAGCAGCTAGTGGCCATGTAGCAAAGTGACAGCATCGTTGTCTTCAGAGAGTACCTCTCCCAAGAAGAATAGCATCATGTCTCTCATGGGGTATGTGTGTGTGTGTGTCTTGGGGGAGCAGGATAGATAGCAAAGAGGAATGTAATGGGTTCAAATTCTGGTTCTGGAGCATTTGTTTCTCTTTCTTTAATTTTCCATTTCTAAACCGGGACAAAAAAATAGCACCATCTCATCTCATATGATTTATGCGACGTTTAAACAAGATAATCTAGGTAATTCATGTGTCAGGCCTTTAGAAAATGTTAGCTTTTGCTAGAATTCTGTAATAATCATCTTGTGAAGATGGTGCACCGTCCCAGAGCATATGCTTTGTGCTTTTTATTTTAAAATTTACATGTAGAGATGTAGTTGAGGGTCTGACTTGGTTTCAGCTCTTGTCTTGATCTCGGGGTCTTGGGATCAAGCCCCATGCTGGGCTCTGCACTCGGCACCGGCACCGGGTCTGCTTCAGACTCTTCTCCATCTGCCCCCCACCCCCAGGCAAGTTCTCTCTCTCACTCTAAAATAAATAAATGTTTGGAGCAGCCCTGGTGGCGCAGCGGTTTAGCGCTGCCTGCAGCCTGGGGAGTGATCCTGGAGACCCCAGATCGAGCCCCACGTCGGGCTCCCTGCATGGAGCCTGCTTCTCCCTCTGCCTGTGTCTCTGCCTCTCTCTCTCTCTCTGTGTCTCTCATGAATAAATAAATAAAATCTTTAAAAAAATAAAATAAATAAACGTTCAAAAAATGTACATGTATATTCAATACAAAAACCTTGACAAAACATATAAAGAACGCAGAAAGACAACAGGCGCTCCAACAGAAAGATCACCAGTGCTAACATTTTGGTTTATGTCTTTCAATTTTTTTTTCCTCCCGAGTGTATGGACATCTTTGTTCTATCTTTTCAAAATGGGATACTGTTCTATAGCCTGCTTTTTTTTTTTTTTAAACCTAGCAATAGACTGTGAACTTTTCCCCATGGATGAGTTGCTTCTTAAAATAGATGTTCCAGTGGAAGCAGCCACACCGGGACCAGCCGATTCATTACTATTCTCTTTTACAAACTAGGGGGGCCGTCTTTTAGCCATCCAAATCTGGGAAACACTGCACACACATATCCTTGTTGGGAAGTGAACAGTGCATATTAACATGGTAAAGGCTCTGAGAAGCTTGTCCATAGAGAACCTGCCTGACTTGGATTAGATCAGTGTTTCCCAAACTAATTGAATACTGCAGAGCCATCTATCCTCCTACCTCCCACTGATGTCTCAGGAATCATTTGAGAAAACACTCCTGCAGCTGAGGATTCCTTAAAATTAGGGAGCAGGTCTTACCCATCTTCACTGTTACCACACGGCCTTACAAATGGGTTTTTAAGAAATTATGGAAAATGGGATTGGCCTGATGAATCCACTTTCTAACCAACACGCGTGTGAACCAGGGGCCAAGGTTAGAGGCTGGGGCTGTGCTCTGAAGTGTCGCTGTGTGTAAAGCTAATTGGCCCCTTTGGGGGTGAACCTGTGAACTTGGCCTTGTTAGCACCAGCACAAAACAGCTGAGTTGGTTTCTCCGGAGCCTTGAATTTGTTTCTTTCCCCAGATTCCCATGCCGCCCTCCAGGTGGCGATGTGGGTTTGTCAACCTGGGAGCCTGGAGCTCCGGCCAAGCAAAGCTTAAAATTGAGACAGGTGTGGGTGAGGAAGGGCACTAGGAGGGAGTGGCCCTTGAAAACCAGAGGATACACTGTCAGGTGTGCAGCTGGCACGATGCGGAGGCGCAGCCTCATACACTGAGTGTAGGACACAAGTTTTTAAAGAATCTGATGAGTCAGTCAGCCAATAAATACCACTAGCATTTATTGAGCAATAACTGGGACTGGTAATACGCCAGATAATTTCCTTCATGATTTCTTTGTCTCCCCCCAACACATGCAGGAGGTATCCTGCAGGTGGAAGTAGCAGAACTGGACATCCAACCCTGGTCCTGCATCTGAGTGCTCTGCTAGATTGAAACAAGGAGATGTGGACCCAGGGTGAATACATGTGAAACATTTATTGATCCTTCTATCCAACTATCATCAATGAGTCGACCTATCTACCTGCTTCTCATTTCATTTGTACAGGATGGGCCTTACAGCCCTATGTGGTTGGAAAGAATATTCCGGGAGAGAATTCTGGGAGTGAATTTTCTGATTTCATTACATCTCTTATGGTTTTTATTCTCTTATAGATTGGGGCTCCAGGGGGTGGCCTCGCAGGCCACTCCTTAATTCCACCGTACTGATAGGGGCTGTGCAGAGGGCCATAAGGACGTCTCAAAGGGAAACTAGCCCTGACCTGGAGGGCGATGGAAGACAGAAGGATTCAGTTAGCTGTGCAATGTCGAGGATGGCTATTTCAGCCAGAACAGCACATGCAAAGGCCTGAGGTCAGTGAGAACATGGTTATTAGGGAACTGAAAATCATTTAGTGTGGCTGGTGCGCAGGGTAAGGGTGTGTGATGCTGGGCAGGGGTCGGGGGAAGAGTGAGGAAAGGCTGAAGACTTTCTCAGTCAAGACAGTGAAGGGCCTTGTAAGTTGTGTCGAGGTGCTTGAACTTGATCCCGAGCACAACTGAGAATCCCTGAAAGGTTTTAAGGCAGATGATGAAATGGATTTGCATTTTAGAAGGAGCACTCTAGTGACGGGAAAGGGGTTAGGAGGGATGAGCGCGTGTGCCAGCGTGTGCACACTCCGGCACCCGTTGCTGGGGCAGGCATGGTGCGGTGGGAGCACCGCGGGGCCACAGTTCGGAGGAGGTTGCACTGCGTCCTGCAAGAGAGGAGGGGGCTCTGACCCGAGGAAGCTACAGCACTCTGCGTGGAGACAGTTGTAAGCAAATTGGAGAAGAATTAACCTCTGGCTACTGATCAGGAGCTGAGGGTGACATTTTGGGGGTTCTCTGGGTTTTGGTGACAGCACATCCAAGGTATTAGGCCATAACCAGGTGGCAAAAATGCTCCATAGGGGTGACTGACCCGTCCCTCCTCACCTCCGACTAGTAGCGCTTCACAATTTCTTTCTCCCTCCCTCTTTTTTTTTTTTTTTTTAAATCTTTCCTCATGGGATGCTCGGGTGGCTCAGTGGTTGAGTATCTGCCTTTGGCCCAGGGCATGATCCCAGGATCCTGGGATCAAGTCCCACATCGGGCTCCCTGCATGGGTCCTGCTTCTCTCCCTGCCTGTGTCTCTGCATCTCTCTCTGTCTCATGAATAAATAAATAAAATCTTTAAAAAAAAATCCTCATATAGCATGCAGTAAAGAGCAGGGGTGTCAGAGTCAGATTGGTGTTAATCACAGCACTAATGATTATTAGGGTATTTTGACTTTGATGAACCTTATTTATTCCATTATAAATGGGGATGAATGCACCTGCCCCACTGGGCTAGGGTTATGATTAGTGCAGGTTTTCCCTTTTGGACTCAAACCCAGTGCTCTCTCCGGTGGGTGGTAAATGGCACCACCTGATAACACATTTACCTACACCCAAACCACCTGCCCTCTTTCCCTTGACTCCCACCCACGTGATTCACTGTCACCTGTTGCCTTGATAGCTTCTTAATTGGTCACCTGCTTCCACTTCTCTCCTTCGAGGACCCTCGCTCTGTCTTCTCCATAGAGTAGCCAGGGTGATCTTTGTTGTTGTTGTTCGTTTTGTTTTTGGATAACAACGTTATTGAGATATAAGTCACATACTATAAAACGTTAAGGGACACAATTCAGGAGTGCCTGTCTGGCTCAGTCGGAAGAGTATGCAACTCCTGATCTCCGGGTTGTGAGTTTGAGCCCCATGTTGGGTGTAGAGATTATTTAAGTAAATAAATAAACTTAAAAAAAATAAAGTGGGCAATTCAGTGGTTTTCAGTGTCTTCATGGAATTGTGTGACCATCCCAACACTGATCTAAAATGAGAGCGTTTTATTTTTTTATTTTGCAAGGATTTTATTTATTAGAGAGAACACAAGCAGGGGGAGGAGCAAAGGGAAGCAGGCTCTCACCCGAGCAGGGAACCCAGTGTGGGGCTCAGTCCCAGGACCCCGGGGTCATTACCTGAGCTGAAGGCAGACGCTTAACTGACTGAGCCACCCAGGTGCCCCTAATAGGAGAGCATTTTAATCACCCCAAAAAGAAACATGGTGTCCATTAGCAGTCTCTTCCTATTCCTTCCTCCCCAGCCAGCCCCCCACCACACTCCAGGCAACCATTAATCTACTTTCCATCTCCATGGATTTGCCTATTTGGACATTTTGTAGTAATGGAATCAGACAGTATGTGCTCTTTTGTTTCTGGTCTCTTTCACTTAGCATGGTTTTAAAGTTCATCCCTGTCATAGCATGTAGCAGTATTTTATCCTCCAGGCAAAATAATGTCACATTGTGTGGATAGATCATATTTTGATTATCTGGTCATCATGGATGGACATTTGAGTTGTTTCTACTTTTTGGCTGTTGTGCAAAACGTTCCTATGCACATTCATGTACATTTTTGTGTTGACATATGTTTCTAATTTTCTTGGGTACGTACCTAGGACTGAAATCGCTGGCTGAGTCACATGGTAACTCTGTTTGACATGTTTGAGGGGCTGCCAAACTGTTTTTCAAAGTGGTTGTGGCATTTTATAATCCCACCGTCAATGTATGAGGGGGCTAATTTCTCTACATTTTTAAAAAAGATTTTGTTTATTTCTTCATGACACACAGAGAGGCAGAGATATAGGCAGAGGGAGAAGGAGGCTCCCTCTGGGGAGCCTGATGGGGAACTCGATCCTAGGACCCCGGGATCATGACCAGAGATGCTCAACCACTGAGCCACCCAGGTGCCCCAATTTCTCCCCATTTTTGTCAACACTTGTCATTGTCTGCTTTTTTGAGTATGGTCATCCTGGTGGGTGTGACGTTTTGGGGATTCTCATTGTGGTTTTGATTTGCATTCCCCTAAGGACCAGTGACATTGAGCATCTATCTCTTCACACATCTATTAGCCATGTGTATATGTTCTTTGGAAAAATGTGTGTACAAATCCTTTGCCCCTTCCCCTTTTGACTTTTCCTTGTTGTGGTACAATATACATAACATAAAAGTTACTGTTTTAAATTATTACAGTTCAGCAGCCTTAAGTACAACCATCACCACCATCCATCTCCAGAACATATTTATCTTCCCCCAACTGAAACCCTACCCCATTACTTTCTCCTTTCAGTCCCTGGTAACAACTACTCTCCTTTCTGTTTTGTTATTGCTGTTCTTGTTCTCTTTTTTTTTTTTTTTTTTTTAGTTTTGCTTTTAAAATAGCCATCCTACTGAGTGTGAAGTGATATGTCATTGTGATTTTGATTTGCATTTCCCTACTGATTCGTGATGTAGAGCATCTTTTCATGTGCTTATTGGACACCTGTACTTCTTTGGAGAAATGTCTAAAATGTCTATTCATGTCCTTTGCCATTTTTAAAAAATGGAATTGTCTTTTTAATATTGAGTTGTAAGAGTTTTTTTTTTTTAAGATTTTTTTTATTTATTTGACAGAAAGAGAGCACAAGTGAGCACGAGCAGGGGGAGGGGCAGAGGAGAGGGAGAAACAGTCCTCCCGGCCCTGCCCGCAGGACTTGGTCCCAGGACCAGGTCCCAGGACCCTGGGATCATCACAACCTGAGCCAAAGCAACTTGACCCACTGGGCCACCCCAATGTCCCGGAAGAGGTTTTTTTTTCTTTCTCTTTTTAATATGTTCTGGATTGAGGTCCCTTATCAGATGTATGATTTGCAAATATTATCCCTATTCTATGAGTTGTATTTTCACTTTCATGACAGTGTACTCTGAAATCAAAGTTTTTATTTTTATTTTTATTTTTTTTAACGATTTTATTTATTCATGAGAGGCACACAGAGAGAGGCAGAGACACAGGCAGAGGGAGAAGCAGGCTCCCTTCAGGGAGCCCGACATGGGACTCGATCCCAGGACCCTGGGATCATGACCTGAGCCAAAGGCAGATGCTCAACCACTGAGCCACCCAGGAGTCCCCTGAAATAAAAGTTTTTAAATCTGAGAACTCCAATTTGTTCATTTACTTTGCTTGCTTGTGTTTGGCTGTTATAGCTAAGAAACCTTGTCTAATCCAAGGCCAGAAAGATTTACTCTTAGGTTTTCTTCTAAACGTTTTATAGTTTTAGCTCTTACATTTAGGTCCACGATCCATTTTGAATTAATTATTGTATATGGTGTGAGGCGGAGCCACGGTGATCTTTCAAAACCAAACCAGACGCTGTGACTCCCCTGCTTCAAAGTCTTCACTGGCTTCCCGCTGTTCTTAGAACACAATCCAAGCTCCTCACCACAAATTTCTTATTTTCATCTCACTGCCACCCCCCCCCCCCCATCCCTCCCTCCCCCAAAGGGCCCCAGTTGGCTGGAGCCAAGGCTGCCTTCTCACTGTTCTTGGTCATGCAAACTCCTTCTGGTTGGGTGTTTTTGCAGGGCTTCCCAACACTGGAAACAGAATTTCTGCCATTCTTTCCACATCAGTGTGAAAGTGCCTTCCTGGCTAAGACCTCTGCTGGCCACTCTACCTACTGTAGGTTTTTCCACTCACCCCTTGTTCCTGTATTTGTTTCCTTCGCAGTAATTAATAAAGGCTATATCTGCTTTGTTTATCTGCTTACTTGGCTATTGCCCCTCCCCTCACTGAAGTCCCAGGGGGGCCAGGCCCACATGTGTCTTCTTTACCGTTATCCCTAGTACCTAGTACCGTGCCTGGCACAAAACAGGTGCTCCATAAATGTTTGCTTTAAGGAATAAATTATAAATGTTCCCTCTGTTCCCAGCTTCCCTTCCACTTTTGCCAATTCCATGACCTTCCTCTTTCATCACCTTTTGCCTGGATTTTCTTCTATTTCCTATTTTCATGGAATATGATCTTATGGAGTAGAGCATCTATTTTCGCCTTTTGTTTTGTTTCGTTTTGTTTTCTTACTGCCCTTTCTCTCCTTACTGTTTTTAGTACAGAAGGAGCAGTGCTGAGATTTAGCCTTTTAGCTCACAACAATTTTTTTTCCCTTTTCTGAAACTTCCTCAATAGCAACTCAACACTGAGCTCTCCTGGTCTTTTCCTATGTTTTCAAATGACAAAGATCCACCCCCTTACCCCCCCAACCCCCCCAACGAAGAGGTGGGCTCTGTAAGAATAGGATTTCTTTTCTAACTCAGAGAGTAGTTTGTTGAATTCTGGGCAAGTAGATCTCAATGCATACTAAGCAACTTTCTTTAAGACCCAATGACACTGGCTCCCTCCTCCCGCGGGTCGGAGCTGGGGCAAGCAAAAAAAAAAAAAAAAAAAAAAAAAAAAAAAGACCCAATAACACTGGGGGACACTGTGATTAAAATATCAAAAAAAAAATCCAAATTAGAGGATTCCGCAACTGTTGCAACCCTACCACATACACAATTTAATTAACCAAGCACCTTTTGTGTAGACATTCTGTAAGAAGTAGTAACATATGTTGTCAAAAATCCTGCAGAATAATTTCTTAGAGATGACTCCCTGTTTAAAGAGAGGAACTGGGATCCTTTGTTTGGTGACATATCTCTGCACACATTTCTGCTTCATATCAGTTCGGCAGGATTATATTCATAAAAAAAGGAACACACCTTCATCTTAATGTTAAGCTCTGCTCCCCCTGCTGATAGAAATTCTTTTGATGAAAACTGTAGCCAGAAACATGGTTAAAGACCATTTCACCTGAAAGCCTCACATTCTGGATATTTTTTAAAAAAATTTGTTTGCCATCTTGTTTATCATTTACAGATATCCAAACGCCTAAGAAGTGAGCCCAAAAGATGATTGAAACTTTTGATCCAAGAAATAACTCACACATTTGTTTTGCTTTGCTCTAATCTTCAGAGCTGTGTATCATGCTGACAAGTCCCAGATTTTTAAAAAAACAGATTTTCCTTTGGGCTTCCCCCTACTCTCTCATTGTGGTAATATTTTCTCCTATCTTTCATCTTCTAAAAAAAAGTAGGTGTAACAGTCTAATCAGCCTTTACCAACTTTTCTGCAAGAACAAGGCAGAAAATATGAAGATATAAATCAAGAATTGTTATTATTGTTTATGTGGTAGTGATATATGGTTCCAATGGGCTTTGTGTTTTACATGGCCACTTTGAAAACACAGAATGCTGCTCAGGCACAAGCGATTTGTTTTTGAGCCCTGTGCTTGGATATTTCTAATAAATATTATTCTGCCTCTGATTTTATGATATCAACAAGATACCCCTGCAATAAAATATTTTCAGATTCCTTGTATTGTCTATATTGTCAAACAAAGATAACGTCCCTAAACTTCAAGACTGATAGGTAGAGAAAACATCAGGCATAAAGCAACTAAATATTTGTAAATCATCATCTTGACAATGATAGCTTCATCTGTGGGACAATGTCTGGAAGGATGTGAACCACTCTACCTTAAGCCATGTTACTTCTGGATACAGAAATCAGAGGTGATTTTAATTTTAATTTTCTTTTTTTGCCTTTAGCCATATTAATTTTTTTTCTAACTGTGAACATATATTATTTCTGAAATAAAAGAATAGTACATAAGAAGAGTTGATAAACTAAGTATAAAAGTAGAATGAGTAGCCTTCTTGAATGGAAATTAGCATAGCTTCTGAGAAAGTGAAAACCTGATTTATCTGCTATTAATTTTTGAATTCAGATTGTGCACATTTCCTTTAGCTTTGATGGAGACACGGGCAGCCTGTCATCTACCCCCATCCCTATGTGAAGCAGGCCGCTATGTCTGCCTGCCCCGTGCCAGGAGGAGCAAGTATCAGATCCTCCTATTTGCCAGTGGAAAATAGGCTTCTCATTTGACTCCCAACTGGCTCCCACTCCAGTCCTGTTTTCCATCTGACTTCTGATTCCTGTTTTTTTCTTCTCCTGCCCTCTCTTCTATCTAAAGCCATGTCATTCCCAAAGACTTGGCCTGAACCCAAACTTCCAGCTCTGAAGAGTGGTGTCTTCCTGCTGTCCACAAACCCATGTAATAGCCATGCCTCACCCACAACTACTCCCCTACTCCCTTGTCTCAAGATGGTCAAGGAAGACAAGATTGGAAGCTTTTGCTATATCTTAATAATCCCACCATAGCACCTCTAAATGCCTCATCTTTTAGTCTTGAGAACAGAACTTAATGTGAGATGGCAGAGAAGGCTGGACCAAAAAATACAAAGGTGTGGTGTTTAGAGCAGTGGCTCGAGTATCTCCAAGATCCAAGACTGGACTCTGTCCTGACTAGTCAGTACCCAAGCTTTATCAGTTGTTAAATACTTCGATGCCATTCTCAGAGTAAAGTTGTAGCGCTGTAAATGAATGGTGCTTACAAGAGACCTGAACTTGAGTATGACTCAGGGCCAGCGTTACTTTCTCAGCCTTGGTTTACACATTGGGAAAATAGAGATGCTAATATTGCCTTGTCCACTTCAAAGAGTTCCTGTGATGATCAAATTATCACAGGGGATGCAGACGTTCCCAGGAAATTGTGAGAGATTGCACATGGGCAAGAATGATGGTAAAAGTGATCAACTATAATGGTAACAGTGCTGGTGGTGAAGGTCAAGGTGATGCTGATAATAAAGAAGAAAAACTTAGAAACACTGAGGACTATCCCTTTCTGCTTCGATTATCTACAAACACTGTTCCCTGGCTTACAATTCATAGGAACAGTTAGACAGAAGCATATAAACTGGCAGCATCAACCCTGTCTGGTTCATGCCACTGAAGCTCCCAGGTAGTTTCCTGGCCTAGTGCTGACAGGTGCTTCCCTTTGTCCACAGACATTCTTTCCACAACTTATTCACATTCTGGCCGGGAAACCCTTCTCTCTTGTAATTCCCAACACCAGGGACAGATCTTGATGTCTATTTAATAATTGGCTAGGAAGCTGAAGCCAGCAAAATGGAAATGTGGGATTATCCCTGTGGGTTCCTGTACTCCTGCACCACATAGTGCAAGCTGGACTCTTCCAGGCTCTCTTCTGATACATGGCTCGTGATCCCCAGACCCAGTCTGGATGAGCTGTTGGTAGTGGCCAGGTGGGGTTAGTGATCCCACCTCCTCTCTCCCTCCCTTTCTTTCCTGTTCTTGCCCACCACCCCAACCCACCTTTATGAAGACTGGGTCTGTGCTGAGTCATGTAGGATGCTCCTGCCCAACCTTGACAAGAGCTTCCCACCCTACCCCCCATCACCCTTGGAGAAAGGCACCGAAGAGCTCCATGGAGTCTATTCCAGCAAGGGCAGCACATGCTCACAGAATAATTGGCTCCTATAATTCATTCAGAGCAATGCCTAGGTGGCAGGGAGGTTTAAATCCTGTGGCCTTGAGGGAACAACATATTCTGGAAAGTTTCCTCTTTGCCTTTGTTAATTGTTAAATAAAAATACTTCCTGTAGAGGAGGCCCTTTTCTGGGGAGGGCTTGGCTGTCCCTTCACATAGTAAATGGTGTCTAGGATCCTCTCTTCTCCTTTTCCCTTTGGGATCAGGTGCTTAAAAGTCACACAGCATGTAAGACAGGAGGGTATGAAGAGCCAAGTCTTAAACACTCCTACAACCCTTTGATACACAGAGAGCAGGGCTTTAGGTGTGGGAAAGTGGGAGCGGGTCATTTTGTAAGCGGCCTTACAGTCAAAAAAGGTCTCAAATTCCACTTTATACATTATCTCTAAATAAGATTTGGGCATAAATCTGCAAAACAGGGCAGCCTGGATGGCTCAGCGGTTTGGAGCTGCCTTTGGCCTGGGGTGTGATCCTGGAGACCCAGGATCGAGTCCCACGTTGGGCTCCCTGCATGGAGCCTGCTTCTCCCTCTGCCTGTGTCTCTGCCTCTCTCTTTGTGTGTCTCTCGTGGATAAATAAATAAAATCTTAAAAAAAAATAAAGCTGCAAAACATGCACTGGCTTTTTTTGTCAACCCTTAAAATATCACAGTTTCCTTTTGGCCCAGTATTAGCATTTTTTAATCTATAAGGAGCTTCTCTTGACCTCAGAGAGACCCTGGGTATGACCATGAAGCCATCAGATTGACTGTCGGGAGCAACTGGTTTGGGTTTCCATCTACTGGAGGAATTATTCAACGAGCTGTGTTTGACCATCTTGACAGTCCTGTGAGGTTGGTACTGTTACCAGCCTCACTTCACAGACGGGGATACAGACACCTTGCTCAGGATCACAGCTAGAAACTCGTGGAGTTGGGGTACAAATCCAAGCTGGTCTACCATCAAAGCATCTTTCCTTTTTTTTTTTTTTAAAGATTTTATTTATTTATTCTTGAGAGATACAAAGAGGCAGAGACATAGGCAGAGGGAGACCACTACCAACAGCTCATCCCTCCCCTGCAGGGAGCCCGATGCGGGCCTCGATCCCAGGATCCTGGGATCACGCCCTGAGCCAAAGGCAGACGCCCAACCACTGAGCCACCCAGGCGTCCCTCAAAGCATCTTTCCATGCTTCTGCTATTAATGATAACATGGCCCATCATTTTATAGCTAACCCTGCACTTATTCATCCACCATGGGCACCTGTGATCATCTTCCTGGTGGTACCAACCTCCACTCCAGCCCCCTCCCAGGGATGGTCTCACAGGAGCTGTCAAGTGAGGCTTTGGTTTCTGCCTGGGTTAAAATCCTCGAAAATTCCCTCCTGAGAAAGTGTAAGACAGCCGATGCCTGGATTGCCCCAGGTGACATCATATTCAAGTTAGTGTGACCTCCCTGAGCTCATTTCTTTGTCCTGGTCACCTCTGCTTCCATCAAAAATAACAGGTTGCTGATAAACTGGCTCTCACCTCCCCTGCTCAGATGGTGGACTCTGAATCTCTGCTCAGAGCAGACCTCTCAAGTTCAAAAGAGCCCTTGTGCTCTGTATTTTGACAGGTTGAGAAATCCAATCCATTTATTTTGAAAACCCATTAAGCCCAGCCAATATGGGATATTTAGAAAGGCCAGAATTTTGCTTCTGGTCGGAAGGTCAGCGCTGTCATAAAGTAACGGCTAAAGGAAGTGAAACAAAACATATTTTATTGTAGAGCTATGATTCCCAAACATTCTTTTAAAATGTACTTGCAGTTAAAATAAAACAAAGCAAAAGCCCAGCACATTGAATTGCCGGAAATTGCCACCACTATAAACTCTCTTTGTTCAGAGTACATATTCACCTTTGCCCACCCAGTTCTGGGACCAGGGACAGGCGTATAGTAAATGCTCAGTAAGTGCTCAGTGAATGAGCCCCAAAATGGTTCATTTTGCTATTTAACATTTTTTCCCCCAGCTATTAGTTCCTCTTGTTCCCGATGGCTGTTAAATCATCCACAAGAAAAGAACACCTGATGTTAGTTCTCTGGGGTTTTGGAAAGTAAATTTCAGAATAGGTAAGTTTGACTCTTCTTGGTCTCTTAAATTATATTGTTTATGATACAGATAACAAGGTCTTATGGTCAGATTCTTCAAAGATAACTCATTTGATCCTTGTGAAAGAGGGATGGGGGGTGTTGTTATTTTCATGTTATCCCCTAGGAAGGGTGCATAAGCAGAGACCGTTCCCTAAAAGCAAATAACCTTACTATGAAGTGATCCTGAATGCAAATGGCGTCCAGAAGATGGTGCAAAATGTTCCTGTATTTTCGCACCAAGTAACCCTGCGGTCCACATACTGTCCTCCCTTGATGGGTATCTGAGTGGCCTTCTTTCTGGATCTCCCCTCGCTCTTCTCTTACTTCCCACAATCCACTCCATCTCCTCCCCACTCCCATCTCTCCAAGCACCATCCTGGGGGATCACCAGAAGACCCTCTAGATTCTAAGCCTGGATCTTACCCTTGCCCTGGTGGGATATAGTGGGCCCTTATCCAATATCTAACAATTTTGGTTTGTGGTTAGAGGGAGCAACATAGAACCTGGAACCAGAGCTGACTCTTGGAGTCTGGTGTTTGACCCAATAAATAGGGCTCTCTGCTGAAGCTGCTGAACTGACTGAGTAGGAAGACCCATGGAGAAGCTGATGGAGGTCATGTATCACCTTATTGAGAAAATGGCTGTTGGAGAATACGGCTTATAGCGGTGGGAGTCCCAGAGTTGGAGACTTAGCTGTGGGGCCCTGGGGGAGGCTGCCCTTCATCAGGACAGAACACTGTGGGTGGGTAGCTCCCAAGGGAAAGGGAGAGGAAGGTATTGGGTTATGAACACCCAGTTCCTTCCTCCAAACCCACTGACCAGGGGAGTTACTTCTCCCCATCTGGGGAGGAATGAATGAAGAGTGGGAGAGGCCATGTGTCACTCCCATAGGTGTCTCTTCTTATGAGGAATCCTTAAAGAGAGAGGTTCCCCTCAACAAAGTGTGGTTTATTGACCCACACTGTTTTTAAAAAGTTGACATAGGGGGAAAAAAGTTGACATGGACACCTGAGTGGCTCAGTGGTTGAGCATCTGCCTTTGGCTCAGGTCGTGATCCTGGGGTCCTGGAATCGAGTCCCATATCAGGGGAGCTTGGGACTGAGTCCTCTGCAGGGAGCCTGCTTCTCCCTCTGCCTGTGTCTCTGCTTCTCTCTCTATGTGTCTCATGAATAAATAAATAAAATATTTTTTTAAAAACAGTTAACCTGGTAGGTAAATTTAAAAATAAGATTTGACATAAAAAACAGAAAGTGGAATGATTTCTCAGCCCTGAGCCTGTGTTCCCACATGGCAACAACAGCTCTGAGCTGAGTCATGCCTGCCCCTTTAGGCAGATCCGTGTGCTTTATTTTAGCTCATTAAGGACCCCTAGGCCTTGTTGTGTAGATACTGCTCTCTCTGATTTTGCTCATTTGCATGACCAGACTGGTCCTTCTGGGCATTTTAGTTGGTGGCCTCTGTTTGATCTGTGTAAACCTAGGGTACTCGGAGTATCCACAGGATTAACAAACCTGTGTCTTGCTAAGATTGCCCATCTTGACGATCATTGCCTCATTTTGTTATTAGCTTAAAGTCTCAGTCTTTTTGTCTCACTATAGACCTTTGCTGTTGGAGAAGATGAAGGAGGTGAAGGAAAAGGAAAATCCTGTCCTATTAGACAAGGAAGACTCCGAGGCCCAGAGGTTAAGGAACTTGTCCAGGTGTATCGCAGAAAGAAGACACCCCTGTGCTCCCTCGACGTCCACACCACTGCCCCGCAGTTGTGGTCATTTCTGCTTTCCTGGGCATGCCCGATCCAGATGAGCCACGGATTGCAAGTTTCTGCAATACACTTTGCCTCCTGAAGGTGACCAGTGGGGCAGAAGCCCAGCCCAACCCGGTTCACCCGGGGTTTTTTCAGGATCTGCGATGGGCGAAGAGGTGCAGTGATGACAAGGAGAGAAGAAAGTCAAGAGTCCGTTTTTATAGGCTACCTGGAACTCTTCTGTCTCATTCAGAGTTGAAAAGGAGTTGATTCAGGGAAGAGCAGGGCAGGGTCAAGCAGGCCAGGTCTCATGCACACATTTTTCCTCTTACCACCCACCCATCTGTAGGATGGACTTATCCTTTCCCTAAACACTTGACATAAGCCAGAGGGGATGATGGTCACTACGACATCTGGATGGACTGATGGATTGATGATTCATCTCAGGGAGTTTTGTGAGGCTCTTCTTTGCTGCAGAAGACATTTTTATTTGTTTTTAGACTCTTTTTAACACCTAGGGGTCCAATATCAAGGCTGAAAAAAGCAGAGATCCTCTGTCTCCAGTAAGAAGGAAGTACGGTAGAGATTTAGAGCACAGGGGTTGGAGTCCTTTGCTCCTCACAGACACGTCTGAGCCTCAGTTTCTTCATATATAAAATAATAATAATCATACCTCTCTTCAAGATGGTTGCTATTAGAATTAGATAACTTTTTGGAAAAGGCCAATAACTCAGTGCCTGGCAGAGAGAAAACACTCGGGGTGTGATAACTCGAATTCGGTTGAGAGATTTCTGTTTTACATCAAGGCCCTCCTTTATGCTTAGCTCTATCCCAGGACCTGGGTGTGTGTTTGTGGGTGCTAACAGACGTGGGGGGGCATCTGCAGAGAGTGGTTATGAGATAAATACAAGGACATACTCCTATCCTTGTAAATGAGCTCCTTCCTACACATTCTGGTGCGAGTCTGGAAGGGGGCATGCTCCTCTGGCTGGAACTGTCTAGAAGGGCTGAGTGGCAGGTGGAAGGAAAAAGGAGTCGGGGATGAATCGCAAGTGAGGGAGGCCGCACTCCAAGGGCGCCAAGCAGGTGATGGTGCTGGTTGCTGGCGACTAGGGAAGCAGGTAGTCAGGGCGGGAGTGGCTGCTCAGTTTCCTTTCAACCCAGACCCGGGAACATCTCCTAAGAGGCAGGAGGTACTTTCAACCGAGTCTTTTTATTATTATTTTTTAAAGATTTTATTTATTTATTCACAAGAGAGAGAGAGAGACGAGACACAGGCAGAAGGAGAAGCAGGCTCCACGCAGGGAGCCCGACGTGGGACTCGATCCCAGGACCCCGGGATCATGCCCTGAGCCAAAGGCAGACGCTCAACTACTAAGCCCCCCAGGCGCCCCTTTTCAACCGAGTCTTGTCGCCCTGCCACCTATTTCACCTGGCCTTAGTCACTGAAACCATTCGGAGCCTCAGTTTTTCATCCATGAAACAGGATGCGTTCTGCTCTTCTCTTCGGTATCGTGATGGTAATGAGATCGCCAACACGGTCAGCCTTTGTAAAGGAAAAGCACTGTCCAGACAGGAGGGGCGTGTTGATGGCCCTTTCACCTCGAGGCATGGTTTAAAACACTGAGCAAATCATTCCCTTGCCTAAAACTGCTCTAGTGCTTCCCTATTGCACTTAAAATCCAGGCTTCTTACCAAGGCCCCCTGGACTTCATACACCCGGGCCCCAGACATCCACTCTCCTTTGTTCCTCCAAAGGCTAGGCCATTCCTACCTCAGTGCCTTTGCACTTTCTGTTAACGTCTGCCAGCAACGCATGGGCAGCTCCCTGGTTTCGTTCAGGTCTCCTCTCAGAAGCCATTTCTCAGAGGCCGCCCTGGGCCGCCCAGTCCAAGCTCCCGGCCACCCTACCCCAGCCCCCAATCTCCGGCCCCCTGCCTCTCTCACCTTGTTTCGTTTCCCCTGTGTTGTTTCTCACTATCCAAACATACCTCTATCACTTAGCATATACTTGGTCGTTGGCTGTTCTCTGCTCCATCCCTCCCCTCCTCCCCGCAGAAGCTCCTTTGAAAGGATGTGCTGTGTCTGCTCACAGCTCTCCCAGGGCCTCCGAGAGGTGCTCGAAAGAAATTTCCTGGCAAAGCTCATCCGCAGCCCCCCAAGCCCCTAACGCCTTCCGACAAAAGCCAAACAAGTCACATCCATGGGAAAGATGTTTCTAATTCACCACAGACGTCTGAACTAGGCAGGTTCTGAAACGTAGTGTGTGCAGTTACCACCTGAGAACCCGTGACTTCAGAGTCACCAATGCTGAGGACTGACCGAGAGGGAGGCAGATGTCAAGCGTGAGCTGTCCCCTGCACACAAGTCAAGGTGAAGTGCGTCGGGCTGACCGCTGGGCGGGCTGCCGAGGATGGGGCTGGGGCCAGGCCATTTGAGGGAAACGGCTGGGCGGCAAGGGGGACTCTTAGGGCAGCAAAGCAAGGGGGGCCAAGCAGGTCTTTGCTGGAATTGGCAGGCAGTGGCTGGTGGGGGGGCAATTGGTGCCTGAACGTCCCTGCCCACGGAGGTGTCCGTCCGAGGGACATGTTGGCAGATCTGTGACACCCCGTGGTGTGCTACAGACTGTACCTGCTGCTCAGTGAACGGGTCAGCCTCTGGGTGCCTCCCGCACAATGGCAGCATTTGCAAATTGAAGCATCTGAAGGAACATACACAGACATACTGGAAAGCAGGGGAGCTGTCTTGACCAAGGCCTCATATCCTGCCCACTCCACCCCATCTCTTTGACCTTAACTGCCAACATTCTCCCTTTGTTCACTTTGCTGCAGTGGAACTGACCTCCTTGCCTTTTCTCTGACCCCCTGAGCCCGGGCTTGCCTCAGGGCCTTTGCACTGGCTGTTCCTCTGCCTGGACTGCTCTCCTAGCAGACCTCTGCCTGGCTGGCTCCCTGACTTGATTCATGTCTCTGCTTTAATGTGGCCCCCTGGGAGGACTTCTCTTGCCGCCCTATCTAAAAAGAGCACCTGCCCTCAAGTTCTTTACCTTCACTTAATTTTCTTTAAAAAGAGCTGATGGTTTATTGTTATCTATTTGTTGATTTGCTTACTGCCTATCTCCAGTCTACCAGCTACCCCCGGCCTCTGCTAGTCTGGTGTTTCTAGAGAGCGGGGGGGCCTTGTCTGTCTTGCTTAATGCTATATCCTCCTCAGAACCATGCTTAACCTAAAATCTCAATGATAATAATTGATTCAATTGGATAAACATGATTCAATTGAACTTATTGGATAAACATGATTCAAATAAACTGATTCAAGTGAATGGACGAAAGAAAGAAGGAAGGAAGAGAAGAAGGAAGGAAGGAAGGATAGCAAGTAAGCTAGCTAGCTCAGGTTCAGGATGGACTAGGTTATGAAGCGCTTTGAATTCAGAGATGAACACCAAAGAGCAAGGGGTCCAGGGTAGGGAGGGGTAATAACTGTAGGAATTGAAGTCGAGAAATCTTGAGATGAAGAGGAATATATATTTTTTAAGATTTTGTTTATTTATTCATGAGAGACACAGAGAAAGAGAGGCAGAGACATAGGCAGAGGGAGAAGCAGGCTCCATGCAGGGAGCCTGACGTCGGACTCGATCCCAGGACCCCAGATTACACCCTGAGCCAAAGGCAGACGCTCCACCACGGAGCCACCCAGGTGCCCCAAAGAGGAATATTTTAAGAGCTTTATAGGATCCAGGCATATCCATCCCACACTAAACAGGTAGAGTTTTGCTGTGGAGGAAGCAGACATGGTTTTGATAATTATCACTTCTGAAATTACTTGGTTACAAGTACATTTCTTAAATGAATTAATGTTCTGACTTGTTCTAATGCTTTCGCAGCCTGTGTAAGCAAACTGAAACCTAAGCCCGTAAATGCCTCAGTGTCACAAAGTCGAAATCTAAGGACAACCAATCACAAACAGCCAGCAAGGCTTTCCCAACCAGGCAGTCATTTAAGCTATGATGGGTCAAATCATGACTTGGCTTCTTCATCTTCCCTGTAAAAGTCTTGCCCTGAGCTCCTGTCAGAGGTCCTCTCCCAACCACTTTGGGAGCTGCTTGATTTGTGTCGATTTTTGCTCAAATAAGCTAAACATTTTTAATATGCCTCGGTTTATCTTTTAACACTTTTATTTACCAATTGGCTGTGATAACTGAACAATCACTGAGCGTATTCAGAAATTCATGCAAAGTTATAAAAAAGCAACTTAAAAGTTGTTTTCAATAGAGATGAAATTTTTGCAGGCGCCAAAATTCAACAAATTAACGTCGTGAGCACCTGTTCATTACAATTCTTTTTTTTTTTCATGTTTTGCTGTCCATGAAAACATATTTTAGGCTTGAAACATTATCCTGGAACCCGCCCTGCCCCCCAAAAAAGCTTATAGGCCCTGGGTCTCATGCCTAAAGCCACTGATGACTAAAGGGGCCCGGGCAGTGAGAAGATCTTGGCCACATGCTGTCAGGAGGATCTGCAGCTCCAGAATCTCCTCGGGCCCTATCACCCTGCCTCCTCCCCAGATGGAAGATGTTGACATCTGGCGGCAGGTATCAGCAGCAGGGATGAGGAAGGGAGGGGAATCCATAGGGAGTTCAAAGACAGGGACTCTTCAGACCCAGGAGATAAAAGATATCTAGAGAGGACACAATGCTGTTTCATTTCAGTTCCCAGGGATGTGGGGTTAGGAGGGAAGACGATGGGCTGCATCTGGGAAATAGAGGAAGGCCTCGGGTGTCGTTTTCCTTATCTATAAAGGGGATGTATTAGCCAATCAATCAACCAGTCAATCAGGAGATGTGAGTGTGTGTATATGTGTATGTGTATACGTATATACACACATATGTATGCATATATGTATATGTAGCTTCCTGTAAATAGATAGAGAGATACATAGATGTAGATAGAGATACACATATATAAGGGAGATTTATTATCAGGAATTGACTCACATGGTTACAGAGGCTGACAAATCCCAGGATGTGCATTCAGTACCGTGGAGGCCCCAGAAGGTTCATGGTGTAGTTCCAGTCCAAAGGTGGAAAAATATCAATGTCCCAGCCTGAAGGCAGTCAGGCAAGAGGGGTTCCTTGTTGCTAATGGGAAGGGCAACCTTTTTGGTCTATGCAGACCATCGACTGATTAGGTGAGGCCCACCCACATTCAGGAAAGCAAGATGCTTTACTCAGTCTATCAATTCAAATGTTAATCTTATCCAAAACACCCTCACAGAAACACCCAGAATAATGTTGGACCAGATGTCTGGGCGTCCCATGGCCCAGTCAAGCTGACACATAAATTAACTATCACAGAGGGGTAAAGTCGCACTACTACCGATCACACAGAGTCGTGGGGATTAAATATAACTCAAGTGCTTAGCACATTTTTTTTTAATTTTTTTTTTATTTATTTATGATAGTCACAGAGAGAGAGAGAGGCAGAGACACAAGCAGAGGGAGAAGCAGGCTCCATGCACCGGGAGTCTGATGTGGGATTCGATCCCGGGTCTCCAGGATCACGCCCTGAGCCAAAGGCAGGCGCCAAACCGCTGCGCCATCCAGGGATCCCAAGTGCTTAGCACATTGACTGGCATATACTGAGGGTTCAATAACTGGTAGCTGTGGTTATTAATTTTATTAAAACAGAAATTTCTGGAAGGCGGTTCCTTTTCCTAAGATAGGAAAGCATTTTTACCCCAGAGCAGTGCCTTTGATTAGCAAACACAGAATAAATATTTGTTGAATTGTTGAGTTTAGAGAGATTTTTGCTCCAGCTGAAGACCTATATCCTTCTTCCTGGGAAGCTGACACTGATTCAGAACGTAGTCATGGGAGCCACAAGCAAGGCCCCGTTCTCAGAAGCCCCTAAGAAAGCCCCAAACAGTCATCACTGTTTGTTGGAGCCCTCCAGGGTGAACTTTAATTCAGGAGAGCAACAGGCCTAGGGCTAAATACGGCAAAGATGGTGTGGTCCATGTTTGCTCACGGGCCTCTCACAGCTGCTAAGAGGTGGAGTTTATGCCAGGACTGCAGGACTCAAGACCATGCTTTTACCCACCACACTTCCTCCCTGGGACATAACAGAAGTTTGTCAGTTCTCTTGCCCATGAAACATGGAAAATAATACCCGCCTTTCCCACTACTCAGGGGTGTTTGAGGGTCACAAAGTTATGCATGGAAAGCATTACATCATTTCGAGAGAACTACCCAGATACAAAACTCCATTCGGTCTATCACTTAAAGAAAAAAAAAGATTTTTATTTATTTATTCATGAGAGACACAGAGAGGTAGAGACACAGGCAGAGGGAGAAGCAGGCTCCCCTGCAGGAAGCCCGATGCAGGACTAGATCCCAGGACCCTGGGATCACACCCTGAGCCAAAGGCAGACGCTCAACCACTGAACCACCCAGGTGGCTTATTAAGTACCTACTATGTGTTGAGGACCATCCTAGACTCCTGGGAAGTGTGGAGGATGGAGATTAACCCAGATATATTATCTCCTTGGGGACTCCCTCAGGTTTCCCCAATTCCCACAGACCCAGATTAGACCCTTTGTGAATAGCTTCTTCAGAACTTAGGTTCTTGGGGTGTCTGGGTGGCTCAGTCGGTTGGGCGCCCAGCTCTTGACTTTGGCTCAGGTCATTATCTCAGTCAAGGTCATGAGATTGAGCCCCGAGTTGGGCTCCAAGCTGAGTGTGGAGCCTGCCTGTGATTTTCCCTCTCCCTCTGCCCCTCTCCTCTCCTCTATGTTCTCTGAATGAATGAATAAAATGCTTTTTAAAAAAGGACTTTACTTCTTTCCCTTATAATGTTTCAAGTGGTTTCTTGTTCTGTGGCATGTTAATGATTCTTTAATATTTCTCTTTGCCACTTGGAATCTTAGGTTTGTCTAGGAGGAATCTGGCTCATCTTGCTCACCATTTTTTAAAAAGATTTCATTTATTTGAGAAAGAGAGAGAGAGAGAGAGGGAGCATATGAGCAGGGGGAGGGGCAGAGGGGAGAGGGACAAGGAAACTCCCTGCTGAGCAGGAAGCCTGCTGCTGAACTCGATCCCAGGACCCCGAGATCATGACCTTAGCTAAAGTCGATGCTTAACTGACTGACCCACCCAGGCGCCCCTGGTCTTGCTCACAATTATAGTCCCATGTGTACCACAGTGCCTGGCACATGACTGGGACTCAAAAACAAGTTGTTGAATGAATGGACAGTGGATAAATGAATAATTGCTTTCTAAGTGCCCGGGATGCATGTGAAATCATAGAAAATATATGCATTGGTCTCTGATTCTGATTCCTGACGCAAAGCTTCCAAAGCCCTTATAATTTCCTAAATGAGACGAATACTCTTGAGCAGCTTTTGTTCCCACTTCCTGACACAGAGCTCCTACGTTCCCAGGAATTTCTGGGGTGATAGGAAAGTCTTTTGTTCTAATGAGGTAATTTTTTTTTAAAAGATTTTATTTATTCATTCATGAAAGACACAGGGAGAGGGAGAGGCAGAGACACAGGCAGAGGGAGAAGCAGGCTCCATGCAGGGAGCCCGATGAGGGACTCGATCCCGGGATCCCAGGATCACGCCCTGAGCCAAAGGCAGACGCTCAACCGCTGAGCCACCCAGGCATCCCTAATAAGGTGACTCTTGATGGGCTCCTGGATAGGCACTGGTCAGTGGAAAGACCAAGCTATGATTAGAAGCTTAGACCTTTCAGCCCCATCTCCCATCCTCCAAGAAGGGGATTGAGCTACTGATTGAGCCTGCCAATGTGCTGAGGCCTCCCTGAAACTCCCGAAAATACAGGGTTCAAAGAGCTTTCAGGATGGTGAACACATCCATGTGCAGGCAGGGTGACACAGCCCAACTCCACAGGTACAGAAGCTCCCGTGCTCGGGACCCTTCCTGACCTTGTCCTTCATTGGGCTATTCTTCTGTATCCTTTAGCATATTCTTTATTATATAATAAATCAGGAAACATAAATTGGTATTTCCCTGCATTCTGTGAGCTGGTCTTGCAAATTATCAAACCCAGAGAGGGGGTTTATAAGTCAATCATAAGTACCAGGGGCACGCTGGGACTTACCATTGATGTCTGAAAAAGGACAGTCTTGTGGGACCTGTAGGGAGTATCAGAACCAAATTGAATTGCAGGATGCCTGGCCGGTGTAAAGAACTGGTTGCTGTGGGAATAAACCCACACGTCTGGTGTCACCAGTGTCATGTGCGTGGTATTAGCTGGAGAGTGAAGGACAGCACAAAACACCAAAGTAACCTGATGCTCAAGTTTGTGTGATAGTCATTATTGTCCGGTATGTCGCTGGGCCTTGGGATTTGGATTAAAATCTTCATCTGGTAGCAAGGGAAAGTTGAGATTAGCCATGGCCTTTGAACTAGATGTGACAAAGTTGAAACTGAAGATTATCTGCAGAAGCAGCTAACTGTTGTGTGTAGAGGAGCGAGGGGAAGGTTCAAAGACTGGAGCATTCCTTGCCCAGATTCCAGATGTTCACACAATAGGGCCCTGGAGATTAGTGCTGGTCTTCGTGTGGCTCCTCAAGGCCATTATCTAGCGGTTATCTGTCCCACCTGCTGCCTGGCCTTGGGGAGGCTGAGCCACAGCTCCACTTTGGAGAGGCCCAGTCATCTTTCCATTCAGGCTACCTCCAGTACTTCTGGTGAAGGAGATGCTCCACCAGTCACAGGACATTGGGGGTGCGCTTGATATCTGGGCCAGCTCCCATGGAGCAGCCACTTCCAGCTGTTTTGGTGCCATTGACGTGGAAATTCACCTCAGTAACAAAAGACGTGAAACTTAGCAATGGAATTGAGTCTTCCAGTTTCTTTGAACTCACCCTTCCACTAGAGAGAAAGAGATGCATGCGTGAGGGGGACAGGTTCCAATGAAAGTAGCCAGTCTGGTGAAGGACTCAAGCTTTCTGGGTGGAGACGTCTCAGAAGGGATGTGCCAGTTCTGTTCAAATATTTGAAGCATTTCCACATAGACTGTCACAGAGACTGGACTTAAATTTCCTACGGTTCTGGAGAGCACAGCAAGAACCAAATGATGGCTCCAGAGACACAACCTTGGACTCAATGACAGCAAGAAAGGTCCATCAACCAGAACTTTCTGAAAAGGAAATGAGCCACCTTTCTGGAGGTGTTCAAGCCTGGCCTGGGAATGGTCGTATATTCCATTCAGATATGCAATGAGGGATGTTCCCTAGGCCTGCTGCTTGTGAGAAAGAGCTGGATGCTGGGAGTAGGGGAGAGAGAGAATCTAATATGACAAAACAATTAAAAGCCATTCATTAGTAGCTCAATATGTGGGTTTCCAGCACTTACATGCACCAAGGACCGAACTAACTACTTTGTGGGCATGACCACTTAATCCTCATGACAATCTTGGGCATTAAGTCCTACAATTATCACCCTGTTAGAGATCGGGAGACTGACACTGAGAGGAGTGAAATAATTTGCCCCAAGTCACACAGTGAGGAAGTACAGAGCTGGGACTCAAATCCTAACCACCAAGCTATTACCCATTCTGCTACAGCACCCTGATCCCCTCTGCCTCCCCTCTACCTCCCATTCCTTCCTATTAGAGCATAAACGCTATTAGACCATTAAAAGAAATTTCTCCCAAGAAAGTTCGTCAGAATGCGCCCCAACACAGAACAGCAACTAACAACAGAAAACGCCCAAATTGGGGGAAATTACTACATTTGAGTACAATTTGCAAATCACCTTGGGAGAGAGTCTTCCCGCAAAGTGAGAGCCAATTTTAAAACACCCACATCCTCTGGCCTCACTCCCTCCTCCCCAAAGGTTCATCTGGCCTAGCTCGGGCAAAAATCCCTTTGCCTTCATTTGCATTGTTCTTGGGAGGAGGAAAGTGAGTGAGCCCTGCAGTCACTCCCCCTGAGAAGACAGAATCACACCTTCAACTCAATCGGCTGTGACTTCTTGGGAATTTGGCTGAAGGGTCCCAAAGGAGTCAAACTTAATTAGTCAACTTTTACCCCAGAGCATGTAGACACTTGATGCTTTGTAAGAAAATGAGTGCACCATACCCGCTGACAAGAAATGTGGGTGCTGGTCACCAAAAAGAAAATAGAAAGGGGGAAGAGTGGTGGTTATTTATTTATAAAGACTTTATTTATTTATTTATTTATTCATGAGAGATACGGAGAGGCAGAGACACAGGCCGAAGGAGAAGCAGGCTCCCTGTGGGGAACCTGATGCGGGACTCAATCCCAGGATCACGCCTGAACCAAAGACAGACGCTCAACCACTGAGCCACCCAGGTGTCCCATGTTTCTTCCTTTTAATTGAGATGTAATTGATATTATACTAGTTAACATCATATTGGTTAACAGTATAGTAGTCGACATATTATATAATAATACAAGATAGTAACGACATTAAAGTAGTTGCGGGTGTACAACAGCATGATTTGATATTTGTACGTATTGTGAAACGACCACGGTAAGCCTAGTTAACATCTGTCATCATGTATAATTACAGATTTTATCTTGCTTTTATTTTATTTATTGATCTATTTATTAATTTTTAGTTAAGTAAGCTGTATGCCCAACGTGGCGCTTGAACGGACCCCGAGATCAAGAGTCGCATGGTCTGCTGACTGAACCAACCAGGCGTCTCACAGATTTTTTTTGTGTGATGATAACTTTTAAGATCTACTTATCAATTTTCAAATGCACAACACAGTAGCATTAACTCTAGTCACCATGCTGTACATTACAGCCCCAGGACTTATTTATTTTATAACAAGAGTTTGTGCCTTTGACCACTTTCGCCAGTTTTGCCCACCCCCCATCCCTGACTCTGGCGACCCCCAATCTGTTCTTGTATCTATGAACTTGGGTTTGTTTGTTCTTAGATTCCACATGTAAGTGAGATCGTACAGTATTTGTCTTTCTCTTTCTGACTTACTGTACTTAGAATGATGCCTTCAAGATCCATCCGTGTTGTCACAAATGGCAAGATTTCCTCCTTTTTTATAGCCAAATAATATCCCATTATATATATATATAATATTAATATATATAAATAACAACTTAGGGCGCCTGGGTGGCACAGTTGGTTAAGCACCTTACCTTGATTTTGACTCAGGTTATGATCTCAGGGTCATGAGATTGAGCCCCACTTGGGGCTCTGCACTCAGCAGGGAGTCTACTTGAGATCTTCTCTCTCCCTCTGACCCTCCGCTGCTTGCTTGCTCTCTCTCTAAAAAAAAAAATAATAATTAAAAAAAAAATAAGAAAACATCTCTATCCATCCATCCCTCGATGGACACTTGGGCTGCTTCCATATCTTGGCTATTGTGAACAATGGTGCAATGAACATAGGGGTATATTTATTTTCAAGTTATTGTTTCTATTTCCTTTGGGTAAATACGAGTGGAATTGCTATCTTTAGCGTTTTGAAGAACCCCCATACTGTTTTCTATAGTGGCTGCACCAATTACATCCTGATGTTTTAACACCCCATTGGACTTGGAGCTCCGGGCACCATAGTCAGTCCAGGTCCCTGGGCCACCTTCCCCTGTCAGACCACTTTTACCCTGAGATTCAGGGACATCATCACCCTGGGAAATGTTGCCTCCCGACTGTAGCCTGAGAGCCACCGGGAATCCGTGTGGGGTGAGGTCATTCTCCAAAGGCCTTCTCTGTGCCCTGCAACGCGGTTTATTATAAGGATCTGAGGTTCCTAAAATCCTAGCGCCCTGGGATGATCTAGAGGTCACGCTGTATTAACTTTTTCTAATTCCTCCTTCTCTTGAGCGGTCTCACAGAGTGCTTTGTCGTCTGTGGGTCCTTGTTCCAGGCTGCAGGGGGTCCTGCTCAATCCCAAATCATCCATTCCCCACTAGGGGCCTGGGGTGGCCTGAATAGCCATGACTTTTGTTTAGCAGGAGAATGAAAGTCATTTTTATCTCCGCGAAATGTCAAGCTGGGCAGAATGTGTGTGGCTCTGGCCGGCCTCCTGGCCCCCCCCCCCCCCCCCCCCCCCCCGCCGCCTCCGTGCCCCCCACCCCCACCCCCCAGCGTGACTCTGCAGCGTGAGGGCCATCCGTCACTGGAACAAACAAGGCACGAGGCCCTCGGCAGCGCTGCTCCGGCCTTATCGGAGCGGGAGGCCTAGCTGGATTCTATTAATTGCCCAATGCTGTTGGGTTTGGCAGATACAGGAAACAGTTTACATGGCTACATGGTGCCCCGGCTCACAGTCTCTCTGAAATGGTATTATTGTAGCGGGATAATTGTGATTAGGGACAGTTCCCCGAGGAAGACCAGGCCTTTGATGATTGAGTCACTTCCTCCCCACTCGGCTTCACTGTGATAGCGCAGCTCGGCCCACAGACACACACCCTTTGCTGGCCAGGGCGGTCCCCGAGTCCGGGGCCAGGCTCCCCGGGTGGGCAGGAGGGCCTGGGAGCCTCCCCAGAGCCAGGATCACCTGAGACAGCATCAAAGCAGCCCCAGATCATCCCTCCCCTCCCCTCATTTCCTCTTGAGGTAAGCAGGCAGGCGCCCTCCTTAATGATCCCCATGGAAAATGCCTCCTTGCCTTCTGCACCAGCACGAGCTTCAGAACCGGGGACACGGGGCTCTGCGTTTCCTGGCTGTGTGGCCTTGGGAAGTCCCCTTCGTGAGCCTCAGTTTTCCCACTTGTAGAGCCGTGATAAGACAATCGACCCCAAATGATGGCCGTGAGGGAGGGTTGAGTGAGATCGCTTTAAAGCTTATAAGCACATAATAGTAGGAGCCGGTATAATTATTATTACTGCGGTGGTGGTGGCTGTCGGTGCAGGCACACACCCTCCCCCTCCCAAGCCTTCCCCAGCCAAGGGCCAGGTCAAGTTGCCCTCACTGGGTGGAAACAGTGTCTCATGGGGTGAAGGCTGGGGAGGCAGGAGGCTGGGAGAGGCGAAGGCCTGGGGTAGGGTGGATCGAAGTCCCAGCTTCCTGAGAGGCCGGTTCTGGACCCAGAGCTCCAGGAGGAGCACCCTCGTTCACCCTGCGCTTGGCAATACCCCGCACTGCCGTCCTAGGCCACTCACTCTGCCAAGGGTTTTTTTTTTTTTTTTTTTTTTTTAAATCCAGAATGGCCCCATGTGAGCTGTCCTGAATCATGCTTATCTCAGCCCCTGCCAGGCTTCTGTCTGAAAAACACCCCTCCGTGCTCATGGGTAGGAACAGCGTTTGCCCGAGAACAGGGGACTCCACCCTATTACTGGAACCCACAGCAGGTCCTGCAACTGCCTTCAGATGTGAGGGGGGTGGGGAGGTGGAGCTAAGGTGCCCCTCTCGAGGAGGATAGAACAACAGCTGCTAGGCTGACAGCCTGGGTGGGTTGAGAGGCAGGTGCCTTGGGTTCACACCCACCACTTACTTGTGCTCTTAGGAAAGTCACTTTTCCTCCCAGGGCCTCACTTTCTTCATCTGGTAAATAGGGATAAGAATATCTCTCAGCCTCACAGACTCTGTAGTCAGGGTGAAATTAGGCATGTATGCAAAACACTTAGTATGGGCCCAAACCCATATGGTTTATAGTATGGGCCCTTTCTTTCTTTCAAAAGATTTTATTTATTTATTTGAGGGAGAGAGACAGAGATAGCGAGACAGAGCACCAAGGGGGAGGAGAGGGAGAAGCAGGCTCCCCGCTGAGCAGGGAGCCCAACAATGGGGGACTCGAGCCCAGGGCCCCGAGATCATGACCTGAGCCGAAGGCAGATGCTTAACTGACTGAGCCACCCAGGCGCCCCAATACTTAATATTTTCCATGAAGCCGAAGGAGTTTAAAGTTAAATAGGGCAAGGAGAGCACTGAGTACAACCAGCAGGCCCTGGGCTCCAGAAAGGGCAGGGCTCCCGCCGCCTAATGTGCTTTAGGAACTGCTGACGGAACTCGGAGTCCGCAGACATTGGCAATATCCAGCAAAGCTCTTAAGAGCCGAGCCCATGTTTATTGTGTTTACTACTATACACTCAATACCAGTGTGTTCATTTCCTGTGGCTGCTGTAACAAATGACCACAAACTTAATGGCTTAAAACACCACCAATTTATTATCTTCCCATTCTGGAACTCAGAAGCCTGCAATGGGTCTCAAGGGTCTAAAATCAATGTTAGAGGGCTGCACTCCTCCTGCAGGCTCTGGGAGAGAACCTAGAGGCCCCCGGAAGCCCTTGGCACGTGGTCCTCTTCCTCTGCCTTCAAAGCCAGCGGGGTTGCATCTTCAGATTTGACCCTGACTCTCACTTAGAAAGGATCACACTGGGCCCAGCTGGATAATCCAGGATCCTCTCCCCATTTCAAAGTCAGCTGATTAGCAATCTTAATTCAAACTGTAAACTTAATCCCCGCCCTCACTATACCATCGTAGTTCCATGGGTACGGGGATATGCCCTAGTTATCTCACTTAAAAATGGGAATAGTCTCAGTACCTGTGTTGAGGCGCCTGGATGGCTCAGTCAGTTAAGGGTCTGACTCTTAATCTCAGCTCAGGTCACGATCTCAGGGTCATGAGCTTGAGCCCTGCACTGGGCCTACACCCAATGGGTACAGGAGCCTACTTAAAAGAACAAACAGTACCTGTGTCATAGGATCTTTGGGAGAAAGATCTTTCTCTTGGTCTTAAAAGCACAAGCAAGGAGTGAGGGATAGTCCAGATGATACTGGAAAGATAGTGAAAACAACTAATGGTCTCTGGTAGGAGTGCTTATTAAGGGGTGGAAGTTTCAGTTTCCATATTCTCCCAAGGTATGAAAAAAGACAGTTTTTACCGATGGCTGTTGGTAACAATTTGTCTTCATGCAGGTTTCCTCATGATCCACTGATGAAAACAGACCCAGGGCCACCAGGTTTGACCAGAGCAGCTTGGACTCGCCCTGAGTTGATCCAATCAACTCTCTCCTCACAGGCCCTTGGCCCCCCATGAAGGGTCGGGGAGCCAAGAAAGCCAGCAGCTCCAGACCCAGTTTGGTATAGGGGGTGGGGAGCAGATTCCCTTGGGGAAGATCCCCTTTCCCTTTGGCCACTGGAATCCTTTACCAAACAGATCTGGGGACCTCGTTCTGGTCGCTGGGAGTCCCAAGTACCCATTCTTCCTTAAACTCAGGGCTAATGGTAGATCAGTGAGCAAACGTCTCCGTTTTCATGGAGGGCTAAAACTGGATTTGTTTAAAGCATTTTCTCTTTGGAGGTACTGTAATTGGGCTCCGATCAGACAGGAAGTCCTATTGCTCGAAAGGAGCCAGTGTTATCAAGAGAAAACACATCAGCGCCTGTCCTCCCGGGAAGGGAACTGTGAGTAATCAACCCGGCTCCTCTCCAGCTGGCCGCGGGGCCTTTGTTCAGATGGAGGACAGGTCAGGGAAAGTCTGAGCGGGCAGTGCTTCTAAGGGGTGGGTGCGATTCCAGGCCTTTCTCTTCCTATTTGCCTCTCCAGGGCACAGGTCTTCCCCAGGGAAGGGGGCTCATGTGGGTCGAGCGTGCTGAAGCCGTCAGACAAATCTGATTACATAGTGCTCCGGCTTGAAACCCATCAAGGGCACCAGCCGTTGCCCTCAGGACCAGGTCCAGTGCTTTAATATGGTTTACAGGGCTCTTCATCACCCGGCCTGACTGGCCCATCTCTCCCTCCTGCTCCGTCTGTCATCACCCCGGACCGGCACTCTTCTTTCTGGTCCTTTTGGTGACTGGCATGTCCTCTCTGCAGGCCAGGAGCACCGTCTCTACGCAACACGGTGCCTTGCCCATGAGCTCGGGAAGCCAGATGCTCGGGCACCAGAGGGAAGCCCCGTCGAAGGCATGAAATGAACGAGACAGTCCCTGACTGTGACAAATGTCCCAAGTGGACCCCATAATCTAGCCACTAATCTTAGTGTGGCTCTTACATGTTCTTGCCCTTGTCTGAATGCTCCTTGGGCACGGGAGAGATTTCTGAGAACTTAGTGTCTTCTCACTGGAGGATGATACTGAGGACAAGAATGACAATACTGACAGCAGGTGATACCGCTTATTAATAAGTGTCATTTATCGAGCATGTACTACGTGCCACGCCGTGCTAAAACTTTATGTGCCCTGTCTTGTTTAATTCTCACAATGACCCTAAGAGATAGGTGTGATTTCCCTCCTTGTCGTAGATAAGAGTGGCAGGGCTTACCGAAGTGGTCATTTGCTCAGGGTAACGCAGCCAGGAAGGCGGGGAATGGAAACTCAGATCAAGGTTTTTCTGAGCCCCGAGCTCAAAGGCATACTGCTTCCCATGCACGGACGTGTGGACATGTGCACGGAGGGTCCAAGCGTGGGGGCATCCAGGAAAGGCAGGACAGGCGTAAGCAGGGTAGGGCCTCTAGTGTTTGGCTTCACTTCAAACAAAGATGACAGCCGGGAAACTGGAGCCCCTACTTCCCTCCTCTGAAGACCAAAGCAAGGCCAAAAATAGGAAGACAGGAAGCATTTTATCCCAATGTGTCACATGAATGCAAACATCCTGCCAACTTTGCCATCGGAGAGTGCCCCGAGCAGCTGCTATGCACGGTGCCCAGCCAGACCTGCTCAGGGTGACATGGGTCTGGGGCTGCTGGCTTATCTCTAGGGTTCTTACAACACTAGACAGCAAAGCACACAGGGTGAAGGTTGCACCTCGTAAGCCTCCCACTACAGGAAGCCGTAGCTGCTTGCTCTGAAATCCACCCCTGTGTCTACTCTGAGGCCACACTCCCCACTGGCTGCTCCTTGAGGACAGAACAGCACAGGTGCTAAGGCAGGCCTGTCCCTGGGAGACACTGGATGCCTCTGACAGCCCTCTTTGGCCCGAGGACTCCCTGACAGCCTCACTGGCCTTTCCTTAGATTTAGGGCATCTGGGATGCTTCCAGTTACACGTCCTCCTCCCTCTTCTTGATTCAGAGTCAGGCTGGCATCCTGGTCTGAGGGCACCCCCAGCCCTTCTCAGTTTCCTCCACATTTTCTCCCACAGGCATTCTCCCTCATAACATCCTAGTGTGTTCAGCCCCTCTTGGCTCCTGCTTCTTGGAGGACCTGGATTAACTCAGAGCTCGTCTAGTAATTGCCTCATTTTATAGTTGAGAAAACCAAAACTCAGAGAGGCAAAGGGATTTTTCTGAGGCCACACAGCAAACTCATGTAGAAGAGGAAATGGGCCTCTTAGCTTACAGGCCGTATCCGTTTCCTTGGCCTTGTGTGTGTTTGAATGGGAAGGCGGAGAAGTGATGACACTTGGGTGGGAAGTTCTTCAAAAGAAGGCCCCTCACACGCTCACCCATGGCTCCCTCCAGCTTGAGAGCCCCAGAGGGAAAGATAGTAGCCAACTTACTCACTCATTTGTCCCAGACACTCCAGTCTCCAAAACTTGGGCCCATGACTCTACTGTCTGACTGGCATAATCCACGTGAGAGCACCCTTCAAATGAGAGGGGTCATCATTGCTTGTGTAATTGGGGCAGGGAGACTGGATAGATGATCACCAACGGATGTGTGTGCAGAGAGCAGATCACAAGGTAACTAGAAGGGGTGAAGATCTTTCCAGCCAGAGAAAAGGGAGCATCAGCATTTGCTGGGGGCCCCCCCTCCCTGTTGGAGCCTAAGCTGACCCGTCAGTTAAGAGGCTTCCTACTAATTTCTTCCGCACCTGGCCCGGAGCTGGGGCTGCTTCATGGCTTCCATCATGCTAATTGCCACCATCTCCCCAGTGACACTGAGCTCAGTTCCTGATAAGGTGCGTCCTTAATAGTCTCCCATTTCCCTGCTGACACCGGAAAATAGGCCTGACTTGGCGGTATATTACAGCACGGAGTGAGGCTGAGCTGTCACACCCAGCCTCACAGCCCGAACCATTAGTGAGCCTACAATCAATAGTGTTCAGGCAACCCTCGTTTCTCTGAAAGCATTCATTTGGCACGTTTGCTGTTTGTCAGGCACTTCCTTTCTCTAACGTCCCACGGTCCATGGCCCTGGCGTCTGAGTCTCTCCTCCTTCCAGAGTGCTGAGCAGAATTTGCAAATTCCAGACAGCATCAGCTTGTTGTCTCCGGAACAAAGGAATGAGAAGACTGTACTAGGTTGCAATGAACGACAGTTTGGGTTATGGTTCTTTGGTTACAAGCCACAGTAATCAACTGTGTGAATGTAAGCAGAGTAGGGCCTAGCGGGTGGGAAGTTACTTCAGAACTCGGCAGTGAGGCTGTGTGAGCCCCAGGAAGCAAGGTTAAAGGAAAGAGTGTCAGTGGAGTCTAGTTTGAAGCACTAGGTTTTGGCCAAAGGAGGGTGAGGCAGCTGGATGTTCTCTCCCTACCAAGGGAGACTCATGACCTCAGAAGAGGATGCAATGGGTGTGGGTCAGGCAAAAATAATGGAAGCTCACCAGGTGAACAGAGGGGGTGGGGGGTGGAGGGCCATAGCCTTAAAGGACATGCTAATGTCTTGGGGTATGGGAAAAAGCCCCTCTGGCCTTCAGATCTCTCCATGAGGCCTGTGAAAGCTCCTGGCACTGGACACCTACATGTTCAGTAGGTGATAGCTAGTATCATTATTACCTGAATTATTACTTTCTAGCATCGTTTTAAACACTAGGCAATGCTAGAAGCATGACCTAATTATTATATTGAAGTACATGAAGAATCCTGCTAAGTGATGTGGCCGCCTCTTTTTAAAGGATTGTTACTAAGTTTAATAGGTAATGGAAAAACCAGAGAGTTTTTAAGACTTGGGTGTACCGCAAAGGAACTACAGCCTCTGGAAAGGTCGACAGAACAGTTTTGTGGTTCTCAACAGATATTGTTAAACAGAACAGAATTTCATCCATAGGGGAAACATTAAACCTCTCCCATCGGACAGACTGTGTCCTGTCACTGCTTGTTCACTTGCCTGGATCACCTTCTAGATAGCCAGCTCCTTGAAGAAGGAGACCAGCACCTGGGATCTATTCGTTGCTGTGTCCTTGAGGCCCAGTACAGGGCATGGCACACAGTATACACTTGGAAAATATTGATTGAATGAATGAATGTAGTGACAAGGGGCTGATGACCTTTTGAGGTCACTGGTTGGCTAACTGCAAAGAGTTACAGCCACTGTACCACATGTACTTGTAGAACCAGAAGAAGGTCTCCAGGAGCTGATCTCATCAACTGTTCTTATCTGAAGCCTTGCAATGGGTATTGAATGGAGGGGAGAAAGAGAATGGAAGAGCTAGCAGGGAAAGTCATGATTCAGAGGTGAGGCCTGGAGGAGAGGAAATGGAAGGCAGGGGGCGGGGGTGTCAACAGGAAATTCCTGTGGGGACCCAGGGGGCAGGTCTTCATTTAGTTCTGACCGGGAAACTGCTGACCAGAGGTCCCCTCCTGACTCCAGTGCTCATAGGCTGGAGGGAGGGAGGCCAACGCTATGCTCTATTTTCTACCCAAAGACAAAGTGTTCAAGAGAATGCAGGGCACGTCAAAGGCAGTTTTTGACCAAAGGCCATGTGTAGGCTGAGAGAAGAAGTGCTACGGGAGTTCAGACATGTAGTAGACCATTGTAGCCAGAAGTGGTCAGAGAGGGCTTTGTGGGCAAGAAGGGGGGAGGGTCCAAGTTAGCCTCACATGATGGGACAGATTCGGATACATGGAGAGAAAGGAGCAAAGGCAGGGGACAGGGGCTGAACAAAGCATAGAAGTAGAAGAGTACAGCGTGTGCTTCAGAAGAAAGACATTCCTGGCAAACTCAAGAGGGTAACTAGTCTGAGGAAGGGTGAGACGGGGAAGCTGGGATCAAGCCAAGGAGAGCTCTTACTAGTAAGCTGAATTATTATTTTGGATCCATATAGAAACCTATTTTATAAATACTATGTATGAATGAAGGAACATGAAATGAACCAGACGTGAGCAGAAAGACAAGAGATGGCTCTTCCGCTGTGGGAGTCCTCCTGTCCGACCCAGGGATGGCAAAAGACTTTCCACAGTCAAGTCTCCCAGATGGGTGGTGCTCACCTTGATGCCTCAGGGCTGGGGAGATGGAGAACTCTGGCTTGGGGGGGGGGGGGGCGCAGGGGTGGCCGGGCTAAGACTATGCGTGTGGCATCTGAGACAATGTCTACAGCCAGGTGAAGGTCTCCAAAGATCTCTCTTCTGTCAGCCAACAGAGGCATTCAGCCAAGGGGGGGGACCTGGTGAGATAAGTCAAATAGCCTATTTCCCTTGGGTGAAACTTTAGGGATGTTGAGAAGGCCCTTGCCTCCCAAGTGCTCACCCCATCCCCTAACTCAATGCCTGCAATTCCATAACCAAAGTGCATCTCTCAGCTAGGAGTCCTGATGGCTTCCAGAGCTGTGATCAGTCTATTACACCTGAGTGTAAGTGAAGGATCTCAAAGTGGGTGTTGACCCGGAGGCTGGAGAGGGAAAAGGAGATGGAACCTGCCTACTCAGGGTGGAAGATCACTGGAGACACGGAAAATGCTGGAGACCGAGCGCAGAAAGGAGGAACTGGCGTCGTGACAAACTGTGCCAAGGGCAAGCTCCCCGAGTTCCAGCAACTACTCCTGACACCAGCCAGGCTGTCCGGGCATTAACAACAATGTTTCATCCGCTCAGTGTGACCACGGCATCAGCCAGATGATTTACATGACTGCGCCAGGCGGCCCAATCGGTAGTGGCTGGCGTCTCTAACACATGGGGGAGCTTGGCTAATCTTAACATTAGCTGGTTGCAGAACCTCATCAACAGCTGCCTGCTACAGAGGGTGAGTGATGCCGGTCTCAGGATCTCGAGGAGGCCCAGGGAGTTCAGGAGGATGGAAGTGTTCATTCTTATTATAAAATCCCCTGAGAACAGCAGGCTGTTTAAAGGATCAGTGTGTGGGCCATTTTTCTTCTGAGGAGCTTGCCTTCCAGTCTCATGCTGCATATTTCCTGGTCATAATAGTTTGGAGAAAAATATTGCTAAATGGCTGCATAAACAATTTTAATTGGCCCGGGCTCCCAAAATGTGCTATTTTTGTTCTGCGGCCAAGCTTGCTTTTTTACTAGCTAATTATGCCCAGCATTTAACTTTCGGCAAAAAAACAGGAAATAGGGCATTCATTACTCGAGTGACAACTTTTCAACAAGCCTACATTTCAACATCCATTGTGTAACTTCCTCCCCCCGGCTTACAGTTAGCTGTTCCACCAGGCCTCTGGAAACAAACAGCTCCTTAGTGGGGATGGGAAGGGCTTTGTTCAGCCTAAAGGCTACACAGGCCTCGGGAGGGGCTCCCAGGAGCCACCCGGGCCTGTGCTTTGGGGTGGGTCTCCCACCTTCTCCAAGCTCCTCAAAGAAATTCCCTGACTGGGGTTTCCGTTAGGCTGAATTTGCTTCCAGATTCAAGAGCCGGACTGTGCCTGTTGTTTATGCATCACTCCCAATTCCCCTGGGGACTCAGGCCACTCTCAGAGGAACTCTCTCTTGTCCCCCTGAGGAATCACAAAGACAGACAATCTCAGTTTGTTAGACAGTAACTCCTAGAAAGTGCTCTAAAGCCATGTGTTATTGCATGAGCCATGTTAAATTTATTTTATTTTTTAAAAATTTTATTTATTTATTTATTTTAGAAAGAAAGAGAGAGCAAGCTGCACCCAGAGGGAGAGGGAGAGAGAGAATCCACAAGCAGACTCCCTGCTGAGTGCAGAGACCAACGCAGGACTCCATCCCAGGACCCTGAGATCATGACCTGAGCCAAAACCAAGTCAACTTGACTGAGCCGCCCAGATGCCCCTAAATTTGTTTTATTTAAAAAGGTTCATTACAAAGTAGGTCACATGCACAGGAAGTATGCAGAAATTATTAGTATACTGCCCAACGAGTTATCATAAAGTATATAACATGAGACTAGCACCCAGGTCAAGAATATATTATTACCCCATTCATGCTCTTCCCCAACCACGGCTCGTCCAACCTTCCCAAAGTTAACCACTATGCTGGCTTCCAAGACTATAGTCCTAAATGTTTAATCTTTACATAAACAGAACTACTTATGTGTGTGTGCATGAACAGAGCCATGTGTACATATTTTTATGTCTGGCTTCTTTTGTTCTACTTCGCTTTGTTGCTTGTACCTTATTCATTTCCATTACTCTATAGTAATGACTATATCACAAGTTGTCAGTTTTACTATAAACGGACATTTGGGTTGTTTCCAGTCTCGCTACTATGAAAAATGCTGCCATGAACATTCCCATGTGTGTCTTTCAGTGCATATGTACACACATTTTTTTTAAGATTTTTTAAATTTATGATAGACATAGAGAGAGAGAGAGGCAGAGACACAGGCAGAGGGAGAAGCAGGCTCCATGCAGCCCAACATAGGACTGGATTCCGGGTCTCCAGAACCACGCCCCGGGCCAAAGGCGGTGCTAAACTGCTGAGCCCCCCAGGCTTCCCTGCACACACATTTCTGTTGAGAGTCAACTAGAAGTGAACTGCCGGGTCATGCACAGAGCTGGCATGCATATTTGAATTTTATAGTGCCAGCCAAACCGATTTCAAAGGGGTGCATGTAAGTTGCCACCGAACCCCTTCCTTGGCAACACTTGGAATTGTCAGTATTTTTTTATTTTAGCCATGGCTAACTGTGTGGTGGTATCTTAGTATAGTTTTGATATGCCTGTGCTTGACTATTGGTGAAGTTGAGCACTTTTTTGTGTTTATTCATGATTAGATTTAGAATAAGGTGGAGATTGAAGCATGAAATGATTGAAATCGGAAAACCATATTTTCATGGGAGAAGAGGCTGCCAAAATGTCCACCTCATGAATCAGCAAGGATCAAGAAGGAACAATGGAATCCCTGCAGCTGACAATTGCACTAGGTAATGCGAGAGAACCCAAACAGCAGATCACCCTATATGCACTGTTAGTGCCTTGCTTTTTGCTCTCAGCAATACCTCTCCACCTCATCCTCCTACATCATTAGATATCTTACATGGCAATTTTTGATGGCCACGTTGTATTTAGCTATAAAAAGGTATAATTCATTTGGTCAGTCTCTTGTGATTTCTGGTTTTACTATTATCAGCAATAATGCACTAAAATTCCTTGGGACTAACTCTCTGGGCACATCTGAAATTATTTGCTAATACCAGCACACTTCAAAACTATTGTTTTTTGGAGGCAAATTGGAAAGCATATAGGGACATATAATGAATGAATGAATGAATGAATGAATACGAGCACTGATCCTTCATATTTTTTTTTCTCCTTCCATGAATCTGCCTACCAACTTTCACAGAACTCAGTGGCTTTCCTGAGGGTGAGCTGAAAGGAGTGATAGTGGCAATGGTGTCAGGGTAGACCTAGGCAGTACACCTCCTGCTTTGGCTCCTTATGATGAAATTAGTAATTATTATTTATTATTTACTGAACACTTATTTCATGGTGAGCACTGTGCTAAGAATTTCATAGTAGATGTTACCACTTAATCTTTATAACCTTATGATCTGGATGGCTGTTATGGTGCCCATTTTTTAGGTGAGGATACTGAGACGTGGAAAGGCTAAGAACATTGCCTGAGCTCATTTAGTAAGTGGTAGAGTAGGAATTGGAATCCAGCTGTCCCGACTCCATACTTTCAGTTCTCAACTATTATACCCCTAATTCTCTATCTGTGTCCCTTGGCATTCCAGTGTACTGCAAACCTGTCCTAGGCATGTTGCTAAACTACATATAAAATTATTTTGCTGCCAAGTGGCAAATATTATATGGGAAACTGATTTCAGAGATGGCTCTAATTCTTCCTAATACATGCCTTTTGCAATTTGCCTTTGCAGGCTCCTCCTACCCCACACTCAAGAGTGAAGATATCTCTCCAACTCTTGAACATGAGCTGATCTTGTGGCTTGCCTTGACTCATAGAATGTGGTGGAAGTGATGGTGTGCTTGTCTCAAGTCTAGGCCTCAAGAGACATTACTGACTTTTGCTCTACCTCTTGGTCCTCTATCATGATGGGAACAAGCCTGTGCTAGCCTGATGGGGAATAAGACATGGAAAGCAAAGCCAGGTCAAAGCCTCAGATATGTGAGAGAGCCCGACCCAGCCAAGATCAGCTGAGCCTCCTAAGCCAACCTACTATTGAGTGTAGATGTGTGAATGATCCCTCTAAGCCCAGCGAAACCACCCAACTGACCCAGAGACTCGTGAGCAGAATGTCAATTGCTATATGGCACTGAAGTTCTGTGGTTATTTGTTTTATAGCATGGTTGTGATAACAGATAATACATACTATGGTGGTTATATCTAATGGACAGAGTATTAGCTAGTAGGTTATGATGGTGGAGAGACTCTGGTATAACTTGGCCTCAGCATAGCAAAATGTCAAGCTGTCACCTAAGAAAGATGTCCATTTACTGAAGCACATGAGAACTATGCTCCAAGAGGAGCATATGCTCCAAGAGGAAGGTCAAGACAATACCCAACTTCATTCCAACAGCAGCCTTTCACTGATGGACCACTCAGGGATAGTGTGTTGCCATCACCCTCCACTGAGTAAAATTTAAAGTTATATTTTGATCACAAGCTACATGTCATAGTGTTCATATATTGGTTGTGCTAGTTTACTTGGATTTCTGTCCCTTGCAACCGAAAGAGCTCGGGTTCCAGGCATGGGAGCATTTGAAAAACTACAATGCCTCCCCTCCCATCTGATGCTCATGGTCTTGAGGAGTGTGGCTGAAGAAGCAAGCTGGAACCTCTAAAGCACAGTCAAAGAGCAGGCTGCTTGTTCCCTGTGTCAGCTTTCTCATCTTACAGAGAGGTCTCCTCCCAGAGCTGGCCCAGGTGTAGACCAAAGAAGACAATATTTCTCCGTAACAAATCACCTATGCCAACTCCTATCCCTGCCCCAAGGCTACCAGCCTCCTGTGTCTTCAGACTGATAACTGGAATTCCGTGGTGCCTCCTTTCTATATGCCGGCTGAACAATGTTCATACTCTTGGCCTTTTTCTTATTCTTTTATACACTTCTGTTTCAGTTATTCATTGTTGCGTACCAAACTATCCCAAACTGAATGACATAAAACAATCAGCATTTTTTTCTTCTATTCGTATGTTCCACAGGTCAGAAATTTAGAGATGGCATGGTGTGATGGATTGTCACCGCTCCTGGAGAGCTGGACCTTCAGCTGGGAGGACTTTAATGGCAAGTGCTAGAGCCATCTAAAAGCTTCTTCCTTCACATAAGCCTAGTGCTTGGGCTGGGGACTATTGACACCAATACGTAGCCTGTCCAGAGTATGATAGCTTCATGGCAGTTGGGCTTTTTATGGAGTAGCGCAGTGCTCCAAGAATGAGTTGAAAGCTGCATGGCCTTTTATGGCTTATCCTCAAGACTCATATACGCCTTCACATCTCTCATACTCTATTGGTTGAGACCATCATGAGTCTGCTTAGATCCAAGGGGAAGGTAGGTAGATTTCAATTCTTGATGGGACAGTTGTCAAAGAATTTGTAGCCATGTGTTAAAACTGCCATACCTTAGATTTATCTATCCACTGCGTCAATTACTAAGAGCCTTTATTTTGTGTAAGAATCTTTTGGTTACAAGGAAGAAAAAGAATTCCAGCTAGCTTAGGAAAAAAATAGATATGGGTAATTTATTTTAAGAATGTGATGGTATCTCACAGAACACCCCAAGGATGTCACTATAGTACGACTGCATGCTCAGGGCCAGTAGGTGCTAAGGCGTTAATGAGGCAAACTCATCCCCACTGACGTATCCCCATTCCTGGGCAGTGATGACCTAGTCCTAAAGGAAGGAACTAGAGGCCTCAGGGGGAGTCACTAAAGGGAGGGATGGAGCATTGTGTCAGGCCTGTCACACACAACAGAGAGGAGGCCAGAGTAGGGGGCTGATTGTGTCTCCCCAGGTGGGAGTTGGAACACTGAGCATCTAGGGGGGAGCCCTTCCATCCCTAAACACTCGGGTGTTTATTCTAGAGGGTCATCTTTCATCTTTCCTCCCCCCTTCTAACCCTCAGGCTGACTCACTACCCCCAGCCTAGCAGATTCAGTCATTCGTTAATTCAACGAACGTCTATCGGGTCTCTTCGGTGTGCCTGGCCCTATGGCAGTGAACAACACACTCAGGAGCCTGACGAAATGAAGAAATGCTCCGACCTGCGACCCGGGAGCCCTGATTCTGTCAATCACTCTTTAAGTAACTTTGGACATGTACTCCATCTTCCATGGGCCTCAGTTACCCTATCAGTCAAATCACAGCCTTGACCTTGAAGACCACCAAGGTCCCTTCAGAATCCCCCAGAAGAAAGATGATGCTGGCAGGGTAGGCACTCCAAAAATTTCAGTCCTCAACCTCAAGTTTATTTTCTGTCTTTTGCCTTTACTGCTGGCTGGCTTACTCCTGCTGTAATTTATTTAACTGAGCCTTGCTGAGCAGTTTGGAACTGAGTTTGCATGAATCACTGTCCATAAAATCAAGTTAAGTGGATTTCATTCCACACAGCGCACCTGTGTATATACTCGGGGAGAAGAAGCTGGATTTTCTTGGCTCTTCCAGACCACTGTTGGAATTGCTTCCTTACAGATACACCATTCACCCTGTATTTATAGTCCATTGTTATAACAGCCTCCTTCAGAGACCTGGAAGTAAAGTGTTGGATGCAATTTTCCCTTCAGATCATTTTATATAGCTGTCCGGTTTCTCTGTCTAGTAGGGAGGCTGGCATCGATTCCCTCTATTTTATCAGAGTTGGCAAATACCAGATTCAGATTCATTCAGTCATTCAACAAATATTTATTGAGTGTTACATGAAGTTATATGGAGCTAGGTATGGGGATGAGGGTTCAGGGGGAGTGTCATGCCGCTCAAAGACCCTCAGAACTACGTGATGTGTTAGGTAACGTCAATGTGAGAGCATGACAAGAGGCAGAAAACAGGAAATTCTATGTGTCGGTTGGAAGAAGAAATGAACAGAGGTGAGTGACCTGGGAAGGATCATGGAGAGTTTGGGGAGGATATTGAGCTTGCGTGAGGGATTCCTTTTTGGACCACTCCCTATATTTCCCCACCTCCCATCCCCACTTGACAGAACCAGTGCTAGATCGTTTCAGTTCACTGTATTGTAAAAGGATGCAATCAGGGGTGGGGTGTGGGGTGGGGAAGAGGTTTGAGCAGAGACGAGCATTTGCGGGAAGAAATGCCCAAAGGGTCTGCTCTGGTGCTTGTGAAAATACTTTTTTTTTTTTTTTGGAGCCACTGTGAGGGATTATAAAGGGATTTATTTCATATTGTAACACAGCCAAAAGCACAGGCGGACTGTGACTAAAATGGCGGTGTGAGGGACTGGCTATTTGGATCTTTGTTCTTATTTTCTACCTTACTAGAAAATGTACAATTTTTACCCTGCCATCAAATAAACATTTCACAATTTTCCTGGCCGATTTCAAAAACGCTATTCCATCTACCCTCTGGGATTCTGAGAGACATATTGAGATGTTGGGGAAGGGCATACGGGACCTCCCTCCTGCCTGACACTATGCTGTGGACATACCATCCTTCTGAGAAAATGGAATTGTTTAAAAAGGCTTGAAGCTCTCGCTGCACCTGTGTTTGTACCAGGCCACAAGCAAAATTTGCTTTGCTTAATGGGTTCTGTTTGTTGTGCTGTCTTAGGATAAGATGTGCTCACATTTCCCCAGCAGTTATTTGGGGAGCTTGAGTGCCCAGATGGTGCTTTAGGCTGGGTGGTCTTTGCCAAGAGACCCTGGACAGCGCCACTTCTGCCCTGGAGGAGTAGTACAATGGTCCACTAAGCAGTGCTGTCCAAGCCAAATATAATGCCATATACATACTTTTTAAATTTCTAGTAGTCACATAAAAAAGTAAAAAAAAACAAAAGCAGGTGAGATTAACTTTAATAATATATTTATTTTATCCAATATATCTAAAATATGATCATTTTGTCATACATTAATCTGAAAACGATTAATGAGATATTTACACTCTTTTTTTTCTTAAAAAAAAAAAGTCTGGCATGTATCTTATACTAAAGCACATTTTGATTCAGACTACCCATGTTTCAAGTGGTCAATAGCTACATATGGCTAGTGACTACCATATCGGACAGCATAGGTCTAGACTTCTCTTCTGATCTTTCTGCAGACCCCTTGAAGTCCTAGACGGTCTTTTCTTTCAATCTTTATAAGCAATGAAGAGCCCAACCCTTTGGCTTTGAGTAGGAATGGCTCCCTATTTAACTCTCCAACTGTATAATTGTCTCCATTACTCTCAGAGATAGTCTGGCGAATTCAGGGACCTTCCATTACGGTACCTATCACTCCCCAGCCCTGTTTTATGTTTTATTCATACTTTGTGTTTCATGCTCTGGCCCTTTCTGTACTTTATCCTTTTAAAAATTACCTTTCCTGGGTGGCTTTTTTCCCTTCAGAGACTTCGTCAGGGCTCAGTGAATAATGGTGATAAGGGCTATTGGGACTCTTCTTGGGTACTTGCATGCGCCAACCCGCTTCAGAATTACAGATGATACATGGCCATGGCACAGGACAGCAAGAGCATTGGAGCTGGAAAGAATGTAGAGAGCTCCTAGTCTGTTGTTTTAAAACTGAAATACAGTTTGCAGAAAATAAAATTAACCGTGTTCAGTGTATAATTCTGAGATATTTGGGACATTTGTAGCCATCACCTCCATCTAGTACTAAGACATTTTCATCACTCCAGAGGAAGCCCCATCCCCGTTGAGCCTTCACTCCCCAGTCCCCCCTTCTTCTAGCTCCTGGTAACCACTGCTTTCTGCTTTCTGTTTTATGGATTTGCCTGTTCTGGATATGCCATGTAAATAGATCATGGAATACATGACCTTTTTCATCACGCTTCTTTCACTTAGCATCATGCTTTTGAGATTTGTCCATGCTGTTACATGTATCACTACTTCATTTCTTTTTATTGATGAATAATATTCCACTGCATGTATATACCACGTTTAGCACATCCTTGCTAACCCTTATTTTCTACTATTTGTTTTGTCTTTTTTTTTTAATTATAGCTACCTAGTGCGTATGAAGTGGTATATCATTGTGCTTTTTATTTTATTTTTTTTTAAATTTATGATAGTCACAGAGAGAGAGAGAGAGAGAGAGAGAGGCAGAGAAACAGGCAGAGGGAGAAGCAGGCTCCAATCACTGGGAGCCCGATGTGGGATTTGATCCCGGGACCCCCAGGATCATGCCCTGGACCAAAGGCAGGCGCCAAGCCGCTGTGCCACCCAGGGATCCCTCACTGTGCTTTTTAAAAGGGGGTTTTAAATTAATAAGCTTAGATTTTTAAATTAAATTTTTAATTTTTTAAAGCTGGTTCAGGTTCACAGCAAAATTGAGCAGAGAATCCAGAGTGTTGCCATCTACCTCCTGTCCCTATACATGCACAACTTTCCTTGCTATGATGTCCTCCACCACAGTGGCACATGCTAACAATTGATTGTCTTACACTGACACACCATAATCACTTAGAGTCCATAGTTTCCATTAGAGGTCACCCTTCAAGTTGTAGATCTTCTAGGTTTTGATGACTATACAATGACACACATCCCACCATTGTAGTATCATATAGAGTAGTTTCACTGCCCTAAAAATCCTCTGTGATCTGTTTCATTGTGGTTTTTATCTGTGTCTCCCTAGTGACACATGATGTTCAGCATTGGTCTAGTGGTTTTTCTGTAGCGCCTTGAGAAGCCCCCTGAGGGATCACCGTGGTAAAGAAGAGGAGACCCATCAGTGCCTCCACACCCACCTCTACCACAATCACTCCAGCTGTGTCTAATGGGCATGTTTGACTTATTCAATACTCCATTTGAGCAGGGGGTTTTGAAGCTAACATAAATTTGGCAGTCATTTACCTTATCTTACATTTTCCCATCTCCATTTTACATATGACACAACTGAAATCGCAAGAAGCAAAGCTACTTGGCTAGTGCCTTGAGATTGGCAACCTCCAAAACAGTAACAGAGCCCTACTTTTCTGATTCCTGGTCCTCTTCTCTCTCAACGCTATCGCCCTGTCATCAATAACAACAATCACGGTGACTACCACATAGTAAATGCTTACCATGTGGTAGGCACTGTGGTGACACTGTCACGTAACTCTCTCAGAATAACTCTAGAAGGTTCATGCCATCATGAGGCACATAGGACACTTAGGATGGATGTCTTCACCAAGGCCTGCCAGACTCCTCTCCAGCCTCATATCTGCCCCCTTTCCACTCCAGAATTCTGCTCCAGCCACACCATGTTCTTGCTGTTCTGTGCGAAGACCACCATGTCCCAGCCTCAAGGCTTCTCATCACTCTGATCTCCTGTCCCACTAACTGATAAACTCTTATAGTGGCTTAAATAAAAGAGTTATTACTCTGTCACCCAAGGGAGGTCTGGAAGTAAACAGACCTCTGACTTGGGAGGTCATCAGAGATCCAGGCTACTTTTTTCCTGCTCTATCACCTTAGAGCATAGCATTTATTTCAATGGTTCAAGATAGAGTAGACCACTAGCAACTCTACCTGTGTTCCAGGCAGTAGGAAGGAGGAAGGGGGGGAGGGCCAAAATGGAGCACTTCCCAGCCCAGTTAATTTCTTCTCAGCAGCCTTCCCAGAGGCCCCACCAAATGCCTACTTACATCTCACTTGGCCTCAGTTAATCACAAGAGAAGCTGGGAAAAGAAATATTTTTAGCTTATCTTTTGTCATGCCTAATAACATTTGGGTTCTATCCTCAAGAATAAGGGGAGTATGGATACTTGGAGATACCTAGAGTCTACTACAGATGTGTATTGGAAGTACTTTTTTTAAAAAGATTTTATTTATTTATTCATGAGAGACACAGAGAGAGAATGGCAGAGAACAGGCAGAGGGAGAAGCAGGCTCCATGCAGGGAGCCCGATGTGGGACTTGATTCCATGTCTCCTGGATCATGCCCTGGGCTGAAGGCGGCAACAAATAGCTGAGCCATCCAGGCTGCCCGGAAGTATTTTTAATAGTAAAAATTTGGAAGTAATATAAATAATCTGAAAATATGATTGCTCAATAAATGAACTGATTCATTAATATCATGCATGCTTAAGTAGTACATTTTAGAAGAATATTTAATGACATGGTAAAATGTTTATGATACTATATTGAGTAAAAAAGAAATGATTGCTTTTCTAAGAAAATAATTAACAGAGTGTATAAAAACCATGAAAGAGGAGAGTATCTGGGTGGCTCAGTCAGTTGTGTCCGACTCTTGATTTTGATTCAGGTCATGATCTTAGGGTCATGAGATGGAGCACTACATCGGGCTCCACGTTGGTTGTGGAGCTTGCTTAAAATTCTCTCTCCTTTTTCCTCTCCCCCCACCTCACACTCTCTCTTTCTCTTAAAAAAAACCCAAAAACCAAAAACATAAAAGAGGAACAGCTGCTTGATATTATAAAAGAATTATGGTGCTCCAGTTATCTTTTAAAAAGAGTCCTTATCATTTAGTGATGTATTTACGGGTGAAATGCTATGATGTCTGAAATTTGCTTTACAGTGGAGAAGGAACAATGCTGGGGTGGGGGGTGGGGGTACATAGATAAAACAAGAATGGTCATATGTGGATAATTGTTAGCGCTGTGACTAGAAAATGGAGGTATGTGACCCTATTTTCATTTTTTTTAATGCACATTTGAAACTTTCCATAATACATTTTTCTTAAAAAGGATTAAGTACAGGTCATTTAACCTCTGTCTCATTTTTTAAATGGACTAATAATAATAATTAGTTCACAGGGTGGGGTGGAGATTAAATGATATGATAGGATATGTAAAAATACTTTGAGATGAATAAAGGCAGTCAGATGCCAGTTACTCCCAGCAGGATGGAGCTAGCATACGGCCAAGTCAGAGACAAAAGCCAGAATCTCTGACTCTGCTTCTCTGGAGTCTTTCACTCCTTACCTTACCTTCCTTGCTAACCCCCACCCTCACTCTCACCAGGGGCAGCAAGGAGGATGTGGGACAGCTAGGTGCAATTCACAGCCAATGATGAGGCAAGTTCCATGATTGGATCTCCCAGCCTCCACTGCCACACCTGTAAGTACCTACCTTGCTGGTCTATGCATGAGGTCAATAGGCCACTATGCACAGACGTCATCCATTCAACTGGCACAGGCTGGGTCACGCTCACAGTGCTCCACCAACTGGCTGTGCAGCCTCGTGCAAATGACTACCCTCCCAGGGCCTCGCCGTCCCTTCTGTCCGAGGAAGAGATTGAACACATTGTTTCCAAGGATACTGTGCCCTTGATGTTTTCAGAAGACAAATGTTAATAATATAATAACAACAGCCGGCATTTGTCAAGTGCCAACTATGAACGAGGTATAATACCAAGCACCTTATAAGCTTTAATTCATGTAACTCTTACAACCTTTATAAGGCAGGGTCTATCATTATCTCCTTGTTACAAATGAAAAGTTAGGCTCAGAGAGGGTAAATCACTTGCTTGAGGTCACAGAGCGGGTAGGTAGTAGAGCTGGGTTTTGAACTCAGGTGGAATGCCGCCAGAGTTTATTAAACAGAAGGAGCAGACTGTGTGGCATTTAAGCACAGCTCTGTTAAGCAGGCAGCATCTATCATACATTTGTCACGTTAAATTCTGGAGTCCCTGACAAAACCATGGGTCTCTGAAACTCAGGAAAGAAGACCCCAGTATTTCTCCCAAGGAATGAGCATGGGCTGTTCTGGGCGTCCATTGTTAAGGAGACCCTGGACTGATGGTCAGTTGGCATGGATCAGTTTGGTCCTATGGGTTGTTTCCCGCTGCGACAGCTTTGGTTAGCCCACTCCACCGTGTACCAGTTGTCAAATATTTAATATTGCCCCAGGAGAGAGAACTGTCTTGTTTGTAAGGATTTTAAAGTTGGACAGTCTTCTCAAGGAGTCTGGAAGATTCTCAGAAAATGATCGACAGCTCTCTGGCCTGGGTAGATAACCAGGCCATCCACTTGATGGCCCTTCAAAGTCCTGCACAGGCCCCAGAATCTCATCAACAACACAGCTAGATTGGCCACTCTTGTTTGGAGACAACGATAAGTCAAAACCACAAAGATGAGTCCAACACAAAGTTCTACAGTGGAAATGTGTTTCTGCCAGCCCAGCTTCACCATTCCCAAGGTTTTTCTGCCTTGGTATTCCTTCAGAGAACGAGCTCTCCTATCCACTTCCTTTCCTGGTGGGACCACCCATTGTGGTGCCTCATCCTCTCAGGCCAAGGGAGGGCCACGGGACACAATCAGGCTGCTCAGATGCTCTTAGAATATGAATCCTGGATCAAAATACACAAAGACAGGAAGTAGCACAGGTGCATCCCCAAACAACACCTTCAAGAGAGCAAACTCCAAAAAATTAAAAAAAGAGAGAGAGAGAGAGAGAGAGAGAGAGAGAGAGAGCAAACTCTGGTTTCTAACATTTCTGAGACCCAGCATTTTAGCCTTTTTCGTCACTTACACCTCCTAACCTGACAGTACTTTTATTTCCGGAAGTCATCCAGAGTCTGCTTCTGTAGCCTGTAACAAAAACAATGACAACAAAACAAAAACAAAACCAAAAAGCCCTCTTTCTCGCATTGGGTTCAATATTTGATGTCAGTGCTTTTTTTTCTTAGAAGCTTTTTAATCCTAAATGACAGATCCTTCCTTCCTGGTCCAACCACCCCCAACCCCAACCCTAAGTCCTTCCTCTTCCATTTTCTTCCAGAGTATCCTGGGCTGGAGTGGAATAGGGCTCTTGTCAACATGCTAAGCTTTACCTTGAGGGATGAGTGAGGACACCCTTTAAATTACCTATAAAACCCTTTGATTCACTCAGCAGAGGTTGCCATGGGCAATTTGCTAAGCTTATTGATTATTTTCTGTTTAAATTAAAGTTTGATGTCCTGGAACAGGCTGTGCAGTGCATGGAGTTAATGGAAAAGGTTGAGATCCAGGGGAGAGACACTCGCTGGGGAAATGGAGGGTATTCAAGGGGAAAACAGGGAGTCTATGAAGAGGAGATTGTCAGCGCCAAGTTGTAGTAAATATGATGGCGATAAAAAAGATAAGAGAATGGAATTCTTTTATGGAGAAGGGCAGCCTCCTGGACATTTAAAGCCTCAGGAAGACAGTGGAAAAAATGTATTCATGCATTCAGATATTTTTTGCGTGCCTGTTATGTGCCAGGCATTGTGCTGGGCGCTGGGGGAAAATAGCATAGAAAGCATGACCCTTGTCTCTATGTTTTTACATTGGTGGTTCTCAAAGTATGTTCCCTGGCACAGCAACGTCCCCATTTGCCTGGAAGTGTGTTAGCCATGCAGGATCTCGGGTCCCAGCTCAGGCCTACCAAATCAGAAATTCTGGAAGTGGGGCCCCGTCCCTGTCAGGTGACACTGATGCCCACCACGGTCTGAGAGCCACTGTTTGAGGAGCGAGCCTCAGGGTCCTACCAGCCAGGAGCTCAGTTGGCGTTGGTGTGATTACTGCCAATGTCTGTTGAGTAGTTATCGTTGCCGGATATTATGTGAAGCATGACATGTGGGTTGTGTTGTTTCATCCTCACAGCAACCCTTTTAGTGGCAGATGACATGGAGGCACGCTGACGGTCAGGGACATATGTAGAATTCAGTGCCAGAGCCTAACCATGCTGCTCTCTCCTGTGTCTGGAACACCAAACTCCCACAAGCCCTGTGACACATTCTGGCCCGGTCAAGGTGGATCTGCAGATGGAACCATGGCTTCCCCCAGATGAGGTGTATTGTGCAGCTGGGTTTCAGATGCTTGAGGAAGGAAAAGAAGGATGGAATGGACTGGGAAGGGGCAGGGGGCCTGCTGGGTGGCACGAAGAACCCAGGCCCACAGACTCACGTGCACAGTTTGTCCTCATTTTAAGGGAGGCTGAGCATTCACATCACCACATATTGGGACACCCAGGGGCCTCAGTGATTGAGTGTCTGCCTTCAGCTCAGGATGTGATCCCGGGGTCCTGGGGTGGAGTCTAGCACCTAGCCCCACACGGGGAGCCTGCTTCTCCCACTGCCCATGTCTCTGTCTCTCTCTGTGTGTCTCTCATGAAGAGATAGATAAAATCTTAAAAAAAAAATCACCACGTATTGATCAGGTAAGGGGGAATCTTGCCAATTCTGTCAGAAAAGGGATTTCATGTCATGATGCCTAAATTCAAGCCCTTTTAATTCTTCTGCTTACAGGGTGTATGAGTTTCCTATTGCCGCTGTAACATCAGTATTGGTTTCCTATTTCTGCTGTAATAAATTACCACAAACCTAAGGGACTTAAATTTATTCTCTTGTAGTTCTAGAGGTCAGATGTCTACAGTCAAGGTGCTGGCAAGGCTGTGTTGCTTCTGGAGGCTTCAGAGGAGAATCCATTTCTTTCCATTAGCCAACTCCGGGATGGTGCTTACAATCCTTGGTTTATGGCCTCCTCAGTCTTCAAAATTCAGCAGTGTAGCATCGTCTCTCCTGTCTGACCTCTGCTGTTCTCACATCTTCTGTCTCTGATTCTTAACCTCCTGTCTCCCTCTTCTAAGGAACTTTGTGTTTATTTTAGGCCCAACTAAATAATCCAGGATAACTTCCTCATCTCCGTGTCCTAACTTCATCCATCAGCAAAGTCATCTTGCCCCGTAAGGGAACATATTCACAGGTTCTGAGAATGAAGACATGCATAGCTTGGGATTTTAGGAAATCCCATACTTTGTGATTACCATACTTTGTGATTTTAGGAAAGTCACTTTTCTTTATGGAAGTTTCTACTTCTTCCCAAAATGGAGATTATAATAATTCTTGGTCCTAATCTTATAGAGCTGTGATTGAAATGACATACATGTTTATTAAAATCACATTCATAAATATCATTATTGCCTCAGTTTCTTCATCTGGCAAATGGGGATGAGTGGTGTTTCTTCTTCATTCAGTTAAGAGTGTGCATTGCTTACTTACCCTGAGCCATGTTGTGTTCACGTTGCATGGAAAGGACTTGCCACAGCATCTGCGACACGAAAGACACTCAGGAAAATGTAGTTGCAATAATTGTGTAAGTTAGTTAGGTTTTAGAGCCTTAAATACGTGTCAGCAACAGACAGAGATGAGGTCAATTCTCTTGAGGAACCAACCATCTGATGACTCATATTATCGTGCAAGGTTTGGAAGAGAAGCAATAAGCGCAGGTCCCAAGATGCTCCAGTGATCAGGAACTTAAGAGTATGTCCACTGGGCTAACTGAGGGTCAGAATGATCCTCTGCCCCTACCCCGTGGTAGGGGACGGGGTTAAGGCTTCATGTGCCCACTGGAGGTTATTATTGCCACTCCCCTGGATCTGCATTTGTTGGTGATCAGAGAAACAAAAAGCAGCAGCCAGGTCCACCAGAAGAGAGACATTAAAGTTGATTAAGTGAGTGGGCCAATTAGCGTCTGGCTTCATGCAGTGTGGAGTTAATTAGCCTCTACAAAACAACAACAGCTGCTTTAATGGTTGGGCAAGAGGCCCAGCAGAGAGGAGCCATGGGAAGAGAAGTGATAGGGCTGGTGCTTAATAACTTGGCTGCAGTGGGTCCTGCCCCACTAAAAATGTAGAACAAAGCCCTGGGCAAACTTCCCTGCATGCTTCCAGACAGTGCATGGGATGGAGAACCAGACCCGTCTAGTGTCCTCCCCCTAGGGAGAGGCCAACCTCAGACCTCAAACTTGAGTTTCTTTTTAAGACTGTTCAGCACAACTTAGTTTGCAATCTTACTAAAATCACAACCCTATACATTTCATCTTGATCCTGAACTTCATAATGCACATTGTTTGCTCACATTGGTATTTTTTCTGTATTACAAAAGTAATACGTACTATGGGGGTAACACTTGGAAAGCATAGGAGGAAGGGGTGCCTGGGTGGCTCAGTCAGTTAAATGGCTGACTCTTGATTTCGGTTCAGGTCATGACATCAGGGTCATAGGATCGAGCCCCATGGCAGGCTCTGTGCTCAGCAGGGAGTCTGCTTGAGACTCTGTCTCCCTCTCTCTCTGCCCCTCCCTCCACTCACACTCTCTCAAATAAATAAATCTTCAAGAAACATAAATAAAAATACAAGGCAAAAAGAGTCCCTCCACCTTGAAATAAATTCTTTCATTCGTTAACCATTTCTTCTTCGCTTGCTAAATGCTGTTCAAGGTATTCAGACTGGTTATTCAACAGTTTTGTTCTTTTTTAAGCAAATATATATGCTGTTTTGCAAATTAGACTTACTATGTATAATCTTTAATAACCTACTGTTTTTAGCAATATGCCCTGAACACTTTCCTTATCTCATTAAAATTTTTTTTAAACTACTCAGCCTCTATGGTTCTGCTAATTAAACCATATTTTAGTTGTCCATTTATTTATGCCTCTTGGTTCGTTTTCTAACAAAGTTCTTGAGGGCAGAGACAACAAATTTTTTTTTAACCACTAAGCATTCCCAATGCTTAGAACACAGCCAGAAATGTGGTAGGCACCCATTTAAGATGTGGTGAATGAGTAAGCGAATGAGTGAACAAATTGAACCAATCCCTTCTTAGGAGCCACCAAGGTTGCTTCTACTTCTTTATCATTATAAAACATGCTGATATATCAGTTAAGATTAGTTTCAACTACAAGTGACAGAAAATCTCCCAAAGCAATGGCCTAAACAAGATTTAAAATCTTCTCTTTTGCAAGAGTCCTGGAAGTTGGTCCAGGGCAGATCCAGTGCTTTGCTCTCCATTGGCAAGGACTCCATTTCCAAACTCACCTCCTTGTTCAAAGTGGCTGCTAAATCTCCAGTCACATTCTAGCCAAAAGCCAAGGAGAGGAAGGGAAAAAAGGACACATACCCTTTTTACAGACCCTTCGTGGAAATTCCATATAGGCTGTCCGCTTGCTTTTTCTAATTAGTCATAATTTCCTCATGTGACCATATCTCACTGCAAGGCAGTCTGGGAAATGTAGTCTTAATTACGCAGCTAATATTTGGTGATATTGTTAATGAGGAAGACAGGCAAGAAAATTGGGGACCGCTAGCTAGGCTGGCTCTTGAATTTAAGGATTGACCCCAGCCTCTTAAGCTAGCCCTTCCCTAATGTGACCCCAAGTTTTTTCCATCGGGGCATCTGGTCAAGTCCATCTTGCTTCTTGGACTGAGGCCTGGGACCAGTGCGCTGGAGGGTTTCAGAGCCTTCACTTCCCTGCTATAAACTTCATCTTGCCAGTTGACATAGTCATCGCCAAAGATTGACTCAATAAAGATGCCCCATTTCCCGGAGGATGTTTTTCCAATTAGTGCACAGAGGAAGTTCCAGCTGTGAGGACGGGAATCCGGGTTTCTGAAATGCGATGATTATTAGTAACAATCAATCAAACAGCCTCGCAGGACAACAGAGAGAAAGCCAGCTCTCAAGGATGCTATGTGGGACAAGGATGACGGGCGGCCTGTAACAAGAGGCGGTATGGCTCAACCGCAACATGGCCAAGCCCCTGAGACAGTGAGGGACTTTGTAACAAGGTTTTACTGCCTGCAGTAAAAATCCTGCCAAAACGCATTCAGGAACGTGTGGGGAGACGTGTATTCATTATTATGCCCCTAGCAGCTATCACAGGAAACCATCTGGGCTCAGTTGGCCTATAAATTTGCAACTTGCAGTTGGGTGGGCTACAGGGAATCGGCCAAGCGGGAAGTCAAGGTGTGAAGTGGATCTGGCAGGTTCCACACACAGGGCTAGCTCAGAAAGTCACCATTCCCGACAGCTACTTTTCTTTTTAATTTTTTTTTATCATGAAATGCATCACACATACAGAAAAGTGCACAGAGCGTAAATGCACACCTTAACAGATTATCATACAGTGAGTACATATGTAGCAATCACCCAGGTCAGGAAATAGGAGTACATTGCCAGCCCCCCCCCCCCCACCAAGAAACCTCTCGTGTGTGTGTCTGTTCCTAAATGCACTGCCTTCTTCCCCCCAGAGATCATGACCCTGACTTTAATGAGTATAACTTTGCTGCCTCACTTTACTGTTTTGTCACTTAGGTATTCGTCCCCAAACAGTATAACTTAGTTTGCCTATTTTTGAACTGTATATTGTTGTACAGAGTCATAGAGTCCATATCCTTTTGTGTCTGGATTTGTGTTTTCGGGTTCCACGTTATCATTTTAGTGTTCATCCATCTTGCACAAGACTCTAGTTTGTCCATTTTCATTCCTGGATATTATTCCACTTCTCTGTTTTACGGCTTTTGGACATTTTACAGACACTTGGGCTCTTTTCAGGTTGAGGTTACTACAGATAATGCTGCTCTGAATATTCTTGTGTGTAAATCCTTGTACACAGATGTATGAGTCTCCGCAGCTGTGATTCTCAAACTTGAGGGTGCATGAAAATAGCCAAGAGCTTGTTGAAATGCAGGTTCTTGGTCCTGTCCCCCTAAAGATTTGGATTCAGCATGTCTAGAGTGATGTCCATGCATTTTCATTTTCAACAAATTTTTAGGTGTTAATGAGGCTTCTCATCCCTGGACGGCCCCTCGAGTAGCACTGGAGAGCTGGAGTTGGCAAACTGTAGCCCATGAACCAAACTTGGCCCACCACCGGCTTTTGTATGGTCTGTGAGCTGAGAATGCTTTGACATTTTTAAATGGTTGAAAAAAAGTCAAAGAAGAATAATATTTTATGACACGTGAAAGTCATATGAGATTCTATTTTTTTAAAGAATTATTTATTTATTTATGATAGACACAGAGAGAGAGAGAGAGAGAGAGAGGCAGAGACACAGGCAGAGGGAGAAGCAGGCTCCATGCCCGCAGCCCGATGCAGGACTCGATCCCGGGACTCCAGGATCGCGCCCTGGGCCAAAGGCAGGCGCCAAACCGCTAAGCCACCCAGGGATCCCCTCATATGAGATTATAATTTCCATGTCCATAAATAAAGTTTTATTGGCACACAACCATGCCAATTTCTTTGTGTACTATATGCGGCTGCTTCAATGCTTAGTAGAGTTGAATATATGTGGCAGAGACTATTTTACTTGTTGGTCTTTTCCAGAAAAAAATGTGTTGATCCATGATCTAGAATGTATGCTTCTGAGTGGAATTACTGTGTTATAGGGTATGTACTTGTAACACCTTTCCTAGACAATCCAGTCTCTAAGGTGGTTGCATTTCCATCAGTGGTAGAGGAAAATTTCTACATTCCACATTTTTACCAACACTTTGTTATGTCGGATTTTAAGTTTTAACCCATCTGTTGGTTGTGCAGTGATATCCCACTGTGATTTTAATTGGAATTTTCCTGATTATTAATGGTAAGCAAATTTTCCAGTGTTTATTGACTGTTTGGATTTCTAGTCTAGAAAATGCCTGTTCAAATTTTTGTCCCTTTGGGGTTATCTATCCTTTTCTCTGCACACTCTGGATACAATTCTTTTGTTGTTGTTATGTATTGCAAATTCCTTCTCTCGCTCTGGGGCTTACCTTTCCACCTTATGATTGTGTTTTTAAATGAACAGAAGTTCTCATTTCAATGTAGTCAAACTTATCAAACGTTTTTGCATGTTAAGAAATCTTTCCCTGGCTTGAAATCATGAAGATAGTCCTTGATTTTAAAAAAAGTTTTATTATTTTACTATTCACACTTGGATCTTAATTTACTCAGAATTGACTTTTTGTGCAGAGCGTGGAGTCAGGATCTAATTCTATTTTGTGGATACTTAATTTTCCCAACACCATTTGGCGAAAGATACTTTCCCTACTGTTGTGTGGGGAAACCTTTGTCATAAAGCAAATATTTATGTGTATATATGGGTCTGCTTATGGGCTCTTTGTTTTATTTCACTGGCCTATTTGTCTGGCCTTATATTGATACCACATACACTTAATTACTGTGGCTTTATATGTGTTAAAAATCTGGTAAAGCAAGACTTTCCACCTCGTTCTTCTCTTCTTCAATAATGTTTCAGCTATTTGTGCCTCCAGAAGTGTTTTTCCCTTTAATTTGTTCATAAAAAACATAAAGTTGATGGACAGTGAGAAGTCACCTGGTAGCAGGGTCAATTAGTACAACCTCTTTGGAAAGCAATTTGGTAATACTCTGATTATCAAACACTTTTTCTATGTACACCTCCCTCCCAAAAACATATGTTTTAACCCACTAATTCCATTTTGGAGATCCAGCCTAGGGAAATATGCAAAACCAAAATTCAAAACAAGGGACAAAGTTTTTGAGTCAACAGACTCAGTGACAGAGCTACATGTTGGAGATACAATTAAGAGGAAACCTACTCCTTCCTTCCAGAAACTTCAAGTCTTTTTTTTTTTTTTCTTTTTTTGCCCACAGCTGTTATAGCTGGAAAATAGGATAGAAGCTTCAAGTCTTCTTCAGGGAGATAGCCATATAAATAGGTCATTGAGGTCCACTGTGGTCAATGTTCAAAGAGAGGTATGTACAAACACTATGTGCACAAAAATGTTAATCCCAGCATTATTTATAATAGAGGGAAACTGAAAACAACTTAAACGTCAGCCAGTGGAGGAACAGAGAAGTGAATTGTGGCACATCTGTCTGATGGAATATCATACAGTTATCAAAATAAAGGCTGTAAATGGAATAAACAATTTGAGTATAACACTAAGCAAAAAAGAACAGGACACTGCAAAGAAAACCACTCCTGTCCATGGAGAAAAAAATAAAGGCATGGGAAAAATACTGCAAGGAATATACCATAATGATAATAGTTATGAATATGGGTTATTTTTTTTCCTTCTTTCTATTTCCCAAGGCTTCAGTAATGTGGTTATATAAACTCAGAGTAAAAACATAACTGAAACAGCCACTTCCTATTCCTCAACAATTCCTTTCAGAACCTGCCTTTTTCAGGCAATGTGCTAAATGCTTTCCGTGTATAAACTTACTTAGTCCCCAGGGCCCTTATGGGATGGGTGTTTTAGGTCATTATCTCATCATAAACAGAGGAGACAGAGAGATGAACTTCCCCCAGGTCATACAGTGAGGGGGGACCTGACACATGGACATGAATCTGCCACAGCCTGTGGTCTTCGCCATGGCACCAGTCCTCTTCCAGTTGCTATAGAGTATGGCATCTTTTTCTTTTTAAAAAAAAGATTTTATTTCTTTATTTCGGAGAGAGAGATAGAGCACATGTGAGTGGGGGGAAGGACAGAGGGAGAGGGAATCCTGAAGCAGACTCCTCACTGAGTGTGGAGCCTAACGTGGGGCTCGATCTCATGACTCTGAGGTCATGGCCTGAGCCGAAACCAAGAGTCAGACTCTTAATCAACTGAACCACCCAGGCGCCCCCGGAGCCGTGGCATCTTTCAGAGGGAACTGGGCCATGATGGTTAAAGAGTGATTCTGCTTAGAAAAGAAATAGGTTAGGAGCCTCTGGACCCCTCTGGCCCGGTGATTCTGATTCTCGGCCCCACATCACTTTAACTAGCTGGGTGATCTCAGCTAAAGACCCAAACCTGCAGAGCCCCAGCCTTTTCTGACAAATGCAATAAGCAGAACTCACCTCCCAGGCTGTTGAGCTGATTAATGAGATAATATATATCCTATGTCCTACAGAAGGAAGGCACTTGTTAATTTATTTCCCTCCACCCAAGGACACAGGAAACTTTAAAAAGACAGACCCCAGCCTTTTCCTGTCACTTGGCCTCTGGTTATTGTCCTGGGTGTAATGGAGTGGAAAACTCTATACATGGCTCCCTCTGACAGTGCATTTCTAATCTCAGAAAACTTAATGGTTTTTGTCAACCTGATTGTCCAGTGAGAGCGGATTAGGGGAATGACTTCCTTGTCACTGGAAAGTTGACTTGCTTCACATCGTTTTTCCTGGTGCCGGTGGGAGGCATGATCGATACTACACAGACCTAAATACTTACCTGTGGTTTGGGGGCTGAGGACAAAGGTTGGACGTTCCATTTAAGTGCCTCCAGCCATCTCCAAGTAGGCCCGGGCGTGATGTGCATTAAGCGGGTTAGGCTGGTGACCCGGAGCTCTGCAGGCTGAGGGGCCGCCCAGACATGGAGCAGTTGCTCTCTCCTGACCAGGGAAGCAGAGGCCCCTCTGGCTCCTGCCGGATTTGTCTTCTCAGCTCCACTTCTCCCATCTGGGAAAGGAGGGTCCATTAGTTACTGTCTGCACTATGAGGGAAGGATGGCCTTGCTTTTTTCTGTATCAGGACTTCCCAGACACAATGTGCTGGCACCCAAACGGACAGTGACTACTAATCGAAATCTGGTTCCAAATCCGTCTCCACCACCGGCCTGGGGGCTGGAGGGGCCACTGTCCCAGGTATCTCCATGGCAGCTGGAACCTGGAGGCAGACCTCAATGTGGAGCATCTGCCAGAAGCCAGTGTCCTAGGGGAAGTCCTGCCCTGTCTGGGGAGCTCTCGCAGTCCGGGAGGGCACAACCAAACACTATTGGATTTGATGTCACTTCCCCGGGAACGTCATCTCTGACCTTTCAGATGAGTCAGGTCCCCTGTACTTTCCCTTCATGATGTTCATGCTAATTAGAAATGAATCAATATCTAAGTCAATTAGAATATAAGCTCCACAAAGTCCAGAACATTTGCCTGCTTTGTTCCCTGCTGATTCACGGTGCTCAGAACATGTTTGGCACATAGTAGGTGTTCGGTAAAGACTTGTTGAATACATGAATTAATGAATTTATAGAATTACCTGTGTATGACTTGTCTCCCCTATTCGACTAGCACTCCCCTGAAAAACCATGTCCGTCTTATTCTCCTTGTATTCTTAGCACCCAGAGCAAAACCTGGCACATGGTAGGCACTCATAAACAGTGAAGAGTAAAGTGCTTAAAACTTTTAATGTTGAATTAATGATATGAATTTTATTTAAGTAATAAAACGGCAATATAGTTATTTTAGAAAAAGAGCAAAGTGAAAGACTCATCTCCCATTAATATCACCACTCTTATATAGCTACTTTAATTACTTGATTCTTTTCCTTCCAGAGTTTTCCACTGTGTATTTTACACATAATTTTAATCAGGCTATTTTAAGCATGCGCGTGTACACGCACTCACACACACACACATATCAACTGTCCAGGTGGCAGGGAGTTTTACGAATTTGAGAGCAGGAAGGGAGACCTGGATGAATAATGTCTTTCTTACTATTACAATTAATTCTTGGTCCTATAATGGGATTGATAGCATCATGGGAACTGCTAGTGAGAAGCATTTCTTTCTAAAGTTTCAAGTTTCACCCCAAGGTCAAGGCAAATCTAGCTATGGAAAAAATTTGCAGGTTAGAAATAACCCACAGGAAAATGCTTTATTTTTATGCTCACAAATCAGGGAAACTTACCATGGCCGCTTCTAAACATAAACCTGTTATGTACACTGCAGTGGCTTAGTGGCTCAGGGCTCATTTCTCAGCCTTTTTTATTTGGATCATTATGTGGAAATCAACCTGGTTTCTTCACTTAAGCCCCTAGTGATACATTGCCAACAAGTGACTTCAACTGTAATTATAGAAGTGAGGAAACCATGGAATATGTTAAAAAACAAAACAAATCAAAACCCTGCTCCATTATATTCAAAATACATTTCTAAACATTAAGATGGGAAAGTCTTACTCCTTGTAGAGATAGCCTATAAAGATGGAAAGCCTCTTAGTTTCCAACGAGGAAAATCCGTGCAAATTTATTAATGATAGGCAGGATGCTGAATGAATAGTTTCCTCATCGATTTCTGGGGGACCGCAATAGGGTTGGATACGAACTCTCTTGATTGGAGGAAAAGAGATACAAGTTCATCTTGATCTTGACTTTTGATCTCCTCCCCCACCCCCGTTTCTCATCTGGAATAGAAAAGAGGAGGAAAGGGTGAGGAGGGGGGATTTATCAGAGATAAATAAATCCCTCCTTCAGGAGATGGGTTATTGGAAAGGCAGAGGAACTGGAGGCTCGTCTAGCTTTGAGTCCACCTTAGGGCATGGACCAGTCACCTTTCTGGGGCTAGGGATAATGATGACCTCATGCTGCCTTCACAGAGTTGTCAGGAGGATCCAGGAAAACCCGGGCTATAGAAACACTTGGAAAAGCATACGGTCAAATTATTTATTTATTCATTCATTCATTTATCTAAACAAGAAACTTTTATTATTTTAAATTTTTTATTTATTTACTTATTTTAAGAGATCTCTACATGCAACCTGGGGCTTGAACTCATAACCCCAACTACTGACTACCAACTAAGCCAGCGAGACATCCCTCAAATGTTTTTAAAATGAACAGTAAGGGCAGCCCAGGTGGCTCAGCAGTTTAGCGCCGCCTTCGGCCCAGGGCGTGATCCTGCAGACCCGGGATCGAGTCCCACGTTCGGCTCCCTGCATGGAGCCTGCTTCTCCCTCTGCCTGTGTCTCTGCCCCTCTCTCTTGCTCTCTGTGTCTCTCATGAATAAATAAGTAAAATCTTTAATAAAAAATAAAATAAAATGAATGCTAAGTCTCCCTATTATAGGAGGAAGCCATACTGTTGAAAAACTCTAGTGAGGAATTTCCACATCCAAGCTCCAGCAGCTATGAAGGAGAGAAGGCAAGAACAAGCCAAGAATCTAGGGGTTTTAGCATTTCGGAGGCACAGAGAGAAAAAGAGAATGCAGTGTTTTTAAGTATACAATGAGGTACTTGGTAGTAGTTGAATTTAATGGGAAAGAGCATCTCTATCTGTTTCTACTTCTTTTAATTTTCCTTTATTATGATACTGATGTATTATTAAAACTCAGATGGTAAAATACAAAAATTTATGCAAAAATTCTAAGAAAATTAGCTTTCTAGGGCTAAATAATAAGTACTATCTCACTTTCCCCAGTTGTTAACCAAAACTGCTGGGTCTGATAAACAGTATATTCCCTTTCACAGGCTCCATTTCTTTTTATCTTACTGAACTCATTTATTCATTCAACAAATATGCATTGACCATCCAGCTGAATGTACAAGGAAGAAATAATTAGCTTCTCCAGGGCTGGCCTTCTAGTCCCAAATCTATTGTGCGTTGCAAAGATCCACAAGAAGAAACGAAAAAAAGAAATTGCAAGATCAAAGTGCCATTCAGAATTCAGAAAAGGAACATCAGATGCAGTAGCGGGGACTCATGACTGTAAGTTGTCCTCTCCTTCCTGGGCACACACACAGACGACACTTCAGCCTCCCTTGCATTTAGCTATGGCCACATACGTGAATTCTAGTCAACGGAATGAGAAGTCACATGCATCGCTTTCAAGCCTGGCCCGTAAAAGCCTCCCACACAATGCTCCTCTGCTCATCCAGCTGGCTGAAACTGAGAGGAGCTCACATGTTAAAAAGAGCAGAGCCTCCGTCAGCCTGGATCCCTGAGTGACTGCACAGGAGAAGCCCACCCTGTTGCCCAACCCAGTGCTATTATGAGAACATGAAATAAATTTCAGTTATGTTGAGTCATTATACATTTGGAAGTGTGCTGTTTCAGCGGTTATCCTCGTTTAACTAATACATCTGGCAATTAAGTCTTCAAATTTGGGGCCCGTAAGACAAACAGTAGGAAGAGATTTAACAGTAATGGATGATTTTGCTATTTGTCATAAAAAGTTTCAAAGGGTTTGGGGTTCTCGTTCTGATTATCTCAGGGATGTGCCTATAGTAGGATTATCTTTCTACTTTTCTCTGCCTTGGTTCTTCCATGTAAGAAAGAGTTTATATATATACATAAATAGGTAAATACAGATATAAATATAAATATATAGATACAGATTTTTTTTTTAAGGTGAGGTGTAACCTTTATGGTCCAAAATGGTAGCGACCTACTGAACTCTTTCAGGGGCAGATGGAGAGATAAAAGTCAAATATAAGGCGTCAGGAAGAACCTGGTTTTCTGTATGTCTGCTCATTGTTCTGCTAACCCAAGCCTGATAGAGTGTCCACAGTAGTGTCAGGAGGATCCAGGGAAACCCTGGCTTATAGCTTGAGTCTTACTCAGGCCCTGGGCCAATGAGAGCATGGCCTCATAATACACCAGTAACTGGTTATCTATATCATTGGGCAAGTGGAGTCTGGAAGCAGGTTCTCTTCAGCTGTTTTAGCCTTCACTTAGGGCATCTTGATTGAAAGTGATAGAAAAGCCAAACCCAACTGATTTAAACTAATAGGGAATTTATTGATAAACGTAACTGCAAAACCCAGGGGCAAAGGCTAGCTCTGGGCACAACTGAGTTCTGGGACACCAACAATGTCATTAGACCTGGTCTCCCTCTGTTTCTCCTCTTTGCTTTGCTCTTTCTCATCCTTCAGCCTCCACTCCACATGGTAACAAGAGGCTACAGCCACATCAGCCTCCTATCATCAATCTTGGGGAACCAATCTCATTGGCCAAAGAGGCAAAGTGCTGTGATTGGCCAGGTATGGTCACATGTTCTAGCCTGAAACTGGATGTAGGGACTCTACCTGGAGTTCAGTAACTGAGAGTAGCTAAGAAATGGCTTCCCAAAGGAATATCAAGGGCTGTTCCCAAAAATGAGGAAATGGGTGCCAGGAGGGCAAACCACCCTGGGTACCAAGAGGTAAAGGGCAATAAAGTTCTGGCCAAAGCTCTCTGCTGTACCTTTATACTTCTATGCACCCTGTGGTGCAAACTCACCTCCCTGACTTTTCCAGAACCTGGGAAGGGAGACTAGAACCCTAGCTGTGAACTCCAGCAACAGGCTACAGATTCTGTGCCACTTGTCTACGTCCTCACTTAGGGCTGGTTTCTAGGCTTTCCTAACCTGAAGTTGGCTCCACATCACACAGAAGATGTGGGGGCGAGGACCGCAGCTTAGGACTCTTCAGCAAATTTCTGCCCATGCCTCTTGCTATTGGCTCCTCTCATTTCTCCTCTGTCTAATCTGTCTTGCCATCCACCTCCCATACACAGTCTGATTGCTCTGTCCGGTTGGCCACCTTGGCTTTTAGCATCTGCCTAAATTCCACTTGAGAGTTTTGCTCATGCTCCTTTGGACTTAATTGTCAAGTCCTCAAGAGAGAAGTTTCCATCTCTTTGGTCTTACGGTGTTTCTGGTTCCTGCTTTCTCTCTTCTCCCAGCCTCAGGCCCACCTGCTCACACAAGCAGCCCTGCTCTGCAGTTGAGTCATCTGCAGACCCTGTAGGCTCATTGGATGTGAGAGTTGGGGATTAGCAGCCAAGAGAAAAACAGTCAAGTGTCCTCTGGACTTCCAAGGACACAAGGGCACAATTCTCCAGAATTGTGCTAGAGCTCTGACCTTATGACCCTTCTCTGGCCTTAGAAAATTGGGAAGACCGATGCTGTTTGTAGATCTGAGAATGAAATCACTTTCAGTGTGTATGTGTCTGTAGCTAATCAGCGTACAGGCCTGAAGGCAGCTTATGGACAGAAAACATTCTGAGTCCTGAGCTGGTTGAAAAAAAAGCAGAGGTATTGTGGCTTTCCCAGAGTTCCACGGTAGAAGCCATCCCAGGCCGCTCCTATCATCAGTCTTGGGGAAATTCAGGTCCCTCAATGGTTGGTCTTCCATGGAAACCTTCTTGAATAAATTTTTGGGTCTTAGGAGAAAGGGAACATTTTTCCCTATTTGGAAACTGGTGAAAATAACAATAATGATAATGGCTGATATTCATTGAGCCATTCCTATGTTCCAGACGCTGTAAGAAGCCCTTCCTATATCTCATTGCACTGAATCTTTACAACACCTGCGTGAGATGGGTATCATAATTCCTACCCTTTAGAGATAAGAGAATGGAAGTGTGGAAAGGCAAAATAACGTGTCCATGGTTACACAACTAGTAAGTGACAAGAACTAGGGTTCTTTTTATTTATTTTTTTTATAAATTTATTTTTTATTGGTGTTCAATTTACCAACATGTAGAATAATACCCAGTGCTCATCCCATCAAGTGCCCACCTCAGTGCCCATCACCCAGTCACCCCAACCTCCCACCCACCTCCCCTTCCACCACTCCTAATTCATTTCCCAGAGTTAGGAGTCTCTCATATTCTGTCTCCCTTTCTGATATTTCCCACTCATTTTTTCGCCTTTCCCCTTTATTCAAGAACTAGGGTTCTAACGCAGCTAGTCTGACACTAGGGGCTGTGCTCTTAAGCCTCTACATTATAGCACTTAGTTTTAGAAGAGTCTTGGGTCATATAAAGGGCTTCAACGGATCTGGGGGCAGTCCCAGGTGGAAAGTGTGAAACCAAAGCAGAAGCATCACCAAGAATAGGCAGCAGGTGGTCAGGCTGGTCCTAAACTAGAGATTAGGCTCAGCCGATGTCACATATGAAGAGAAACCAGAGACTCCAGCACTCAGAATCAGACTGCCACAGTCAGAATAGCACAGGAGGCCTGGAGCTGGGTGTTCAGGGCCCGAGACAAAGGTGATCTGCGAGGAAGCAATTGACCTGGCTCCTTTCGTGCAGGTGTTTCCCTCCCCACTACGTGTATCCTGGCCTGCAGGTCAACCCCTTTGTGCACATAGGCTCTGGACTCAAAGCATCAAGCAGAGAATTTACAGGTTGAAGAGGGAGGCAGAAGTGGTGAGCTGGGGCTCGAGAGGACACAGCAAAGTATTTTCTGCCCTGAGCACACCCCCGTGGGGCCACGCAATGCCTGAGGGACTCACTGGGAGACTGAAGGTGTGTGCGGAAGAGAGAAATAGGAAGCAAGAAAATGAGAATGAAAAGAGGAAGGAGGGCAAGGGCAGAAAACCAGAAATGGGGGTGCCTGTGGCCAGAGGTCAGACTCACGATTTGACAATGACTGCTGCTGCCCTGGGTGCTGTCCCCCCAGCAGTCTGTGCGGGGAGGAGGGGGCTGTGGGGGCCCGGGCTGTGCCTGACAACCTGGGCTTCCTTCCCCTATTTTGTCCACTCTTTCTAATGGGTTTTGAGGACAAAATGTCTCTCCCTAGGCAGGAAGAGCTTCGGTAATGTGATGCCCAGGGTTAGTCACAACACTCAAGCTTCTTGCAGGGAGGAAATATTTTTTTTTATGTCATATGTCATAAAGCTGCCCAGCTCACCTAGGGTCTGCTGCGGAAATGGTGGCTCTGAGGACAGAAGGGGGAGATTATAGCATCTGACCTGGAGTGGAGGCGAAAGGGAAGACCGGGGATACCTTCCCTCTCCCAGCCAGAGTCAAACTGGCCTTTCTGCTGTTCCCAGGCAGCGGGAAGCAGCACATGACAGGTGGGGAGGAAGAGGAGAGGCCAAATGGGGGTTCCCGGCCTGGTCCAGCCCCGTCCAGAGGAATGGAGCCTGTGAAAGCGTCCCAAGGACAAGTCCTCCCTCTGGGGGAGGAGGTGTGGATGGGAAGGGGTACGTGACCATGTGCGGCTGCCCTGAATCTTCTGCTTCACTGGGGAGACTTGTCCTGGCTCCCGTCCTAGTGCCGTGAGGCAGATGCAGCTCTGCTAGGCCGTGTCCACAGACCACTCCCTCAAACCAGAGGCAGGAAGACCTCTGGTCAAATGTTGCTTTGTCATTTCTGAGTCATCTTGGCTGACTGCCCATCTCCGAGCCTCTGTTCCCTCACCTGAGAGTGGGGGAAAATAGTGCCCGTCTACCTGTGCTCTGAGGCTCAGAGAGGCTCAGAGGCAATGCACCACCTGCAAAGCTCAAAGCAATTTATTATGTACAAATCGTGACAATTGTATAATGATATTTGTATACAATTATCATGCACAGAGCCTTAATGATAGTGTTCAAGAAATTTTTCCTCCCAGGGATGCAGCTCTGAGGGTCTTTCTCACATAGACCCTGGAGACGCAGAGGTGAATAAGGTAGGTGTCTGCCCTCTAGGGCACACAGGGGGCAGGAGAGACAAGACAGGCAAACATCTGATTAGAATCAGTGCTTATTGGGCTATGAGATGAATGTGCAGCTTTGGAAGCTTTCAAGAGAAAACAGTGTCTACCTAGGGGAAATAGGGAGTCAGCGTATGACCTGGGCTTTGAAGAGAGAGCAGGATTTTATTGCATAGGCAGTTATTAGTAGAGGATGGACATTTGAGGAAGAGGGGAGCACATGAACAAAAAGGAGGGTGACTGGACATGACCCAGAATATTGGGACCATGATGAATGGTTTGAGGGGCTACAGAATATGGCCCGTGATGGGGAGTGGCAGGAGGGAGGTGAGAAAGGTAAGCTGGTCAAGTCTTAGAAGTGGCTAATAGAACTGAAAGGGATCCCACAGAGCAATGCCATGAGGACTTTTTGTGATGGAAATGTTCTATATTTGCGCTGCCCAGGATGGTAGCCACTGGCCACACGTAGCTATTGAAAACTTAACATGAAGCCAGTACGACTAAAGTATGAAAATTTTCATTTTATTTAATTTTACTGTTAATTTAAATAGCCACATACAACTGATGACTACCCTCCTGGGGAGCTCAGCCATTGACCTTCTGACAGTAACTTTGAGTGTGTGGAGGGGGCCCTTGACACCCTCCCCCGGGCAGCGCTGTCCTCAGCCCATAAGACAGGAGCTCCCACGCAGGCCATTGTTGTGGTTGTGCAGCCAAGTGGATGCGTGGGGCTGAAATACAGCTTGTTTCCTGCACACAGATGGGGCTGTGTCTGCCAGAGGAAGGGGCAGGCTTTTCCCATCCTTACAAAGGCATCACCGAGGCTGGCAGGCCTGCTTCCTGCAAAGTTTCTATCCTCCAGGATCCGTCTGCAGGTAGAGTCAGGCTTCCTCTCTGCTCCTGCTTCCTGGAGCTGCTGGGCCAGGTGAGCACACCTGGGGCACGGCTCAGGCGGGGCATGCTGGGTATTGTCTGCTACTGGTAGCATCGGTCAAAGTCAGCCTGCTAATTTTTTTTTTAAAGGTACACGGTGTTGGCCCATGCAGGGTTTAAAAAACTTATTTTTGAATTATTTGCCTATATTTAAAAACCAGAAGGATTCTCTTTGGAATCCAGATCAGCTATGTTTTCTGGGCCTGTAAATCCACCGGGTAGCGAGGACCTGAAGCGAAGTAGCTCCTGATCCAACCCACAAAGAGCAGCAAAGGGGAGGGGGTGACAGAGGTGCAACATTTCAGAAGCCGTTCAGCTAAAGCTGCCAAACTGGATCCCAGACAAGCTGCTTTTAAAACATCTGGTTCGTAATTCGTTATTGCTTATTATAAGGACTCAGAGTTTCAGTGTATAGAGGTTGAAACAAAATAAAGATCTTTGAAGTCATTTGGTTGAGCCCATTCATTTTACAGATGAACATCGTGGTCCCTAAACCATACAAGCCTGCAGATAAAAGCCAGGTGGTGGCAGTAGGAACCAAGCAGGATTTGACGGGTTCCTGCCTTGCGAGGTCTCCGGGCCTATCAAATCCTCCCACCACTACCCCGGACAGTTTGGGGAGGAAATCCCCAGGAATGGTTCTTGTGGACTCACAAATGCTGAGGGCACCAAATATGTTGATATACACGTCAGCACATAGTGGGCATTCAGGGCATGCTTTGAATGAATGGATGCGTGAGAGAGTCAGTGAGTGACTTTAAAATTGGATCCGGCTTCTTTCTACATATTATTATTTTTGGTACACGATCTACTCAAATTTTTGCTAATGAATCTTGACAAAATACTAATATCTATGTCAGCTATGATCTGTCCTCTTAAAAACAGATGCAAGATCGCTCTGATTCAGAGAAGTAGTGAATCAGAGCACCAGGGTTCTATTTTTCTGGATGTGTTTTGTAGTCTCGTAAAATACTAATACTTTCATTGCCCCTCAATAAAAACTAAACACATTTTAACTGTACCGCACAGGAAACTAGGAGAAAAGCACTTGGGTGGTGCTGTCCAAAACCAAGGCAACTGAAATTGGACATTTCTGAAGCCATCAGTGTCATGTTTTTTTGCTCACAGCCAAGCAGCTGGCCCCAAGACCTTGTGTCTTGCTGGCCCACAGATGTTTCAGTAAAAAGCCTTTGATTCAATTTCCATTCCCTTTTACTACAACTCTTTGGTTCTAGGGCTCTGCTGGGGGAGCCGTAATTGTCATCAGAAACACCTCTGCCCTCCCTCTGTCCACTGTTGACCCTTGTCCACGAATGAGATAAATGTCCCTCAACTCTGACTCTCTTTGGGACAGGGAGCTTGGTCCTACACGTAATTCGGTCCTGGGGTGGAGAGAGTACCCCAGGGGTCCTCCAGACTGCTTTGGACATATCTGCACCCAGTTTAAGCTCCCTTGTCTATCACATCATGGTAACACATCAGAAAGAAAATCAAACAAAAGCTTTGCTCTTTGCTGCTGCCTGGTAGAGAGGGTGAGCTCCTTGCTTAGCTGGGCTCCAACTTAACAGGAGGACATCCCTGGTCTTGATCACTGTCCTGAAACGGGCTCCGCCACTTTGATAGCCTTTGCCAATTGCAAGTTAGTTAGTTTTTTTTTTTTTTCTCCATAAACATCAATTGGCTGGAGAGAAATCTCCAGGGTGAAAACCTGTCTTTTAATACTTAAAATATAAGTCTCAGGGTGCACTTTAGGACAGAGGGGCAATAAATTACAACTTACTATGTGCCAGAAGTTATACCAATTGTATATCTTATTAAATCCCCACAACAGCCTGGAGAGGGTCTTAATCTCCCCATTTAGAGATGAGAAGTAGAGGTAGAGAGAGGAAGTGGCTTGCCCAAGTGAGGGGCTGAGCCAGAATTCAAATCTGGGTTTTTCTGACTGCAAAGCTTTGTGTCTTTTCCTTAGTGTTGTCCCTCCAGAGAGATTGCTTTTTCTTTTCTAAAAAAAAAATTATTTTATTAATTTATTTGAGACAGAGAGAGAGAGAGAGAGAGAGCAAACACAAGCAAGGTGGGGGAGGAGCAAAGGGAGAGGGAGAAGCAGGCTCCCCACTGACCAGGGAGCCCAACACAGGGCTCAATCCCAGGACCCTGGGATCCTGACCCAAGCCGAAAGCAGACGCTTAACCAACTGAGCCACCCAGGTGCCCCCATTTTTTCTCTAAAACACCCCAAATCACACAATATAGTTGGTCTTCTCTGTGTGTTACCACTGGGATCTCACAGAGCACCGGATTCCCACCACAGTCCAAGGCTCTGCATAATGCACATACCACTAACCCGGAAAACCTACTATCTGAGCCACCCTGGGAGAGAGAGAACCCTCAGAACCCCAAAGCAATTGTCAGCCCCGTGGCAAATGCCATCTGATGGCCCAACCCAAGGCTCAGCCTAAAACCTTCTACAGGGTGTCACTCTAAAGATAACCCAGGAGGTCTCCTAGCTTCCTGGTTGTTAAAAGAGCAACTACAGTAGCAGGAATTGAGACCTACAGATCAGTGGCGTAGAAATGAGGAAGGAAATGGCATGTTAAATGACTCTTTCCTCCCCAGCTTGCCCTGTTCTTTCTAGATATAGCTCAGAACTTGAATAGTTACAGTGGGATAATTTGATCAAATGCTGGAAGTTTTCTATCAATTTCAAGGCCGTTCAAATCTCTATGCACTTTTAAGTCTGGGGTGCAGTGGAATTCCTGGGACATTTGTGCTTCTGTCCCTGCTAGGCTGATTGGACACGGATACCCCCTCGGGAGGCCTTTCCCCAGCCCCTGTGTGAACTGCCCTGGGCCAGCGGTAAAGCCTGCGTGCTGTTACAGCCCTCTGCCCTTCCAAAAATCCTAGTGCCCTCCGCTTCTTATTGTCCGTTTCTGGTTTCATCAAATTTGCTGCCGCTTTGCTTCTTTCTCAGTCTCTCCTCACATTTTTCTACTTTAGATCAAAAGACTTCCCCATTTCCCCACTTCTGGATTTGCTCCCTGGAGGGCAAAGCGAACCTCTTTTTCCAGGCACACAGGGAGGGGGGAGATGGGGGGGGAGTGGGGTATCTCCACCCGCTGTGAGCCCTCACGGCTTCAGGCTCCCGAGCTGGGGCAGCAGAAAAGGTCTAGTTCGATGTGGTCCCATCTGCCATCACTGCGTCCTGGTCCTCTCTGCCCCCAGCCCCTCTCCTGTGCACCCCCTCACATTCCATGGCTCTGGATTATAGCTTTCCTCTGTTTACCACTCCTCAAAGCAGGGGCCAGCAGGTGAACTGCTGACTGCTGTGGCTAAGCCATCCCAGGTCCTGCTCATGACAGGGAACAAGAGAAAGAGAAAGCAAGAGGGAATGGGGCTGCAAAGACTGTTGTTGCATGGTTTCCCTTAAGCCCCAGAAATAGAAAGCCAGACTTCCGACTTGCAGAGCTGCCGCGCAAACCACCAGACCACACTGCCAGATAAGAAAAATGTTAGATTGTGTCATACCTCCAGCCCCAGTTTCTGAAAATGGCCCTGAATGTCCCAGAGCTCTGCCATGACCCTAAGATTCAGAGAAGGTGGAGGAAGGAGGACAAAGGGATCAGGCCTCTCTCTATTCTGGTATCTGAATTTATTTTCAATCACAGAAATAAAGCAAAGCAAACATCATTAAGTGTTGGTCATGAGCTAACTTTCTGAATTGCACGTACAAGGAAGGAATGAGCTGGATGGCAACACGCATTGAGGAAGGGAATCGACTAGCTTAAAAATGTCTCCTTGGCCTTTTCAGTTCGTGCGCGCTCATGCATTGAGTGCCAACTGTATGCCAAGCACAGTTTGCTTGGCGCTGCGGATTCAAAGAGGATGGGACATCATCGCAGGAGCCTGGACTATATTCAGATTCACCCCGATTCCAACTCTTGTGCTCAGCACTACCTCCACCGTGGAAATAATTTTGCTTCGTTGTCCCAGAGCAGCCCTGGCGGGTGCCTGTGTTGTCAGCCACTGCAGGAGGAGTGATGGCCAAGGTGTTGACAAGCTCATAATTGGAAGGTACGAGGTGCTGCCGGAGATCAGCTATAAAAGGTATCTTTGGGCCAGGGTGGGCTGCTAATGCTGCAAGAGACTCGGGGTGAGGCCTGGTGAGCTGTCACCCTGGGATGGGGCCTGGCCCCGCACACCGATGATGCTGGTGGTGGGAGGCAGCTGACAGACAAGGCCCATGGAAACAGGCATTTCGGGGAATGGCAACATTCACGTGCACACCAGGACTTCAGGAGCCAGCGAGCATGCCAGGGGGTGGAACACCAGGAAAGGAGAGCCTGGAATGGCCACGAAGCCCGGGATCAAAGAGGCAGGGCAGGAGAGCAGCTGATGAGAGCCTGGTGCTAAAGACAAAGGGAAAAGAGCCACAGGAGTCTGCTTTATTCAGCACGCTCAACTACTTACGAGTGACTTCTGTGTGCCTATAATTGTTCAGAGCCCTGAGGGGTTCGAAAGAAGAACCAGCTTAGAATTTAATGTCTAATTAGGAGGCGATCAGATCCAGGCACTGAAATTATTGCCGGGTGAACCAATGCAGCGCGGGTGTTGTGCAATATTGGCGATGGTGCAAGCTCTTCCCTTATTGTCTCATGTAACCCAGCCAACAACCCTGCAACGTGGGTACAGGTGTCCCCGTTTTAGAAATGAGGGTGCAGAGGTTCAGAAAGACTGCATCTCTTATCTCAGCGTGGCTGGCTGGTAAGTAGCTGAGCCAGGATTCAAATCCAGGTCTGGGTGAGCCTCGAAACTTTTGGGTCCAGCCTGCAGCATCCCTTGACCGAAATAATAAGTACAGCGCTGCCCTCAACGAGAGGGGAAAATAAGTACTGGCTGATGGTGCAGGAAAGAGAGAGAGAGAGAGAGAGATGCATGAACAAAGTCAACGATGACTCCTTGCAATTAATTCGAGGGTCTGTTGATGCCAGTTCAAACCATGGATCCTGAGTATTCTCTACTTTCTGAACCCAAGGCTGAGGGCCTATGTTAGGATTTGGGCCATCCGGAGCTTGCTGTTTGGCACAGCACAGAAGACCACCCCTGAAGCCCTGGGAATCTGCACAGAGCACATCGGTTGAGAGAACTCACTGAACGAGCGAAGGCTCCACCTGATCAGAGAGATGACCAGGCCACCTGTTAACAGGTCCAGGGCTCCACACTGTGGGTTCGCAACAGGCTCAAAGAACAACGGGCCTTGAACAGAAGCAAGAAGGAAACGCCCCCTCAGCTGAGGCCGTGGAGCTCTTCACAGGCTCTGCTGTGCACAAGGGTGTGCGGGTGTCCTGGCAGGAAGGTGGGATGGCACAGGCATCGGGCACTAGGGCACCAGGGCCTCCTGAGAAGGAACAGGTGTGAAGCAGGGCCATTAGCCGAGTGGGGGTGGGTGGGCCAGGCTGCCTAGAACTGCTCCAGGAAGCCACCGGGATTGCATCATCTGCTGGTGAGTAGGCTTGACCAGCTCTGGTGAATGCAGCTCGGGGAGGCAGGGGGACTTCTTCTTCAGAGAGCCAGAAGTGCTCATTAAATTTGTCCTTTAAAAGAAAACTATGCTGAAAGGGGCCCGAGTCTTCAAGCTTCCCCCAGGGTGCTCTGCGCAGTCCAGCTTCTGTCTGAGGGAGGAAGGCCGTCTATTCATGAGGCGGGGATGTGGAGAGGCCAGACGCTCACTGGGGTGGAGGTGGGGGGTGCTAATGTCTTCAGGAACTACTAATTTACTTTCTGATGTGTTCCTGAGCACCAGCCACAAAGGGAGACCACAAGTTTCTGTGATCCAGCAGAGAAGCTGAGGCTGCTGTTTACCATGATGTCCCCAGCAACTGTGTGTGCGTGTGCGTGAGCATGAGCGTGCAAGCATGTTTGGGCCATGAGCGTGGGATGGGGCACTGCCCTTGCCAGGATTTTCTTTTTTTTTTTTTAAATAAATTAGTTTTTTATTGGTGTTCAATTTACCAACATACAGAATAACACCCAGTGCTCATCCCGTCAAGTGTCCCCCTCAGTGCCTGTCACCCATTCACCCCCCCCCTCCTCCTCCCCCTCCACCACCCCTAGTTCATTTCCCAGAGTTAGGAGTCTTTATGTTCTGTCTCCCTTTCTGATATTTCCCACACATTTCCTCTCCCTTCCCTTACATTCCCTTTCACTATTATTTATATTCCCCAAATGAATGAGAACATACACTGTCCTTCTCCGATTGACTTACTTCACTCAGCATAACACCCTCCAGTTCCATCCACGTCGAAGCAAATGGTGGGTATTTGTCATTTCTAATGGCTGAGTAATATTCCATTGTATACATAAAATATATACATATAAGAAGATGTATACATCTTCTTTATCCATTCATCTTTCGATGGACACCGAGGCTCCTTCCACAGTGTGGCTCTGTGGACATTGCTGCTATAAACATCGGGGTGCAGGTGTCCCGGTGTTTCATTGCATCTGTATCTTTGGGGTAAATCCCCAGCAGTGCAATTGCTGGGTCGTAGGGCAGGTCTATTTTTAACTCTTTGAGGAACCTCCACACAGTTTTCCAGAGTCCTTGCCAGGATTTTCAAACACACTTCAATTCTCAAACAGAGTGCCTCAGAGAGGCCTTGGCCTCCCAGAAGGTCCTAACTCGAAGGGTATCTTTAAAAAACCAGGGTGCTTGGGGAAAGTGGCCGCACATTCCTACCAGCACGGGGACCCGCGAGGGGGCAAACATAGGGGAGCATCTGCTCTGGGCCAGCCACGGGGCTAGGGCTTCACGAATCTTCTCTTGCTGACAGGTCCCAACTACCCTTTGAAGCAGGTCCCCAGCTTTCATTGTTTCAGACTCTTGCCCCAGCATTTCTGCTTTAGAGAGAACCCCTATTTCCTTTAGGTCCCACCTGGAAAATTCAGTCTCCTGGAAGGCCTTTCCTGACCTTTTCAGCAAAATTAGATGTGCTCCCAGAAAACCATAGGCTTCAGGGAGATGGCAGGCTCAGGTTCCTCCTCTGTAACAGGGGCAACCGGAGGGTCATGATGAGGAAAAAAATGAAATTAATTGTGTAAGCGCTTTGACAGTGACTGGCACTCAGCCTTTGTTATCACTGTCGTTATTGTTAATAACAGTACTGATAATACCAGTTCATTACTCACTGCGAGTTGTAAGCCCCTTGAGCGTAGGGCTGGAGCCTACTTTGCTCGTTGTCATGCCCCCAGTCTAGCAATGTCTGGTGCACAGTAGGTGCTCGTCTCCTAGCTGGCCAATGAATGAATAAGAAGGAGGTATTGGCTTCCTCCTCGCTTCTGTGAGCTCCTGAGGACAGGCCCATCTCTCGCCCATTTCTGTATTTCTAATGTCACCACTTCGTCTGGCACAACGCAAGTGCTCAGTGACTCTGCCCAACGAATGAGCAGGATGCTGAGATGCTGCTGCTCAGCCGGGGCCTGGCCCAGAGCGTCTGGCTGTGTGCCCGTCTCCGTGCTCTGGTCGGCTGGTGGTTAGCTCCCGCCCCATGAATTCAGTGAGTATGCCCTCGACACCTCACCCCCGGGGTGGTGAGCCCACGATGGGGACTGCGTCTCGTTTATTTTTAAATCCCTAGTGTCTAGCACAGCACCTGGCACACAAGAAATGTTCCAATGCCTACTTACACACTCTTCGGTCCGATTGGACTCAACGGGAAGCAGAGTTCAGAATGAATTTGTAATTTTTCCCCTTTTACCACCTAGACCTGTTCTTCCCCAGAAGTGCCCCATTTCTGTTGATACAGACCTGGTTTCTTGGGGCGCCGGGCTGGCTCAGTCGGTAGAGCATACAACTCTTGATCTCGGGGTTGTAAGCTCAAGCCCCACGTTGGGCTCAGAGATCACTTAAAAGTAAAATCTTACCAAAAAAAAAAAAAATGTGGTTTCTTGGTTACAAAGGTCTAGAACTCCTCAGGAGTGCTGTATCCTGATGGAAAAGAGCAGCCTTTGTGGTCAGACTTGCCTGGGCTTGAATCCTGGCTTTAGCAACTACTTGCTGTCCTGTCTGGAGAAATTGCTTACTTGTTCTGATCCTCAGTTTCCCTTTTCATCAAATCAGGGTAATAACATGCACTACCCATCCATTCGCATAAGTATTTCTTAGGCACCTAATACGTGGCAGGAACTGTCCTAGGCCCTGGAAATACACAGATGTGAACCAAACAAATATTGCTCATGCCTGAATGATGAACTCCAGCCCAGAGAGGGAGAGAGAGAGAGAGATGCCAGACACATAAGCCAGTAAACATATACATCAGATGGTGATGTGCGGCGTGAGGAGGGAGACAGTGTGTGGTCTGGGATGGTAGTGTCTAATTTAGGCGGTAAAGGAGGGCCTCTCTCACAAGGAGACTCAGCCCCTGGGGAGGAATGTTCCAGGGAGAGGGAAGGAGCAAAGGCCCTAAAACTAGAGGTCGAAGAATGGCAAAGGTGGCCTGTGTGGCTGCAGCGGAGGGGTGAGGGGCAGAGGAGAGAGGATATGCAGATGGGCCCGGGGAGGACTTTGGCTCTTGCTGAGGGGAAGCAGGAAAGCTTTGAAGGGCTTCAGGCACAGGGGCGAGGTGCCATGACCGGGGTTATAAAGGGATCCCTCTAGCAACTGCATGGAGATTGGGGCAGGAGCAGGAGGCCAGTGGTGTGTATCCCACAGGCTTCCTAGGAAAGAAATAATATATTAGCACCTGGACAGGTCTGGCCGGGAGTAAGTGCTCAGTCCATGGGGGCTGCTATAGATGATTCTGGAGCTGCCTGGCCTGCTCCTGCCTTGTCTCCTGCAGACAAGTCTTGCCCAATCATGCAGTGTCCCTCCTGCCCTTGCCCACCTGCTCATCGCTTGGTCCCATGCCTCCTTTCTTCACTTCCTCACCTCCTGCCTCTCCCATCCCAATCGAATGCAGATGCAACTCCAGTCACATCCTTCCCCTACTCAAAAGGATCAGTAGCTCATTAAATCCACATTCTTAGGGACGCCTGGGTGGCTCAGCCATTGAGTGTCTGCCTTTGGTTCAGGTCGTGATGGGGAGCCTGCTTCTCCCTCTGCCTGTGTCTCTGCCTCTCTCTCTCTGTGTGTGTCTCTCATGAATAAATAAATAAATAAACAATCCACATTCTTGGAGGCTGACATTCAAGGCCTTCCCCAATAGGTGCTATGCTTACCTTTCCCACCCGTACTATCCTTCTCTCTCAGAAATATTGAATAGTTGTGGAGAAAGAGTTGGGTGCAGTTTGTCGCTCCCAGCAGAACGACCACGGAACCCAATGTGCTCCCAGTGGCAGAGTGACCATCATAGGCCCTTGCCCCGGGCTCCCTGGGCGATCCAGGATGCCCCAGCCGTGGCAAGTGGCAGGTGGCAGATGCAGGTACCTCTTATTGGCTCATCCCTCCCACCATGGTCCCATGGGCTCCACCACGATGGGTCTTCTCTTAAAGCTACAGAATGGCACGTGGTTTCCCACATCGGTTTCCTTTTACCGCTCTTCTTTCCCTGATACCTGCCCCTGGGGACCCCTCACCTAGAACAGAGTGCCCTCATTTTACCTCTACTGGTGCTGAGGGAAGACCCAGGCTCCAGGTCATGGACTCCCATGCTCAGCTGCCTGCCATGGCCCCTGGGTCCTCCATGCCTTCATCCTTTTTCTATCTGAGCTCAGTCCCCAGAGGATTGGCGCCTGGACTGCGGGCAGAGGAGAACCTGAAACCTGCCGGCCTGAGACAGAAGAGGCAAAAATCCCTGACATTACGTTTCTACCAGCCCAGAGAGCAGACACCATCACCCCCGAAAACATCCCCTGTGATGGGACTTAGGATGGCTTTAAGGCCTGGCTAATTTCAGGCCCTTCTTATAGGGACATATCAACAGCACTTGCACTGACACCATCACCATGTGGCTCTCGGAGAGAGGCACAACGCCAACACCAATATTCTAGAATAGCACACCTGGGTTATCTGCTCCCACGACAGGATGCTGAGGCGAGGCCAGCCACCCACAGCTGGGGGATGCAGATGCCCCCCAGCGTTATTAAGGGCAGCCCTGAATGTGGAGCCCAAACACTGGAAAATGTCACCGTGGAACCTTTAGGTCATCGCTAGCTGGCTGTGCCTGATACGGCTGCTGGCCTCCGTCCGAGAGACGGTTTTTCATCTCAGTGCCAGGACACCTGGGCAGTGCGGTGCCCACGGTATAATCTCTGTTAGTCTGGGGTGTGTAACTCTTCCTCCACAACACCACAGCCCAGGCATATTACATTACCCTGAGCAGCCCCCGGGAGAAGCAAAAAGGAGGGTGGCCCTGTACCAAGTGCTCTCGAGCCCAGGCTCTCTTTACCCTAGCCGTCCTGCCCAGCTGGCTGCCTGGCACTCAGGTAAATGTCCCTTCAAGCGCTCCGGCTTTGCGCATCTTTGGGACAGCCTTCCCACTATCAACACATGCCTCCGGGACCTGGACATGGCTCCAGAGTTGTTCTGGCCCAGGGAGTCAAAGGCCACATTGCAGGTGAAGACCGTGGCCAGCCAGCCCCTACATCTCAGAGGATAACTACCCCATTACCCACATTGTCTGCCAGCGTGCATCCTGCCAGAGCATAGGCATCCTCCCCTTGGGGGATCCCCCACTCAGCAAGTACCACACACTGGAAAGAGGTGAACACCATTCAGACCCCCCACAGTTATAATGCTCTCCTCCCCCAACCTCCCCACCAGGCACGATGAACCCCACTTCTGCTATAGCTAAGACACCCCCTCCCAGATCTCACAAAACAAACCTACTGCCTAAGGGGAGCCCCAGGTTAATCTGTATGTATAACCTGTAGCCCCGGGTTAATCAAGGCCACATCCCATTAGCTGGACCTCACACAAGGTCAGGCATGCTCGGGCCCCAGGAGCCATCCTCTTATTTCACACCATGCTGAATGGCCTTAAGCTCATGAAGAAGGCCCACAAAGCCAGTGGTAGTAATGCTACTGGTCTAGGCTCCTAGGTCTTACCGTGTTGCTGTCCAGAACCAGATGGACAGGACATTGTTTGACGGTATCAAGTCCCCGGCCCATGAGTCCAGATCGCGCAATCATCCAAATGTAGGAGAGTGTGCTTGTGTCTTCCTAGGCATGTCAAGACCCACAGCCCTTTGCTGGCCCAGATACTAAAGAACCGTGAGCGATCAGAAGCCCCAAAGGGAACCTGGTTCACCTGTGCCTCTCCCCTAGATAACGGCCTCCCGGTGGCCAAACTTACCTGCACACTCTACTCACTGACAACCTCCTCGATGTCTACCCACAGCCCCTTGAGGGGACCCTCGTCGCAGTCCCCAGTCGGAGGTGATGAGCCATGTTCCTACCCACCGCCCTGCATTTAATAGTGACACTTGGGTCTGGAGGATGGGGATGAAAGGTTCACAACATGATTATGCCAGGAAAATAGCAGGTGCAGCAGAGGTAATGTCCAAGGTTCTATAGGCCCATGTGACATAAACAGAGGTGGCCCTGAGGCTCTCACTGAAGGGCAAAAATCCTTAACTGCCAGCATGGCAGGTATCACACTAGCTCCAGGTGATTTGCTAGCTGCCAGGAGCACGTGCCCTCAGGGGAACTTCCTGTTGTACGTGGATAAATAACGCAGGCAAAGTCATCCAAATAGCTTAAGAAAAAAAAAAAAGACACAACGCCAAACCAAAACCAAATTTTGCACGAGGTACCTGAACTCTCCAGGGAGTGGATGTCCCCTGCAGACTGGAGTGACCTTGTTCACAGGGGCCCTTCTGCAGGCAAGGGGACTTGACTTACTGAACAGGGTAGGCACAGCCTACAGACGAGGAGATTAACGAAGGCCTGCCTAAAATGAATTTGCCCCCTCCACCGCCTCCTGGAATTTTTTAACAGGTGGGTTCCTGCCCTACATTTGTGTCCCCAGGACCAGGCTCTCTTTCCCCACAGGGAGCAAGGAGTCCTCTCATCCCTGGGCCCCTTGCCCAGGGACTCCCCCAGTTTGCTAATGCCAAGGTCAGTAACAAAGCTTTGAGTCGCTTGTGATTATGGCTCAGGTGTGGTGCATGTGGCTCCAGGCTGGACAGGAGCAATATCGAAGGAAAACCCAAACCTGTCACCATTCCATCGCGACCCTAGAACTGCAGTGCCAACTCCTGACCCACACCAAGGCCCTTACTCAGGCTCCTTCTGCCGGGCACACCTGCTCTGCTTATGGGCTTGGGGAGGCGAACCGACTTTGAAATCACGGACTGTTAATCCCTACTGGGTCCTCAGCAGCTCTGTGACCTGGGGCAAGTTCCTTAACCTTTCTGTGACTCGCTTTCCTTGTCCATGAAGTTGTGATCCCGCTTCTTACTTCATTAGGATGTTGGGAGGGAAAAACAATTGCCCGCTGTAGGTGAAGCTCATGGTATCAGTCTGACACAAAGGAAATGTCCAGATATTCCCTCAAGAGGCAACTAAATTTCTTCTTCCCCCGGAAAGCTTTCCATTCCTGTTTCCACTCTAACTTCCCTTTGATCCAATCTGATTGCATTTCTGGTCAGCCCCTTACGGATTCTCCATCACATATGCATTCATTTTGACTTCCCAAAGAAAAGATAAAGATCCGTGACGGAAGGGACTACGTTATACTTGGCTCTCCTACTGACTTGCTGTGTCATCTTGCACTTAATTATCTTGGGATTGAGTTTCTTTCTCGGGGATGGCAAATACATGGCATGTGTGCCAACACTTCCACATCCCCATAGCCTTGGGACACTGGTGTGTAATAATGGCTCTCTTCCCCAGAGCCTGGCTCCAGACTCAGTATCCTTCTTAATGTGACTTTACTATTTATTATTATGTTAGCAGATGTATTTACTGTGTCAGCTAATTTATTTAACAAGTATCTATTGAGTGCTTACAAGGTACTACCCTCTCTTTAGTAGTCTGGAGGTAAAACTTTGAGCACCTTGTCCCCATGCTTAAGGAACTTGTCACTCAGCAGGGAAGAAAGACAATTAGCAAATGCACAAATAAGAAAATAGCAGGTAGTGACAAGTACAACAACAATGAAAATAAAATAGTGTGTTAGTGCCTGGGGAGAAGTCTACTTTAGAGTGGTGTCCAGAGAGAGACCCTCTGAGGCCCCTGCAGAGTTTGAGCTGGTAGGTTTGCTGAGGGCCTAAGGACGTGTGTAGTTGACAAGCAAATGCAGGAAGTTTGGGAAACATTGACATGGTGAGTAAGAGCGAGGATAGGGGGTCAGAAGACCTAGGTTCAAACCCCATTTCCTACATTTAGTTGTGTGACCCTAAGCAAGTTATTGAACTTCTCTGACCTTCAGGTTCCTCATCTATAAAAATGGGGTAATACTACTATTGATCTCAGAACATTGTTCTTAGGATTCAATAAGATAGAACATACGAAATGCCCGGCACATAATACGTGCTCAATAAAAGGCAGCTATTGCTGACAACAGTAGGCCCCTCTACCCCAACTGTAATCTTTCATCTGAATTACTTAAAAGACAAATCCCACAAATGCCACTTACAATGTAATTAGCATGGCCTCTGAGTAGATTTTTGCCTAATGAAACACTTCCTCTTGAAAAATGAATTCTCAAAAGATCTTCTTCTGAGCAAGAATGCCAGGGTTCAATGAGTCAGTGTTCCAGGGCTCTCTGGTTTCAGCAGGATGAAGATTTGAAAGGGCTTTGGCCTCATTTCCTCCGCTATCAGATGGGAGCCTGGCTACTTGCCCTTTCTAATTCGGGCGTGGAGGGGCAGGGAGGATTTCTGAGATCCGAAGTGATGGGAGCTTTGCAAAGTGTGAGACACAGCAGAACCCTTGCCGTGTCAGCCCGGCTGGAGCACCCAACTCGAAAGGCCACAAGAGGCCCGGCGAGGACAGCTCCTGATGTGCCAGCCCCACCCCACACGTTGGGAGAAGCTGGCCACTCCTTCCCATTTATAAGCTGAGCTGGTACATAACGGAGAAAAACAAAGTTGGGCAGGAAGCAGCCTTTTCAACCAGTGAAGAAACCGTTAGAATCCATCCCTTTGCCCTGATGCCAAAGCTCCGCCCGCCCCACCCAGCCGCTATCAAGGACACACAGCTATCAGAGAGCCCTGGGGGCATTTGTCCCTACTTTATCAGGGACCCGTGGAAACATTTCTCTAACTGAAGATAAAGCCCTCTCCCCTCTCCTTCTCCCTCCCTCCCTAGTCTACCCTCCCTCCTTTCTCTTTCTAGCTACCTACCAGAAGGTTCCTGCCATTTTCTCCCAGTAACAACAGTTCTGAGAAGGAGAGGTTTTCCAATCAGGACTTGAAGTAACAGGTGGAGAGGCAGGTAAGCTGAGTTTCATTCATTCATTGTCCACGCATTCATTCTTTCAACACGTATTTCTTGGGTACTTACTACATGCTGGATACTAAGCCAGGCTCTTGGATTCAGCTCTGAGCAGAAGGCACTTGCAGTCTTTGCGGGGAGCCAGGCAGCACTTTAACAATCACAAAATGCGGAATTACAAATTCTGATCCAGACTGGGAGTGAAATCAGACAGCAGGGGGTGGGGGCTCCTAATCCAATGGGGGTGGGGTGGGGACGGGGGTGGTGGGTGTGAGCGTGTTCCTTAAAGAAGTAACATTTGAGCTGAGAGTGTGTATAATAATCTAGATTTTGCCCTTGCCCGCCAAGTGGCTGTTTTCAGGGTTAAAAGGATGCCTCAGGGCCCGAAACCCTCGCTGCCATCCCATGCCAGACCTGTTTCTGATACCAAGTCACGATTACTCGGCCCTTGTGAAGGTTAGGATGGAAATGACTTATTGGAATAATAGAGAAGCCAGCATAAACCTGCCAGGACCTCCTTCAAGATTCAGTTCACTTTGCAAAAGTTGCCAGATAAAAGATATTTCCAGATGGAGGGCCACGCAGGAAATACAAATGGAATATTTTTTAATAGCTCTTCCTTTGCAAGATATGACCCAAGGCGGCCTTCTGCAATATAATGGGAAGCATTGTAGCCTGAAAGCTTGAGAGGAGCTGAGCTGGCCCCCAAGCAGCCCCTGGGGCCTTTGGAAAGGGGCTGTAGTCTGAAGGAACATGAAAGACGCTCCACCTACACAAGAGGACCCCCCTCTCCTGCCACCACCCCCACAAAGTAGAGCCTGGGCCTGTTGTATTCTAACTGACGGATCCTCAGAGGAGAAGGCAGATAGATATCTATATGAGCATTGAGTTCCTTGAAGGATGTGGCTTTACAAAATAACAAGCTGCATCCTTTTCCCCTTTCCTTGGAGCCAGCTGGGCTCCCTCGAAGAAGGTCATCTGGAATGCAGGGACCTGCACTGCTGACAGAGGCCTAAGTGGGCAGGGACTGCCCTTCGCCCCCCCACCCCGGGCACCTGAATAATGTCTCAGGACACGCAGGACTGGCTTTACCATGATGTTGGGGTTAAAGGGATCCAGAGATGAACCCGAGGAGGTTGTGAGCTTCCTGAAATGATAGGTAAAATCCCACGTGTTAGCACAGATGGGCGCCCAGGTGGCCTTGAACTTGACCAGTATTTTGGGTGGTAAATAGATACAACATAAAATTTACCATGTTAACTATTCTCAGGTGCACAGAACGGCAATAAGCACGTTCACGTCGCTGTGCAAGCATCACCAGCACTCACTTCCCAAGCTTTTTTTTTTTTTTAATCTTCCCAACCTGAAGCACTGTACCCATTGAAAAAGGGTACAGCCCCTGGCATCACCATTCAATTTCTGTCCCTGTGAATCTAGGGGTCCCATCTGAGTGGAATCCTACAGCTTCTGTCCTTTTGTGACTGCTTTATTTTACTTAGCATAATGTCTTCGAGCTACACTAATGTAGCCTGTGTCTGGATTTTCTTTTTTGAGGTGGACTACTATTTCATTGTATGCCGATGCCCCTTTTTAAAATCCATTCGTCTGTGGATGAAACACTGGGGCTGCTTCTGTCTCTCGGCCATTTGTGAATAATGCCGCTGTGAACACAAGACATACGAACATCTGTTCGAGTTCCTGATTTCAGTTTGGGGGGGGTATATACCCAAAAGTGGAGTTGCTGAATCATTTGGTCATTCTGTCTTTAATTTCTGAGGAACCTATGGATTGTGTTCTATAGAACCTGCACCATTTTGCCTTCCCACCAGCAGGGCACAGGGGTTCCAATTTCTCTGCATCTTTACTGACCCTTGTTATTTTCTGGTTTGGGGTAAGAGTCATCCTAATGGGTGTGAAGTGGTATCTCATTGTGGCTTTGATCTGTATTTCCCTAATGATTAGTGAGGTTGAACATCTTGCCATGTGCTTATTGACACTTTGTGTATCTTCTTTGGAGAAATATCTATCCAAGACCTTAGCCTATTTTTTCATTGGCTATTTGGTTTTTTTATTGTTGTTGAATTATAGGATATCTTTTTATTTCTCTTTCTTTATATCTCTTATCAGATATATGGTTTGCAACTATTTTCTCCCATTCCATAGGCTACCTTTTCACTCTGTTGATAGTGTCCTTTGAGGTACAAAAGTTTTTAGCTTTGACATAGCCCGACTTATCTATTTTTAATTTAATGATTAAATTAAATATAAATAAAATATGACACCTGTGCTTTTAGTGTCATATTTAAAAACTCATTGCCAAATCCAATATCATGTAGATTTTCCCCTAGGTTTTCTTCTAAGAGTTTTATAGTTTTAGTCAAGGGGGTTTTAAGAGGTCTGTGACTGACAGTGCATAGGTCATCCTCAATCTCGATTCTGGGGAGACTTTCATTCCCAATGTAAAGACCCTCAAGCCTTTCTGAATGTCAACGTGAATCTAGGAATTGGGAAATTGACAACATGGACGTGATATTTGAAGCCTTTAATTCAAAAGGAATTATTGAGTGTCTCCAAATTTATATCTGTGCCCTGGAAGCTGGTAACAATGAAAATCATGGCCTCTCTTCTCCAAGAACATAAGGCACTCCTGAGGTGACCAGATGCTACACACATGTGAACTCGTGACACTGCAAGGCAGAGTCTGATGAGCACTTCACCAGGCCCCAGAGCCAAGAGCCATGAGAACTCAGGAAAGGAGCAGCCACCATGGGCTTCAAGGGACAGAGAAAACTGCAGGGTAAAGATGTGGCTTGAGCTAGGTCGGGGGTGCTGGACCCAACTGGAAGAGGCAGAGAGGACCAGGGATGCAGGAATGATTGCGATTCACTGAACACTTACTGTGTGCCAGGCACAGTGCTCTGCCTGCCATATGCATCACTTCCCTTGCTCCTTCGAACCCTATATTTATCATTGTCTCTATTTTATCGTTGTAAGCACTGAAGCTCAGAGATCTGCCTCAGATTAATTGCTCAGATAGTAAGTTATGAAGCAGAGGCTGGGAATGAGGTTTATTTCTCTCCAAAGCCTTTCTTCTTAACCATTCTACTATTCAAACACTGAGGTTTTGACACGCAGACCAAGTAGACACCCCAGAGAGAGAGAACAGGATAAGACAGTGCATTAAAATGGCACAAGCAGGGAGTTTGAGATCAAGGAGGAGCAGCCTGGCTGGGCAGGGAAGTTCAGGGGGTAGGGTTGTGGAATCTAAAGTTGAAGCGATGGAATGGGCAGGATCACAGGGTGCCTCAGCGGAAGCATGGAGAGCTTGGTCTTAACCTGCCAGGGGACAGAATTGCAGCTCAACCTTCCAGGCCACCTCTTCCTTCTATACAAATGAGAGCACTGGGGTGTCAGAAGGTTAGGCCATTTGCCAGTGGTCAGTCACTTTAGAGAGCCATTGCAAATTCTTAAGCAGGGTGGCGGCAATGAAGAAAACGGGATTCCAGATAGGCTAGCTGGGCAGTCCAAAGCATGAGGGACAGCAAACTGGCAGGAAGGAGCAAGCAGCTCTTTTCTTGATACCTCCTTCAGCAAAGGGTATCTCTAGGGGGCATCACAGACAAGACTCCTCTCAACTAAGGTCTGAAGTTTAGGAAAGCAAATATCATTAGGAAGGTCAGAATTGCCTTCCCCTGCCAGGCTCAGGGCCCTCAGCTAGCCTGGAGCACCGGAAAACACAGCTGCCCAGAAAACACAGCTTTCCCCTTGCCTGGGGAAGCCTGTCTAAATGCAAGGCCTGAGACCGGACACCCCCAGCTCTGAAGAGCTAGTGGCCAGGACAGCCTCCTGATGCCATCCATCTCTTTATGTTGTTTTCCTGAGCATCAAGCTGAGCCCGGTGTCTGTAAGCCCAACCCAACCGTCCCACTGGGGTCACCAGAGCAGGTTAGATAAGGCAAGAATTTCCCAGGCAAGGAGGCTGACCCCACCCTGTTTGAGCTGAGTCTTTATTGGGACAGGATTCCACCTGCGGTATCCACCTATGTTCAGCCAAGAAAGCCCTGCCCTGGTTGACTATCCTCCTCCGAGGTTCTCTTTGCTTAATTAATTCTAATAATAGCTGCCATCCATTGAGCAGTATGCTAAGCATTTGACATGCATGGTCTCATTTTATCCCTACAACCCTGTGATGAAGATGTAATTATCCCCATTTTATACGTGATGGAACTGAGGCTCAGAGCTGTTAAATAATTTGCCTAAAACCACGTCACTAAAAGAGCCAAGACTAAAATGTAGGCCTGTCTATCTCCAAAGTCTGGGTCTTTGCTCATATAATTGATTGCTTTCTAACATTGGTTCACTGTAGCCACATCTCCTTGAGGGCAGGGGTTCCCTGCAGTAGACAATCCAGCTTCAGAGAGTGGCCTTGCTTCCCGATGCTACTCATGTTCCTAGAAGCCAGGAGTCTGATGTTTTTTTCCCAAACCAACCTTTGGGCCCAAATCTGAATGGCATCTGAGACCTTATCTTCTCCTACAAGTGATGCTCAAGGAAGACAAGATTTTCAATTCCCTTCAACATTTACCCAGAGAGCATCATGCAGGTGTGCTCTGGCCAGGGAAAGCGGGGCTGCCACTTGTACATTCACTCATTCAATAAATATTTATCAAGGCTTTACCATGTGCTAGGCACATTCTAGGTGCTGAAGACACAAGTGGGAACAAGTCATAAAGAATCTCTGTCTCCCTGGAGTTAACATTCTAGCTGGGAAGAAAGGCCCAAACAAAACAGACCAAAAATCTATAAATAGATATGTAGTAAAGTGGAAGTAATGACGATACCAGGAAGAAAAATAAAGCAGCATAGAGGATGAAGAATGATGAGAAGCGGAATTTTCAGAGGCTCTTATGAGGATAAAACATTTGAACAGAAGCCTGAATGAAGTACATGGGAGCCGTGGGATGATCCAGAGGAAGAACATCACAGGCGATGGAAAAAAGCAAGCACAAAAGCCCTCCACTAGGAATTGTCTTGGTTTGTCTTAAGGAACAGGGAAAAAAGTTAGTGTGGCTGGAGTCAAGAGAGTGGGAGAGAGTTGTGAGGTCACAGGGGAAGTAAGCACCAAGATAGCGTAAGGCTTTCTAGGCCACAGGAAGGAGTTTGGGTTTCAAATGTGCTGAGTCCCAGGCATCGTGGTGCGTCACTCAGGTGGGGCTGCCTCTGCGAGCCACAGAGAGGAGCTTGTGTGAACCAAACGCACAAGGACAGCTCAGTAAGTCAGCTCACCCAGCTCTGACTCCCCCCTTGAACTCAGAGCAGCAAATGAGTCAGGGTCCAGCACCCAAGGTGGGGGAGGGTTTGTCAGTGGCCAGAGGTGAAAGAGCAGTTGACTCTATGTCTCATTTGCTTTGCCCATCAAAGGGCCTGAATTATCAACGGGTGTTCAAATATTTTAAAGCTGGAATCTCTCTGTATGAGGAAAATCCTCCCTGGAAACTTACCATGTTGCCAGTCTCCTTCCAAAGCACCGTACGTGTTTCATTTCTCAGGAGTATTATAAAGGCTCCATGAGACAGGCTCTCTGAACCTGCCCACTTCGCAGACGGGAAACCAAAGTCCAGAGAGGTCAAGCAGCATGTCAAAGGTTGGCAAGTATGGCACCTCTGGGGTTAGAGCAGGGGCAGGCGAAGCCCCCTAGGGAGGCCCCAAAGAGCAAGCCAAGAAATCACATTTTTGAGGTCCCTTCCTCTAGAACACTCCAGGAGCTTAACTCTGCTAAGACCTTGCTATGGAATTGTGACATCTGGGGGCAATGATTCAGCACTTGCTATTTCCTCTTGTCTTAGTTGTAAAAGTGGATCTAGAAGTTGTTGGAAGGGGGAAAGTCAGATAGATAAAATCAGGGATGTGGCGGGGGCAGGCAATATAGTAGAGAAGCAATGAAGCCGTCAGCAGCTTGCCCCAGACCTAAATGGGCCCAGTCCGGCGTTGCTGGCTGACGGATGGGGGCCCGCCAAGCCCGAGGCCTGTTTGATGTCTTACACACACTTCAGCTCTTCCCTTAGCTTCTGGCTTCAGCCTTCTTCGCAGCTAGTTATTTCCTGATACAGTGGCTGTAACTTCTAAAAGATGGGGTAATAACAACAGCTATCATTTCTGAGTATTTACTGTCCACCATCACTGTGCAAAGCTTTTTTACACACTTTATGCTACTGAATCCTCTTGAAACTCCTGCGAGGTGAACAGGCATGGCAGTGGCCTCACCCTAGTGCCAGCCCCAGTGAGCATTACTACTGACAGGTATTAGCAATTTGACAGATAGGGAAGCTGAGGCTCAGAGAGGTAAGGTAACTAACTTGACGTCGCGCAGCTAACAGGCAGCCGAGCTGTGTCTGTCTGACACCCATGCTCATTCTCCTGAGCCTCTGTTGAAATGGATTTTTTTTTTTATCTTTAGACTTTTTTTGCGGGTCTTTTCTACCGTATAGGAAACCGGACTTGTTTATCACTAAGATTACTAATAGGCCTAACATTCTGTGAAAACATATTCACCAGTTGAAATGTCCTGAAATGAGTCTGGGAGCCAGATGCTTGTGACAATTGAGTAGTTTAAAGGATTTTGCATGGGACCTGAAGCCATGTTAAGACAAATCTTTATTTTTGTTGCTCGGTGTGAATGTCACCGCTAACAGGCATGTGATACAACTTAGCTTCTAAGGATTGAGGAAAAAAAATAAAAGAAGTAAATTGTCATTCTTGGCATTTTCCCAATGACATTTGCATTTTCATTTCTATTAGAAGTCCATTTTAGCAAAGAAATGTAGCCTTAGTCACTTGAAACTGCTCTTCCCTAGAAAACAATTGTAAATGTAATAAGCAAAAAGAATAGAAAATGCCAACAGGAAAAATGTAATCCACCTGGGGTCAGATTCATCATGCAGACGGCTTCAGTCTTCCTCCGACATTCACATTCAATTTTAATTTAGAAATTAAAAATTCTAAATTCTAAGGCATTCAGGATTTGCAAGGAGGGGTTGGGGAGAGGGGAAGAGATTTAAATTGCAAATCCCACCGGCTAGGGATCAAGTACAGATTTCCCCAACTCTGAAGAACTATTTTACTTGCTTGCATTGCTCCTCTGCATAAGGCATAAGGTTTGCTCGGAAAGAGACAATAAGGTCACGATTGCTTTAAAATTATTCATAATAAAAACACATTTTGAGACTTGATTCTAAATGTTAAGCTTAAATTTGAGCAATTTAATTGCCCGTTGAATAGAAATGAAATCCCACCGGTAGGCAGTTATTTCTTACAACCACTGTGTGTGAAATTGAAATCTTAAGATACCATTTCAAATATTCACTTTCTCTAAGGAAGTTCTCCCCAAAGAGTTGTGAAAGATAAGAAACTGACCCAAAGTCATAGGCAGTAATCTCTTTCTTTACATACTAGGGTCAAAACAGAAGCATATTATTAAAAGGAAACTTAATGCCCAAAATTTGGTGGTTCAGAGGTTACCTCAAGGATATATTGAACAGCTGACTTGAGCCCCATACAAAACTGTAACGGGGAAGGTGGCAACTTGTCAGATTTAATAGAAGCAAGCACAGGCAAACATATCATCTACTCACCAAGATAGTGAACACTGAAATGGAAAATGCTCATACGTTTAGGAGCTGTAGGAAGTGAGGTGAGGGGACCCTTCTCTGTTTGCTTTTTTAAAAAAAAACAGGGCATCGTTTTTAAATTTGGATGGGAAATTCTTATTGCAAACCCCTATTTCACCTTCAGATTGAATTTCAAGCTTTTTATTTATTTTTGCATTTTTAATTTATTTTTTATTGAGGTATAACTGACATATGACATTATAGGAGTTTTAGGTGTACAACATAATGATTCAATATTTGCACATAAGATCACCACGATACGTCTAGTTAATATCCATCACCACATTGACACATTTTTTTCTTGTAATGAGCACGTCTGAGATTTGTTCTCTCAGCAATTGTCAAATATGCAATATGTTATTATTAATTATAGTCACCATGCTATACATTGCAACCCCAGGACTTGTTTATTTTGTAATCAGAAGCTTGTACCTTTGACCACCTCTACCCATCTCACCTACCCCTTTCCCTGACCACTGGCAGCCACCGATCTGTTCTATATGTAAGAGCTTGTTTTTTATGTTTTAGATTCCACATATATGTAAGATCAGATGGAATTTGTCATTCTGACTTACTGCACCTAGCATAATGCCCTCAAGGCTCATCCATGTTGTAGCAGATGGCAAGATTTCATTCTTTTTTTCATGGCTGAATAATATTCCATTGTGTGTATATGAGTGTACACATACCTACACATACACACACGCTCATCTTCTTTATCCATTCATCCACTGATAGGCATTTAGGTTGCTTCCATATCTTGGCTGTTGTAAAGAAGACTGCGACAAACCCAGAGGGCATATATCTTTGGGAGTTAGTGTTTTCATTTTCTTTGGATAAATACCCAAAAGAATTGCTGAATTCAAGTTTTTTAAACTCTCCCAATAATGCCTTCTGCTATAACATAGCAGCTGCCTTTTATATGCACTTAATATATGTTGAGTGTTTTCCATGCATTAATCTCATATCTGTTATCACTCCCAACTCATTATAAGTCTAGGTGCCACACTTTGCATGCATTTATTCATTTAATCCTCACAACAACTGAAGCAATGGTTTCTAGGATCTTCATTTTACAGATGAGGGTATTGAGAGTTTAAATTCTTGCTGTTAGCTCAGGTTCACACAGGCAGGACGCGGTGGGTTAGAATGTTGGCAGACTGACTCCAGAGCTACTACCCAGTACTGCCTCCTCATACTAAGGAACTTTCCTAGGCCATGCCAGCTGATAAGGGCCCAAGTGAAACCCAGGTAGTCTGTGGCATTTAACCACCGCACTGACTGGCTATAAGTAAACTATTCATCACAACCTATAGGTTAATTTTCATTTCTGATTATAGAGTGGTAAGTTACATATTTATCACATAATTTAGGCTTGCCTAAAATGTCTAGAGGTTTTGTTGTTGTTGTTGTTGCTGTTGTTTGGTTAAAAGCAAGGGTCTCGTTGGGGAAAATATCTTTTTATACACTGAAGGCCTTGTCTTGGACCCAAAGCTGCTCTTAGGGCTTCCTTGGTCACACATGTGCACACACACACACACACACACACACACTCTCTCTCTCTCTCTCTCTCACACACACACATTTTAATGACACCCATTAGGGATCCAACCTTGGACCCATGGAAACAAGAAAATGACAAAAACACGCAGACAATAGTAAATTCTGGTTTACAGTTGTGAAAAGTCAATGAGGATTGGCTCCGAACAGGGAAAATGAAGCGATCGGAAATTCACTTCTGACTTCAACCACCAACCTTTCAAGGTACACTCATCTAAGCCCTGCAACATCATCCTTTAAATGGGAATAAAATGTCTACGGCCATGATCCGGACTTTTTATACAAGACTATAGATTCTGAAAGCACTTGGTAATTTCCCCTTTACAAGACTTGTCACTGGCGTCATGCAGAAATAGACCTTTGGCGACAATTTCTGGGGGAAAAAAAATGATTTCTGAATACAATAATTTTCAAGGAACTCTGAGGAGGCCCAAAGTTTTCCCATACAGGACAGACCCTTAGCCTCCTCCTCTTCCTAGACTTTTTGCCCTTGTGGCTGGAGGGGAAACCCAAACTCCAAAATCAAGTCTGGCTGCTTGCTCATTTCCCGGACCCAGGGCAAAATCCGTCTCCAAGTACTGCTGTGGATCCTTGGAAAGGCACTTTCTGTGCAGAGCTTTATTACTGGCACTTTCCATGGGGGGCACTTCCACCGCAGGAGTCTGATTTTCGGAAGATGCTTGCGTGAGGGATGGATGGAAGGCGGCCGCGGGCGGCCCTGCGCGGCGCCCCCCCGCCGCCCTCCCTCGGGACCAGCGCCCCGGGCGCTGCTCGGGCGCCCCCAGCCCGCGCGCCCCCGCGCCCCCGCGCCCCCGCGCGCACAGCGCCCCCCGCCCCGCGCCCCGCGCCCCGCGCCCCGCGCTGGGTGGCCGCGGCCCCGGGACCTCCACCCGGGACGCTGGCATTTCTGCAGGTGCTTCTTTCACGTCCTGGCCTTTTCGCTTCTTCCCCAGCGGCTCTCGGCCTGGCTTGACCGAAGGGGAAACGGCGCGGCGGGGAGGCCGTGCGGAGCGACTTGGGGGCGACCCGGCCGCCTGTGCAAGGAGCGGGGCGCGCGGAGCGTGCGCCCGGGGTCCCCGACGCGGGCCCCTTTAAGAAGCCAAGTCGCTGCTGCCGCTGCTGCTGCGGCTGCTGTTTGTATTGCTAATCCCCTGGAGCCCAGTTTAAAAAAAAAGAGAGAGAGAGAGAGAGGAGGGGGCGGGCAGCTGTCTCTTTAAATGTGATTTCCTTCTATTGTATTTGAATCGTGATCAGGAAAAAGGAAATGAAACCAGAGACAGAGGGAAGCTGAGCGAAAATAGCGGCTCCCGAGAGAGGAGGGAGCCCGGGGAGAGAGGCTCGGCCCCCGCCCCCCCGCCCGGGCCGGAGGTGCGCGGGGGTCGGGGCGGCGGGGCGGGCGCGCAGGGCCCCGCGGGCGGGCGGCGCGGAGCCGGGGACGGCGCGGCCGAGCGGGACCTGCGGCGGCGGCGGCGGCGGCGGCGGCGGCGGGAGCGCGATGGAAGGTTAAGTCCCGAGCAGCGGCGCAGCTGCAGGCGCCCGGCCCGGCTGCGCGCCCCCGCCCGGCCCGCCCCCCCCCCCCCCCCGCCCGCCCGCCCGCCCGCCGGCCCCGCTCACTCGCTCTCTCTCTCTCTGGCGTTTGAAGGCAGCGCGGCGACCGTCCTTGAGCGCGGAGGGGCGAGCTCGCCGCCGGAGCGCCGGAGCAAGAGGAGGCGCAGGAGCGGCGGCGCCCGAGCACCCGAGGGGGGCCGCGCCCCGGCCGCCGGCCAGCCCCGCGCCAGCAAGGGAGCGCCCCCGCCGCCGGGCACGCCGCCTCCCTCCCCAATGTCCTCGGCCATCGAGAGGAAGAGCCTGGACCCGTCCGAGTAAGTGCGGCTCCCCCGCCTCGCGCCCCGGGGCTGCAGGTGCGCGCCCGCCGCGTGCCCTTGGCTGCCCCTTCCTCGCGGGCGCCCGACTGGCACCTGCGCGGGCCCCGAGCCCTGGGACGCACCTCTGAGCTCGGCGGGCTGGAAAGTTTGCGGGGAGGCAGGCACGGGGCTGGGGGGGGGGGCTCGGAGGCGCGCAGGTGCCGTCCCGGAGCATCAGGCTAGGCGCCGCTCCCCCGGCCCCCGGCCCCGGCCCCCGGCCCCTCTCCCCTCTCGGTCCCCATTCCCTTTGTCCGTCTGATCCTGGAAAGGGGGACCTTGCAAGTGGAGGCCCCCCGAGCCCCGACGGCCCCCCTCGCGGCGCGCAGGGGGAGCGCCCGGGACCCGCGGGACAGGCGGCCCGAGCGCCCACCCGGAGCTCGCTCTGGCCTCCAGGGACTTGGGAGCCCCCAAGTCCGCAGTGATCTGGGTACTTGCACCCTCTCCCTTGGGGTGCACTGAGGGCTGTGTGTGTGCGTGTGTGCGTGTGTGTGTGTGTGGCTGTGAACCTCCAAAGTTAGCGCACCGTCCTGTGTGTAGGCCAGTTCTGGGGGAGCGCTGGCTCATCGCATCTATCACAGTCTCAGAGGGGTTTGGGGTCAGGGAACCAGAGCTCTAATGAGCATTTGCCGCATTTGTTTTCTGAGCCTTGTGCCGGTTTGGAATGTCCCCCTGTTCCCAACCTATACCTCCAACCCATTCTTCGGCGTTAACAAGGGGAGAGAGGGTTGTTTAAGATATCATTTTCCCGTCAGCGCAAATGCCCTTTTAAGATTCATTAGCTGTCTGGTATTGAGAATTTTTATTCCTTTGAAGTCCCCATCTAATCCTTTGAAGGGATTTGTTACACAGACCAAAGGAGCTGGTTAATGACTTGTCCATTTGTGCTTTTAAGAGGCATTTGTTTTCTCTTCTTTTCTTTTCTTTTCCTGCTTTAAAGGAATTGTGCTTTCCTGATTGAAGTCCTCCCCCTCCCCCAGTTTCAGCCCTCTATGGTGTTTATATACCTGGGTTTTACCCTCAGTTACCAGCATAAACACTCAGCATGCTCTTATAAAATACAGGAAGTACCATGATCCAGTGAGAACATAAACATCACTATTCAATCTTGAAGGCTCAGACACCAGAAGGCTTATAAGGGGCTAGGTTTATTCTAAGGAAAACACAGCTTCCTTCAACAAATTCTCAGGAGAAAAATAACGTTCATTTTTAAAAGAATGTATTTATGCAGGCATTGAGTTTAAAGGGTGGTTTGCACACACACACACACACACACTATATATATATATACCTGGAATTACAACTTAGCCCTGAGTTTTCAGAGCCTGGGCAAGACCATAGATATGCAGTAAGAGGGGATGGGATGAATTGGTGCCTAATGCCTTTTCGATCAGCAGAACTTAGTCACTAATCCTTTTATTAGAAGATAAATCTGAGGTTTCAGCTCCCTGAAGGAGGTCTGCTCTTTGCAAAGTTTGTGCTTTTTCACTGAGATTAGAAAATTGAAACATCCTAACCTCATAGTACACCAGGCGCCTACTGAAGAATGCCCATCCTTCACTTCACTCTTTGCCCAGTAAAGACAGGCTGTAACTGGAAATGGACAAGGTAGTTAGGAAATTACAGCAGCACAAACCCCCTGTCCTTTATTGGAAATTGTTGAGAAACGATCCCAGAAATCCAGGCCGTAGTGATACTCGGGTGTAAAATTCAGGATAGACTCAAGGAGAATATAAGATATTAATTTGAGGGTGAATCCCACCCATTCATTACCTTGGAAATCCACAAAAGATAATGTGATATTATCATTAATTACAGAAAGCCAGATAGAGCCAATATCTTACCCTGTCCTTTCCTATCTCATCTCAGACCATCACAATGGCTCTTTTGCTTAACATTTCTACTGCCTAGCGCTGTCCTACCAGATGCTTCATTGTGTACCTACTCAAAGCCAACTTGGGTCATGACTATCAGCATCACCGATGTATGGATACAAGCTTGCCTAGGCGCTTGCAAATGAAACATTTAGACAGAAATCCCGAACATAGAGATTTCCTCTACCGTGGACATTGGGTGGCCCCTACCACCTCCCTGTGAATAACATGAGCGGTTCATTTTAATTCCAGGCAATTTTGCACCAGCAAAGTGCAAAATTCTCCTTTTTCACAGTTGGTTGGCAGCATCAGCATCAGGGCATGGAGTGTGGTTGAGGTTCCACGAGTGTTTCTGAAAGCCCGAAGTAAGACCATGGGCTGTGGAAAGAGAAGCCATGCATTTCTGAGCTGATGTATGTGAAAATGCTGGGGATATTATTTTTCAGAAGGGAGAATGGAAGTCCTTATGTATAACCTGTGGAAACAAAGAAAAACAAAAGCAGGCTTCAGTGAATTTAAAACTATTTAAAGTCTTGAGGTTTTTTTTTTTTTTTTTTTTTTTAAGCTTTTATTTATTTATTCATGAGAGACACACAGAGAGAGGCAGAGACACAGGCAGAGGGTGAAGCAGGCTCCTCACAGGGACTGTCCCTAGACCCTGGGTTCAGGCCCTGAGCTGAAGGCAGATGCTCAACCACTGAGCCACCCAGGCATCCCTAAAGTCTTGATTTTTTAAAAGAAAACTGACTTGGGTTTCACATTTTCTAATTCTAAAAAAGCATCATCTTATGAAGGGCCCTGAGATCTACGAAGCGTGGACTTGGTTTTGATATTTCTAAATACTCCTCGGGAGGTGTGCGCTTTATAGAAAGAGGCACCTGAAGTTATCAGTGTGTGAGATGGACACTGATTACCTGCATCTCGTCATCCCTAAGTACAACGGGAGCTGAGCTCTGTGGGCACAGGCCAGTCAAGACACGAGGCCACCTGGTAAGTTAGTGTCAGCTAGAAATAAGAGACAGATGTATACCCTCAAGGTACAGAGGAGGAAACTCCCTTTGGGAATCCCATGGTTGGAAGCAGGTCCATTTTAAAAAATATAATAGATTAAAAAAAAAAAAGATTTGTGCTTGAGTAAGGTTCAAAAGAGCACTTAATCATTCATTGTTGCATATCAACAGGTATTAGGTTTTTCCTAAGTCCTGTTTGGTGCTGGAATAGTTTCTTTCCACTCTCTTTTATTTCCTTTTGGCAAATAAAATTATTTATTTTAAAAAGTAAAACAGTGATATTCAGATTCCAGTGAAGCAAAGTGAACTAGAAATGCTGTCTGACTTTCTACCAAAGGAACACATCTCATAGGCTTGCCGTTAGCAGTTGCCTGGATGGAGCTTTCGGAGTCTGTTTCATTGCCTTCCACTCTCTTGAAAATAATCATCACCTCACCCCTTCCTCATTTTCTTTTCTAAATCTACTTTATCCAAACCGATTTTGCTGTTGTAAATATTTTCACAGGCAGAAAGGTCTACTTAGTGTCTTTTATAAGTTTAGCAACGGCCTTAAAACCTGCGATTTTTCTTAAGGATTCATTCAGTAATAAGGATGGGATGCAGAATTTCTGTAAAATAATAATAGTAATAATAATAGTAATAACTCAAAAAATAATAATGAGAATTCCGATTATATCCTGATGGCATTTTTATGTGGGAAACAAGAAAACAACCTAAGATAAGTTTTGATCACTCTCTCCTTTCCTCCTCACTTCTGTTTTTTGAGCTGTTGGGAAAGGCGTAGGTTAGTTAGGATGGCGCGGATAGATTCAGCAGGGAATTCGCAGATGTTTAGCCCTCTGGGTAGTGGGCTGTCCCTGAAGGGAGCAACTCTTTTAGCCTGGAGGGCCTCCTCTGGGGTTCAGCAGTGCCCTTGAGTCTGGGGGCATGGGAGGAGGAAAAAGCAGGAGATATGGCAAGATGCAGAGGGAGAGTGGAAGAAAAAGGAAAAAAATACATTAAAAAAAGAGGGCAGAGGGGCCTGAGCAGTGCTGGGCAGGCAGGGGTGCAGGACCCCTAGAGCCAGCTGGGAGCCTCTAGGGGCCCTGCACTGACTTCAGACCCTGGAGCCTGCAAGGCCGAGCCCGCTCCTGCCCCGGCCGAGCCAGGGGGGCCCCTCTGCGGACTCCCGTCCTGCCTCCTAACTCGGGTCTCCACCCAGGGCCGTAGGAGCCAGGGTCTCCCTCATGCCTGCTCTTGTCCCCAGGGAGCCAGTGGACGAGGTGCTGCAGATCCCGCCGTCCCTGCTGACATGCGGCGGCTGCCAGCAGAACATCGGGGACCGCTACTTCCTGAAGGCCATCGACCAGTACTGGCACGAGGACTGCCTGAGCTGTGACCTCTGCGGGTGCCGCCTGGGCGAGGTGGGGCGGCGCCTCTACTACAAGCTGGGCCGGAAGCTCTGCAGGAGGGACTACCTCAGGTACCCTCCCTGGGCCTGCACCCTCAGCCCCGAGGGTCGGTGGGGTCAGGGGCCCTGAGCGGGGGCCACAGGAGGGCTAGCGCCTCCACTCCTGCCCCCCCCAGATGTCCCCGAGGTTGAGTCTCAGCTGCCCCGAGCAGAGGCAGTGGGGCTCTTCCTGTCTGAGAAGCATGTTCCAGGGACACATTCCTCTGTGGTAAAATGCGAATTCTATAGGGGTGAGAGATAAACCCCAAATTCCACCTAGTAGTTCCCTGGGTGGTGTGGAGTCCCCGAGAGGGGAGAGGGCCCCAGGGAGGGATCCACAGGGCCGCACCAGGGACCAGGGGGCCTTGGAGTTGACCACTTCGGGGGTGGGTTTTTAGGGGCACATTTAATGCTTCGAACATACGTATTATGGGTCATAAAATACTCTTTTGTAGGACTCTAATATGTGATGCAAAAGCCCCAAGCTTTCCACGGTGACAGGGCTGCTGCCCGTGGGAGTCCTGGCACCACAGCTTCCTTGCTCTGTGACCTTGGGCATGTTCTCCAGCCTTAATTTCCACCACCCCCCAATAAAAATGGGGGTAGTAACAGCAGCTCCCTCTAAGGAGGAGGTGAGGGTGCGATGGGGCACCACGGTAAACTACGTGGCTGGGTGCGTGCCTATCTAGAGGCTAGCTGCCCTTGTAACTAGCCCTCATGACATTCTCATTAAGTCTTCTCCTACCTAATGAACAGAGATGGAAGAAAGGAAGGAAAAAATAGGAACTCTGCGACACCCCCAGCGGGAGGTGGGAGCTGAGGACAACCCTGATGCTCCCTGTCATACTGTTGGCCATGTGAATATTCCGGCACTCAACGAGTGCCTTTGCCCGGAATGTTCTAGCATTTCCAGTTTCATATTAGCTGCTGTGGAGGTAACTCTGTGCCCTCTACTGTCAGATCTGCTCAACTGTATAGCTGTCAGTTTTTTTTTTCTTTTTTTTTTTTTTTTTTTGCCATCTTCCTGTGGCAGAGGGTCTGTGGAGCATGCAGCCCTAATGCATTAGGACCACCCAACCCAGGGAAGCTCGTTTAGACTCCAGTGCCCTTGGCTGCCAGGCTACCTCTTCCTCCTAAACCTGCCCTCAGAGCTTTTTACATTAAAAAAAAAAAAAATGCAGGCAATTCCACGGTGAAGGAAGCTTATCTGTTTACCCAGAGACTGATAGAATAAGCTTTTTTTTTTTTCTTTCTAAATTCTCTGATAAAGTCCTTGCAAATTTAGTGGTTCAGAGAAAATAAGTAGAGTCTTCAATGATCACGATTATAATTTTGGTCCTTTTGTTTTTGTTTTTGTTTTTTGTTAAGTTACAAGCAAATGGAACTGGGATAAATAGAGATCTGATTTTGCTGGCGACCAGTTTGCCAAGTCAGTGCAGAAAGCAGACCGATAAATGATTCCCATTGGGCCCCCCTGACTACATCCCTGTCAAATCATTTGAATCTTATTAAATGAAGTGCAGATAGAGTAAGGTCAGAAGAGCCCCGGCTTCTCCCTATCTCTGTGGTTTTATGTAACGTTCAGGAATAAACCCGGTGCCGCCTGGGCTTGTTCATCTTTTGCATTTTTAAAAAGAAGAGGAAAAAAATTGTCTGGGAGAACCCAGTGTTAATTAACTTGTGTCTTGGTGACATGAAATAATTCTTCTCCCTGCTACATTCCTAGGCAACATGTTAATTAACTCTGTGTTAGGCAAGCCTTTCCAGCCATCCCTTAATATTTATATTATTGTTATGAAAATGGGCAGGAGAAAGCTTAAGACATTGACACCTCCTGACAGAGGAGAAAAACCTTTTTTTTTTTTTTTTTTTTTTTTTTTTTTTTTTGCTTCAGGGAACATCCTTTAACCTTGGACTAGCTTACTTCCATTCTTAACATATCTGACAGCGTCTTTTTAAAAAGGCAAGTTGGGAGAGTGAATAGATGGGAGGTCCCGTGATGGGGTTCAGGCCTTCTTCCTCCCCAGGAGAACTTCTCCTCCTCCTCCTGAGGATTGCCTACGGCCTGCCTGTTACAGTCCTTTTCAGACATTTAGCCTCAAATATTCATGAGATCCCAGTGCAAATCTGAACCCTTCTGCTGTTGCTACTGCTGGGCTGTGTTTCTGGGAACCTAACAGTAGCTGTTAATGTCAGTGCAGGGCCCCCAGAATCCCTTGTATCCCTTTCTACCAACTTTTGCGTACAATGCACCCCACCTCCCAGTGGTTTTACTTGCAACAGCCAACACCTGCATCTGTTAGGGCCAGGAGCCTGCCCACTGTCCCCGCGCCACCGGTGGGACCTTAACATTGACTGTTGAGCCATGGCTGTCACTTGCAGGAGCCCCAAAGCCTTGCAACCTTGCCTGGAGCCAGGCGGACTCTGAGAGATGCAGAAACCTAACATGCCATCTGCCCTGAGCTCCCCTCAGAGGGCCTTAGCTGCAGATTGCAACTTTGCTTGCCTTCCTCCCCTTCTACCCAGCTTCCCTTGCCTCTTCCCGGCTTCCCCTGAGAATACATCCTTGAGAATTCCTCTCCTCCGGGTCTGCTTCTGGGATATCCAGCCTAAGGTACCAATTCTTGGGGCCAGAGGTAAATGCTCAAATTAGATGTCAGGTCCTGGTTTATTTTTCCTCTTAGTAGAATCCCAGCATGCCAGAGCTGGAAGGGACCGCAGAGGCCTTTTCTTCCACTTCCCGTGCTTTACAATCCAGGACACAAAAGTCAGAAGAGAGGATGCCATTTGCTCGGGGGCACCCGGCTGGTTAGAGGGACCTGAACTTGCCTCCCAAATATTCATCCGTTGTCCCTCCCCCTCATTAACTGCCTGATGTGTATTGTAATTTACCCCCAACTTCCCTTTAATAAATGCTCTCCTTCCTTAAGGGTCACACACCCCAGGTGTTGGCTTCATGCCTGGCACACGGTTTGGTGAGTCGTTTATCTTTGCTCAGTCCCGAACTCAACTTACTGAACAGTCAGGAAACCAGAACTGGCTTTCCACTCCGAGCTCCAAGGTAGCACTCTCCTACAGCTCCACCATCTGCTACGATGGGAGAAAATGCTCTTCACCCCCGTAATGAGCTTGCTCCCAGGTGGTGCCTTGGAAACACTCAGAGATCCTCAAATGCAAAGCAGGATTCGGAGGGAAATTAGCTGAAGCTGGCTCTCACTATCACTATCAGAGTGTCTTCTTGATTTCATCTATTCTGCCCAAACGTTTCCAAATTTGCCAAATGCCCCATCTCCCCTCTGGCCTCTCAGGATGTAACAGTGGATTCTCTGCCATCCTAAGCGAGTAAGAACTTCCAATAAGAAGCTGCAATAAGAACTGTCCTAAAGGTTTTACGTGGAAGGGGCTGGCTCACATGCCTTGTCATCAGGGACCTATGAAAATGACTTCCTGTGGCAGGACGGTGCCAGATGCCAGTACACCTGACCTGTGTGAAAGCACTGCCCATGCTGGCTTAGCCTTTGACAGTGGGCGCTTTGACAACGCTCCGTTTGATCTTTCTCGTAGCCCAGTGTGGCAGATGCTGCGGTCACTGCCACTGCAGCAGCTCACAGGGGCCTGAGGTCCCACCACGGTCACGCAGTGCTCAGGGCTAGTCCTGGACGTGCATGGTTTCACTCTTGCAGGCTGACCACAAAACTTCAACCTGCCTCGGAATTGCCTGGAAGTGCTCCTTAACACACAGGCCTCCCCCCCATCCCTGAGTGTCTCAAGTGGGAGGCCTGAGAATTTGCAGTTGCTAGCGAGCCCCCAGGTGACCAGATGCTGTGGGTCCCAGGACCACAGCTCGAGAACCACCACACCGGGCTCCACCGTGTTGCCTTTCCCACCTTGACATTGAATATTGCTTGAAATAAGTGACTGAGACTTAGGGGAGTCTTGATTTCAGTGTCGAAAGAGAAGTCTCTCTGGAGATTCACGCCAGTGGGGCAGCTGAGGACCTTGACTATGGGGAGATGCTCTTTGTCTCCCAGATCTGAGACACGGTTAACTACACCCAGTGTCTTCTGTTGGATTCCCTCCGACTCCTAGAAGCTGGGGCTCCGGCGAACAGTAGGCCCATTTTAGCTTACAGAGGAGTGGAGATCAGCCCTCCCCACGGGTAGGATCGGTGGCTGTTGACATGATGGAACCTGGGAACCTCAGGAACATGCCCATTTCACTGCATTCCGGCTCAGCCCCCCTCAAAGGGCCCCCAGGGATTTACTCCAACTCTTCTTCTAGAATGAAAGTCCCCCCTGGGAGGGGACACACAGTACATGCCTAACCTCTTAATTCGAATCACTTCAGCTAAGGTACCTCTCCACAGAAGAGGGGTCCAGGGCAGCTTAAAGTGGGGAGAGCTCAGAAATGGGCAGGTTATGCCAAACACAGATGCCACGGGTTGCAGCCTCATCCCAGAGTACCCTCTTCCCCCTAGGAAAGGCTCCATGAGCCTCCTGGGACCCACCTCTTCCTTGCTTCCTGACAGGTTGGGTGTTGAGCCTCTTGTATGGAACCCATCCTCAAGCCCTTTCTTCCAGTTTTGCCTCTCCTTAGTGTTTCTTTCTGTTCTCTCCTCCCAGGCTTTTTGGCCAAGATGGTCTCTGCGCATCCTGTGACAAGCGGATCCGTGCCTACGAGATGACAATGCGGGTGAAAGACAAAGTGTATCACCTGGAATGTTTCAAATGCGCCGCCTGTCAGAAGCATTTCTGTGTGGGCGACAGATACCTCCTCATCAACTCCGACATAGTATGCGAACAGGACATCTACGAGTGGACTAAGATCAATGGAATGATCTAGGCCAGAGTCCCCCGGCCTCTCTGGGGGCAGGCATTTCGCTGAAGTCACTGTCTCCATGGGGTCTTCTTCACTCTTGGGCACTCTGGGGGTTTGAGGGTGGGATGAGGCATTTCTTAGGGGTTGGTGGACCCTCCGTGGGCACCAAGACATGGCATCCAAGTGACATAATACAAGGGACAAGACTAAATGCGACAAAATGACCAGTCTTTAGGGAGAACTTATGGACAATGGCCACAGCCTATCCGTAGTAACTGACACAATTAGTGAAGAAGAGGAGTGTTGGGGGCAGGTGGGCGGGCGCCATCATCCTACGGAGAGGGACTTGTGTAAAGAACCGTTAGGACCTTGACCCTTGAAAACTAGAGATGTGCAATTGATTTCTTTTCTTCCTGGCTTTTATGACAACCCTGCTCCAATCACTGTCCTCCACACAGGGAAGGACAGAGAGGAGAGTGGCCATCCTTTCTCCTTGGCCACCTTCCCAAGGCCTTTGGACCCAAGGGAAACTGCATGAAGACACATTTCAGTTGAGAATGGAAATTGCAACTTTTAACCAAACAATTATTTAAAGCAATGCTAATGAGTCACTGTTTTTAGACACCCTGGTTTGGAGATGAGCTGTTCCACAGATTGTTTCTATACAAATGTAAATCTAAAAACAAAAGTTGTTCAACTATTTTATTATCTTAGATTATATCAAAGTATTTGTTGTGTGTAGTCAAAAAAATAACTCCACAGACAATAAAAATGACAGACTAAAATGAAGTGTTGTTTACTTGATTATGACTCATAATTTGGGCTGGCAGGAAAATGGCTTTTTAGACTGTAAAGGAGACATAAATAAGCAATTTACTTTTAGGTCAAATAAAAACTTCCATTTATTGCTAGGGTTTATACGAGGCAGGCACGTTTCTGTATTACTAGCAATTATATAACAGGTCATCATGTAGCTCAGAGGGATGTAGAATAATTAAATTGTTATTGTAAAATGTGCATTTCACTTCAGCATTGTATGGAACGAACGGAAGGCAAGATCATTGCCTTTGGGAAACCTGTAACCTAGAAAGGACACAAATACATAAAACAGATTCCCTTTGGGAGAGAAGGTAATTACCTAGCTTGAAATGTGGCAAAGATGCTGAGCTTGACACTTCGATTTTCCAAGACGTGTGTCTCAGGGTATTTTATGACAAGTGGTTAAGAGGACCTTACTTTGAGGATTTAAAGCAGGCCATCTTGGTTTGTGCCTCCTCCTTCCAGACTCTTCAGGCCCCCATGACCTGACTCAGAGCGCCACCTGCTGGCCCTCACCTCTCCGCTGGCTACTTCAAGACCGGCCCAGGGAGAGACCAACCTAGAGGGCTGCGCTTCTCAATTGTTTCATAAAAATATTGGCGAGCACCAAGAAGTCTGAATGTGTTTAATTACCAAGACATCAGAAATACGCATCTAATACTACAGTTAATTAGCTGTGGTATTCCTTTAAAACTTCCATCACCAAAGTTTTTATTTATTTATTTATTTATTTATTTATTTATTTATTTATTTATTTATTTATTTTTCTTCTAGAGAAGAAATAATTAAATGACGATTCTTGGTCGATAAGATGCTAAAAGTGGTTGGGAAACTTCCTTAGGATGGCCTATTTAAAGGAAACCTAATTATATTGCATTAGCGACTCAGGTGGTGGTGACTTGCTGCCAGGGAGGGGATGTTTGTTCTAAACCAACAAAAGGGATGTGGTTCTCAAATTGTGGTCCTGGATCAGCATTATCAGCATCACTCGAAATGAAGTGGTTTATTGAACGTTTTTTTTAAAAAATTCAAACATTAAACTTTAGTAAAAGTTCTCAATTAGGGACACCTGGGTGGCTCAGCGGTTAAGTGCTTCCGGCCCAGGGTGTGATCTCTGGATCCTGGGATGGAGTCCCACATCAGGCTCCCTGCATGGAGCCTGTTTCTCCCTCTGCCTGTGTCTCTGCCTCTCTCAGTGTGTCTCTCATGAATAAATAGATAAAAATCTTTAAAAAATGTTATCAATTAAAAATGAAGATTCGGGGGTTCAACCCCAGACAGAATGAACCAGAAACTCCAGCGATGGGGCTCAGCTATCTGTGCTTTATCGTGCTCTAAAGATGATTCTGACTCACGCTCAAGTTTGAGAATAGCTATTCTCAAACATTCCACAGTTAGATCATGCGCTCTTAGGTTGTGAATTGTTAATATTTGACATAAAGGTTAAATCAGTAACTTTTCTACACGTAGACAAGCACTGTCTGTTCATGGCCCCTAAACTGAAAAGTTATGCATAATTTTGTCACTCAGCCAACAACTGTCATCTACCAAGTCAGTTACAATGCAATCCACCATTTTTAACCATATCAACATTAATAGCAATAACAACTATAATTATATATATTAGCTATGTAACTATCTTGTAGGCAGTTATCAGGGCAAAATAAAAATTATTCTTGCTTTGGAAATGTAAACTTTATTATTAGCACCCATTGTAATGCAACACAAAATTTAAAAATTCAGCCAATAAAGCCATCCTCAATAAAGCAATAATGAATATCTTCCATGTGTCAATGGTACGGGACATCTTGCAGAATTGTGAATGTCCAGGCAGAGTGTGACAAGTCCCCCCAAAGGACCATGTCTAACCCACAATGGACTTGAGAGGGAAAACACGTAGACAGACTTCATGAGGGACCAGCTCCTGGAGTCTACCTGTGGTCCTTGCCTGAGTGTGTAACCCGTGTGCCCTAGACCCAGAGTCAGAAAAAACAAACACCTACTCCCTTCCCTGGTCTGTGCCTTAATTCAGCATTTTGCAGGAACATTTTGCTTCCTCTCACCTCATTAATGTCTTATGTCCTGAACCAGCTTCCCTTTATTGCTGTCTCTAATAGAGCCACTGCTACTCAGGGAATATTGGAAACCTACAGAGTTAAAATAGAGCACTGGCTAGGAACTTCATCATCTCAAGACTTGGATTTGAATTACAGGGACATGATTTTATTTACTTAACTAACACATACCACTTACCATGTGCCAGGCACTATTCTAGGTGCTTTGCAAGTATTAACTCTTTTAATCCACGCAACAGCCCTAGGTGGCAGTTTCTATTTATTATCATCCACATTTTACTGACAGGGAAACTGAAGCATAGATGAGTTTAGTAATTTGCCTACCGTCCTACAGCTAATAAATGACATGAGTAGGTTGCAACTGAGGACCTTTGCCCTCTGCTCTGCTGCCTCTTTCTTAGGCAGAAACTCAAGTTTCTCATCTGCACAATAGGAAAAACTAATACTTTTCTCCCCAGGCTATTTGAAAGCATTTGAGTTCAGTCTAGCTAGAAATGTAACCAAGGCATAATAGTACAAGATTAGCACCCTAATAAAGATATGTAAAAAGTGCTATGGAAACATAGATAAGGAAATAATTAAATCAGACCAGGGGTGGCTAACTGGAGGAAAGAGGAAATCACATTTGAAATGACCCTGGACCAGGATGGAGGTGGCAAGGCAAGAGCAAAGACTCAGAGACCTTGCTTTTGCAGGGCAAGTAGGCAAGTAAGCCCAGAGTTTCCATGGTGGTGGTGCGCTTTGCCTGGAGAGGGGCTGGGGCCCAGGAGGAAATAAAGAGAGGAGATGAGGTTTTCTGCAATTTTGAGACCAAGTGACAAATCAAAATCAAACCAAGGTACCTGGGTGAAGGGGAGGAGGGGGAAGGAGGGAGCAAGATGGGCCTGGAACATCTCATTTTGCCAGAAAGCAAGGAAGTACTAAAAAAGGTGGGGGATGGAGGGAGGGATGGAGGGCCGAAATAGGAATGTCACAAGAACCAGAAGCCTGCCAGCTTGAAGGTACTATCAATGGACAAATCTGGGACAATTTGACCAACCAAATAATTAAAGACAGTAATGAGTTACAAACCACTACGGGGGAATAAGAACCTGTGCTCTCATATCAATAGTAAGTAAATGAAGAAAAGGGAAGACTTGCTCACAGCAGAACCTTGAGTGCCAACTGGTCAATGTGAAGACTGTATGGGAGTCAGAAGAATCATCATTTGCAACCATCATAGTAAGATGATAGAATCAAACAAGAATCATTAATAGTTGCTAGATTTCAACAGAGAAAGAGCAGGGTATTTGGGTGGTCCTAAAGTGCCTTCCCACATATTGCTCATTAGTTGCAAGGGGGAAAACCAGTAATTACACAGTGGAGAAATTGGATAACACCTTGTCCAGGTGATCGATAAGGGGCAGATGGACACTGTGTACCTCCAAATGTGACACTCTGTAGGGGTGGAAATGTCCCAGATTCAAGAAGGCTAAGGAAGCCTGACAACTAAATCTGATACATGGCCCTTTACTGAATCTAGTCCTGGAGGGGGGAAAAAATGCTATGAAGGACATCATTGGGCCAGTTGATAAAATCAGAATATGAAAGTATATGTTAGTTCAAAGTATTGCACAAATATTAAATTTATTCAGGTGATAACTATACTGTAGTTATGTAAAAGAATATCCTTATCATTAGGAAATACCATGGAAACATTTAAGAATACGGGGTAATGATTTATGTAACTTATTCTCAAGTGATTGAGAAATATATATGTGTGTGTTGGGGGGTAAATAAATGGTAAAGCAAATGAGGTAAATTGTTAACAGGCGAATCTACATAAAAGATATACAAGTGTAATTTTTTTAAGAGATGTTATTTATTTGTTTGAGAGAAAGAGAGTGAGTGAGCACAAGCAGGACAGTGGCAGAGGGAGAGGGAGAAGCAGGCTTCTTGCGGTGCAGGGAGCCCAACGCGAGGCTCAATCCCAAGACCCCGGGATCATAACCTGAGGCAAACACAGACGTTTAACTGACTGAGCCACCCAGGTGCCCCTAAGTGTAGTATATTTATTCTTGCAATTTTTCTATAAGTTTGATACTATATACAAATAAAAAAAAAACCTTTTTAAAAAAATTCAGGATTTAACCTTTATTTGTTTGGAGCTTTCGGTTCAATTAGGAGAGGAATAGGAGAGATAAAGAGAGGTAAAATAGATTTAAAAGTCAGTGATATACTACTATCCATTTGTCACCATTTTAATGTACTTTTGACCTTAGGAATAAAGGTCATAGGGCACCTGGGTGGCTCAGTGGTTGAGCATCTGCCTTCGGCTTAGGTCATGATCCCAGGGTCCTGGGATCGAGTCCCCATCAGGCTCCCCACAGGGAGCCTGCTTCTCCCTCTGCCTGTGTCTCTGCCTCTCTGTGTGTGTGTCTCTCGTGAATAAATAAATCAAATCTTAAAAAAGAAAGAGAAAGAAGAAAGAAAGAAAGAAAGAAAGAAAGAAAGAAAGAAAGAAGAAAGAAAGAAAAAAGAAAGAAAGAAAGAAAGAAAGAAGAAAGAAAGAAAGAAAGAAAGAAAGAAAGAAAGAAAAAGTCTTGTATCTCAAGCAAGCAATGCCAAACACACACATATAATGTGAATGATGTGTTTAGGAGGATTCACTTAGTGCCAATTTTTGAAGCAGGTTATTTCTCAAACTTCTAAAATGAGCTTACTACAAATTCTGCATTTCTTTTGTAATTAGGATCAAGATTTAATCATCTGGCTCTGAAATGTGTGTATGAAAGGACCAGGAATCTAAGCTATAATATTTTGTACATAGATCTAAGAATTGAGTTAAAAGAAGTTTCAAAGCAGTAAGGTCACTTCCGTTCTCTACCAGTGGCTATGCATTAATTCTCCCATAAAATCATCATTTCTCTGAGTTAATAGAATCTTTGAAGCTAAATCAAGTCAATTTCCATTGTCACATTGTGGAGCTTTTGAACTGCGCTCACTGAATTATCCTATTTGGTGGCTACCTTGAAGATGGCTTTGTGGTGATCTGAAGTAAACCCCCGGCAGCAGCTTCTGTGTGCCCTAGCCTTTTCACCCCACCCCATTCATTTAATTACTTAATGGCAGCTCAAAGCAAATGCCCACCATCTTAGGTATATAGTAGGCAAAACAGATATCAAGGCAATGGAATGTGATAGAAAGAACACTAAAATAGACATTAAAAATCTGATTTTGCCTCTAATTAAGGGTATGTCTTTAAGCAGACCTCAGTTTCCCCATTTGCACAATGAGGTACTTATTGTAGATTATCTCTAGGAAATTGGTATTCAAAATGTGATTTACAGACTGTTAAGTATGGATATTGGGATTAAGGGTTTGTAATAGCCAGTCTCCAAAATGCCCCCAGTGATTCTCGCTTATGTCGCTTCTTTCCACGTCAAGTAGGGCTAATCTGTCTCACCAGTAGGATGTTGCAGAAATGACAGAGTGTGGCTTCTGAGGTTAGGTCATAAAAGACTTTGTGGCTTCCACCATGCAGTCTCTTGGATCACTTGCTGTGGAGAAAACCAGCTGTGATGCCATGAAGCTGTTCAAACAGCTTCATGGGGAAAGAATACTTCAAGTTTGGGAACAAGTCAAAGATGCCTACTAGCATAACTTCTATTCAATATTGTACCAGAGCTTCTAACCAATGATGTAAAAGAGAAAAGAAATTGAAAGCATATGAATCAGAAAAGAAGCAAAATTATCTTTTCATAAACAGCATGATTATCTAAGTAGAAAATCTTTTTTAAAAAGATTTTATTTATCTATTCATGAGAGACACAGAGAGAGAGAGAGAGGCAGAGACACAGGCAGAGGGAGAAGCAGGCTCCCTGTGGGGAGCCCGATGTGGGACTCGATCCCGGGACTCCAGGATCACACCCTGGGCGGAAGGCAGGTACCAAACCGCTGAACCACCAGGGATCCCCTCTATGTAGAAAATCTGAAGAAGTCTCCAGAAAAAAGGAAGAGGAAGAGGAAGGAGAAGGAGAAGAAAAGAAAAAAATTAGAACTAAAAAATTTAGCAAGGTAACAAAATATAAAAATCAACTGTATTTACATATACTAGCAAAAAGCAATCAGAAATTGACAATAATTTTAAATGCCACTTAAAATGGTATAATAATATTAAATACTTAGGGATAGATTTAACAAAACGTCCAAACCTATACTCTGAAAACTGCCAAACATTGCTGAGAATAATTAAGGAAGACCTAAACAGATGAAGAGCAAACCATGTTCATGGACCTGAAGATTTAGTATTGTTAAGAGGTCAGCTCTCCCCAAGTTAGTATACACAATCAACACAATCCCAGTCAAGATCCCAGGAAGCTTTTTAGAGGATAGAAATTCCAAAGTAATTCTAATATTTGCATAAAATGCAAAGGATCTGAATAAAAAACAATTCTGGAAAGAAACAAAACTGGGGACTCACCTACTACCTACTCAAAACAGTGTGATATTGGTCTAAGGATAGAAAATGGAACAAAGTAGATGGTCCAGAAATAGACACACATATATGGTAAATTGATTTTTGACAAAATGCCAAGGTCATTCAATAGAGTAATTCAAATGGTGGTGTAATAATTGGAAATCAATATGCAAAAAAGAGAGAAAGAGATGTCTCAATCCTTTATGCCACACAAACTCAAAATGAATCATCAACCTACATGTAACCCATAAAAATATACAACTTATATAAGACAACATAAGAGAAAAATCTTTAAATCTTGGGTGTAGGCAATAATTATGTAAGTGTAATATCAACAGCATACATCATAAAATTTAAAAATTGATAAATTGAAGTTTACTGACATTTAAAATTTTTGGTCTTCCAAAGATCCCACTAAGAAAATGAAAAGGCAAGGTACAGACTGGGAGAAAATACTTGCGAAACATGAATCTAATAAAGGACTTGTATTCTGAATATGTAAAGAACTCTAACAACTCAACAATAAAGGACAACTCCATGAAAATTGGAAAAAGATTTGAAAAGACACTCGCCAAAGAAGATATACAATGGAAGACGACTCAGCAATAAGTAGTTACTGATCTACGCAACGTGAATAGACCTCAAAGGTATTTATTTATTCTTTCAAAAGCTTTGCTTTCAGTGAGAGAACCAAACACACCAATGGATTGATAAACTTTTATCCATTCACTGTCTCTTCGTGACTGCCCAATGTACTTCTGTTACAGAAATAAGATAGGGGTGCCTGGGTGGCTCAGTGCGTTAAGCCTCCAACTCTTGATTTCCAGTCAGGTCATGATCTCTAGGGTTGTGAGATTGAGCCCCCGATCAGGCTCTGTTCTCAGCGTGGATCCTGTTTGGGATTCTCTCTCCCTCTCCTTTTCCACCTCTGCCCCCCGCTATGCTCTCTATCTCTCAGTAAATAAAATTATTTTTTAAAAAGAAACAAGATATATTTTAAATTATTTCTTACAATTTCAAAATTGGAACAACACTTCTCACCTACATCCATCACAAGGCTGTTGTGAAAATAAATAATGCATTAGAACAGTTAACCTGTCACATAGTAAATGCTACATAAATGGCTGCAATTATTATTTACATATTCGCATTCTGAGAACTAATCATTAAATTAATAGAATGATACATTTGCCAAATTCATCTTAAAGGATTATGATCTTTGTAGGAAATCTGGAGTGAAGATACCTGGGAACTGCCCATCCTCCTATTAGTAGTAAGTGGTCCAATGAGATCATAGGATCAGGGAACCGGGGACCTGGAGGGAAAGACAAACACTTTCCTTTTCCAAATGGAGAAAAGGAAATCCAGAGAAAGAATCCCACAATAGCAAATCTAAAATCTCGACCAGCAGCTCACAGCCCCTGTCTGGGGTCTGGGGGGCTCTTCTCCAGAATGCTCTGCCCTGGGTAAAAAGGCTTTTTTTAAAAAGTGCTTCAGAAAAGCCAAACACGCTACACACAAGAGGTGGTGTGAGCACTATATTGGGGCAGATAAAGTCGGAACCTGTGTATCAGTTCCCCCAACAGAAATGACAACCGGCACAAGCAAGATGCCTTGTGATTTGGAAGGGAACAGGCCCCAGCTCACTAGATCTCCTGTTATTTCTGGCGGAATCCTCCCAGCTATTATACCTTGGAAAGATATTAACGTGTTCAGCCAACAAAGACAAATTCAAAAGAGGCAGCAGCAAGTTCTGCTGTGGGCTGCCCTGCCACCCGATATTCAAATGCGCTCCTCGGAGCTGTGTCTAATGTCAGCATCATTTTTTTTTGAAAGAGACATCCGTTTCAGTCAAGGCTTTTATTTCACTTTCCCCATCCTTCAGTGCCTGGACTAGGGGGGGAGGGAGAGAAAAAAAAAGAATTATCGGCTACACGACTTTTTAATTTAATGCCCTTGAGTAAGGGCAACCGCGATGAGGCAGGATGGAGATTTCAGGGAGGACGGCCGATAGAGAGCGGTTGTTAGTGCACCATCTTCCATGAATATGGGTTGCAGCAGCTGTCTCGGCCATCATTCTGTCAAGGTAATGCCTTGCTTCCCCATTGTCATTGTATCTCAGAATCAAATTATTTGAATTCCAGACACATCGACAGCACACTGAAGGGCCCCTGCCAATTTTTGCAGCTCGCTTGGAAAACAGCATCATGAAGCATTACTCATTTATACGACTCCCAGGCTCCTGTTGTAAATTCAGCGTGCAGGACTGCCTCCAGGTGCGGCCCTTCAGCTTAGCTGTCTAATCCTGTAACCCTTTACCACCAACTCTTTCCCATCAAGGTGTGAAAAAAAAAATATGTCCCCAGGGCCAGGTCTTCTACCTCTTGAGCTTCTGTTGGTGCAGACGGAGTCAAGGCTGCCAGCCTAGAGTCAGGTCAGGCCTAGGGGTGCAAGCCCCCAAGCACAGCACAATGACCTGTCCCCACAGCTGCCTTTCCAGCGTTTTCATACAAATGAAATCTGGCTAAAGTGAACAACTGTCCCAGAATAGTGAAGCAGCCCATGGTGCCTCATCTCTTGTTGGAACAGGAGGGAGCCATTAGCATGGGTGCTTTTTGAAGAACTTTCATTTGTGACCTAGGAAAAAATCTCACAACAGAAATTTAAAAATATATAATTTGTGTAATTCTAAATCTTATATATGTTTCACACATGCCTGCAGATACCTACATGCATATGTAGATATGCATACATATGTACAGGTAGGTGTACACACCCACCTGCACATACATAGTTAACACGAAGAAAATACATCAAAGTTAATGGTGATTATTTTGGTTTTTTTTTCTTCTTTATCTTTTCCTATAGTTTCTAAAAGAAATAGGCATTGTTTTTCCATTCAGGAAAATAAATGCTGTTTATCGAGAACATTTCATCAAGGGTGTTTTTTAAACAAAAGGACTGTTGCCAAAAAGGTTCACTACACAGTCAGCCCCCAAGCCCCCTGTGTAGAAGAGTTCCCATGAGGGGGGCTTTGGAGGCTGGTCTGGGGTTCTAGTTAAGAAACTGTGTCCTGGTTAGCCCCTGTGGTGCAGCAGTTCAGCGCCGCCTGCAGCCCAGGGTGTGATCCTGGGGATCCGGGATCAAATCCCACATCAGGCTCCTTGCATGGAGCCTGCTTCTCCCTCTGCCTGTGTCTCTGCCTCTCTCTCTCTCTCTCTCTCTCTCTCTGTGTCTCTCATGAATAAATAAATAAAATCTTTAAAAAAAAAAAAAAGAAGCTGTGTCCTGCAGGACCAAAAAGAACCATATTATCCCAGCCCAATTCTCTCCTTTGAACTGACCCATACAGAGAAAGAAGTGAAAGCAGAGGAGAAAGAGGAAGAGAGAGGCAAAGGATGAGTCACTCGCATGGCCTGTGTCTGGAGTATGATCTGCTGGAAAGGGAATTGAGACACCTGATTTCTGGAGCTGCCCGAGGCCCTGGACGAGCTTTCCATTCCAGGAGTCTATGTCATGTAGGCTCCCAGTTCCTATTTTTCCCATAAGGTCTTGGTGATTGGTCTTCCTGGGTGTCTGGGAGACAGACTCATGGCCAAGAATCCTGTTTTCCTTAGTACCATGGGTATCCTTGTAACCATCCATGTGGGGGCCAGATTATAACTTGATTCCTGTAATTGCATAAGACAGGAATCTCATGCTACCAAAACCTTGAGACCAGGCAAATGGGTTTCACAGGTCATTTGATTTCTTATGAAGGACACTTCCCAAAGCAGAGCCGCCATAAGCCCTATAGCATTTTATACAAGTTTGAAAAAGCTACCCCTTCTTCAAGTTAAAAAACATTATATTAAGGGGCACCTGGCTGACTCAGTCAGTAGAGCATGCGACTCTTGATCTCAGGGTAGTGAGGTCAAGCCCCATGCTGGAGGTAGAGTTCACTTTAAAAAAAAAGTTATATTAATTATTTCTTAACAATAACAATTACTAAAGAGAAAGTTAGAGTGGGGAAAAATTAGAGAGGAAGACAAACCATGGGAGACTCCTAACACTGGGAAACAAAGGGTTGTGGAAGGGGAGGAGGATGGGGGGATGCGCACTAGGAGGGCACTAGGATGGCACTTGATGGGATGAACACTGGGTGTTATACTATTCGTTGGCAAATTGAATTTAAATAAAAATTTTCTTAAAAATAAAGAGAAAGTTATTTTATATAAATTACACAAGTAAATGATTCATCTTAAAATAATGGAAAATTCAAATGTTTATAATATCAGAAGCTTAAGTCACTTGGATCTAATAATTTGTCATAAAATAGACATCTTGCCTTGGAAGAAATCATTGTTTGTGACAGTTCCAATGATTACTTTTTTAATAGCTCATATTTTATAGAAATGATCATCAGATTAGTAGTCTTTCTTATAGCAATGTGGGCTTCCTGTTGGCTTTAACATATTTAATTTTGAGATGCCACATTCTTCACTGATATTGATATTGGCAAAATTAATTGTACCTTGAAAATTTCAGTTATTTGGAAAGGATCCAGTAAATTATTGTCACAAAAACATTGCGATATTTTGGAGGTAGTAGATTTGAAGAAGATAATTTTAGATTGTTAGTTTTTTATACATTGATGAAGAATGTCGAAAGCTCTTTAAAATGCTCATCAGTCAATTTTATTTATACATTTTCACTGAGCTTTGCTACTTCATACTGACAGTAATTCTCCAAATCAAAGGATATATCTAGACCCTTGCTACTCCAAGCACTTGGGATTAGGGCATCACCATGAGCTTGTTAGGAACACAGAATCTAAGGTCCTACACCAGAACTACTGAATCAGAATTTGCATGTTCATAAAATCCCCAAGCGCTCTGTATGCACCTGAAAGTTTGAGAAGTACTGATTTAGGATTCTGAAAAAAAAAAAACAAAAAACAAAACAACAACAAAAAAAACATGATATTCTTTCAGGATTATAAGCCTTTCTTTTTCTTTTCTTTTTTTTTTTTTAAGCCTTTCTTTTCAGATAATGTTATAGTCACCAATATAGAAAAAGAAAAGAAACAGATTTCGGATCACAGGAAATAATGGCAATAACATTTGAAATGAATCTTCCTCCCCTCTGTGATATTTTTACATTGGAGAAGTTGGGGTCAATGTGAAGAAATTGCAATTTATTTAGTATCAATAATATCTGTATTTATCATAAATTAACTTTTCTTGAACAATTTCCTTAGCTCATTATATGCTTTCAAGGGAATGATATTTATTGACTTTGGGTTCCTGTCTAACTTTGCTTATGTAGTAAGTAGTTTCCCCTTATCCACAGGGAGATATGTTCCAAGACCCTCCCCAGTGGATGTATATAATACTATATACATTAGTATTCAGTACTGAATACTATAGTACTGAACTCTATATACATTATGTTTTTTCCTATACATACATACTTATGATAAAGTTTAATTTATTAGTTACGCACAGTTAAGAGATTAATAACAATAACTAATAATAAAGTAGAGCAATTATAACATTATACTATAATAAAAGTTATGTGACTATGGTCCTCTCCCTCTAAATATCTTACCGTACTGGACTCACCCTTCTTGTCATGATGTGAGATGATAAAATGCCTAGTGATGAGATGAAGTGAAGGGAATGACATAGGTGTTGATACAGAGTTGGGCTACTGTTGACCTGGTGACGAGTCGGTAGCATCATTTGCTTCCAGATCACAGTTGACTATGGGTTACTGAAATACAAAAAGGAAAGGTTAAGGAGGGGCTACTGTAAGGTTAATCTTATCTTTACTCCAAATTAGTCTTGAGCAATGCATCTTAAAGAGGATATTTTCAAAAGCACACTTTTGACTTATATTTTTAGAATCTGTGTTTTTATTCATATTATCAATATGCGCTGCATACTCCCCCTAATTAAGTTTTAGTAGCAAAATGGCATCTACTCAATTTTCCCATCTCATATTCAACAATGATTTTAAATTTTATGTTCCGTAAATGCATATTCTATATACTTCAGCATTTGGTTGAGGCAAAAAGTAGTTATATAATTTCGTGGATGATATAAAAAATTCAGTGCTGTCAAAATAGATTTTTTGCTGCATCATTTAATACCAAATGTAAAGAAGATGCAAAACAAAAAATACTGAATGCCCTAGATAATACTGAGGATCTTCTGTAGTGACCCATTGTGTTCATTATGCATACTTATGGCATTGCTGTATCCAATTTCTCTTTGGAATCATGTTTTATAAGTAGTCTTCTGAAAATACACATATGCTTCCTTTTGTCATCTCATTACTCGATAACTCCTTTGTCCAAATATTCGTATATTTACTTTGTGGAAGTCCACAAATATGATCACATTATCTGTTCTACATGGCTTATGCCAAAGGTTGTATCTAAAATAATCAAGTAATATTTGCATTTCATACCTTTTCCAAAAGTAATTTATTCACTGCACTTACCATAATTTTATTTATTTGGTTTCATGTTTCATGCCCTAAAAATGTGTGACACTATTTGCTAATCAACGTGCCCTTACCTTACTGAATTTTGTACCATTTCTGCCAAAAGAAGACAATTCCTGTCATTGGATTTGTAGCTTCCTGGATAATCTTCTCCCTAGATGTTGCCCTGCCAAAAGTATGTGCTTCCAGTGTGGTTTCTCATTTGCATGGTTATCTTTGTCTGCATCTCTCTCACCATACTATCTCTCAAATCATATTTCGACTTTGAATTCTAACACCTTTATTGAAATGCATTTTACATTCCATTCATTAGTAATATGCGATATACACTGCCAATTCTTGCACACATTTTCATTCCTCAGTTGACCTTTTTCCTCATCTCTGAAGAATTCGCAACACAGAAATCATTGAGCTAGAATCATAAGGAGTTTTCGATCATTAGTTACAATTTGTAAATAATTTCTGAAAACCTCCTACCGGTGCTAATGATAGTTCAATTAGACAAAATGTGGTGAAAACTTGATGAAATTTAATGAAAATAAATGTAAATGAACAATTAAGTTTCTCATATAAGACAAATTTTAAGCAGATTGTTGTTAATATTCAAATCGTTAAAGAATTCATATTACATAGCCAGGTACCTGGATAGGCAATATCCTATTGAGTGTTTTCTTTTTCCCTTCTACTTTTCCTCAAAATTAATTGAGGAAATTGGCATAAATATCGCTTATCATAAATGCTGATGGTAAATTCACATCCAAATCTGGAAAATTCATTGCCCCCACCCCCGTTCATCTTTTTCAAAAATGTATTCAATGATCTAAATTATTGTTTGTCATTTTCTTCTGTTTTCCGATTCTGAAACTAATTTTTATTTTTTTATTTTTTATTTTTTTGAAACTAATTTTTAAAACTCCTTCATAGTGTCTGCGCAACAAATCAATAATGAGCATTTTATTTTGGAACTTACATGCATGTAACACACAAAATTTCTAAGTAGCAAGCTGCTAAATACTATCAAGTGTTAATATTCTTACTAACAGAATATCCATAATACCAAGCAACTGCTATTATGTAATCACCAGATCGTTAAATAGTAATTTCTAACTTAGGTGCATATAATTTATTTTGTGGATTATTTGAGCATACGTAGTTTGATGGTGATTCATATAGTAATGAAAGGCTTTATAGATTTACACTGGGAACCCAGCAATACCGTTTGAGTACAGCAAATAAACAGCAGATGATGTGATGCAATGTGAAACACTAAATTAGCTGGTGTACTAATAACAATGGGGTTTGTTTTTAAATACTCACCTAGCAGCATATCAATTTAAAAAGCAGTTTCTTGTTTAGAAGCAGAAATATTTTCAAATGACATTAAATCTGTTGTTGGTTTTGATCACTGACTCATTTTTGTTTTGTGCAGGGAAGCAGAACAAAGTATATTAATCCTCTTAAAACAAGACACTTACTGCCATCTGCCGGGAAGTTGTAATAAACATACAAGTCACTTATCTTGGTGATAAGCAATATTAATAAACACACAAACATTTTCAGAATAATAAAGACGTCGGTTTTGAATGGCGCCCCCCCCCCCCCCCCATGAGGAGTGCACGTGTGCTGCCCAACCATCATACTCCTATGTGGCTCCCCCAATACCTACTCCAACTAGATTTTATTCTCCTTCCTTTCAGGTTCCTGCCAAAGGGAAAAATTTAAATTGTAAAAACATTCTTGGGGCCCAACCTAGTGTTGTTTTTTCATATTGTGGGTTGAAAAACACAGGAGGGGGATACAACCTACAATTTGACTTCTACAGAATGGCCCCTCACTCTAGCAAGTCGAACTACGAGTTTGGGATTTTCATTACTAGCCCTGGGACAGAGGGCAGAGCTGTAATTGGTCTCCCTGTGGCTAAAACTGCTGACCCTGCAGGGAGTGGGAAGGGAGGAGGGGCTGAGCCCAGGCAAAACATCAAAGGGAAAAACCTCTTCTTAAAATTAGGGATGAGCCAGCAGGATCCCTAAATAAAAGAACTTTCTGTGGGGGTGAAGGTGGGGAGGGCGCTTTACACGTATTAGTTATTTCTTCAATGCAAACTCACAAGCATCTTGCTAGAAAAGGGTAAGAGCACCTCTGGCATGCTTTGCTTAGAAACAATGGTCATGAATTCATGAATATTTACTATTCTCTGAAGAAGACAAATTGCTAAATGACAGGGTGATAAGAAACCCCTGTTATACAATCCTATGCCCTTAAAGTAAAATATTGAGTGAATCTATGTTCCTTGCAACTCAAACAGAATTTATTTATTTTTTTTAATTTATTTTTTTTAAACAGAAGAATTTAATATTATCAGTAACTAATATAGGGCAGGAAGAAGCCCCGGGACCTGGCTCATAATGAGCATTTATTTGCTGAATGAGTAAGAAAAGTTCTACCCCCAAATTACCCAAAATGGGCCAAGTGAACACAGAGCATGCGGAATTGGGGGACATGATGTGAGGAAGGGATTCCAGGAGGAGGCTTTAACCGAGTTAGGTCTTGACAAGGAGGCAGAGTGTTAGCCGGTGGAGATAAGAGAAAAGGCATTCCAGGCAGAGAAAAGAGCAGCAGAGGAGAGGCAGGAGCACCAGGAGGGCATCCAGGACAGGAGGGAACATCAGGAGAGCACGGTGACAGTGTCCTGTGAGAAAGCAGTGTCTCAAAGGGACCACTGCATCTGGTGACCTTTGAGGGTGGGCATGAAGGCCAGAGTGCAAGGGAGGAGGAAGGGGAGGATTGCGTGGTAGAGAAGGGAAGGGAGGGATTAGAGGAGGAAGTTAATTAAGCTACCCTCCCTCTTCTGTTAAGTTTTTATTGTACATATATATATGTGTGTGTGTATAAACATTTTTATAAAACACTTCCTGCTGTTATATATACATCAATCATATGTATGTCTATATACAGCAAAGTGTACATAGCATACAGGTCGGCAAAAATAACAAAATAGCAAACCCCCCCCCCTTTTTTTTTAAGAAGTAAAAAGGAGAAATAAAATGGGAGCTTGAGTGGTAGGGTCAATGGAAAGGGATATTTTAGGCTAAAGGAGCATTATCTTTGCACCAAGGGGAACCAGCTAAGAGGGAGAGATTTGATATATAAGAGGAAGAGGGTGCTAATAGACATGAAGGGCGTAGGCTCAAGTTAATGGATGTAGTTGATACTGAAAGTAGAAAAGAGGGCAGCCCTGGTGGCTCAGCGATTTAGCGCCGCCTGCAGCCCAGGGCATGATCCTGGAGACCTGGGATCCAGTCCCACGTCAGGCTCCCTGTGTGGAGCCTGCTCCTCCCTCTGCCTGTGTCTCTGCCTCTCTCTCTGTGTCTCTCATGAATAAATAAAATCTTAAAAAAAAAAAAAAAAGAAAGTAGAGAAGAAAACTTCACTCTGGGGCAGCAAGACAGAGGCAGAGGATCTGGTTGGGTGTGTGGCCCTGGTGCCAGACAGTCCTGGGTTCCGTCTCAGGATCTGCCACATACATGGACAGTTCAAGGTTACTCTGACTCCTTTTCTAAACTTAAGTCATCAGTATAACAAATATAACAGCAACAAAAATAGCAGTGACCCCAGGTGGAATCTAATATACCTAGGACCTGGGGCGCCTGGGCGGCTCAGCAGTTGAGCATCTGTCTGCCTTTGGCTCAGGTCCTGATCCCAGGGTCCTGGGATCGAATCTTGCATCAGGCCCCCCAAAAGCACCCTGCTTCTCCCCCTGCCTGTGTCTCTGCCTCTCTTTTTGTGTCTCTCATAAATAAAGATCTTTAAAAATAAATAAATAAATAAATAAATAAATAAATAAATAAATAATAAACCTAGGACCTGATTTCAAATTCGCCTCAGCCAAGCTCTCTAGACTTCTACCCTGACCTTTACCCTGCTCTATTACCTCAGGCCCACTTCAGGTTACCCTCAGAATCTCAGGAAGCATTGTGCCAGCCTCTGGAATCCCAAAAGGTATTTTAAAGTCAAGTCAGTCTGATGTTCTAGGGATAGAGGCTGAAATCCTAGCACTTAGTGGGTGGGACCTTGGCTTCTGGGACCTCTGAAGATTATACTCACTAATGAGTGATGCTGGAGGGAGATGACGGCCGCACTCAGCTGGTCCAAAGACAGAACCCCTCATCCACATTGTGATAACCAGAGCAGAACATGGCCAGCCAAACTTCCTTTTTTTTTTTTAAGATTTTATTTATTTATTCATGAGAGACACACAGAGAAAGGCAGAGACACAGGCAGAGGGAGAAGCAGGCTCCCTGTGGAGAGACTGATGAGGGACTTGATCCCAGGATCCCAGGATCACAACCTGAGCCAAAAGCAGATGCTCAACCATGGAGCCACCCAGGCATTCCACCAAACTTCCTTTCTAAGGCCCACACCAACTTTTTCTTCCAGGGGTCCATGTTTCGCAAAGAGAGAGGATTGGGGTAAGAATGTCTTTGACTTCATCAAATAGTCCCTGTTGGCCCTGATCTTGCCTGAAAAGCTCTTTCCCTAAAGGAACTGGTGTTCCATGGCTAGGACAGACTCTCAGATGAGGCTGGGCCCATCTGGGGCTCTAACCCATGGGGAGTGAGAGAACACTGGATAGAAAGTGAACCTAAAGAGTCATCTCTGCAACAGAATCAAAGCCAGCCTCTCTAAGGTGGGAACTGAAGGACAAACCTGTAGGAGGAAGGCCAGACCAGGAGCAGACCCTGGGTGGCCACAGATTTGCCTTTTCTTTGGGCAACCAACCACTTCCTGGTTTTCCTGATGACGTTCTGGCTACACAGGGGCCCTGCTCGGCTTACTACTCTCCTAATTCCTTGTAAGTCATCTGAGACAAGACTGGAAAGTTCAAACAGGACCTTAGCGAATGCTGGAGTAAGATAGCAACTGGAAGCAACATGATCTATAAATAGATCCACAAAGTTACAGAGATCACAGACTCCAGAGAGGAGGTGAAATTTGCTTCAAGATCTCTGGAATCTGCGTGAAGTTTCTGCTGCCTCAGTCAAATCCAAAAGTAAGAGGGACGCCTGGGTGGCTCAGTGGTTGAGTATCTGCCTTCAGCTCAGGTCATGATCCTGGGGTCCTGGGATCCAGTTCCCGCATTGCCATCCCCGCGGGGAGCCTGCTTCTCCCTCTGCCTATGTCTCTCATGAATAAATAAATAAAATAATAATAATAATAATAATAAGAAGAAGAAGAAGAAGAAGAAGAAGAAGAAGAAAAGAGGAGGGGAGGAGAGGAAGAAGGAGGAGAAGAGGAAGAAGGAAGAAACCCAGCAGAGAAACAGCAGGGTGCCCTGGTTAAGTTACAGACCCCAGAGCCAGATGGCCTGGGTTCATGTTCCAGCTCTGATGGCTGTGTGACCTTTGGCAAAGATCTAGTCCCTGGCAGCCTCAGTTTCCCCATCTTAAAAACAATGTACTAGTGCCTCTGCATAGAGTTTTTATGGAGATTAAGTTAATCTGTGTGAAGCACTTAGGACTGTCTGTCTCATTGCAGGTGTTAAGCATGGAATTTTATTATCCTTATTATGATAAGGATATGGTCTCTGTGACTAAGGGAAGAGAAGAAATGGAGCCCACCAGGTAGACAGGCAAGGCGACAGGAATGAGCCCCAGGAGGTGGTGGCTACCAAGGATGGAGGAATGAGAGAAAAATGAAATCCGGGGTGGGATGAGGGTGGGTTAGAGGAGACATTCAGGTAAACATGGCTGAGATGGGAAACCCGGTAAGAGACCCACACTCCCCAGAGCCTGGCTGTCCTCTAGACTCTCCATCCTTCCCACGGGCTGAGACACCCTGGGGGCTACGGGGCTAATGAGCTGCCCCGGCCTGTGTCCTCCCTTCTGGCTGCTTGGACTCCGGAGTCCCCTGTCCAAACTGCAGGAACCCACTGGCAGGCTCTGCCTTCTTGGGGCCGCCTCATCTGCAGGAGGCAGAGGCCTCCGGGTGAGCACACCCCTAGGCTCCCAGGTGGCCAAGGGGCAGCTATTTGCAAGAGGGTGAGGACAGAGCTTAAAGGCCTGGGGGGGGGGGGAGGCTCCTGGGGGTGGATGGAGCTGGGGCTGGGGGTGAGGGGTCCCTGAGGATGGGGGGGGGTCTCAGTGCAGGGAGAATAGGCCTCCCCCTCCCTCTGGGATCTTCCTGATAACCGTCGCGCTGGTGCTCCTTCCAGGGAAGGAACCACCGGGCCCAGGGGCGCCGCGAAACCGGGCCGGGGTCTTTTGGGCAGAGCTGGGAAGCCCAGGGAAGTGACAGCGGGAAACCAGACTCCAGGCAACCTGATTTCGGGGCGCAGGTGTCGGCGGGGCGGGGCGTCGGGGCCAGGGGGTTGGGGGGTGGGAGGCCCCGCTGCAGCACCCAGCCCGCCCCAGCGCAGGAAGGCCAGCCCCCCATTACCCCCACCCCGCCCTCCCATCCCCCTATCCCCCCACCCCTACCCCTGGCGGCCTGGTCTCCCAGCGCGGACAGCGCCCCCTGCCGGACGTCGCCCGTCCCTTCGTCCCCGCGAAGGGTGCAGGGGAGAGGGGGGCGCAGGGCAGGCTCGATACCCGAGGGGGCCCCGGGAGCGGGATGGGGCCACCGCACGGTGCCCAGGAGCGGGACTCGAGGCTGGGGAGCAGCTGGTCCTGTCCCCCTCCCCTTGCTGCCCGCGCGGGGTCTCCGGCTGCTCTCCAGGCGCCTGCCCGGGACCTGGCGGGATCCTGGGCGCCGGGGTCCCCCTGGCTGCGGCTCGGGGATGCTCTACCCCAGCCGAGGGCGCGGGATCCTGGGATCCGGGGTCCCCCCGGCTGCGGCTCGGGGATGCTCTACCCCAGCCGAGGGCGCGGGATCCTGGGATCCGGGGTCCCCCCGGCTGCGGCTCGGGGATGCTCCACCCCAGCGGAGGGCGCGGGATCCTGGGATCCAGGGTCCCCCTGGCTGCGGCTCGGGGATGCTCCACCCCAGCGGAGGGCGCGGGATCCTGGGATCCGGGGTCCCCCCGGCTGCGGCTGGGGGATGCTCCACCCCAGCGGAGGGCGCGGGATCCAGCCCCGCCGCGCCGCGGGGACCCCGCGCTCCCAGGTGAACGCAGGGAAGGACTAGCTCTCTGCAAGAGGCAGCGTTTGGGCACCGGGCAAACCCCAGCCCTGCCCCAGCCTGACCCCGAGGGCCTAGACACAGGCTCTGGGGGGGCCCTCGGCGCCGCGGGGTGCCCAGGAGCAGGCGCGGTGCGTCCAGCGGGGGGCGCGCTCCCTCCTCGGGCTGCGGGCTCGCACCTGCCCCCGCCGCGCTGAGGTCGCCGCTGAAGTCTCCGAGCCCTGGTTTGGTAATGATGATGGAAGAGACGGTTAATAACAGTTATTAATAATAGTATACAGCGGCTCCACGTTGTCGAGAGTTTGTGGTTAGCCAAAGCCCCTACCGAACACCAACACTAATTTTCTCACGGAACCCTTAAAATATCGCTGTGAGATTTAGTGTGGGACTTTGAGAATTTTTTTATTACCCATATAACATTTATATATAATGTAACTTATTAATTGTTGTATAACCTGTAATAATATATACATTTGGCTGGCTGGTGCTTCCTAAGGACCTTGGAAACCCCCTGCTTAGAGCTCAGCTTCCCGTTGTGCCACTTGGGAAGGCAGCGAGGTGGAGTGGAAAGAACTTTGGGGCAGAGGGACCCGGTCGGTTAGCCCCTCTGATACTCAGTTTCAACGCCTTTCAAATATATACAGGTTCTAACTTTACCAAGGTTTTAAGATTGTATTTATTTATTCATAAGAGACAGAGAGAGAGAGAGGCAGAGACATAGGCAGAGAGAGAAGGAGCCTGATGCGGGACTGATCCCAGGACCCCGAGATCATGACCTGAGCCAAAGGCAAATGCTTTCAAATGTGGTGAGTGTGGCTCCAATCTGAATCCGGGAGCTATTTTTTAATTTCCTTCTTTTTTTTTTTTTTAATTTCTTTTTTTTTTTTAATTTTTTTTTTTCTTTATTTATGATAGTCACAGAGAGAGAGAGAAGCAGAGACACAGGCGGAGGGAGAAGCAGGCTCCATGCACCGGGAGCCCGATGTGGGATTCGATCCCGGGTCTCCAGGATCGCGCCCTGGGCCAAAGGCAGGCGCCAAACCACTGCGCCACCCAGGGATCCCTTTAATTTCCTTCTTAAAAGGCCTGGTTTTGGTGCCAAGGCTGCTCTGGTTAAGATCTCCTCTCCTTCATCCTCGGCGCTGGACATGGGTGCAGCCTCTATCACCTTGCCCTTCTTGCTTACTAAACACAGGGCTAACCTACATCCCCTTCTTTCATTGCCTTTCCCTCCCCCCCAAATGAAATTATATCAGTCTGGGACCAGACCATTCAGGAGAGAGAAACCGTGCAATAATCTGAACAGAGGATGTTTAATATAAAGAATCACTAACTCTCACCTGGGTTTGAGTATGATTGGCCAGTAAGAACTAAAGGGAAGTCTGAAGGAAAAAAGAAGAGCAGGTTTAAGAAGCAGCCACTACCCCCTGGGGCTGGGATAGACAGTACCCTCTCATCTCCCTCCTGGCATGACTGTGGCTTACTGGGTGGCAGAGAAATTGCTGGGGTGCTGCAAATCTGCCATCTGGAACTTGCTAGAAATCTGCCCACTGGGGGTGCCAGGGAAAGCTGGCATGGGGAGGTGTCAACTATACTGTTCTCTAGTGATGTTAGAAACCATCTCAAAAGTATGCGTGAAAGCATCAGGCGAGTGCCATATACTTAGCCCTGAGAATCAAGCGTCACTAGAATGCAGCTTTCTACTAGCATCTTCTTTGGTAAAGTTAGAACCTGTATGTATATTTTTAAGATTGTATTTATTTATTCATAAGAGACAGAGAGAGGCAGAGACATAGGCAGAGGGAGAAGGAGCCCGATGCGAGACTCGATCCCAGGACCCAGGGATCATGACCTGAGCCAAAGGCAGATGCTCAACCCCTGAGCCACCCAGGCACCCCTCCACATGCGTTTGAATCCAAAGAGTTAGGTAAGACCAGGCCGACTCGCCGGGGATGGCAAGACTAGCCAGGGGTGCTGCTGGGGAAGCTGGAAGTTAAACTGAGCCTCTTTAGGATTCAGTCCCGTCCCCCCACCTCTCCTAGAGGGAAGCAGGCAGGGTAAGCACTCACAGCCTGTGGAGTCTGTTGTTGACTCCACCAAAGCAGACAAACCAACCTAGCACCCCATGCTGATGATGTATTTGTGGAGTGAGGTACTGGGCAAAAATGCCAGCCGGGGTGTGTTCGGAGTTCCCACAACACCACATACGCAGAGGCTGATCGGTTATCACTGCTTCCCCAGTCATGTTACCTTTCAGCACACAAAGGAGTCCGTATATGTGAGTTGATGAAATAAGAGATGCTGAAGACCCTGGGTTTTTTGGCTTCCCCCGCCCCCCGACCAGCACCCCTACATTCACAGGGATGAGAAGCCAGTAGTGCTGATCTCAGAGACTCACCTTAATGTGCTCATCTCCCAGCGGCAGGGGGCTGATCAGGGAAGCACAGGAGGGGCCGCTGACCACCAGGGCTCAGCCCTTCACCTTTGTTTCCTGAGGAACTGGATCACTGGGTTTCACACCGGGAACTGCGAGTGCCCAGCTTCCACCCTGTGGAGCCCTGGGCCTGCACCAGCATCGGAGAAGTGCTAGGGCAACTTTCCCATTGCAGCTGTTTCAAAATCATTTTCTCTAGATGATGAATTATATCAAATAGAGAACACACGAGAAACAATAGCCAGATTTAACCAGTGTTGATATTTTGAGACATTTGCCTCAGAATTCTCTTTCTCTCAGAAATACAGCACCACAGCTATGTCTGTTCCTAAGAGCTGTATGTGCTCCTGTGAGGAAACCACTCTAACGGAGTTGGTACCTGACTCCCATGTGTATTGCACTTTTCTATACAGATGTGAGGCCAACAGAAATATGTCATATGGCTTTCTGTGTTTTAATTTTCATAAGGGGCATCATAGCATCATAGCATCACACTGTACGCATCCCCTTCAGAGTCTCCTCTTAATGAACCATGGGCTCCTTTACTTGTCTGGATATCTGTTCCTGAAGCTTTGCAAAGATGAGCGTGAGAGAAGAGTATGGTAAAGGACCAGGTTGGTGACTTACTGCAGGGGGAAAAATTTTTTTGTCCTCAAGTGCATTTTTAAAAAGATTTTATTTATTTATTTGAGAGAGAGAGATCACAGCAGGAGGGAAGGGCAGAGGGAGAAGCAGACTCCCCACTGAGCAGGGAGCCTGATGCAGGACTTGATCCCGGGACCCTGGGATCATGACCTGGGCCAAAGGCAGACACCCAACGGATTGAGCCATCCAGGTGCCCCCTCAAGAGCATTTTGAATGGCAGATGCCTGGGAGTAAGCTCTTATTGTCCATGTCTATTGTCCACAGTCCAGGTGGATTTTGTGAGATGCCATGCAGCCCAGAACAGCCTAGAAGGGACCAATCTCATCCTTTTATCGAGAAGAAACAGACCCCGAGAGGAGAAGTCACAAATCAGTCATCCAAAAAAGAAGAACTCTCACCCATTTATTAAGCAATTTAGTAATGCAGGTACCTGGAAAGCCTCAGGGGGTCAAAAGAAGGGCATTTCTATCCTTTTGCACTTACATTCTAGTGGACAGAAATACATAGTAAACTAAAAATATAAATCACTTAATATTCAAAGGGTTAAGTGCTATGGAAAAAAGAGAAAGAAGATCAGATTTAGGGGCTATGGGCCTGTAGGTGGGGAGGGGAACAGGTTGCAGAATTAAACAATATGATCAAGGTGAACTTCATTGACATGATAGGATCTGAGCAAAGGCTAAAGGAAGTGAGGAAGAGAATATTCCAGGTGAAAGGACACCAGAGCAAAGGCCCTAAGGCAGGAATTCACTGGCAAGTTGTAGGGACAGCAAGGAGGCCACTGTGGCTGGGATGGAATACCTGAGAGATTGAGTGAGTGAGGGAGGGACTAGGTGGGGAGGGGCTGAAATGTTAGTGAGGGACCAGATCATGTAGGGTCTTGTAAGCCTGATGAAGATTTTGGTTTTTATTCTGAATGAAATAAGGAATCCTTATAGGGTTTACATGGAGCACTGACTTGATCTCATTTAGGGCTTGTATGATCACTTTGGGAGTTTTGTTGAGAAGAGATCATAGTAGGTAGGGTAAAGCATAAGCTAGAGGTATTTGGGAGGCTGATTTAGCACTTTTGGCCAGATGTGAAGTAGTCTGTCCTGAGGATGAGCAAAGGAATGGTATGAAGGGAGTGGATGCTGAGCCACCCTACCCACTGTTCCCTTTGCCCTGTATGCTCTTCCCTGTATATGTTTTCTCATCTCATTCAGGTCTCCGCTCAAATAGCACTTGATTAGAGGCCTCCTTTGACCAACCTGTATAAAATATCAATATCATGCCTTTATATGCCCTTCATCCCATCCTTACACTGCTTTTTCTCCATAGCATTTATCACCTTCTGGCATATCTATTTTTTCCCCTTAATTATCTCTCTCCCCTGACCAGAGTGAAAGCTCTATGAGAGTAAAGACTTTGTCTACTTTCTTCACCTGCTGCATTTCCAGGGCTCAGGGTAGTTCTTGACCCATAGTAGCGGCTCAAAAGTAATGTGTTAAGCGATAAAATGAATGAATGGGTCTCATTTTCTGTATTAGCTATCTACTGCCGCATAACAAATTACCCCCAGATCCAGGGGCTTACGATAACATTTATCATCTCCCACAGTTTCTGAGGCCAAAATCTGAGAGCAGCTTAAAGAGTCATCCTGACCCACAGCCCCTTGAGAGGCTGCAGCCACACAGTCGGTCAGCACTGCCGTCAACTGGAGGCTTGACTTCCCCAGGGGATCTGCTGCTAACATGGATCACTCACAGGATGTGGCTTTTGGCAGAAGGCCTCATATCTGAGTGTTCTTACTTCCCTCAGAGCAAGTTATGGGGGAGAGAGAGAGAGAGTCCCCAATGGTTTTAATAAGCTCACTTCAAAAGCAATGTACCATCACTTGTACCATATTCTCTGGTCACACGGACCAGCCTTGAGACAGCTGGAAGGAAACTATACAGAGGCATAAACAAGGCAGTGATCTTGGGGCCCATCCTGGGGGCTGAACACAATGCTCCTTCTTATCAAGACCTTTCTCCTCCCAGGTCCAGCTAATTGTAGGCAGTAAACTGGTAACCCAGGGCTATATTCAGGGCACATCACATGAGTGCATGAGCTGATGGAGAGGAGGGGCAGAGGGAGAGGGAGAAGCAGGCTCCCCACTGAGCAGCAAGCCCAACGTGGGGCTCCGTCCCAGGGTCCTGAGATCATGACCTGAGCTGAAGGCAGATGTTTATCCAGCTGAGCCACGCAGGTGTCTGAGGACACTTATGTGTTTTTAAAAAAAAGCAAAAACCATTACCATGTTTTAGGTTTTTAAGGGCAACATCTAAAAATAAGGGAGGGGCAAGGGTATCACACGCTCAAAAGTCTGGCAGTGAAAGGCTGGTGCTGGATGACAGTTGGGCAGTTAGAATGAGGAGGTCGTGGAGAATCTGAGACAGTTGGGAGGTGGCCCTGACCAGGGCAGAGGGATGTGGGAGACAGAGGTGAGTATGAGGAAAAGAAAGATTCCAGAGGCAGGAAGAAAGGATAGAGAACGGTTCTCTGTGCAGAGAGAGGGAAATCAGGACAGGATATGATCTGAGAGAGAATTTCATCTGCCTTTACTGTCCTCGAGGTGGAGAGCGGCACCACGAGGCCAGGGTCCTGCCTCCCGGGGGCTCACGGCCTGGTGACCGAGGCAGGCACGCTCACAAGAAACCAGCCTGCAAGGCTGAAATGAAAGACATTTGCCCACGAAGCTGCAAAATCAGGTCACTCGATCCAGGGGGAAGGGGTCTGAAGTAAGTCTGGGGCCCTCAGATCCTGAGATGAAGGCGGGCCTCCAGGAGGGGGTGTCCAGCAAGCCCAGAGGAGGGCTGGGATGGGACTGAGTCGGGGGGGGGATCAATGGATAAAGCTTGGCGAGTACGTGAACCAACCTGGGAAGAGGGAGCGTTGCTCGAGGAGGAAGGAGGAGTCCAAGCCCCAGCCCGGAACACTTGGAGGGCTGCAGACTGACTGGTGGAGGGGTTTCAAGCAAGGGGCCTAGAGCCCGACGGCTTGGATTTGAACTCGGTTCTGCCCCCGGTTGGCTGTGTCTTCCTGGGTGGCTCGGCCTACTCTGCTCCATCCCTTCCATGTGTTGAATGCTGCCCACGGTGAAAGCTCCTGTGCCGATGAAGTGAAATGGGGGCAAGGTAAGGGATCTTGCCTCGGGACCAGGTAAGGGCCCTGTGGGTGCTAGGCAGCTCCATGCGCACTGGAGGCAGAGCAAGAGCTCCGGGTGCACCCCGGTAGTGCCACTCCTGGGGCTCGGGGAGGAGGTCCAGCACAGGGACAGGACCACCACGGGGAGCATCTGCTGAGCACCTGAGCGCGTGCATCGCATAGATTCTCGTGCAGCAACACGCGAGGAACTGGTACCAGCTCAGGCTTATGGAGGAGGAGGAGGAGGCTGAGGCTCCCAGGCAGGAAGTGAGTGGCACCAGAGCCTGGAGCCAGACCCCTGTGCAGCCGGGCCCTGAAAGCACGTTTGTCCAGCCCTATGGCCCGGGTGCCCCCACCGCCTTCTGGAGCCTCCAGGAGCGCGGGAACACTGAGGATGAGGAAGGAGCTGCAGCCTGGCCTCAGGGTCACTGGAGAGAGGAAGTGAAGTGGTGGATGTGGGTCACGCATCTGAAAACTGTGGCCACAGTGCCCAGGGCGACCAGGCGACAGCCCTAGGGCGTGAGAGGGTCATGTCACGGTTCCTTGCGAGCAGGGACATAGGACTGGTTTCCAGGTGAGGAGGCGGCGAGGAGCCTGTGGGGTGTAACTGGTGGAAGAGAGGCCCTCTAGGGTGTGCGAGGGGCTGAAATCAGGGTCACAGCTGAAGAAACTTCATTTTGGAAAAAGGAGAGTTTATTGCTGTACCAGGAGAGTCCAGGATGGTGCTGTGCTCCCTTTGAGGGTTGGGGACAAGCCGAACCCACCTAGAGAGCTGGTGAGCTGGGGTGTGTCTGGTGAGCTGCTAGGACACAGCACCCTGCTAGAAACCGCAGCTGGGAGCCAGGGCCCAGGGGGGGCAGTGGGGAGAGAAAGCCAGCTGGGCCCCTGCTGGGAGTCAGACCACCTGCACTCTGTCCCTCCACATCCCTATCTGCGCAGGCTCCCCCCGAAGTGTTAGAATCAACTGGAAGGTCAAGATTTAACACAATGAGGCATTCCCTCTTCACCCTGGCAGTTCACCCTGTCAGGGGAGGCCAACGGGGGGACCCTGCTATCCTGGGTGAAGGGCAGGAGGCTATGCCCACCCCCACACACACACACGCAGGGCTGCAGTGCTAATGTGAGGTCTCAGGAACCCAAGGGAGGGCCTGGGGAGGCCGCGGCAGGTGAGCCACTGAAGGCAGGGCCAGCAGCTTCTGCAAACATTGGAGAGACGGCACATTCTAGAAACCGCAGTTCACCTGCGCTGGAGCACGGGTCATGGGTGTGGGGAGAGGCTTCAGGAACTGGCACCACCTTACACTTTATTTTAAAGAGGTCAGTGGAGCCACTAATGTCTTTTCAGTGGGGAGAGCCGCGATGGAGTTTATTTTGAAGGCTGCTGCTACCTCCTCTGTGGGGTGTGGATGGAGCGTGCACCCCGGGGCCTGCGGTGGGCGTGCAGGGGGCAGGTGACCTGGCAGCGGCCTGCGCAGAACACTGAAGAAATCATCCAGGCAGGGACCCAGGAGTCCTGGCGACCGTGAGGACCATGGGGCACACCTTGGGGCAAGGGTGGTGGCAGGGGGCAGGGGTGATGGGGTTGTGTGTGAGCAGGGGAGGGAGCGCAGTTTTGAAGCAGGGCCTTGATGCACCTGTGGGACCCCCGGGTGGTCGAGTCCAGCAGGAGCTGTGGGGGGTGGGGGGGGTGCTTTCGAAGGGCTCTGGAAGGACGGGAGGTTGTGAGAGCTGCCAGAGTGCAAATGAAATCCCAAGTCTGGGTACAGTGTGTGGGAATAAGATGGCTCAGCCTGGGAGAAATGAGGTCAAGGTCTGGTGGTGGTGTTTTTTAAGATGGATGAGACGTGAGCTAACTTAGACACCTGGGGGGCAGAGGGGGGAGCCCGTTGAGCAGGGACATAGGACTGTGTGAGGTGTAAGGCCAGTGCAGGGAGGGGACCCAGAACGGACAGGTGTCGCTGAGAAGTTTGGAGTCAAACGGAGGGCCAGGATCCCCCCTGGGCAGAAGAGGGCCAAGGTTCGGGGACCGAAGGTCCGAGGGAAGGGGACACAGGTTGACAGAGCTGCTCTAAATGCCAGGAGAGGGAACTGAGCCGAGAAACTTGGGAGGGAGCCCCAGTCCGCGCAGAAGGCCGGGCTGGGTTTGGAGACCCACGCTCCCCCCGGGGAAGAAGAGGATGGTGTCTGTGCGATTTTGTCTGCAGGGCCCTACAGCGTGGGCGCAGGGAGATTGAGGGGAAACTGAGGCTTGGCTGACCCCCACGAAGGAAGGGCTGCGGCATCCTGCCTGCCCCGAGGGCAGGGGCAAAGGTTTGCTGCAGAAATGATGGTGTGGCCCAGCGGAGGTCTGCGCCCACTGAGGGCCTGGGCAGCCCTTGGGGGGGCTGTGAAGAGTCTCCTGGGAGAAACTTCATCCTGAGGGGCCACAAAGCCAGCTTCTGCTCCCTGGTCCTTCAGCTAGAAGAGCAGGAAACTACCTAGAGGGCCCCCCAGGGCAGCAGCCCTGCTCAGCTGGGGATGCTACCTTCATAGAACATCTGCCTGTGCCCGGGGGACAGGGGACCCCAGGTGGCTTTGCACAGGAGTGTGGTTGTTCCCCCAAGTGGAGGGCCGCAGGTGCTTGGCTCTGCTTTCTCACCCCAGCCAGTGCTGCCTGGGGGAGCTCTGTCAACCCCGTGCGCACTAGGGGCCCCTCACGCACCCCTAAGCAATACCTGCCACGTCCAGGGGTCCTTCTGGCAGGAAACCCTTGCCCACAAGGTACATCCCGTAATGCTCACTCACATCCTCGTGGAAGGGGTGCTTTGATATGGATTTTGTGATTGAGGAAAGAACAGCTTGGACGAGTGATATTTTTTTTTCTAAGATCACACAGCTCTTGTGTGTGTGTGTGTGTGTGCGCGCGCGTGTGTTGGAATCCAGTCTTAACTCCTCCTCATGTCTTTTCACATCCAGCTTAAGTTCTGTGGTTGTTCCCTCCCCTGGGCTTGTTGCCTACCCCCAAGAGTGTAGCTGGAGGCAGCTGGGGAAAACCTCCCCACCCCATGATGGACTTCATGATCTTTAACCTCAAGTAGGCACGGCGGGGGTGGAGGGGGTGCTGTGAGGTCTTCTGAACGAGTGTTTCATACCCTCTTTCCTGACCTCACACCTCCTGGGAGCAGCCAAGGCCTGGGTGTGCTCCCTGGTTGATGGAGGGAGACTGAGGCAGAGCTCTGCTGCAGACCCTGGCACCCTCCCACCCTGAGTAAATGAAGGCTGGGTCTGTATCTGCGCCAACCACCCCCTAGCCCGGTCTGTAGGAATCAACCAAATACGCAGATTCTCCAGTTTGGCAATAGCTAGTCTGCCACCAATTAACATATTTCATATGCTCTTGGGAGAGAGGGGTGTTCTGAACAGAGGTCATCCCATTAATTCTCCGTTTTTCTCTGAATGTGCCAGAGAAAATGTGGTGGGAACCGTGACAACTGGCCTCGGTGAGGACACTGGTGCTGCTCTGGTCCTGTCCTGTCTCTCCGTCTGCATGGGGGAAGAAAATATGCACTCGCATAGGCTCTGAATGCACAAGCTGGCTACGTCTCACCTGGGAGGACTGAGGTGACCTGGGGGGGACATGTGGGGAGATTCACTGCAACTCCCGACTCCTCCTGGAACACGCCAGGCCTCACGTACCCCCTCTCCCTCCAGAGCACCGGGCACCAAGGAGCAACCAACGTGGTGCCAAGTGGGCAAGATAAGCTCACAGAGCCTCCATGCTCTGGCCCAGGCCTGTCAAGGGTCACAGAGCAGAGAGGTCCAGCCTGGCTCCAGTCCTACCCTGGCCCAGGGCCGTGGTCCTTTGCTTCACAAGCCTCTTTGAGCCAGTAATTATTTAGGGAGCTTTAAAAAAATATTAGAGAAAAATTCTTTCAAAGCACTTGATTTCTAATAACGCTAGCTCTGTAACTATCCAAGTGGCTGCTGGGAACAGGGGGGGCATTTCCTTCTTGGGCTGTCGGTTGAGGTGACCTGTAGTGGTGATTACTGGTTTTTAAAACCACAAATCTCAGAGTTGACTCTGGCAGGTTGAGTGTCGGCAGACACCTCTCCATGCAGATGATATGTCTCTTGCCCCACATAAGAGGTCCCTCTGGGTAAGACCTAAGTTGAAGAAGTGACAGACGTCTATAAAGTCCCCTTGGTGGAGGAATTGGTTCAAATAGACCAGGTTGGGGTTGGCCTCCTGCTAATGGGGAGACCAGGCTGGGTATTTTGGCTGGAAGTGGATCTGTCAGATTTCCTGGCTACCTATGTACTTGGCAGCCCCGGAAAAACCCAAGTCCACGGGCCCTGAGCCACCGGGGGGTCTGCAGGAAGATTCTCGCATGCAGGAGCTGGTAGGCCTGGGTGGGGGAGGGTAGAAAAGCGAGATGTGCAGCAGGACTGTGCCCTGAACGCGTTTCTGAGAGCTAGGAAATAGTGCCCAGGTAGGAGCCCCCCTGCTCTGCAGAGTCACCGTTGAAGGTGCTGGGAAGAAAGCCCTAGAAGGAACAGGGGGAGATCCATGTCTTAGCACCAAGACCCCTCTGGCAGCTCCCGGGCCCTGGCAGCTTGCCCTCCCATCTTGTGCCTGCCAGCTTGATTCCTGCCCCTGTCACTTCCCCATGCCTGTCCCTGTCACTCCATGCATGGAAGCCTCTCTCACAGGCTTCCCCAGCACCACCCCCAGGCTGCTCTTCTGACAGCCAGCTGCTTCCCCCAAAGCCCCCAGAGCTCTCCGGGTACTGTGAGCACTGTGTGGGGAGCACCCACCCACACACACACAGATGCCTGGCCCGCTCTCACAGGGTCTCACTCAGGCTGTGTGGCCTGGAGTTTCCATAATGATGGTAACAAGTTGGAGATTCTAAGCCAAAACAAGACAACAATGGGGAAGAAGAATGTGCAGAAGGAGTCCCAAGGTGAACAGGGGTTAGGGGGTAGGGGTGGGGAGGGAAGGCAGGCCTGAGGTGCATTTTTTTTTCTCTGAAATGACTTTTATACCCTTTCGTGGCTCCCCATGCCTCCAGTACCCCACATCTCTGCACTGCTTCCTCTTTGACCAAGTAAACAGTTTGACCACCCCTGATCTTATCAATAGCCAGCTATTCCACATAAACACTGGACCCTACGCTACTTCTTAGTCAAGGACATCCCTCCTGCAATTGACCTCTGTCCACCTGCACCATTAGTTGTTTCCTCTCTGGGGATCATTTTCAAGCAAGTAAAATCATGCCGGGAGAGTCGATGTTGAAAAATCAACTCTATCGAGGTATCATTTGTACATAAGATGCACCCGCTGTTAGGTGTAAAGTTAGAGGAGTTTTGGCAAATTTAGACACCCACGTAACCACCACTCACCACGGTCAAGTTCTAGAACGTTGCTATCACCGCCCTCCCCCCCACCTCACTACCACAAAAGGTATCCCATTGCTGAGCAGTGTTCCCATGTATGGATACAGCACAATTTTTGTTCACACATTGGCCTATTTATTGATGTGCACTTGGGCTGTTTCCACTTTTTAGCTATTCTGAATAAAAAGTGCAGTGAACATCCATGTGAAAGTCTTTGTGTGGAAACGTGGTCATTTGTCTTAAGTATGTATCAACAAGTGGAATAACTGCGCCACGTGACAATGTGAGTTTAGTTGTTCTAGAAACTTGCAAACTGTTTTCCGCAATGGTTGTACCATCTGGCATTTCTGTAGCAGCCCACGAAAGTTCCAGATGCTGCCCTTAGTACTGTTGGGGTCTCATCCCCCCACTAGATTTAGCCATTCGTGCGTGCGTATGTGTGCGCACTGAAGTGTGTTCATTTTGTTTGCAATTTGTTTTTCCCTGGTGATTACTGTTGTTGACCATCTTTTCATGTACCTATCGGCTAATTCACGTGTCTTCTTTTGTGAAGTGTATGCTCATCATTTGCTTATTGTATTAGCTTTCTTACGTACCCCCACAAATTTGTCAGATTAAACTGAAAAAAATAAAGTATGTTTAAGGTCTCACGGTTTCCGTGGGTAAGGCACAGCTGAGCTGGGTCTTTCGTTCTGGTCTCACAGGCTGCGGCGAAGGTGGTGGGTGGCACTGAGGTCCCAGCTGGGGGGTGGGGCCTAGGTCTCCTTCTGAGCACACGTGGCTGTTAGCAGAATGCATTTCCCTGTGGCCGTAGAACTCCTGGTGCTTTGCTTTGAGGCCAACAGGAAAGATTTGCTGCTGCCTCCTGAGCCTCGTTGAAAGGTTCACCTGACGATCTCAGGCCCACCTGGGATAATCTCCTTTTCGATTGGCCTTAATTACATCTGTCAAAATGTCTTTGTATAACATGATATAACTAATCACGGGAATGACATCCGTAATATTCACAGGCCCCACCCATACTCAAGAGATGATGATACAAGGGCATAGGTTGGTCATTGGGGTCTTTATAGAATCCTTACCACACGGATTTTTTTTTCAAAATTTTATTTATTCATGAGAGACACAGAGAGGCAGAGACACAGGCAGAGGGAGAAGCAGGCTCCCTGCAGGGAGCTTGGTGCAGGACTCAATCCCAGGACCCCGGGATCATGGCCTAAGCCAAAGGCAGACGCTCAACCACTGAGCCACCCACGTACCCCTACCACATCCATTTTTCATCGGTTGGTTTGTCTCCTTATTGAGTTATCTGAGTATTTGATAAATTTTGAGTACAAGCCCTAAAGCCCTATGCAGATTTGTATATTGCAAGTATTTTCTCTCAGTCCCTGAGTTTGCCTTTTCATTTTCTTAACAGTGCTTTTGGTAGAATAGAAATTTGTAATGTTACTGAAGTCCAGTTGTCAACTTTTATAGTTAATGTTTTTTTTTTTAAGATTTTTTTATTTATTCATGAGAGACAAAGAGAGGCAGAAACACAGGAAGAGGGAGGAGAAGCAGAATCCATGCAAGGAGCCCAATGTGGGACTCGATCCCAGGAATCTGGGATCACGCCCTAAGCCAAAGGCAGATGCTCAACCGCCAAGCCACCCAGACGTCCCAAGTTAATGCTTTTTTTGTTTAAAGATTTTATTTGAGAGAGAGCGAGGGGAGGAGCAGAGGGAGAAAGAGAAGCAGCCTACCCACTGAGGGCAGAGTCTGATGTGGGCTCGATCCCAGGATCTGAAGATCATGACTCCAGCCAAAAGCAGATGCTTAACTGACTGAGCCACCCAGGTGCCCCTACTTCATGCTTTTTATTGCTCCATAAGAAATCTTTGCTTACCCTAAAGTTGCAGCTTTTTCTCGTATGTTTACTTTTAGAAGTTTTATAGTTTTAACTCTTAAATTTAGTTCTATGACTCACTATAAGTCAACTTTTGTGCATAATATGAGTTGAGAATTAAGATTCACTTATTTTCCAAGCAGGTGTACCATTTCGCCAGCAGTACCTGCTAAAGACACCATCTCTCCCATTGAATTACTTTGGTGCTTTACTGGAAAATCAAGTGCATGTGTGTGCAGGTGTGTGTTATATGTAGAACACATATGAATTATACACACAATATATTTCTAGACCATTTTATTGATTTCTATTTCTATACTTAAATTTACAGTAATCTCTCTGATTACTACATATTTACATTAACTCCTAAAATTGGGCAGATTGTGTCCTTCAGCTTTGTTCTTTTCCACAACTTTTTTTGGCTATTCTATGACCTTTGAATTTGTAAATTACAGCTTGTGAACTTCTAAAAAACAAACAAAAACAAAACACCAAAAATAACCCTGCTAGGATTTTGTTTGGGATCTTATCAAGTGTGTAACTCAACTTGGGGAGGAATGCCATCGAACAATATTGAGCCTCCCATCCATAAACTTTGGTATATATCTCCACTGACTTCCTCAGCATTTTTAGAGTTTTCCATGCACGTTTTGTATATAATTCGAGATTTCTCCTGAGTATATGTTATATTGCAGGTACTATTATACATGGTATTTTTTTTTACATTTCCTTTTCCAGTTGTTCATCACAGGTGTATAGAAGTTGACTTGATTTTTGGATATTGACCCTATATTTTGTGACTAAGTGAAATTCACTTAATAGTCTAGTAGCTCTCTTGTCAAGATTCTTTAGGACTTTCTGTATATATGATCATAGAATCTGTGACTAAAATTTTGGTCCGTTTCCCATCAGTATGCCTTTTGCACTAGCTGAGATCGCTAACACAGTGTTAAATAAAGCTGGAAATGCCAGACATCTTCATTTTGTTTCCATTACTGTGGAGAAAAGCCAGCCTTTCCTGAGGATTATTCAGCAGTTCCAACGAAATCTCAGCCAGAAGTTCTTATTCATTTTCCCTCAGTGAAGCATGTACCCACACATAAAATTTTGTATAAATTTCAATGGGTTGATCCCCTTGGAGGCCATATGTGTACTTTATGTGATTCCACAGACCCTAATTTAATAAATATTATAATAAGAGGAAGATAAAAGTAGACTTTTGGCTGTTGTGAAAGAAACGGAAAACAAAGAGGACTCCTCAACCACTGAGAGTTATGACCAGACCTCCTATCTGCTAGAGCCGGTGGACATCTGCACCATTTCTGTGAAGATGGTTGTGCGTGGACCCCAAGCCAAATGAAAGACAGGTGTAGGGATGCCTGGGTGGCTCAGTGGTTGAGCGTCTGCCTTTGGCTCAGGTCATGATTCTGGGGTCCTGGGATTGAGTCCCACATCAGGCTCTTCCCACACGGAACCTACTTCTCTGTCTCTGCCTCTCTCTGTGTGTCTCTCATGAATAAATAAAATCTTTTTAAAAAAGAAAGAAAAACAGGTATATTGGAATACCAGGGGATCACATCTTCCTTAAGGAGAGAGTGTTGATGCCACCTTGAGAAGGTGACTTCTTCAAGAGCTGCCAAATCTTTCTAACAGGAAAGTAGACACCAAAGGGAAATAATCTGGAATCTACGAATGCATCAGCTGATTGTTTACAGCATCCTAGAGTGCACAAAAGATATTGGTAAAGCCTTCAACCTGCATAATTACTGAAATAACTTCCTTATACTTAATAACTTAGGTGTTCTTATCTCGTATAACTGCCCAGGTTCCAGTGTGGTTTCTTCCTAGCTTACCCTCTGGTTCTTCAGAGAGAAGACCACCCTTCCCCTGTTGGACTGCATGGACAGGGCAGATGGGGTAGCAGTTTCCTCAAGAAACTCTTTACTTCGGAAGGCTCCAGTGACTGGTGAAAGATGATGTTTTGAAAAGTTTGTACTGCTTTGCAAATAGAAGACAGTATTATTTGGTTCCTCCTTGCCCCCCATATAAAAACATGGATGCTTAGAAGCAAAATGTTACCCACCTATCCCTGAGGTCTCTTCCAAAAACACCCAGCCTTGGGAAAGACAGAGTGTGTACCTATGTGGTGACCAGATGTCGTGGAAGAAGGACAAGGGTGCAGACCACCTGTGCCATATGGTATAAATACAGACTAGAGTTTACTTGAAAGGGGGTGGGGAGAAACCTGACAAACAGAGAGGTGTAATGTACATGATTCCCGAGCCATCCAGAACCCCCCAGAGAGGTGAGCCAGGCTGGACAGAAAAGAGCTGGACACATCACGGAAAACACGGTGGTAAGGAGGGGACCTCATATCATAAAGCTCTAAAGATAGATGAGGTTGGGGTGGAAGGTTAATGCTGGACTTCTAGGGCTTTCTCAAGGTGGAGTTTCTAGGGATCCCCAAGAATATCCTGACTACAGGAGAAAAGAGGAGGGAGGCAGGGGTCCCCTCACTGTGAATACCACCATTCTGGTCCTCTGGAGTGGTGGCCCTTCTGCAGCTCCCATAAACTGTCTGGAAAGCCTCTGGACATGCAGCCGCTGCTACTCTCCAAATGACTCTTGGCTCACTCTGGGTCTTTTCTACCATCCTCGTCCTTGGCCACAACCCACCCCTGAAGGCATTCTTCTACTTACATTCAGCAAATACCTCTAGGACATCTTCTAAAAGTCACATCTTGTCTAAGTTCTGAGAGCCTGGAAAAGGATGATCCTAAAGGAGTCCCTGGATGGGGCCTGTATGTGTGCTGCCTCTGTCTTTGGGCCTCTACCCTCCACCTCCAGTGGCATCTTTCTGACTGGCTCACCTCTGACCCTCTCAGGCTAAAACACCGTCCATGTTTCCTCATTGCACCCAGACAGAAGATTTTTTAAAAAGATTTTTATTTATTAGAGAGAGAGAGCACAAGCAAGGGGAGCGGCAGACAGAGGGAGAGGGAGAAGCAGGCTCCCCGCTGAGTAGGGAGCCCGATGTGGGGCTCAATCCCAGGACCCCGGGATCATGACCTGAGCTGAAGGCAGACACTTAACCAACTGAGCCGCCAGATGCCCCTGCTTTTAAAAGATTTTAAAAATTTAATTATTTGACGGAGAGTAAGAGAGTAAGAGTAGCAGGAAGAGGAAGAGGGAGAAGATTTAGAACATTGCATGAAAGGCCTTGGTCCCTTGGTTCCTCCGCCTGGATGTTCCTCTCTCCATAAGCTGTGTCTCCATCTCTGTCTGTAGTGTTAACTCCCACTGCTCTCAGGCCTCACCTTTGCCTCACTCACACTGGGCCACGTGGCCCCAAGCAATGCCCATCATTTGTCCTGGGCCCCTACCATCCACGAGTCATTGAAGTCCAGCCAATATTCTACTCCTGCCTCATCTCCAGGAAGCCGTCCTTGACTGCAGCTGCTTTCACTCTCCTCTTTCTCACTCCCCTGGTTTCCAGGAGCATATAAGCATTGAACCTCAGCCCACACCGAGATGGGGTTGCTCTCCAGTTGATCTCTCTAGATGGGTTCTGAATGCTTCTACCAACAGGAACTCCTTGACCCAGAGACCACACAGCCCTGAGATCAGAAAGGAGGGAAGGAGCGGTCCTTGCTGCCTCTGGAGGCCCATGTCCAACCCAAACTCAGAAGACTGAGTGCTGTGGAAGAACCAGAATTGGCTGAATGTCAGGATCCTGGATTCTGTTCTTCCAATGAGCCCTAAGATTATTGTGTCTGGCTTCAGTTCCTGCAGCTGTGAAATGGAGCAGTCAGGCTGGGCTAGGTGGTTCCTAAAAGCCTGTCTACAGTTTTCAGGATTCAGTGTTCTCCATTGCTGGTTGTCAACTCTCCTTGTAGATCAGAATCACCCGGGAAACTGAAAGGGTGTGCCCCTCTCCCACGGATAGAAGATGCAACTGGCTTGAGACAGAGCCCAGGCCCTCGGGACTTTATAAAAGTTCATCAGATGATTCTACTGTGCAGACTTCTTTGGAAACCCAAGATCCTCCTTTGGCAGAGGATGGAGCCAGCTGATTAGAAAAACTTGCTTAATCCTGGGACAAAGCCATGGTCTCATGCTGCCTCCTGGTGCCCATACTGCTCACTACAGGCTGCTTTCCGCGGCATCTACATGTTTGAACCTGGGGCAGGAAAGATATACTTAAGGAGAGATGAGAAGAGGAAGAAGAAGGAGGAGAAAAAGACCTAGCTTCTCCAGGACCCAAGGGTACACAGACTCACAGGCATTTCCCTCCCTGTTTTTCCCTACGACGAAGTGTCCCCAGAGACTGAGTCCTGGAGATGGTCCTGTGTTATGTGGGAAACCTATCCCTTTGGGTCCGCAGGCTGGGTGTAAGGGGAATTATGAAGGAGAAAGGTTGGGGCGCCTGGGTGGCTCAGCGGTCGGGCATCTGCCTTGGGCTCAGGGTGTGATCCTGGAGTCCCAGGATGGAGTCCCACATCAGGCCCCCCTGCATGGAGCCTGCTTCTCCCTCTGCCTATGTCTCTGCCTCTCTCTCTCTATGTCTCTCATGAATAAATAAATGAATAAAATCCTTTAAGGAAAAAAAAAAGAAGGAGAAAGTTTCAAGGAGCCTCTGAGACAGCAAAGCCAAGCCGGAGACTTGAGATGTAAAGGGCGTGCTCAGTGTTAGCTTTATCAGGATCTACCAGTCACTGTAACTCTGGGCAAGATCACTTCTCTGAGCCTTGGGGATGACTGCCCACCTCCCAGCACTATTCTGAACACCACCGTGCCTGTAGACAAAGTACTCTGTCAAGGGCCGTGGGACTGTAACGGACTGTCCAAACTCCAGGCCCATTTGATGTGGGCTAGGCCTTCTCAAACCTGGCTGTGAATCTGAAAACAAACAAAAACCTGGGTACATTTTCTTTTTGAGCATAAAATAAAGGCATTTGCATAGTATTTCTTAATCTTCACCGTGCAATATTCCTATTCTTTACAAGAAAAGGAAGTTGTAATATCTGGTAGCCTTGAGCCTGCAAGTTAATAAGGCTCGGCGGGCGGGGGGCGGGGTGCGGCGCGTGGAAGCAAAGGGGTGAGCTGAACAACTAACTCCCCAATGTGGTGAGTCCTATGGTGGCCCACAGGACTGCATGGTAGAGGGTATGTTTCTGTAGGTGTTTATGTAGCTGGCCACATATATGAAAGCCCCCCCCCCCCCCGGGGGTGGCCTTCACATCAACAGTAATTAAACCATACCTCATTCCATCAAGCCCCAGCTGGGACATTATGTATTGACACATGGATGACCCCCAACGTGGGTCAAGCTCATTTTTCCCTCTGGTGCCTTCCAACACCAACCCCTGGACCTAGTTCATTCCAATATATCCTTCAGCTCTCACCTCAAACATCACCTTCTTAGAGAAGCCTTCTTTCACATGCCCATCCACTCATATGCCCTAGTTTCCGTGTTCTCAAATCATGCCCTGTTTCTCCTTCAAGGATCACAACTTTAATTCATTTTAAGATGAGCTGTCTGGGGTCAATATGCTCCCAAAGAATGTGAGACTTCCATAGAGGGACTGAGAACTTCACACAGCGCCTGGCCCACCATAAAGGGCTCAATACCTTGTCATTGTTGAGTGAATGACTCCCATTCTGAAAACAAACACTGTCTTTTCTCATTGTCATCCCAAATTTTCCTATCATTAATTCAAGTCAAAGGGATTCATTTCAATGTGGTCAGTTTCATTTTATTTATATCAAAAAGAAATCATTGACATCTTAAGCTAAATTAATAACAGATAATCCATACATTAGACAGAGCAACAAAATTAATGCCTTAGCAGATTGTTGATCTCCACCTCTTTCCAGAAACATGAGTCTAACATCTTTCTCCTTGCTGCTCACATGCCCAGTGGCTTTTCTGCTTTGCCTTTAAGAGAAAATACATGCATGATCCCCGCTACTTGAAGTGTGGTGCACTTACTATACAGACCAAAGGCATCATTTAGCTTCATAAAATCCTTTGCCTGGGGTGGCCCAGGTGGCCCAGCAGTTTAGCACAGCCTTTGGCCCAGGGCTTGATCCTGGGGACCCGGGATTGAGTCCCGCGTCGGGCTCCATGCATGGGGCCTGCTTCTTCCTCTGCCTGTCTCTGCCTCTCTCTCTTTCTCTCTCTCTTTCTCTGTGTCTCTCATTAATAAATAAATAAAATCTTAAAAAAAAAATCCTTTGCCTGGCCATAGTCATTCCTGGTCAGAATTACAGGTAAGAATTGTGCTCATGTGCCTTCCCCAAGTGGGGTAACTCCTTCAGGACCATGCTGTTCACACCGTGGCCCCAAGACCGACAACACTGGCATCACCTCAGAGCTCATTAGAAATGGAGAATCTGGGATTCCTGAGTGGCTCAGCACCTACCTTTGGCTCAGGGCATGATCCCGGGGTCCTAGGATCGAGTCCCACATTGGGCTCCTTGCAGGGAGCCTGCTTCTCCCTCTATGTCTATGCTTCTCTCTCTGCGTCTCCCATGAATAAATAAATAAAATCTTAAAGGAAAGAAAAGAAATGGAGAATCTCAGTTTTCACCCCAGACCAAAGAATTAGAATATGTGTTCTAAGAAGATACCCCAGTGATACACACACATAAAAGTCTGAGAACTGCTCTTCTTGGCTGCAGGATCACCAAGCTGCTCAAAGTTCACGGATCCTCAAAATAACAGCAAGTACTCTCTGATCTGGGTCTGGAAAGCCTTTCTCCAGCAACTCTTCAAGAAATTCAATCTTAACTAAATTAGAAAAGGCTAAAAATGGGATCCCTGGGTGGCTCAGCGGTTTGGCGCCTGCCTTTGGCCCAGGGCATGATCCTGGAGTCCCGGGATCGAGTCCTGCGTCGGGCTCCCGGCATGGAGCCTGCTTCTCCCTCTTCCTCTGCCTCTCTCTCTCTCTCTCTCTCTGTGTGACTATCATAAATAAATAAAAATTTTTTTAAATAAAAATTTTTTTAAATGTTTAAAAAAAAAGAAAGAAAAGGCTAAAAAAGCTTGTCCATAATTTTCCAAGTTATTATGACTAACGAACGCGTATTGGTTTACAAAATTTGTGTTGGCCTTATCCTTCCGATGACACTCACTTCGCTTTATCTGCTTCATGTTTACATTGGTTCGGCAAAGAGCCACATGGTCGATCAGGATCACTGAATTGTGGCCAAGTTTAGAGGCTCGTTCCTGGAAAAATCAATTAATTTTCAATTAAAATTTAACTTTCACAACAAAAAAATACTTTTAAAACTTGATCTGTCTGCCTAACACACTGCATGAAGCCATGGGAAATTGGATAGAGGATGAGGATGGGTAAGTGCTGACATACCCTACTCTGCAGGATGGTGAAGGTAAGAGATTAGGGTGGTGAAGATAAGAGATTTCTTAGTAGTAGGTCAGCTCACAAGAGCTTCTCACGTGATGACCATTACTGGCTGGCATCGGTCCTCTTTTGAAGGTCTGATTCCTGTCTCAGCAAGAAGCCATGCGGATTTTTTATGGTTGTTGATGTTTTCCTGTCCTAGAAAAAGCGATAAAAAAACTAAGTCAAGTTTCTTCTAATTAAAATTTTCAGAGGTGCCTCGCTGGCTCAGTAAGTAGAGCATGCCACTCTTCATCTCGGGGTTGTAGGTTCGAGCCCCACATTGGGTGTAGAGATTACTTAAAAAAATAAAATCTTTAAAACAAGCAAACAAACAACAATAACAAAAAATATTTTCAGGTGAGTTTGGGTTTCAAAGACCTTTCTGAAGATTTGACCATCATTTAAGAAGGGAAAAAGACTTTGTAGACCAATCCTGGAACGTAGACTTGTAAGAGGAACATAAAGGCTACCCTTTCACAATCAGTCAACTTCGTTGCGTCTCAACACCAAGCCAAACTCTACAGTTGGCAGAGCTCTTTAAAGTATAAAAACCAGGGCACCTGGGTAGCTGAGTCATTAAGCGTCTACCTTTGGCTGAGATCATGACCCCAGGGTCCTGGGATCCATGTCAAGCCCCACATGGAGCTCCATGTCCTCGAGCCCCATGTCAGGCTTCCCTGCTCATCAGAGAGCCTGCTTCTCCCTTTCCCTCTGCTGTTCCACCCACTTATGCTTTCTGGTTCTCTCTGTCAAATAAATAAATAAAATCTTTTCCCAAAAAAAAAGCATAAAAATAGAGTTTGACCATCTTATTTGTTTAGATGATACTAAGACTTTTAAACGACTTATCCGAGATCATCTGAACATCTTGTTCCCATCAAAGCAAAAACCCATAGCGTCTGGGTCTTCTGATTTGGAATCAACTGTTATCGCTGTCTGTACCACTCTGCATGTGAAACATAATGCCTCTCCTTATGGCCCAAGAACAGCAACAACAACAAGAGAGAAAACAAAAACACATAAGCACAGGGATTATGTCTGTTTATCGCTTTATCCACTACCTCATAAAATCCATATTCGCTAGTACTCAGTAAATATTTGTTAAATGACTTGCAGCAGATGACAATTTAATAAGCATTTACTGAGCGACCTACAATTAGTGAGGCCGTATATGGGCACATTTACATTATTACCTTCATTTTTTACTACCCTGTGATCACCACCATTACTGTTATTATTAGAGTTGTCGACAGTTAACACATAAGGCAAAGAGAGAGGGTCATCATTTTTTCTCACTCAGGAGAGAAGAAAAGTGCTAGAAATGGGTGAAAGGTATTCCTTGGAATCTGTAGAAAGAAGGGTTCACCCTAGATATAACTTGAAAATTGGCAATTTCTGGAGTTGATCAACAATTACTGTTTTTCACCAAATATATTTTTCGAGGGAAAGCTATCCCTGAATTTGTCCCAGGCTATGCAATTCCCAGAAAAATGTCACTATTGTAGGCAAGAAGCAAAGGGACACAGTCCATGAATACTTTGACAGTTAGCTTTTCAGTCAGGAGTTGGTGCTTATCGGTTCCTGCTTTCCCCTTCCTTTTTTTTTTTTTAATTTTATTTATTTATTCATGAGAGACACAGAGAGAAGGCAGAGACTTAGGGAGAGGGAGAAGCAGGCTCCTCACAGGGAGACCAATAGGGGACTTGATCCTGCATCCCAGGATCACACCCTGAGCTGAAGGCAGATGCTCAAATGCTGAGTCACCCAGGCGTCCCAGCTTTCCTCTCCTGTTTTGCAGAACAATCTAGAGACGTGTGAACACAGGAATACATGACTTGGAAGATACAACGAAGAGTGGCAGTTATGTCTAACAACCTTTAAAAATAGCCTCTTGGGGAGAGGATGGTCTTTCATGGTAGCTCAGGCCTGTCTTTGGGAAGAAATACAGAAAAAAACTCCTACCATATACATTTCTTGGTTTCTTGTTAAATTTCATATTGTCAGGCACCCGGGTGGCTCAGTGGTTGAGCATCTGCCTTTGGCTCAGGTCATGATCCCGGGGTCCTGGGATTGAGTCCCATGTCGGGCTCCCTTCGAGGAGCCTGCCTCTCGCTTTGCCTGTGTCTCTGCCTCTCTCTGTGTTTCTCTCATGAATAAATAAATTAAATCTTAAAAAAATTTTTTTTCATGTTTCCCATTGAAGCCTTCTACCTGCTAAAACCTGAGGTGAAAGAGTGTGTAATACAGAGCAAGTCAGAGCTCCAGTGCAATGTGGCCTAGCCCCTTACTGCTGGTTCCAGCAGCCCCTGGCGCGTGGTGAACCCTCCAGAAAGGCTAGCAGTTACCGTCCCCACCACCGGGTCTCCATGTCACCCTTGTGGTGGTTGTTCCAAGCCTTCTGCTCCATTCTGGAGGATTTTCGTGGTATCCACATGGATCCTCATGGATCTACCCTATCTATTGCTTCTCCCGAGGTACCAAAGAAGTCACCTCTGAATCTCTGCCCTCCAGGACTGAACTTCTTACCTAGATGACAGAGTACCTGCTTGCTCTTTTTCTGTCTAATCAGATTATCAAGAATGGCTTTCAAGTTTTTCTAAGACAAATGTAAAATGTTAAAAAAAAAAATCAGCAGCATGAGACCTAATTCTAATACAAAATACCAATAAATACTACAGCTAATAATACAATACTAATAAATCAACACAGATGTCGAAGGTAAGGACAAGAGGCAGACATGGAGGGAGAGAGCGAGTATATCTGAGTGTAGGACACTGAAGAGGGCTGCCCTAATATTGACTCCAGGAGCGACCTCAAAACCAGCAAAGCCAACCTACTTAGAGGAATATCCCTCAGTTACTGACTCATTTTTGAGGTCATCTTTGAAAGCCATCCACCCTCTCCACAAAGAAACACTCGCATACATGCTGCAAATACAAAATATATTTAAGATTTTATTTACATGAGAGAGAGAGAGCCAGAGCATGAACGGAGGGAGGGGCAAAGGAAGACTCAGAAGGCAGACTCTCCGCTGAACAGGGAGCCCCATGTGGGGCTCCATCCCAGGACCCAAAGATCATGACCCCAGACAAAGGCATGATTAACCAACTGAGCTACCCAGGAGCCCCATACATTTTGAATAAATAACTAGTGGTTGACCCTTGAAGGCGATAATTAGACCTTCTTTGATTCTGTGTACCACCTTGTCTTAAGATTAGCCCCTACCTTTGAAAATAAGAAGACAACAGTGGGCATTCAGCCTCCTGGGAGAGAAGAGGAAAACCAAAGGATCCCTGCACTATCAAAAGGTAAGAGCAAACTACCCAGAGGTACGGACAGGTGTGCTACAAAAAATGGGGAGCCAGATCTCCTCCTTGGGGAAGGAGCCCTTTACAATGTCACTAAGAGAAGACGGAGCCACTGTGCACTGCAGAATTTCCCTAATACAGGAGTCCTACAAACAGGGTTTTTCCTTTGTTTGAGAAGAGGGGGAAAAAATGAATGATTCATCCTAGCCAAGATTTAGTACAGGTCATTCTTGGTGGCACCCTTGGCCCACTTCTTTTAGAAGTCACTAGTCACAGAGTGCCTGGGGGGCTCAGCGGTTGAGCCTCTGCCTCCAGCCCAGGGCGTGATCCTGGAGTCCCAGGATCGAGTCCCACATCGGGCTCCCTGCAGGGGGCCTGCTTCTCCCTCTGCCTGTGTCTCTCATGAATAAATGAATAAATAAATTCTAAAAAAAAAAAAAAAAAAGAAGAAGAAGTCACTAGTGGGATTCCTGGGTGGCTCAGCGGTTAAGTGCCTGCCTTCAGCCCAGGGCGTGATCCTGGAGACCCAGGATCAAATCCCACGTCAGGCTCACTGCATGGAGCCTGCTTCTCCCTCTGCCTGTGTCTCTGCCTCTCTCTCTCTCTCTCTCTCATGAATAAATAAAATCTTAAAAAAAGAAAAAAGAAGTCACTAGTCACAGGGGTCACAATCAGGATGGTCAAGGTCCCAAGACCGCGCATAACAATTATACTGACAAACAAAAGAACAGCCACTACTAATAGGAGCCACGGAAGCTCAGAAGCTCGGAAAAGGAAAACTCGGGGCTCTACAAATCTGCAAAATTCAGGAAGTTGGGAGCATCCTCTCGCAGGAGAGGGAGGGGTCAGGGACTGAATCTTAGCCCCAGCCCTGGTTCCGGCTGGTGCGGTCTCTCTAATTTTCCTAGAGCCGTGCCAGGTTTTCCCACAGGCCCATAAACCCATCAGGGGGGTTTGCCAACAGTCGTGAAATCCACACCAGGGTTTTCTATCAGCCCACCTGCAGGGTTGCAGGGCTGACTGTCCCCTGAGCCTGTCCCCTCCAACCCCACTGCATTTCCATCCTCTCTGCTTCAGCCACCCCCCCTTCTTCCCCCAGCAATGAGCACCCTAGATGCCACCGCTGGGTTGTTCCTTCTGTGGTCAGTTTCCTCTTTTCCAAATGGCACACTTGCTTTTGGGCTTCAGGGGCTGGCAGAGATCCTCTGCCCTCCCAAACCCCAGAGCAGAACCCCCAGCAGCTAGAGTCCTGCGCTATGAGGCCACCTGGGTTTGCAGACACCTGATGCCCTGGTACTGGGTCTCCAGCCCTTCCTAAGAAGAAATGCCTCCCACCCCTAAAGTGGCCCAGCTTGCAATGACCACTTCCAAAAATGGGAGACAATGGGTATGTGCCTTTGTGGTCAGAAGGGTCGTGAAAGAGGACAAGGACGCACACCTCACTGAGGCCACTCACAGTTTTAAATGGGACACCTCCCAGGACACCTCGGAGGGGATGAGGCAGGCCTCCTCCCTGCCCCTCGGCTCATGACAGAGCTTGTGTCTAGGCCAGAGAGAGCTGGCTTAGTCACTGCAGTGGGAGCTGGGTGGTGGTGTGTCTCTCCCTAAGGGACATGCAGGAGTCCAGTAACAGCAGAGTTTCCTGCCTGGGGAATGGCCTTGGTTGGAAAGGAGGTGCCTCTGGAGTCCCAGCCTTGTCTTTCCTCTGAGTTAACTCAGTCCTGCTCAACCAAGGCCTTGAAAAAACCACTAAAAGGCAGAAAGAATGAACCTCCAGGGCAACCTGCATTGACCCCTCCTTAATTAAAATTGTTGCCTTCCTTACCTCTGGGGTCTTAGCAGCACAAGCAATGTTGCATCAATCCTTAGAAACCCCTCAACACCGAGGGCTTAAAAGCAGCCCCGCCATTCACCAGGCTGAGATATCAGACCCAGAGACAGCAGCAAAGTTCACAGTAAACGTGATTTCTCCCAAGGACACACTGCCAAGGACCCCCTGCTATAGAGTGACTACTGTGTTCTTGCTCACAGAGAAAACTTGTCCTCTAAAACCAGGCTCCCAGTAACTTTGCTGTTTGAAATTATTTCAGTAAGAGTAAAATATCCCAGTCTTGCCCGGAGAAATTCAGTCAGTCTGACATAGAGAAGCAACCTTGGTGTACAATCCAGGTGCAGAGGTTCAGATAAAGGGGTCTGGATGCAAGAGTCCACATTTATCTTAACTTAGTGGTTTCCAAGGAAACACGATCCTGGGTCACCTGATGATGACAGTTTAACACTCACCCTGCACTGCCTTCAGTGCGCTGAGATGCTACTTCGTCTGAATTTCACCCAGATTCCATTCCTCCCCCAAAATCTATGATATCTCTACTTTTCCCTGTTTGGAGAAGCTCCAGAGTAACTCTACTATGCAGTTTTCCTCATTGCAATGGGCCAATAAACCTGGCCTTGTCAAACTACTCATTTGTCCCTGGTGGCCTGAGCCTGGAATGGGCCAAGTGACAGTACCCAGCAGACAGACCCAACTTGCATACAATGGGAGACTCTGCTACGAGCCACTCAACAATCTCTGTGGACTGTGACAAAGATGAAGATATTGTGTAACTATACAGAGGTAGGCAGGTTTCATCATACTAAGTGAGTGCTGCCTATTATTTCTCAAGCATTATCCCAACTTTTCCTGAGAAAATTGTAGGAGAAAATGATCACTTTGTTTTCAAAGTGTAGGATTTGGTGGTTTTTAGTCTGCAATCATAGCCTAAGTCCAGAATACTTTTATTACCCCCAAAGAAACTGAGTACCTGTTAGCAATCAGCTTCCACTCTCCCCCCACCCGCCCCCCACATTCTCTACTTTTTTTTTTTTTACATTCTCTACTTTCAACCACTAATCTTTCTGCCTCCTCAGATTTGCCTATACTGGACATTTCAGGATGTGATCTTTTGTGATTGGCATCTTTCACTTGGCGTATTGTTTTTCAAGGTTCATCCACCTTATACAACAGTCCTTCATTTCTTTCTTTCTTTTTTCATTTCTTTCTTTCTTTCTTTCTTTCTTTCTTTCTTTCTTTCTTTCTTTCTTCTTTCTTCTTTCTCTTTTTTTCACCAAGTAATATTCCATTGTATGGATGTACTACATTTTATTTATTCATCTATTGATGGAAATTTGGGTTGTTTCTACCTTTAGGCTATTATGAATATTGCTACCATAAGCATTCATGTCTAAGTTTTTGTGTGGACATAAATTTTCAATTATCTTGGGTAGATATTTAGGCATGAGATCACTGGATCATACCAAGATAATAAGTTTGTATTTAACTTTTTAAGAAACAGCCAAACTGTTTGCGAGGTCTTACAATGGAAGTTGGATTCGCTATTTTGCAAGAACTCTTGCTATTACATTATATAAACAGACATTATCTGCTTGGTCCTTAATAAAATTTTAATTAAGCCTTAAGTGTCAACATGCAAACTAGCTTTGATCACAGAATTTCTTTTATCCAAAAAAGTGACTGAGGGCAGCCCGGGTGGCCCAGCGGTTTAGCACCTCCTTCAGCCCAGGGTATGATCCTGGAGTCCCAGGATCGAGTCCCGCATTGGGCTCCCTGCTTGGAGTCTGCTTCTCCCTCTGCCTGTGTCTCTGCCTCTCTCTCAGTGTGTCTGTCATGAATAAATAAAAATCTTTTAAAAAAAAAGTGACGAACAATTTTACATTCTCACCGGCAATATATGGGTTTCCAGTTTCTTCACATCTTCATCAACACTTGTGATTATTGTTTTGATTATAGCTGCCCTAGTGGATGGAAAGTCATACTATGTTTTTTTTTCTTCTTTTTAAGAAATCTCCACACCCAACATGGAGCTTAAATTCAAGACCCCAAGATCAAAAGTCTCATCTCCAGCAATTGAGGCAGGCAGATGCCCTGTGATATTGTGTTTGTGATTTGCATTTTCCTAATGCCTAATGATGTTGAACATCTTTTCATGTGCTTATTGGCCATTCATATATCTTCTTTGGAGAAATGTCTGTTTAAATATTTTACTCAGCTTTTAGTTGGGTTGTCTTTTTATTATTGAAAAATTGAGATATTGATAGATACATTCATACATACATACATTCATAATATATTTTGCAAATATTTTCTCCCATATTATGGGTTGTCTTTTCACTTTCTATATAGAATCCATTAAAATACAAAAGTTTTTAGTAATTTTGATGAAGTCCAATTTACCTATATTTTCTTTTGTTGCTCATAGGTTTGATGTCATATTTAAGAATCTATTGCTAAGGTCATGAGATTTACCTGTACACTTTCTTCCTAAAGTTTTATGATTTTAGCTCTAAAATTTAAGTCTTTGACCCATTTTGAGTTCGTTTTTTTATATAATGTGAAGTAAGGATGATCCAGCTTCATTTTTTTTTACATGTGACTGCCCAGTTGTCCCAGCACTATTTGTTGAAAATATTATTCTTTCTTCTTTGAATTCTTTTAACTTCCTTACTGAAAAACAATGACTTAAATATATGGGTTTATTTCTGGACTCTCAATTTTATTCCACTGATCTATATAATTCTCATGCCAATATCACACTTTCTTGATTGCTATAATTTTCTAATAAATTTTAAAATCAGGATATTGAATCCTCCAACTTTATTTTTCTTTTTCCAAGATTGTGCTGTTATTCTGGGTCGCTTGCTTTTTCATATGAATTTTAATATCAGATTGCCAAATTCTCCAAAAAACTATCTGCGATTTTCACAGAAATTGAACTAAATCTGTAGATTAGTTTAGGAAATGTTACCATCTTAACAATGAGTGTTCCAATTCATGAATATGGTAAGCCATTCCATTTATAAAGTCTCTTGAGGGATGCCTGGGTGGCTCAGCGGTTGAGCATCTGCCTTCAGTTCAGGGCATGACCCTGGAGACCCGGGATTGAGTCCCACATCAGGCTCCTTGCATGGGGCCTGCTTCTTCCTCTGCCTGTGTCTCTGCCTCTCTCTCTGTGTCTCTCATGAATAAATAAATAAAATCTTTTTTTTAAAAATGTCTTTTGAAATATCTTTCAATGATGTTTTATAGTTTTCAGTGTATACATCTTATACTACTTCTTTTAAATTTATTCCTGAGTGTTTTTATTATCTTTGGTGCTCTTTAAACAGAATTGTTTTGTTATTTTTCACTTTTCGATTATCCATTGCCAATGTATAGGAATACAATAGATTTTTGTATATTGTTGTATCCTGCCACTTCACTGAACTTGTTTACCAGCTATAGTTCTTGTGTGTGTGGATTCCTTTAGGATTTTTCTATTTATAAGATTATGTCACATGCAATATCATTTTGCGGCTTCTTCTCCAATCCAGATGACTTTTATTCCTTTTCTTGATTAATTTCCCTGATTGGAAGCCCATCCCAATATTGTAGTATTGAATAGCAGTGATGAGAGCAGATATCTTTGTCTTGTTCCTGATCCTAGAGATGCAAGCTTTCATTCATTCACTGAGTTTTTTTGTTGTTGTTTGTTGGTTTGTTTGTTTAAAGATTTTATTTATTTGAGAGGGAGAAAGAGAGAGAGAGAGAGAAAGTGAGCCCAAACAGGGACAGTGGCAGAAGGAGAGGGAGAAGCAGGCTCCCCACTAAGCAGGAAGCCTGACATGGGGCTTGATCTCAGGACTCCAGGATCATAACCTGAGCTGAAGGCAGACACTTAACTGACTGAACCACCCAGGTGCTCTAGTCTGTCACTGTTAAGTGTGATTTAGCTGTGGGGTTTTCATGCCTTAAATGTTAATCTTATCCAGTGACACCCTCAATAGATACATCCAGAATATTAACCAAATGTCTGGGCACTTCATGGTCTAGTCAAGTCAATAAAATTAACCATCACATCAGTTATCTCTGTAACAAAACAATACAAACATATAAAAGATACAAATCATCTCCTTTCATTCCTTCTCGTCACTCATCTTTTCCACAATATTCCCCTTTCCATCCCTAGAGAATGATGGGGATGGAAATGTACATATATACATATATATATAAAAGTTCTTTCCATATTTTTCTCTATGCTTTTATAAACACACATATCTCACACACACACTCACACACACACACACACACTTGTGCTAACATTTTTTTTCCCCAAAAAAGGAATAATACTAAATTCAGAAGTTTGCACTTTGAAAGCATAGCAACAAGAACAATAGAAAGTATATCTTTCTGGAGAAAGAAGTTCTATATACCTTATTCTTCCTATTACATACTCAGTATATAAAATACTGTAAGATTTTATGGGATACCCAACAGATAAATTTCTAAAAATTTAAAATTAATGAAAAGATTTCCATATGGTTTTACAGACTCTCCATTCCTTGAACACACTTAGATCCATGCAACATATCCTTTCAATAGGATAAAGTAGATTTTTAATACATCTTTATACCTAACATCATCAGCTAATTATAGATAAGAAATAAAAAGACATTTAACTTCTATGAAGTTCATTTTCTGCTGTAATTATTAATAATGTAAAGCAGGATCTAAAAATAGATTACCTGAATCAAAAGAATTACAGCTCCAAAAGAAAGCACATAATTAAAAATGATAAAGCCTGCATAGTTAATAGTCCCATACATGTCTAGAACTGATTAGGCATGGAAAAAAATTCTAGTGCCTTGAAAACAATCCCCCACACCTAGTCTTCACTTTCTCTCGACAAGCATTTTGCTTGGCAAGATCCTACCCATCCCACGATGCTCAATTCAACTGTCACATTCTGTGAGATGCTTTCCTTCACTGACCCGCCCACCATTAAATTAGTCATTTCCACATTTGTGCTTTGGTGGCACTCTCCTGACACTAACATTATCCCGGTTAATCCCACTGTGAGTGTCATTTGGGTTTGAGTTTATCTTGTTTCCTAAGCTGTCAGCAAAATGTGGGAAGGTTCCATGTGATCCCTATTCCTTTGAGCACACATGAATACACACACATACACAAATGCACAAACACACATACATAGAGCAAGATAGGGAACTTGTCGGCCAATTCCACTATTTCTATCCTCCATTCTTTCCATTATATCTTTCCTTTAACTTTTAAAAATCTGGCTTTCCCTAAGTGTATTTGTTCTTTTATAACTTGAATGGATTGTTTTATATGTCTATTTGTCTCACTGGTTTAATACAGAAAATATTTAAGGTTTTAAATTTGCTTCTTCATAAAGTTTTGGCAGAAAAATAAAACATCTTATTGTAAGCCATTCCAGTTGACATTACTGTCAGGCAATTCTGTAATGTCAGTTTTAATTTCTCCTTTGACCAAAGAGGTTTTTAGAGGATATTTTCATTTATTTGCTTTTTGAGGTCAAAATGGTGGGGCTTTTGAGATTATTATTCATTTGTGATTTTACTGTATCTGGGTCAGAGAATGTGGTCTGCACTACTTCTATACGCAGAACTCAATGTTTTGTCTGTAGCCTATTTTGAGAGCCATTTGGAAATAGGGGACAAACTAAAAAAAGTTTGCAAATTTGACCCAGCGGTTATGCACTTAAAATTTATGCTGTAAGTGTAACTGAAACAATTCACACAAAAAATGAATGTACACAGGTATTTGTCACAATGCTGTTTATTATGATAAAATTGGAATTCTTCTAAATATCTCCCAGTAGGAGACTGATTACCTAAAACATAATGTATTCCTATTAAGGACTTCCTATTAAGGTGCCACAGGAGCAACAGGGGACACACTGACCTGGTCAAGCCTCAAAAGGACACAGTAAGACACCCAAGTCTAGTGGCTACCAGTGGCTTCCCCACACCTATAGGCTATTGAATTGGTAGATGGGAGTATTTGGCCCTCTGGCTTGTATGGTAGGAGAGTATTGTGTTTTCTTTGCCCTGAGTGGGAGACATTGCTTCAATGATGCACTGTGGGCAAGCTTTGGGATTACAAACCATTCTTGGTCACACCTTCATATTCACCGTGTTAAGAGTCCACCGATAGGGGACACTTGAAATGTATCCAATCTGCAGGTTCACTCACCATGCATCCAGAAGGTTCATATCAACTATACAGGCTGCAAGAAAATAAGAAGCGCTACCAGACAAAACAAAAGACATTTGTTTAGCAAGTTCAGGAACATTTAAAGTCTCACCTAAGGGAGGGAGAGGGCGGGACCAAGTCCCAGAGCTAGTTTATATGACTGCTGCCAACTGTGCCTTTAAAACTCTTACATCCATTCCAGACTTCTCATTAGCCTGAGGTTTGTGCTTTTGCTGCACTGGAGCAGCTGAATCCATTCCAGATCTTGCATCAGCCCATCAGGCTGGTTGCCCTTCTGAGCAGCAGTGGCAGCCCCTAATTTCCACATATCCCTGTAATTTTATCCTTCTCCCTGCTTTCAGCTCTAAAGCAGAAGCATACTCCTGAATTCTGGGGATCTTTCAACCAATCGCCAGCAGTCTTTGGGCCCAAGGTTTTTGGTTTTTTTTTTTACTTTTGGGTGCCACACTTGTTTGGGTCCCTTGGGGTCTGGCGGTTCCAGCCCGGTCCTCCTACCTCTTCATGGGATGCCCAGGCTGCCTCACCACAACTAGGAGAGCTGACACCAGGGTTTGTGCTGTCCACTCCCAGGCCTGCCCTGAGACTTGACAGGACGCCCTGAGAATCACCTGAGAGTGTTTCCTGCCTCTGGGAGGCCCAACTGGATAAGGCCATTTCCAAAAACAATTAGCAAGAGACAAAGTGGAGTGTGACCTCCAACATAGGTATCCTTCAGGAGCCCAGGACACACACCACCAACACCATGAAATATAAATACAAAATGTTGGGGGGAGGGTGTTTACAATCTAAGAAGGAGGAGAGAACACACGACCCCTCTGCCCATCTCACTCCCCATCGCAGCTGGAGGCTTTCATTCTCCCAGTGCAGAGGTGCACTAGGCTGGGCAGAAGAAGGCTGGACACATCCCAGAAAGTGCCCAATAGAGAGGCCCCCTAAACTATGATGTTTTACATATGGGGGTGGGGCCCAGCTAGGCCACCATTCAGCAGGAGCCTCTAGAACTCAGTATGTGGTGACTTCTGTCCTGCCTTCCAGCAAACTCACATCTGCTGAGGCAGCTAGTTGGTAAACCCTGACAATCAGGGAGAAAATGAGCCTCCAGAGCCCTGTGGCTTGTCTCTCTCCCATCAAACAGTAAGGGGGTGTCTCTCAGCTTCCAAAGAGTAATAGTGTCAAAGCTGAAACAGCAAGCCCAGTGCTCATCTTGATCTCCTACAGGCCTGAGCCTGACCTTTACCCATAAGATATGAATGAGTGTCTGAGGGATTTAGTGGAATAGTGGATGGGAACCTGAAAGCCGATGAAACTACAACATAATTGCTACAGATAGGGCATTGTGCACTACTCTACACCATGGACCCAATGACACTGGGTTCCAAAGAAAACATGTAAGTGTATTTATTTCTCAAGTGTTACCTATTGCTGAGACAGTAGAGAATCATCTTTTTTTTTAAAAAATGCACATACAGACTCTTCTTTCAGAACTTTGCATTTTATTTTTTTTAAGATTTAAAAATTTTATTTATTTATTTATTTATTTATTTATTTATTTATTTATTTATTTATTTATTTATTTTAGGGGGGGAGAGGAGCACAGGGGAGGGAAAAGGACCAGAGGACTCTCCACCAAGCAGAGAGCCTGACATGGGGCTGGATCCCAGGACCCTGAGATCATAACTTAAGCCAAAACCAAGAGTCAGACCTATGCTCGACAACTGAGCCACCCAGGTGCCCTAGAACCTTGTGCTTTCCAATTTACCATAGGAACATTAATGGCAAGCAAATTCGATTTTAGTGAAATCCTTCTGTGCCCTTTGAAGAGTAGCATCCAAAATAGTTAGCAGACTTGGAAGGACTGTTTCTCCCACCCCGGCACCTGGAGCCCTCTCCTTCAGCCTTAGCCTGGGGAACCCAAAGAGCCAAGTCCCAGCTCCCTGTTCCTATGCCTTGGGCAGCCATCATCTTGTAGGTATTTGGGAAGGAAGTGGTAATAAAAAGCCAGAGCCCAGGAATGGGCTCTCCTGGGCTTCCTCACTGCTCCCCTAGCCTCCTCTACCAGCTTCATGCCATGTTGGGGAGAAAATTGGAGCCTGGGTTGAAACCACCTCTCCAGGAAGCACAGGCTGTTGCACAAGAGGGCTGGCCCTCTCCAAGGTGTGAAATGGCAGAGGTTGGCAGCCTGGGAAAGAGGGGCTAAGGAAGATAGCAGGAGTTTTGAACCTCACTACCTGGGAGAAGCCAGTCCTCCCCCTGAGCACCCCTTCTGCCTTCCAGGGAAAAAATAGCCATTTAGAAAGACATAAAAAGCACATATTTCAGTACACATTTTTTTCCCTTTTGCCTTAGGTTCCAACATAGCTTGAACAGCACTGTGGAATTCAGTTTTGATTTAAAATTTTGGTATTCTGTTCATTAGGGATTTTTGCATTACTTTTTTTTTTTAAATACTGCATTAAACTATTACTTATTTTGATTATTGAGGGTTTTTTGGCACACCTCCCAATATTGTGGCCCAGGTAAGTACCTCTGTACTTACCATTGGCTCACCTTAATCTTGGCCACAGCAGTAGGGTAACATCAGACTTCTGGTTTTCTCATTAGAACATAACTGGAGCAAGTCCAAAGGAAAGAAAGGAAAATGCAATAGGGTAGCAGAAGCAAAGCAATGTAATTAAAACTCTCCCTAACTTTTGGACTTAAACGAGTTAAACAGCTTATCTGAGGGAAAAAGCGAGACAAACATGAAAAAGAATCAAATGCCTTATAAGCATTTACCTATAGACACAGGTATGGTCTCTGGCAAACAGAAATGAGTGTTCTGTCTTCATACACTCAACCTGAATTTGAACTCTCCACTTGTAGAATGCCATGCTGGGCCCTGGAGTTACAAGGACAAAACACAGTGAGAGCTTCCAGTCTGATGAGAAAGACCAGTAGGCAAAAACCAACAGGAATCCAACTCCATGAATGTTCATAAATAGTTTGGAAGTACAGAGATATAAACAGAGGTTCTTTTCTTTTAGTTTTTGTGGTTTTTCCTAGATGAGTATCTCATTTGTATTTGTGGGATTTGAACTTATGGAGGTGAGCATGTAACAACATGACAAGGCCTATGCCATTCAAATATTTTTACTACATTTCCCCAGAGAAGGGGGCACATTACACCATGCAGGGCCACAGTGGAAGCATCAGGTTTTCTCAGGATACAGAATCAGGAGCAAGGGGAAAGTTTAGGCCGGGGACTTTATTGGGGTTTCCACTGGGAAGGCAGGGCAGGGTAGAGTAAACAGCTTAGGACTGGCTAGTTTGAACAATACATGGTAGGCTTTGGGCTCTAATGGTGTTCTCTAGCTGCCTGGTACTTGGCCCTCAGATGATTTAGGGCAGGGGAATTATTGGCTTGGTGTGTGAGAATTAGTTAAAGGGAGTGGTTGGCTAGCATATGAGACGTGTGCTCTCAACCAAGTTGTTTCCTACCTTTAGGAATTAGCTAGCACTAGGAGGGCAGTCTCTCCCCTGACAGCAAGATTTTTAGGGTTAAAACATCATAACATACAGAAAATTAAAAACATGATTAATACATTGTGTATGTGATGGGGAGAGAAGTTATAAGTATTAGACAAAATCATAAATATAAAGCATTAATGGTATGGTGAATTGAGGAAATAGAGTGCTTTGGCGTTGATGGTGGAATTATTTCCATTTTTCCAAATAGTTGGGAGGAAACCTTCTCCAGGATATGGAAATGTTTGGAAAACTTAGTAATGGATTTATGCACAGGCTTGGGAAATTAACATTTATTGAATATCTAGCCGGGTACTTTACACAAACAAGGCTTCATTACCGTCCATAAACCACTTTAGAGGAGGAATGGTTTTTAGAAATGAGCCCTCAGGGGATCCCTGGGTGGCGCAGCGGTTCGGCGCCTGCCTTTGGCCCAGGGCGCCATCCTGGAGTCCCGAGATCGAGTCCCACGTCTGGCTCCCGGCATGGAGCCTGCTTCTCCCTCTGCCTGTGTCTCTGCCTCTCTCTCTCTCTCTCTCTCTCTCTCTCTCTCTGTCTATCATAGATAAATAAATCTTAAAAAAAAAAAATGAGTCCACAGGCTCATATAATTTAGGCATAGTTAGTCCACTATTTCATTTCTAGTAAAATAAATGACAGATATGTGACCTTCAGGTCTCACTGGGCTGCCCAAAGTCCCTTACACCAGACTGCCTTTGGAAAAGGGAAAAGAAGGATTCATCCTTAGCTTACGATCCAAGACACTTCTCCCACCCCCACCCACACTTTAATAGTGGCAAAGCTAAGCATGGGCCATCACCGTGCCTCAGTGATGCCCACTGGCACGCTCGGCTCATCCCAGGGTACTTACCCTCGGGGATTAAACCTTGGCGGGGGGGGGGGGGGGGGGTGAGGGGATCCATTGACTATACACTTTGCATTGCCTTAATAGGCTGAGAAATCACCGTGACGACCGAATTGAGAGCGGCTGACGTTCAGATCCGGTACTTGTGCACCTTTTACTCGGGGAAGGGGTTGAAATTATGCCCTTGACGACCATTCCCCCCTATTCGGAAGAGGGGCCTTGACCTCTGGCTGATTCCCCACTCTGCCCCTACTGAGCCACAAGGCTCAGAGCCACCTTTCTCCTAGGGACAAGCGGGGCGAGGGAGGGAGGCTGAGGGGGAAAGCGAACAGTGTCTAGGTTGGAAAATGAAGAGAAGCTAGGATGGGGGCGGGGGGGGGAGCAAGGACGGAGAGGATTTAGGGCCTGACTTTGAGGATCCCAGGTGTAAAATTTCGCAATGGGGCTTGAGAGAGGAGAGCCAAGCAGATCTGGGAACAAAGAGCAAAGGGGGTCCGCGCTGGGCAAGTCTGGGGACCAGAATGGGAGGGGGGAGAACAGGAGCTGTGGCGGGGAGCAGGCGGGCAGCCCGCGGACCTCGCGCGGCGCTGCGGCGCGTGGACCCCAGCTGCAGCGCGTCCCTACCGCCCTGGCGCTGGGCCCGCGGGGCAGGGGCGGGGCCTCGTCGGGATCCGCCCCTGGCCCCGCCCCGTGGGCGGGGCTTCCCGGCGGTTACATAACAAACCTGTCGGAGCGGCCGGGGAGCGGCTCGGGCGGTGGCGGCGGGGGGCGGGGCCTGGGCGGGGCGGGGGCGGGGCCAGGCCAGCTCCGGGCCAGGCAAGATGGCGGCCATGGAGACCCAGTCGGCGCCGCTGACCCTAGAATCGCTGCCCACCGATCCGCTGCTGCTCATCTTGTCCTTCCTGGACTACCGGGACCTAATCAAGTAATGGGACGCCGCGCGCGGCAGGGGTGGGGCGCGGGGTGGGGGGGACAGTGAGGCAGGAGGCCCGGGGGGGGCCGGCGTGCGCCCAGGACCCGGACTCCCGCGTCAGGGCCGCCCCGATCCTGCAGAGCCACCCCGGGGCCTGGGCGAGCCGCGGGCGGAGGGCGCCCCGCCCGCAGGGCTTCCTCGGGCCCGGGGCTCCGCGCGGAGGAGGGGCGGGAAGCCGGGAAGCCTCTCTCCCAGGCCTCGGCCGGGCCCAGGGGTCGTAAGGTGCGGAGGTCCTGCCCCCGCGGCCGCCCCGCTGACCCCGGCGCCCCGGCCCCGCCCCGGACGCCGAGGAGCAGCCCCGGCCGGCCCCGCGCTCTCCCCCGCCTGGGCCCGGGGCCTGCGGAGTCGCGCGCCCGAGTGGGCAGGTGAGGCCCCCCCCGGCCCTCAGGTGCGACCGCCGTGTCACCGCGATGCTAGCGGGGCTCGCTCTCCGACACCTACGCCTGGTAACCGTCGTGCTGTCAGCCGTCCCCGCCACGGTTGCCCGTCGGATTCTGTGTTTTGGTGGTGACTTCCGGTGGTGCGATACAGGTGACCGTCGTCTCCGCCGTGCCTTGGGGCTTCCCGCATCGCCAGCATCCGTTCCAAAAATAAAACCCCGGTTGCTGCTGGAAGGGTGGTTAAAAGCCGGTTCCTTCCGCGCTCGGGACTGGATGGTGGCAGACATGGCGCTGTTTACACCCTTGACAGCTGGTGGCATGGCTCTGTCTTTTCTTGTGCCACCATATATTTTTGCAGCGGAGGCAAAATCGCCCTCTTAAGGATCGGTAGGCGAGACTCGTTTTGTGTTTTGTTTTTTTTGTTGTTGTTTTTTTTGTTTTTTGTTGTTTTTGTTTTTGTTTTTGTTTTGTTTTTTTGTTTTTGTTTTTTTTTTTTGGATTACCAGTTTGATTCTCACCGTTTGAGGACTGTGCCCTGTGCTATCAGAAGTTCTTTTAGAAAGACAGTATTATTAGATGCATTGACATTGGGTGGTTGGCCTAGCTAAGTGGTGATGGAGGGAACACTTCAGTTTCTGGCTGCCACCTATATTAGTACCTGTAACTTTCTTTCTTTCTTTTTTTTTTTTTTCTTTTTTTTTCGAGAAAATAATTTTTTCTCTCTACCCAGGCTTGTACGTAAAGCAGAGAGATAACGTTTGTCTTTTCTTTTGGAAAAGGCAGTTCCAAGAGCAGACGCTGTTTTCCTCTGAAATGTTTTTGTTCCTGTGGCTTCTTAGAAATCTAACAGGCACACATACATTGCTGCTAGAGTGATTTTTTTTTTCTTTTTCTTTTTTTTCCTAAGACAGATCTGGCTGTCAGTCTCCTTAAAAACTGATGGGATGGTGCTCCTTGTTTGCAAACTATAACCTAAACTTCTGGGAGCATTTAAGGTCCTTATCAATTTGGCACAGTCCGCTCTAGCCAAATCAGACCTATGTCAGCACACCGTACACTTATTTTGTTGTTGTTGTTCTGTGGCTTAAGCTCTTGCCCCTGTCTGGAATGCCTTGTCTGCCTTCTTTGACCCTGGCAAGATGGAATTTAAAGACCCTCCTCTCTACCTTCTTCCTTCCTCTGCAGAGTTTATTTGCCATACCAGAGAGATTGTGCACGTCTTAAAAGTAAAGACTGTCTTGTTTATTTTAGTATTCATCATTTACTCAACAGATTTTTTTTTTCAGTGCCTGCTGTGTGTCACTTGGTTAAGTGTTGGGGATATAATAGTGAACAAGACAGATAAGTCCCCTCTTATGAAGCTTACAGTCTTGTGGGCAAGATGGGAAAACAAAGTGCATAATTACAAGACACGCTATGAAAGAAAGAAATTCTGTAAAGAAATGAGAGGGAGGGATGATCAGTTCAAATTGGAAGGAGTTGCCGACTATGAAGGATGGCATAAAGCAGTCCTGGCAGAGGGAACAGTGTATTCAGAAGCTGATTGGACAGTAGCATAGCCAGGACAGGTACTAGAATGGTGTTGCAGGAGGTTAGTGAGTGAGTGACTCACAGGCAGAGTGCCTTGAGAAGAGACTGGTGAGATCATGCAGGACCTTGAGAGCCAAGATGAGGGGGATCAGATTTTATTTTATTATTTTTTTAAAAGGATCTTATTTATTTATGAGAGGCACAGAGAGAGAGAGGCAGAGACATAGGCAGAGGGAGAAGCAGGCTCCCCACAAGGAGCCCGATGTGGGACTCAATCCCGGATCCCGGGATCACACCCTGAGCTGAAGGCAGATGCTCAACTGCTGAACCACCCAGGCATCCCCAGATTTTATTTTAAATTCTTTAGGTAGGAACCTTTTTGTTCTGTTCAGGCCCTCAATGGATTGGATGAGGCCCACCCACGTTGTCCACCATTTCAAATGCTGATCCTTTCCAGAAACATCTTCACAGACACACACGGAAATAATGTTTAACCAGCTATCTGGGTTTTCCTTGGCCCAAGCAAGTTGACACATAAAATAAACCATCACAAACAGCATCGAATTTCATCTACAGAAAAGTTTCTTGTGTACTACAACTTCAAAGTTTCCTGCACTATTCACCTCCACTTTGCCAAGTGTCCTGCCCACTGCTGAGCTCCAGAGTTGTGGAGCTGACCTGGATCAGGTCAGATTGGAGTATCTATTGGGGGATCATTGTGTAGTATTAGCTGCACAGTGTGAATCTCCCCCATTCTAGGGTGATTTGTTGTGTTCATCCTGAACCCATACTGTGTATCAGAACTCCATGTGACACTTCTTAAACATACACATGCTCAAGATACAGATCTTAGCCCAAGCCAACAGTCACAATGTCTAGAATAGTAGTTCTCATCCTTCATGTGCATCAAAATCACCTTTGGGGCTCATTTCAGAGATTCTTTGATATTGCTTACCTCTTGGGATAGTGGAGAAAGAAGAATCAAAAATTGAGGGAATGGAACTGGAGGGATTGACAGAACTGGAGGGATTCCCATGTTTGCAGATATTTGTGTGGGCACCTCCTGAGCTTAGCAGAAAAGGATGAGGATGATGTTTGTGGAAAATCTGAAAATCAAACAAAGGCTGTTTTGTTTACCACGAGTTGCTTTTTCACATGCCCTAGTCATGGCCTTGACAAATCCCGTGTGATTTAAGATACACTTAATTGATTATCTGTTGCCCAGCTGAGATCCTTTCTTATAGATTAACTCTATAACTTGTGATTCCTTTTCTGAAAGAATAGATGTCCTAATTTCCATTTTCCTAATGGGAAATGGACCAGAGCACTCATGTATTAGAAAACTCTATATAATAAGAAAATTTTTTATTTCCAATATTCCATGTTTTTCAGCAGCTGATACTAACTTGGATCACTACAGACAGTGAATCAGAACTATTATGAATCTGAAGTATTTTATAGATGGGCTCTCCAAGAGTTGCTATAATTAAAATTGATTTTGGCTGCACTATTTTTTTCCTTTAAGAAAAAATTGGAACAAAACAGACAAAAGGTTTATGTATTTAATATCAAATGTGTCACAGATCTTAAAACGAATACCATTTTGTTTACACCTGAATAACATTTTTTTCCTATACGTAGAAATACTGTCCCAGTAGTAAGTGTAGGAAAACTCTTTGATTTGAAATTAACTCCGTTGGTTTATATGTTTTATAGACTTTCATATGAAAATTACAGTTGTAAAGGTTTTGGAGTTTGTGAACTCAAATAGTTAAGATTTCACCACTCATGAGGTAATTATACCAGCTAACATGCTAAACAGGTTTTAGAAAATTGCTTTACAAAATATTGCTTCACAATTATAAGGGTGGAAAGTAGGAAATAAGAAAAGTAAAAATAAAAAGAATGAAACAAAACAACATTGAATATTTTCATCTTTATTTCTAAATTGTTTTCTTGTTTTCTTTTATACTAACCATGAATCTGGTTACTGCCAGTTGTTGCTATGTCAGTCGAAGACTTAGCCAGCTATCAAGTCATGATCCGCTCTGGAGAAGACATTGCAAAAAATACTGGCTGATATCTGAGTGAGTATTCAGGAAATTATGTATTTTTGAAATTCGGCCCTTGGCCTCCATAACACTAGTCTGTCCTGATTCTCCTCTCTCACCCTTGTCTCTTTATTTCCTTTGATGGCTCTTCTTGTGCCTGCCAGTAAATGCTGGTGTTCTCTAAGCTTCTGTCCTTGGGCCACTGCTCTTTTCCCTCTATGAATTCTGCATGCACTGTTGCCGTTATAGTGGCTGCTTGTGTGCTCCTAACTCCAACACCTGACCGTCTGTCCCTGATATCCCCACCGAGATCACACCACCTTGGACCTTTCCATCGGATGACCCACAAGGGCTTTCTAAGTTCAGTAAATGTTAATAAATTTGACCAAATGAAAGTATAGTTGGCAAAAGGTGACAGCTGGGAAAGATGAGAGGTAGAGTTGCCAATATCTTTTTCTTAGATCAAGGGGAGTGAACTAGTGACAAGTTGGCAAAGTAAGAAGTAGAAGTCTAAGTATATTATTTAAAGCTGCAAGCTACCTAATAGAACTAAATATAACAGGGCTATCAAACACTGAGACAAGGAAGACTGGGGAGGAAGAAATTTTAAGGATTGCCAGGAACTGATCTTTTACCTTGGGGTGTCATCAGTAGATAGATGTAAAAATCGATCAATCAAGTCTAGAGGCATAAACGTCTAGAATTACAGAGATAACTTCCAGAAATAATGAAAGTTTCCTTTGAGGGATTGGGCTTAGAATAGGGAACCAGTTGTTCATTCTAGGTTCTTTGGTACTTTTTGGTTTTGATAATATGTATATGTATTATTTTGGTTAATAAAAAGATGCTTCCCTTCTAACCACTGCACCGCCCCCCCCCCCCCGCCCCCAGCAAAACAACACCCTGAATTTTTCTTTTCACCATCCCTAAACCTGATCCTCCTACATTCCTAGTCTTCATGGCGATACCATCCACCTGGGCATTCCAGCCAGAAACAGGAATTATCCTAGATCTCCTCTCTTTCTCTCCCTACATCCATTCAGTTACCAAGCCTTCCTGATTTTAGCCTCAGTATATTTCTTGAATTTTCCTTCTCATTTCATCCAGCCATCAGTTTTAGTTCAGTTCATCATCTCGTACCAGGACTACTCGAAACCCTCTTGACTCATCTCTTGTGCCTCTAGTTTACACACCTCCCAGACCACAACCACAGTTCTGCTCTTTCAACTCCCCTATTAAACCCTTCAGTAGCTCTCCATTCGCTACAGGACAAGGTACAACCTCATTAGAAGGAGACTGGAAAGGACTTTTGTGGCTGCCTTATCCTATATCACTTCTGACACTTAAATTTACACTTCATTCTTTCTCCCTGGTTAGAATATATATATTTTTTGAGGGCAAAAAATGTGCCTCATTTTTAATGTCCTCAGTGGCTGAGAAGACACTCAATAAATGCTTATGGAATTGTACCAAATAGAGATATCATGTGATTACTTTGAATGCTATATGATTTCTTGGCTAATCCAATGTAAGTAAATTAGATTAGTTTTATTATATCATTAAATTCTGAGTGGTTTCTAAAACAGAATGACACGTGTTTTAAAACTTTATAATTGATATGTCTTAAGGAGTAAGTTGAAATTCATACCTCCTATACTATCCACATTATATTTTATTAAGGAGTTGAAAACTTAGGGAAGAGAATAAGTAGAAAGTAAGAAAATAGATGATTCATAATCCCCCCATGCCAACAATAACTCCTGTTAAATTTTTGGATGTATGTATCACTTTTCCTATCTAGTCTTCATTCGTAGCTAAAATAAGTAAAAAGGCAAAAGTAAGCACAAATTCCCAATAAAGTATGTTGGTAAGTGTTTAACTTCATTTCAAAAGATTTTTAATCTCATTTTTTAAAATCTATTTAGGGAAGAGAAAACACAGAAGAATCAGTGTTGGAAATCTCTCTTCATAGATACTTACTCTGATGTAGGAAGATACATTGACCATTATGCTGCTATTAAAAAGGCCTGGGATGATCTCAAGAAATATTTGGAGCCCAGATGTCCTCGGATGGTTTTATCTCTGAAAGGTACTGGCAATGCAGGGTCTCCCTTCATTTTAGTAACCATAGTATAAATAGGTTAAATAACTTTGGGTTTCTATCATCTATGCTAATCTGTAATTCACCAACATTATCTGTAATTTACCATTCACATTTGGCCTAGGAACTAGGAAGTCTATATTGCTAAAAGGACCCTTGCTCTACTGTTTGTCCCATTTTTGCCTGCCTCGGGACTCACGTGATTATTTATTAGAGGGAAAGTTGAACTCCTTGTGTCCTTATATTTGTTTTACAGTAAGCTCACTAGTGCTAAGATTGCTCGAGGATAACTACTGTGATTTCTTTCAAAGGAGTTTTTTTTAATTGAAAAACAGCCTGCTGCGTTAACCCTCTTTATTTTTAGTGCGAGTAAAGTTTTATGTGAAAGTCTAATGATTTAGAAAGACCAAATATTAAAGACCTGGGTCTTTCAGAGGATAAGAGCAGCATAATAAAGTAAGGAAAACATTCATCCCTATTTTGACATATATAGAATAGTGAAAACTAAGATTTGAACTGAGGTCTATTTGACCCCAGAATTTGTGGTCTTTCTCCTATACTATTGTTGTCCAACTCTGGCAAGAAATACTAATAAACTATTTCCCACTAATTTGATTTGTTAATTTATGCCCAGGAGAGTTCATAAATAGATTGCTCCTTACCTGCTTTAGCCTCCCAAGTTTTTTTCAGAATTCTCCACTAAAAAGGATTTTTTTTTTTTTAAAGATTTTATTTGTTTATTTGAGAGAAAGAGCACAGAGGGAGGGACAGAGGGAGAAGCAGACTCCCCGCTAAGTTGAGAGCCTGATGCAGGACTTGTTCCCAGGACCCCAAGATCATGACCTGAGCCAAAGGCAGACACTTAACCCACTGAAATTGGGATCAGTTCTGAACTGAGGTTTCTTTGGAAACAGTATTCCTTTTACATTTCATATTTCCACCATAACTTCCGATGCAAATGTGAATTTCATACAGACCATGACTAGGTACTTCAAACCAAATTGCTAAGAGGTAGAGGAAAGAGTGATTTGTCAGAGAGAGTAGAGCTTTGAAGGAAAGTATCCTTGATTAATATCTTTCATAGCTTTTTTTCTTGGAAGAAAAGAATAATGTTCACTTGGTACGTGGGGCTAAATAATTTCAAAAGAAAAGTGATTCTGAAAATAGATATTTTGTGGTGAGAAATAAAATAGGTAAGGGTTTATAATTGCTATTATTTTATTAAATACAAAGCAAGACACTAAGCTAACTACTTTGTATTATTCCATTTAACTTGCCAAAATCTTATGAGGTGTAGACAATTATTATTCCCCTTATGAAGGTGAACTGCCTAAGACATAATAGGCTAAGTAAGTTGTTTGCCATCACAAAATGTAGGGCAGAATCAGGATTTGAATACAGAGCTGACACCAGAGCTATGGTTTTAACAACTGAAGGGAGAGAGGACCTATTCCATTTTATCCAGAGTGCCTTAGGACTCTTGGAGAGCTAGTTCAATGTCAGGACATTTGGAATATGAGAATATAGGCATGGTTCTCCTTTCAGACACAGAGCTACCAAGAAAGGAAGAAAAGGAAGAAACTAAAGATACATAGCAGCTTCTCTCTCTCTCTCTCTCTCTCTCTCTCTCTCTCTTTTTTCTTTTTCTTTCTTCCTCCTTTATTTTTTGGACTCCATTTGGCATTTGCAGGTTCACTGCTCACTGTTCTGTACCTGGTGGTTGGAGGTAAGGTTCTTCAGAGACTTCCTGATAGCCCCTGTTTTACTCCCAGGTGCCAGCTCTCCAGGGGTTTTGCTTGAGTCGGAGTGGGATAAAAGCTGTTCGATATCTCGAATGCTGGGGACTCTAGGGATGCCAGGCCTATGAGTTGTAGGACTGAGTCAGGAACTAGCTACTCACCTCAAGGGTCACAGTCCCTCATTTAATCTCAAGGTTATGGAGATGGCAGAGACAGAAAAGAAACTTGGAAAGCAAATAGGCGTTGGTCTTGGGCAAGGCTTCACAGAGCACTGGAAATTATGGTATACTTATATATCTTTTACCAGTGTATCTGGTGGTATAGATCATGTGTCTTCAAATTTCATATTTACCTTACATGTGGGCTTAGAACTTTAGAGTTGAAAGGGGCCTTTGAAACCATTTAGACCAGAGATGGGCAGACTTTTTCTTTAAATGCCAGATAGTAAATATTTTGGTCTTTGAGAGAAAGATAGTCTCTGTCACAACTATTCAACTCTCCTGTTATTGTGGAGAAGCAGCCATAGACAGTATCTGGACAAATGCGCATGGCAGTGTTTCAAAGAAAACTTTATTTACAGAAACAGGCTGTAGGCCGGGATTTGGTCTGTAAGCTTTAGTTTGCCAATCCCCAATTTATGCCAGTTCCCTCATTTTACCAGTGAAGGGAACAGACTCAGAGTTTTAGGTGACTTACACAAAGTCCCATAACTAGTAAGTGACAGAGATAGAACTTTAATCTAGGTTTCTTGGCTCCTGGTAACCTTTTCCCTGGTTTTTCACACAAGTAGGATCCTTGGCAAAGAAAATTAATGAATATTTATTGAGTGCCAGGAAAGCACTCTATTAAGCAGAGGAAGCATATTTAATCCTCACGATAATTCTCTCAGGTAGATAGTACTATCTCCCCATTTTGCAGATGAAACAGGGTTAAAGAGGTGAAATAACTTGCCAGAGATCACACAGCTAGTTAAGTGGTAGAGCTGAGATTTGAACCTAGTCTGGTTGGCTCCCAAATTCTACTATAACAGAATGCCCCTCTAAACCTTAATTTTATTGTATTGTAAACATTGTATTTCCTTATATTTTTCTCTTGTTTAACTTTTTTCTGTCCAACTATCTCTTCAAGAAATTCTTATTTTCTTGATGTTATATGTTAAATGTCCAACATGTAGCACTAACCATACCAATATTAGTTTCTTTTCTCTTCATTTTCTGGTTCAGGCAGCTATTCAGCTTGTTTTCTTTTGTACTGAACTTTTTTTTAATATAAACTTCTTATTTTGGAGTAATTTTAGCTTACAGAAAAGTTGCAAAGGCAGTATAGAGAGTTCTTGTACACCCCTCACACAGTTTCAGTTTCCCCTAATGTATCTCCCTGTGGGACGTTTGTCAAAACTACAGTCTTCATTGGCACATTGCTATTAACTGAACTCCAGACTTTGTTCGGATTTCACCACATTTTCCATTAATATCCTTTTTGGATTCCAGAATTCAATCCAGAATACCACATTGCATTTAATTGTCATGTCTCCTTAGTGTCCTCTGGTCTGTGGCAGTTTCTCCATCTTCTTTGTCTTTCATGATCTTGACAGTTTGAAGGAGTTACTGGTCAGGTATTTTATAGAATGTTCCTCAAACTGGCTTTGTTTGAAATATTACCTATGATTAGGTTGGAATAATGGGTTTTTAGAAAGATTACCACAGAGATGAAGTAGCCCTCTCATCCCACCATACCTAAGGGCGCGTGACATCCACAAGCTATCACTAGTGATGTTAACTAACATACAGAAACGTGTGTAGATTCTAAGTGTACAACTTGGTAAATTATCACAACATAAACATGACCATTGTAACACCCTCCAGGTCAAGAAGTAGAATGATTTTCTATACCTAGAACCCTCCTTCTTTCTCAGGGGTAACCACTATCCTGATTGCTAATACCACTGAGTAGTTTCCTCTCTTTTTGAATTTTATATAATTTGCATGATTAAGTACAGATTTTGTGTGAATTTTTTCTGTTGTGTTTGTGAGATTGAACTGTATTGTGTGTAACAGTAGCTTGTTCATTTTTGTTACAAGTGTATACTATTATATGGGTAGACTATAATTTATAGTCTATATCTATAATTTATAAATTCATTCTACTGTCGATGGATATTAAATTATTTCTAGTTTTTTGGCTGCTATAAATAATGTTGCAGATAATTTTTGATGTACATATGAACATACTTCCCTCAGGTAAATATCTAGGATTGAGCTTCCTGGATTGTAAAGTATGCTTATATTAAACTTCAAAAGATACTAATAATTTTCCATAGCAGTTCTTTTTTTTTATTTAAGATTTTATTTATTTATTCATGAGAGACACAGAGAGAAAGAGACAGGCAGAGACACAGGCAGAGGGAGAAGCAGGCTCCATGCAGGGAACCTGACGTGGGACTCTATCCCCGGTCTCCAGGATCATGCCCTGGGCTGAAGGCGGTGCTAAACCGCTGAGCCACCGGGGCTGCCCCCCATAGCAGTTCTAAAACTTTACATTCCCACCAACACTTTTAATGTTGTCATTCTTTTTTTTCTTCTTTTTTTTTAAAGCCTTTCTAGTGGATATATAGTGGTGGCTTTAATTTGCATTTCCCTAAGGATATTGAATAATAGTTTTATTTCTAGCTTTCCAATCTTCACGTCTTTTTTTCTTTTCCTGCTTTATTGCACTGGCTAGGACCTTCAATACAATGTTGGGTAGAAATGATGATAATGAGTGTCCTTATCTTTCTGATCACAGAGGAAAAGCTTTCAACATTTCTCCTTTTTTTTTTTTTTTTTTTTAAGATTTATTTATTCATGAAAGACACAGAGAGAACAAAGAAGAGACATAGGCAGAGGGAGAAGCAGGTTCTATACAGGGAGCCTGATGTGGGACTCAATCCTGGGACTCCGGGATCATGCCCTGAGCTGAAGGCAGATGCTCAACTGCTGAGCCACCCAGGCATCCCTCAAGATTTCTCCTTTAAGGATGATATTTGTTGTAGAGTTTTTTTTTTTTTTTTTTTTAATAGATATTCTTTATCACATTGAAGAAAGTTTCTTCTGATCCTACTTTGGGATAAGGTTTTCATTTTTGTTTTGTGTTTTAAATGGATACTTGAATTTTTGTCAAGTAACTTTCCAAACTTAGGATTATCACATGATTTTCCTACTTCATTCTATTAATGTACTGAATTGCTTTCATTGATTTTCTGAATATTAAACCAACTTTGCATTTCTGGAATAAGCTTACTTTGGCTGTAATACCCTTTTTGTATGTTAGATTTGATATGCTAATATTTGATTGGGATTTTTTGCATCTATATTCATGAAAGACTTTGGCCTGTAATTTTTTCCTGCAGTGTTCTTGTCAGGTTTTGTATCAAGATGATGCTGACCTTAAAAACAAGTCAGGAAGTGTTATTTCTTTTTTGTTCTCTGGAAGAGTTTATGTAAGCTCGGTATTATCTCTTGCTTAAATTATTGATATAATGCACCAATGAGGCCATTCATTCAATCTTGGAGTTTTCATTCTGGGAAGGTTTCAAGTTAAAAATGCAATTTCTTTATTAGATATAGGACTATTCAGATTTTCTACTTATTCTTATGTCTTGAGTATTCTAAAGGAAGTTGTCCACTTCACTTATATATTCCAATTTATTGCAGCAATTTTAAAAATAATATCCTTTTACCTTTGCAGTGCTTATTGGATCTGTAGTGAGTGATCTCACCTTTCCTTTCTGATAATTTTTGTGCTTTATCTGTTATTTTGGATCAGTCTTGCTAGGTAGGAGTTAATCTTATTAGTCTTTCCAAAAAACTGGCTTTAGCCTTTGTCAATCCTCTCTGTATTTACTTATTATTTTATTAATTTCTCTGATTTCTTTCTGAGTTTACTGTAGTGTTTTCTTTGACTTGAGATGATTTGATCATAAATTTTCAGGCTTTCTGGTTTTCTTCAAATATCTTTGCTATAAATTTCCCTCTAAGCATAACTTTAGCTTTATCTCATAAGTTTTAATATGTTGTATTTTTTATTAACATGCAGCTCAAAATATTTTTTTAAATTTTTTATTTATTTATGATAGTCACACAGAGAGAGAGAGAGAGAGAGAGGCAGAGACATAGGCAGAGGGAGAAGCAGGCTCCATGCAGGGAGCCCGACGTGGGATTCGATCCCGGGTCTCCAGAATTGCGCCCTGGGCCAAAGGCAGGCGCTAAACCACTGCACCACCCAGGGATCCCCTCAAAATATTTTTTTTAATATTGTTTTCTTCCAGAATTTTTGTAGTTTTTTTATGTCTATTATTTATTTATTTTTTTAAGATTTTATTTATTTATTCATGATTGAGAGAGAGAGAGAGGCAGAGACACAGACAGAGGGAGAAGCAGGTTCCATGCAGGGAGCCTGATGTGGGACTCGATCCCAGGTCTCCAGGATCAGGCCCCGGGTTGAAGGTGGCACTAAACCTCTGAGCCACCCAGGCTGCCCCAGCTCAAAATATTTTCTGATTTCTTTTGATTTCTAGACAAGCCTGTGGGTCAAATAAGAAAAATATTGTTTGATTCCCAAGTATTGGGAGTTTTTGTTTTGTTTTGTTTTAGTAATCTTCTTAATATAATTTATACTTTAATTTTACTGGGATCAGAGAATATATTCTGTATGAGTTCAGTCATTTGAAATTTGTTGCAATTTGTTCTCTGGTCCAGCATATCATCTATCTTGGTAAATGTTCCACGTGCACTTGAAAAGAACGTATATTTTGCAATTGTTGGAATCAGTGCTATGTATGTAATCAGGCAAAAATTGTTAATCTTGTTCACATCTTTTGTACTCTTACTGATTTATTTTGTCTTATTTATTTATTTTTGTCTACTTGTTCTATTAGTTACTGAGAGAGGTATGTTAAAACTGGACAGTGTGGTAGACAGAATTCTGAGATAGCTCCAAAGATTCCTACCCCTGCTGTACATGCCTGGTATAATAATAGCCTCCCTTTGAGTGTGAGCAGTATGTTGATATAACTGATTTCAGTCCTGCTATTAGGTAACAGATGACAAAGGTGAATGGGCTTTGCAGATGTAATTAAGGTCCCAAATTGGTTGAATTTGAGTTATTTGTTAATCAAAAGGGGAATTATCCTAAGCAGGCCTGCCCTAATCAGACAAACCCTTAAAAACTGGGCCCTTCCAGAAGGCAGAGACATTCAAGGCATGGGTATCTCCTGTTGGCTTTGAAAAAGCAAGCTGGCATGTTGTGATGAGGGCCAGGTGATAGGGAATGGCAGGTAGCTTATAAGAGCTGAGGGCCCAGTCGTCTGACTACAAGGAAATGAATTCTGACAATAACCAGTGAACTTGGGTGAGGACCGCTAGCATAAGATTGCCTAACCTGAGAAAGCAGCCACACTTGATGTGGTGATTTCAACCTGTGGGACCTGAGCAGAGGATCTGATTCAGTCATGCCCAGACTTCTTACCTTCAGAAACTATGGGATAATAAATGCATGCTGCTTTAAGCCGCTAATAGTATAACAATAGAAAACTAGTAACTATGGTTGTGAATATATCTTTTATCCATTTTAGTTCTGTTATTTTAAAAAATATATTTTGCAGCTGGGCTATTAGGTACACCTTTTTACCATTACAAAAAGCCTTCCATTACCTTTGATAATGCTCTGTGCCTTAAAGTCTATTTTGTGTGATTTTAGTAAAGCTCTTTTAACTTTCTTTTGTGTATCTACATTTCTTAGATGTGCCTCTTACACATGATTGTGTTTTGTTTTTTAGCTGGTCTGTCAGTCTTCTAATCATTAGATTATTTATATGCAGGGTAATGACGTACTTGGGCTTAAGTATACCATGTTCCTATTTCTTATTTGTGCTCCTGAGCAAGTATTCCTTTTTTTCTATTCTTCTTAATTATCTTTTATTCTGCACATCTTTTTCTTATTTATCATTTTTAGTGATTTGCCCTAGAGATTAAAGGATGCATCTCTGACTTAATTAAAATCTATTGTAAATTAGTATTTTTACTATTTCGTGGATAATAAAAGAACCCTAGAATACTTTAACTCCAATTATCACCTCTTGCCTTTCGTATTATAGTTTTTGTGATCTCAGTTTTGAACATGTTTTCTATCCCTGGAAACATTATTATCATTATTTTATATATTCCATTTTATTTTAGATTTACCACTATATTTACCTTTCTCATTGCTCTTTATTTCTTCCTACATCTTCATGCTTTCATCTGGGATCATTTTTCTTCTGCCTGAAGAATTCCTTTTAGTGTATTTTTTAAGTGAGGTACTGCTAACTGCTGAATTTTTTCAGATTTTTTTTGTCCAAAAATGAATGTATTTCATCTATACTTTTGAAATATATTCAGTGCATGTGGAATTCTAGTCAACAGTTCTTTTTTTCAGTACTTTAAAGCTATCATTCTTCCCGCTTCTGTTGTTTCTGTTGAGAATGTAACTGTTAGTCTTGTTCCTTTGAAAGTGACCGTACAGCGTTTCCCCTTCTTTGGCTGCTTTTAAGATTTCTCTTTGTCTTTGATTTTCAGTGGTTTCCCAAGGATGTGTCTAGATACGATTTTCTTTATAATTGTTCTCCATGGGGCTTCTTGAATCTGTGGTTTGATGTTTTCATCAACGTTAGAAAATTCTCTCAGTACTGCTTGCTGGAAGCTTTGCTCAGCTTCTCAGCCACAGGTTTGCTTTCAGAGTTGGCAGTTGCCTCAAAGACAGGTTGCTCCCAGTGCCCAGCTAACCTCGTTTCCCTGTCCTTCTGACTACCCCTCGCCCCCAGTTCTTGCTGTCTTTGAGGTTCTCCAGAAGCTTTGAGACCAATTTTCTGTTCTGTTTTTCTAGTTCTTAGCATAAAGTTTACTCCAACAACCTAGTGAACCATTACTGGAAGTGAATCTCTTCTCTTGGCATTTGTCATCACTTCCTCCCTTTGAAAGCTGGAATAAATGATGAGCTGACAAATGTGCAAAATTGGATTGAAGTTAATGGTTCCCCACAGCCCAAACCTATGTCCTCTATTTCTCATTAAGAGACTATGTCAGGACTCTTGAACATCCATTTAGAGAACTTCTGGAGAGTTTGTTTTAATAGAGATGTTTTAAATGTGAGTGTGTTGGATTAAGAAAAATCAATCCTAAAGTTTGCATCATAATGTGAAATAATTACTATGGATCTCCCTGCTGCATACTCTTCTGTATTTTGCTGAGTGCCAGTGTCTTCCCTGTTGAGAGGAAATAGAGGAGTTTCCTTCTCCGTGCTTCAAATGTCAGAGCCAATCCAAAGTGAAGTAATGTTGCTCTGTATTTTCAATTTATTTCCCTATGTTTCAGCAGTACAACTTGGACAGAATTCACTTGTTCTAACATTGTTTCACTGGCTAGCAGAAGATTATATTTCTCCTTAGATATAAGACTTATTGTTTCTTCATAATTTGCTTTTTTGTGCATTTGCAGAGGGTGCTCGAGAGGAAGACCTAGATGCTGTGGAAGCTCAGATTGGTTGCAAACTCCCTGATGATTATCGATGCTCATATCGTATCCACAATGGGCAGAAGTTAGTGGTTCCTGGGTAAGAAGGTTTGCCATTTGGGTTATTTTTAATGACACAAGTCATTTCCCAGAAAGAAAATAAACAGCTATGATGTGTAGTTACTCTTGACAGATTAAAGGAGTATAAGAATTCTCTCTTCTTCCCTGTAAGAATCCAAAAGACTGAATCTGTTGCTTGAATTTGATTTTCCCAAAATAAATGTCTCATAAAAACAGCAATTCGATCAGCACATCCTTATACTTAAAATGAAGTCTGATTGGGGTTGGGTGGGTGCTGTGGTACATAGAGTGGATGTGTGTGTGAGTGTATTTTAAGTAAAACTGTTCAGAACCCTTGAAGTCTTTATCCTATTATAGACCAGGTAAATTGTTTTTGAGAGTTTGATATAAATTCTATATACCATACATATAAAAAGCAATAATTTGTTCAGAGCTATATACACTAAAGAAAATAAGAGTTTTGTTCTATTCAGGCATAGCCTGTAATTGAATGGCCTGTTTTTAAGAGGAAGTACTCATTGGGGAACCTTTTGGAAAAAGTAGACCATGCAGTAGCTGTCAAATTCATTCACAGTGTTAAAAGCTATATACTTTGAGTCTACCCTTCTGTTCTTTTATGAAAATTAAGCTATTTTGAAGATATTGTGCCTATGAAAAGCTCATAAAAACTTAGGGAGAACTTTGCATTATTCTTAATGGAACATGGTATCTCTTTGTGTGTGAAGAAATCTTTCTACTCAAGAGTTTGAATTCGTAAATAAATTGTGGTGTTTTTGGTGATTGACATGTTAATTCTTATAAAGCTGTCGATGGGAAATTATCATTCATCAAAAAGATGAAGCACAGCTCTTTGGCACTGGGATTAATATTTTTGTCTCTGCTCTCAGGTTGTTGGGAAGTATGGCACTGTCCAATCACTATCGTTCTGAAGATTTGTTAGATGTCGATACAGCTGCCGGAGGCTTCCAGCAGAGACAGGGATTGAAATACTGTCTCCCTTTAACTTTTTGCATACATACTGGTTTGAGTCAGTACATAGCAGTGGAAGCTGCAGAAGGCCGAAACAAAAATGAAGTTTTCTACCAATGTCCAGTAAGTAGGAAGTGTGTTTAAATGCGGCTGTAAGATGTGTTCTGATGAGTGTATAAATGTGTGCAGAAGTTTTCAGGGCTGTAGAATGGGTATAGAGCATTATACAATTTGCTTATAGATCCACCTAATTATAGGGCTAATTTGGCAATGATATTCTGACATTACAGAATGCCAAAGGAAAATTTAATCTGTGGACAAACAATGCAGATCATTGTGCACACAGAGGGAAGGCTGTGATAGGTGTTAAGGCAATTTAAGTTTAAGGAAAACATAATGAGATTTTGTTGAAGTAATTGTAATATACATTTCTAACTTTAAAAATTTAGCCTTTAAGCATCATTTGACTCAAGTTCTGTGTGCAAAGGAAACTTTTTAAACTTTTAGTTAGATAGTTGAGTTGTTGAAAACTGTGGATCTTTTTTTAAGGAAGCTTTTGTTAGATTTTAATATGATCACAGAAAATGTCGTATTTGGTTTCATTTTTTTTCTTGGGTTTTTGTAATTTCTCAATTGTAGATCTTCTGGCTTCATTTTTGCCCAAATGTGAACTTTTAACTTAAAAGAGGAACTTATTTATATATTTTTTAAAGATTTTATTTATTCACAAGAGACACACACACACAGAGAGAGAGGAGAGAGGAGAGAGAGGCAGAGACATAGGCAGAAGGAGAAGCAGGCTTCCATACAGGGAGCCTGAAGCGGGACTCCATCCCGGGACTCCAGGACCACGCCCTGAGTCAAAAGCAGATGCTCAACCACTGAGCCACCCAGGCTTCCCAAAAGAAGAATTTAAAATAGAAAATCATGGATACCTGAGACATGTGACTCCATATAACACTGAAAATATTTAAAGAGCTTTCATAATTTTTTTTCTAAGCATTTCCATGTCTGTTTCCATTTTTGTCTTGATATTTCTGTAAAGTTGTATGATGATAGCTTGGTCCTTCTATTTAGTGAGAAAAGTGACCAACCTAGAAATGTTCAAGTCTTTTGACTGAATCTAAAGCCCTTTCTTAATAGGTTATATATCTTCTTACTTGAACTTCCTAACATAAAGGATAAGTTTTTAGTTCACTGTAACAGTCATGACAGTACATGAGCATTTTGACTGTTATTGAGAAGTGCCTGGCACTCTTCTAAGGACTTTCTAGAAAGGACCTAAATATAGAAATTATAAGAGCAGGGACTGAAAAGTATGAGTAATGTCCAAGTGATGGTTAGAACACTTGTTATTTTTATCTATTCTGCTTTGTCTCCAGGGAAAGATACAGATAATGAACAATGAGAAATTAAGTAAAATTTTTTTTTCTCAATTATGATATTCTTTTTCTCACCTAGGACCAAATGGCTCGGAATCCAGCTGCTATTGACATGTTTATCATAGGTAGGAGAAAGAATAGTCTTCCTTTTCCTTTCTTCTTCCTGGTCAAAAAAATTAAGTTGATAAAAACATTGCAGTTACTTGATCAGCTGGCAGTTTATACTTGTCTTTTTTAAGGCTTGCTGGTTTATAAAATAGTATATCTAGGCTCTCATTCAAATAGCCCCTGTACTTTGAATTTGTTTCCTATTTGGAAAAAAGCCATGTTCTATATAATCTTGTACTCTTAGGACTCTGCTATAGAACTTCATGAATAGAATTACTCTGAATGTAAGTATAGCTGTCTTACACATGGATGCATTTTCCATCAATCATATTAATACATTATTGGAGACAGATGGATAAAACAACTTTATGCCTATAAAGTTGTGGTAAAATAGTGATACATCACACTAGAGATCTCAGAACAGCAGGCTTCAAAGACCAGTATAAACTGAGCTCTATAAACTCTTTGGCACAACTTTTTCTTGGCCTTCAAAGGTATTTCTATAGGATTTTGAGAACAATCCTGTCTGTATGCAATTGCAGCTCACCCCTTTGCTGTTCATCCAGTCCTGTTTTGCTTAGATTTTGCTCACTTAAAAGAGGCTTCCTGACTATCCATTCTGGTTTTCAAAGGCACATATTAAACTTCCCCATATATTAATAGTCAAGGGGCCTTGTAAGCTGAAGTGTCTGCATTTAATTATATCTCCTAATTGGAACCTTGAACAGAGTAGTAGTGTTCATTTGTTCCATACTGTAACACAGTCCAGGCTTAAGGTATTTTTCACAACGTGGAAGCTCTCCCTACATGCTAAGTTATAAAAAAACTGTTCAACTTAGCCTCCAGCTTTTAGCTCCCCATGATTCATGTTGACCTATGTTTTTTTGTTGTTGTTTTTTGTTTTGTTTTTTTTGGCATATGGTTTTCAAGTTAAGTGCCCCCTGGGGGTTATGCCCCTGCTCACTGTCCTGTTTGGCATCTTTGCATAGCACGTACCTTCAGAGATGATCACCATGGCTCTAGAACAGTGGTGCTACTAATTTACAAACTAAAGGCTGCCTGAACTCTAAGGTAAATGCTAGCCAAACTCTGTGAGTTCCTCACTCTTGGTTTGATACTGGCCTGACATGGTGTGGAAGGCCCCATTGCTACAGCAGAGATCTGATGAATACTCTTCTGGTAGCTGGGATTTCTTCTGGATTAAGAGAGCAAAGCAAAAGGTCTGAGACCTACTGAGGGAGGAGAGATGAGATGGGATGTTAGTGCTGAAAGGAGAGACAAGAAAGCAGCTTCCTTTAAGCTGTCTTGGTAAAACCCCAGTGCTACCAAAGAGATGCCAAGCTATAGGCTTACTTTAAAAGGTAAACTACCTTGGAATGTATAAATTACATCTTGATTCAACTAAGTTTGATTTTCTTGGAATTTTTGGTTAAACACAAGATGGAATCTCCCAAGTGTTCAGTGAATTATTAACAGATATTTGAGAAAACTAGAATCTGTGTTCAGGTAAGTTGAGTGGTAAAGACTGCATAGAAAAGACTCCTCATTTTAAAGAACACACTTGGGTATGTATTGTTATAAATTGAAGTACCTTAAAATACACCATACCAGTTTCATTTTTATGTAAACCATGAAAAATTTGTGGGTTTTTTTACTCTAACATTTTATTCCATGAAATATACAAAATGATATTTTAAACTTTACAGGGAAATTACTAGTTCCAAAAACAAAATTATAGCTTCTGTGAATTTTAATGACATTATTCATGTGCCTCCTTAGTATCTTGTTCAGAGTGGATAGATGGTAGGTGATCATTTGAGTAGAACATTCAATAAGCAAAGAGTTAGGATTGACCATTCATTAGTAGATGCTAAAAGCCAACTATTATAGCTTACCTTCCCTCAGTTGATGCCTTTAAAATTTTAAAACTATAAACCCTAAGATCCAAGCTTAAATTGTATCTTCTATTCCTTAAATAGAATAGTAAGTAAATACTACAAATTTAGCTCCGATGTTCAGCATGGCAGAGTGTGAGAACTGTGTTAATAGAAACAAGGTTACAGAGAAATTCACTGAATAACATTGGTTCAGGGATTCATACTGCTGGGCACTGAGATGTATTAATAATAGATGTGGGGTATGAGAAAGTTACGTCATATTACCTAGAAGTGGCAAACATAATTCACGTAAATACTTGTCATTGATCCACTCACTAGATCACAGACGTGTGGTCAGGTCTGGACTGGACTTCGAGCTGGTCACTGAGAATATGGAGGGTCATTATGCATTTGAGTCGGTAGTGGTGCAGCTAGACTACTTTGGAATTGGTCTCATGCCCAGAACTGTACTGTGCCATACCCCTGTTAGATGCCCGGACTGAGCCTGGCTTTTGCCAGAATTTTGTGCATAAGTCAGGAGGTAGCTGGACCAAGGGTATATATCCTGACTGTCTGAGGATAGCTGCTGATATTTTTCCTGTAGTTTCTTCCTAGACCTTGCTGTATCTGTGTCTTCCTTTGTTCCATATGTTCTAGAAATTATAGGCAGAAGAAAGCTTTGCATTCTAGACCAGCACTAAATAAAGTTTAAAAGTCTATTTAATTATAAGTGTAAAAAGTAGTTTGAAGGTAGATGGAGGATTCCCTAGCAAGGTAGTTGGGAAAGAGATGAATAGAATTGAGAATAGAAATTGACCTGATAATGGACTAGTAGAATTATGTGTTTCTAATTTTGATCTTATATCTTAAGCATAGTGAAATATCATTGTTTCCTTGTTTCCTGTATAGATTTTATGAAAATTATTTGTTCTTTTCTTCCTCCCCACCCCTTCCTGGTTTATAGGTGCTACTTTTACTGACTGGTTTACTTCTTATGTCAACAATGTTGTATCGGGTGGCTTCCCAATCATCAGAGACCAAATTTTCAGGTATTTCACCCAGGACTTTTTGAATTAATAAAATGATTGTAAACAGAAAAAAAAATTAGTGACAGATCTTGAGATGAAGTTTCAAAGAAGATTAATGACAGAACCTCTCATTATCTTAAATGTCACTGTGTTATTCTCACTTTAAAGCTACATTCAAACACTTGAATAGCCAATGTATTTCTTGTTTTGAAGGATCCAGAGAAAAAAATGATTTTGATTTCAAAGCTATAGCTTTATAGTATAGTTTCTTTCTTGGGGAGGTGGGGGGGGCGGGGTGGAGGGGAGGGAGGCTGTTTGCCAGTTAATGGATTTATCGCGAATAGCAAGTCAATAATTGTTAACTCCTGGCGAATATTATCTATCATCTTTATTTTTTTAAGGTTTTATTTATTTATTCATGAGAGACACAGAGAGAGAGAGGCAGAGACACAGGCAGAGGGAGATGCAGGGAGCCTGATGTAGGACTCGTTCCCGGGACTCCGGGATCACACCCTGGGCCAAAGACAGGCGCTAAACCGCTGAGCCACCCAGGGATCCCCTATCTATCATCTTTAAATGAAACGTCCAGGTATTATAGATAGTATTAGAGGTAATATTGGCTCATAGTAGCCTGATTGGCAGAAATGATGGATTAATTATAAATTAGAAGTCTCTAGAATAACATACCAATGCATTTTATTGTCAGAGCCACGGTTGGTAGGGTTTTCAGATGTCCCAAAAGTTTCCGGGCTCTGAAAACTGAGAGAAGCTCTTTTTCCAGTTTAATTACTGAATCAGTTTTCAAACCACTGATCATTGAGCCTTGACTATTATCATTACTGATCTGAAGTCTTCAAGGTTGTCTGGTTTGCTTGTAATTTATCATTTTCTTCTAAGCTTCATAGGACTATACCTTTAAGTTCCTAAATATGGTTTAAACTTTTGATCCTAAGGTAAAGTAGAAGTATTTCACATTGTATCTTGATATCTTTTATCTTATGGACTTGAAGTTAGTTGATTAAAAAATGTTTAACTGTTTTAAAATTACCTAGATATGTTCACGATCCAGAGTGTGTGGCAACAACTGGGGACATTACGGTTTCGGTTTCTACATCGTTTCTGCCAGAACTTAGCTCTGTCCACCCACCGCACTACTTCTTCACATACCGAATCAGGTGAGAGATGTAAATGGGGCACAACCTGTGGATGTGTTGTTATTGCCCCCGTTGACACAGTACACCAAACATATTTTGAAAGACAGCTTTTTGTTGAGGTGTGGAGGAAGGTGGATAACAACATTTTTTATAATGTAATATAATTTTATAATTTTAAAAAGTATAATTTATAATCTAGTACCTTGAGTTTATAGTAACTTTCAAGTTACTTATGTTATTTCTTGCAAATGTACTGTTTAAAGAATTGTGCCAGCTACTTTGTGAGGTGGACACTTAAGTTATAATTATCATGAAAACTCTCTGTGAGAATTGCATTCTAGAAGCTATCAAATTGTCAAGATAAAGCCATGCATTTTAAATTTTATTTAGCCTGCCCATTTCCAAATTAAAACTTTAATAAATATTTAAGGTGTAATAATCCCAGTAATATTAAATAAGGTGTAACCCTAGTAACTGACTGGTGACATTTTTCTTTGAGCTTTCTAGAAGTTAATGGAAAAAAAGGGAATTGTCTTCAGTCTCGGTTTTTTAATAAATTTTTCCAAAAAAACACAAATTTTCATTGCACTATATTCTAGAAAGTATTTCATACATTGATCTTTCCTTGAACAGCAAAAAATGATCACCAGTGTGTTCATAAAAGTTTATGTCGCCCTTTCTGTTGTTGATTCTCACAGCAAGTCAAGTGTGCAAATTGAGTAAAGGCATTTCTGTGGGAGGGTCAAGCTAACCAGGCCCACATCTTTTAGAACTTGCAGAAATAGACGGTTAACACAGACGTTAGTTCAACAATTGTAGCTCTTAAGGAAAAGAAACAAAATCAGGCCAGATTTGTGTCTCTACTGCCTCATTCTCCAGGATTGAAATGTCAAAGGATGCACTTCCTGAGAAGGCTTGTCAGTTGGACAGTCGCTATTGGAGAATAACAAATGCTAAAGGTGATGTAGAAGAAGTTCAAGGACCTGGAGTAGTTGGTATGTAATTTGAGATTTGGGTTTATATATCCGTTGCCTCTAAGACATTTTGGAGAGCATGTATGTGACATATAGCTTGGAAAAGGCACAGTGTAGTTAGTGGATAAGAATGTATCTTTTTTTTTTAAGATCTGTTTATTTATTAAAGAGAGCATGAACACAAGTAGGGAGAGGGGCACAGAGAGAGGGAGATGGAGAATCTCAAGCAGACATCCACTTTGCGTAGAGCCTGACATGCAACTGGATTTCACGACCCATGAGATCATCATGACCTGAGCCAAAATCACGAGTTGGATGCTTAACCAACTGAGCCACCCATATATCCAAGACTTTATCTTTTAATAGCTGTGTTTATAGTGTAAAAGATATCATAGATTCTAGGCTTCTTGTAAGTCCAATACTTTGCTTCACAAATATAATGTGTAAAGATCATTATTCTCTAAGTTTAGTACCTTAAACATGAAATTTTCTAAAATCATAGCAAATTATTCAGGGATTGAGTTTTCATTCTGTGGATCACCTGAGTTCCTTGTTTGCTTCTTAAATTCTTTATCTTTTCTAGCTGTTATATTCTGTAGGGTTACCAGGCAGGAGAAAATAAATTTCATATTGGTTATCTTTTTGAAATTTGGGGAAAATAGTAAAATCAGTAGCACAGATTTTTGTGAATTTCAATCACCATTAGCTCTGATTGTCATTGACGGTCAGCTTTTTTGAAAGATTAGGATTATTAGGGTGCTTTAGATTTTTTTTTTCTAAGTGTTCATTTAGCTGTTTTACATGGTTAACATATACTGTTAGCTGTTTAACATAGTTTACATAATCTCAAAGAGGACATATCTTATTTGCTGTGATGAAGAAATGAATTTTATACTTTGGTTTCTTACTACTGTTTTCTCCACAGGTGAATTTCCAATCATCAGCCCAGGTCGGGTATATGAATACACAAGTTGTACCACATTTTCTACAACATCAGGATATATGGAAGGATATTATACCTTCCATTTTCTTTACTTTAAAGACAAGATCTTTAATGTTGCTATTCCCCGATTCCATATGGCTTGTCCAACATTCAGGGTGTCTATAGCCCGATTGGTGAGTTAAATTTTCCTCTGGGACTGATTTCCATGACTTTGTAGAATTAACTCCACAGAGGGATTTTGTTCATTAGCCAGACAACTGGTTTACAAATGGCGTTCCAGAGAACCCTAGAGATTCTGAGGAAATACCGTGGGGGGAGGGGGCCATGTGAATATGTGGGGGTGGTGGATAATAAGTAAGCTAGACTCCATACACTTCAATCAGAGTAACTCTACTGTTAGCTGTTTTATGTTTGCTTTGTTTTTATTTTTAATAGACATCATTTTTGAGCAGTTTTAGATTCACAGAAAATTGAGGAGAAGGTACAGAAATTTTCCAAACACCCCCTGCCCCCATGCATGCACAGACTTCCTCATTATCAGCATCTTCCATCAGAGTGGTATCTTTGTTACAGTTGTTGAACCTACATTGGAACATCATAATCACCCAAAATCCATAGTCTACATTAGAGTTCACTCTTGATGTTGTATGTTTTTTGGGTTTGGACAGTGTATAGTGACACATATCTACTATGATAGTATCATGTAGAGTAGTTACTGGTTTTAAAGGTTCAGCCTCTTTTCCACCATTTCCAAAAAAAGTTCTATGGCCTAATGAGAAACACCACACTAGACCAGTTAGAATAGGCTTTATTTTGTTTCATTAAGATTAGAAAAAGAATTTCATGCGGTGTTTTTGCTAAAAATCCCAATTTTGTAATAGAAATATCCTAGAGAGAGACTACTAAAAGTACAAGTCTATCCATTAAATCCTCTTTGTAGTCATCTCTCTTTGGGATCATTTCTTAAGTCAACTAAGTATAATTTAAAATCTCATTTTTGGATTACCTTATGATAGTAGTAGTACCCCAATCTTATGGATTATAAAATGATTAGGGAATTATGAGGCTCCAACTATACAACAGAGATAAAATATGACTTGTATACCCAGGATGTGACTTAGTTGTAGGTGTTAAATGTTGAGAAAGGGCCCTCTGGCTCCTGGGAAGATGGATGGAGGATTAGTCTGATCCAGAGCTGACACGTGCCCAACCCCAGTTTGGAAACAGAAGAATGATAAGAGACTTTAGGCCATTATGCTTGCATATCTGGTGAAAAGGATCTATAGTCTGGGTTTGGAAGTGAGCTTCCCTCCCAATGGAGGAATGCTTTCTACTGTATATTTCCAGGACCAGGAACTTGTTACTTCTGTAACAGTCTCCTGTTTTTGACTAGTCCAGTTTCTGTCTGAGATTGGTATCAATCCATGATGGTTTGATACAGCTCATTAGTGAAACCATCTGGGGCTAGAGTTCTCTGTGGGAAAGTTTAAAATGGGAGTTTAATTTCTTTCATATATTTTCTATTTCTTCATATTTCACTTTTGGTCATTTGTGTCTTTCAAGGGATTTGTCCATTTTGTCAAAATGTTGAATTTATTGGCATATAATTATTTATAATATTCCCTTGATATCCATTTAATGGCTGTAAGAACTATAGTCATATATCCTTTTGTGCTCCTAATAATGATGAGTTTACCCAAGGAGTTATTTCTTTTATTAGTCATTTGAAAGAACAACTTTGGGTTTCACTGGTTTTCTCTATTGTTGCTCATTTTCTATCTCATTGTTTTCTGCACTCTTATTTATTTCTCTCTTCCTACTTACTTTGGGGTTCATTTGCTTTTTTTACCAGCTTCTTAAGGTAGAAGTTTAGATTATTGCTTTTCGGCCTTTCTTTTCTCTAAAGCACTATTTGGCTATATTTCATAAATTTTGATGTGTTGTTTTCATTACCATTTAATTCAAAATATTCTGAGATTTCCCTTGTAATTTAATTTTGATCTGTAACTTTTCTAGAAATGTGTAAATTTTCAATCATTTGGAGGCTTTCCAGTTAACTTTTGTTTACTGATTTCTAATTTTGTTATGGTTAGAGAACTCACTGTGTGTAATTTCAATCTTTTTAAAGGTTTTATGTCCTAGCACTATGATCTATCTTGGTAACTAATCCCTGTGTATTTGAAAAGAATGTATATTCTGCTATTTGTGGGAATATTATTCTATAAATGAAAGTTCAAATTCGTTGACTGTTTTTGAAGTCTTCTATATATTAACTGATTTTTTTTTTTGGGTCTTTGTTCTCTGAAAGATGATTGTTGAAATCTCCAACCATAATTACAATTTTGTCTATTTCTCTTTTTAATCTTATCAGATATGCTTCATGTGTTTTGAAGCACTATAATTATATGCAAATATGTTTAGGATTATTATGTATTTTTAATGAAGTGCTTTCTTTTATTATTATGAAATCTCTCCCCTCGATAATATTTCTTGTCCTAAAGTTGCTAATACTCCTGACCTAAAGTGTAAAGAATGTTGAGGTTTGTTTGGGCAGGCGATTTACTATGGGGTCAGCTTGATCATGTTGAGATTTGTTTTTAATGTTTGTTAGGATGGGTATAAAGGAGTCTTTAATTTAGAACGTAGTTCTCAAACTTTTCAGTCTCATGGCTCCCTTAAGCTTTTAAAAGTTATTGAGGACTCCAAAGAACTCTTGTTGATGTGGGTTATATCAATATTTATCATGTTAGAAATGAAAACTGAGAAGTTTTATAATACTACTCTTTTTTTAAAGTTTACGATTTTTAAATTTATAATTTTAAATTATAAATTATAATAATAAACTCATTACATGTTCAACCCTCTTAACTATGTTCTTACTTATTTAGAGTTTTAATTTCCTCCCAACCACACATAAGCATATAAAATCTTGACCTACCTTGTGGAAAATGTTTCTCTCTTTCAAGGATGAGATATCAATAAAAAGAAATGAGAATTCTGGACTTACTTCTAATCAACATGAAAGAGGCAGTGGGGATTGTATTTGTATGGTGTTGTATTTGTATTGTACCTTTCCTGTTGAAATATTAGTTCTCTTGATATGGAAACTGAATTTTTGTGCCCTGACCCATATGATAATTATTGTACTTAATACTTCCTTTTGCTTTATACTTTGAATGTCACTACAAAATATATTTTGGTTGGTCTTAAGCCTTTTCTTGCTTTAGGTGGCTTGTTGTTTGCTTTTGGACACTTTAGAGGTTCCTGCTGCTTATTTATTTCCATTCTTACCTGTGTGTGCCTCTTTCCATCTGCTACTTCTGTATGTACATTTTTATCTGAGATCATCAGCAGTCTCCCTCTTTAGCCACACTGACTTCCTTAACATTTTTTCTGCTTCCTTCTTCAACAAGATAACTAATGATCATACTACCTGAATTTAATGTTTTAGGATTTCCTAAGCCTTCCCCTTGCCCGTTTTGAACCTTCTACTGAATTTTAAAGTCTTCATTCCCTAGATTTAAAAAAATCAAAAAATAAAAATAATGGAATATCATGTCATATTTATGTATATTTTCTCTGATTGTTGTTAATGTTGCTGTTATTAGTGTTATAATAAATCCTAAGTGACAATCCTTTGACAACTCCTAAGGAACAGTTTTTTTCTCCCACGTTAATTAATTTGCTTGCTCAACAAATATCTTTTGAGTACCTACGAGGTGCTGGGGGAATGCAGTGACCAATACAGCCAGAGTCTGCCTTCGGGATGTACTGTACAGCACAGTGACTATAGTAAATACTGATTGCATATCTGAAAGTTGCGAAGAGAATAAATCATAAAAGTTCTCATCACAAAAAAAACATTCTGTAACTATGTACGGTGATGGATGTTAACTGGACTTATTGTGGTGATCATTTTGTAATATATATGAATATCAAATCATTATGTTGTACGCCTGGAGCAAATGAATGTAATGTTGTATGTCAATTATACCTCAATAAAAAAAAAAGAAGAAAGTTGAGGAAATTAAAAAAAGAAAAACAAAAACTCTGCCTTGGAATTTACATTCTAGTTGGAAGAGATAAAGGTAGCAAATAAACATTATCTAGTTACACCAAGTAGTGATAAGTGCTCTGGAGAAAAATCAGAGTAAAGGATATATCAGGAGTGTCCTGTTGGGTTGTTCTAATATAAAGATGTGTCGGGTAAGGCCTTGGCGACATTTGTGTTAAGACTTGAAAGAAGTAGAAGGAGCCAGGTGGATATATGTGGCAGAAGGATGTTCCAACCGAAAGAACAGAAAATGCAAAGGCCCTGAAACACTAATGTTACATAAACATACTAATGTTTGGCATATGTGAAGAACTGCAAGGAGGCCAGTGTAGTTGAAATGCCGTGGCCAGGGGAGAGTGGTGAGAGATGAGATCAGAGGGTTGTGAGTGCTGGATATGTGATGCCATAGAGGCCTCGGGGAAAGGACTTTTGCTGACAACACGTCCCACGTTTTTCCCAATTATTTCCCACATCACCAGCTAGGAGCTCCTTGCTACTCAGAACTCTCTCCAATATAGTGAGTGACTCCTCTCATTGAGTCCTCAAATGTATGAGAGGGAAAAATTGTCAGCAGACTAAGACTCACTTAGAGACACGACTTAAACAGAATTGAAGTTTCCATGAGATGTTCAGATATTGCATGTTCAACCTCACTGTTGCCCTATTCTGAGAACCTTCAACAAGTTCATTTCAGAGTAGAGGCTGCCCCCGTCGTTGAACTGAAATGATGGGTATTTATAGTAGGAGCTCATTGAGGCATCTCTTAGGCCTCTGGACAGTACATAAAAGTTACCAGTAGAGGTCATACCTTATTAATATTTTTGAGTCCTTTTCTGTAAGGATATAGATTAACAAAGAATTGTTACTTAGTACACTAAAATTCAGTAAAATTTTATCTTGGGTTGTTAGGAGTGGTCTGTTGGCTGCCTTGTACAAATTATCCATTACCATGTAAAATATAAGTACTGTGTTAATAATGAAATAGATTTACCATTAAAATCACTGAGCATTTTAAGACATGATATATGTATATACACTATAGAATTTGCATCAGCATGTGCATTTATGAAAATACATGGCTCAACTCTATAAAAATTCATATTTGGCATGTCCAGTTGTTCAGGTTTTAGATAAATGAAAAATTGCATAAAATAAGTATAAAAAAACTGATGGAAGTCCTTATCAAAAGATTGTTTTCTCTTTCAAGGAGATGGGTCCTGATGAATATGAAGAGATGGAAGAGGAAGAGGAGGAGGAGGAGGAAGACGACGACGATGATGACTCGGCAGATATGGACGAGTCTGATGAAGATGATGAGGAAGAGAGACGGAGGAGAGTCTTTGATGTTCCCATTCGCAGACGCAGATGCTCTCGCCTTTTTTAGGGAAGCTGTGCTGATGGAAGCCCTGGCGCAAATCCAGTCCGTTAAATAGATTTCCCAATAGTGTAAATAACTAAATTGTTCGTTCTCTGCATATAGCAGGAAAATTAGCATGAAATATTGTTCCAGGCCCTGGGTTCTATGCGACACTACGTTAGGAATTGGATCGTTTTGGTTTGCTTTGTGTTTTTGAAGTAGAGGAGGAAATGGGAGTCTTTTTTTCTTTCTCTCTCTCTTCTAGAAGTCAGTGGGAGAATAATTCTCTAGCTACAGAACAGACATTTCTTTGTTTCAAAATATTTTATTCTTCTATAAATGTGGAAATGGAGGGGATTGTTTTAAATAAGGATTGAAAATGTAGCAGAAATACCTACACAAGGATAGAGAGAAACTATGTGACTGGATGATTCTGTGAAAAGACTTCTTGCAGTTGTGAATTACTTAGAAATGAACAGAATTTATAATTAGGCTAATCCATTTAGTAATTCCTATATATTTTGTACTCACAGGGAACTAATCGACTAAAACAGCTTGAATGCTAGTTGTTTGTCCTTTCTTAGACAATCTATCCTTGAATTTAAAGTTTTCATCACTAAAACCTTGAGCTTAAAGTCTTTATCACTATGACCTTGGCCTTGCATTTAGTCTTCAACTCTACCAACCTTGAATTTATTTTAAAATCTTCAACATGACAACCTTGAACTTAAAGTCTTTAACGTTATGACCTTTGTCATACTGTTCACAGATGCATCACTTTTGACAATGTAGTGTGTAAAAGTATGTATTGTGTTGTTTATTAACAAGTCTTCACAATGTCTCATGTAGTCTAAATTTGTAAATACTGCTTCTGTTTTGTTTCTGCTTTATACACTTGACTGTCTAACTTTGTGATAAGTGACATGAATTTTATGTTAAGATTAAGTATGTTTTCCTGAAACATGGATTTTTTTTTTGTAATTATATAATTGAGAGTTTGGAATGAAATCCTCCAAGTGGCAAAAACTCACATTTTAAAAACGAGTTTTGGTTCTGATCCTGTATTTCGTGTAATTGCCTATTTTCCATAAACTAATATTAATCAGCCTTTGCTGTCAAGATGGAAGATGAAATGGAGATTCATTATCCTGTTGCCAGAGGCCCATTCAAAGTTATTTCTTGGCTGTGACTATATCCTATCATATGCTTTGCCTTCCATTTTCCCCAGGGATACTTCTTTTCTAGCGAAAACTGTAGAAAGAGGGAAATGTATATGGGGTTAAGCAGTGCCCTCAGGGACCCCAAAGACCCTTTCATATTGGCACATGTCAGAATGTTCTGAAATGGAGTAAGTAGTTTTTCTTGTTTGGTTGGGTTTTTTTGTTTGTTTTTTAATTTTATCATCAGGCTACCAAATCCTTCTATTATGCTTATCTCTTCCTTTTTAAAAAGAACCTGTTGATTTTTTTTTTTTTTTTAAATTCACAAGAGACGCAGAGGGAGAGAGGCAGGCTCTATGGGGGGAGCCTGATGTGGACCTCGTTCCCTGGACTCCTGGATCACTCCCTGAGCCAAAAGCAGATGCTCAATCGCTGAGCCACCCAGGTGTCCCAAGAACCTACTGATTTTTATAAAAATGTACTTTACCAATTAATAATTTAGAGCTAGTTAATGTTGAAACTTAAAGCTATTCCTAAGATCCCTTGCCATTTTGCTTTATCCTTTCTGGTTGACCTCTCTTGTCAGTTCCCAAAGTACTCATGATGCCCCAAATCTCCCCCACAACCCCAGCCACTTTTTGCTCCTTAGAATACTTCAAGCTTATTTATCCTTTCCTCTAAATTCACATTCTCTTAGTATGTTGAACGAATGACCTGTTGTTCAAACCAAGAGGTGACTGATTAGTTGATAAGACGCTCAAGAGTTATTTCATTGGCAAGAATGTATATTCACACATAGAAAGAATCTAACAGTTGGCCAGCTTATGCTTTTGTAGAGTGAAGGCCATTTCTGGTTCTGAGATCCTTTGAGACCACCACCTATTTTTGACTCATTTGTCTAAAGCTTGATGTATCAGGATGAGACCAATACCTAAATAGCAGCAAATCGATGAGGGGTTATTTTTCTCTTGTGAAAAGCCAGAAGTAACTAGTTGAGGACTGATTAACAGTGGTGTCTACATTCCAGATTCCTTCCAACTTTCTGTTCTACCATCCTTAGCACAAAGTTTTAATCATGAAGGATACCTCATGGTTGCAAGGTGGCAGCTGCAGTCATACTCTATTCCAGGAAGGATGATGAGAAAGGGGACAAATTAAATGGAAAGTAAAGTCAAACATGAGGCCAGAGAGGTAAACCAACCAGGTCTCCAGCAGTCATGTGGCAGATAGGTAGAGACGGTGACACAGGAATTAACACAGGCAGCATGGAGACCTTGATTCCCAGGTTTCTGGCTTCATTTATGAAGAAAAATTTGCAGGAAATGCAGTTGGATACTGGAGATGAGATTTGGATGCATTTTGAATTCAAGATGCCTTTAGGACACAGTTTCCAGCTGTCAGTTGGGTATGAATATGAAGATCAAGGAAGAGTGGTCAGGGAAGGAGAATAAAGATTTGCAAATTGTCTGCAAACATACATATCCCCAAGGCAAAACTAAGCACCTTCAGGGTCCTCTCCCAGGGAGCACACAGCAGGGTCTCAGTCCAACCCTGACAACCTCAGATTTATAAGAGGTAGTGGAAAAGATTCAAGACTGAAATTTCGGTCAAAAAAACTAGAAGCAAAATTAGGATAGGGTGACATCTCAGAGTCCAGAAGTCCCAAAGAGGGAACAGTTAATAGGATGTGTATGAGAAAATACGTGTGTATGTGAAAGAGTTTTGGAAAGAAGGAAATACGTTTATTCACTGTTTTAAGTAGAATTTAAGTAGGGGATCATCATGGTAGAAGGCACATGTCATAATCGGTTGTCATATGATTTCCCTGCTTAAATTGTATCTCGTGCACTCTTGGAAGAAAAGGAGACTCAGGCTGCAGCAGGGTTGGATAACCTGATAGCCTGGCCAAGTGGGAGCTTGGCACGGGCACAAGAAAGTTTTTTTTGAAACATTTTAATATTTTTTTTAAAAACGAAGGGAAAATCATTAGTCATAGAGTGTAATATTTTTGTTTCCTGTAGCAAATGGGAGGAGGACACTTACAAATTTTCCGTTTCGGGGATTTTAAAAGGTCTCAATGTATTCCTGGTGGTCTCGGTCTTTTTCCAAGCCTGGGCGGGGAGCCTGAGTCACCCCGGCAAGGAGTGGCAGCCGAGGCTCCCCGGGCGTCGCCGGGTGTCCTGGGAAGGCGCGGGCAGTGCCAAGGGTCCGCAGACCGCGCGAGGGCTGGGGTGACCTTGGACTCCCAGGCGGCGGCCCAGCGGGTCCCGGCCGAACCTCGGCGGGGGCGGGGGCGGGGCCTGCGGGCGGGGGCGTGGCCGGAGCCTCGGCGGGGGCGGGGCCTGCGGGCGGGGGGGCGGAGCCCGCTCCACCGAGGCTATAAAGACGGGCGGGGCCGCGCACGCAGGCTGCGCAGGGTCTGCGGCGGGATCCCGGGTGCGGGCAGGTAAGGCCCCGGGGAGGGCGGGGTGGGGGCGTCCTCCCCAGGCCCCTCGCTGCCGCCCGCGGCCCGCCGCATCCTCGCCCCGGGGGCGCCCCGAGAGCCCGGCAGAAGTCTGTCTTGCTTTAGCAGAAAGAGAAGGGCAGGAAGAGGGCGCTCTTCCCGAAACACCCCCAAGTCCCGCGCGCCGAGCCTCCCCGCCCGCGGAGTACCCCCCCGCACACCCCCCGCCTCGCTGGGAACCGGAGCTGTGACGCGGGCAGCGACGGCGCGCCGGGAGGAGGGGGCCGGTCCCCGCGCGGGCGCGGACACTGTGGGCTCCGCGTACAGATGTGGAATCGGGAGGAGGGCGGGGCCGAAACGTGGACGTCTGAAGTCCAGCCTGATGTGACGTGGGCGGGGGCGGGGGTGCGGGGACAGGTGTCCCGGCGGCTCCTGCCGTGTTAGGGAGACGCAGCCCCCCGGGCCCCGGGCAGGTGCCAGGTCACCTGTTCCGTTTCCGCCCGTCGCGGACACGCGCTCGGGGGCCGGGAAGCGGCTCCTGGCAGGTGCCGAGCGGCCCCGGGACCCACCCGGGCGGAGGCCTCCGAACCTCGGGCCTCGCGTGTGCTCGTCGCCCGCGGGAGGCGCCGCGCGTGGGAAGGCGCCGGCCCGGAGGCTTCCTGGGCTTGGCCCTGCGGACGGTGTTTCCCCTCCTCGCTGTCACGGCCGTGTGACCCGCCGATTGCTCCAGAAATCGGGTGACTTCCCCGGAGAGGTCGGGGTGGGGGGCGCCAGGAGACCGGCTCCCCAGCCCTCTCGGCTGCAGCGCTTCCCCTTCTTTCTCTACAGGCCACCCCGTCAGTGTCACGGCTTTTAGAGGCAGAGCCTCCGCAGGTCAGCTTGTGATAATAAACAGTTTTTGAAGTGGAGGGAGAGACCTCATAGTAGAGGTTTTTCTGTGTGTGTGTGTGTGTGTGTGTGTGTGTGTGTGTGTGGTTTTTTTTTTAAACGATTTTGTTATTCATGGGAGACACAGAGAGGCAGAGACCCGGGCAGGGTCCCTGCGGGGAGCCGGATGCGGGACTCGATCCCAGGACCCCGGGGTCACGCCCTGAGCCCAAGGCAGATGCACAGCCACTGAGCCCCCCAGGCGCCCCCAGACTACTAGAGTTAGCCCAGAGATGGCTTTGGGTTCAGTGCTCGGGAAACCCCTCTTACTTCTCCCGCTTTGCCCTGCTTTGCCTCGCTTAGCCTGCTGGTGGCCGTGGCTCTGGAATCCACATGCAGTGGGTGTGCGTGAGGAGCGGTGGTGAATTCGCACTTCCCTGCCAAGCTCGGGTGGCACAGCGTAGTAGGCCAGGGCCTGGGCATCCGGCCGGGGTTGTTTTTTTTTTGTTGTTTTTAAAGATTCTATTTATTTATTCATGAGAGAGACAGAGAGACAGAGAGGCAGAGACACAAGCAGAGGGAGAAGCAGGCTCCATGCAGGGAGCCCGATGCAGGACTCGATCCCGGGACTCCAGGATCACACCCTGGGCCAAAGGCAGGCGCCAAACTGCTGAGCCACCCTGGGATCCCGCTCGGTCCGGGGTTTGAATCTTGACTGGGTGGGTAATCCTGAGCAAGCTATTTAACCTCACCTTTGAGTCAGTAAAATATGAGGCCGTATTTCATAGGGTATAATATGGACCAAAGGAGACAATTCCTGGAAATCAGTTTGGCACCTGTCTGCGGAGAACAACAAATGGCGGCTCTTAGTATTTCGGGTACCCTTGTGACCCCAGGGCGATGGTCCCTGTTCCCCACAGTGCAGGGGGACAGGGGGGCATCTTACTTCCAGATCTCTAAGGAAGGCAGGCAGAGCCCTGAATGTTCACTAAGAGGGTGGAGTGGGGTGGCAACATTTCCTGACCCTGGTTATTCACTCTGGGAGGAAATTTAAAACCTCAGGGTAGGTAGGGAGTTGCCTACAGAGGACAGCCCACGCCTGGAACTGCGTGCTTCTGGATTTTCAAAACAGAAACAGGAAACCTCAGTGTAAGGAAGACAGCCCATTATTCTGAGTGGTCTGGAAGATAAAAGCCCACATAAAATCCACTTTAGAGTGAGGAGAGCAGGTGTGTGATGGAATTCATCTTTCACAGATATGAGCTCTTGAAACAAGCCAAATTAAAAATTCGAGGCCAGCTCTTTGAACGTCCTCCAGGTGGCCACAGAGGAAAACACGCCCAGAGTCACTTGAGGTTTTCCAAATGGGAAGACGTGTTTTTATCTACGCCCCAGATCTTTGTGAGATATCTTCACTGAACCATCGGCTTCTGTGCATGTGTAATCTCAGGGGTAAGGAGGAAGATATCTCCTGAGGCCCTCTCTGGAAAGCTCCCTAGCTCTCGGGGCCCTGGAACACATGGCAGAGAAGGTCCTTGTAAGGGAAGCTGCAGATTCATGTGCTTTGGAGAGTTTTGGGGTGATCGTCTCTGGCAGCAGGACCTCCAGGTGGCCGGGAGGGGCTGTCCATTATGACGGTGATTTTCTGTTTGTCTCTTCCCTCTGATGTAATGACTTCTCTGACCTGAGTGACTGATTTCTCTGTAGACATCTCTGCACGCATGGCCACCGCAGGCACTGTGTGTGCCCACGGTGACAGGGAGGCAAAGCTTCGGGTCTCTGACAGTAATGTTTCGCCACTTGTGAGTTACCAGGCCCCGGTGAATGGAAGCAGGATCCACCCAGTGTGGCTCTGCAACAGCTTGTTGCCTTGGGACAGGTAACTTCATTCCCTGAGCCTCCACAATTTTCCCATAAAATGAGAACAGCTGGGTTCTATTTTTAAAGGACTCTCCTAGCCTCAAAGTCCATCTGCCTCTCAGGCTCCTAGGATCGGTGACTAAACTGTTGGGTCTCTGAGTCTCATGGAACCAGCGCTGAGTTTAAAAGTCTCTTACCTAGTCACCTCAGCTCCACTAATTTATTTAGCAGCTCAAAGCACAGGGAGTCGCTCCTCCAGAGAGTTCAACTGTGGTTAAGAGCTCAGACCTGGGTCTAACTGCTGCCCTAACCATGAACCAGTTTTCTATTGCTTCTGAAGACAAATTGCCACAAATTTGGCAGCTTCACACAGGTTTATTAATCTTATGGTTCTGTTTGTCAGAAGTCTGTCACAGGCCTCACCGGGGCTGCGTTCCTTTCTGGAGGCTTTCTGGGAGAATCCATTCCTTGATCATTCAGGTTATTGGCACAATACAATCCTTGTGGTTGGAGGACTGAGGTATCATTTCCTGGCCGCATGTCAGTTGAGGACTATTCCAAAGGCCACCTATATAGTCCTCGGCTGTGGCCTCACTTCATCCGTCTGCAAAATCAGCAGTAGTAGGAGAGCTTCATCCTCCTCCCTGAATCTCTTGCCTCTTCTTCTTCTTTTTTTTTAAGGTTGTTTTTGTTTTTGTTTTGTATGTAGAGATAGAGAGTGCATGAGCAGTAGGAGAGAGAATCTTAAGCAGGCCTCTTGTCCAGAATGAGCCCAGTGTGGGGCTTGATCGCACAACCCTTAGATCATGACCTGAACCGAAATTAAGAGCCAGACGTCTAACCAACTGAGCCACCCAGGCACCCCAAGATTTTATTTTATTTATTTTTATTATTTTTTAAAGATTTTATTTATTCATGAGAGAGACAGAGAGAGGCAGAGGCAGAGGGAGAAGCAGGGTCCCTGCAGGGAGCCCGATGTAGGACTTGATCCCAGGGCCCCAGGATGACAACCTAAGCTGAGGGCAGACGGTCAACCACTGAGCCACCCAGGTGCTCCAAGATTTTATCTTTAAGTAATCTTTACGCCCAACTTGGGGCTTGAACTTACAACCCTAAGAGTTGCACGCACCACCAACTGAGCCATCCAGGTGCCCCTCTTGCTTCTACTTTCACATCCAACAGACCCTACTGCCTTCCTCATCCTTTTTAATTTTTTTTTAATTTTTATTTATTTATGATAGTCACAGAGAGAGAGAGAGAGGCAGAGACACAGGCAGAGGGAGAAGCAGGCTCCATGCACCGGGAGCCCGACGTGGGATTCGATCCCGGGTCTCCAGGATCGCGCCCTGGGCCAAAGGCAGGCGCCAAACCGCTGCGCCACCCAGGGATCCCCCTCATCCTTTTTATTGTAATCACCCACGTGATTCTGGATAATCCAGAACCATCTGCAGCCTTAATCTTATTTACAAAGTCACCGTCTAAGGGTGCCGGTATTCACAGGTGCCCCGAATTAGGACACGGACCTCTCTGGGGGAGAGAGGCATTATTTATCCTACTTTAATCAGAACTGACAGCTTCTCTCTTAGCATTGTTAGACACTCTTCCAACCCTATCTAAAGTAATGTCACCCTTGTCCCAGGTCAGTCACTAACCCAGTGCTTCCCAGTATGTGCCTGATTAGAAACACCGGAGACTCAGAACTCCTAGGGATGGGGCTCCGCATCTGTGCTTAACCACCCTCCAGATGATTCTTGTGCCACTCGAGTATCAGAACCAGTGCTGTTCCTTTATTTCATTTTCTTCCTTGTCTTTCGCACTAGCTGGCATCCACCTCCACTAGATTGGAAGAGCAAGGGCTTTGCCTGGTTCCACAGTTAATTGTAACGCAGCGCCTGGCACAACAGCTGCTCACGGCAGGCTCCTGCATGACTGTTGTGGGATGAATGGGGTGTAGGTGTTGAGACTGAACCTACTTCACGGTAGGAAAGAGACCCACCAGGGAATTCCTTTTGTCTGCTTCAGTTATGGCATCAAACAGTTGGTGTTAAATGCTTCGTGTTTAAATTCCTGTGGATTGTTTAGATAGATATTTGGAAGGGCTAGTTGGGTTTTTTGGATGGATGGTCTTTGTTTTCCTTTTAAAATAATGGAATATGGGGGATGGGAAATGGAATACTGGCTCACACTATCCATAAATTTGCTACCCAAAACATTTTCAAGAACTTGATGGGGAATGCCTGTGTTTTGTAAATTGGCTTGCAATGTTTTAGCATCCTCATATGTCTTGGGTGGACGCAAATGAATAGGTGAATGCACAGGTTGCTGTGCATTTATCTGCTTCGTTGTTCCTTTACCTGCTATGTTTTCATCCATATGGGGCTATAAACCCCTTGAGTCTTATTATATTTTATCATTGTATAAGATCATTATTACCCCTTCACAAGAGAGGAATGGAAGTAAAGGCATTCACTGTTTTAAATTTGTAGAAGTTGGCAGCAACGGGGGATTAGTATATTAGATCTCTCAGGACTGCTAGAAAATTGCCCAAGCCTCCTATCTTACAAAAACAGAGTATAACTAAAATCATTGCTATCAGACAGACATAGGAGGGTGTATGTACCCGAAACACTTTTTTTACCTCAAAGAAGCCGATTTTGAAAGGTGGTTTATACCACCTTTATGTTTTATTACCTAATCAGGTTTGGTAATAGAAAGATAAAAAGGGACGCCTGGGTGGTTGAACGTCTGCCTTTGGCTCAGGTCGTGATCCCCGGGGTCCTGGCATTGAGTCCTGCGTCAGGCTCCCTGTGGGGGAGCCTGCTTCTCCTTCTGCCTGTGTCTCTCATGAATAAAAAAATCTTAAAAGAAAGAAAAAGAAGCTATAAGTGAAATGGTTCGTAAGTACATTAAAATATCCTGCTCTCATGTTGAGAGCTCTTTCTAAAAAAAATGTTTATTGTTAAGAGAATATATTTAAGCATGAATAAGCTACCATAATTCTACGATCCTGTTTGCCACGAGTTCCAGAAATGTTCAAAAAAGTTAATATGGTATTCCATTGTACTTTTAGGAAAAAGTTATGAGATTTTAGCTATTTTTAGACTGGCTTTTTCCTTAAAACATTGTGACCAGCCTTTCCTATCTAGCACACCTCATGAGGTACACTTCTGCACCATGGAATTATATGCTAATTTACGTCTAGCCACCTATGTTGCCAGATTTTTACTGTTTTAAACAATGCTTCTGTGTCCTTGAGTGTTTACTTCATGCTGCAATGAAAAGCCTCTTTGGAGCACCCCTGAAGGAATCCACTTCAGAGTTAAGGTCAGAACCTCCCGGGAATACCCATCTGAACTTTCTAAGGCTGGCTTCAAGTGTGTTTTGCAACTCCAAAATGGTGTTTTCCAGTAGGCTCACTTGTCTTTCTTCTGTGGACCTCATTCAGCAGGACTTTGGTCTGTTTCCAATAATTAAATTCACTGTTTACTGTTTAAATGAGTTAGCGTATTTAGAAAAGAGAGTGTTGAGGCCCTCTGGGTGCAGCTTGCATGGAAATGTTTGGTTTGGGTGGACTGGAAAAGTCATGGCAGCATTTCTGCTTCATGTCCTATCCAATGTATGCTTGATTAGGGGCATCATTCTGAAGTCTAAACTGGAGGATGTTTTAGACGGAAGAGTTTGAAATCATGAGGTTCAATTTGTGTTTTCATTCAGAGAAAAATTTGCCAAAAGATAGGTGACATATGCCTACCAAAAGGGAAACATTTGTTACGTGTAGATTTTCCCAGTATTTCTAATTATGAAAGTAAAACCTGGTCCATTATAGAATAGTTGAAGAAAGTATGGTAAAAAGTAAAGAGTCAGGAAGAGAAGTAAGAAATCATAAATAATCCTGCTTAGCATTAGCTACTGTCAGCATTTGGGGGGGGGCATTGATAAAATAGCTTTGGAACATGAGGTGTCTTCTATCCTCCCTTGCCCCCCACTCCGTAATAACATTTTGCCCTTGGAAATTTATATTCTTAGTAGTGGTTTGTGAAGACCTAGTCTTCTTTCTTTCTTTCTTCTTCTTTTTTTTTTTTTTTTTTTAAGATTTTGTTTATTTATTTATGAGAGACACGGAGAGAGGCAGAGGGAGAAGCAGGCCCCATGCAAGGAGCCCGTAGTGGGACTCGATCCGGGGTCTCCAGGATCACCCCTGGGCTGAAGGCAGCGCTAAACCACTGAGCCACCGGGGCTGCCCCCTAGTCTTATTTCAATTTGAACCACTCAACCTTGTCATCCGCACACTGGCCACTTCCTCCCTGTGATCTTTGCCCTCCTGCAGCCATGGCATGGAAGCACCCACCTGCTGTAACCACCAGCCAGCCATGTGGGGTGTTGGAACCGACTCGACACTCCCCCTCCAGCCCAAAAAGTTGGGGCCCGAGATGTCCCTGGCTCATCCATTCCAGGGTGTTTGTCTGGCTTCCTCACCTAAAGCTCCCTTCTGTCCACCCTCCCGACCCCTGCCCCCCAACCCCCCAAACCACCTCCCTACCCAGTTTCTTCCTTCCGATCACCTTGTGATGTCAGTTGTACTATAGTGGCTATGGCTTTTTGGGAGCCTTCTTGAGCGCCAGGCATTGCACCACGCGTATGTGTAATTATCCCCATAATTGGCCGAATGAAGAACGAAGCCCAGGACTGAGTTAACTCACCAGCATGGACGGGGCAGAGCCAGAAGTGTCCACGGCCTGTTGGAGCGCCCTAGACCAGACCAGAGAGCCTGCCCTTCCCCGGGTCATTGCTGCTTCTCTGCTTTTGTTAAGACATGAGCCTTTCTTGGTGGACAGGTACTTTCTAAGGCACTTCGTCCCGGAACCCCTGGAACCCTTCTATGTGTGGCACCCTGTTTGTCGTGGTGCTGTCATTTATGTGAAGGACTGTTCAGATGCTCCCTCCTGCCCCATCCATTGGGGACTCTTGATGTCGCAGCCAGTCTTATCTCAGAGCTCCTGTCCCCTGTGGGGGACCTCAGATTAAAACCTTCCTCGCCTTGTCTACTCGCAGGCAGCTGTTCTTTACAGACCTGAGCCCTGTCTGACTTGAGCCCATTCTGTCTCCCTGGAAATTGCAGAGCTGGAGAAGCCAGGAGGAAAACTGGCAGGGTGCTGAGGCCTGGGTTGCTCACCCCAAGGGGAGAGTAGGTGAGGGCTCTTTCTTGTCACTCATCTGGCTCCAGGCGGAGGGCATTACAGGGGTCTGCGTGCCAACAGGAGGGGCTGAGGCTCTTCCTCAAGGATCAGGGTACAGAGACCTCAGGGCCCTCTACCTCTCAGAGTCAGGGGCCAGGAAGGAAGATCCACGGATCCTCAGATAACTTGGAACAGAAGTGTAGTAGACATGCCTGTCTGAGTTAGGACAAGAGCTCTGTGTGTGGTCGGGCTTGGTAACATCCTCCACTTACTATGCTTGGCTGTGTCGTAAGCACGTATTTGTTCAACTTGTTTTATCTCGCTGAATCCTTACAGTGTTGGGAAGCACCATACACCTGCCCCTATTACAGATGAGGTGTAATGGAGCCTTGGTGGCAGTGACAGGGCCAGCCCTTATGTCCAGGCCTCTGCCACTCCGGCGTCTGACCTCTTAACCACTGCCCTTGGGCACACATCTCACTTCCTCACTGTGGCCAGCGACCCCCTGGAGGGTCAGCATGGCCAGGTGACCCCAGAGGGAAGTGAAAGTTACTCATAAAGAAAGGCCAGGCCTGGGGCGCCTGGGTGGCTCAGTGGTTGAGCGTCTGCCTCTGGCTCAGGTCATGATCCCGGGGTCCTGGGATCGAGTCCCGCATCAGGTTTCCCGTGGGGAGCCTGCTTCTCCCTCTGCCTGTGTCTCTGTCTCCCTCTGGGTCTCTCATAAATAAACAAATCTTAAAAAAAAAAAAAAAAGGCCAGGCCTTGTTTGATTTTCTTCCTGGCTCCCCCCACACATCAGAAAGCAACCTGTCTCTTTCACTTGGGCATGACTTACTCGGTGCCAGAGCCTATTCTTTCTGCTTCTCAACTCCTCCCTGACCTTTTTCAGCCCATTTCTGAGCAGCAGATGACCTCCAGAGGTGTTGGAATGACATTCCTAACTTAGAGGACGGTGGGGCTCATCCACCCAGAGTCCCGTCTGTCTGCCAGGCGGAAGTCCTGGCATGTGGGGCTGAGAAGAGGAGAGCATGGAGCACCATGGTTTAGAGGTGCTCCATCTCCTGTTTCAGGATGGGGCCAGGGAAGTAGGGGCGGGATTGGGAGACTTCTTAGGTCTGCAACTCATGGTTCAGACATAGACAGCCAGAAACTCCTCGGTGTTGTGGCTTTCTTATCAGGTGAGAGGAGGATCTGAGGCATTTCAGCCCTCCCCTTTCCTCCCCTGAGGCTCCGGGCATTAATGTGATGGGACTAGTCATCAAAGCTACCTTGGTGCGCACCCTCTCTACTTCCCCTGAGGGGAAGAGGTGGACAAGGTGGTGGCTCCATTGCACAGGTGGGGAGCCAGAGCTTCTGTGCACACTAAACCCTTGCCTCCTGCTCTGCTGCAGAAAGGATGCTGGTGCCTTCCAGGGTCACCCCTTTGGTCTGACACACTTAGTGGCATGGCCTGGAGAGGCGGCCCCTGCTGCCCGCCCCCCCCCCCCCCCCCCCCCCCCGCCCCTGCTCAGCCAGCAGTTTGGGGCAGGGAACTCCCCTTATAGGGAAGATAGTGCCACCACCGGGGCTTAGAGGGACTGAGGCTTATTCAGAGCCAACCCCTGTGGCCAGGTGAGAGCTGGGGCGGAGCGCAGGTACTGCTGACACCCAGCCTGGTGTGCGTTGACTCCCTGCAGCTGCCTCTCTCAATAGGACGGGGAGCATTTCTTCAGTAACCTGAGGTGTGGGGGCCAGGAGAGCACCTTGGTTTTTTTCTTGGTCTGCTGACTCCTTCCCCATGTTACCTGAAGGCTCCAGGCCTTCCAGCTGTTGGCTTCTGACATAACCAGTCCTTTGCTTGGTGCATGACAACCCTGTGTCCCTTCCTTCCAGATTCTGTGGACAATCACAATGGGAAGCAAAGGAGGATTCATCTTGCCGGTGCTTCTGCTCATCCTGGCTGCCCTCTGCCATTCAGGTGAGTGGCCCGAGGGGACATGGATCCGGACCATCTCGGTCACTTCCATCGTAAGCTTCCTTTTTTCTTAGGCCTCAGGGGAGTGAGCTGATGCCACTGGCCTGGGGCCTGGCTTTGCTTCTTTTGCTTTCCAGTGTTAGGGGTCCTGGGCCGTGTGACCGCTCCTTCCACATTACAGCCTTGCTCTCCTTGGAGCACCTTCCTGAGTTACAGCCCATCCTGGGCGACAGAGCAGCTGTTTGGGGGGAGCAGGGCAGGAGGTCCACGTAGCAGCTGGAGTTTCCCCTCTCTCACAGGCTGTTGGGGACCCTAGTGGGGACCATCTTAAGAGTGCTGTGACACAGGGGGCATCTGTGTGACAGTGATGATGGTGAAGATCATAGGAGGAGCAGCAGCGGCTGGCTCACGGCATTCACACACCAGCTGCTATTCTTAGCATTTTATCCGTATCGCTTCCTGAATCCTCACGTCAACCCTATGGAGTAGGTGCTGTTTTTGCCATCATTTTATAAATGACTAGACTAAGGTCCAAAGAGGAAATAATTTGTAAAATATCATACAGAATTTGAACCCACGTGGACTGGCACCAGAGTGTCTGCTCTTTAACTTCCTCCCCAGCCACCCTTCCGCAGCTCCTGGAAGTCTTTGTGTGTTCCTGAGTCTTAATTCTGTAACCACAAAAACACCTCTGTTCCTGGGGCGCCTCAGTGGCTCAGTCGGTTAGACATTCAACTCGATTTCGGCTCAGGTCATGATCTCAGACCACCATCTCAGGGTCACGGGATCAAGCCCTGCATCGGGCTCCACACACAGCAGGGCGTCTGCTTTTCCCTCTCTCTCTGTCTCTCCTCTCCCCCTGCCCCGCTTGCTCTGTCTTGCTTTCTCTCTCTCAAATAAATAAATAAACTCAAAAAAAACCACCTGTGTTACTTGCTTTGCTTCATGATAAGGATCAAATGTTATTTTCTGCCTGTGTCCTGTTAGTACTGCCAGCTTTTCAGGATTTTTTTTAAGTGGAGAAAAGGCAAAAAGGGAAGCAGCAATGCAAAGAACAGTGAAGAGATTCCTTCCGTGTCAGAGCATGTCTCATATATATTATTAGCTTTAGCAGCTCCCATATATTGAGTTCTTTCTGTGTCCTAGAGACCGTGGCAAGCCCTGTGTCTCCCTTAACCCTTCCAGCTACCCCACGAGGGATCATTTTTGTTATTCCCGTTTTACAGTTGAGGGAACCAAAGCAGAGAAGGAACTAGCTCAAGGACACGTTTGGATACGTTCTCCCTTTCTGAGAAAAAAGAGCAGTCATGACCCCCCTCCCCACCTCTGTTAATTCCAGCCAGGGGTCGGTGGTGATGTGGCTCCCCCCTGTGACAACACTGTGGGATCATCTCTGTCCTTGTGTCCGGTGTATTTCCTGTGATCGGAATAGCCCAGATATGCCACAGCTATTTCTGGAGCAAACTTGGGCTTGGGGCCGTCAGCTGTTCTGTGACAGGTCCCCGCTGCTCTCAGGCCCTTCCACAGAGACGCAGGGTATGGAGCCCGCGCACACACACGGGAGAGGCTTCCTTGGCGGCTGCCTAGGCCCTGAGGAACATGCAGGGAGCCTTCCTCTGCCCCACACTCGCACCTCCATTAGCCCAGAGTCGAATCCCCCCAGTCTGTGTTCTTTCCTTCTCTTTTGTGCTCTGGACAGTTAGAAGAACATCATGGTTAAACCAGGCTCAGGTTTCAGAACTGATGGTCTGGGCCTGAGTCCCAGCTCTCACTCTGCACCATGTGACTTTAGGCAAGTTGGTTAACATTGTAGTCCTAGTTTTCTCTTCAGAAATGGAGCTGGAGATCTCTGAGCCTACCTCTCATGGCACTTCTGCAAAGATCAAGAGCTTAGCATGTAGGCGCACAGGATATCTGCATGGTGAATGAAACCGTTAGCTATCAGTATTTCTGCCCCACAGATGTTCCAAGTGTGAGCTTTGGTTCCTCCATTTAAACGTGTGTCAAGAAGCCAGATGCGGGAAGCCCGGGTGGCTCAGCAGTTGAGCACGTGCCTTCACACTCAGGGCATGATCCTGGAGTCTCAGGATCTAGTCCCACATCGGGCTCCCTGCATGGAGCCTGCTTCTCCCTCTGCCAGTGTCTCTGCCTCTCTCTCTCTCTGTCTCTCTCATGAATAAATAAATAAAATATTTTTTTTTTAAAAAGAAGCCAGATGAGCTCTGGTTGTAGCCCAGAGAAGATTCAGTCCCATGAACAACCTTTCAGATGGCCCTCACAAGTATCCAGGCTAGAACACTCTTTTAACTCTTAGGTTCTCCCTTCTGAGGCATGTGAACACATCAGGAACAGGAAGAGGACTACAGAAAAATCACATCTTTGTCCCTTCTCATTGTGGCTCCCCTCTCATACAAGCATGACCATCAATAACATTGGGAGGGAGGAGGAGAGTGGGCTTAGGGAACCTAGCCCTTGGGTATGGGGGCTGGCTGCGGCTCTGCTGCTTGGGGTTTCCTTGGTGAGTCACTTCATTCCAGACGTCTGTCTGTCATCTGCAAACAAAGTGGGTGGGAGAGTGTTTTTTGGACTGACATTTTGAAGGTTAATCTGAAAATCTTCACAAATCAGAAGAGTCCTCAGCTAGGTGGAGGATTTCCTCCTCCTAGAGTCCTTAGCTAGGTGGAGGATTATATTATAATATGTTTAATTGACTCCTGTGGTGCTCAGGTCAGCGCCATTTTCTTCTGGCTTTCTGGAAGATTCTCTTTCCGTGAGTGATGCATGTAGGCATTGGTCTTAGAACTACAAGTCAGCTCTTGGGTTCTAAAACTTGGTCTGGGTTTAACCATGACAGTCTTCTATGAGATTTTACATATTTCATCTCTGAAAATGTCTTTTCACACAGATAGGTACTGCCAAATAACCGATTATCAGTCTACGAAAATGTGATCAAATAGCATATTTGTGATCTGGAAGGCATTTCCAGAATTCTGGTAGTTTTTTCTCTTGATAGTTTCCTTTTTTAAATTTTCTTTTTATTTTTTGATAGTTTCCTTTTAATATGTCATTACATTGCAGATTAATCACTTCTTTTTTAATCATTTCTAGTTGAAGGTAAGAGGAAACTTCTCAATTTTACGATTACGTGGATTTTGAAATATGGAAATTCTTTTGCACTTGTATCAGGGTCCAAAATATGCTGCTGGAACTGTAGTTTAAGGTTGGAAAAATGTGTCTGCTACAGGTCCACTGCCGACCTCTGCCCCATACCAGTGGAGATGGTGGGCTCCCTTCTGCCACCAGGAGGGCAAGTCAATGGTGGTCTTACAAGTACTGACAGGCTTTCTTCCTGATTCTAGGCCATAGCCTGACATGCTACAGCTGTCCTGAATCAGAGTATACCTGCAATCGTACCATCAGTTGTGGGATTAATCTTGATGCGTGTCTTTTCATCAAAGCTGGTAAGAGCCTGCCCCTTCCCTGTCTGCTCCATGTAATGGGACAATGAGGGCCTGAGAAAAAAATGTGTGCTATGCTCATTCTCATTAGACATATATTCAACAAGTAATAGCTACCATCTAAGAAATAAAAATAAAAACACCCTTCAAGGTTATTTTATTCTTCTACCTTCTATCACAACGTCTTTCCAGTGGCATCATCAAGAAATGCTGAACATGTCAGGTAAAATCCTAAAAGACGCAGGAGACCCACAGGTTCAGGAAAACCTGATAGAAAAGAAGAGAAGATTAATCTCCCCAAGAAAGGAGAAATCCCTCATTAAGTAGGGGCACATCAGAATTATCCTGTCAGGCTGGACTATCTGATAATTTTGATGTAAATTCCTGGAATGTGGATAAAATTACAAGCCCTACGTGCGAGGTCTTTGACTGACTGTAGGGGGGATAGATCCTCTGCCTGCATGTGGAGGACCACAGGCATTCTTTGTTGCTGTAGAAAGCACAATAAGGTCCCTGCAGAGAACATAGACATTCATTCTACAAATATCTGAAGACTAGTTACGTGTGAGCGCATACATCAAGTTAACCTTGATCATCTGTGTCTCAGGGACACCCCCCCCCCACTACAAAAAGTATAATTTGCAAATGAGAGGATAAAGGCGATATTCTGTGTAGAGTAAGAATTAGATTAGCAGTTAGGAGCTCTGAACTCCAATGTCTTTTCTGCCTTCAGTAAGTTCTTTCTGCCTGTGTTTTTTTTTTTTTTTTTTTTAATGAAATGTGTGTGTTAGACGGTAAAGGTGAAGAAGAAAGGGGAGTAGAGTAGAGCCAAAATCTTTCTTCCAGAATCCCATTGTTTCTTATCTGATTGTTAAACTCATATTACAAAAATGTTCCAACTTTATTGAAGTATAATTGACAGATAAAAATTGGGTATACTTGAGATGTATGGTGTGATTTGATACTTACATACATTGGAAAATGATTGCCACAGTGGCCTAATTAAGACATACAACCCATCACGAAGTTGCCCTTTTTGTGTGGGATGAGATCACTAAGATCTACTTCCTTAACAAATTTCAAGTATATCATACACAGTATTAGTAACTATACTCCCCACGCTATAGATTAGATACCCAAAACTTACTCATCCTAAAATGAATTGTTCAGCTTTTAAAAGTAGTTCATGTAAATAACAAGACACACCTTTAAAGAATGGCCAAAATCCAAAATGCTGGCAACACCAAATGCTGACAAGAATGTGGACCAATACGAGCTCTTATTCATTGCTCATGGGAATGCAAAATGGTATGGCTTGGCTATTTCTTTTCTTTTCTTTTCTTTTTTTTTTTTTTTTTAGATTGTATTTATTCATGAGAGACACAGAGAGAGAGGCAGAGACACAGGCAGAGGGAGAAGCAGGCTCCATGCAGGGAGCCCGACATGGGACTTGATCCCAGGACCCCAGGATCACGACCTGGGCTGAAGGTGGTACTAAACCGTTGAAACACCTGGGCTGCCCCTTGGCCATTTCTTAATAAGCTAAAAATACTACCACCATATGATTCAGCAGTCACTGAATAGTTACCCAAAGGGATTGAAAACATATGTCCACACAAAAACCTGCACACAGATGTTTGTGCCAGCCTTATTCATAGTTGCCAAAATTTGGAAGCAACCAAGATGTCTGTCAGTAAGTGGATGAATAAACTGTACATTGCAGTGTATCTAGACAAGGGACTAAAAAGAAATGAACTCTCAAGCCATGAAAAGACATGAAGGAAATTTAAACACATATTACTAAGTGAAACAAGCCAACCTGAAAAGGCTACATAATGTGTCATTCCAATCATAGAACATTTTGGAAGAGGCAACACTAAGGAGACCATTAAAGAGGTCAGTGGTTGGCAGGGGGTTAGCAGGAGGGAGGGAGGGATAAAAAGGTGGAGCACAGGGTTTTAGAGCAATAAAACTATGTGGTACAATATTGGTGGGTATATGTCCTGCATTTGTCAAACCCCATATAACACCCAGAGCGAACCCAATGTAAATCATAGTCTTTGATGGTGATGGTGAATCCATGTCGGTTCAGCAATTGTAATGAATGTACCACTGTGGTGGGGGAGGAGAGGCTAATAACAGATTCCTCAGGGTAGGGATTGGGGGGCCGGGTCCAAATGAGGACTCTCAACTTTCTGCTCAATTTCGCTGTGAATCTCAAAACTCCTCTAAAGAATAAAATCTATTTTTTAAAGGATCATTTGAATCCTAAAATATTTTTCTTATGAACTTAAGTCCCACAACTCCAGCTTGACATGTGATTACGGCTGTTCTTGAAATAGAGAAATTCTGACCTTACAGCAGGACAGACACTACCAGAGCACCTAAATCCCCTTCCAGCTCAGATCGTCATCTCCTGGGAGAGGCAAGGCACACTGTCATAAACGGGAGTCAAAGGTCAAGTAATCCATTGGAAAAATCATTCAACTCTTCTAGCCACATTCCTCCCACCGCCAGCAGCTGTAAAATAGGAATATTTATCTCCTAGGGTCTGTGGGGCAGGTAGAGGAGAAAATGGGTATGTGGGTGCTGTACAGATGGAGTCTAGAAGAGAGGCAGGTGTTGGGTGTTAATTCAGAGTCCCAGAACTAGAAGCCATGTACTTAGACCCTGGCATAAGCCTCTGGTGGCAGTACCATGCGATCATTGCCATAATGACCTTCTGAATAAGGGGCACACTTAGCAATGCCAAGGACAATCAGGGGCTGGTGCTTCGTGAAGTTAGACTCAAAGTAAACCTTCAAAGAGATCAGGGATGATGCGCCAAGCAGAGAGAGAAACGCTAACATTCCAGTGACTCTGATAATCCACTTTATTTGGGTGATTCTGTTAGTGGCTTGGTGAGAAGCTCACCATCATAGATTGTTATGCAAATAGGATAATTGAAGGAGAGTGCTTGACTCCCTGCAGGACACAGAGTAAATGACTAATTGGTAGCAATTATTAATAAATTACTATCTGCTCTCCCCAGGCTGTGAGGCTCCCCTAGTTAAAATTCCAGTAACTTTAGTGTTTTTCCAGTTCCAATTCCTGATTAGGATTGCTGCAGTAACTTGTCCTATTCAACAGCCTCCTCTAGTTCAGTATTAGAAACATCCACTTGAATACCTATGATCCAAGAAAGTAGACCCACTAAGAACACTGTGTGGCCTCTGCCACTTGACCAAACTTCATTAAAGTGCATCCCCAACATTTCATCCCCTCAAGGGGGAGGATGAGATGGTTATATCTGCAGTTATAAATGTAGCTTTGTTCCCAGCTGTAAATGAAGATAAGTTAGTTACAACAAGCCCTCTAATAAGGAAATGGGCATCGGTATGGTTGGTTGGTTGTTGGGTTTTTTTTTTCCTTCCAGCAGAGAAGATAAGGAAGTGATGCCAGGGCCAGGACCCTACCTTCTCTGTCGATATGTCTCTAGCACACAGTCTTGGCACATAGTTATTTTTGGAGAGGAAAATCCACCATAATTCCTCTCAATCAGCACATTGCTTTTCCCTTAACATAATTTTCCTGAAATATTAAAAAACCGTAATAAGATACTTGGCGTAGGTATTTGGGGCCTTGATTTTTCTCTTTGTGTGCAAAATTAGGACCGTAATAGCATGTTGTTTTGGAAACTTCCTGTATTCCTGAGTAGTCAAATGACTTTTAAATGAAGTTTAAAATATTTTTAAAGTAGATCCAAAAAAAATAAAAAAGTAAATCCGTCCAATGACTTAAAAAAATAGTCTCAATCCATACAGAAATGTATAAATGAAGGATAGTCTTCTGTGAAGGTAACACGGTTAAATGCCTTTGGGAATTTTTCCAGAGAAAATCAATGCATTTATCCCCTGTACATACACTTCTTTACACACACGCTCCCATTCAGCATACTGTTGTGCCTCTATTCTATTGAGATAAAATTCACATACCAGAAAATTTACACTTTAAAATGTACAATATAGTGGCTTTTAGTATATGCACAAGGCTGTGCCACTATCATAACTCCAGAGTATTTTTATCCTCGTAAGAGACCCCCATAGCCATCAGTAGTTACTCCTCACTCCTCCCCTCCACATACCCGGGCAGTGACTAATCTACTTGCAGTCTCCATGGATTCGCCTCTTCTGGATATTGACTATGAACTGAATCATACAGCGTGCGTGGCCTCTGTGACTGGCTTCTTCCACGGAGCAGAATGACTTTTAAGGCTGACCCATGTCCTGGCATATCTGAGTACTTCCATTCCTTTTTGTGGTTGAATAACACTCCATTGTATGGAGAGACCACATTCTGTTTATCCATTCACCAGGTTTTTTTTTTTTAAGATTTTATTTATTCATGAGAGACACAGAGAGAGAGAGAGGTAGAGACACAGAGACACAGGCAGGGGGAGAAGCAGGCTCCATGCAAGGAGCCCGATGTGTGGGGCTCGATCCCAGGTCTCCAGGATCTCACCCTGGGCCAAAAGTGGTGCTAAACCACTGAGCCACCCAGGCTGCCCCTCCATTCACCAGTTAAGGGACATCTAGGTTTCCACTTTGTGGCTGTTTTAGATGCTGCTGCTGTGAACATTCATGTACAACCTTTTGTTGTACATGTTTGATGTAGTTCTCAATTCTTCTGGGTATAGAGATAGAGCTAGAAATAAGAGGAAGAAATATATCTAGAAGTGGAATTGCTAGGTCACTTTTTTTTTTTTAGTGCAGTTGGCAGGCAATATTACAGTAGTTTCAGGTGTATAACTTAGTGATTTGGCAGGTGTGTACATGGTATTGTGTTCACACATGTTCCCACCATACTGCTGTTAGTAGTGTTGACTGCATTCCCTATACTATGCCTTTTATTCCTCTGACTTACTCATTTCATAACTGACGGCCTGCATCTCCCTCTCCCCTTCACCCCTTCTGGCAACCATCGGTTTATCCTCTGTACTTATAGGTCTGATTCTGCTTTTTATTTGCTTATTCATTTGTTTCTTCTCTAGATCCCACTTATGAGTGGAATCATACAGTATTTGCCTTTCTCAGCCTTATTTCACTAAGCATAGTACCCTCTAGGTCCATCCATGTAACATTCTACTGCGTGTGTGTGTGTGTGTGTGTGTGTGTGTGTAAACACACCACATCTTTGTTCATTCTTCTATCAATGGACACTCGGGCTGCTTCCATATCTTGGTTATTATTAATAATGCTGCTATGAATAGGGTGCATATATATCTTGTCGAATAAGTGTTTTCATTTTCTTTGGGTAAATATCCAGCAGTGGAATTACTGGCTCATATGGTATTTGTAAGTCTTTTACAGATTTTTAACTTTTTGATTAATTGCCAGACTTTTCCAGAGCATCAGCACCATTTTACCTTCCCACCGATGGTGTATGAGGCTTCCAGTTTCTCCACATCCTTGTTATCACTTGTTCTTTCCAGTTTCTTGGTTATAGCCATCCTACTGGGTGTGACGGAAGCTCAGTGTGGTTTTGATTTGTATTTTCCTAATGACTAATGATATTGAACCTCTTTTTATGTGCTGATTGGCCCTTCATGTGTCTTTTTTTTTTTTTTTGAGGAAATACACGCATCCTTTGCACGTGTTTTGAGTTGTTTGTATGTTTATTGTGTTGTAAGGATGTTTTATATATTCTGGACACTAGACTCATCAGATAACATTTTCTCCCTTTTTCTGGGTTGTCTTTTTATATTCTGTAGTGCCCGTTGATGCACAAAGTCTTTAATTTTGTTGGAGTCCAATTTATCCATTCTTCTACATTTTTTTAAAACTCAGACTCCAGTTCAATACATGCAGGCCTGTGCCCATCCTTATCTACCTGGAATTCTGTTGTATGGAACTCTACCCTAATTTCTTCACATTTTTTTTAGTAATGGACTGATTTTTGTCTTTTAGTTTTCTTGCTATTACAGATGGTGATACAGTGACCATTCTTGAGCATCTATCTTAACCTTTTCCACAAGTAACTTCATAGAGTAAATTCTAGAAGTAGGATTGTTGGGTTGTTAAAAATGTCAGCAAACCTCTAAAACATCAGGAGGATTGGCTATTGCACCACGCACTACTCTCTGGGCTGACACTTTGGTTTTATGGAAAAGTCCTCTCTCGAGTTGTATCATCATCATTTGCTTAATCGTTCCCTTTTACAGCCCAACCAGGATACATGTTCTTGCCCAGGTGTCTCTACTTCCATAAGTAGCTGAGTTCTAAGAAGTAGAATTGAGAGCTCACAGGCTGGGACAGGTCATTCTGCACTTGCTAACTTACCTTTCTGTGTGTTTCTGTTCACAGATCCCCTAAGATATTACTACCAGTGTTGGAGGCAGGAAGATTGCAATTACCGGTACATTTCAAACTCTTTCCAAATTAAGAAGCTAGAGTACTATTGCTGCCAGAAGGACCTGTGTAATGGAAGTGCGGGCACGAGTGCCTCCAGGAAGATGGCTCTGCTGGTGACCCCATTGCTGGCGGTAGCCTGGACCCTGTATCTCTAAATCAACACCAGGAGGCCTTCTCCTAAACTTTCCGTTTCTGTATATTCCTTATTTCCTTTGCTGCTGCATTCTAAAGGCCACTTTTCACCTGGATCCTGTTGGGAAAGACAAACTAGCTTGAGCAACTTGATTAAGAGAGAGACTGAGAGATTTTGAAGACCAATCCTGTCTGCAGCAAAGACCCATTGGAGGGAAAAAATTTAAGAGTGTAGCATGTGTGATTTGAGCTAGGTTACATGCTCCTCCCTCTGCTTTTTGCAAGACCAGCTTTGCAGTGGCGGCTCCAGTACATTAGATTCTCTGCATGCCCCAGTTACTCGTTACTTCCCTTCCGATTCCTTAGACTATGATCAGTGCTTTTGGGTGGCGCTGAGGCAGGGGATTCTTTTCAACAGCCTCTCACAGGGAATGCTTTCATCCTCTCCCTTTGTGGCCGCCCAGCAGGCACAACAGATCTCTCCACATAGGGGCTGTCAGTCAGGGGCAGTGAGATTCTCAATGCAAAGCAATCGGAATGATCTTTGTATTCTCAACTAGCAGGGTCTGGCAGGGAAGGAGAGGAGTGTGGAAACCCCAGCCAGGTCTGTCTTCTGAGGGGTAGCAGTGGCTAAAATCCGAGTTCTCCTCTGTCCCTCAATTGTGAATGGGCCTTGCTGTCTTCACTAGAAGAACTTAATGGCATATGTTAATGATGTGTTAAAACTGTCCCCCCAACTTTTTCATTAGATTGGCGGGATATCTTGGCTTTGTCACACAGTTAAAGACTGAACATTGGGACGTTCTTTGTTAAAAATGACTTGCAGGATTAAGTGTGCTTATTTTTTTTTTTTTAAGTGTGCTTATTTTGAATAATCCTGGTAGCCGGTCTCCTCATATATGTACTTATACTGTGTGAACACAGAGGGAGGAGCCTCTGGGGTTGCGATTTGGCATTTCCACATGTCCTCATGAACAGCAACAGGGGTGTTTTACCTGCCAACATCCGGCCTATCACAAATGTCAAGGCATTTGAAAGCTCTCCCGGTTTCCTAAAAAGTGACACACCTTTTCAGGAGGGCAGAGTTTTGCCTTTGTCTTGTGGGTGTTGCTGAGTGATTCTCAAGATCCAGTAGACTTAAGGACACGTGTATTCTTACAATCTTTATTTAACGGCAGAGCTTGACTTGCGCAGATGAGGGCAGCATTTCAGGATTAACATTTTTTTCAACCCTTTGATCATGTAATCTGTGTGACAAACTGGAATGAATGATGCCTTTCCGAAAATAAAATGTCAGCAAGTGCGTGAGTGTGGTTATTGGCCTGGAAGGAAAGCAACAAGTACAGTGTGCCCCGTGTAGCAACTGGCAAAAGAGAGCGTAGCCAGGGCCAGCCCTCCTGTTGGTGCCATTGCTTAAACAGAGACAAATAGGGACTTCCTCATCCAAACCTAGCATTGCCTTGGCGCTCTGGGTTCCCCACTGGCCCAGTGTTTTTCCTCACGCCGTCTTTAATTCTCTTGTCCAAGACATAATACCACATATGTAAATCTTTGCTCAGTAGGACTTTTTCCGACCAAGGAAGTACCAACCATGCCCACAGCCGTTTGCTGAGCCAAGAAGCTCTTTTCATGTAGGCCGTTGGAAACAGAACCAATTTTGACTCACTTAGGCAGAAAATGAATCTAGGGGAACTTTTGGGAATTCAAAAGGGCAGAAGGCTTTCTCAAGATTCAGATTGTAGGGTACGACTGTCTTGAGTGTTGTCTTGAGTCATGTGCCCACATTGGGGCCAGGGTGCATTAAGAAAGGGGTAATTCTCTAAAGAGGGAACTGAGTGCTGCTAAGTGGGGAGATGCGGAGAGGGCTCCTGGGACTAGAAATCGGCAAGCGTCCTAATCGTCCTAATCGATGGCCTGAAGCTTTGAGGTTTCTTTCCGCAGAAAGTTACTATGACTCATGCCTTGAGCATTGGGTGTCTTGACCCAAAGGCAATACCGCAAAGGCCAGGTGAGTGAAGAGCCAATAAATAGCCTTTGTATGGCTTTATAGGAACTTTCATATTGGGTTTAATATTGGATGGTGATAAAAACCCCATCGGATCTTCTCTCTTGGGGGATGAGGTCTGGATGCACACCAACTTGACTTTGGGAAAAAGCCTGGGAGGAGGGTCCTGTGCTTTTGTGCTTTGAAGCAATTGATTCCTGCCTCTTCCTAGAAACCAAAATACTAAGTACGGTCGTTTTTCACTTAATAGTTAGGTTACCTAACAGAGTGAGCTTATAGAACCCAGTTAGGCCTTTCTGGAAACACATAATTCCAAAACACTGTTAGCCACAGTCTGTTTCCAAGGCCCACTGCCTCTCGTAATTATTTTGTTTCAGGATAGTAGCTGTTGAGCACACGGTTTTTGTGGTTGGAGGCCCTGGGTTCTGAGCCCGTCTCTCCCACGAACTGGCTATGTCTCTGGATCCGTTTTCTGACACTCTCTGAACTCTGGCTTCCTGCACCTACCTCAAAGAATTGTGAGGCTTGCAGTGTCACGTTTGTGAAGTGTCTGGCAGGTAGGAAGTGGGCTTAATAGGAACTGGGTGTAGACAAATGGGACTGGCACTAAATGTTCAATCCTGGAGTGTAGTGATCACAACTTGAGCACTTAACTGCGTGCCTGACACTATTCCAAGCGCTATATATGTACAAGTTCACTTGGTTTTCTCAGTAACCATGAAGAGTAATTCTTGTCTATACCCAAACCCATCAGAGTATTTACAGATTACAGTTCCCTGTCCATCTCTACCCATGGGTTCAGTCAGGTCTTTCCACACCATGACTCCCTCTGTCCTTTTTGGGTACTTGAATCAGTTTGAGAAAATTTCTGTTCTTTGCAACCAAATATCCCTAACCAAGACATCTACTAGTGAAAAGGGTTAACTGACCATTGCTGACTAAACCACCCTCCTCCCTGAGCCATGGGAAGCAGTTAAAAGAACACTAAAGTTTGGGATGGAAATAATGTGTACATGAAGTGAATAATAGAGCTTTTGACACTTTTTTAAAAATTTTTATTTACTCATGAGAGACACAGAGAGAGGCAGAGACACAGGCAGAGGGAGAAGCAGGCTCCCTGTGGGGAGGCCAATGCGGGACTCGATTCCAGGACCCTGGGATCACAATCTGAGCCAAAAGCAGATGCTCAACCTCTGAGCCACCAGGTGCCCCGGAGCTCTGACACTTTTAAAATCCCGTTACAACAGTCCTTTACTTAAATGCAACATGTTTGCAGCCTGGTCGTAAAGGTTCCTTTCCCATGCTTCTGGGCCTGACCAGCTGAGAGGCTTTGAGCAGACTGCATCACCCCCCTGAGCCTCTGTCATCACCGGCTGTAACCATGGTACCTATCCTAATGGACGTGTGACTTTCAGCCTCACAGCCTCTACTCCCCCACCTTCTGCTAACAGGAGCGCACTCACATTTTGGGAAATTCCTTCTATCCTTTAAATGCAGTTTTGAAAAAATAAAAATAAAAATAAATGAATGAATGAATGAATGAATGCAGTTTTGGTGAAACTTAATAAAAGTAGCCTACCCTCCTCCAGCCAAAAGTTGGGCACGTCCTCTCCTGGAATTTAAGTCTCGAGTGCAGTTCTGCAGGGACTGAAAAAAAATGTTTTTGGTTGAAGGTGTGTGAACTTCTCAGGAAGCAAGTAACAGACAACCTGACTTCGAGTGGCTTAACCAGACAGAGTCTGATTTTCTTGCATAAACGATCTGCAGGTCAGCAGCTGCTGGCATTCGTTTAGCTGCTCAACGATGACTGGGCTGGCATATTTGCGATGGTCTTTCCCTCCTGATCACAAAGTGACTACAGAGGTTCCAGCATTGCATCCAAGGTCACGGCTGGAAGAGGAGAGGAAGGGAAAGCTTCAGTTGTTTCCAACCCTCTTATCAGGAAAGTACAATGTTTCCCAGAAATCTCCCAGCCATCTTTTGGTCATACCTTCTGGCTGGCACTGTGTCTCATGGCCATGCCTACCGGAAAGGGGGACTGGCAAAGCTAGAATTGAATTTTTCCAACCTCTGTAGGGGAAGGCGGCCAGGGTAAAAGGATAAGGAATGAGTCATTGAGAAAAGCCAGCCAAGAGCTAGCTACCCTCCTGCCCCAAGTGGCCAAACTGAACAGGCTATTGATTCCTCCCTGCTATCCAGCTCCTGAGATTGAGCTTTTTGCTCTTCCTAAACCTAATTCTGAAGCTTCCAAATCCATGAGCTGTCTCATAGCCCCCTGTGTAAATTCTCAGTGTCAGCTTCTGTTGGTTTTGCACAGAAATTTTTTTTATTTTAATTTTAATTTTAATTTTTTATTTTTTTGCACAGAAAATTTCTGGCAGACCTACGCCATCGGTGTTGCTGTCAGGATGGCATGAGCACACATAATAGTAGGTGGTCAATAAGCGTTAGCTACAATTCCCTCACCCAAGGTTGCACAGCCAGTTGACGCTGGTTGCCCTTCCGAGCCCCTGCGTGCTCCATTCCACTAAATTGCCCCTCAGGCTCCAGTTTATTAAACCATTTGCTTACTCTGCAAGTACTGAGGGGCACATCTACCCAGGGCAAAAGAATAAGGGCCGAACTGTATTTTCTAGAAACTTTATAAATAGCAGGCGTTGTGAAGGCAAGTGGGAATGCCTGGGCCCCCAGGTCCAGACCAACACAATGGTTAATTCAGATGAGTCATAAAGGGGAGGCTGTTCCCAGAATAGCTGGGCCCTTGAATTGTGGCACGGACATCTTCCAAGAAGAGCCAGGCCTCTGCCAGGAAGAGGACAGGGGGCCAGATGCCCAGCTGTGGGCCTGCTCTGAGGGCGGGGGGGGGGGCTGTTGGGGAGGCTGGAGGAGGCGACAGTGGGGCCTATCCCCTAAATGTGGAACGCCAGCTCTGATGCTAACCAGCCACAGGCCCGCAGGCGAGGCTCCTAACCTTACATGCCTCAGTTCCTCATCTGGGAAATTGGGATAATCACACCTACTGCGTGGGTCGTTAGGAAGATCAGTGGAGTTGAGATAAGTGTGTGGCACGTAGTGTAGGCTCTCCTCATGAGCTTGCTGTCACGGTCCTCAGTAGGACAGCCAGGAAGTAGCCTCCCGGGCATAGGGCTTGCTGGATCATCTGGAGCAGGTTTTGGTTTTCTAGAAGTGACATCCTTCCTTCCCCCCTCCAATTTCCTCATCAGCTCCCCAGGGTTTAATGGTGAACTAAGGAATCCATCTGTAACTGCCTAACCATCACAGCCACACTTTACAGCACCCTCTGTGTGTCCCAGGTACTGCTTACGCGTATTTTCATCAAATGCACCCCCAACCCTGTGACCTAAATATTGTCTTCATTTTATGGACCAGAAAATGGAAGTTCAGAGAGCTGACTCGATTTTCCCCATGTCACAGAGTCTTGGGTTCAAAAAACCATTGAGGCTACCATAACCAAATACCATAGACTGGGTGCCCTGAACAACAAGCGTTTCTTTCTCCCAGGCCTGGAGGCTGGAAAGTGCAAGATCAAGTCTCTAGCATGTTTGGTGTCATGAAAACTCACTTCCCGGTTCACAGACATCTGTCTTCCTGTGTCCTCACATGGAGGATGGGGCAAAGGAGATCTCTGGGGTCCCTCTTCTAAGGGCACTAATCCCATTCATGGGGGCTCCATCCTCATGCCCTAATCACCTCCCACAGACCCCCACCTTCCTCTTGGTTAGGGTATCAGCATAGACATTTTGGAGGACACAAACATTTACTCCATAAAGGAGCCCCCAGTGGGACTCCCAGGGAAGCAGATCCAGAAGCTTCCTTGTCTCCAGCAGGCTACGGTGAAGGAACCAGGCACACAGTAACCCACGTAGGCCTAGCAGCTCCTGGCTGGAGGGGGCTTGGGCAGGGCAAATCCCAACCCCGACTGCCATGTGACAGCCCCGGTGAGACAGTGGAAGTCAGAGTGTTGGGGGGACCCCCACCCCACTGTGTCATGTGTTTAAGGGTGACAGTCCTGCCCTCCTTCTCCTGAGAGTAAGAGAGAGCAACCGCCCTGACAGATGAGTTTGGAGAAAGGACCAGGCCTGCCCTTGTCTGTAGCAGCAAAGGCCCGCTCCCTGTGGACCAGGCCCGTGGGCTGCCCGCTGGGCCTCATGCCGCCTGGGCGTGGGCCTGGTTGGAAGGTGCGCCACGGGCAAGCCCACGTGGCCCCCGGCAGAGCTGCAGCAGCCAAGAGGGACCTCTGAGTGTCTGTCCAGGTGCTTCCAGGTGCAGGCAGGGGGGTCGGTGTTTGAGATTGAATCCCTCAAGCCCCAACAGGCGGGCACCTAATGAGGATTTGGGGTAGCGAGGCAGGTGTTCAAGAGCTTTCAGGCCCAGGAGGGAATGTTTGTTTCAAATGGATGCCTGCTGTCTTCTCATCACCAACCGGACTTTCCCAGACACTTGTTGGCCAAGCTAATTTGGAGGGTTTTGAGCTACCTGCTGTGGTTAGTACCGTGTATGGGCTTCACCTCCCTGGGATTTATCTCCGTGTTTGTTCCTTGCAGCGTTTTCCTGTGTGGTTGTTAGAGGGAACAACCTTTCTTTTAACCTACGATTTGTAACTTCACGATTGTTTTATAATTAACCCCCCTGCCCCCCCCCCCCCCCCCCCCCCCCCCCCCGCCGCAGGACAAAAATCTGATCACCTTGGAGTTAAGGTAAGTTAAAGGTCTGTAAGCTTTTTCACTTTGAATGGATATATACAAATAAAAATTAGGTTGCATTTGAAAAACCTAATGTAAGGGCGCCTGGGTGGCTCAGGGGTGGAGCGGCTGCCTTCGGTCCAGGGAGTGATCCTGGGGTCCCAGGATCGAGTCCCGCATTGGGCTCCCCCCGGGGAGCCTGCTTCTCCCTCTGCCTGTGTCTCTGTCTCTCTCTCCATATCTCTCATGAATAAATAAATTTAAAAACTAATAACACAAAATCCCTTTCCTTTCTAAGGATCTTCAACATATAACAATAAGAGTTAACATTACTGAGCGCGTTCTATGGCCAGGTCCTTAGATGGTCTCATGTAACCTTGCCACTTTAATGAAGAAGTACCATTGTCATTCCCATCATATAGATTAAAGACAAACAAAGGAACAACCGAGGTTCATAAAGGTTCCTCTGCACAGCCAAGTACATAGGAGATCCAGGGGTTGGCCCCAGGTCTAAGTCCAAAACTCTGGTTCTTACTACTACTGTGGTTCTATAGAGGTGGGAAAAAAATCTTTTCCTCTGCTCTCTTAGGTTCGGTTGCTGGGTCATGTGAATTAAACTGACAAACGACAGATTAACAGGAGAAAAGATTTATTATGCATGCACTCGGGGCCTCACAGAAAACGTGAAAGCCCAAAGAAACATTTAAGCTTGAAAACTTATAAGCCATTTTAACACAGGGTGATACGTTGTGGACAAGGGATAACAAAGAAAAAGGGGGTTGGGCTTCCAGAAGTCATACATTGTGGAAAGGTAGGTACATGGGGGAAACTCATTGAAGGTAAGGGTTGTGAGGGAAGATTTGTTCATGCAGACTGGTCAGTGCCACCTCCAGTGAGAACTCTCACCTCTTCTTCCTGGTAGGGGAGAGGGGTGTGGGGAGGAGGATGCCTTCACCAAGGGAAATGTATACCCTGCTTTGAGGCAGAAAGGGAGAGAACAGGACTTCTCCTGTGTCTGCCATTTGTCAGTTGCCTTCAACTTCTGATTTTTATCCCAAAGTGACATATTTTGGGGTGCTATATTCTAGTCCCCTTCAGTTCCCCAAACACAGAATAACACACTGTTTTAGAAGTTCTCAAATAGGGGGCCCCTGGGTGGTGCAGTAGGTTAAGTGTCCACCTCTTGATTTTGGCTCAGGTCATAATCTCAGGGACATGAAATGGGGCTGTCAGTGTGGCCCGCCACTCCTCGCACTTGGGCGTCTCTAACTTCACGAGCGCTTCACGCACATCATTGTCTTCTGTTGGATCAACACAAACAACTGTATGAGGCAGCCTGGTTCTTTTTTTTTTTTTTAATCTTACAGAAAACCGTCTTAGAAGTCAGGCAACTTCCCCAAAGATATCCAGCGTGGCCACCTGACTGTCCGCTGTTCTGCTGTATATGTTACAGGACCTTTGTCCCCTGAGTACCCGCAGGTTTTGGTCACGCTGCTTCAAAGAAGAAGAGGTAGGCCCGGCCAAGAGTGGTGGCAGCAAAGCAAAGTTTACTGAGCAAGACTAGAGACGGAAGGGGGGCCCCCGAGTGAGTTTCTGAGTTTAGGGGTTCTTAGGAGCTCTTTTGCAGAACTGTGTTAAGCAGTCAGGGCGTGCTGAGTCCTGCCAGCCAGGACTTTGGTCACGTATCTGTCTACCTATTAGGTTAATGTCTCTGTGCTGATGGTCTTTTTTTTCTGACATCTGGGGGCTTGTGTCTTAACTGCCCCTTCCCCGTAATATTGACAAATGCTTTGTGGTTAATTATCCTATTTTAGGATGTTTTGCAGAAGCCATTTCTACAAGGCTGCAAAGCAAAATGCTAGTGTGGTCCTGCCTAAGCTGCAAAACAGGATGTCGGTGCTGTTTTATTTTAGCTGGCCTGGCTCCATATTTTCTTGGTGGGGATCCTGGCCCTGACTACCTAACTGTCCAACCAACACCTAACATACAGACACACATACATAACATGTACACACACACAGCCCTGTGCGTGGTGTATGTAGAGAGCCATATATATGTGTGTAGCCCTTGCTAATGGAGCTGGTACTGACTAAGGCCTTGACTGGCCAACACCCTCAACCCATCTTTATCCATTCACACCACTATCATTAGGGAAAGGCTTTCAAGGAAATCTACTCCCCCTTCTCTTTGGCTAATACGGTCTACTCCTGTAAATGAGCTGGACAAGCCCCTTGACAGTATGTACAGGTCCCTCTTAAAGAAGGGTGACCTATTTGAGGTGGGTTTATTTAAGTGTTTCTCACCCTTTTTTTTTTTTTTTTAAGATTTTATTTATTTATTCATGAGAGACACACAGAGAGAGATACAGAGACACAGGCAGAGGGAGAAGCAGGCTCCCAGCAGGGAGCCCCATGAGGGACTGGATCCCAGAACCCCGGGATCATGCCCTGAGCGGAAGGCAGATGCTCAACTGCTGAGCCACCCAGGTGTCCCTGGAGGGGTGTTTAGCAGGGTTTCTTTTCAGTGGTTTGTTTCCTGTTAGCTTCTAATAATGTGTCTGGAAAAGAACTAAAGTAAACTGCATTCCATTGAAGACATCCTACTTCAGATCTATTACAAATCCATATAAGGGTTCCCTTTTCCAGAACCTTACACAACACTGGAAAATTTGGCAGGAGCACGGGTTGGCCCTAAGGGAGGATCCCAAGCAACCTCTCCTCTCCTCTCCTTAGTCCGCATCCCGCTGTAGAGGATGAAAACTCATTTCCCCAGAGACTTTGCAGCGAGGGGTGCTAAGGCGAGCCGGCCGGCTGTGCTGGGGGCAGGTGTCTATGATCTCCCTGTGAAAGGAGAGGAAGACTGGAAAATGCATCTATTCTCTTGCAGTTCTGGCCAACTCGTTGCTTCTTGTTTTTGTCTGAGGTTCCGCGGGGAGGGGAGATGGGACGTGGGAGCTGGGGGCCAGGGGCGCGAGGCTTATGGAAACGTAGGGGCGGGGGGAAGAACAGAGGGGCGCTACCCGGTCGGAGGCCGCGGGGCAGCGGGCTGGGGGAGCGGGGTAAAGCAGGGGCCGTGCCAGGCCGGCTCCGGGCGCCGGGAGCTCCCAGTCCCCGCTGCCCGCCGAGCCCCACCAGCCCCGGGGGCGCGGCCCGCCGTCAGGGGGCGGGTACGCTCTGGGGCGGGGCCTGCCGCAGAACACTGCCTATTAGGGGCGGGGCCTGCCGCAGAACCCCGCCTGATTGGGGCGGGGCCGGCTGAAGGGGCGGGGCCTGCCGCAGAACACCGCCTGTTCGGGGCGGGGCCTGCCGCAGAACACTGCCTATTAGGGGCGGGGCCTGACGCAGAACCCCGCCTGATTGGGGCGGATGAAGGGGCGGGGCCTACCGCTGGACTCCGCCTGTTCAGGGCGGGGCCTGCCGCAGAACACTGCCTATTAGGGGCGGGGCCTGACGCAGAACGCCGCTTGATTGGGGCGGATGAAGGGGCGGGGCCTACCGCTGGACTCCGCCTGTTCAGGGCGGGGCCTGCCGCAGAACACCGCCTGTTCGGGGCGGGGGCGGCCGCAGCACCCTGCCCACTAGGGGCGGGGCCTGACGCAGAACCCCGCCTGATTGGGGCGGGGCCGGCCGGGGGGCGGGGCCTGTGGAACCTCGGAACCCGGGCGACTGGGGCCGAGGCGCGCGTCTCCCGGCGCGGGGTTCCTCCACGCAGCCTCCCATTCAAAAGATGCCGAAGGGGCGGCGCGGCAGCCAGAGCCCCACCATGAGCCAGCGGCCGGCCCCGCCCCTCTACTTCCCCTCCCTCTACGACCGCGGCATCTCCTCGTCCCCGCTCAGCGACTTCAACATCTGGAAGAAGCTCTTCGTGCCGCTGAAGGCGGGGGCGGGGGCGGGGGCGGGGGCGGGGCGGCCCCTGCCCCAGGCGCCCCCGGTCCCGGCGCCCCCGCCGCCGCCCCCCGGCCTGGGGCCCCCCAGCGAGCGCCCCTGGCCCCCGCCCTGGCCCTCCGGCCTGGCCTCCATCCCCTACGAGCCTCTGCGCTTCTTCTACTCGCCGCCGCCGGGGCCCGAGGGGGCTGCCTCGCCCCTGGCTCCCGGGCCCACGGCCCCCCGGCTCGCCGCCGCCTCCCACCCCGAGGAGTTATGCGAGCTGGAGATCCGGATTAAGGAGCTGGAGCTGCTCACCATCACTGGCGACGGCTTCGACTCCCAGCGCTGTGCGTGGCCCCGCCCGAGCCCCCCTGCCCGCCCCGGCTCGCTCCCGGGCTCCACCCGGCTCCACGCCTCCTAACCCCCTCCCACGCAGTGTGGCCTCGGGCTCAGACTGCAGCCCCCAGGCTCCGGGATCCCACGTCGACCGCCCCCGCCCCCCCGCCCCGGCACCCGGTCACACCTCCCAGCGCCCCGACTCCCGCATCCTGGGTTTCTACCGACGCCGTCCTTCACCGCAGTCAGGATTTCGCCAACACTTTTGGCCCAAACCCCACCCTCCATCCGTCCTGAGCCCTTTGGGTAATGGGGACTCTGAGCCTCCAAACCTGGAAGTCCATCCACCGCAGCCCCCATCCTGCACTCGGAGCCTCCTGCACCTTAACACAGCCCCGCCCGCGCCCCGTGGTGGCAGTGCTACCATCACCCACCACCCCTACCCCTACCCCTACCCCTAGAGACCGAGCTTTAGTCTTCAACTGCGGTCCTGGACGGGCGGGGGGGGGGGGGGAGCGAAGGAAGGTGGTTGGAGTGTCTGTAGGTAGAGGTGGGAACTGTGCAAGACCCAAAAAGCCCAAGGACAGTTCACCGGGGCTCTTTGGGGCCCTCCACTTCTCAATGCTCGAAGGAAACACCCTGTGGACCCCGGCCCTGGCCCTGGGAGCCCTCTCACCAGGGGCCTGAACTCTGCCCTTTGGTCTTAGGTTTAAAGTCTTAGGGCTCTGGACCAGGGCAGACCAGGTGTACTGATGTGGCAGGATGCCTCCCGGTGGGAGGATCAAGTTCAATCTGATTCTACTCCCATAAGGACTTAACACACTGTAGGATACTCAGAGGCCATAGGCTGTTCTGCAGACTGTGTCTTCCCATCACCTGTTCTGGCTAACACTTGCAGTATACCACTAGAGGAGGAAAGATTATTCTAGAAAGACCATTCCCAGTATTGCGAAAAAAAACAAACAACAGGTTAAATTGGCTCCCCTGCCACACAGGGAAGGGGTGTATGAAATAACCTAAATGTTTAGGTTAATGTGGCCGTGAGAATGGTCCCCTACACATCAGACACCCTGTAAGATCCTCTTTCCACCGCCATGGAAAGAATCCCTAGAAAACAGGCTTTTCTAAGTCCTGGATTTCTTTTGTACATTCTCCACTTAAACATGTTTTGGCTGTTAAGGTGTTTTTTTTTTTTTTTCCTTCCTGCCCATGTTGGATATTGGATTCATGCAGGGCACACAGAGTTGCTTCCCAGAAGCTTACGTTGGGAGGGTTAGAAAAGGCCTTCTCTTTACTACAGCTGTGTTTGTTTTGCTCTTCTGCAGATAAATTCTTGCAGGCACTGAAAGATGAAAAGTTACAAGGACTGAAGACGAGGCAGCCCGGAAAGAAGTCGGCCCCTCTCTCCTGAAGAGCTGCCCACCAGCGCCTGGGCAGCCGCCTCCTTAGGTGTTAGTGCGTAGATAATGTGTCCCTTTGGTTGTCATTTCAAAGATAGTTATTTTCTGTTCTGTATTTAACTGCTGCTCTCATTGCTCCCAGCATGTACTCCACATTCAGGGCCCACTTGCGTGGTGAATCTCATGCTCTGTCTCCTCTCCGTGCTGCTGCTGGGGGAGCTCCCGCATGGTCTGAAAGCTGCTGCCCCTCTGGCGTTCAGGGTCTCCCTCCAGGGGCCGTAGGAGGGGCTGCCCAGCACTGTCAAGTGGAAGGAATTGGGAAGGACCAAGGGCAGTATCTATTTGGTGGCTGTGCCCCTGCCCTTGGAGGACTGGAACAAATGGTTTATTTTCAAATAGCTTTAGTCCTGGGAAGTGATTTGTTTAATAGTTTTTGAGCCACAAAACTCTTTGACAATCTGATCAAAGCCATGGTCCTTCCTAGAAACTCACATATTTAAGAAATCCTGAGGGCTGATTATGTGCCTTCCTAGACACTTGGGATTGGGAGTGGGGGAGACACAGACAATAAATACTATAAATAAGTAAAACATAACATGGTATCGTCGATGACAAACAAAAACAGTAGGGCAAGTTGCGCAACAGGGTCAGAGAGCAGCAGGGTGGCAGTTCAAATAAGATTTCTGGAAGAGATAACATTTAAACAAGACGTGAAGGCAGTTGAGGGCGATAGCCATGTGGCACCCGGGGTGGAGGGGGAACGTTCCAGGCACAGGGCCCAGTGCAGAGGCTGAAGGTGGGAGCTTACTGGGATATTAGGGCCAGCAAGAGCCCCGGTGGCTGGAGCAGGAGTGAGGGGAGCCTGGTGGGGTGAGTGCAGAGGCTCCTTCTCGGTCCCCAACTTTGCAGCCATGGTGAGGACTCGGGGTTTTACTCTGAGTGGAGTGTGGAGAGGTTAGAGGGTTTTCAGCCAGGTGACCACATCTGACCTGTGCTTCTGAGACTAAGGAAGGAGACAGGGAAAGCAGGTAGGGCGCTGTTATTATTAATAATCCGACTAAACGAGAAGCAATGGTGCAGGGCAGTGTGGCCCAGCCCGGGCCACCCTTTCCCCCTCGCTGGGTCACAGGTGTCTTACGGGCTGTGGGGTACCCACCACTGCCACCACCCTTGCTGCCAGGTGCTGTCTCTATGGCCAGAAGGAGCAAGAGCTCAGCAACACAAGCCCATGAATAAAGGAGAAAGTAAGGAAACGGGAAACGGGTCTTCAACTGACTGTAAATTTGGTTGCATCTGGAATCCCCTGTGCCCTCACTGTGCCTGCAGCCACTGCCCATCACAGCCACTGAATTTGTGACATTTGGGATTCCCGCCAAGGAGAAGGAAAAGGAGTGACCAGTGACTCAGGGGTCTTAGGATCCAAGGGAAGGAGATGTTGGGGGCGGGTGTGGTCCCCTCTGACCAGTAGCACCGGCAGGCCAAGCACAGTGAGCCCGAGATGCACCCTTGGGCTTGGCAATGAGGACTGAGCGTTGGGGTGACCTGGCCAAGAGCAGTTTTGGTTGAGTGAGGGGTGTAACACCCGACCGGAGTAGTCGTGTTAAGAGAGAAGGGGGTGGAGGAGGAGACCATGGGTGTAGGAGTTCAGCTGCCAAGTGGCAGAGAACTAGGGCCCCAACTGGCTGGAGGGGTGGCGAGGTCTTTAAGGGGGAAATGACTGCTTGCCTGTAGTTGGGTGGAGGGAGGAATAAGTGATGCTGTAGGAGATGTGGGGTCGCTGGCATGGGGTCCTTGAGTGGACAGGAGACATGGGACCCACTTACAGTGGAGGCATCACAGGGGGTCCCGACTGTGGTGTGAGCATGCGGATGGGGAAATGGGTGGCAGGAGCCCCGGGAAGTCGCATGCACAAGGCCAGAAGTTTGTGGGGCAACCAGGACCTCGTGCTTGAGGACACAGATGCCCGTGCCTGCCAGGCCCCGCCTTCAGAAGCCGTGGGGTTGGTGCCCAGAGCCAGGTAGAGACTGGCCCGAGTGGCTGCCCAGCCAGGAGTGAACACATGTCAGAGAAAGCTCTCGGCTTCTAACCTTAGCAATGAACTCAAATATTTCCAGAACACAATTCGGACCAAATAAAACCAAGCCTCTACAGTCCTGTAGAGTTTGTACCCATAGGAGTCCTCTCATCCCAGGTAGGGGTTCCAGGCCTGTCTCCCCTCCCCACTGAAAAGGCAGATTCCTATATCTCCCCAGGCTGGTTGTGGTTGGAGAAGCTCCCTTGTTCATCCCGAAAACCTTAAAGCTGGCAAGGCCAGTGAGAGGGGCTGAAGAAGGTCAGTGAGAGGGTGGGGGAAACCAAGGCACCACATCCGGTGGGGCCTGTTTCCCATTCCCTCCCTGGGCCCTGTGGCTCCCACCTCCTGCCAACCTCTAGCCTCCTCCTGGCTCCTCTGGCTTGCTTGCAACGTTGGCCGCCTATTAAGTGCACACCGTGTGCGGGGCACAGAGGGAGACAATTGATAGGAACAATCTCATTTAATCCTCACCATCACCCTGTGAAATAGGCACCACTCTCGGCATGTTTTATAAATGGGGAAATGAGGCTCTTCCAGGACAAAATGGAATGGAGGAGGCTATTCGCCAGAGAAAAGGGTGTTGGCAGATGCAAGTGATAGGATCCTGGTTGAGAGAAGAGCGCATGCCAGGAATAACAGATGCAGGCAGTGGGTGCTGCAGCCAGCCTGACTGGCTCGCCAGCGCCAGTTGTTAAAATTCAGGAATCCTGGAAGCCGGTTGTCAAATAGAGCCACTGTTAAAAACTAAACCGCGTCAACTTACAATTAAACTATATTTACGACTAAAGAAATACTCAAAATCCATCACTTCCTATTTTGCCACATTTTACAATGACTTGTGTTCTGGGGTTCTATTGCACCACTCTACTTGGTGGAAATACTACAAAGTGGTGCACTAACGGGCACTACTTCTTAAAAATGCCACGTTGGTATCTGATATTGGCCATCATGAGAGTTTTTACATCCTGGGAACTGGTGAATGGACAAATCAGGTTTGTTCCAGGCCACCTCCACTCCTCCAGAGAGTTGTTAAACATTTAAGTAGCGCACCACCAGGTAAGTGGGAAACAAAAATACCACTATGTTCATAAATGAGCTGAAGGGAAGGCTGCTTTGAAGCATTTGAAGTTGGGCCGAAAGTATAACTGAGGCTCCTTTCTTGTCTGGCCTGAGTTGGTCAAAGGCAAAAGAGCCGGATGGAGCCTGCCTGAGAAGGCAGCCTTTACCTTGAAATATATAGGTTTTCGTGGAGCACGTATGGACTGACTTTTAAGATTAGTAAGCCCGTGCGCTGGTAACATGGGGCCCAAGGAATGTTCTGGACCCCAGCAAATCAGATTTGTGACTTCTACTTTCAGGTGACTAGGGTATAGGGAGTGCAGAGGTAACAGCCTGCAGGTGGGGGATGGAGGCCCCTCCTCCCCAGTGGTAACTGTTTTGAGCAAGATGGAACATGAAACTTGGTTGAGCATGAGACTAGCTATTTATATCCCACCCCCTTCATCACAGATCTGTTAGTCCTGAGAGAAATAGAAAACTCAAGTGAAATGGGAAAACTTTCTGTTTTGTGCAAGTAATTTGTGCCCCGACTCCAGGGCCAAAGGAGTCAGGCAGGATCAGTGTCCGCAGGAACCTGGTTTCTCAGAACAGAACAGAGATCCAGTCACAGCTTTAAGGCTTTCATGGAAGGTGAGCCCCGCGTGGGTGCCTCATGGCACACGGACTGGCACTATCATGTGTCTTGATTCCACCTCTGACCAGATGTGTGACCTTGAGAAAGTCACCCAACCTCTCTAAGCTTGTTTCCTCATCTGTAAAGTGGAGACACTGTTCTCACAGGTTGGGTGGGTGGCAAGAAATAAGGTGACAGATGCAAAACCTCCCCAAGAGGGAGTCATTATTATTATTATTTTCTGGTGCATTTAGAACGCGGTTCTCACTGTTGGGCTAGGGGTGCAGGGAATAGAGGCGGCTGTGGGCTTGTGGGCCGAGGGAGGCCTGGCCTGCAGAGCAGGAGCAGCTTTGAGTTTGCAAGGCCAGAGGGCTCAGCCCTGCAAAAACAGGACAAGGAGGTGAGTGAGCCTGGCTGGGAGGCAGTTGGGGAGGGGGGGTGAGTTTTCTAGAAAGGGCCAACCACACTTCTCCCAGGCAGCAGCCCAAGGGCTGGGCCTCTAGCAGGTGAGCCCCCCCACCGCCCCCCAGGGAGGCCTGTGGTCACCACCCGCGCCTTCACCTGTCCCCACCAGGGCAGCACCCACTTGGCCGCGCCCGCAGGAAAGGGGGCAGCCTGGAATCCGGAACAGGCATCAGTGGGCGGGGAATCCACCCAAGCTGGGGTTTCTTTGGGGTTGGGGGCCGGGGCGGGGGGATAGAGGGCCACTCACGCCGGCTTGCTTAAACAACCGGGGCCCACAGGAGGGTTCTCTGGTTGCAGGCAATAGACACGATCGATCGGTGGCAGCTAAAAGGTTGAAAAGGAGGCATCCAGGCCTTTAGAGGGAAAGGAATGAGGGCGCCGCCCAGGGCCAGCCTCGTCCCCCTCCCCCCGCCGGGGGAGGAGGGGAAAGGGGGTGGGGGGGAGAAGGGGAGGGAGGAGGGGGGAGGAGGGAGAAGGGGAGGGAGGAGGGAGGAGGGGAGGAGGGGGAGGAGGGAGAAGGGGAGGGAGGAGGGAGAAGGGGAGGGAGGAGGGAGAAGGGGAGGGAGGAGGGGAGGAGGGGGAGGAGGGAGAAGGGGAGGGAGGAAGGGAGGAGGGGGAAGAGGGAGAAGGGGAGGGAGGAGGGGAAGAGGGGGAGGAGGGAGAAGGGGAGGGAGGAGGGGAAGAGGGGGAGGAGGGAGAAGGGGAGGGAGGAGGGAGAAGGGGAGGGAGGAGGGAGAAGTGGAGGGAGGAGGGGAGGAGGGGGAGGAGGGAGAAGGGAAGGGAGGAGGGGAGGAGGGGAGGAGGGGGAGGAGGGAGAAGGGGAGGGAGAGAGGGAGAGGGAGGGAGAGGGAGGGAGAGGGAGGGGGGAGGCTGGCGGGCACTAGGTCCCAAGAGGGGGCAGAGGCGAGACCAGGCCGCGGCCACGCAGGCAGGGGTGAGGCCGCGGGCCCAGGGGGAGCCGTGGGCGGGAGGAGGCCGGCTCCCCAGTCCCGCCGCGCGCACCGCCCCCCCCCCGGGGTCGCCCCTCCCGTGACGGGTCGGCCCGAGGGCGGCGCGCCCGGGGCCCAGGAAACCCCGCCCGGGGACGGAGCCGCGTGCAGCGCGCTCGCTCGTTCAGTCTGATGCAGCCAAGCCTCCTTTCAGCGAAGCAGGTGCCTCACTTCTCTGAGCCTCTTTTCTCGTCTGGAAAATGTGCACGACAGCCCCTCCGGCCCGGGGTTGTTGCAAACGAACGAGAGAGTGCGTGCAAACCGCTCAGCTGCCCCGCCGCGCCGCCGGCCGCTGCGCAGGGTGTGCGCCGCACCTTCTGCGTCCCGGTTTCTGCTCAACACAAAACGCTCCCGTTTCTCTCACGGTGGGATCCGCTAGGCGGCAGCCTGAACCTAGAAGTGGATGGAACAGATTGCACCCCCCTCCACCCCCCCACCCCTCCACCCCTCTATCCCCCCCTCCACCCCTCCACGCCTCCACCCCCCCATCCCTCTCTCGTCCTCTCACATCCAGAGCTGACATTTATCAACTTGTTCATTATTACCCAGGAGAAAATCCAGGACACGTTGTGGCCGTTGCAGGCGATCATTGCAAAAATAAACACAGGTGCAGCCTGGGGCCCTTGCGGGAGGCTGCAGGTGGCTGCGGGAGAGCCACATTTTACTCCCAAAGGGGGACAGTGAGGGGGTGGGGGGGAGGGTGGTGGTGGTGGAGGATCTCTTTTCAGAACCAGTTTCAAGGTGAAGAGTCTGGTTCACCTGAATAAAAGAAGCTGGACTGAACTCATCAATATTCATGGTCTGCTAGGGACGTTATACCAACATTTCATGGAGGGTGGCTGGGGGACGGGGTGCTGGGGGAGGTGGGGAGTGTGCCCTAAACAGCTGACATTTACTTCTCACAGGTCTAGGGGCGGGGAAGTCCAGGAGCACCATGCCAGGCCAATTCCTGCTCTGGTGAGAGCTCCCTTCCTGGCTTGCCGCTGGCTGCCTTCTTGCTGCGTCCTCACAGGGCAGACAGAGCTCTGATGTCTCCTCCTCTTAGAAGCACTTCAGTCCCATCTTGAGGACCCCACTCTCATGACCTCATCTAAACTTAATTACCTCCCAAAGAGCCGGTCTCCGAAGACCAGCACACTGGGGATTAAGGCTTTGTCATATGGATTTGGGGTGGGGCATGGCACGCGTCACTTGCAGCACCATCTATACCATATTCCTACTTATTCCTCTCTCCTATTTTACCCGCCTGTTCCTATTATTCATATATATATATATATATATATATATACCACCCAACCATTAGTGGATGACAATAAATAGGCAGCTAGACAATAGCCCATGAGTGAGTACATATATCTATAGCTACTTACATATAAAGAAACATACGTAAATATATAAATATAGATATTCATCTATGGACTGTTGCCCATTTGCCTATTATCTGTTATTGTTGTTACCCGTGGATGGGTGGGTGGTCTACATCTATGTTGTCTAATAGAACTTTCTGCAGGGATAGAAATATTCCAAATCTGTGCTCTTTAATATGGAAGTCATTAGACAAATGTGGCCGTTGAGACTTGACACGTGGCTAATACAACTAAGGAAATGAATTGTAAATTTTATTGCGTTTTCATTATTATATTTCAGTTTAAAGAGCCACATGGGTTAGTGGCTACTGTATTGGACAGTGCAGAACTAGACCGAGGTGTATATACAGTTTCCTCTTTATTCAATTGATTGGATTGTGTTGAGTTTGGAATATCTGGGGTTTAAGACAGTCTCGGTTTTCAGAGTTAACCAATGTGGGAGTAGGTGAAAACGGTTGTCTCTTTATAAATGAGGAACCAAGGCTGAGAGCAGTGAGGCCTAAGGTGACACGGTGGGTCAGCGGCTGAGCCTACCTGCCACCTCCATGTGGTGGTTCCTTCCTCTGTGTAAGCCTCCAGGAATCTAGGCTCCCTTCTTGTCCCTTCCAGAAGTGATTTGGGATGACTCACAGGACAATGAGGACAACCCCACTCGACCAAGGTATGGTGTGTGACCACATATTCGTGTGTGCCCATGCACCAAATATGTGTGTATGTGTGTGCATTCGCGCATGCGGTTGTGTGCATGAGCAGGCCTCCTGTAGAAGGAGGTCGTGTGACCCTCTGCTCAGGAAAGAGGATGGGGAGCAAACCTGAATTGTTCACTGCACCCTTCCCCATCCGTCCCAAAGAGACAGTGTATTTTAGGTGCATTTCGATGACTGGTGTTAATTTTGTAGTCTATTTTAGGAACAGACCAGAGGTGCTCTGGCGGGGCCAATTCTAGCAATGGGAAAGGTGTCTTGGGGTCTGAGCATAAGAGAGGCCAATGGGGTTTCAAGACACCCTTAGAGTTTCTTCCAAGCGCTGCCATAATGCCGCACCCACCAATCCCAACCATCCACCACCAGGTATGGAGGGCTTCCTCGGTGCCAGGTCCTGCGCTCAGCACTCTACAGAGTCTTACTATTTCCAGCCCCAAGCCATGAGGCATGGCCTTCCCCGCCACTGCGGGAGGCATGGAGACACGTACAGCCAGGATGTTGCCAAGCTGCTCCCAAGCCCAATCACTTAAACTTTCAGCTCATTTTTTGGTGGCTGGTTTCACACTCTTCTATTTTCTCTGTTCCCCTTCAGCCCACCTCAACCAGCTGCTATCAAGAACATTTAGGTGAGCCAATGTTGTAACTGCCAAAAGTCTGGTTCTAAAATAAGAATGGGCAAGGTTCCTCCCGATTCCGGCACCGGAGAGCCTCCCTGGGACACCATTGTGCCCGAGCAGTTACGTGGGTAGTCTCATTTTCCACTGGCTTACCGTATGGTTCTGGTAATGAGTTCCGGATCCTTCTTACAGAGCTAACTGCCCTTGCTGCCAGACCTTTAAATACACCACGTCCAGGCGTTTGGCGGGGAGTTGCTTGCTGGGACTAGGGTCGAATGCCCGGGGTGAGTTGAGTCTTTTGGTTGTTCTGAAGAATGACTTCTAGGAGTGGTGGCGCCATTAATCATAAGAACATGTGGAATCTGTGGGAGATTTCCAGCTTGGTCAGGTGGTGAAGGGCTTTTCCTTTCACAGCACTGCTCAGTGCCTGGGTGTCCTGAGCTTGCCCTCTGTTCTGGGGACTTATGAGTGTCCTGGTTGTCTAGAGTGGGTAGCTGCAAGGGCCTGAGCATAGGGGTCACCACTTGGGGGTGATCAATGGATCAAGTGTTGACGCTGGCAAGAGAGTGAGTTCCCCAATGCTAGAATTTTCCAAGGAGGCAAATAAATGTCAATAATCCGTCATGCTCATAAGGTATCATGCAGGTATAAACCAGGCAGTGTCTCCTTCCAGCTCTGCAGTCACTCATAGACTAGATCTTATCTTCTTTTCACAGATAAGGCTCAGAGAGGGGACATGACTTGTCCAAAGTAACTACAATGAGGTAAAGGTGAGGTTCAAATCCAGGTCTGGATGATCGCAAATCCTAAAATGGGGATCCCTCTACCCATGTGATAACAATGAGCATGGAACAGATTCAGAGCTAGAGTAAAATCTTAAACAAACAAACAGGTTGGTGTCCTCTTACTCCATACCTAATTTAAAATCAAGACAATTCCCCTACTTCCACCCCATGGTGACTACATTACTTTTTTTGCCCTATATATCCAATCATCTTTAACACTCCATCTCCCTCCCACCTCCTATTCATTCCCCTTTCCTCAAGCACCTGCCTTGCTGAGGCCCTAATTCTGCTTAACCTTTGACCAGAGAAGCACATAGGACATGAGGTGTATCCTGTGTTGATTGCAAGGTACAAAGCGGGATAACGTCCCCATTAAATTCTCTTCCAACTCAGAGTTTGGGATCCTGTAATTTCAAAAACAGCAAACTCCATTCTTTCATCACGTGGCAATTTCTAATTTTTTGAGGAATTGTAAATGCTTGTTGAAATCTTATCCTTATGGGGAATGGAGAGAGAAATATTAAGTACAAGAAAAGACAAGATGTGAGCACAAATATCCACTAACACCCTGGAAAGAAAACTACCAGTAAGACAACGTGCTTTATTTCATATGCAAACTTGCCAAGAAAAAAACAAACACAATTGCAACTCAAAGAAGCTCAACAGACAAATGCAGCAAAGAAGTGGTATCATTGCAAAGCTCTACCTGGTTCACCTATTTGGGTTTGCTCCATAGAGCGCTACATTTCAGAGGCTGAACCAAAACCAAAACCCATTCATTAGCAATCCAGTGCATTCTGAGCGGCACTCGATTGACTGGAACAATGCAAAGTCAGAGTGTTCGGCGTACTGTGGTTTCCTTTGTAAAATATATGGCTCCTGAAATTTTCACTTGGATTGCATAGCATAGTCCCCAAATTGGTTATTTCTTTTCTTACAGTTTGGGCTCCTGATTTCATTTGATGGTGACAGCTCTGAAATTTGGGTTCATAACACTTGTTGATTCTTGGAAGTTGGCGCTTTGCTCTCTGTCCCCATGGGGATGTTGTGGGCATCTTACTAACTGATTAAAGGCCAGTGATAAGGAAAGCTATGTCGCATCCTTAGAAGGTACTAATGTCCTTTCTAATCCTAAAGGTTTCCAGAAAGAAGGGGTTTTGGTTTACATGTGGCTGCATTCGTTTTTTATCTCCCCTACCTCTTATGAGGTAGAAAATGCACTGAATGAATGGTGGTCCTTTGTATGGCTCAGTCTTCCTTGACTGTGAGCTCTGGGAGGGGCAGGCCCTGTGTCCCGCGCTCCTGCTGAATCCTCATCACTTAGCACGGAGTCTGGTGCATAGGTGGCACTCAGGAAATGTTTGCTCAGCCAATGAAGGACTGAATGGATGGCTGTGTGGAAGGTTCTATCAGTGCTTCCTGGATAGGTCCAGTTAAATAAAAGGTTAATGATCCACAGGATGAAACTGTGCCCATAATGCATGCCCCTGGCAGAGATACAGCCCGACAGCCCTTCGTAAACCCTCGTGTCTGCTCAGTTTGTGGCGCCCGATTTCTGGCCTTGGTCTTTGGTTCTTTTACCTGGACTCATTCTAAAGAATTGGTCCCCCGAGCACTGAAGGCTAGTTTGGGACCTACCAGTTTTGACGACAAAGTCTTAAATTTAAAAAAAGCCAGCTTTTAGTTTCCAAAGCACCTGAATTTCAATATATGAAGCAATTTGTGCAATTTGGCAGTCCAGCCCTTTGTTGTCACAATCTTAAGACTTTCCAGGCCCTTCCTCTTCATGCTACCAAACCTGACCTAGGAAATGGACTTCTCCAGGAGGATGCAATAGCTTTTGGCTTTGCCATCATGAATCCTCGCAGAGTAGGATGAAGCATGAATAATTTAATCCAACATCTGGCTTACTCGTAGACCCTGTGTCCCAAATCAACTGTTTCCAAATGTCCCACAGGCAAGACATCTGGGTGGTCGCCTGATTTTTCATTAGGTTGTGTTGGCATCACTGGAGATATGGCCTCAAGGGGTGTGGCTTCCACAGGCCCTCTGGGTCTCCCAAAGGCCTTAGCTACCAGGACTGAGGAACTGGGTGATGGAATGGGTACCGGGGGCAAAAGCAAGCTCTCTTATATGTTCAGTGAAGGCCCTCCAGATCTAGAGCAAGCTCTTAATAGCCTGTTTCACAGACCAGGTAACCTGGAGTGCTTTTATCTTCAAGCGTTTGCCAGAGCTCTTCGGTCTGGAGGAGGGGTTGGTGGTGAAACTGTGATGCTAATGAAACTTTATTTCAGTTCTAAGGAGTCATATGGCCTTTCCTTCAATAGGAGTTTGCCCATGTTCAAACTCTTATTTAAATGTTGTTAAAATGAAGTGCCCCACTGTGCAAACCAGTAGTCGCCATACCCATACCTCCAAAAGGTCATAGAGAGACTCAGAGCAATTGTGTTTCCTGGGAACCATCTGTGTACATTTTACAGGTAATTGACCATTGACAACAGCCTCACTAATGTTCCCATTACTCAGTTCCACTCGCCTTCCTCGCTGCATTCTTTCTGGCTTCCAGTGGCCAGCAGAGCGCATGAGTTGAGTGCGTGACAGCGACTTAGAGAAGTCTAGACATCATCCTTTGGAACAAGCTTGCTTTCCTTTTTCTGAGGGGACCCCAGCAAGGAAAGGCTAGGGATCGCCACGTGTCTTTTCCCAGTTCCCTGGCTCTGTGTCTGTCTGCCATTCCTGGGACTGAAGTAGGCACCACCACTTCCCTTCACTTGATTATTTCATTTGTCCTGAAGGATAAGAGCAGTCAAGATCCAGGAGGAAAGAAAAAGAAAATGGGCACACTGGTCCTACTCTGTGCAGTGGGTGAGCACGGCAGAATTTTGTGGAGGTTCCAGATTTACTCCTCATCATTGCAGCAAGACAGTGGCTATGAGGAGTGTTTTCTGTGCCTATGTGAGCCCTCTTTACAGAGGGGCAGAGAGGAGTAAAAGTTGCTCCTTGAGTGTCTAAGTACTTCTGAATACTTGCAGAGAGCTTCAGCAGACTCGGCCCCCGTGAGACACAACACGCTGTTACTGTCCAAGCCACTGGAATCTCAATGGAGCCCCAGGAGCCCCAGGGTTGTGGCTTTCCATTAATAGGGACTCTTCCAAAACATCCGGAGTTGGTTTTCATTTGTCTATTTTTGTTATAGGAGACAGGTTTTCTTACCTATACTCTAAGTCTCCTTGGCCTCAAGGCTACTTCTTACTCAATATCTTGTTCTCTTAGACCTTTGCTTTGACTACAACCCATCATGGCCTCTGAGTCTTGACCATTCACTTTCAACCTCTCTTGCTAATAAACTCTGTGTCTTGGTATTTCCTACAGAGAGGATCCAGTTGGTCTAGCCCCGTGTGCTGAGTTACATTTTTTTGTGGCTGGTCAGCCTACGAATTTGTGGCTCCTGGGTCAGATGGGTGTTCTGTCCAGTCAGCTTATATCAGAAGGCAGAGCATGGATATAACACACGAATAGGGCTAAACAGAAGGCGGACGCCGTGATTGCTGAGACTAGCAATGGCAGGGAAAGTGGGTGGTGGTCTTGGAAGTTTGTGTCCCATACCCATGTCATCCTGGACCCTCTGGGAGCCACTGACCTGGATGGGACCTCTTTATGCTCTGAGGAGGGCCTGTGACCAGGCATTGGTTTATTCTGTTCCAAGAACATGGTCATGAATAGGTTGGAACTGCTTCTCTGGGGCCCGCGGATGGCCAGTGGAAAGTTCTTGGCTCATGAGCTCGTGCTTGAGGCTGGGACAGCTTCTGAGACCACAAGGGGTTCTGTGGTGCTTTGACAACTCGCAGTAGGTACTTCTGTGCAGTTGGGTTGTGAAGAGGATTCCATCTCCCCATAGGGAGGACGGAGAATGAGAAGCAGGCAAGTTTTGGGGATACAAAAGCCTTTGCTTTTTATTTTATAATAAGAAAATTCTAATAGCATATGAACGCTCTTTTCCTGGAGGCCACAGATGTAGGAATTAGAAAGCCAAGCATTACGTGTCAACAGCTACCGTCAGAGCTCCCATTCAGTACTTGTCTTTGCCTAGTGAGTGTGTAATGTGATTGGTGGGGAGCCCCAGTCTGCGTGTTCCACCCAGAGTGACAGCACATGTATGCATGCTCGCGTGGCCTCCAAAAAGTAAACAACAACAACAAAATATGGCGCCAGATGAGGCTGGCTTTTGTGGGCAGTTCCAATCTTAGAAATATCTTTTTTTTTAAATTTATATAGTATTTTTTAAAATTTTATAGAATATGTGACATATTAGTTCAGTGGATGGAAGGAGCTAAAGTATTTCACTAGAAAAGACCAAATTATGAAGCTAATACTTTAGTAAGAATACCTACAAACATACTTTCAAAGCCGTTTTAGATACACACACTCCTCACACTCACCAAGGGAGGTAGAAAGTGCAGATGTCGTTGTCTCATTTCATAGATGAGGAGTCAGAATGGTTTCAAGTGAGTTGCCTAAGGCCTTGACTATTTATGCCATTTTCAAATTTTCCAGACCAGAGAATATACTCTGGTTCTGTTTGGCACAAGCCTTCTCTCTGCATATGGGTGGAGGTGAATTTAGACATAAGGAAGAGATAAAGGAAATAAGGTGAGGTCACAGTTAATTTATGTAAAATACACTGACAGCCTCCTTCTGTGATTTACAAAAATCTGGCCAAGGTCAGAGGATGAAAAAAATCGATTTCTAGATTTCATTATAGAATGGCTTTCACAAAAATATGGGTTTGACCCATGGAGAGAAATTTTGCCCCATCACACATTTCCCTGCCTTTGAAACCTGCACAATCAGAGCAACCTAACATTGTCTGAAAGAATTTGTTTCTGGCACTGTGACTCCTATTTCCTAAATATTCCTTTCCAGAAGCCCCCTACATGTTAGCACTTACCACAGGCTAGGATTCTATTCTGTAACCATTCACCTTAAGAAATCAAGAGACCTTTCAATTCTCAGGACACTAACTTATTATATTTTGAAGGGCAGAACCACAATAATATCAATTTCACTCAAAATGAATTTTGTTTCAAAAGGCTCTACAGAGAGGCTCATCAGTTTCCTCATCCATGCAAGTATGTGGCCGTGAGCTACATTAATAGCACCTGAGCTAAGATCATGCGATTCAATTTATAAGAATTTATTGTCTGCTGAGCAAGATGTGGTGCTTCCTGGACCTTGGCCAGAAATTGTTCTTAGGCCCACAGGTCTTTTCAGTAGTACTGGTGCTGGGACGGTACGTGGTTGGGGCAGGGCTGGCCTGTCCACCAGGGTTTCAAATGTATGCGTTCCCACCTGACGTACAAGTCAAGGATGACCTCTCCCTCTGCAGCAGGGTCCACAGGGATTGCTCACCTGCTGTGTGGTGTCCTAGAGTGCTGGTCAATTCCAGTCCTGAGGAGGTCCCTTCTTTTTGAAGGTTTTGCCCACTTACATTCCTCCTCTGGGTACTAGCCCCAGGGTCAGTCTAGGGGGCATGCCTGTCTTACACGACTCCACCCCCTTGGTTACTGGATAGACACATGACCCAAGGGTGTCTCACCCATAGGTAGATAGGTAGATGAACTGGACCAATCAGATTCTTTAGATTTGGGCACAGAGATGGTAATGAGAGAGGGGGTGAGTACAGGAAAGAAAAGGTGGTGAGGCGTGGGTCCTGGAATGGATTTTCAGCTGCATATATAGTAATGAGAAAACAGAGAATGCTAGGAGGCCAAGGGAAGCAAGAGAACTGAGCAGATACACAGAGAGAAACAGAAGAAAGCCCATATGGAGAGAAGGTGTAAGAGAAAGCAAGAGTGAGATGGCTGCAGCCCCTTCCCATATGGGAGCTGTGTTTAGTTTCTGTGAAATGGCCCTGTAGTCTCTCCATCACCCCCCACACTTTGGAGCAAGTCTGAATAGTTTTCTCATCCTTGAAAAAAAATCTTTGACTAGAACACCTTCAAGGCTGGACTAAATGAGAGAATTTAATTTCTAACACTTGGGCCCGAGTCAGTTATGCTCCAAGTTACTATATTTCCCTAAGAGTGTTTGGTTGTATTTTGTAAGCAAGGCCCAAACTGTCTTCTAGTGTGTGGTAGAAGGAACAGATTAAGTTTAAATTATGTTCTCATTCTTTAGAAATAGTATCTGTTATTTTATTCATTAGACATTGAGTGCCTGAGTAGAAAAAAGGTGCTTTAGATGGAGAAAAACAGCTTACGTATCTACAATCAACATTAAAATTTTTAATCCATTTCTTTAATTTCTGCCTGTTAGAGAAGTATTTCTTGAAGTCAGGTACTTAAATTCCTGTCTTCTTCCATCTATACTCTCATTAAAAAAAAAAAAAAAATCACAAATCTAACTGCTTCCTATCCATTCTTCCATCAAGACTACTCAGAAATTACATGCCCTTCTGTCGAATTCTTCAATTGACAAATGCACAATATTACTTCCAGGACCAGAGAACTGCTTCTTACATCGTCCACCCTTTCTCAGTCAGCCCGGGCTGCCATAACAAAGTACCACAGACTGGGTGGCTTTTGAACAACAGAAATTTATTTCTCACACCTTGGGAGGCTGGAAGTCCAAGATCAGGGTGCCAGCAGGATCAGGGGCTGGTGAGAACCCTCTTCGGAGTTGCAAGACTTGACTTCTTACTGTATTGTCACGTGGCAAAAAAAAAAAAAAAAAGAGGGCAAGAGGGCTCTCTGGGATCCCTTTTATGAGGGCACCACTCCCATTCATGAGGCCTCCCCATCATGAGTTAATTACTCCCGAGGTCCCACCTCCTGATACCATCACAGTGAGGCTAGGATTTTTAACATTAAGTCCATAGCACACCCTGAAAGAGAGATCTTCCTGTTCTACAGGTAACCGACGCCATCTCAGATGCCAGCTACCAGGGCACATAAGAGCCTTTTATGCTTCTGCACCACGGGGTTGCCTCCCCTGACGCAAAGCATAGAACCTACTAGCTCATAATGACCAGTTGTCATGGCTTCCCTGACTCCTCATGTGGGTCCATGGCACTGAGAGAGGAATACACCCCTGCGGTCCTGAACAGCAGTGGAGGATACCATTTCCTTGCTGGCGCTCTCTGGAAAAAGCCAACGTGCACTTCTTTTCAGGAATGCACAAAACTCACATCAAACCAAGTTCTGGAAAACGTTTATTATGCCACAAGTGCATCGTCCTCTATACACTGTATCTGAAGTCCTTTACACACCAAATCATCTTTTTTCGTCAAGAGAATGTAGGGCGTCCCTCATATGACCCTGGTCTACCTTTTAAACTTCCTAGCACAGTTCAAGAAAGGCGTCACAGACAAGCGTGCAGGCAGCATGGTGAAATGGAAAGCAAGTTGAATCATGAATCAGCAGGCTTGGGCTGGAATCCTTGAGCAGGCTGCTCCACTTCTCTGGACTTCCGAGTCCTTCTCCAAGACCGCCAAGGTCCTCTGTGGCTTCCTCAACTGTTGGGAGGGTCATGAGGAGTGTAGAGCCTCTGGGCTCTCATGGAACTCTATTTTCACTTCCGTGACATGCTTCCGCCCACCTGCCTTTGCTCAGAGGCAGCTGTCCAGGCATCTGTCCCCTCCATGAGGTCAGGGGGCTCTTCAGAGAAGGGACTGCCTCTTAGCCACAGAAAATCTAACAATGGCGGCTGTCTCCCCAGTGGTGGAAAAACCATGAACAGATTGATTCCTTTTCAACTTAAGGTTTTCCTCCCATGTACTTTTCTTAAACCTGTGGTGTCTAGTTTACGGGAGTGTCTGGTTTAGCACGCTATATTTCTAGCCGTCTCAGTTGACTAACTCAATACTTCCTGGGGTTCTGCAAAGACCACAGTGATTTGTTTCTCCATCCTCTTAGGAAGCTGGAGCCACACGGCGGCACACTGTAGGCTCATTCTCTGTAAGTCACTGGGACATCCAAAGCTCAGACACTGTCTTTGAAGCATCTCTTTTAATCCCACTAAGGTCTTGAAACTTCATTGTCACATACAGGATTTCCAGGCATTTACCAAGTAGACAAAGTACTGGGTTGATATCATTGCTCTGATGAAATATTAATATTATTGATAAGGCGGGACAATGTGGCTGACTTTATCAGACTCATACCATTTGCATGAAAAGGCTGAGTTTCTTTGGCTCTTTGTTCATTCAAGTGCATTGAATACCTATTTGGATAGACTTAGGCATTGTGTTAATCTGTCAATAAAATCTTGCACCATCCACAGTGTTTTGCAAGCTGATTTAGGTTTTGGACTACAACAACTGGCCATTGGTAGAAATATACCATATATACACATGGAAATTACAAAAATACATTTTATTTATAGCTGATTTTTTTTAAGTAACAAAAAACTAACACTATGAAAGATCAACCAGCATACCAAAAGGACACTACCTAATATCATCCGAACAAGAGACTTGTCTGGGGGATTCCATGACACATCATCTCTGGAACTTTCCAGAAAGGGCAATTTGCCACTGGGAAATAAAAACAGCTTCTTTGAAAAGTCTGTGCTTTGACAGTTTGAATCTCCCATTCCAATCAGTTCCATTCCTACTCTTCTCTCAACTTTTAAATTTCCACCTTCTCTTGGTTTAAAGACCAAAGAAACTCATGAGGAAATGGCAAGATGGGCTCAGAAGGCATGGACACAGCTGAAGCTAGATGGGTCATGGGTGAAGGCAGGACAGGACCTCGTTCTCCAACAGGCACCCAGGAAGCCCCCAACAGAGTTGGTGAGGGAGCCACAGTGCTCCCTTCTGGGGGGGCCACCCAAAGCCAGTGGCTGTCGTGCCTAGGAATTGACAGTTAGCAGCTGGTGCCTCGGGGTGCGAGGCAGTGTCCACCCAGCACTCTGGGGACCGACTCACCACGTCAGGGAATGTGACTCACCACATCAAGGTCCTAAGCTCAGCGAATGTCCTCCTGCATCCATTGACTGACTACAGGGGCAGGGAAGGAGGGAACTGCCAAACTCCATACACTTTTAAAAATGTTATTTACATTTAAACGTAAATCAACAGATTTTCTACATTCAGAAGCTTCTATAAACAGAGGCTGCAGCAGGGGGTGGGGGTTGGGGGGAGACTGGGGATTCACTATTTCTGCTTCAAACAGGCATCAGTTACTCCTTCCTTCTGGGTCACTCGGCAGCACGTGCTGGGCGTCGCAGAGACAGGTTTTCCTGTCAAGTCGATGTATCTATCATCTCAAAAAAGAGAGAGAAGCTCTGTTCTCAGGCCACCTTCATTTCAGGGCAAAGAAAACCCTCCAACAAATGACTGTTTTTCTTTTGTAGGATCCTAAAAGCTCTTAGCACCGATTCTCTTTCAGTTGGATACCACCTCGCCGGGCCCTCAAGTTCCAGAAACGGCAACACCTTTTCAAAAACCTGTCGACACAAGCCCGCCATTCCCTCTCCTCTTCCCTCCTTCTTGGCCTTTGTTTAACTCACGGGAGGAAAAAAAGAGTCAGGACTATTTAGAGGTGTAGTCATGGACGGTCCCGCTTTCTATCCCATCCATCTGACTTTGCACCTGAACCTTTAAGAGAAAAGGACTCAAGTTTCTTGGCCCGAATCAATGCCTCCTTTTACAAGATCAGAGGCAATTTCAACGATTACAGTCACAGCTGAACAAGAGAGAGAGAGAGAGAACAGTCTGGTGCTTAATCAGATGCCTGCATTGCCTTGAACACAGAAACAGAGCTAGCATGCAGAACTCACCGAGGAGAGGGCAATGTTCTCCCCCTTCCGGTGACTTATTAAAATGTGGCATTGGACAGGGATCTGCAGATCAGTTAGTGTGTCTTGTGACTAAGGCTCCGGAGGGAAATACACCCACAGTTCAAACATCTAACTTCACAGACTATCAAACATACGGTCCCATGCAGGGACCGCTTGACATACGGTCAGCTGAAGAAGCCAAGAATCCAGGGGTTCCAGGGTCTCCTGTGCCGCCCACAGGCCCACTGTTCACCTCTGCGGAGGGTGAGAGGGACGCACAGGGGTCTCTGCCCCAGGTCCCAACACGTCCGGCCAAGGGACCCGAAGACCTTTCCCTCCGAGTCGGCAAGTTCCACGGGGCCCGGGCCTTACACCTGGAACTCGAACATGTCTGTCTGTTTCTTGGCCAGCTTGGCCACCTCCTCCCGGATGGCCTTCACGAGGGCGGCGGTGGAGATGTTGGTGAGTGGCGCGTCGGCCGGGTCGTTCTCGGCGAGGCTCTGCTGCGAGGCGGCCGTGGACGGCGCCGGGGCCTGCTCCAGGCTGGGGTGCAAGCCCGCCGGCTGGCTGTACTGCCGAGGGAGTCTGGAGGGCGAGTTCTGCTGATAACGTGACCGGGGGTAAGCCTCGATGTACCCCGGGAGGGGGACCTGCAGAGGGGGTCGAGAGAAAAGGCAAGGGCCTGGATTAGGCAGGGCTCGGGGCACAGGATACGCTCGGGACTGGACACGGGGAGGGTACCAAAGACCAGGGAGGAGATGCCGAAGAAAATGAAGACCACGTACCACTGTGCACATATAAAACCTTTAGGACACGCTGGAGATGCTGGGCAGATGGATTAAGTAGGGGGATTTGAACCTTGCTACAAATGCTAGAACATTCTTGAGTCTCCACACCTGAAGCTACCCGGCTACCTTTTTAACATAAGCCCCAATCCAGCAAACCCAAGTGATGTTCTTCATGGAGCTCAAAGGACTCGGGGATTTATTAACCAACAGTAACTGCTAACACTGGAGTGCCAAGGGCTGTGCTAAAGGCTTTCCTCACGGTATCTCAGTTGCTTCTCAAGGCAATAAGCTAGGAGGTAGATATTGTCATCCTTATTTTACAGTAGAGGACACAGAAGCAAAGAGTGCCACAGCCTTAGGTGACGTGGTTGACAGGCCACCGAGACACGCTCTGAGCAAGTCTGTCGATACCATGGGCTAGGATAGGAGTCAGTCACTGCACTGTCTTGGATCTGGGTGATCCTGGTTTTCTTGAAAACCAAGATTTCCTAAACAATTTTTCTCCTTTTATTAAACGTGGAAGCCATGTACTTCCATACTTTCATGCTTAAATATATGGACACTTCTAGTAATGAGGACAAGTCAGTGATTTGGAATTCAGGACCAGCTTTCCCCCAGAAACAGTGCCACACGTGGGGCTGCTATTCCAGGGCAACCCACAAAAAGCCTTTATATCCTATAATATTGGCTGGAACCCTGTGCGACGAGTGCCTGTGGACAACGAGGGCCCATGGTGCTGTGGGGAAGAGACACATGTGGGGAGTCAGGTGGGAGAAGCAGCTCAGCTGAGTCTGGAACATGAACAGGCTGTTGCCAGGAGGACAAGGCTGGAGGCACCTTCCAGCAGAGGAAAAGCAAAGGCAAAGGCATGGGGGTGCATGGAGGATGGTGTACCCGGGAAACTTCGGAGGGTTCGGTCTGACCAGAGAGGATGTATGGGGTGTGGGAGAAGCCGAGGATCAGAAAGCCGTGCCAGGCTACGGAGTTCAGTTCTCTACGGCACACTTCTGGGAAGTACAACACGTTCCCGGTCTTTACAGAGAGACTGGTCTGGACCCTGGTGAGGACGGAGTAGGATGGGGTTGGGTGAGGAGTCAGAAATTCTGGACGGGAGAATGTAGAGCAGAAAAGCAGCCTCCCTCTACTCCTCGCCTGACATGCTCAGACAAGCCCTCCTGCGGAGGCAGAGGAGGGGCCTGTATTTTCAAAAGGACACTCTGGAGGTGGACTCACGGGAAGTCAAGAGAGTTCTGAGGCTACATCAATGGGCTAGGTGAGGGCCAGTGAGGACCTGAGTGAGAGACGAAGCAATAGGATGGATGTCCTAAAATCTGGGGCCTTAATTTCTCAAGACTTGGCAAAGAAAGACAAAGTGGCAAACAGGGGCTAATGGTGGGTCTTTCACCACAAGGGCTAGACATACTTCCCTTGTAGCTTAGAGGAAAACCAGAGTCGAACTGTCTGTGTCCTTGGGCCACAGGTGCTGGGAATGTACAAGTGACTGGGGGGGAGGTGGGAGAGAACAGAGCTAAGGCCAGGACAGGGCATTTGCCCACCAGGTCTCAGCTCAAATGTCGTTTCTTCCAGGACATCTTCCCAGCTCTACATTAGCCAAGGGTTCCCTGTAAGGTGCTTCCAGGCAGTTTCTCTAGAGTCAGTCATTGCTCATGATGTCATCACCCGTCTCAGGCTGTCAACTTTGTAAAGGTAGAACTGTGTCTTGCTTGCTCATCATAGGCACAAGTGCCCAGAATTATGCATGGTACAGCGGGGAGTCTCTCAGAACTTGGGGTTCCGAGGAACACAGTTTGAAAATCACCAAGGGATGAACAGATGGTGCCATATGTTTGTGAGGGAAGCTGTCATCTCCCCTTTCCCTGCATTTCAAGTTCAGCTGGAGCTGAGAGTCAATGTCTGACTTTGAGACCCCTTGGCTCTGTGGTGTCAAGTGTCTTGGCGCCAGTGGCCAGCACGGGCAGGGATACCTGACTCCACTGGAGTGGCCTTGGGGTAATATTCTGGAGCACAGAAGATGAGAGGATGAGAAACTCTTTTCTCCCTAATAGTAGATCCAGGCTGGAGCCTTCAGAGCTTGCTGGCCAAAATTCGGGGCTGGCAAAGGCCACTCTGTCCCTATGCCGCCTAAGGCGGGCATCACCTATTGATCACAGCACATCCCTCCCAATCCTTCATCCAGCACCAAGGATGAAACCTATCCGTCAAGCCCAGGTTGAGGTGATTTTATCTGGGCTAGCTCCTGATGTCTGGATACCTGGGATCAGGAAGGTCAGACACCCACATGACAGTGGGGGCTTTCTCCTTCTCCAATGGATGTGGAAATGGATGCCATCCCTGCCCCCACTTCCTCAAGCTGCCAACCGGTCCCTCTGAGCTTCCTGTACTTTCTTTTATGTGTGAGAAATCACCTGTGCTCCGGGCTGTGGTTCCTGGCTACTGTGCTCCATGCATGGACACGCTGCCCTGCTTAACTGTAGGTAATAACTGGGGCCCAGGAGAGGCCCATTTAGGCTGTGGTGTTCATATTCCTCTTAAAAACAACTAATAGAAAACTAACTCTCCCTCACACAGACAGGGATGGACCCAGAATGGTCAAATCATCCCGTCAGGAAGGTTGGGTTTTGATTTGCTGGGTTCCCGTTCCTTCATCTGGAAGGCAATATGAACCCACAAGCATCTGGAAGTGGCCATGAGCCCAGCTAAGCTATCATCTGTGTCTTGAGGGCAAGGGCCCAAGTTTTGGAAAATACTTCTGTTGACTCCTGCAGAGTACCCAGTGGAACTTTCCATGCAGAGGGTGAACCGACAAAACCATAGGTTTACTGCCTAATTGTCACAAGTTAAGTATCATCCATTTTCAGAAAAGCACACATTATGTTTAGGCTGTAAGTGGAATTATGGAGTCAAGTCAGCTCTGAACTGATCGACTCATACCCAGTGGTTTCAGCTGTTTAAAATAGCTGAGCACGACAAAGGAAGTAAAAAAAAAAAAAGGCCCACAAACAACCCAAACAGATGCCATAAAGTCTCACACTAAGATGTGTAGACTTAACAGTAGGGAATCCCTAAAGTTACTCTTAAAGCTTATATACTCCAACTTGACGATTCTAATGAGCTCAGACATGCCTCATTTGCAGATAATGGCCCATTAGGAAAAGCATATCCAAAGGGTGAGTGTACCTATGGAAGTGGTGACACTGACAGCAATAGAAGGTCCAGTTGGGAGCAGGGTCAAAACAAAACAAAAACAAAAACAAAAAAACAAAAGACAGAAAAACAAAACATATGGAGCCCTGTAACAACTCCAAAAATTACAGTAGTTGGGAGATGTTTGATGTAGGGGCAATAATCCTACCACCAGAGCCCATCTTACAAATGTCATTTTAGTATAGTAAGGCATGAAAATGATGGCGAATCATTTGTTCAAGACAAATTAAATTATATTCCTCTTTTTAAAGGTGGAGGGATGGATATAATTCATTCTGGAATTTTTTTTAATGCAAGATAGAATATATTTTACGTGCTTTGAAAATTAAAGGGATAAGCTTTGATCATCAGGAAAATTAACATATGTAGGATAGTTTTTTCCCAGGGGTGTTGTTAGGCTGTGGCATCACTACAATAAGGATAGACACCAACCCCAAAGCTGAGTTGAACCTGTAGAGGTGGAATGTATGGACACCAGGGGTTTGGACAGAGAGAAAAGATGGCCCAGGCCTTGCATATCATCAACATGTTTGCTAAATCTAGGATATATTTCAAATGTTGAGACCAAGCCCTAAAATGATGCACAGCACCAGGGGACCCTCAGCCTGCCTTTCTTATCCATGACGGATGATCTCACAGTGGGATGGGGGGGGAGGGGCAACTTGCAATAGAGGCCATCATTGTGCTATTTTTGTTTGCTAGATTTGTTTCACTTAGCAGCCCCTGACAGGTGACTCAGAGGCAGGTTTGGGTGTGACTATCCAGGTTCATCTGCTTGCTGCCTCTGATCTAGGCCAGGCCAGGTCCACTGTGCCATATATTCCTACTTATGATGGAGGATGGAACCAGGCATCGTGACAAGACAGTCCTTTGCTGGAAGTCAGGCAGGATGCCTTAGGATCAACGTGCAAAGTAATTCAATCTTGAGTTTCTAAAACTGTATTTTTTGTTGTTTCATCTAAAAATTTTACAGTTTTATTTTTATTTTTTATGTTATTATTTTTTAAAGATTTTATTTATTTATTCATGAGAGACACAGAGGGAGGCAGAGACACAGGCAGAGGGAGAAGCAGGCTCCCCGTGGGGAGCCTGATGTGGGACTTGATCCCAGGACCCTGGGATCATGCTCTGGCCACAGGCAGATGCTCAACCACTGAGCCAACCAGGGGACCCCAGTGAGCCATGCAGGTGCCCCAAATTTTTACAGAATGTTAAAACTAAAAGGAACATGGGATGCCTGAGTGGCTCAGTCAGTTAAGCATCTGCCTTCAGCTTGGGTCCTGGGATAGAGCCCTGTGTCAGGCTCCCTGCTCAGTGGGGAGTGTGCTTCTCCCTCTCCCTCTGCCCCTCCACCCACTCATGCTTTCTCTCTCCCTCTCAAATAAATAAAATCTTTAAAAAAAAATAAAAATAAAAGGAACAAAATTGAGAAAGTCTTTGGGGCCAGACTGAGGCAAGTTTGAATTTTAGCCACTACATATTAAAGCCACTATAGCTGTGTGGCTTTAAACAGTCAAGTCACCTGACTAGGCATCAGTTTCCACATCATGGGAATCATAATACCTACCATATAGGATTGTTGCAAAGATTAAATAAGATAATAGAAATAAAACATATAAACAGGGTGTCTGGCACACAGAAAATACTGAAAGAATGATAGTTATAATAGCCATTTATTTGTTTGTTTGTTTTTTAATAGCCATTTATTTGATGAAGGTCAAGGTGGAACCTGGACTGGAAGGCAGGTCTCATGTTCCTCGGTCAAAAGACATCCCACCTGACCACACCGTCTCCTCTAAAATGGCTCACGTTAGCCACCTGGTTGGTGGGAAGGGGGTTGAGATAACAAAACACCGTCTCAACCTCTCATCCATTTTCTCCCTCATGTGTGTCCAGCAGGTAACACTGTGAGGGAATCAGCAAGGGTCTCACCGAATCGGCCCACTGGCTCGGGAGCTCGTTCTCTCCTGCATAGGACATCCAGGCCTGGCTCCTGTAGGATGAGGGAGGCGTCGGGATGAAGTAGCCGGTAAATCCGGGTCTGTTGGCAGCTGGGATGGCGAACACTGCCGGCACTGTATTACCTGGCATGGAGGAGATGGATGGGGAAGATTAGACCAGTGGCCCACCCACGAGCTGGGGGAAGCTGGGAACAGAGGGGAACTCTGGCATGGTGGGGAGGGGGTCATGAGGTGCGGTGCAGACCTTCCCCTGCAGCCCTAGCCCTGCGCACCTGCACAGTCATCTGCTCTGACTTGGCCCTGGTGTTCTAGAGAAATGATGACCCAATTCCCTTCACTAAACCCTCACCAACTCCCCCATCCATCCCAACACCTCTGACCTACTGGCAAGAAGGGACACCTCAATGTCCAGATATTTTTCTCCCAGGGGGAATAGGTATTTTTAAAAAGAAAAGGAACCAAAAGGAAAGGACTCCACTGATGGAATTTCTGGACATAGTGAATATTTTAGGAGGTGTTGGCAACTGCTTGTTTACAGTTTTTTAGCCAAAATGGTACACTTTGAATAGACACAAAAACCAATTAGGGCACGGATAAACCTTGACGTTCATTTCAGCATCGTTCGTAATGGTGAGAAATTGGAAACAAGCTCATATGTCTCTCGTTAGGGGAAAAGATAAACCGTGGCATAGCATATCATCGAGTACCATATGGCAGTTTAAACAAACGACCTAGATCTACGTGTACGTACCCATCTTGAACACAAGGCTGAGTCAAGAAAACAAATGCAGAAGGACAGGCATAGTTTGGTATGACATCCGTGCGTGTAAAACACTGAGAGCCTTAATACACACTATTGCATATGCACTACTGCAAAAAAGTTAACACCCTCAATTTAAGGATTGGGATTACCTCCGGGAAGAAGGGGAATGAGACAGGGCTGGATAGTTCTATCTGGAATGCTTTAAAGGTACATAGAATTTAAGAAGAAACCCTTAAGTCCGGCAAATGGTAACATATACCCTGTTATCACATATCTTCCTATTTTTGTCATATTTCAGGTCTTTTAAAGAAATAGAGCAGCAGCTCTTCCAGCCAGGGCTGCCGCAGTCAGACATAACAGTGGCCTTGATTGCTGAGGGTGGCAGGTAGCAGGTGGCCTGTGCGGATCTGGGGGTGTAGGGGAGTGCAAGGAGCACCGGGGCAGGGCTGGGGTGCAGCGCGGGTTTTTTCCAGGGTTTCTCTGCTTGCCCACCTGAGTAATTTAAAGCCGACTGATCCAACTGCGCCACGGACACGGGGCCTCTGGACACCTGCGCGAAGGAGGCGCTGTCGTGCAGCTGGGCCGGCTCGGGGCCCGCGGACTCGGCCATCCTGGTCTTGCTGCCCACGTCCGAGGTGGACCTGGGGGCGCACAGGAGGGGCTGCATTAGCAGCTCCGCACGCCCCCCCACCCCATGCCCGTCACCTGGGGGGGTGCCTCCAGGCCCCATGAGGGCGGGGTCCCCAGGCCTGGATGTGCCCCCCAAATGACAAAGGAGGCCAAGGCGCCCAGACCCGGAGCAGCCCGAGCTGGAGTCACTTGCAGATATTCAAGGACACTGCTCCCCCGAGGGGGGCTGTCCTGTCCCTGGGGAGTAGCACACTTAATTTCCACATAAAGATAAGCCAAGCAATTAGCTCTGGGTATCAGCAGGGGCTGGTGGCCCGGGAGGGGATGACATCATCGGCAGCCAATGAGGAGGCTCGGTCTGGAAGCGGGGCCGCTCCCCCTCCAGGCACCGGGGCTGGTGACCCGTGGGTCGCAGGACGTCCCGCTGCTGCGCCAGCAGCAAGATGCCCAAGACTCCGGGAAGCTCAGGCTGCTCCGGGGAAGCCGGAGCCTAGCACTTTCTTAGGTTATGAAAGACAGAACTTTTTTTTTTTTTTGGTCCCACAGGCAAGCAGAGAATCCGGCCCATTAAACACATCAGATTTCCACTTAGTGCTCAGAAAGCCAGTACGTAGGGGGCTGCCAGCATCTCCCCCTCTAAAGGGTATATTAGCCAGTCTCTATCCTCCCCTTCACCCAGGGGCGTCAGGCTCTCCTACAATTAAAACGGGGGCAGCCAGGGCAGCCAGGGCAGGTGGCGGGTGGCCAGCCACACGGGCACCCTCTGAGCAGCGGAGTGCCCGGCGCTGCAGGTGCAGAACAGAGCCGCAGAGCAGTGGTCTGGGTTCTAGCTTCTTTCCCCCGGCTCAGCCTCAGTTTCTTCATCTGTGAAACAAAAGGGGTGGGTGACCCCCCGCGCCACGGCTCCTCCCAGCTCTGATCCTGAGTCTGTATGGAAAGCAGGCACCTGCTGATACCTGGCAGACGGTGTGGAAGGGCAGGGGAGGACACTGGTGGTTGAGAGAAGGAGTAAGAAATAGATACTGGCCTTCAGCAAATGACTGATGGGAAGCTCTTTGCATTCAGAATTCTCAGGGATAATTAAAGTAACCCTCCCACTAATGCCCGAGGAAGGTTAAACACAGGGACTGTGATGACTGGACTCTATATCAGGGTGGGTGCTGGAGGCTCGGTGAGTGTGGGGTCTCCCTTTCTCGATCCCTCCCCTCCTTTCTGCTGGTTGCTCTCTCCCACATCCCCGGCTTCCCACATACTATTCCAGGCATCTGCTATTCCTGGGTTGTGCACCATACACTCAGCTCCCCTGGAGGAATCCCAGAGTCGCTGCGATCAGTTAGGCCCTTGGCCTCACTTTACAGGGAAGGAAACAGGGGCCAGACAGTTGAGGCGACTTCCTAAGCTTACACAGCAGGTTAGGATGGAACCCTGGTCTGCTGCTTCCCACCCTGCCCTGAGCTCCACTGGAGCCAAGAGTGGTGTCTACGCACAGCTCGGCATTTTAAAATCGCTGGAAATGAGGGCAGGGTCATTTCTGAGGGAAACTCATTTTCTTCACCAGTTTTGCAAAGGTCAGAGCTGTGGTCCCCAAATAGGGTGTGGCTAGCATTTTGGTCAGGACAGTGGCCTAGCCCCATTCCAGGATACATCTGTATCTTTAACCCTGGATCTGATGCCTATTTCGGCATCTCCAGTGTTCGTAGAGTTTGTATTTCTTGCCTGTCTTTATTTAAAACATGTGCTTGTTCTATCATTACAGAACAAAGACAACATCTTTATTATATCTGAGTTATATCTTTATACCTCAGTTAATCTCTTAACACATATCTGAGTTCACATGCTCTCAGCCTCCTGTCTTGGAAGTCAAGAGTTAGGGTGGGTGCCCAGACACGCTACTCCTTAGCCTCTTGGACACCACCTCTAAGAAACAAAGAGACTTCTGGGTGCCAAGAGATGCCCAGACTGGAGGCAGCCACCATAGTGGCCTGAGCTAGAATAATTTTCAGGTGTTAAAAGTCAGGGAATGGGGCTTTCAGGGTATAGGTTGGTTGACCTTGGGCTTCTTCAATTGTGCATTCTACAGGAATTCTCATTTCAAATGATAAGAAAGTTGGTCAACCCTCTCTGTGCTCCCACTTCCCTCATGGTACTTGGGGTGCCCCAGGGACGCGGTTGTCTGTACAGGTGATGCACCCTGAATGGAGCAAGCACGAAGGGAATCTGTTGTGTCAGGGTACACAGGACCAAATCCTTTCCAGACATTCCAAACAAGGCAAAGAAAGGAATGTGTTACCGCCTGAGAGAAGCAACAGCCACAGGGCCAGTCCGGGGAGGTACAGGTGGAGGGGGAGAGCCCATGACCATTTCAGGAAGCTGGGAAAACCTGTATGCCTGTGAAAGAGACAAGCAATAGAGGAAGATCTATTAAAACACACTGTCAATCAATACATAGGTTCTAAAAACAACAACAACAACAACAAAACCCCAAAAACCACACAGGTTCTTTCCTTAAAAGGAAAGCAGACTTCCAGGTCAGATTTTCCTTTCTTCTTCCAACTCTTCCTTTCAATCTTCCTTATGTCCCCAGCCCCCGCTTCTATATCATCTTCAGGCATGCTCCTTCTTGCTTGGGCCATCGTAGTCATGGAGTCCTTCAGCTGATCTTACAATAAGCCAAGTTCTTTCCTGCCTCTGACTTTTGTACATGCTGCTTCTTCTTCCTGGGATGCTTTCTCCCAGTTCTGCCCATGGTTCATTCCTCCATCTCGTTCAGCCAGCCCCATGCTTCCCTAGAGCCCCATTTAATCTCTCTCCATATTCTGCTTTATTTTTTGTCATAGCAACTGTCACTCTCTAGTATTTTATCATTGCTTGATTATTTATTATCTGTCCCCAGCTAGAGTGTAACGAGGGCAGGGGCTTTATTGTCAGCTATATCCTCATGCCTGCAACGGTGCCCAGTATATTACACATGATCAATAAACAGATGAATGAATGAATGCATCACTGATTGTATTTTACTTTCTGGCTCATGGAAAGCAGGTTTAATGGGGGGAAAGCAACAGATTTAGAGTCAGGAAGTATGGGTGGAGGCCTAGTTTGCGGATAAATAGACTTTATGTCCCTAAGCAAGTTAGGTAACCTCTCTGGGCCTCGCTGTCCTCTTCTCAAATGGGGACAGGATGCCTAGCTCCAAGGGGCACTAGGAAGATCAGTTAAGTCAGTATACATCTTCCACAATCTATAAAGCACTATTCAAAGATAAAGGATTGGAACTGTCACAAGAGTGAAGACTTTAATCAACACGTGAGGGGATAAAAGGAAAACAGTAGGAGATCAGAGACGGGATCAGAGAGCCAGGCCACAGCTTCCCTTAGTGAGAGAAAAATCTAGAAATGCTCTCTGGGAAGACAAAGCTTAACTTGTGTTTCTCATTCATCTTTTTCTTTAGGTATCATGCCTGCTAGATCTCTTGAGGAGCAAGTCGACAAGACTTTAAGCCTGAAGGCATCAAGGACAAAAAAGCAGCAGCAGAGGGAATCCATAAATAGGGTTCTTTGAACTGAATGAGGTCTTCTCCCCCACAGCATAGTGGCAGTCTGCATACTCGTAAGGGCCGACCCATGAGCTAACAACTAGATCCTGGATGAAACATACCTCTTAATGCACTGTGGGTACTGCAAGATGTAAGGGAAGCCTCCAGGACACTACCCATGACCCACGCCCTCCCCGCTGCACACATCTCAGCAAACTAAAACAAAACCATGAGCTAAAACCAGAGATAGAAATAGCGATAAGCAAATATGAAAGGTGGGGTTGCCTGGAAGACAAGTGCCATGTTGGCAAATGATGAAGAGATCAAGCCTTGCGACAGGCAAGGGGATGGGGGTAGGTGGAACTGAAGCACTCACAGCCTACCTGGAAGGGGCTGTTACTGGTCCCTCCCAGGGAGGGAAGTTGGTAGTGCTTCCAGGCTCGGACAGGAGCATTTTTAAGTCCTCTTTGGAGGCAATCTCCCTAAACCAGGCTCTCAGGAATGGCACAGATGAAGATGAGCAGACAGGAGCTCATAATCACAGACCAGAAAACATAGGTGAAAAGTCAGGAGAAGAAAACCAAACAACAGATTAGATGTTTAAGGACTTAAGAGTTTAAAATTTCTGGATACAAAACAGAAAGCAGAAAGGTAAAAACATGTTTCTAAAAAGATAAATGACCAGATAGAGATATTATTAGGAATGATTGGGAAGATTTGAAAAAGAACAAATAGAATTTTTAAAGGTGAAATGTAATCACTAAAAGAAAACACAGGGGAATGAAGTAATTGTGCCATAGATGAAGAGAAAATTAATAAACTAGAAAATGGAATTGAAGAAATTACCAAGAATGAAGCACAAGGAGATAAGGAGATAGAAAATAGAAAAGAGCAGTAAAAAGTATGGAGGACAGAGTAAGAAGGTCTAACATGCAACTAATCAAAGTCCCAAAGTCCCAAAGACCCAGAGAGGAACGGGGAGATATTTAAAGAAGCAATGACTAAGAATTTTCCAGAATGGATAAAATCAATGATTTAATAAGTTCAGGAAGTACAATAAAACACACACACCTAGATTCATGGTGCTGAAATGGTAGAGAACCAAAGGCAAAGAGAACATCTTTGCATATCATACAAAGGGATGACCTTTAGACTGACATTGGACTTCACAACATCACCCAGAAGACCACGGAATGCAACGTGCTCAAAGAAAATAACTGTCAGCCTAGGATTGTATCAGCAGGGCTAACTTCCCAGAACAAGAATGAAAGAAAACATCCGCCCAGATCTAGAGGTACTGGCTGAATCAATATGGAAAGCTTCATTACCCTGCTGCATTTCCATTTTTTGAGCATCGATGAACTATGTATGCTAAGGTTGTATTCAGGGAACCAAAATCTGAAGCTCCACTAGATCCTAAGCTCCTTGGGTTTCAGCAACCATGGTACCCCCACCTTATGAAGCAAAATGCTTTGCATCTAATAGTGCTAAGTAAGTATTTGCTCAATCGATGTTGAGTGAACTGGAGTCAGGAGACCCAAATTCTCATCTCAATTCAGCCATTCACTGTCTGTAAACATGTCATTTGGTCTCTCTGCACCTCATTTTTTGTTTGTTTTTCATTCTCCCTGTGAAATAAGGCATTGGATGTAACTCAGGGGCCACCAAACACACTTTTCTATAGCCATGAAATCATTTTGACATAACCTGAATACAGATTAAAGCAGAGCTTCTCTGGTTGAAGCTGGTGATGGAGGGGGTGGAGTGTGTGCTCGTGAATTTGGCCCTTCACTTACCTGCATGATGACAACCTGGGACCTCCCTGAATGCTAAGGTTTTGCAGAGAGTTTGAAAATCATCATCTTGGATGGTGTACTTTCCAGCTTGTACTCCATTATTATCCACAAACCATCAAATAAGGACATGCCTTTCCCAAAATAGAGACAGGGGTTTATAGCCCCTCTTCTCTCTTCTGGCCAGTCGCAATACTCGGTAGAGGAGACAGACAACTTATTTTTATCGCTGATTCCCAGAAGGCTTATCCATTCTCAATACAGTTTTTCAGCCAAGAAAAAACCTTTCTGAGCCTGTGTCTGTCCTGTAGCACTTCACCAAAGAATGGATTAAAAATTCTGAAATTTCAATAAGTACCAAGGTGACTCCTTTCTTTGGAAGATTTTTCCAGATACAATCAAGACTGCACAGGAAATCACAGTCCCCTTTGGGCTGTACACTCAGGGCCCTGGAGTGGCCACAGGGGCCACATAAAAAGTAGAGCTTGTGCCCTGTGCTTGGGGGCTGCGAGGATGACCTCTCCTAGTGTCTTTCCCCCTCCCTCACTCCATGCTGGTTCCCCAGACTTCTAAGCCCCCACATTCTGGTTTCTCTTATTATGTACCTGAAGTCTTGGCTCTCTGCTGGCTGCTTTGTGACTGGGATTTCACTGGAAGCTATTGCTCAAAACTGTTGCCTGTTTCCAAGTTCCCAGTATCAGGACAGTAGCCATGAGGTACCTAGCCTGGCACCCAAGAGCACCATCTTTTGGGATCCCTGCCCTTTGGCTAGAAAGGAGATCAGAGACTCAGAACTGAAGGCTGTCCTTGTATCTAGGTCTGAGGTCTCTTAGGCGGAAGGAGACTGGGTGTGTCTAGAGTAGGCCACTCTTTGGGCTTGGAAGTTTGGTTTTAAGCATCGAAGGGGGAAAAGGTGACTACATAGTCTATTCAAAGTTTCAGTCATGATGTCCTTGGGAGGGGATGGGAGTGGTTCAAGGCCATCCTCTCTAGTAATCTTAGTCGAGAAGGAGCCCAGGTGAGGCCCACAGTGTGCTGATCCCTCCTTGTGCAGGTACATCCATCTAGAAGGAGGAATGTGGTCAAGATCAATCTCAAGGGTAGCACTACAGGGATGACAGGTCAAAGGGGGCAGCCTGTGGCTGGAGGGACCAAGTCAGGGGGTCCCAGGCTTTGTACTGGTGGGGGAGGAAGACTGGCAGGCCACATCAACCCACCCTCTTTGATGGCTTTTCTCCAGTATCAACAAGCCAGCCTCAGATCAGGGTGGATGCATCAATCTCTAGACACCTGCTAACAGTACTGGGCTGCACTGCAATGGTGCCCCTTCCATGGCATTGGAAGGGGCACCATTGCATGGCATTCCAGTGTTGTCCAGTGCTGACACGGACAACACTGCTCCAGGCAAAACAGGCATCTACATGTGGCTGTAAATAGCTTTACATCCTGGTGTAGGAAGTAAAATCTTCCAGAAGGATAGTTCTTATGTAGTGAAAAACAGAGGACTTGGTAATTGAAGACTAACCCCATGGTGAAAACCCAAGGCTTATCTTGATCTGTCAGTTCACCATGAGCTACTGATAGAGCCATAGCTAAGGTTTCCAAGGCTTCAGGAATCACAAAAGGTTCAAGCTGGAAAGAGAGCAGGAGACCTTGAGACCATATCCCTTACCTTAACCAAGGGGGATGCTAAAGCCAGAGGGGTAAACTGACTTGTCCAAAATCCCACAGCCAGTTAAGGACACCATCTTGCCATTCTGAGTTAAGGGTAGTGTGGTACAGATGGCATGGGTTTGAAATCAGACAAGATCTGGGTTGAGGGGCACCGGGGTGGCACAGTGTTTGAGCAACTGCCTTTGGTTCAGATTGTGATCCCGGGGGTCCTGGGATCGAGTCCCACATCAGGCTCCCTGTGAGGAGCCTGCTTCTCCCTCTGCCTGTGTCTCTGCCTCTTTCTCAGTGTCTCTCATGAATAAGTAAATAAAATATTATTTAAAAAAAAAACAAAAAAACAGGGTTGAAATCTGGCTTGATCTTTACCATCTGCTTGACCTTGAGCAATTTGCCTTGTCTGTGCCTACTTTCTCACTAGGTGATGGTGGTTGGTTAACAGTATTATACCCCCACACCTAAGACTGTTTGAAAGACTCATGTTATATATTAACATAATATCTGGCACACAGTGGGTCCTCCAGAAGTAATATTCACTTCCTTCTGAGACAGGGTCATCTTTTGATATAGTAATTGTAATAATTAAGACTTTTTTCTCCCCATAATTCCTGGAATCTAGGGTGCTTCCCCTACCCCAAGCAGCAAAGGGCATCCCACCTTCCTGCCTCAGGGAAGGAAGGCCACAGCCACAGCCACTGAAGATGGCCCAAGAGCTAGCACTCATTGGAGTTTTGATAGCCACAACTATTGAACTTAGGATTTTGAATATCAAAAATCCTAAAGCACTCAAGGTCAAAAGTTGATGCTGAAAGAAGAGACTTGTTAGAAGAGAGGTACATTTAGTCTACTTTGCCCCTAGATGAGGTAAACACCCTGGGGTTAGGAAGGAGAGGAGGATGGGAGGGAGGTCAGAGAGCTTAGATGCTGATGGGTCTGGAGAAGGGGCTCTATGTCTTGCTTCACCCTGGGTGGAGGCAGGGGAGAAGAGGCTAATATGAGGAAGATGCGAGAGGGGAAGAGTGTGGATAGAGTGTGTGTGTGTGTGTGTGTGTGTGTGTGTGTGTGTGTGTGTGTGTGACAGAGGGGGAAAGAGAGACAGAGTGGGGAATGAGTCTATTCAAGCATGGGAGGAGGGTGGAAGGGTCTGGACCTTTGCACACAGGAGACCCAGGATACATCTGTGCTCCCCTGGGCTGACACCTGGAGTCGAGGCAGAAGCCAGGACTTCTCAGGGATGCCAGCCAGAGTAGTTAGAGAAGGACAAACTGAAACCAGATTCTGATGCTATCTTCCCACCCCTTGCCCCTGCTGTGCACTGTGGCTGATCCCGCGATAGCTCAACCCAGGGGTAGGGAGGGAGACCCCAAAATGATGATGAGCTTTTGGTGCGTGGAGAAGAGAAAAATCAAGAAAAGTATATATGTCTTGCAACCCCCTGAGTTTTGTGTGCACTAAGTATTCTCCATCTGCTACCTTCTTTTCTTCTTTCCCACGCAGCCTTCCTGGATAAACTGGTTTTACTCACTTGAATGATTTTTCTAAGCTTCGAGGGCTATGCCTTTGCTGGATGTTGTACTCAGCTGGTTTCCAAGGAGGCTTCCTCAGGGCAGTCCAGAGGCAAATATCCCCACGCCAAGGCTGGCCTATGTAGGACAGTGTGACAGTGTGACCAGCCTTCAAGGACTCCCAGGAGTTGGGACAGTGCCCCATCCACAGTGCTGGGATAGACCCTCTCCTGGTGTCCCGACTGCCTCAACCACCAATCACTTTGGAGCAACCAGAGGTGGAGAGAGCTCAGTAAGAACTGACATTGGATTTCCCATCCACCTGACCAGATGGGAGCTCAGAACAGATTCAAATCAGATTCGGAGAAACGTAAGAAGCCTAATTATTTCTTGAACGTGAGTGTTGTGGTGGATGCAGACTCATACCTGACAGGTCTGCATATCTCATCAACAGGAGTTTGGTTTTGTTTTTGAGGGGAGAAGAGGGGGAAAAAAAGCTGTGAAATTCTTGATTTCATCCTGATCGAGATGTCTCCCTTACAAGCGGCAGTGGTAGGAATGGACAAAATCCTCTCAGGGTCAGCTTCCTTATGAGGAGATCACACTGCCGTTCTGGAGATCTGAGTCTCCTCAAAGTCCAAAGGACATCCTCAAGGCTCACTGGGCCAAAGGGTGCAAAGTGTGTGGGTTTGAAGTCAGACAGCTCTAGGTTCTAGCCCCGCATCAGCCCTGTGACCTTGGGCATGTTTCCTTAGTTCCTCTGAGTCTCAGTTTCCTGAGTACATGGGGATAATAACATTACCTTGTAGGATGCTTTGATTAGAAGAAATCACGTCTACACAGCACTTAGCTTCATGTCCGACACATAATGGGAGCTCGATATATGGCAGCCGCTGATTTAGTTATAATTATTACTGTGAGTTACCCCTGGAAAGCCTTTAGTGGGGAGGATGTTTTCACCCGACTGCCTTCCTCTGAATCCCCTACTCTGACACCAACAGGAAGGCCAAAGGATGTTTTCACTCCACTTGACACAGACCCATGCAGGCACAACTGGGTCGGTCATGAGGTGTCGAGTCCAATCTCTTCACAGATTCCAGGGGTCTCCCGAACTGCTGTGCAGAAGTCCCAGGCTGCCAGCAGTAACCTTTTGCATGATATAAATGCCACCAGCCTGGCCTAGCTCATTTAAAACCACCAGCTTCCAATTATCTTCCGGCAGGGCTCCAAGCGCTTCCTTTTGGGAAGCTGAAAAGTAATCATAGTTATCATTCTAAATTGGCACCTTTTCTATTGATTTCCACATTATCATAGCACAAGGGGGCTCAGCAAGAACGTGGGCTAAGAATCATTATTTCTATTGGGTATTGTTAGCTATTTTTTCCGTTCACAAAAATAGGGACCACATGTGTTGGCAAAAAAGGGGAAGCCCTTAATGACAAAGGAACCGCCTCTGGTATCGTTCTGGTTTGATGGCCAATCTCTCTACTGTGCTATTTTTCAGTTCTTTCCCCGTTTTTGGTGGCCTTATTTTTCAAGCATATAATACTGATGTTGTTGCCCTTCTTGGCACCACTGCCAACCCCAAATTATAACAAAAAGGATGATCTAAGTTTTCATATGTCCCACAATGAAATTTTTAGACGGTTTTGTTAAATTGAGGCACCTTGGATGTGGATTCCATTATCGGTTGGAAGACTCATCCTGGTTGTTTAAGATTTTCTGTCTGAAACCTGATCTCTTTCTGGATCCCCAGAGTCGGGCCTCCAGCCAGAGGGGTCCAGCTGTTCTTGAGAATCATCTTCCAACAGAAGTGAAGCTTCTCTGGGACCCTAGGCTGGGGCACCTGGGCATGTTCTTAGAGGAATTTAACAGAGCAGCAGGAGGAAAAGATGTAGCCTCAGAACTGTGCAGAGAAGGGATAAAACTAGTGGAATTCTGTGAATAGGACAGAATAGTTTTATAATGATGACTACCATTCATTGAGCAATTTGAGGTGCTGGGCACCATCTGAAGCCCTCTGATTAATATCAGCAAACAAGCAGTGGGTGCTCCACAGGTGCCAGACTGTGCTAAACATTTTACATGAATTACCACTTCATCCTCACTGAAGCCCTCTTCTCACTGCCATTTTATGGCGGAGGAATCCGAGACTCAGTGTTTCAGCCACTGGCTGTGCTCATTCAGCAGGTGTGTGCCATTTCATGCTGGGCTGAGGGTAAGTCCAGGGATGTGGTCATTGTATGGAGATCAAGAGGGATGAACCAATGAAACTGCCATTAGTGTGAATCAATACAGAACAGATACAGGTGACTCTTCCCAGGGTACAAATGCTTAAGAGCTGTGTGTAAATGTAGTTAAGATTCAGGTTTTTTATAAATCTCAGTGAGAAAAACCCCTTCTTCCCCCATAAGGGTGGGTGCCATGTAAGGAGGAATTAGGAAGCTCTAACTGTGCAAACTGTAACATGATGGCCAAAGGAAAATAGTTTAAAGGTGATGGATCTGTAAGGCTCAGTGAGACTTCTAATTTGTTCTGAAAAAAGGAGGTTTGGTCTCCAGGTGATGGGGGAGCATGGCCAGTGGTGGTGCCACAGTTGCTGATGCTCTTCTGGAAGGCGGTGCTTCTTCAACATATGTAGCAAGCTTCCCTGATGGTGGAGGCACACTCATACTCCCGAGATCTGGGCATTGTCCCAAACTCTTCTATTTTGGGTTAAAGATTATTTTAAGAATTTTGCACAGCACTCTACCCATATCTCAGAAAATGGGATGTAAAGAAGATGATCGGTGTTTGCCCTCTGTCCTTCGCTGCCTGCACTCTCCCTGTTTGCATTTCACAGACTCAGAAGATAGTTCCAATTGCCACCAGCTCTCCTTCTGACAGTGTCTTACCTCCCACAGATTGGCTTTTACGTAATGAAAGACCACACTGGCCAGAAAACCTGAGTTTTCTGGCCCACGTGGTCAGCCAGCTTCTCATTGCAGGTTTGTAAAGCTCGAATCCTTGATAAAGCAGTTGTTGTGAGCCTAATCAGCACGAGTCAAGTTCCCAGAAGCTGATCACCGTGGAGTGAATAGACGAGACAGAAATTCTGCACCTGCCAACCTAAGGACATGCCCTTCCAGTGATAACAGCCCCACGCAAACACAGCCCCCCCACCCCAGAGGTTTGGTTCAAAATGAAGCTCAGTCTCGCCTGCTAAAGCTTAGCCAACAGGAAAGGTAAGGCTAGACACTGACAGTCAGAGGGAGGGAACTGACAGGAGCAGGGTCAAGGGGCACAAGTGCTCAGTGACTTGGAGGAGAGGAGGAATCTGGAGCAGAGGAGACCAAGAGGAAACTCAAAATAGTGTGCAGGCTACAGAGTCACACAGCATAGCAGCAATTTATCAAGTGTCTGTGTGGTGTGGATCGTGGAGGGTCGGGCTCAAAATTATCATGAGGGTCTACAAGCCCAAAGGTCCCAAAATCGTCTACTGCAGATGAAAGAAATAATATGGACGAGGAGGCAATGTAACAGCACAAGGGAGGACAGCATGCTGGTTAAGAACATGGGCCCTGGTGCCCACTGCCCGGCTCTGGGTCCCAGCTGTGCCCCTTTCTGGCTTGTGTGACTTGAACAAGTGTGTAACCTCAGTCCCCTCAGCTGTAAAATAGGGATAAAACTAGCACCTGCCTCAGTGGCTTGCAGTCAGGACTAAACAAACGAGCTAGCACAGTTAGCATATGCATACACAGGATCAATACCGAAGAACAGTAAAACAATAAATGTCGGCTATTGCTTATGTGATTACACATCACAAGGACAATTTATGAAGCTCTGCTAATGAGTAACCCTTGGGGCTAGGCCATGGACTATGACAAGGGTGGAATCTATACACGCACAATGCATTGCTTATTATGGTCCATGGTTTATCCAACGTTTTATTTGTATTTTACTTTATCCTTTTTTAAAGATTTTATTTATTTGTTTGACAGGGAGAGCCAGAGAGCACAAGTGGGGAGAACAGCAGAGGGAGAGGGAGAAGCAGGCTCCCCACCGAGCAGGGAGCCTAACTCAGGGCTTCATCCCAGGACCCTGGGACCATGACCCAAGCCAAAGGCAGATGCTTAACTGACTGAGCCACCCAGGTGCCCCATCCATCTTTTAAAAAAGATATCTCTAGAAGCTCCAAAATGAGTGAAATGCACACTAATTAAAATTCTTATTTAAATCATGGTATCTTTTAGTCACTGGGTGCTTTCTTAGATGCTGAAGTGCACTTACCAGCAAATGAAAAGGGCATGGCTGACATTGCTGCAGCATTTACTGTGTGTCTGGCATTCTTCTAAGGGCCTCAGATGTATCAACTCGTTTAATCTTTACAACAACCCTAGCAAGTAGGTTATTTTTTTTGTTTATGTCACCTGTAGAGAACTTAAGTGACATCTCCAAGGCTAGTGAATAGTGGAGCAGGGACTCAACATCAAACCACCCACCTCCTAAGCCTCTGCTCTGAGCCACCAGGCACATGGCTCCGTCACATGCAGCTCTGCAAGGTGTTCTGACATTTAAAATGGGTCCTCACACTTGGAAATGCAGGAAACCACCAGTGCATGAAGAATATGGTCAACCCTTTACAGGAGGGACAGTCGAGAAGGAAATTCATTCTAAAATGTATTACGGTTTGATGTAAGGGCTTCCCATGTGCTTGTGCCCACAAGCTCAGGCTTGGATCATGGGTAGAGGATGGGATGAGAGCCCAGAAGAGTTTGTCTCCAAATCCCAAGGTGGTTTGTCCTGGGAAGTCCCCGCTCTGAGACCCTTGTGGGAACACGCTGGGAGAACTAACCTGCTGGTGGCAGGTGGGTGGGACATTGGACTTACCGGCCGCGGCAGACTGTACTGGTACATTTCTGGGCGATAGGTGGGCACCCACTGCACCCCTGCCCTGGGCCGCGTCATGGTCCCCGGAGCGCTGGTCACCACCTCCGAGTAGGGCAGGTGCTGTGCTGAGCCGTAGGCTTCCTGGTGCCGGCTCTGGCCTGCGTGGCCTGCGGACGCCAGGCTGAAGGCCTCCTCCAGCAGCATGTGCATCTGCTGCCTGACCTCATCGATGGAGGGCTGGGAGCTCAGCGTGGAGGTCTCTGAGTGGCCTTTCACCTGCCTCGACCTGGCGTAGCCCCGGGGCTCGTTAACTCTGTCAATGTTGGTTTCCTCTATGATCTCAGGCTCCGTCTGTGGGATCGAACACATGCCCATTGATTTGTTAGTGAACTTTTCCTTCCCATCAATGTTGTCTGCACTTTACCCTAAAATATTCAGCTTGAACACATGCTATTAGGTATAGTGTTCATTTATGTTATCACCCAGGGACTCCATCCAGAAATTCACCCCACAGGGGTGGTCAGCTAGCATTGTGTTCCTAAGGCCACATGCCAGCTCTCCAGGTGTGCTCCACTGGAGCTCGAGGGATGCAGCAGGCTTTGCTAACTGGCCTAAGGATGATGAGAAATGGCTTTTCATTGACATTAGTGGTATGGACCCTCATGCCTTTCAGGTAAAAAAATCAAGAGCCTAAAAAAAAAAAAAAGAAGAGCATCTGGTAATCTATACCTCAATGGTTGATGCTCTAGACTCTGGACTAACTCTCTAAACGGTCCTGTGTTGAGCCATTTAGGGACCTGCTGGCTGCCCGATGCCAGTTTTATCAGAGAGCAACAGAATCCTGCTTCTAGAAGACTGATCTCAAAGTGTGGTACACTGAATCAGAAGCTCTGGAGCAGAGCCCAGCACCTTGCGCTTTAGCCAGCCCTTCAGGAGACTCTCGTGCCTGCTCAAGTTTGAGACCAACTGATCTAGAATGTTCTCTTGTTTTCCTCCAGTGAACTTTTCACTTAGGAAGCAGCAGCACAACCTAAGTGGGCAGAGGCTGGGGTGTCATCAGCTTTCAGAGCAGGCTGCGCAGACTATCTTAGGCTCGCCTGCTGATGAATGCTTATTGAGTAAGTCTGCCTGCATCTTGGTCTCTTGATCTGAGACTTGCTTTTGTGGTACCCTGAGAGTGAGGTTGTGGGAGAGTCCTAGGTCCACATCCACTCAAGCATGTTCCATGGCTGCTATTGTCTGCTAAAATAACTTGAGGGTTCCGTGAGAATAAATCAGCATAGATCAGTTTGCCATCCTGCTCTCCATCCATGACATAAGTGACACGCTGCCACTTTAGCAAAATGAAACAATACAGATAAGTAAGAGGGGAAAAAACCCCTAAAAATCCATTAACCTTTGGTATAACTTATTCCACTCCCAAGCCTATCTAGGTGTGCCTGTAAACTCCTCCTCTGTACACACATATCCATTTAAAAAGATTTATGTATTTATATCCTGGTGCTGGGTGATTATTATTATTTTACATAAAATGAATCTGCTCCTACCTGGGTGCCACAATTTAACAGCTGGGTGATCTTGGGCAATGTCTTAGCTTACGTTCTCCCATAAAGCAGGACCTGAGACATCCTTTATGTACAGATCATTGATTTTGGAAAACAATTCTAGGGAATAGGAGTCAGGGCCTAGAATGAATAAACTGGGGGAAGGGAAAAAAGCCAACCAAAGGCAAGTACTAAATCAGTGATTGCTGTGGGCAACTGAGGCTTAATCCCCCTGGGGACCCACCAAGGAACCATGCAGAACATGGTTTAGGACTGTATAGCAAGATTTTGTCCACCAGCTCTCATCCCCCATCTGTCAAGAATTGCTCCAGAAAGTGTCCTTGCACTCTGAGATCTGTGCAGGTGCCAGGTGGGTGCGACAGGCTCCCATGGATATCCCTCACAACAGAGACAGAGAAGCCTCAGTGCAGAAGCAAAAGCTAAGTGACTGCTAAGGTGACATGGTCAAGTTGCTGCTGCGGCGAGCAGATGCTATAGCAAAGCCAGACCTAAAAGGTGTGTTGAGAAGATAGAAGCCAGGGCATAAAAGATGTTCCAACCAGGAAACTGACTTCACTTTCTCTTGTGTCAGTTCCTCATCTGGAAAGTGAAGAAACTAGCATGTGCCTCCAGGGGTCTTCCAAGCATTAAGTCCAATGATACGTACAAAGGGTTTAGAACAGCAGCGTACGGCAAAACACGGTAGTCACCGTTGTCACCCTGTCGTTATTACCTTTATACATTCAACTGCACCCGTTTCTCACCTAATTGCTGTGCACCACTCTCTTGGATCTATGAGATAGAGCACACCATGAAAATGTCGCCAGAGAACTCATTCATAAAGGGGTCTTTCTCTTCTTAAAATCTATATGTGGAAGGTCAGAAATTTGTTATCTTTCCTATTTTGAAAACTTATTCACTTTCCTTTAGTATTAAATGAATATAAGTGGATTAGAGAAGAAATAGAAAAGACATAAAACACTGAGAAGTGAGACATTTTCTGTAATCCTATCACCCAGAGTCAAGGTGTGGCCATGGTTCAAGATCAAAAGATGAGGTTCTCTGCCAACTCTTCAGGTCTAGATTTGTCAACAAACATCTCCAAGTAAGAATTGAGAATATGGTTTTTATAGGAACACAAGCAAAAATAGCTTATGGAGTAGAATGCAAAGTTACTTTTGCCACGATAAACACACTCAAAGGCATTTCATACCTGGGTGCCTGCCCCCATGGGGCCCTTACAAATTGGGGATCTTTAGGGAAAGGCTGGAGATGGCTCTCCTGGAAACGTGCTCCTTGATGGCGTGGTGACACCTTCTAGGGTAGTGAATGCAACTTCTGAAAACAATTTTCCCTTCACAATGCAGAGGACATTTTGGACAACATTTCAGACCCCGGAAGGATTTTAGGAGACCATGGAATCCAAGCCCCATTTTATAGATGAAGCAGTCAAGGCCAGGGTGGTTTAAGGGACTTATCCAAAGTCCTCCATGGGTGGCGGTGCAGAGCCTTGCTCTCCCAGCTCCCGTCCCTTGACATCTGGCTGCACCACGTTGCCTCTTACATTTCCCCATCAATGCTGGTTGCTACCCACATGCTGCCTTTCCTCTCTACATCCCTGTCTCCCTAATAAATAATGGATGCTTAATGCTAAACTACTCCCAGGTGGAGGATTAATGGCACTGGGGGGAGCTACAATTTTTCCCACCCCTGAGCTGTGCTATGCATTTCCAGTCATATTGGTGGATCTGTTATGTGAATTTATAGTTGTGCCTTAAGCAGGGCAAAAATATACTTCTTAGCAACAACTCCCTGTTCTGCCAATCTCCCAGGAGCTCTGGGGTAGGGCCGTGCCAGCTTGGGGGGTTCTTCGAGTAAGGTTGGTGGGGAGATATGACCTTCGCTGAGAAGGTAGAGACACTTTCTCCAGGCTCCCACTGCATCCACCCCATAACTTCCCCAGCAGAAGTCAACCTCTGCTTCCCACCCCAGAGTTTCCATTTTGTATGGGAGGAAGCTTCCTTTTTGCTGGAGGGCCCAATATTCAATACCCCAAGTGACCTCAGTAGGTTTGCTCCAGCCTCTTCCTGTCTTCCCACTGTTCTCACATGGTTTTTCAGTCTCTAGACATCTACCGATAGAAACAAGACAAACTGTCATTATACCCTGGGCTCCCCCGTCATCACACTTGTATTTGCTTATTTAATATCCATCTTGCCCAAATCTGGAGGCTCCCTGAGCCCATCTCACCTATCTCTTAGGAGCTTAGCATAAGGCACATGGCATACTCAAAAAAAACTTTGGGAAATTAAACCAATAAGAAATTCTGTCCAACTGCCCATGGGGTAGACCATGAGGTTAGGATAAAGGGCCCACACTCCCTGACACATTCACTCCAATGCTGATGAGCTGTATAGACAACGGGCAAGTCACATGAACTCCCCAAGCCTCAGTCTCCTCATCTGTCAAATGGAGGTGCTAAACTTTGATCTGGGAAGGACCTTCTGATTTTCACATTTACTGTTTCTTGGACTCTATGTGCTCCAGGAGGCCCGGGTTCCTCTTTCTATATTCATTCTTGGGGGAATCTCATGTATATTCATGTCTATTCATGAAGGAAATAGCCCTGCCCAACTTCCTTCCTCACCTTGAAAGATGTGAACAGTGATAAATTTGCTCTCTTATTTAATAGACAAATATTATTTCAATGAGGCCCTGTATTGGGAGTTGTGGATACAGCCAATGAATAAGATGGTGACCCACCCCTCAAGAAGCTCCTAGTCTATAGGAGAAGACAAACAGCAAAGACAACAGCAATAATCATACCAGCTAACATTTATTTACAGCTTATGTGCCAGGCACTGTTTTAAGTGCTTTATATATAGTCACTCTTTTTCTTTTTTTTTTAAGTTTATTTATTTATAATATCTATACCCAATGTAGACATTGGAGACTTTGAGATCAAGATCGCAACCTTGAGATCAAGAGTTGCATGCTCTACCGAGTGAGCCAGCCAGGCACCCCTCATTCTTTTTCTCTCAATAACCTATGAGATAGCAACTATTGTCCTTATGTTGTTATAGATGAAGAAATTGGAGCATTGAATATGTTGCCTATAATTGGCAGAGCTGGAATCTGAACCCAGAGAGTCTGATTCCAGCCCCCAAGCTGTTACCTATTGTACATACCTAAACAGATTGATTGCCATACCACCGATATGGGCTGTGACAGATGGGACAAACAGACTTCTGTGACCAGGAGGACAGACCATAAGATAATTACTAACAGATTCCTTGAAAAATGGAAAACACCCATATATACACAGAAAGCTCTTCTAAGAGTGAGCATTTAATAATTATTAGCTGCTCTTATTGTTGTTATGTGCCTCATCGCATAGATGGGGATGAGCTCCTACAGTGCTGAGCCTACGTCTCAGGCCTCTATCTCCACTCTCAAATCTAAGCCCAAGCCCAAAGCTGGAAGCAAGAATCATCTGATGATCTGAGAGATTGTCAGATGTCCCGGATGAGTGACAGAACTTCACATAGCAGGTGCTCAAATCTACTGGAAGACCTGTCATGGGCAAGCCTTGACCTGGGTTTTCCTCACCCATCCCCGAGGACCAGATGGTTGTAGCCATTTTCCAGATAAGGCATATCATGTCTATACTCGCTCAACTTGCTTACCTTGCCCCAAGCCCTTCTCTCTAACTTGCACATCTCTGAAAATACCTTTTGCTTTTATTTGTCAAAAAGGGGGAGACAGGAGCAAAGACAAACTTCCTGGTGTCGGCTGCTGGTTGGCTTGGCTACAAGGTTGAGGGCTGAATCTGAGACACAGAATGTATTTTGAAACCTCTTTAACTTGAAGTTTACCATTCTTGTTTCTCCAACCTCTCGAAGCCCTGGGGAACTATTTTTTTTATTATTATTTTTATAAGTTCATCAAGATGGACTTCAATAAAAATTTTTAAAAATTAATCAGGGAATGTCTGTTCATGGCAGTAAATTAGAAAACAGAGAAGCAAGAAGAAGACAATTAAAATCCACTCTAATCCTACCGCCAGAAATAACTACTGTTAATGTTTTGGCCTTTGTACACATCCTTCCAGATGTTTCCCACACATATGAAATAGGAGGAAGATTATCAATGCTGGAGCATTGCCAACACTCCCCCACTCCCATTAATCCCCATTCCCACTACCCCATCCTGGGCCAATACAAAGAGTGCAGGCTTGGCCCTACTGCTTCTCCCCTCCCCTCTTCCCAGGAGGGCCTAGCATTGGCCACACAGAATCTCTGGCTTTTGTGATGGAGAATAGGAAATGGGGTGGACCCTACAGGCAGAAGGGGGTGGGCTGAAGGATTTTTAAGTGGGATTTTGGAGAGAGGTGGAGAAGCAGCTCTGATACAAACGGGAGAGAAATTCAGGGAATTTTAGAAGTATTACTGGGCATGATACAATAGCCTTCATGTACATGAAAAATATGAGGAAAGGAATAGATGTATTTAAAAATTACTTTTGTTGACATAGACACACAGCCTGAGCCATCTGGGTCACGCTTTTATAAACAGAATATACAAATATATGTATGCACATATATACATATATAAGGTTTTTTTATAAAATGGGATTATACATAAGATTTTGAGACCCTGGGATCCCTGGGTGGCGCAGTGGCTTAGCGCCTGCCTTTGGCCCAGGGCGCGATCCTGGAGACCCGGGATCGAATCCCACGTCGGGCTCCCGGTGCATGGAGCCTGCTTCTCCCTCTGCCTATGTCTTTGCCTCTCTCTCTCTCTCTCTCTCTCTCTCTCTCTCTGTGACTATCATAAATAAATAAAAATTAAAAAAAAATATTTTGAGACCCTTTTTATACAACAATGTTGTGAAATGGCTCTGCCAGTAAATATATATATTATATATATATTATATATATTCCCTTATTATATAAGGGAATAACCTTCATGATTTCATAGCATTCTGCTCTGTGGAGTTTTCAGGCTCCATGTAATAGTCCAGTATTATAGGTGGTGTCCTAATATTTTACAATAGAAACAAAGCTGAAATAAGTATACTTGTGATTAACACTCTGCACATAACCATGGATTCAGCCCCTAGAAATTTAAACCCCTAGAAGTTTAATTATGGGGTCAGAGGATATGCATATAAGGAAGATCTTGGACTCTTAGGATATATCATCATTTAGTAGCAAACGCCACAGGTTTTCAGAAGAACTTAAGACCATTTCTTCTCCATACCTGAACACATGAGTCACCCACCCACCCACCCCACCCCCGCCAGCCCCTCAGGGCTTGAGCTTGGATACCTACTGGAAAGAATAAGAATCTGTGATCTTTTCAGTGTTGTTCTCAAAAGAGCATACCAGGGTGCTCACAAGTATCCATGTGACTTCAGCTTCTCTTTGAATACTGCAGAACAAACTAGAAGGAAATGACAGCTCGCTGGGACCCCCAAGTACCTTCTTTCTAGAGAGTATTCCAACACAGGACACAGCTCCATCCTATTGCCTGGTCGTGGAGCATATTCTATAGCCCTAATACTTTATCAGAACTAAAAACTAGTTTTCCATCAGACTCCTTATGAAAGGACAAGCCATGGACCAGGAGAAAAATGCTAGGATTTATATACAGAATATATACATAATTCCTACACATGAAGAACAAAATACAACTCAACTTAACAATTGGACAGAAGGCTGGAATAGGACTGCCAATAAAAGAAGATCCATAACATATCCAATAAACACATGTCGAAGTATGCAACACCACTAGTAGTTAGGGAAATCATATCATTTCACATTTACTGGAATGGCTAAAGTTGAGAAGATTAATAACAGCAAATGTTGATGAGGCTGAGAGGTGAAATCTGAACTGTCACATTTCTGGCAGGAGGGTCAAATAGCACACATACTTCATAGACCTGTTTGTAGTTTCTTAAAAAGTTGAACATATACCTTATGACCCAGAGATTCCACTCCTACTGATTTATCCAAGATAAATGAAAACATTGTCTTGGCCCATTCAGGTTGCCAGAACAAAATTCCACAGACCTGTTGCTTATAAACAACAGAAATGTATTTCTCACAGTTCTGGAGGCTGGAAGTATGAGTATGGGTGAGGGTTCTCTTCCTGGTTACAGACTTCTCACTGTACCCTCAAATGAGGGAGGGGGCTCTCCAGGGTCTCTTGTCTGAGGGCACTGATCCCATGACCTCATGACCTCATCACTTCCCAAAGGCCCCATGTCCTAATACAACACTTTTTTTTTAATACCAACATTTTGGAGGTTAGGATTTGAACCTATAAATTTTAGGGGGATGGAAAAATTCAGACCATTCACAAGATATTTACATAAAAATATTTATAGCAATGTTTTCTGGTAGCTCCAAACTGGAAACAATTCAAATGTCCAACAACAGAATAGTAGACAGAGGTATATTTATACAACAGAATAGTACTCGGTAATTAAAAAACACTTGATACATGCAACAACATAGGTGAATTCTTTTTAAAAAATATTTATTTATTTATTTGAGAGAGAGAGAGAACGGGGAGGAGGTACAGAGGGAGCCATTAGCAGACTCCATGCTGATGTGGAGCTCAATCTCATGACCCTGAGATCATGACCTGAGCCAAAACCAAGGGTCTGATGCTTTACTGACACAGCCATCCAGGCATCCCCAACATAGGTGAACTCAGAGCACAAGAAGTCAGACACAAACGAGTACATACCAAATAATGCCATTTATATGAAGTCCAAGAATAGGTAAAACTATGAGGGTAAGTATCAGAAAAGTAGTTGCTAATGGGAGGCATGCTGTGTGACTTTCAGGAGGTTATAAAAATGTCCTATATTTTGATTGGACTGGTGGTTATAAGGGTACATACATGTGTCAGTGCTCATCCAGTTGTACACTAAAGACTTATACATTTTATCATATATAGATTTTGCCTGAATAAAACAAAACAAGATGGCTTGGTCAACATAGCTAGTTCTCTGGGGATAGTCAGGGAAGGCCTCTTTGAAGAGGTGACAGTTTTGAAAACCTGAAAGAGAAGAAGGGGTTAGCAATGTGAAGGTTACCGGGAGCTTATGAAAAAGTCCTGAGATGGACTTTTAGTATTTCAGAAAGAGTAAGGTGGGCTGTTGTAGGATGAATTGTGAACCCCGCTGCCCCCTGCCAATTCATATGTTCAAGTCCTAACCCAGGTACCTTTAAAAGAAACTGTATTGGAGATGAGGTCTTTGCAGAGGTAATTAAGTTAAAATGGGGCCATTCGAGTGGGGCTTCATTCAATATGACTGGTGCCCTTATAAGAAGAGTAGATTTGGACACAGACATGTAAAGAGGGAAGATGGGGGGTGGGGGTGGGGCACCTGGGTGACTCAGTGGTTGAGCATCTGCCTTTGGCTCAGATTATGATTCCAAGGTCTGAGATCAAGTCCCACATCAGGCTCCCTGCATGGAGCCTGCTTCTCCCTCTGCCTGTGTCTCTATCTCTCTCTCTGTCTCTCATGAATAAATAAATAAAAGTCTTTAAAAAAAAAAAAAAAGAGGAAAGATGTTATGAAGACAGGGAGAAGACATCCATCTAGGATCCTAGGAGAAGAGCCTGGAGCAGATCCTTCCCTCATGACCCCCAAAAGGAATCAACCCTGCCAACTTCTTGATCTTAGACATCCAGCCTTTGGAATTGTGAGAAAATAAATTTCCATTGCTTTAAAAGTCACCAGGTGTGTGGCACTTTGTTAGGGCAGCCTGAGCTAATATGTGGATCGTGTGTGGCTGGAGCCCCAACTGTCAGGAGATGGGTTAGAAAGGCCGGCGGGAGCCAGATCACTTAGAATCTTGAAGGCCACAGCAAGAAGGCAGGAGTGTTTTCAAAGGGCACTGGGAAACTCTCGAAGAATTTCAAGCAAGGGAGAAATGTGATTGGCATTTACAGAAGGTGAAGTAGAAGGCTCTTGCAGCGATCCAGGTAAGGAGAAACGGCAGGGCCTTGAATTAGGGTGGTCACGGACATAAAAGCTATGGACAAGCTTGAGCAATGTTCTGGAAGAGAGCTGACAGGACTTGCTGAGAGATGAGATGTGGGGATGAAACAAAGGAAGGAGTCAAAGCCAAGACCCCTTATTTACCAAGAAGGGGCATCTTGCTACCTGGGTCTTCTTGATGTTCTCTGAGCTCCCCAGGCACACATCTTCCCCTGGGCCCTCCCACTTACTGTTCCTTCGGCCCAAATACTCTTCCCCCAAGGGCTAGCCTGGCAAGCTCCCTCATTTCAGGTCTCCGCTCAGAAGTCACTTTCCCAGAGAGCCTGCCCTGGGGTCAACTGAAAAGAGCACTTCTGTTTTCCTCTTGCTTTATACTCTTCTGTAGCATTTCTGCCACTGGGCTGCACATCAATGGGCTCAGGTGCCTATTACTTTTTCTTCCTACTGGAATATAAGCTCCCTGAGGGTGGGGACTCTTTAATGTGTCCTGCTGCATCCCAGAATGGCAAATAGTAGGACTTTAATACATACTAGTTAAATGAATAAATGGAAATTCATCTTAAAAGAGAGCCTGGAGGATTTCTGCTCAAAAACCTCTATCAGTAAAAGGCATTTCCAAGTGTCCAAAATGAACTAGATGTAGAGGCCACTTTACAGCAAACAGGCTTGAGCAATGGAATGTAAGCTGAAAGGGCCCCAGGGTGAAGCCCTGGCTGAGACCCACAGGCCCAGCAGGTGACCCGCCTCAAAATACCTACAGGCCCCAACTGACCAATGGGCTACTTACACCTAGGCACAGTTACCCAAGAAAGGTAAAATTCCATACATCGCCATACCTCATCTTCCCCCTCTAAAAACGGCCCCCACCCACCACCCACTGCCTCTCCTCTGCTGTCCTGCCCTCCAGCTCCCTTGCAGTGTTTTTAACATTCTATTTCCTTTGTTCTGCCTCAGGTGAATTCTTTCAACCACCCTCCAGAGCCTCGAGCTTCTACCTAATTGTCACCCCATATTTGGGGGTCCACATCCCATCAGGAGAGAGGCCACACTTAGACACCACATTTGACAGCCTTATCTAGAATGGAGGTGAAGAGGAGGGATGAAGGGCTCTTGATGCGTGGAACACAGGCAAAAGAAAAAAAATTAAATTTCCTTACACTTTACAGCCCACTGACAAGTCCTGGAGACAGGCAGAGTGATCTTCTAGGAACTCAACTGCCTCGATGCTCATACTTTGCTAAAGGCAAATGGTGATCTTAGCTTAACATTATCCTGACTTCCGAGATGCTAGCAAGTCTCCTTTAACATATAAACATTCCTGAAACTTCCTTTATCTCTATCCCACAAGATACATGTTAGCAATCATCCCCCAAGCATATGGCCCTCTGATAGACATCTGAAAGGTCTCATGACTCAAGTTTTGGTAAATGGTAGTATAGGACCTTCTCCTAACAACAGTTGGCCCCATCAAGGTCCTGGAAACCTTGTTTCCAAATTCCTTAGAGACTTATGCTCTCTCTGACCCCTCCCAACTAGAAAGTTGGGGCCACTCCTCGTGATCCTGCAGAAGAGAGACCCTGACCGTGCAGCATTTTCTGCCCACAGGTCTAGACTCCGTGCTTTAATAAAAACACCTTTTTGCACTGAAGACCTCTCAAGAATTCGTTCTTGTCCGTTCGCTCCTAACACCAACATTTTCACATCATTAAGGCCATTTATTCAAGACTTTCTTGGGGATCCCTGGGTGGCTCAGCGGTTTAGTGCCTGCCTTTGGCCCAGGGCGCGATCGTGGAGTCCCGGGATTGAGTCCCGCGTTGGGGTCCCGGCATGGAGCCTACTTCTCCCCCTGCCTGTGTCTCTGCCCGCCCCCCTCTCTATCATAAATAAATAAAATCTTAAAAAAAAAAAAGACTTTCTTGAGTTATGAGCCCCAAAGTGGATAGATGCCTTATAAGGCCACACTCTCCAGGACACAGTCCAGAGAGTTTTGCCTTCCTCTAGTGGGGAGAAGCATTCTCAGGGCACAGGTGCAGGCAGCAGCTTCCTCCTGAGCCTACATCTCAAGAACTTCTCTGACAATAAAGGGAGATCAGTACCCTTCAGAACAGGTAGGAGGGTTCAAATTCCTGGTTTGGTGACTTCTTTTCTGCAACAGGCATGCAAATGGAATTTTTAAAAGTCTCAGCAAAATTGCAAATTTCACCGAAAGTTCCAATCCCCTAATCATATTCGCAGTTGGCTCTGTGGGCAACCAGCCCCTACCCTTAGGTGCTTTCCAAGTCACCCTGTTAACATAACAGAAGATACGTTAAAATTCTCAACGCTTAGGAAATTCCAAAATTTTTGGAGCTCTGTGCCAGGAATAGTGGATGGAAACCAAATAGATATTTCTTATTATAAATCACAACATCACAACGTGTGACAAAATTCATCGCAGTCCTGAGATGTCTTTTACAGGGTTAGGATAGAAGAGAGACAAAAAATAGTATCCCTTTCTCCCTCATGGAATCTGTTAGCCATAGTTAAAACAGCTAATGTTCACTGTGTTTTCTATGTGCTTTGCTTGCATTAACTCTTACAACCACCCTAGAAGGCAGGTATCCCCATCTTATAGATGAGAAAACTAAAGCATGGAGAGGTGGAGTAACCCAAACCCACGCTGCTAGGAAGTAGCTGAGCTGCAATTTGAGGCCAGCCGAGCTCCGGAGGCCACGAGCTTGACCATTACACAGCACTGCTTGCTAACACTGATACATGAGCTACAGTCAATTAAAAATATCTTTTGAAAAGGATTCAACTTGAAAGTAAACACAGAAGAATGGCTCTGGCTCATGGGAAGCTATTTCACTGTGCGCTTCTGAGGGGAGCCACCGCCTGCTTTTGCTCATCTTCTTAGCTGAGCTGGCGCTGTGGGCAGCAAGGAGACAGGTCAGTTTTGAGAGTCGACACCATTCCATAGCAAAATAGCCTCTCTCCAACCACCCACTGACATCTCCTTTTTTTCTCTTTTCAGGTCTTGAAAAAGCCACATCCACCAAATCCCTCTTTTTCCCTCTAGCTGCCCCTAAAACACAACCTCTGACTGTAGCCAGGCCATCCTGAGCCCAGAAGGAACAGTTGTCACTGCCTCTTCACCACACTCAACTATCTTTTTACAGAGGGCCAACCAAAGATGAGAGGCTAAGACCGGAGGGATGAGAGACATGGCAGGTTATGCTGGTTTTGCTCCTTTAAAGGCCCAACTACCCATGTTTCTCACGTAGTGGATACTGTGATGGACTCAGCACGCATCCGCTGCTCTCCCCGCGTCTTAGCCAAGGGGTCTGGGGGCAACTAGCCTGCCCCAGCTCCCTTGGTGAGGTCTGACTGGGTTAAATCAATCAGTGTAAGCCTCCCACCCCCATGGCCATAGTGATGGATACAGGGGTGGGCACTTGACTTTTGGAGGCTCAGTTAGAGTAAAAGCCATAGGCTCTGTTTCATGGCTGGAAAGAAGCAATGTAGTATGGAGATGTGGGGCCAGGGCCACTGAAGCCACTTCCCAGTAGAGCCAACCTGTGGATGAAGCCGACACCTAAGGACAGTACTGCACAATGCACAGAGACGTAACTGGAGCCTCAATCAAATCATGCCTGGATGTATTGTACCCAATACATTCCCTTCCTTATTTAAAATCATTTGATGAGGGTTGGGTTTTCTGTTATTTTAGGCAAAACAACCTAACTGATAACCACTATTTAGATGGAACTTAAAACAATTACAGACATTTGTCTAGGCTTTTCATAAGCCAGTCACATCAAATGTTTATATGGCTCAGAGTTGTAAATCTGCCCTATATTTTCAAGTCTCAGCTCAGGAGTCACCTCTTCTGGCTGACACACTTGTTCATTTGCTCAACAAACAGAGACACTGAATTTACTATGCGCCGGTTCCTATTCACAGTGCTGAGGTTTCCAGGATGAATAAAACATGATTCCTGTCCTTGACGAGTCAAATGGGGAAAATAACACAAGGAAATCTACAGATGGAAGACCAGGCGTGAGGGCTTCGATGGGGCTGAGTCCCAGATGCTACTAGGGCAGGTACCCCAAGTCAGACTCATAGATATGGGGACAAGGAAATGACTCTGGGGGAGAAAATGTTTAGACTGAGTTCTGTAAGCACTGCCTGGGATCACTGGTTCTCACCCCAGAGTGGGTCTGCCCTCAGCGTGATGTCTGGAAACATGTTGTCACAACTTTGGAGGTGCTACGGGAGCTGGTGGGAGAGGCCAGAGATGTTGTCAAACATCCTACAACGCACAGGACAGCCCTCCACACAGAGAATTATCCAGCCCCAAACCCAACAGTGCTGAGACTGAGAAACTCTGGCTGCTTGAAGTAGGTGGGAAAGGATGTCTTGAGCAAAGGGACGAATACGGGTCCACATGACAAGGGCCGTAGGGAAGGGCGCGTAGGGCCGGAGCCAAGGGTGGATTAGGAGGTGGAGAGCATCTGTTGGAGGGCAAGCCCGAGCCAGCCAGAGCAGACGAGTCCTGAGCCACAAGCTGAGGGTTCAATCCTACCCCGAGAGCTGTCGGGAGCTACTGAAGGATTTGAAACAAGGTGGGTTTTATTTAGAAGGACTCCTCTGTCAGCTGTTTGGCAGCTTGCTCAGTGGTCAGTACTGGGGACTGGACGGGTCGCAGCTGTGGCACCAACAGGAACAGGTCTCCCATCTCCCTCCTCCTACACAAGTTCACTGCCACAGCCTGTTGCTCCTGTTCCCACCTGTCTCCTCCCATAATGTGGAAAAGCACTGGGGGCAAGCGCTCAGGGGACTCTATTTTTCTCTTCTCCAGAGAGCCTGGCCCAGGTAGTGCAGTGGAATCACCTGTGGGGCTTGCATGCTAACGCCAGCAGAGAAAGTAGAAATGAAGGAAAGTAAAAAAAAAAAAAAAAGTCAAAGAAAGTAAAATCTTGGAAAGGCCCTTAAATTATCCCTGTGGTACAGCATACACGGTGTGTATATATAATTTTGTTATTTATTTATTTATTTATTTATTTATTTATTTATTTAAGAGAGAGAGAGAGACAGAGAGAGAGAGAGAGAGAGAGAGAGGCAGAAACACAGGCAGAGGGAGAAGCAGGCTTCAGGCAGGAGCCTGACGTGGGACTCCATCCTGGGTCTCCAGGATCAGGCCCTTGGCTGAAGGCGGCGCTAAACTGACCCACCCGGGCTGCCCTTTTTTTTTTTTTTTTTTTTTTAAGATTTTATTTATTTGACAGAGAGAGAGAGGGAGGGAGAGAGAGAGAGAGAGAGAGAGAGAGAGAGAGAATAAGCCAGGGGAGCTGCAGGCAGTGGGAGAAGGGAAAGCAGACTCCTTGCTAAGCAGGGAGCCTAATGTGGGGGTGGGGGACCCGGATCCCAGGAGCCAAAGGCAGGCCCCCCCACCCCGCTGTGTATACAATCTTACAGAGTAGTACCTGAAAAGAAATGAATCATCTCTAATGTACAACATGAACAGAATATATGCAAAAGCTAATTTTTTGGCAACGTTTAAATGTTTCCCTTTGTCTTTCAGGGCCCGCGTTGCTGAATTCACGGATGCCACATGGTTCCACAGCCCTGGGTAAATGTTTGCCAGAGGAAATGAGAGCGGTGGCAGTTCCCAAGGAATTCTCATTAGTCCTCTGGCCTCCGGCTCCAGCGGGGGCTCGGGGTCCCACGGGCGCTAAGGAGCACCCGGGGCCGGGGGGGTCTAGCGTGGAGCGGCGCTCTGCTCAGGCCAGGGGGCCTTCTCCTCTAGCTGCTGGGCACGCTGCCACCAGCTGCAAACGGTCTTTGCTCTCCCTGGGTGCTGGTGGCAATCGGCAATGCCAACTCCCTCCGCAGGAATTGTCCTTGGCTAAAGAGAGCTGCCTGACCCAAGGACACCCAGTGACCGGTCAGCGCTGGAGTACAAGAGCCCAGACGCTTCACGCACGCTTGGAACAACTCCGCAGGCCCACGCAGGCTGAGCTGAGGCCTTGTAGTAGCTGTACCACAGCCCAGCTCTCAGCTCTGCTTTTTCCTGCTTCCTTCCTTCCCCTGCAGGTGTCCACACCCAGAGCACACAGGGGACCCTGGCCTGCAATAAGAGGCTATGAGGTCTCCGGCAACCCTCTCAGGTAGCCTCCCTCTCTGGGAGCTTTGACTATTGCTCAATAGACTCTGCTTTCCTGTCCCCCCCGCCCCTCCACCAAAAAGGCGGCTATGAGGTCTCAGAGTCCAGAAGAAGCAAGACGGGTAGGCGGGCACCACGAGTAGAAGCGGGCAGTGCTCAGAGCACAGGGAATCAGGGAGTGAAAAGGCAGATGGCACTTGCAGGCTTGCAACAGAGAGGAAGTCGCTTGTCTCCTGCCCAGTGGGAAACTGCCCGCATGGTAGGGAAGTCCTGGACCTGTAAGGAAGGCCTGGCTCCAAGTGAGGTCACGAGGCCATCCTGAAACCTGGCCCACTCCCTCTCAAATCTGCCCACAAGAATCCACCTCCTGCTCCCCACTTGCCAAGTGGCATCCATCTTTGAAGGGTTAGCAAGTGTCTGGAGAGCCAAGGCCTGGTGAGATTTGGCCTATACCAGAAGGCCCCTGCACCACCCAACACCTCCACCTTTCTGCCCTGGGCTCAGCCAGGGAGACGGCCTTCTTATTAACGGGTATTTCCTTAGGATTACAAGCCCCTAACTTAACTTGAGATGACACAGCAAGCCAGGCTTATGGACAGCTGAAGCTAAATGGCAGAGGTAGGAGGAGATTAAGGGCTGAGACGGGAGGACACACGTAAGACGGTTCTGGGTGCGATGCTAAGGGGGTGATGGTGATGAGAGCGGGGTCAACGTAAGAGCGCCCAGTCCAGGGGACAACAAGCAGGTTGCCTCTGAAATGAAGGACAAAATCCTCAAATCCAGCCATCTGCCTCCCAAAGTAACCAAGACCCATAGGTATGGGGTCAAGGAAAATATTCTGAAGGAGAAAATGTTTAGATTGAGTTCTGCAACCACTGCCTAGATCGCTGGTTCTCCCCCCAGAGTGGGGCTGCCCCCAGGTAATGCCTGGAAACGTTACCTTACATCATGTACCCTAACTGGGAACATCATGCAGTGTTAGGGCAGCCCAGTACTTTCCGTGGGGACCGAGCTCTGAGCACGCTTCCATCTTCCCCTCTGCCACATGTGCCTCCTCTAGCTCTCCCCACCGCTTCCCAGTACTGCTCTGCTCTGCTGGTAATTCTCCTCTCCTCTCTCTTTTATCTGTGGAGGGGACAGCGAGGCTGACTGGCCATCACTGACTCACGGTCCCCTGGGAGGCGGTGGTGGTGCCCGAGACCCGGCTTCTGTCAGCGGGAGGCCTGCAGAGTCCCTGGTAGTGCCCAGGGAGCCCCCACCTCCCCTGCTGTCCTGTCCTGCTGGGGGATGGAGGGTTGAGGCAGCTCTCCCAGCCCCGGGTCGGTCTCCCCCTCCGATGACCCGCTGAGCACCTAACTCCTCGCGGGCACGTTCGGTCTGTTCAAAGAGCTCGAGGTCTTCTGGTTTCTGCAGTGGACCGTGCCTGACACAGCCCCCCCCCCCCTTTTGTAGGTCTACTTCTCAATTGCAAAATCAGCTGGTTTTTCACTAACATTTCCAATCATTTCCCTGAAGAACGTCTCTGGAATGGCCAGTGATTACGGTCACTCCAGTGGAACCTTAAACATCCCCTCTTCTTCTTCTTCTTCTTCTTCTTCTTCTTCTTCTTCTTCTTCTTCTTCTTTTAATATTACTTATTCATTCATGAAAGACACAGAGAGAGGGGCAGAGACACAGGCAGAGGGAGAAGTAGGCTCCCCGCAGGGAGTCTGATGTGGGACTCGATCCCAGGACCCCGGGATCACGACCTGAGCCGAAGGCAGACGCTCAACCATTGAGTCACCCAGACGTTCCAACATCCCCTCTTCTGAGAGGCATCGAGGGATCAATCATCCTCCTTAACATTTTCAGACACTCTGGCCACTTTTCAGGGTTTCCCCGAGAAGGCTTGGTGAGCACCCCTGGGGTGTGGAGCTTTGACAAGGTGCTGGAGAGAAACCTAAAGCAAGGAGCCTGTAAAGATCTCTACTTCTGAGAGGGGAGCATTCATTTTCTTTCTTTTTTTTTCTTTTTTAAAGATTTTATTTATTTGACACAGAGAGAGAGAGAGAAAGAGAGAGAGAGAGAAAGAGCAGAAGCACATGCATGGGGAGGGGCAGAGGGAGAGGGAAAAGCAGGCTCCCCACTGAGCAGAGAGCCAGATGCGGGACTCGAACCCAGGACCCCGAGATCATGAGCTGAGCAGACGGCAGCCCCTTAACCAACTGAGCCACTCCCATGCCCTGGCGAGTATTTATTTTCAAAGTTACAATTCAAACCTTCCATTTCAGAGTCTCCCTCACAGCCAAGGCACTTAGCTAACCCCATTCCCGTCACATTTTTAAACTCCACACACAAATTGAGATTGAAGAGGTGCTTTTTTATTTTTGGGGAGTGATTTGATTATTCCTTGTCCTTTGGAAGCAAAGGTTGATTCCTCAACCACATAAAGGGATTACTGACTTGGCTGATAGGGGGAAACCTGCTTTGTGCACTGGGAGGAATTCATTTCAAGGCCAAAGTTAGCTTAAAAACACGGCGTGGCCTTTTAGCAGGGATCGGTTTGGGACATCTTTCTAAAATTGCACCTTCATCTCAAAGGGGGTGCCACCTTCTGGAAAATTACTCGCCAGGTGAGCCTCAGGAACTGCCAGGAGTGTGTTGCCTCCCTTAGCTGTCAGACGGCCCAAGAGGTTAAGAACTGTTGCTGCAGGGGTGCCTGGGTGGCTCAGTTGGTAAGCGTCCACCTTCAGCTCATGATCCCAGGGTCCTGAGATCAAGTCCCACATCGGGCTCCCAGCTCCATGGGCGGAGCCTGCTTCTCCCTCTGTCTCTTCCTCCCTCTTTCTCTCTCACGAATAAATAAAAAACGAAAGAAGAAAGAAGAAAGAAGAAAGAAGAAGAAGAAGAAGAAGAAAGAAGGAAGAAGAAGGAGGAGGAGGAGGAGGAGAAGGAGGAGGAGAACTGTTCCTGCAAAACACAGTGATTCTCAAATCCCTTGGAGCCAAGAGTCTCTCTTGGGCAGGCCCCAACGCATCCTGCTCTATGGGAACATTTTCAAACAATTCCAGGCTGCCCTCAGTCCTGGAGCTAAGATTTGCCTGTGCTTTGTGTGTGTTGGTTTGCTTCTTTATTTACTCCTTTACTTCTACATACAGCCTTTCCTGTAGGGATTCTAACACGGTCAGCTTTGAAGAAATTGAATCAATCTCCCAGTGCTTCTGTTTCTACCAGGTCAAGGAGCAGATCCCCATGGTGTTCCCTAATCTGGCAGAAATGACGGGAAATCTGGGCCTGGCTTTCAGCTCCCCAGACCCAGTAGGAGGAATGATATGCTTCCAACCGAATGACCTGCTCACTGCTGGGCTGATGGGATTCTTTTGTCAGGAGGGCCCTGGCGTTTTTAGAAAATCAAGAGTTTGGAAAATGAATGCATTGCTTAAAGCTATGACTCTCTTCCTTTCCTCCTTTATCGGCGGGTCCATTTTTTTTGCTTGTGTGAGTTATCCATGCAAGAAGTCCTGTGAGACCTGACATCCAGCCTCTCTGTGAGAGCAGAAGTCTAGGATATATGATGATGTGATACAGTGTGATGAATTTATATGGAAGCCCTACTGCATGGTGGTTGAGAGGATAGGTTCTGGAGTTGGGTAGACAAACTGTATAACCCCTCTGTGCCTTGGTTTCCTCACCTGTACAAGGGGTGTGAGGAGGGTGTTTCCCTGACTGATTGACTATGAAAATTCAATTAGATAATTCACATAAAAAGACTGGAATAGAGGCTGGTCTATCATGCACAGTCAGTAAATGATAGCTATTTTTCATGTGATCACAAGAGGAGAAGCAGGAACACGACAGTCTAAACTCGTAAAACAGGTCCCTAGATGATCACTTTGGCTTAAAGATACTTATCTTTGCTTATGTTTCAGAGACCACATGCAATTCTCAGGACATGTATATTTAAGAAAAACCTATTAGAATGAAGTGGGCTTCCCTTGAAGCAATCTATAATTGGAACATTCATACATGTTTGTGAGGGGTGAGCAACCTCCTTTTAAAAATCATCCTTCTCCTTCTGTTGCCGTAAGTAACGTACTAACACGGCACTCTAAAAGTATTAAGTCAGTACTACAAGTCATGGCATAGCAGTTAAAAAAAACCTGCACGGATCCCCCTTTTCAAGACTAATAGGGAAACTGTCCTATTTCCTCAAACTGTAAAAAGGTCTGTGCCTAGAATCTCACAAGAGACCTATTAATTCCAATCTCGAAATACATTAAGAATCCTATCATATTGGGATCCCTGGGTGGCGCAGCGGTTTAGCACCTGCCTTTGGCCCAGGGCGCGATCCTGGAGACCCGGGATCGAATCCCACATCGGGCTCCCGGGCATGGAGCCTGCTTCTTCCTCTGCCTATGTCTCTGCCTCTCTCTATCACGAATAAATAAATAAAAAACCTTTAAAAAAAAAAAAAAAGAATCCTATCATATTGAAAAAAAAATCCTATCATAAACCTTGGGTATGTCTGAGCAAAATAAGTCCCCCAAACTATCGGCTTGAAGGAAAAATATTCACTGTTGGCAGGGATAGATTAACTGGAGAACTCAAATACCTGATTTTTAACCACAGGCTGATTATCAAATTGCTGACTGGGTTTAGTATAAAAAATATTTTTATGAGGAGAAATATTAATGTTGAGTAATTTCACCTGGAGGGGAAAAGAAATTTGCCCAAAGTATCTAGAATTTTATGAAACTATCAATTGGTTTTATATGAAAAAGGAAAACAGAAATAAAAGAGAAGGTTATCACCATCAACACAAACATCAAGTCTTAATCTCAGGTAAACTAGAAGTTCAAATTAGGTACAATATCTCTGTTTTTTAAGGTTCCATTAAAATCCCACTTTAAGCTTTTGTGGCAAACAATGACCAATCCTGGGGTGGGGGTGGGGGGACCTTGTCTTCAAATTAGCAGAATATATTTACGAAATCAAGAGTCATTTTCAAATGACAACCTCACAGATTACAACAACACTTTATCCAGACATTTTTGAATCATAACTTTTGATACAAAAAACTTTTATTCGTAATTAGAGAAATGTTTTGGGAGAATGGGAAAAAAACCTGTTTCATAAAACCTAAGAGTAGATTTAAGGGCATGTGAAGTTCTGGGGCAGGGTGATGCATTACTGAGCACCTCCTCAGAGCAGCGTTCATGTGAGCTCATGGGTGCAACTACATTAGCAGGATGTGAGCCATTGAATACAAGACACCCCACTATTGCTCCTCATCTGAGGAAATTCGATGTGATTAGAACAATTTTTGCGGTTTGGAGACATGACTGCATATAAACCTGGGCTTCATCATATGAAATCACCAAATCGCTCTGTTGGACATCTGATTGTTTCCATGGCATATTGAGGAGTTATGAAATCAGGAACAAATCCAACTCCTCAACACTGCTATGGATGAAAAGAAGCCTGTGTTCAAATGAATTCTTACCCACAGTCATGGTTCCTACTGAGTTTTAAGGACAGAGGGGAAAAAATTAAGGACATTTAGAATCCCTGTTGACTTAAGATCAATAATGTACTATTCATCAAATGGCTGGATTTAGAGATCAAAATCCTCTTAGCAATAATTTGCTACCCTGAGACATTCCAAGTAGTCTTCCTTTGCAAAACTGGTAACAAGGAATAATAAAATAGAAAACATTTGGGTGCACTTTTAAATTCCACAAATATACAGCAAAGCAAGACATTATGGGACGCTCTATCTCCTTGGTTTTCAGGGGAAAGCAAAGCAGAGACTTACGTCGTATCCGCTGTTACGGATTCCACGCCGGGGTCGCTCTCGGGTTACCAGAAGGTCCATCTCTGTTTCCCCTGGACTCGGGCTGTTGAGAGACTGCCGGCTTCGGTAGACAGAGTTCTTCATCTGTTGCCTGAAGAAAATTCAACAACTGTTATGATGCAGCAAATGCCCTGACAGATGGAATTCTCCACTGATCCAAACTACAGGCAACCAATGAAGGATTTGGATTTGCCTTGCAGATCTCAGGATTCATGCTATTTGTTCTCTGGCCATCAGAGGCCATAGGAATAATGGAATCAAAGTTTGTTTTTGTTTTTTGTTTTCCCAGATGCTGTAACCATTTGGCTTAATTGTAAATCCTCTTCTTATGGAAACCAGGTAAGGATAACCAATTGCAACGCTACAGCTTCATCTGAAATTCTGTTGCTGGCAAGGCCAGGGGCTCTCTCTCCCTTGACCTCAAGGACAGATAATGTTAGAAGAACAGACTTGCTCTGGTTGACCCTTGACTCAGGAGCCTGCTGCTCCTTTTAATCTTTCTGATTTCACACGCAGGGTTCTATGACTGAGTTAATAAACCCTGCGGCTAATGGGCCACTTAATACTTGACTATTGATAGATTTTCTTTTCTACCTTCCCCAGATTTCTTTCTGGGCTAAGGAGCCATAAACCAAGAGGCAGTTTGGAGCATATCCACCCATCCACCCATCCGTCCATCCATCCATCCATCCATCCATCCATCCATCCATCCAATATTTACTGAGTTTCTACCATGTGCCAGGCACTGTGGAAGATGATAAGGATCCACAATGAACAAGACAGACATGGTCCTGCTCCCCTGGAGCTTCCATTTTAATGAGGGAGATAGACAATTCACATGGTTATTTCAGAGGATGATGAGTGCTAGTAAGAAAAATAAGATGTGAGAAGATGGCTAAAAGAGGGGACAACTTTAGATAGGACAGTTAGGGAAGGCCTCTCTAGAGAGAGGATGGTTTACCTGAGACCCAAAGAGAGCCTGTCACATGCTAATCCTGCACAGAACATTCCAAGCCAGGGAGTCAGCATGTTGAGAGGCTCTACTCAGCTCCCTTAGGGAATACATACATTTGTCACCACTGTTTATACTTGCCTTTTGAGGACTCTTTATGAGGAAGAAGAAACAAACAGAAATATGGTGAGGATTGTAGCTGTGCTTTCTTTTTCCACACAAGGCAACTCTTACAAGTAGGAAGTAAGGCCCCCTTGGGGATAGGTGGTTTCACATGATACCCAGTACCATGTCCAGCTGTACATTTCTCTTCGTGAATACTGGCATTTCAGAGCATCTATCTTCAGAGAATTCCCCAGACACCAACTGTTTTATGGCTCCGTTCTAAGATTCCATCCATTCATGGGTTGAAGGTGAAAAGGTTGCATTATTTATTCCCAGGGACTACGTAGGAAGCCAGAATCCTGGCAGGTAGACATAGACACACCTTTTCAAGATCACACACCCAGTTAGTCTTAGCATGACCATCACACACTGTTAGTTTAGAACAGACATTAGAACTCCCAAGACAAAACACTACCCTTGCAATTAGCCTAGGGAGTAAAATAAACACTATTAGACTCACCCCTTCACCATGAGGAGCTCACACCTGTTTAGACCACCTCTGTGATCTCCACTTGCCTGAAACCCATGGTAACCTTCATTTGGGAGGAGCACTGTGATATTCTTGGGCGGCTACCCTTCCTGAAGGAGTTGGCTTGCAGAATCATGCATCAGAGCCCCATGGCCACAACGACTGGTCAGAGGACAGGCACATGAGTTGGTCCAATGAGACTGAGTCTCAGGGCTTTCGCTAGAGCAACCAGGAAAGAGGCATTCTCTTGACATTGAAGTTTCTGAGAAGATAGGATATAGGCCAGGAGTTGCTGGCAACCAATTTGCCACTATGAGGTCAGAGCTTGAACAGGAACCAGCAAAGAGTGATGAGAGGACAAGACATTGTATGAACCTTTGGATCTAGTCATATCTGAAGCCTTGACCTTTTGCATTCAATGACAAATTCTCTTTCTATTTAACCAGTTTGTTCTGGATTGCCACTTGCAACCCAAAGAATCCTAATATAGGAGCTTAAACCTAATATTATAAACTGTGCCCTATGGTTATTTGTAATTAGAAGCTTCCTTTAGGAATGGAGCACAACCTTATGAAATAGAGTGATTCACACTTTAAGGCAGACCCCAAAGAATTCTCCTCCTTGACCTAATTACAAATCACTTTTTGAAAAAGCTGACTTTACAACTGTCCTGAGACTGCCAATTAACTCATTTAGAAAAGATTTACTAATAAGGATGGTTGGGGGAATAAACACTAGGATTAGCAATTGACATTTAAGCAGGCTATTTTGGAAGTATTAGAAACACAATAGCAAGATTGTGTGAGCCCTTTCAAGAACCAAGAACGTGGGTGAGAACCTAGACATTGGGGTGCACTCCAGTCTCCTTTTACATCAAAGACAATGTTCCATTATGACGCCCAGTTTAAAGGCTGCTATTTAACGTGGATCTCAATTGACCAGACCACCCATGCATGGCCTGGTGGGTAAGCATCTACTTAGAAATAAATTAGGCTCTTGGGTAGAGGAATTACTTATTTTAATCAAATAGAGTTCCACTAGGTATATTTCTTTCTTGTGGGCATTTTGCTGTATTCTTTAAAAGTTAATATATTTTGAAACCTGCAAACTTTAAAAGCATCTTTACCTCTGAAACTATTCCTGGGTAGATAGCGATAAATTTTATTTGCACTTTTTAGGGTTTTTTTTAAATCTCACAATAATTTAAGAAAGTAGTTTCCAAACTGCATTCTAAGGAAACTCAGGGTTCCATAAAAATGGAATGTAGCCGCTAAGGAGGAGGAGCAGCTCTGCTTCTGTGAGAGCAATTCTGTCTTTATTATTGTCTTAGGTTGGGATCCCCAGGAAGCAGGCTCCATTATGATTTGACAAGTGGTTTACCTGGGAAAGGGTTCCAGGAAGCACAAAGTTTGGGAAGTGGAAAAATGAGACAGAAAGGTAAGGAGGCCAATAGAGGGTATGAAATAGAGCAGATTGGTATTTTCTCAAAGTTACTGGAGAAAGATGGGAAATAGTTGCGGTAAAATGTCGGTTTTACTTTATTTAGGTATGGCCTAGCCCAATGGATCAGGAGGCGGCTGCCATTGAAAAGACAGCTTGTTGCACTCACAATGCCAAGAGGAAGGGGCATGTCACCGGGCGCCACGTGGGGAAGCACCAGGGTCAGTCACTAGACAGTAGGAGTGAGGAGAAAATGTGGGCAAGGAAGGACCTTTCTTGTGGTTTCTTGGGGAAGGAACAGGCAAGGCAGGGTAAACAGGCTTTGGATTGGATTGCAGGAACCATTTCAGCAGCCTCTGGGGGCAGAGGGGCTGTTCCTAGTGGTGTGGGAGCCAGGCTTCAGGGGTTTGGGGGTTGGGGGGGTGGTTTGGGGGACTGGAGCCCAGAGTGGGAGAGCCCTATGTGAAGGAGGTGGTTGGGTGCCTCTCTTCGGCCCAGGGTGTCATCCTGGAGACCCAGGATCGAGTCCCACATCGGGCTCCCTGCATGGAGCCTGCTTCTCCCTCTGCCTGTGTCTCTGCCTCTCTCTGTCTGTCATGAATAAATAAATAAAATCTTTAAAAAAAAAGAAAAAGAGTTGGCCAGACCCCCAGATGTCAAAGCATCAAACACAGAAGCCAGCAAACGTGGTTATCACGAGTGTAGCTTGCACCTCAGAGCTCTCCTGCCAGGGTGTTTACCCATCAGCTCCCATCTGTCATTGACCGAAGCTGCTCCAGGCCCAGAAACGGTGCGGCGCTTCTGGTGGGGGCTGCAGAGACAAGGCCCCCGAATCGGAGTCACGGATGCTCCCGGGAAGTAGGATGCCGCTGCATGCGGGCTGCACGGGGGCAGGGGGAGCCAAGAGAATCTATGGGGGGACACTCTGCCAGCATCTTCCTCGGTTACATCACGTCTTCTGCGTGCCTCTGGGTAAGAGCAGATAACATGAAAATGGGGGTGTTCTTCTGACTTTAAAGAAAGAGCCGTGAAGACTCTTTTAAAAGATGCAGGGATGAGTCAACATTTGGACCTAAATGTTGTCTTTGATGCGATTGCATTTAGGTCTCAGGGTAAAGTCCTGATTACTGATGCCACCCCTGGACGGGAGGACGGGCCCCCCCACGCGTGCCTTGCCATGGCGAGGTCACTGAGAGCAGAAGCTCTGCAGAGCTGAGCTGTGAGTGGCAGTCAATAGGTAACCTCAATCCGTGACAACAGATACCCCACACCCGGCAGTAGCCCCTGGACTCAACAGCAGAGCGTGACAAGAATGACACCTCAGAGCTAGCTTACTGGGGCATCCTCTTTCTCTGTGAACCCTTCCCTTCCAATGCTCACACCTTGCTGATCTCATCTCCATTCCTACGCCCACCTCACCCAGCTTGTGGTCTTCTGTATTTTCCCCTTCATTGACTGAAAAAATTTTAACATTATGTTTAGAGTCATTCAATCATTTCTTCCACAGACATTTATGGAGAACACACTCAGAGCATGGGCAGGCTGGTGAAGGGCCATGAGGATCCTGCCTGAACTTTTGCTGGGCAGTGGGGATGCATCTCCATGGGAGGAAAAGTTGTGTCCATGCCCTTTATGAAAAGCTTCAACCAAAATTTTGTATGTATTTCCCAAGGAACTTTCCAAGCTAAGTTCCTCTCATTTGCGCATGATCTTTGATTCATTTTCCAAGTGGCAACAGGAAACTATTCCCTGCCCCAGTCTATAAGAGACCGCTAAACTATAACGTCCCCAAGTGTGGCGTGCAGCTAAAAGTGTAGCTTTTAAGCTAAAGAAGCCACCAGTCTTCCTATAAAATCCATACCTTTCTCTTTGTTCTACAGTTACCAACATGGTGACACATGTATTATGACCCCTATCAAAGTGTTGATTTTTGGACCACTAGCTTATACCCATCAAGTCTCTTTAGAAGCATAGTAAATGAAGCACTGGCTTAGAAGTCCCTCTTTATTAAAAATAAACTACGTTGGGGCACCTGGGTGGCTCAGTCAGATGTCAGTCTTCGGCTCAGGTCATAGTCCCAGGGTCCTGAGATTGTGCCCCTGCTGACCAGGGAGCCTCCTTCTCCCTCTCCCCCCTGGTCATGCTCTCTCTCTCTAATAAATGAGATCTTTTTTGAAAAAAAAAAAAAAACTATGTCAATTACGTTAATAAATTTAAGCCCCACCTCCCATTTTGATTTTGTGGCTTCCATCCAAGCCTGTCACATAATCATTTTGCTTTTAAAAAATACCTGCTCAGGCCAGAAGCTGTTCTATCTCACCTTGTTTGTGGAGGGTGCACCTGCCAGTAGGATGTATGGGGTATATTGGAGAGCCAGCAGGCCCAAAGCCAATGGGCATGTTGCCAAGGAGAATGTATACTTGAAAGGGATGATCTCAAAGCATGAAAATGTTTCCAAGGAGGTGCTTTAGAAGATGGGGTGGAAAAGCCGAAAGATGGCCATATTTAGTTTTGTTAGCCTCTTTCTCTTTACCCAGTGGATGAGGTCACTCTCTGCTTAGTTAGCAACAAAGCTTGGGATAATGACAGGGTGCCTGGGCCCCCAGTTGGTTAAGTGTCTCTGAATTTAGGCTCAGATCATGATCTCAGGATTGTGGATGGAGCCCTGTGTGGAGAAGCACATCAGGCTCTGTGCTCAGTGGGGAGACTGCTTGAGATTCTCTCTCTCACTGTGCCCCTCCCCCTCCTCACTCTCTTTCTCTCAAATAAATAAATATATCTTGAAAGAAAAGAAAAATGAAAAAGCTTGGGGATAATGCCAATTCCAACCCCTGGGCCTGTGACCCTCCCTCTGAAGCTAGGTCCTCCTTATAGACCATCACATTGCAAACACCCATAGCACTTGTGAGTAATGAACTTCGGGGTTATTATCTTTTTTCTCCCATCAGACCTTAAGTCCCATGAGAGCAGTGACTGGGCTGTCTTGCCTACCATAAAATTCTGAATGAGTGGAATGAATGAATGAATGAATGAATGAATAAGAAAAAGCAGAGACCATGAGAGACTCTCATGACCATGAGAGTATTCAACAACTTGCATGGTGCCTAATCCATAGCAGGTGATGATTAATGTCAAATAAATGAACAAATCTATAGATACAAGAGATGAGCCCAGCACAGAGCTCTAAGGAGTTGGGTGGTAAGTACTTATTGAAGCTGAATGAAAAGGTGAGGCATGAAATTTGCATTTCTTATTCAATTAATTGAAAAATCCAATGTCTCTTGATCTGGAAATTGCATTACCAGGTAGGTGATATTATTCTATCTTCACCCAGCTCTGACCCAGCTACTGGCTTGGAAATCTTATTGAGCTAAAGGACAATTATGGTTGTTTGCCCAAGTATTTTTTTTAAGTAGCTTCAATTTTATTCTTTTCTAAATTCATTATGGAGCACCAGCTTGCACAGACCAGCATGGTCCAGATCGGCACCCTCTGCTGATATGTTACCCAACACACCCTCTACCCTCATCCCACTGACATACAGGGACCATTAGACACTGCACCTGTTTTTAGACTCAGCGAAGGGGGCACACAGTTCTGGATCTGGATCCAAAACGTGCTCGATTTCCTTTTGGGTTTTCTCGTACATCTTTTTTCTTTCTGTCTGAGCCTTGCTTGTCTCCACCGGGGGGAAGTCGTAATATCCCTTCCTCTTTGCTTTGAGGCGCAGCTTGTTCCGGTAGTGCTCGATGTCTGACTTTTGCTTCAGGGCTTTGTTTACCTGGGGAGAGAGAGAGTCTCAGGCCCACATCCAACCAGGCACAGCCAACAGGTGGGAGGTTTTCATCAGGTCACAACTCTTGCAAAAGCTGTCCTAGGCTTCACCTCCGGTCCTTTGAGCCAGCTAGACCCACTTGTGTCCCATCCCACAACAGTGGGCCACAAATAATATGGAGCCTGCCATTCACCTAAGCCACTTGGACCTTCCATTAGGGCCTCTTTCTCCCTAGTCCACCCACTCCTGCTCAGGCCTTTGTGGCGTCGGCCTAATCCCACCTAAAACCTTTTGGTTCCCCAGTATGGGATCTTCTTATTTGGAAGCCCAGCTGGATCTTGGTGCCTCACTTTTGGCTCCAGCCCTGAGGAACCCAAAAGCTTCCCCTGGCCACTTAGCTAGCTGATGCCCAGCTGGATAAGACAGCCAGTTCCTGAAGAGGCTGAGTTGGGATGAATGGAAGGAGAAAGCAGAGCAGAGAACCTGTTTCTAAGGTCTCTCCACTCTACCAACCTGCACTTAAGAGCTTATTTTTGTCAATCTATATCTTTCTTGAGAGGTAGATAATTTTGAAGCCTGTATAGCCACCAATGCCAGTCAGTTCCTACCCTATAGGGCAAAGCCAGTCTGGTCACATAGAAAGGAACTTGGCCAACATACTTCCTGACCCGTCAAACATACAAGCAGATGGCTACGCTAAAGAAATAACAAACAATGAGTATGTTACACCCACGAACGGAGCTCAACAATGAAATCAGCCTGACACCTACTGGATAATATGGAAGACCATTAGTGCTGTTTGTAATTAGACTGGACTATATTAATATAGCCATGTATACTGTTGTTATTATATTTTCTTTAATCTTTAAAAGAGTTTTCTGTAATTCATAAACTGAAAATTCATCTAGCGATAAGATAGAGGTCAACCTACAGAATTAATCCAAAGTTCACTAACAAAGGCTCTACCTTAGATGTTTTATTTATACAGAATATTTTTTCTAGCTTTTGCAAAGACCTCCCTACCCTGGGCCCTAAAGATATTTTTAGGCTGGCAGTATTTCACAGGTCTTAATTGTTCCCTCATTCTGCTTGCCACCAAAACTAGCCAAGAGAGGAAGCTAGGATGACATCCTCTGAGTGAGGAATCCCATTTCTGGAATCTCTCCTTAAGCCACATTCTAAGAGAGCTTCAAAATCAGAGATGAAAGTTAACATCACCAGTGGTCAGAGATATCAAGTGCTTCTTGATATGATGCCCACAAAAGGGTCCATCATCCCCATGGTTATGCCAAAAATGCATAACTGTAATCCAATCACAAGAAAACATCAGACAAACGCAGACTGAGGGACACTGCCCATGATAACTGGCCATTACTCTTCAAAAGAGTAATGGTCATGAAAGATAAATAATAGATAAAGATAAAGAAAGATAAAGATAGATAAAGAAAAATAAAGATAAAGAAGATCTGCAGAATTGTCCCAGACTAGAGGAGACATGACTAAACACCATGTGGGATCCTGGACTGGATCCTGGAACAGGAAAGGGACATTAGTGGGAAAACCAATGAAATTCAAATGAGGGCTGTAGATTAGTCAATCAAACAGCACAAATGTTAATTTCCTGGGTTTGACTGATAATTATTCTATGTTTACATAAAATGTTCACACTTGGGGTAGCTAGGTAAAGAGCGGATGGGGCTCTCTGTACTGTTACTGCAACTCTTGAGTATACCTAAAATTATTTCAGAATAAAAGGTTTTAAAAGTAAAGCATGAAATTACTCAGATATAATAACCAGAACCAAAACTAAAACCAAAAATTATCTGGAAGATTTGAACAATAAACGATCAGTTTTCCAATCAATGGGATACCTACTAAACTAAGTCATTAACAGTGATCATCCCAAAGACAATAGCAACAACTGCAAATGTTTAAGACATAGGATACACAGTTGTCTGTATGAGATTCTAAAATATACACGAGTTTGACCAAAAGTTTGGGGAGGAGGCACAGAAAATGAAAACAAGATATGTTAGGGTAGTGAGATTATAGTGATTTTTCTTTTTTCTTCTGAACATTCTATGTAGTTATTATGCTTTCTTTAAAATAATCTTTAAAAGAATTACCTATAATTCATAAAAGGAAAATTTATGGCTTTGGGGTTGTGTTTTTTTTCATTGAAATAAGCCAACCATAAGAGAGGAAGGAAGAAAATTATAAGACAATCTGCCTTAAATGCTACAAGGCAGCAAATTACAGAGAACAGCTGAGGGCTCTTTTCCAGTCCAAATGCCAGCAAGATCCATTCCTTTAACTACCAAAATGTAACAAGTATCCATTTCTGGACAGGCAAAATGTTCATCCGTTTTCCTTCTGGGACAGGGTGATGGGCTTGGCAAGAGAAGGGAGTTGTATGTTGAATTCAGCTGAGATCTAGAATGTGTCCCCATGACATTCACATGGTGAGGCTGAGGTGAATAGATCCGGGTGTGGCGACCATTATCTGGGCCCATACTGGGCCGATGTCCTAATCAAGAGCAGTTACCATTTTATTAGTGACAACCTCAGAGGCCTCTCATCATTGGGCTTGTGTGTCAGAACCGTGCCTAAGGAAAGATTCAGGAGGCATGACTGGCTTTGAGAAGAACCTTTACAGGTTCCCAAATTTTAGAACCAAGGAACCTAAGATGATAAATGATCAATGAATCCTCATTCATTGGCTAATTAATAATAGTAATAATAATAATAATAATAATGTACTGATTATGTGCTAAGCAATGTTCTAAGTGTTTTACCTGTATTAACTCATTTGATCCTCCATGAACCCCATTTTACACATGGAAATACCGAGGCATTGAGAAATGAACTAACCTGCCTACCGTCACATAAATGGTAAATAGAAGAACTTGGCTTCAAATTCTTGCAGCATGGTTTGAGAGTCTGTACTCTTTTAGTCACAATGCTATTTCTCACTGACGGGCCACAGTCAGGCAAAGAGAAGGAAGGAGCACTGGATAGGGAGCCAGGGGGCCTGAACATCATATCATGACTATCACAATAACCGTGTGGTTCTGAGAAAGCCACTTGACCCTCTGGCCACAGTTTCTTTATCTAAAATATAAGGAAGTTGAAAAAAACAACAACAACAACAATGAGAAGTCGGCACAGAAGTGCTCTGTAAGTTTATAACCAGCAAAGTTCTTTTTAAAAATCAATGAACCTTCGATGTCAGGCCCCCAGCCGTGCCTCACCACACTGTCATGCTGCCTTGTGCCCACCGTTGGGCCAGGCCCCCACCCACGCGGCTTGCCTCCCTTGCATGGGGACCTGCAGCAGCCCGTGCCCGAGGCTTCCCAGGTCAGAGTTGTCCTCCCAGCCCCCCAAGAGGAGGAAGAAGAGATATCTGTGGCACAACAAGCCCCCCTATGCCTACTTGGCCAGGATGGCCCTGGTAACCTAGGCCACATCCTCCTGCAGGCTGAAGCTGGCCCATCAGCTTCATCATGCCCTGTCATCCATCAGGTCCAGGCCACATCCTCTTCTGCAGGGATGACCAGAAGGACTAGAAGGATTCCACCTGCTATAACCTCTCCTCCAATGGATGCTTCTGCGAGGTGCCTAAAATCCTGGGAAGCCCCAGGCCAAGGCAACCTCCGGGTGGTCATCGTGAGCCTGATGAACCAGCAGAGGTGCTGTGGCTGCAGAACATGGCCCTCTGCTTGTGCTGGCAGAGCAGGGACGTGCAGGGTGACTCTGCCAAGGACCTGGGCCCCCACCTGCTGCACAGTTGGTCCTAACGGCCGCCTAATTCCCAACCACCACTCAGTGAGGGCTTTGGCATAAAGCCTCTGCTATGAGATCCTAGGGAAAGGGCACACGGAGCAGCCCAGCTCCAGCTGGTTCTGGGCACAGTGGGGAGGAGGTGGTGCCCACTGCACCCCTGCCCTCTGAGAGGCCTCTGTGGCTCCCCTGTCCCCTCCCCAGGCCTAGAAGAGTGGAGGGAGAGACTTCCTGGTTGGGGGGGGGGTGGCCAACAGGCCCTCATCCCTCTCCCCTGAGCACAGAGTCTGGCCCCTCCACTTCCTGGGGACCCCAGACCTTAAGGGACTGTCCAGTGGGAATCACAGGGCCTCCCTTTGGGCAGCTGCTCACTTCCTACTTGCTCATCTACATTCCCAATGTGGTAATGCCCTTGGTTCCACTACTACCCACACTCTACCCTCCTGTGCCTACCCCTTCAACTAGCTCAGCCTACCGGGGAGTGACCCTTGAAACCCATGCCTCTCAGCATGGCTCTGGAATCTAGATGCTCTCTTCCAGGGGGTGTCACTCAACAAGAGCATCTATGATGTGTGGGTTAGCCACTCCTGGGATCCAGCTGCCTCTACCCCAGGCTGATGACTCTCCTGATACAGCCTGTGAGGCTCCCAGGGCAGGGGTGTTTTCCTCCAATAAACCAAAAACTGGCTTGCTGGGAAACCAAAGCCAAGAGGACCAAGACGTGTCTGTGGTCACAGTTGCCTCGGAACACTAGGCATCGACAGTGCTGAGAATCCATGATGCTTATTGGACTATGACACAAAGGATGTAGCCCAGCCACCTTGGGAGGGTGACCGCACTGCCCTGGCCCTGATGGTCAGTCATGCCTCTCCTAGCACCAGAGGCAAGACTGGAAAGAATGGGGCTCTGCTTGGAGTAGCTAGCCCCTTCCTGATTCTACTTTCCTTGGTCTTCTCTGTCCATCTATCCTTCCTTCCATCTATCCATCCATCACCATATGTCATTCCTCCCTCCTGACTCTGGGCAGAGGGGTAGAGATCCTAATGATGGCTCCAGCCTGAAGTCCTGTCCTCTTACATCTGCCTGGGAATGAGGTAGTGCCTTCTTAGGGAAAGGAAATCAAGACTCTATTTGATTTTGGTCATGGTACTAGGGAAGATATAGGAGTAGACCAAAAAACAAAACAAAACAAAAGACAAACATGAATCTCAACCCATCACACCTTTCAGCCAGCTCTGTCTTCCTATCCAGAAAGCAAGAGAAGCTTTCTGAATCAGATTTTATATGTGGTCTGGATGGAGGAATGAGGATGAGCCCCTGATGTGGTTTACAATGCCCAGGGTATAGGGGACTGGCATGTTCCTTGACGAGTGATGGGAAAAACACTTAAAACCTTGGAAATCTAGGGATGCCTGGGTGGTTCAGTGGTTAAGCATCTGCCTTCGGCTCAGCGTGTGATCCTGGAGTCCTGGGATCAAGTCCCACATCGGGCTCTCCAAATGGAGCCTGCTTCTCCCTCTGGCTATGTCTCTGCGCGCCCCCCCCCCCCCGTCTTTCTCTCTGTGTCTCTCATGAATAAATAAAGTTAAAAAAAAAAGAATTGGGACCTAAAACCTTGGAAATCTCCACCTCTAGGTAGGTAACAAGAGCAGCATATATAAACAAATGGAATGAACAATCACCACAGTAGTTGGATGAGAGAGAAAAACCGAAGCATGTGGTAGCACGTGGAAGGTAAATGTTCATATGCAGGTTCCACACGCATGAACTTAAAAGCTCATCAACACTGTCAGCCCACTGACCATTCAGATATTCGTTACCTGACTTGCTTTCTTGCTCTTTTCTGAACCGCCCACACCTCCTATTCATCCATCCATCTGTTCTCTTTGGTCAAATCATCATTCTCTGGAGTATGTTACCAACTTTTTTCAGATTCTCAGGAAAACCAATTAACATCATGATACGTGCTGATATCCTTTTGGAAGCACGCAAAGGGTTGTTTCAAGCTTGCTAAATAGGAGTAAAAGTCATTCCAAAGCCTACAGAGTAGGCCACATTCCTCTCTGTCTGACATTATCTTCTCTGGCTCTTTATCAGTTCATCCTACTACAGCTGGCCTCCCATAATGAACAGGTTTAAGAGTATTACCAAAGAAGACAGAAGGTGGTGTGTGAGTAAGGGGGTGGGGGAGAATTTCTGATGCTTCTCTTCAAAACTAGTTTAAAAAAAAATTTTTTTTTAAAGTAGACTCTACCCTCAAAGTGGGACTTAAATTTACCACCCTAAGATCAAGCCTCATAGGCTCTACCAGCTGAGTCCCCCATGTGCCACTGTAACTACAGTTTTTAAAGAGTCCCTTGGGACTTTCTGAGAAAGGCAACAATGCTTCAAAAACATCACCCAACAAATTCATTTTGGGTGACTTGTGTCCTGATTTATCCCACTGAGGCCTGCACACACAGGTTGGAAACCACCAACAGAGCCACATACACCTGGACACAACCTGCACCTAGTACTCCCAGGTGGTTGTTCCTTAGTCTGAATTCCCAGAGGACTGGCTGCACTGGTCACCAGATGCTCACCTCGCCATTGAGGGCTGCTGACTCCTGGCTCCTGTCCGACGTGGGATGCACCACGGGGAGGGCTGTGGGTTTTATTGCAATGAGCTGCACAGAGCCGGAAGATGTGTCAAAGGGGTCGGCAGCCGCCTTGCCAGAGTTGTCAAAAAGCACCGCTCCTTCCTCTTCATCACTCGCTGGCACTGAAGCACAACATCAACACATTGATTTTTATTGTGTAGGGCAGTTGCATGATCATGCGGGAATTTGTGTAAGGCTCACAGCCTGAGGACATTCTTTTCCTCAAAAGGACCTCAGGAGCAATAGCATCCGGTTCTGTACCAAGGGCTCACTATTGTTCAAGGATTTCTCTGAAATGTAAGATCTATACTATTCATTCCTCCACTGTATTATCAAGGGCTAGGAAAGAATCGTGGAGGTTTGAATTTAAACAGTAAAAGCCATTCTTTCAAAACTATGACAAAATGTTTTCGGTGAAAAAAAAAAAAGTAAATTTTTTATGTATGTTAAGCCAGAGACAAGAAAAATACAATTTGGCCAAAGCTGGCAACTATTCTTAAAATACAACAGTCAATGGAATAACAGCATTCAGCTCACTCTCTGGCACCAAAGCCACCCATTTTTGCACGATGTCAAGGAAATAAGTCTTCCCTGGTCAACTGGCCGCAGTAATTGCTGCAGACACTCTGGTTTTTTTTCTTTCTCAAGGCTGCTTCTCCAACGATTTTGTTTGTTTTTTTTTTTTTTTTTCATTTGTCGAAACAAAAGAAAGCTAAGAAATAACTGCCAGAGAAACTAATTTAACACTATAGACAACTTTCCTAATTAAATAGAGTGAATTCCGCCTACATTTTGTTAAGTTAATTATTCCCTCTGACAGATAATTCTGCTCTGATTGCTGAAAGACACCAGTCTGCCTGGTGCTTCCATCACTAAGCTGGCAGAGAAGCTCCTGAATCAGTGGTATCTTGCCGATTGACTTGTGCTTAAAGCACATTCCCATTAGGCAGCTCTAGGAATGACAGTTTATTGAGCACGGCTGGGCGAGAGATAAATTAAGCCTGTTCAGACAACCAGACCAGTAGGCAATTTAGGAGCAATAGAGGTGTTCTGTAAAATATGAATGTAATAGAAGTATATTCATCTTTCCTACGGCTTACTCAAGAGATTGGGATGCTATTTAAATTATTGAGAAACACACGGTTTATATCGTATTGTCACTTACCATAATCACAGATTTGCCAAAGTAAGCTGAGTAAATCGTTATCGTACAATGTGGCTAAAACACTTCAGAGTCTAACATCAGGCTATATCATTGGAGTATTTTTTGGTTCTGTGAACTCATTTGCAAAATAGCAGCAGGACACCAAACAGCCAATGACAGAAGAAAATCTCTGCTCAGACATCTCTTTAGAGTAGAGCTTTGCTGGACAACTCTTGCCTGGCCACCATTATCTCCCACCTGGGCAACTGCTGTGAAAACCATCTATGGCAGCCAGCCTCCAAGATGGCACCCAGTGATTCTCGCCTCCTGATATTCATAGCCACGATGAATAGGACTGAGCTGTGTAACCAATAGGAAATCGCAGACATGACAATGTGTTACTTCCAAGGCTAGGTCATAAAAAAGCCTGTGGCTTCCACCTTGCTCTCTCCTGGATCACTGACTCTGGGGAAAGTCAGCTGCCATGTTATGAGGGCACTCAAGCAGCCCCATGGAGAGGCCCATGTGGCAAGGAACTGAGACTCCTGCCAACAACTATGTGAGGGAGCCTTCATATAAGTGGATTCTGCAGGCCCCGTCATGTCTTTAGATGACTACAGCCCAAGTCAACATCCTGACTGGGACCTCCGGGGGTACTCTGAGCCTGAACCACCCAACTAAGCCACCTCTGAATTCCTGATCCACAGATACCACATGAGGATAATAAACACTGATTGCCATTTTTGGTTGCCAAGTGTTGGGGGCAATTTGTTACACAGCAGTACGTACCTAATCCACCTAAACAATCTCCCTCATGGGAGCTTCCACTCTTGTCTTTCTACCTAAGATACATACTCACAGCAGCCAGGATGGATAACCAGATCACAGTACTACTCGATCAGAACCCTCTGAAGCCTTCACCACTTTCAGAATAAAACCGAGTCTTTATGATCTGGCCCCGACAATCGGCTGAGCACATTTCCCTCATCTGCTTTGCTCCAGGTACAAGGGCCTTCTGAACACATCAGGCTTGTTCTCACCTCTGGGCTTCTGCATTAGGTGTTCCCTCTGCTCAGAATGCTCTTTCCTTAGATCTTGGCATGCCCCATTCCTTCTTATTTTTCAACTGCAGCTTGAAAAAGCCCTTCCTTATCCCTGTCCATCACCCTGCTATGTTTTCTTCACAGCACTTATCACTGCTGATGTGTATTGATTGAACCTGCCCCCACCCCGTCCCTGGAATCTAGCTCTGTTCTGGCCCACCTTTGAAAAGGTTGATGCCTATTGCCTTAACAATGTCTAACATGTGGTGGGCTTTTACTAAGGATTTGTCAAATAAATGAAGGCAGGAAGGAAGGAATGACAAAAAATTGTGGTGACTTAGAAAAGGAGACTGTTGTTAGTTCTTAGTCCGTGCAAAACACATGGAGCTCGTAGAAGTCAAAGTTATGCTATTACTACACTGCTCAGAAGGTGAAGAGATGGTTGGTACTCAGTCTTTTTATTGATTCTGGGTGGTGACTCCCTCACTTCGCACCCTGTGGACAGGGTAAGGAGAGAACATAACTAGAATGGGATGGAAAAAGGATACCCTGGAAATTGCATGAACTACAGTTCTGTCCCAACCTTATTCTCAAAAAAAATCCAGATTTGGCACAATAATCCCTTCAGGTTTAAGAGAAAAATAGTTATCCTGCCCCCCTCCCCAAAGACCTACAGAAAAAGATATTACATTAAATCTCGATATATGAAAGTGAGGGAGTCCAGCAGATTCATGGGAATATTTGATGCATAATTAGTCCCTAAAGGGAAAAGTATGAGAGAATGATAAAGGAAAGCACCACAGTTAAACTGTGGAAGGGTCCCCCACCAAACGTCACCGTCATCATCATCATCATAAATGCAACCGTTCCCCGATCTCATTGTGTCTTACTTGTGCTGTTGGTTTTAACTTACATAAATCAGTAATCTACCTCCTTTCCTGTCTTCCTTCCCTCCTTCCCTCCTTCTTTCCCTCCTCCTCCTTCCTTCCTTCTTTCCCTTCTTCCCTCCTTTGATTCCTCTTCCAATCCAATAAAATACACTACTGATATTTTGATGAAGATCATGGCTATGATATGGTATAAAGTGGAGCTCTGTGATAAAAAAGGACAAGTATAGGTTCCACAGAAGGTCCAGCCTAGAATTCTGATGTACTTCGGCATCTGCTGAATTTTCAGCAAACCAATTGGCCCCATCATTTCTGTTTGAAAATTTCAAACTGCACCTCACTGAATGGGGACCTGTGGTGAAAGGGAAGCCATCACCCCTGGAAGCTCACTGGGTTTACCTCTGGCAGAAATAAAATGCAATGGAGCACGATAAATGTGGAGAAAGGATGGCTTTTTAATAGAACAAACACATTAAAACCTCAACCTAGCACAGTAATTGGATTTTATTCATGCACCTGGCTCGTGTTATTTCTGTGCCTGATATTTAAATAATCAAAGTGACCTAAACAATAAGGAGGCAGGCAGAGCTGTGGAAAACAAGAACGGAAGGTCAGCAGGAACGTTTTGGGCAGGTCAGTGTCTCACCAGCCAGGGCAGGGAGTGATGGGGTCGGAAACATGCCCTGCTCCCTCCTCTTCTATGGATTAAATGCAAGGGAGAGGGAAAGGCATCATCTTGTAAATATAATTTACTGACTTACTGCAAAGAAGTCTGTGCATTGTACGTTCCTAAGCAAGAGAAAGGGCATAGAACACTATGTACACTGATGCATTTTATAAAAAAACAAAGCAATCCAACAAAACAGATATGTGTGTGTTATCATATGCATAGTAAGAAGGTCTGAGAAAGACACAGGCTGAGTTTTATTCAAGGTCATTTGAGCACTGGGGTGGGTGATGGAGCATGTGTGGGAGGACAGACTTTGACTAGACTTTACATATTTCTGGGAAGCCTTCTGTGAGCTGGTTTGGCAGAGAGCTGATAGGTAGGATTTCTGGTGGTCCCAGGTAGGATCGCTATTCCAAGAAAACCCCACATGCCAGACCTGGATTCTGGTGTAGAAAGCAGTCTCTGTTATAGGGCATGGGGAAGTCAGGAGAAGAAGTTCCAGAATGAAATCACTATGACAATTTAAGCCAGTGCTTTACATAATGGCTGGAAATGGGAATGAGGGCCACATTTGCCCAGCAGAAGAAAAATCCATTGTGTCATTATTCCTTTTCTTCTTTTTCTTTTTCTTTATTTCTTTCTCTCTCTTTTTCTTTCTTTCTTTCTTTCTTTCTTTCTTTCTTTCTTTCTTTCTTTCTTTTTTTGGGTCAGAAAAAAAGAAATCAGTGACATTTGAAAACAAAAGAATCTTCTGGCACTAGCTCCAAGAGAGAGGCCCTGATTCATATTCCATCACATCCCTTTAAAAGGGAAGCACAGCTAACCTGAGTGCTAGATTATCCAGCTTTTCACTTGGCATTTCTGTAGGACTCCACCTAACAACCCACTGAAAGCTGAAAAGAATTTCTTCTGAACTGAGTGGCAGCACCGGGTACTTGAACCTGGGCTCCAGTCAGTCAGCATCACGCACAGAAGGGACGCACAAAGGTGGGACCGGGAGGAGGTGACACACAGTCATGGCCAACGGATGCCAGGCATGGATGGTACCACCACACAATAAGGCAGCTCCAGTGACTTATAAATAAACCCCAACACCCATCCTTTATAGGGAAGGAAAAGATCTGTGTGAGGGAGAGATCAAATGGTTACGCTTCCCTAGAGAATCAAGGCAGAAGCACAGGCTGATTTTTATAACGACAGATTTATTACTGTGTTGTTTTTCCTGGGAGAGGTCGATTAGCAATATCTGGATTTACTGGCAGAGACTGAACCCCTGAAACTTATCAAGGGAGTCAGGGCAAGAAAATGAGGGGGAAAATCTCCAAGACAAGCAGCGTTTCAGAGACCTGGCCCCCTTAGTGGATCCGGTGCTGGGAATCCTGTCCATTCAGCCAAGAATTAGAAAAATCGCAAGGCACACATCGGCTCATTCTGCACAGGGCTTTTCTAAAGCACTAGGCAATTCCAGAAGCACAGGCGGCAGGGAGGGTGAGTCAGAATAATTCAGAGAAGGGGGACGGGCAGTATCCCAGGAGGCAGGTAGCACACTCCTGACCTTTCTGGGGGGCACATCAGAGAGAAGACCCTAGAGTGAAAGCACACAGGTGCATGTGAGTGTGGGCACACGTATGTGCGCAAGCGTGTGTGGGATGGGCTCAGGGCTGGTGTTGGCAAGGAAGGCTTCTCACCATTTCTCTTCCGTGCCTCCTCCTTTGTCACTTTCTGCTGTGCCATGACATTCTGGGGCGAGCGCCTCCCCGAGCTGGGCTTCCCTGATTCGTTGCTGATGACAGAGCCATTCTCACTGGGCGACCTGCTGGAAGTAACCATAGCAACAGGAAGACGGTAAGTTGCGACTCCAGCAGCCTCCTCTCAAGGTTATTTTATTTGCACAGTTTATGTCTGTCGCCTTTCATTCTGGTTTCACCCACAAAGAATGAATGATACAGGAAAAGAAACAAAACAAAAGCAGCCCCACACTTCGGCCTGGGTGAAGCAGCTGGTCTTCGTGAAGTATGTCATTTAGGTGGAGTGCTTAGCTCTGGAGACAAGTTCAGCGAGTGTGGCCCTCAGGTCCCATCTCTGTTCCATTAACCCCCAGTGACTATGGAAACGGTGGTGATGGGGTTTGTAAGCGTGCCCTCCTTTTAAAACACAGCACTTTGAATAGCGCTGCAGAGCATTTGATTCACGTGGCATCTGCAGGGACACGCATAAGACATGGTTCTCTGTACAGAATGTACCTTGACCACTAAAGTCACCCCACCCCTGAGTTCTCTGCTCTGTCTCACACACAAGCGCATGCATGCACACGTTCTTTGACTGTGTCAACTGGCGACCCCTTACATCTGAAACTACCAATGTGAGCTATTCATTTCTTCAGGAAATACTTTACGCACATCGGCTCTGCGCCTGGCACTGTGCCAGGTACACTGGCATACAGAGATACTAAGACGCCACCCATGTTCTCCAAGAGCTCCCCATTGGAAGCGCCATCTAGGTGCCAAGGACTACGCGAATGCTTTCAAAACTCTCAGTGAATCATTAGGACCATCTACTGATTTGGTGATCATCACCCTTGTTCAGCAAGTGAGGAATGTGATGCTCAAGGGGGTGGAGTGTTTTGTTCTGGGCTGGGTTAGGAAGCGGCGGATCAGTCCTGGAAACCAGGACTTCCCCTGCAGGTAGGGGCTCTGCCCACGTGACAGGGCACCTCTCCTTTACTGTCTCCCACAACATCCCAGATGAGGCAGGCCTTTACGCACAGCAAGCCACAGGGCCCTCTCCCCTTCCCTGGGGGCCGATTCTGGTCTTCTGGAAGTCCGTGAGAAATGGGCTTTTGGGGACCCTGCTGAGGTTCATGCTTCCTCAGGCCTCAGATCATCATAAAGACCAACTGCCTTCCCCTCTGTGGAGACAGTCAGGAGGCAAATGTCCAGACACCTCATCAAACCTCTAATTCTTTTACGGTCAACTGTCCAAATTCAGAACCTAAAGACATCCAGCCTCTACAATGGAAAATTGGCTGGAATAAAATGTAGCGCTTGCTCAGTAAGTAGGCAGCTCCTTAAGTGGAAGCTGTGTATCCTTGTGAATACCTCCTCTTTTTTCCCCTTCCTTTTCCCTCCCCATCCTCTGGGAATTAAAAATCCTTGGTTCTATACTCTTCAGCACCCTAAAATCACCACCAGTGAGAGCGTCCACTCACATCCATGGGAGAAAGCAACATCTGCCCAGAGGGTTCCACAGAACAACAGAGCCAAATGAGATGTTCCTGGCCAAACTGCCTCAGACAACTGCAAGTTTGGGAAATGTTGTCTATTGTATTCCTTCTTTGGATATTCCTGATGCACATTAACATATCAAAGGCCCTGCTCAGTCCTATCATAAAGAGACTCCTCTCCTTTTGTTTAATCCAGCATTTCCCAGTTTATTTGGCCCCAGATCTCTTTCACCATAAGACAGTAATACAAAGAATGCAGCCTGGGAAAATATGGATAAAGTATTTATTTATTAAATGTATATTATTTATCCAACGCTATTGGATCACTGAGTGCCAGCCATACAAATATACATCCACAGAGAAGACATAAGCCCTGGGATTGTTTTCAGAACCCCACAGTTAATGGCACCCACTCTTCCAACTGGCTTTATTGGGACAACAAGACTTTCGCTGAGGTCCACAGAGGAAAGAAGGAGAAGGGCTTCTTGTAACCTATTTTACGATCATAAAATACTTAATGGCATTAGCATATTCTTTCCTTCATTTGATCCTGAAACAGTTTTCTGGCTTTTTTCTCTCACTCCTGGGAAAGGTATGAATGAATATATTTCTTTCTTTCCTTTTTTTTTTTTTTTTTTTGAATGAATACATTTCTGGAGAGAAACTCCACCTCTGTTTTACTCTTTCATCAGTTTATAGATTATGTTTACACGGAGCCATCAACTCAAACTTCTGGTCAAAAACAGAGAGTGAGATTTGCACGTGTGTATGTCCACTCACACGACAGTAACAAAGCAAGAAAGGGCCAACTGTAAGGCTATGGTCCTGGGGTACTGAACTCAATAGGCCCTCTTCTGGGGATATGGGTGTACGTGGAGCCTGGATGAAGAGTCATGAATCCGGGGTAGGTGGGGGAGAGATTAATCAGTTGCTGAACAGTTAGGGCCAATCACTGAATTGAATGACTGTCCCTATGAGGTTGATTCTCTAACCTCACCCATGAATTGCAGTCACAGATCAACAAAATTGCATCACCAAGAGCCTTGGCTAGAGGAACAGGACCTGCAACAACAACTGTCTGGTTGTCTGGCAAGTGGCTGAACCCTCAGATTTCAGTATTAAAATAGTTTTAAAAACAGGCTTAAAAATCGAGATATTCATAAAAAAAAAAAATCGAGATATTTTCATGACCACCCACTCCTGGTTTCTCCTGTGTTTCACTTGTAAAACTTTTTGGATCACCTAACAGACCCGTCCTGATAGGTCATGGAGTCCTCAACCAGCAGGAATGAGGGAACTGATGCGGCAAGATGGAAAGGCCAGAAAAATAAATGCCTGATGGGTCTGCTGTTGGTTTTGGCATCTTAATATTTTTCCAAATGATTAGAGACTCCCGTGGTCAGCTGAACTTGAACAGAAGTGGGGTTTCTCGCATAGCTTTGGCCATGATATAGCCAGCCCTTAGTAAAATTCTATTTTTACAGATACATTATGAAGCAAATATAGAAATCACTCAGCTGTGTCGGCATTGTTTTCTTTATATTTATTTCATAAGCTAATATTTCTTAATAAAATTCTAGGGATAAGTAATCGAATTTGATTACCAAGGGTAGATGCCTTTCTCATTCAAGAAGAAATGCTTGTTCTAAAAAAAGAATTTTTTAAAAATAAATCTTTATATGATTTTAAATCACTCAAGTAGAATGGGTGGAAAAGAATTTTTATTCTTCCCAGTAGTGCTGTGTTAATATCCTAATTTTAGTAATTCTATTTATTTCCTTTTAGCGTCCTCTAATAGGTGATAAATAGGTTGTTAACATGCCTTTATTGTATTTGGCAAAGATCATAATGGGAATAATACTGTAAGTAATTCTATTTGCCAGTCAATTCAGATAATTCATCTATTACTTCTCTATATGTTTCAACTCCCCATGCTGGGGCAGACTGCTGCAGTCCACCTCCCCGTAACCAAGCTTGGGTAGCCACCTCCCACACTGACTCTGGACTAGACCATGTGTCTTGCTTTGGCCAACAGGACAGTAGCAAACATAAAAGAAGCAAAGAATGAAGAAGTGCTTAAACTTGGGGGCTTATTTTCTTGCTGTAACCACCCTGTGAGAAAGCCAGAGCTAGCCTGCCAGAGGATGAGAGACCATGTGGAAGGAGGCCCCAGAGACCGGGCCGCCCCAGACAAGGCTATCAGCAGCAAGCCAGACCAGACAGCCCACTGCCTTACTATAGATGCATGAGTGAGCCCAGCTGAGATCAGTTGAGTCTAGCTCAGCCCAGAACCACCACCTACCTGAGCTCAGCTCAAACTTCCAATCCACCAAAAATCATGAGCTAAAGAAATGGCTGTTGTTTTAAGCTGCTAAGCTTTGGAGGAGTGTGTGGTGGAGGAATAGATAACTAATCCATATCTCCTCAACCTTCTTTCCTACTCAAGCTGAAATTCAACCTTTTTCCTCTATACCTTTCTCTGTACCCCTTTCTGAGATACCAAGAACTCCTGGAGGGAAAAACACAGAGCCTTGGCTGCATGACTCCAGTGCAAAATTTATGTACCTGACACAGACAATCCTTTCTTCCCCCTCAAATTACTCTCTTCTCTTGGCTTCTTGGATTCCTTTCTTGCTTTGTCCTCCTCATGCCTTTTCCCCCTGATGCTTTTCGGTCTCCTATGCTGACTCTTCCTCATTTGGACCTCTAATCATTGCAATGTTCCAGAGGTCAGGTCTTGGATCTCTTCTCTACCTATACTCTCCTAGGTGACCTCATCCAGTGCCATAGCTTTAAATAACTAAATGCTGACAACTCCTCCACTTATATTTCTACTCTGGACCCCTCCTCTGAACCCAAGAGTTGAGTTGTGAACACTTCCACTTGCATGCCCAACAGGCATCTCAAACTTAACATGCCCACATCCAAACTCATGATTATCCCCTACAGATTTCTTCTCTTCTGGTCCTCTCCAACAAAACCAATGGCAAATTCATCCCTCTATATTTCATTCCAAGCAAGCCTTGTTAGCTCTTCCTTCAAAACATGTTTAGCATCCCATCAGTTCTCACACTTCCATGCCTTGGCCCACACCACCATCTCTCGCCTTGCAGTTTTACTGCAAGTCACATCATGTCACTGTTCTCAAAACCTTCCAATGACTTCTGATCTAAGTTCACAATAAAATTCCAAGTCCTGACTTTGGTCTGTAAAGCCTGACATGATCAACTTCAGGCAACTTCTCTGACCCATCTGCCACCACTTCCTCCCTAGTTCACACTGGCCTTGTTGCTCTTCTTCAGTATGTTAAGAGATTTCCTCCTCTGGGCTTTGCACATACTGTTCCATCTGCTTGGAATGTTCTTGTCCAAGATAGCCTTGAGGCATACACATCATTTCATTCAGGTCTTTCTCAAGTGTCACTCTATCAGAAAGGCCTTCCCTGACCTCCTAGCTAAAACAGCATCACACCCCTACCCCCTTCCATTGCTCTATCCTCTTACGTTGCTGTGGTTTTCTTCTTCACACACATCACCACCCGACTTACTATGTATCTACTTCTCTATTTGTTCGTTGTCTATCTTTCTCCTCCAGATTGTAAGCACCATGACAGTAGGAGCTTTGTCTTGTTCACTGCCACATCCTCGGTGCCTGGTGAACAACACTTAACCAAAATGTTAGGTGAAGGGAAGGAGAAAAGGAAGGAGGCAGGGATGATGTAGCTTTTCCAGCCTCCACTGTGGTGGAGAAGGGAGAAGGGACTTGGCAATGGGAGTTGGTTTGGCCAGCCAACAGGGCTTGTCATAGAGTTCATTACCTCTTTATAAGACTATTGTAAAGTCCTTACAGTGAGTCTCCTGGCCTCTAGCCTAACCTCTCCCATCTATCATCCACATTGCCATTGGAGCAGTCTTTCTAAAATACAGGCTGGATGTCACTGTCTTGCTGAAGAACTTTTAGTGGCTTGCCATTGCCTGGAGAATACAGGTCAAAGTCCCTTACCTGGCAGTTAAGCCCCCCTACTTCTGGTTTCATCCTTCCCTGCATCTTCTGGTTTCATCCTTCCCTGCATCTTCTGGTTTCATCCTTCACTGCATCCCAACCACTGTGAACTCTAAACCCTAGGGACACTCACCATTAAGTGAATGTGTGCTGATCCCTCTTTTCCCCCAGCTCCTTTGGACTGGACACCTTTATCTCTCCCCAGCTATTGGTGCTCCACTCACCCTCTGAGGTCTAGCTAAAACAAGCTCCTCCACCATCCTTTCCCTCATCGGAATTAAGCTCTTCCCCCTCTCTTTTCCACAGCACTTTGTTCAGACTCCCCTATGAGCACTGCACATCATGCTTGGTTTTCAGGTATTTTTCTCTCTGTCTCTCTATCATGAGATCCTTGGGGTCACGACTCAATCATAAACCTTTCTGTAGCCCTTCCCATGCCTGTCAAAGTGCTCTATTTATGGTAAACACTCCTAAAAAAATTTGTTTAAGATTTATTTATTTATTTGAGGGAGAGAGAGAGAGGCAGGTGGAAGGGTAGTGGGGAGAGAATCTCAAACTGACTCCCTGCTGAACATGGAGCCCCATGCAGGGGCCCAATCCCACAACCCTGATCCCACCACTCTGAGATCATGAACTTAGCTGAAACCAAGAGTCAGATGCTCAACCAACTAAGACACCCAGGCACCCCCTTCCCAAAATGGTTTTTGAACTCAAACCTTGAAAAACGGCCAGATAAAATCCAACTCTACTGAATCAAAGGCACCACTTATAAGTTAAATAATACAAGCATGACACCAGTGCCAAATTTGTTGTAATACATATGAAAGCTAAAGCTCTGCTGTTGTTGGCTGATCAGTGTCATCAAACCTTACAAAGCGTGGCTCATAAGAAACAAGTATTAAGATTCTCATCATCTCCCTCAGTCTCCTTCCCAAATATTCAAAACAAGCACGAAGGGGACTTTTTAAAGAGGAAAGTGGTATGAACTTGAGGGCTTCAGCTGCTCTCACCATCAGTTATTCCCCTTGCTGATAGAGAGAGGCGGAAGCTGGCCCCGTGCCTACCTCTTTCGGGTTTCGGTGGACTTGGCCGTCTTGATGGTGCTTCCATCCTGGGTGATGTCTCTTTCCTGAGAGGCAGGAGCATCTCTGACGGGAAGCGGGAGGACCACCGTTTCCTGAGTCACAGGGACGACCTCCTCATCGGCGCCTTGCTGGCCCAGGTGCTGCTTGGCATAATCAAAGCCTTGCACGGGCTGCAAAGAGGGAATGGATTTGTGGTCCTATTCCTGACAAAGTGTGACCAATGATGGCTTTGAGAGAGGACGGGCAGGAGCGTGCATGTGACAGTACCACACTTAGCTTTCCGATGAACAAGGGTGAGCTCAAATCTCCCCCATAATTCCTGTCTGCAAAATCAGAATCTGTGCTCATTCCACCTAGCTACAGACTCTCCATAGAAGAGCATAAATAAGATGCAAATATGCGTGTGAGAACAAACTTCTTTCAAGAATTTTAAACCACCAATAGTAAGTCACTGGATATTGCTAATTCGAGACTCTTAATTGATACGTGAAGTAAGTCCAGTATCCTCTCCTGTCTAGGAATGACCTGTCATCCCCGAACCCCACTTTCACATGGTTTTATGTGTAGTAAGAGGCGTGTGACTTTGCCAAGTTGCTTGAATTCTGAACCTTAATTTTCTCATATGAGAAATGAAGACAATCAGGTCTGCTTTATTTACACCACCCCTGGGTTTTAAAGAGGAATCACAGCTCTGCAAACAGAGGGAAAGAAACATGCTTCCACATGTGCGGCAGTACAATCATTAATAATAAAATGGAATTTATGGAATCACTCAAATCCAGACCTATGGCTCTCCTATGATTCATTACTGGGTAATTAGCAAGGCTTTTATTGCACAATGTCTGAAATCCCACGTGAATTGGGCAGCTGTGAGCAAAGCCCAACAGACATCCATTAGTAGGGCAATAAAAAACCAAGAGGCGTGTTTAAACAGTTCCTAGGAGTGTCTCTATTCTGCTTTCTGCCCCAGAGCAGCACAACAGAGATTTGAGGCAGGACAGTGGGGTGGTGGAGAGTACCAGCTCCAAAACACACTGCCTAGGTTCCAATCCCAGCTCTACCACGTATTAGCTAGGTGACCTCGGATAAGACACTGAAATTCTCAGCACGTGGGTTTCCTCACCTGTAAGTGGAGATAATAGTAGGGTAAACAGGATCCAATATATAAGGATGTGAAAATGACTTAACCACCCTCAAAGACATGCTGCATGGATTAAGTAGTAAAGGCATGTTCAGCATTTTGTGAAGTGCCTGGCACACAGTAAGTGCTCCATGAATACTCGTTAAGACTGTTTGCCTTCTTATTACATCACAGACCAAGTGAAAGAGAAATCAGTGATTCTCCTCAAGAAAATCTGGGGATGAAACTCAACCTCCACCACATGGTTTCACTCAGAACTTGGCATGATAAGGAGCTCCCCCTTCAATAGTGACTTTTCCTAAATCCATCTAGCAGGGAGCACCCAGCTAGATGGATCAGTCTAGGACTGCGGCCCAACCCATCACATCTTCCTGCCGCATCTCAGGGCAGGATGGAGTTTTATTGTATTATTTTTTAAAGATTTATTTATTTATTCATGAGAGACTCAGAAAGAGAGAGAGGGAGAGAGAGAGAGGGGCAAAGACACAGGCAGAGGGAGAAGCAGGCTCCATGCAGGGAGGCTGACATGGGATTCGATCCCGGTCTCCAGGATCACACCCTCGACTGAAGACGGCGCTAAACCGCTGAACCACCGGGGCTGCCCCAGGATGGAGTTTTATTGCTAAATCCAGCAAAGCTTTCTCATGTCAAGCTGCTTGTAGTTCTGCTATTGGCCTTCCCCCCCCCCCCACCCCATTCCTGGGGAAACTCACTCTGGGAAGTGTGCTCATTGTTCCCTCTTGGCTGAGACACACACTCTGATCCCAAATGGTGACACACTCTGATCCCAATTCTGTGCCAGGAGCTGGCAACGTGCTTCTGAAATAGTGTTTGTTCATTTCCCTCCTTCCTGTGGGGCCTCATGAAATGGAATGAGCCTTTGAACAACCTGGTCATGTTCCTAGACTACTGGACTATCTGCTCCTCCCACCAATGGTCACCAAGTGGATTCAACTGAAATGTTTCTAGAAGCTGACATTTTCCCCCCAGGTCCACTGTTTTATTGTCTCCTGGCTTGGTATTGTTGCTTCCATTCACATCTTTTCTAGGCTCATCCTGGACAAGCTTCCAAAGTTAATCTCCCTGAAAACCACATCAGGTCACGTCACTCCCCCATTAAAAATGTTTCACAGCACTCAGACTCTTCAGCAAGGCATCAGGGCCCTTCACAGCCTGCCTGGACCTGGCTGCTCAGCTGTACCTCCTGGTGACTCCTTTTCTGTAATACCTCCAGGCCCCCATTATCCTAGTTAGCATAGTGCCGACTAGAGTTCTTGGGCACTGGCTTGTGCCAGGGACTGTGCCTAGTGCAGGAGATATAAAGATGAATAATATCTGATCCTCTGCTGCCCTCAAGGAACGTTTGATATTACTAGTACAGTGCCGAATGCAGGAAATCAATTAAGACATTTCATCCCCACTGTAGTTCAAGGTGGGTATTATTATGATGATTCTCCATTTTAAAGATAAAGAATCAGAGGTTTGGAGAGGTCAAGCCACTTCCCCAGGCTCATGCAGCTGGTCTGTGGCAGGGCTGGGATTGGCATCCAGTTCTGTGTGATGCAGAGCCAAAATATCTAACCACTGCCTGATGGTTCTTCCCAGGGCCTCTCCTCTCCTTCTAGAGTCTGCCATCTTGATTGGGCATCTACTAACCATACTTGGCCTGGCTCTCGTGCTAAGACTCCTGGCCTGTCTGTGAAGAGGAATTGAGAGTCTCCAATGGCACTTAAGACTTCCCAAGAACCTAGTAAAGACAACAAGCTGGCCCTGGCCTCCTTTTTGCCCCCATTCTCCCTGGATTTGGTCCCTCACCCTTTACACTGTGTTGAAGCTATCTGCTGGATCCTTCAGGGGACTGCGCTGACAATGAGTGAGCAGAGAGACATTAAGGATTGACGAGTTCAACAGTGGCCACTGTTAGGTTAATAATAACAGTTCCCATGTATGTTCAATACTTACAGCCTGCAAAACACTGACACCTCATTTCATGCTCACAATCACCTCTGGGAGGAACATCATAGTCTTCGTTTTACAGTAAGAACACAAAAGCTCAGAAAGGTCAGTGACTTGCCTAAGATCACACAGCTAAGTGGTGAAAGACTCAAGACTAGTCCCTTACTCCTCTGACTGATGACATTCGCAATCACCTGCGATTCATTAATTGCCATTGGACACACACTAGTGACCCTTGACACTGCTGAGACATCATGAAGTATCTATAGCTGCTTCAACGAGTTCTGTAAAATTAGCAGATCAAAATAATCCCCAACAATTTCAAAGGCAGACATGTTATCCAGACCTTTTAAGAAAAAAGTATATATAGTTACAAAAGCCAATCGACAGATGAATGGATAAAGAGGATGTGATACACACACACACACACACACACACACACAATGGAATATTGCTCAGCTATCAAAAAGAATGAAATCTTGTCATTTGCAATGACATGGATGGAGCTAGAGGGAATTATGCTAAGTGAAATAAGTCACTCAGAGAAAGACAAATATCACATGATTTCACTGATCTGTGGAATTTAAGAAACAAAACAGATGAGCAAGGGGGAAGGGAAGCAAAAATAAAAAAAAGATGAAATCAACACACACACACACACAAAAGATGAAATCAGAGAGGGAGACAAACCATGAGAGACTCTTAACCATAAGAATCAAATTGAAGGTTGCTGGAGGGGACGTGGGGGGGGGGATGAGGTAACTGGGTGACAGGCATTAAAGAGGGTACTTAATGAAATGAGCATGGGGTGTCATATGCAACTGATGAATCACTGAACTCTACTTCTGAGACTGATAATACACTATATGTTAATTAATTTATTTTAAACTTGAAAAGAAAGAAAAAAAGAAAGGCCGACTCGAATGTAATATTTATGTGCCAGGCCCAGCTCAAAGTAACTTGCATAGCTCCCCTAATCTTCACAACAACATATAAATACATCCTGTTATCATCCCCATTTCACAGATGAAAAAACTGAGACACAAAGGGGTGAAGTACATACAGGACCCATAGGTAGTGTGTGAGAAAGAGGAAACAGCTGGGCACCTTTAGGGGGCGACTGACCTGTCCCGAGCAGACGGTCATGCCAACCACTGCAGGCCCTCCAAGCTCCATCCTGCATCTGGGTGTGGCCCTAACTACTTTCCCATAAGGCTGCCTGTTCCAGGGAGCCATGTTCTCATCAATTATAGGAAGGGAACCACTGGACAAAGGCTGTGAATGACAAAGAGTAAAGAGAAATGAACCAGAAAGAAAGAAGGTCACAAAAGACTTGATGCCTGTATTTCTCAGGTTCTCAACCTTCTACCTGCAGAAGCCCAGATGACCACCATGGTGACAGGGTTCCGTCGATGGTACCCGGTCTCTGAAGAAGAGTAGGGGTGTGCACGCCCTGGCCTCAGCTCCCAGGACAGGCGCACTCACCTCCTCTTAGCCTGTCAAGCCTATTACTGCGTCTCAGCAGGGATCCGGGGAATGTCCTCTGGCCCTGCAGCCTGCATTCTAAAGACGCAGTGATGTCCCCGGAGACTAGGAGACCATCCTCCCGCTCTGTGGGTTGGTCACGAAGGCTAACTTCTTCATTCCTCCTTGTCCCTTGGCATCAAATGAATTCTGCTCACACACACACACACACACACACAGGTTGTGAGAAGTGATGCAGGTGGCTCTCTCCTCCCAAACACTGCAGTGTCCCTGGGTTGCAACAGCAGAAGGACTGCAGTAAGAAAGAGGCAGTTCCACGCCGCTGGCTTCCTATGATAAAAGGGCTTTGCAAATCAAAGTGCGGAGCCCAGGCTCACTGAAGGAGCAAACAGCCACCACCACCACGCACAAGTGAGGCCAGTCTTCTCTTGGAACATAAATTGGCTTGATTTTCAACATTGGCCAGGTATCTCTTCAAGCACGATACACCAGGTAGGAACATAAAAGGGGCTCTGAAAACCCACAAACATGAATCTCTTCCAGCTTCAAAGAGCTCTCAAGCCAGAAGGTATGGCTGAAATCGTGGGCTGCCCAACTCACCTTGGTAAATTAATAAAAATTTGGCTTAATCTCTAACACAAAGTTGGCATTTACAACCTCAGTGTGGCAGGTTTTACATTCCTGGACTCGGCTGCAATTAGATTCTGGTAATTACTGTTATGTCTGAAAGGCTCAGGTTGTAACTAAGCTAAGATGGAAATGAAATACCCCTTCTTGGAACGCTTTCACGTCTCGCTGCTTGGACAATTACCAACACTGCGCTGCTCCTGGAAAGCAGGTGCCTTTGGGTCGACAAAAACAGAACAACATCCTTTGGAGTTTGGTTCTTTCATACACAGAGCATCTGATCAAGCTGCTGCTTTGCAACAGGTGAATTAGTTTAATAAACAATAAAACTCATTTGATTGCTTTTGCTGAAGCGAGGTGTGACCATCCCGAAAGGACTAGGCATGCATGACTCCTGGCAAGGACCGTCTTTGCCGTTTCACTTCTGCACAGGTAGACAAAGCTCAGGAGTCTGGTGCTGGAATAGGAGTCTGGCAGCCAAATCTCAGGGTTCAAGAAGGTGTATCATGTGGAGAGAGCCTAAACGCACAGGTACCGGCATTGAGTCGCTCCTCTGCTGCTAGTTATGTGACTTTGGACAAATCCCCACAGTCTCTCTTTCCTTTGGTTTTCTCAACACTAATGTGAAAATAATAAAACTTGCCCTGACTACGACCTACTTTAAAGGGCTGCTGTGATGAGCAAATGTGACAGACACAGAAGACCCCGGCAAATTATAAGGCATTGTGTAAACATCAGGTATTATAGATTATGATATTTCACTCGGGGAATATGCAGGGAGCTATGTGACTGGACAAGTAGCCTTCAGAATTTCCTGAGTCCACTCCCTGCCCAGTCATTGGAGGTGTGGAAGCTGTGCAGGGTGGACGGGCTCCCAGCCAGGCTTCAGAGGAACCACTGAACTGGTGTTTGATGACCTCCGGGCCAAGGCTCTGCAGCTTGCCCATCACGGCAGCCTTTGGAGATAAGCCCCTCCAGCTGATGGAAGAAGGAAAACTTTGAGAGTCTAATGTGCCCCCAAAGAGCCCTGCATTAGGAGCCAAAAGACCTGGTTCTACCATCAGTTCTGCTCCTAACTGTGGGTGATCTTAAGTCGTCTCTCTGTAAAAGGAGGATGTCAGATTAGATGACCTCTAAGGCCCCTTGCAGGTCTATCTAGCTCCTAATTTTCTGTGCCTCAGTTTCCTCACTTGCAAAATAATGGCCCTTCCTTAAAGCTATTGCTGGGAGGATTGAGTTGCTATATGTAAAGCTATTGGAAGCACTTATGACAAAGAGAGAGCACCAGATAAGCATTCGGTATCATGTCCTGACTATAAACATAAAGGGTGTTCAACGATGTGAATATACTTAACACCACGGAATTGTACACTTGAAAATGGTTAGGATGATACATTTTATGTTATGTACAATTTACTCTAATTTTTAAAAAAGATTTTATTTATTTATTCATGAGAGACACAGAGAAAGAGGCAGAGACACAGGTAGAGGGAGAAGCAGGCTCCCTGCAGGGAGCCCAATGCGGGACTTGATCCCACACCCCAGGATCATGCCCTGAACCAAGGGCAGACGTTCAATCACTGAGCCACCCAGGTGCCCCTAGTTTACTCTAATTTTTTTTAAATATTTTTTTATTTATTCATGAGAGACACAGAGAGAGACAGAGAGAGAGAGAGGCAGAGACACAGGCAGAGGGAGAAGCAGGCTCCATGCAGGGAACCTGACATGGAACTCAATCCTGGGTCTCCAGGATCACGCCCTGGGCTGAAGGTGCTAAACTGCTGAGCCACCTGGGCTGCCCTTACTCTAATTTTTTAAAGATCAAAATAAATAAGGGGTCTCTTTGAGAATTAGGGATTGGAGAATGTTTCTGAAGGTGTTTGCAATGGCCTCCAAAGCCAAGAGAGAAAAGGCAAGCACAGTCTCTCCCCACCACCTCACGTACCTTTGCTCTCTGAGGCAGGTTCATCATGGTATCTGGCTTGAAGTCGTTCTTGTTCTTCCGGCAGAGCACAGCAGTGATGATGATGATGATGACGGTGACCACAGCAATGGGCGCCAGCACCGCAGCGATGATCCACAGGTTGTTGGGTGGATTCTTCACCACGGCTGTGGGAAAGCAGAGGGACCATGTGACAAGGGGCATTGGGAGGGGGAAAGTAGCCCCCACACCTCTGGTCCCAAGTCATGAGATGGTGAGCAGGGTTTGGGATGAGAAAGGCTCTTGCCTTGGGTAAGTTATTCAAGATCTCTGAGTCTTTGTTTCCTCATCTGTAAAATGGGGCTATCACTTTGTGAGGCATCAGAGAGACGAGAGGTCCATGTGGGGCTTTGGTGTGATCCCTAGTAGGTACTCAATAAATACTAGCCTTCACTCTTATTAAGAGAAAGAGGAAGATGGATTGGTATCAATTTTCTCCACAGATGATGTCCAGGAATCCAAAGAGAAGAGAGAAGAAATCTGAGGGTCAGAGTTGGACTGGAGGAAGGAGGCAAAGGCCACAGAGAGATGTCTCTAAATACTGCAGCAAAGCCACCTCCGAGTGAGTGACAAATAAACATCGCTGAGTAGATGGATCTACCCCCACCACAGGTTGGTTGGGGCAGGTTGGAAATGCCTTGGTCTAATCATAAGGATCAAGTTGCCCTCAAAGCCAGAGTAAAGAGTAACCAAAGCTATTGTCAGTAGGAAGAGTGTGTTATTAGAAGAAGAGGTGCTTCTTTGGAGGTGGGGTTGGAATTAATTAACCTGCAAAGGGCAGCGTGTATAACCTGTATACACGCAGGTGTATACATCTGTCAAAACTCATCAAATGGTATACTTAAGCTCCATACATCTCACTCTTTGTAAATTTTACCTAAACATCATAAATAAATACTAGATTCTAGGCAATGGCATGCATGCTGAAGTGTTGAGGGTTGAAGTCTGCTGATGTTACAACTTACTTTGAAATGCCTCAAGAAAATAAAATAAGATGGATTAATGGCTGGATGGAAGGACAGGTAGATAAATATGTGATAAAGAAGAGTAAAATGCTAATCGTGGAATCTAGGTGGTGAGAACCTGGGTGTTCACTGTATGGTTCTTTCAACTTTTTGAAAGGTGGGTTAGGAAAATGTAAGAAAAAGTTCCATGACGTGAGATGGATGAGTCTCCCCCATGACCACTGGTGGGGAGGCTTGGAAGATACTTCTGTCCAATCAAAAAGAGAAATATGTTCTTAGAACTGGAGTAAAGAAAACAGCAACCAAAACAATCAGCAAGAAAAAGAAAGAGCTTTTGGAAGGGAGTGGGTCTACAGGAAATCTAGAGAAGAGAGCCAAAGGGCAGGCAAGAGCTTGTCCATCCCTTAGGAATGTGCCGCCCCAAGTGGCAGGTGTGGGGAATCCAGCTGGGACAGGTCTATCCTGGCGAACAAGAGGACTGCAACTTGCTGTTTCAGTTTGGTGGTACTGTCCACTAATCCTACCCAAGTTCTCTGCTCTCCCATACCCTAGATGATCTCATAGACCCATGGCTTTAAATACCATCTATGCTGATGATGTTCAGGGATAGAGCTCCAACCAGGACCACTACCCTGAGCTCCAGGTTCCTACATCCAACTGCCAACTCAATCTCTAATTGGATACTGAAGAGATACCTCAAATTTATTATGCCTAGAACCCAACTCTCAGTTTCTCCCCCAAACCCGTTCTTGTGATGGTCTCCAACTCAATAAACTGCAACTCCTTCCTTCTAGTTGCTCTGGTCAATAGCTTTGCCATCAATATTGACCCTACCCTTTTATTCTCACCCAACATTCTATTCATCGACAAACCTTATCACCTCCAAACAGAGGTGATAAATCCACAATCCGTTCACTTCTTTCTATTGCTGCCCCCACTGTGGTCCAAGCTACCAGCGTCTCTCATTTGAATTACTGCAATGGCCTCTTATCTTGTCCCTTGTACTCTACGGTTTATTTGCAACACAGCAGCGGCATAATCCTTTAGAAACTCAGATTATGACACTCCTTTGCTCAAAACCTTCCAAAGGCTCCCATTCCCCTCAGAGTAAGGATCAGAGTCCTTATAATTTCTCAGAGACCCTAAGTGATCTGCCTTTCCAACCACCCTAGTTACTTCTCTGCCCTTAGAGCCCACTGGACTCCCTTAATTCACTCTGCTCCAGCCTACCAGCCTCCTACTGTTCCTCTAATGTGCTGGACATGCTCCTGTCTCAGGACCTTTGCACCAGCTTATTCGTCCACCTAGAGTGCTCTTCACCCAGACATCCATGGCTCCCTCCTTTTCTTCTTTCAGGGCTCTAAACTAGTGTCACTACATCTACTCTTTAAGAGAGAACAATCCCTGGCCCTGACATTCTCCATCTTCCTCATCTTGGTTTTTCTCTAAAGCAGTGCCTCTCAAACTTGTGCACACCAATCACCTGGAAATCTTGTTCAAATGTATGATTCGGATTCTGTGAATTGGTGCAAGGCTTGAGACTCTGCCTTTCTAACAAGCTCCCAGATGGCGCCCATGCAGCAGGCGCCCAGGCCACACATGGAATGGTAAGGCTCTAAAGCACACATTAGTGTCTGACACGATACATTTGTATTTCCTCATCATCTGTCTCTGCCTCTCCATTAAAATGTACACTCCAAGAGAGCAGGGAGGGGTTTTTCGGGTTTCTTGTTCACTGCTACACTCCCAGGGCCCAGAACAGGGCCTTGCACATAGTAGATGCTCAATTAAAAGCTGAATGAATGTATAAAGAAATTACCATTATCCCTGTTGCAATTTGGTTCCCCATATAGGTCTCCACATGGCGGAGAGAAATCTCATCTCTTTGGTAGTTCTAATCTGTATTTTAAGTTAATATACTATCAATCTGATTTGTATATCAGTCTTTCATAAGTCTGCATAGCATAGGTTGGTCCTCCTAATCCTGCTAAACTCTGAGGGCTACTAGACCCACAAAGCTGGGGACAAGAGTCTGGAATATTTTAGGAGACCCCATGGTAAGTGACACATGATGAGTCCACTGCTCTTTTTCTTTGACTTCAACCACCCTCTCTGACTTCAAGTGGTCCCACATCAGCAGAGATCTGCCTCTCACCCAGCAGCACTTGGATGTGGAGTTCTTAGTATCAGAAAAAAAAACCTTCTTTTCCAGAGTTTTTCATCAATCGGTGATTAATCACATTATTAACTTCTGAAAACAGCTCATTAGATAATGTGCTTCTGTTGACATCAAACATTTAATTGCTATTGCTTTTAGCAATTTGGTATTTACATGTGAGTTTGATGCCATTAACGTTTTTTAAAGCTTAGGGTTTCCATGAAAAATAACAATATGCTTCTTTTGGCTATGCTATTCTTTCCCGATGAAGAAAAATGTGTAGTGTATTAGAACATGATACCTTAAATACATATTTCACTAGAAGAGTCATTATTTACATGAGTTCTGCTTTTACTTGGCTTTATGGCTTTGGTGTATATGTTCCTTCTTGGTGCAGTATGTAAAATCCTTTCACCTGGATTTAAAGGGAAAGACAATACATTTATCGTATGTACATTCGTGAATTCATTTAACAGTCAAAGAGATAGTAAAGTTAGGTCAACTGAAATCATTCAAACCCAGTGTATTCACTGGCATAGTGATCTAAAACCACAAGGTCATGTACAATAGTGAAGAGGTATGAATGGCTATTTAATTTGCAAGAACTTGGATGGAGAAAGGATAAGAAAGGGGGACAACATGTTCTGAGCTTCTGCTGTGTGTGAGGCACTGTGATATGCAGGTGCTATTATTCTTACTCTCAGTTTGCAGATGAGGAAGCAGAGCTCCAGGAAGGTCAGACGTTTTTATGAAAAGTCATCTCTTTGAAATACACAGCTTGTCAGTTCTACATTGAAATGGAGGGGTGTGTGTGTGTGTGTGCGCACGTGTGTGCAGGGAAGGGTCTAGCCCAGGGCCCAGTCACTGTGAGTGCTCAGTCACTCTCCTGCCCAGACATTTCTGTCCATGGCTCTCATTCCACTTCAGGTGTGGCCCTTGGGGCTCTAGTAATTGTGGTCCTCACCTGCACCCTGACCTCATGGCTGCTACTCTCTTCCATCAGTGACACCCTCATTGGGTCTCAAACCCTCCCACTCTTGGGAACATTGTCCTTAGGTAGCCTCAGGTGGTAACTCACTGATCTTCTTTTTAACCTCACAAACATTTAAAATTATGACCCTTATGTCCTTGATACCTGCTGGCCTTCCTGTTTTTCTCCATGGCCCTTATTGCTTTGAAGATTTTATTTACTTATTTTGCTTATTTGATCTGCCCACTCAGGAATGAAAGCTCCGTGAGGGCAGGGGTTTTGTCTGCTTCATTCACTGCTATATCTCCAGTGCCAGGAGAGTGCCAGGCACATAGTAGGTTCTCAAAAATATTTACCAAAAGAATGAATGAACACAAATCCCCTTCGCCACAGGATCAGTCTATCACTTTCTTAAAGTGGCATTTCTTGCAATAACATCTGACGGCCAGGTAAGGCCAACCAATTCCCTCTCTGGTCAGCTTCAGTGTAGGGAGAATCTTCCCTACTCCAGCGGCTGTGGCTCCGTCCAGATCCGGCACATGGAGCAGGTGTAAGCCTCCATGCGAAACACGGCCACTTCTGTAGCGGCCACTGCCGCCCATTACTCAGAGGTAATAGGTGTTCAGGGGGCATAGCATGTCCCATCACAGGGCACTACACATTGGCCCTAGTGATTTAGAAGACACTGGAACACACAGAACATTAACACTCTCCCTTCAGAGAAACAAGGTGTTCATTCAACACCATGATTCTCCATGGAAGGAGCTGATTGATGTTCGGTTCATGTTGCTGGCTGATTTTGAAACTATTCAGAGAAAACGAGATTTAAAACATTTCTGCTCCTCTTCTTCATTGGTCCTAGCTTCCTCTTCATCTGATCCTGAACATGGAGGAATTTCCCAGGGTCTGTCCTTTAGCTCTACACCATCCCCAGACCCTCGAATTGTCTCCAGGAGTTTATTTCTAACCTGTATCTACAACATTCCCAAACCTGTGGTGTTAACTTTAACCTCTCTCCTGAGATGTAGGCTTGAATTCCCATAACTTTCCTAAACTCAGACCTCCATATCCCAATAGCACCACCAATGTGAAAACAGGACCCCCTCTATGTCCCAATAGCACCCCTGGATGTCTGCAAAAAACACCCCCTCAATATCCTGTCACTGCCCCTCAATATCTGATGAGCATCCCTGAATATCTCATCACCTTGAACTCAACATGGCCAAAACTGAATAAAGTACCTTCTCCCTTCTAAAAATGCTTCTCCTCTCCAACCCCCTTCCTATTTTCATTACTAGCACATTAATCTCTGAATTATATGAGTTCTTAAACTTTAAGTCACCTTTCCTTCTTCATTCCCTCTCTCCTCTAGTCCCAACTGTAGACTAGTACACTTGGATCCATAAGGTATCCATGAGACATTCAGCTACCACTTAATAAGCCCCCAACAGGTGCTCAAGGAGTGTACTAAGCCCTTCATGAGCAATAATTAACTTGCTTCCTCCTCCAAGTAGCTCTAGAAGGTCAGTATTCTTTATCTTCCCATTCTACAGGTGCAGAAAATGCAGGTCAGGGAAGGTCATTTTTTGTCCCAGAGTTCCAGAGCTAGAGAGTAGAAGAGCAGGGGAATGAATCCAGGACTACTATGTTGCAGAGACTCAACTGTTCTGCTGTGGTGTCTTCCAGTCATGTGCCTTACACAGGGCCTGGCAGAGGCAGATAGCTAAAGTCAGCCCTTTGCCCTCACAGAACAGAGCCAGGCAGTAGCTGGGCTGGATATTCAAAGATGAATGAGATGTGGCACGTACTTTTGGAGAGCTCACAAGGGACAGGGAGCAAAAACAACTTGTTTGCCACCTGTGGTAAGGGCCGTGGAATCATCTGGAACTAAGGGAAACAGGGTCAGGGGTGGCTTCAGAGAACCAGGGAATGTGAAGAATGGATCCCCCTGTGTGGCTGAAGCACCATGTAGGAAGGAGAGAAAAACAGGCTGTATGGGTGGAACAGGCAATATGGGACCAGGCTGTGAAGGGACCTGAGCCTTTTGTTGTGAAGGGCTTGGAAGGTCCACTCTAAGAAGTTCGGCTTTTATTCTGTGAACAATGAAGAGCCAACAAATATTCTGTGAATGGAGTAGATGTGAGATCAGAATCGTGTATTCTGATGAATCTAATTACAGTGTGGACAGTATGTTAATGGCAGAATGATGGAGGTTGAGTCATTTGGGAAGGACTTGCAAAGTCCAAGAAGAGACGACAATGAAATGGAGAAAGGGAAACACATCATTTGTGAGTTATCTCGGAGGAGGTCCAGGTGGCTGTGAAGGCAACAAAGAAGCGCCACTGAGGGACAGCACCTCTGCAGGCAGGTGATCCCCAGGTGATCCCCAGACTCTCATTTCCAGAAAGCTCTATGCATTTCCTAATCTGACATGATTGGTGTCTACTGCCCATGCTCTCCAACTTTCCACAGTTGTGTGTGGGGAGCTTGAGCAAGGGTGGGACAGTACACACTGAGGATCTGCAGACTGATCAGAGAAATGCTGTAAGATTGGCAGGGCTTCCCTCCTCCACAGGCTCGACTGCTATGTCCAAGCCAGTTCTTCTATTATTTTAGATCCCAGATCCTCAGAAGCTGCCTCCCCATCACTGTAGTCCCTCTAGACCCCCAGAGGTCCTCCATAACTCACTGGAGATTTAAACCATTTAAACCAGTTCGTTGTCTCTTTCTCTCCATCGCTTCTCCTGTCCCCAATCCATCCTTGATGTTGATGGGTCAGTCAGTCCTATGACCTCCTCACTTCCAGGCCTTGTGGTACTTGGGAAAGGGGCAGGAGGGGAGCTGGTTATATTTAGAACAAGAAGTGAATGGAGCATCAGGAGGAGAGTTTGAGGCAAGGGGACTTTGCCTATGGTGGTTGATGGTGAGCTGCCAACCTCACCTCCTTCTGTCCCAAGAGAGCAGAAACAATCACAGGAAATGTCCTTGGGCTTCCATTACCAAATGGACTGCCCGACCGGCACCCATGGCCCTGGATTTTGCTTTCGCTCCCAGTGCAAAGGATGAATTGTCGCTGCTCCTCACTGAATCTGACCCCTCCACTTGTGCCACTGCCTTGTCCACTTAAGGACTTCGCTCCAAGACAGTTCTTGTCTCTCTTCTGCACTGTTTCTCCCTATTACAGTAACACATCAATATTCAACCATCCTCCAAGATCTCCCTGTGTCTCTCCAGTAAGGGCACCATTAATCTTCTCCTCTTTGCTGTCACTACTTCCCCACCCCATTCTCCTCAATCCACTCTAGCCAAACATCTCCACCACCTCTTCCTGGAAACCACTCCTGCCAAGGTCACCAACCATCTCCATTTTGTCAAATCCAGTTAACCTCTGTCCTTATAGTAAGTACACTGCCTCTCAAGAATAGAAGTTGACACAGGGCACCTGGGTGACTCAGTGGTTGAGCGTCTGCCTTTGGCTCAGGTTGTGATCCCTGGGTCCTAGGATCGAGTCCTGCATCGGGCTCCCCACAAGGAGCCTGCTTCTCCCTCTGCCTATGACTTTGCCTCTCTCTAGCGCGTGAATAAAAAAATAAAATCTTAAAAAAAAATACAAGTTGACATAGTAGCTCACTTCCTTACAGGACATTCCTTTGTTTGCTAATTTTTAAGCCCTACTCTCTCCTGGGCTTCCTCCCATCTCCCTGGCTGCTCCTTCTCAGTGTCTTTTGTAGGCTCTAACTCTTCTCTCCTGTGGATTGCCGAGCTATGCTCATGGCTAACCTGCGAGGATGTCTGCTAGACATCTCAACCCTATCATGTCCAAACCAAACTCTCAATTCCATCTTCCCACTCTTGCTCCAGCTCCAAAAAAACCTCTCTCCTGCCTCTCAACAAATTATACCACAAGCAGCACTGAAGCAAACACCTAGGAGTCATGCTTCTTCCTCTGACCCTCACCTCCTCTGGCCACACACAGAACCCATTATCTTGCCCCATTGGCTCTGTCCCCAAAAGGTCTCAAATCCATTCATTTCTAACACCTTCACCTTTCACCTGGACACCTGCCATGGTTTTCAGTCCTGCCCTCTGCAATTCATTCTCTACCAGGAGAGGGAGAAAGAGCTGAGAATGGAACCCTGGGGAATTCATATAAAGAAGATGCAGCAAAACCAATGAAGCCAGTGGCTGACCTGACCAGACATGGGGATGGAGCCTACAGGTAGGGAAGGAGAGAGGTACAAAAGAAGAGACTCTGGGTTAGAAATGCCATTTCGGAGCTGAGATTGCACAGGGTAGCCATCATTGGTAGGCAAAGATGCATCTGTGCGGACATGCAAGCCAAGAAGTGAATCTGCATCAACATGGAAGCCACACTTGCCCTGGAGGAAGGCAAGGGATGAGTAGAAGATGAAAACCATGAGCCAAATGTCAGGTTTTTTAAGGAATAGCACACCAGCTAGGAAGTCAATGGGAGATGATGACCTTCCATGCCTGGATGCTCAGCAGGCTGCCAAATCTAAAATGTCTACCACACAGTCTCTCACCTTCATCACCACCCCCACCTCATTTTCTTTATAGACCTCATCTGGGTCCCCAGCACCTAAGCCACCATAGAGCCTCCTCACTAGTCCTGCTCCTCTCATCCTGGATACCACTGACAGGTTAATGTCCCTAAATACAGGGTAGTTCTAATGACACCATGCCCCCGCACCAAAGTCCTCAACAGCTCCCCACAGCCTATCGTATCATGCACAGTGTCCTTCTCCCGCCATCCAAGGCCCCAGTCTCCAAAGCAATATATCTTTCTGAGCTCATCGACTCTTCCTCATGTTTCTGCTGTCCAGGCAACTCGGACTCCTTGTTTTTCAAGCCTGCCTGCCACTTCTCACCTCCCTACCTCTGCTCCTGTGGCTCCCTCTTTCTGGAATACACACCCTTCCTCTCCTCCTGCTGAAATCTAAGCATGCAACACAGTTGAAAACACATGTTTGAGGTCAGATAGACCCAGATTCATATCTTAGTGACCCAAGTACCAGGTCTCTGATGGTGAGCAAGTTTGTTAACTTTCCTGAGCCTACATTTCCTCGCCTGGAATCTGCAGGTGGAGAAAGGTACCTTAGTGAGAGGCGAAGGTGAGGAAATCTCTGTAAGGCAACAAGCATCATACCTGCCACAGAGGAGGCAACTATTGTTTTTCATACTCCTCTGTTCATTTTTTTCTGGGCGACACTTCAGAGCAGACTGTCCCTCCACTGAGTCCCGGATCACTCGGCCTCCTCCCTGCACTTTCCTGCATTCCGCTCCTTTGTATTTGCATTATTAATGTCGTCTCTGCTTCTTAAAGGCAGTGACCACGTCTTGCCCATTTCTGTATGTCCACCGACACTGAGCACAGTTCATGCAGCACTCCATAAAGCTTAGTGAATCAAATTATCTTTAATTCCCTGGCAGACAATATCATCTCAGCCATGGTGATTTTTCCAGCTGTTCACTGGACTAATGAGGAGAAAGAGCGCGTAGGACTTGGGGGGCAAAGCAACATCATTATCATCATCCTAATATCCAAAACATATCCCTTACCCAAAGCCTACAGCTTCAAACAACACAGGAAATAGCTGACTGATTTAAGGACCTTCTAAAACACAAATATGTTTCGCTCTGGGTCCATTAATGTGAGTTTGGGGAATCACTTAAATTTGCAGGGAACATTAAAGGACGTTAAAAATAATGAATACAAAGACTATCCCCTTACGGTCAGCTTGCAGAAGGACCACATGATGCAGAGTCAAGGCCATCCTCTGGGAGTCAATGGTGCTCAGGATCTTGGCAGCTGCAGTCCCCAGCAAAGGCTTCCCGTTGTACAGGGTATAGTAAGTCAGCTCCGCTGGGTCCTTGGGTCCCGGCACCCGCTGCATCTTTACCATCTTTCAGAAAAAGAGAGGCCATGTTTACAGGGCAGCTTGCACCGTGCAATCACCTTGGCAATCAGCAGGCTCTTTCTCCATTGCTGAAGACTTCCATGGCTAAGTGGACCCACAACATTTATTTAATTTAATTTAGTTTAGTCTAGTTTTGTTTCATCTCATTTTATTTTATTTTATTATTTTTTTTCTTTTTTTGGGGGGGAGTGTATGGAAAGCAGAGTCCCAATATTTATTATCAAACATATATATATGTATATATATATATATATATATATACATATATATATGTATATATATATATATAAAATGTGTATACATGGATAGTTTTCTCCCTTGGAAGTATTAAAAAATTGATCAACCCTCAATCTATAAAAAATACCTACTCTACATGATAGAAAAATCTCTCCAAGTTTACACTGATCTATACTCAAGCCAAAATATACAATATGAGCAATGTCTTAAGTCTCAGTGTAGAGGGGACAAGGTATATTTTAGATATCAACCTTCGTGTACCTCCCTAATGCCAGCATCATGAAAAGCCTTGATATTGCTGGAGGGGGAGACAGGGAGGAGAAAAAGATTGAAAATACAAACATCTGGAAAGAACAGCTTGAGACTGGAGAAGAAAACGCTGAAATGGTGATGTCTTCCAGCCTCCAGAGAACTCTGGCCTCATTTGGAAATAGGCCTGCACATTAATTCAGGGCATGTTAGGTTATTCTCAAACAAGATTTCTAATTTCAAACTCCTGCTATTGCCAGAGAAGGGGAAAAAAAAATGAACTTATATGTCTGCAATTCAAAAGATCTCTGATAAAAGCAGTACTTGGGAGACTCAAAGTTCTTTTTCTAAAATAACCTTTGTTGCTTTTTCTCCCTGTACCAGTTATACATATAGTCACTACAGAGAATTTGAAAACAGAAAAGAAAAGCCAACAAATGAAATAAAATAAAAACAATTTGTAATCCCTCCACCACAAGCAAATTACTATTATTTTGGAGCATTTGCTTCCATTCTTTGTTTTTTTCCACACAAACCTTTTTTTATTATTCCACAAAATTATTTATAATACTCTTTATATAAAATCACACCTTGCTATTTTTACTTGCATTCTTAAAGGACTATAAATGTAACAAAAGCATAAATGTTCATTTCAACACAGCATTCCAATGCATACCTCATAAACTTATTTAGCAAATCACTTTTTGTCAAACACTTCAATTGTTACTCATTTTTTAGTATTGTAGTTAATTGATCGTCATTATAAATACATAAAACATAAATTTTTATATCTACATCATGTTCTACTACCGGCATGCCTCATAAACTCAACACTTCATTTTTGAACGGTTAGTTTGTTATCAAGTTTTCAACTATAATTAACAACTGATAAACATTATAGTATAGTATTTTCTAAGGTGTATATTACAGATTGCAAGCTTCATAGGACATTAAAAGATACTACAGAGGGGATCCCTGGGTGGCGCAGCGGTTTGGCGCCTGCCTTTGGCCCAGGGCGCGATCCTGGAGACCCGGGATCGAGTCCCACGTCGGGCTTCCGGTGCATGGAGCCTGCTTCTCCCTCTCCCTCTGCCTGTGTCTCTGCCTCTCTCTCTCTCTGTGACTATCATAAATAAATAAAAAATTAAAAAAAAAAAAAAAAGATACTACAGAAATGTTTACAGCAATATTGGTCACAACAGCAAAAACCTTGGAAATTCAAAAGTCACTAATAACAGTAGAATGGATTAGTACATTACGGTACTACACAACGAAGTAGTATAGAGTAGTATAAATAAACTACTGGCATTTGTATCAATGTGGGTGAATACAAAATCCTGATAATGAAAAAAAAATCCTGATAATAGCAAAAGAAAAAAAATCACAGAATATAAACCGTTCAGGGAGACACACATGGATGGTAAAATCTACACAGAAAATACAGGCATGGCTTAAAACAAAATTCAGAAGCAAACTCAATCTGAATAGGAAGGAAGGGAGTGTGTATAGAACTAGAGAAGACACATAAAAGCCTTTAGGGATAAGGTAAGGGGAATGTTCTTATGCTTTGGGCTGTGGCTTCCTTTTATTAGTGTTCTCTGAGATCTGCATGACTTTATACTCCTGTGTATGTATGCTCTACATAATTTAAAACAGTTATTACTACAACCCAATAAAAAATGGGTTTAAAGAAATCTGGCCAGACACTTCACAAAGGAAGGTATCTGAATAGTCAACAAGCATATACAAAATGGTCAATGGGGAAATGAAAAGCAAAACCAGCAGAGTGACTGAAATAAGGGCCAACAATACAAAGTGCTGGCGAACATGAGGAATAGCTGGAAGTCTACATCTGGTTGGTGGGAGTGGAAAATGGCAAACTTTGGGAAAAGGTCTAGCAGTTTCTCACAGAGCTAACATACACCAACCCTATGAACCAGCAATTCCACTCCTACACACTCAAGAGAAATGAAAATATACAGCCATAGAAAGACCTGTAGAAGAATGTGCATAGCAGCTTTGTTTATGATAGTTGAAAAATGGAAAAAGTCTGGTGATCTCTCAATAGAAAAATGGGTAAACTGTAGTATATTCATATAAGGGGATATTACTCAGCAATACAAAGGAATACACTCCAGAATAACACATGATGAACCTAAGAAACACTACATTGAGCCAAAAAAGCTTTATACAAAAGAGAATATATTTACGTATATGAAATTCTAGAACAGTGCAAATGGATTCGTGGCATGGAAATGAATATGTTACCGAATATAAAATAGTAAGTACACTGTTAACTGTAGGACCTATATGGTGAGGTTATTGGTGTTCACTACATAATTTTTGTGTGAGTTTAAAAGTGTTCATAACAAAATGTTGGAGAAACAGGTAGTACTAGAAATAAGGCTCTTATTGGCAATATACGAACTTGTAGCTGAACAAAATTAAGGAATTTCTTTACTGCAGGTCTTTTTAAGAGTCTTCAGTATGCCAAAAGGCCTTGGGGATCTTCAGGTAGGGGCTACAGAATGAAGCTTTGCCCAAATGGATATGGCCATGGACCCCCTTTGCTCCAGGGCACCTTGTGGGACCATTTCTGGACACTCTCTGAGAAACTCTGCTCCACTGTCTTGTCTTTGTGTTCACCTCTATCTCCTCAAAATGAATTTCCAGGAGTAAGATTGTGACCATCTAGGAGGTTCTTGTCTAAATTGCTCATTGGCCATCTGCAGAGGTCATACCCATTTACCATGTTTGAAAGTGCCCATTTCATCGCATCCTCGCTAACACTGGATGATGCCATTATACATCTTTGGTAGGTGAAAATGATAATTTGTGGTAGTTAAAATTTGCATCACTTTTGTGGCAAATGGAGCTAAATATTTAAAAATGTTGACTGGTCATATGGATTTCTTCTTCAGACTCGATTTTTCAGATTTAGTCACTAGAGAAATACCTTTGAATTCTAGAATATACATTTCCATATTCATGAAAGTGGCTTATCTTTTAAAATTATCTAATCCCAGAAGAAAGGCCACTGGGTAGAAGCATGATATAAATTCCGCAGAGTGAATTTTATTTGGGAAATTTGGGCAAGTCATTCCAGTCCCTCCTGGGACAGGAGATAAGGCTAGTGTTAGTATAACCAGGTAGAAGGTAAATGGGCATTCAGATATTTAATAACTTCACACAATTTCAATTCATAGCGAATTCTTGTTACCAAGATTTCTCCAAGGACGATGTTAGAAGACGATCTACAGCCTCTATAAACTAAGGATTTGCAGAAATAAATCCCTACTTGCTCCACTCAGACTTTCCAGGCAGCTATGGGGCCAAGTACATTGGAGAACTCAAAAGAAATGAGGGAAGACCATCTCGCTGGGCTCTTTTAGACGTGTAGAATGTGTTAGATTTCTTTGGTTTACAAGAAATGTACAATAACATCAGGATTATAGGGTTGTTCTTTCTTTTTCTTCAGCTGAGGCAAATCCCATTTTATTATCTGAGTCTCAAAAGCTTCCTTTCTGATAGTTGGAGAAGTGGATTATAGGGCTCACATAGACCCCAGTGAGGGTAAATCATAAACCTGGCACAAGAAATTAACTATGGCTTTACCTGGTCACAGGTTGTCACCAACCATAAAGACTTCGAATGAAAGCAAACATCTACTATGGGCCAGATTGGGACATGGGGCCAGATTCACCAACTGTGAATGGAGGACCTCAAGTACTCCCTCAAGGGCAGGATGCTTGACTGAGGCAGGGAAGTGTGTTCCAGAAAATGGGTTGTGTGTACTTTCAAAATTGCCTGGGGACACAATCTGCAGACAGCTTGGAGTAATGCCTATAATTTCCTTTAAAATGCTTCCTCTTAGACACTGTGATATCAAGCCTGTGTGTCTGGGTTAAGTTACACCCTAGATGTGGCAATTGCCAAACGGACAGTTTACACCGCAGGGGCAGTGTGCTAGATTCCAATTAGCAAGGCCGCACTCAGGAGGCAGCCACCAGGAGGGCTTCTGTACTTTGACATCTTGCTCAATAGAGCTTTGTTAATTAGCATAACAAATATTAGCTATGGGGGTTCTCAGTTTTGGTGAAATGAGTGGTATTCAGGATATGTGGATTGGCTGGAATATGCTAGAGATGCCCCCACTCTTGCTTGAATTGAATAAAGAATCTAAAGCAGCTTGGAGCCTCTACCTTGAGGATGGCCATTGTGTCTGCCAGGATCCCTCTGAAGCAGACTCTGAGTTGAGTTGCGTGCTTGGAGATTATTTGGGAGGTGCCAGGGACAGACATGAGAGGAGATAGGGGGTGGAACGGAACTAGTGAGAGGCATGTTACTAATCTAGTTAGCACAGTGGGTAGCTAAAGCTTAATTCTATGGGAAAGCTCTAGCAATTACTGAAAGCGTACGTCTCAGAACTCCCAAAGCCATGAAGCAAGAGCGCTGTGGTGTGCACACCCCTACCACTCACTAAATCCCAGGCACTTCCAGCCAGCCCTGGCAGGGATAGAGTGGGTTCTGGCAACCCAAGAGCAGCCCTTCAAGAAAGAAAGGTTCAGCAGTGGCTGTTGGAAGCCCACTGGCATTTGACAGAAAGGGGAAGGGGCTCTGGGCAGGGCACCAGTAATGTCTGCTACAGCTCCCCCGCCGAAATCCCTGGGTGGTCACCTGCCCATTACGCACGTGCAGGGCCCTGTTTTGTTGAAGCTGACTAATTAAGGATAACAGCGTCCTGCACCTGGGAAACTGATTGGTGTGCCTGCCATCCACAGAAGCGGTGGCAAGAGGCCCAAAGGCCCTAAGCTCTGGGACTTCATCCAGTCTCCAGAACAGGTTGGGGAGTAGTCAGTCTGTGCGTGCTTACTAATAACTTCTGTTTAGTAAGCACGTGCACGTGTACAGAATCTGTTCTGAAACTTTGGAGTCTAGTAGCAAGATAGTCAGGGGAGTAGCTCACTGTCACCCTCCTCCATGATTCTGATGGTTGTGACCACGAACCCCCAAACCTAAGAGGAGTGTTGATTAAATGCTCCTCTGCACATGGCATGGCTTACTTTAGTCTCAGGACGTTCCCGCACATTTGTCAGAAGACCCCAGTGACTTGCCACACACGCACCTGCACGGTGTAGCTCCCCAGGGTGGTGGCCCGTTTAAACCGCCGGCCTTGCTGCTGGGACATCATGAACAGCTGTGCCAGGCGCTGCTCCATGACCCGGGCGAAGCTCTGGTTGTGCAGGCCCACCAGCGAGTTGTCCACGCCCTGTAGCACTGTGGATGCAGAAGGCAGAGGGGCTGCTCAGAGGACAGATTCCCCACGGACTCAGAAACCACAACCACCACTGGCCCTGTACCAGCCACGGAGGGCCCTGGGCCTACCTCATATTAGGACTTGGCCATCCTTGCCTCATTTTACCCTGACCATAGCCCCAGCAGTAGGGAATGACTGTCCTCATGTTATAGTTGCTGAAAGGTTATGTGATTCGCCTAAGGTTATACAGCTAATAACCAGCAAAGTTGGGGTTTGAACCCGTGTTTATGTAACTCTAAAGCCTGGGCTCTCTCCTCCACAAGCTGTGACATGCCTGATGCTGTTGTATTTAATCCAAACCTTATTAAGATGTTATGTGTTGTTAGCATGTGGGAATACAGCACAGCCGTAGGTACGACTACATGGATCTTTCACTGGTTCCCGCTCAGAAGCCCCGGCTCAGGGCTACCCTTACTGCATTTTCACTTCTCAGCAGCTTTGCTAAGGAATCTGAGCTCCATCCTGCAACTCAGCTCCTCACATCTAGACAAGCCACCCTGCCCAGTGTCCTCATTTTTCCCTCCTCCATGGGGTCCTTTTGGGACCCACCCCTAAAGTGGCCCAGAGCCTCTCAGGTACGCTCCCTGAGAGCAGGGACAGTGTATAGAAAGAGTGGGCTGGCACTTGCCAGTCGTGAGACTTCAGGCAAACCACTGGCCCTTCCTGAGTCCAAGTCCTTCTCTATAGAAAGAGAATAAGAAAGTCTACATCACAGCAAATCTATTCCTTGTGGGCTATAAGGCTGAAATGAGACCAGATGTATCAAGCAGCTTAGCACTAATGCCAGGTGCGTAGGAGATAAATGAAACTCCTCTTTCCAGCCCTCCTCCACTGCTGTGTCTCATCTATATCCAGGGCTATCTGGGTAGGTAAGGCATTCATGATGGAAGAGTAGGCAACGGCTAGTGCATGCATGGAGGAGGACCGCAACGAACACACCAGGGCAATGCCAGGACTGGAAAGATCACTTACTATGGGAGTCATGTCCTTTTGCCATCTACCCCCAAAGCCTGGTCCTTCCTCCAAGTCCCTTGGGAAACAAATGTCACCCCAAACACACAAACACAGCCTCCAAACACAGTCCGTCCTGAGATCAAAAATGCTAAAAAAAAAATTCTCATCTTTTTAAAGAGACAAAAACTTAACAATGGGCTGAGTGTGCAATCCAAGATTTTTCATTTAATGGAATTTATTCTACCACAGTCCAGCCAAGGGCCACTAATACCACCCATCTATGGGGATATGAAAATAGCCTGAACGTAAAGAACATGTTGCTATTATGAGCTCATTCTGTACAGGGCCAGAATAAGCTACTGATGGCAGCGATACGGAGCATGATGGTGAAACCGATCAAGAGAAAAATAAAAGGCCACAGTCGAGTCTCAGAAATGACTTCTTTGAAGCCACAAATGCCAAATAAGGAGGGCATAAAGCAGCTCTTTCTAGGGCCCTTGGGAGGGACTCCCAGCTCATCTGTCAAGCAGAATTCCTGCAAGCAAAGATAAGACACGTCTGCACTGTTCTCTTCGTGGCAGGTCCCAGAGGGGCCCCTCAAAATCCCCCATGATGCAGCTGTCAGGCTGAGGAAGGGTCAGCCTACCTCTTGGCCCCAGAGAGGAGAGCTGCGTTCTCTCTGCTTCAAAGATGTGCCTCTAGTAAAATTAGAGAATCACTGCTGAAGGATTACTTTTTTTTTTTTCCCTTTTTAAAACCAGCTCCACACCCAGTGTGGAGCCCAATGCAGGGCTTGAACTCCCAGCCTTGAGATCAAGACCTGAGCTGAGATCAAGAGTCAGATGCTTAGCCAGCTCAGCTACCCAGGTGCCCCTGAAAGATTACTTCTAAGTTGGCTTCTCCTGTCGACCAGACACAGGAGTCGAGGGCATCATCATGGGTTACTCTAAGCAAATCCCAGGGATGATTCTGGGGCAGACATCAAAGAAAGGGAAAGTCAAAGCACCCAGGTGATGAAAAAGTTCCAGAAATAGGTAGCTGTGATGGCCACACAACACTGTGAATGTACTTAACACGACTGAATTGCACAGTTAAACATGGTTAAAACAGTCAATTGCATGTTATGTGTATTTCACCCCAAGTTTTTTAATTGAGGGAAAACAAAAACCAAACCCAACCACAGCCTTCTGGGAAGTGTAAGAAGCTGCGGGAACATCCCACCGGGTTATATGGAACCTCCACCTGGGCAGTGTCCACATGGCTCACTGCTCTGTTTGCCAAGAGCAGGTGTCCCACTGGGAGGCAGCTCCAGAAGGTCTGGGGGTTGGAGCCAGGGGTCTGGGTTATCATAATCTACTCCTGATGGTGTAGTAGAGAACAGATACTTTATTTTTTTTTAAAAAAAAGGCTTGAGCATAGTGCTACAAGGCCCTTTGGAGGATGCCCATAAATGCTAGCTGCTGCTGTTGATCAAATGTGCTTCTTTGTTAGACACATTTTTCCCAGAGGAAGAAATAACTGTGTTCCAGGAATTGTGGCTCCCTTCCTTTCCCCTGAGAAGCGTAGCACGCCACAGGCTCTCAGCCCTCTCTGCCCACCTGGAAGGGACTAGAAAGGGGCGTGCATCTCCCTGAGCGACCCTGAAGCAGTAGGGGAGCTTGGACCCTGGCTCAAGTGCCTAGGAAGACAGCAGTCCTTTGGCCCATCAGCCAGGGCCCTGGCCATCCACCCTTCGCCACCACTGACTCAGCTAACAGGAGGCGGGCAGTCCCCAGCTGCATCCATAGGAGCTCCCCAGAAGATTCGGTGGCTGTTACATCACTGGTCTCTCACTCCTTTATTTACAATTGCCCTGAGCAATAAAATTCCAACAGTCGGGGTCGGCCTGGTTCAGCTTCCTATGCAGAAGCTGAATTGTTTTATGTGTCACTGAATCCCATACATGCAGAGCCAAAAGAACCAGAATGCTCATCTCCTATCTTGTCCTCATTCCACAGGTGACAGCATGACATCCAGAGGGCCTGAGTGACTTGCCCAAGGACACACTAGGTTAGCAGCAGCCGGGCTGAGACCAGAAGAAATCCTGAGACTGCTGGATCTGGGATTTTGACCCTGGTGGTGCAGTAAAGACAAGAGGAAAAACCCAAGGTGGGGGCAGCCCGGGTGGCTCAGCGGTTTAGAGCCACGTTCAGCCCGGGGCCTGATCCTGGAGACCTGGGATCGAGTCCCATGTTGGGCTCTCTGCATGGAGCCTGCTTCTCCCTCTGCCTATGTCTCTGCCTCTCTGTGTCTCATGAATAAATCAATAAAAATCTTAAAAAAAAAAACCCATAAAAAACCTAAGGTGGGCTGTGATCTGTGTGAGGCAGCAATATTAAGTCCGCGCGTCTCTATCCTGCCTTGTATACCCAACCCTCACCACAGGATCTGTGGCCAGCAGAGGGGGCTGTAGGAATCACCCTAACGAAGCCACAGTATTTCCACCAATGAGGGATCCAGGCTCAGGGAGGAGGGGAGAAGTATTTTAAAAGATTTTATTTATTTATTTATCTTAAAGAGATCATGAGCAGGGGAAGGGGCGGAGGGGGTGGGGAGAGAACCCCAAACAGACTTCGCGCTGAGAGAGAGCAAGACACAGGGCTCAATCTTAGGACCCTGAGATCACCACCTGAGCCAAAACCAAGAGTTGGGTGCTTACCCAACTGAGCCACCCAGACACCTCAAAACATAGTTAATATAAGTTTAGTGGGAAAGCAGGTAGAAACATGTCACGGTTTCAAAATATCAACTACAGAAAGGAAAAGTTGCCCCCCATCCTTTGAGCTGTTCGCAAGGAGCAGATGACAGAGTGCCCATGATGGGTATCTGGGAGCGAAGGGCAGAGTGGTGTCAAGGACCTGTGCCTCTGAGCCGGATGAACGAAGCTATTTTCATTTTGCTTCCCAATCTCCTACCCCTTCTGTGAATTATGGTCAAAGGCCGGTGGTGGCTCTACATGAGTGGAGAGAGTGGGACCTGAGTCAAAGGGAAGGAAGGAGGGTCACGCTGACACTGGCTCTCGCCCCTCCCACTGGCACTACCTGAGTAACTAGCCTTGGGCCCTTGTTTATTCTGATGACCAGCAGCTGGAAGAGCAACAATAAGCAAATGAGTTACACAGGCAGGGGTGTGTGGGGGTGGGTGGGGCGGGCAAGGGCTGAAGTCCCAGCATGATTTTCTGAAGGTTATGCTACTAAAACAAGAAGCAGGGCAAGATCCAGGTACTCGGGGAAAGGATGAGACAGGAGGTTGTCGAGACAGCGCATGTTTAAGGGCAGATGCGTTACCATTTAATGTAAACCTTACGTTAATAGAAGGAGAGACATCTGCAACTTCAAAAGCAGCATTCCTGGTGGTGGAGACATGATTCTGGAAGTGTTACATAACCTGCTGGTTCAAAAATGCATTGCTGAGCGCCTGGGTGGTTCAGCCGATTAAGTGTCTGCCTTCAGATCAGGTCATGATCTTGGGGTCCTGGGATCGAGTCGCACATCCCACCCCTGCTCAGCAGTTTGGCGGGGGGGGGGGGGCGGGGGGGGGACTGCTTCTCCCTCTCCCTCTGTCCCTACCTCCTCCTTGTGTGTGCTCTCTCTCTCTCTCAAATAAATGTATAAAATCTTTAAAAAAAAAAAAAACATTGCTGGGTTAGTATCATTTCTCTCTTGGGCATAAACTCTGATGGTTTTTTTTTCTTTCCTTCTTTTTTAGAGAGAGAGAGCATAAGTGGGAGCAGAGCAAGTAGGAGAGAGACCCTCAAACAGGATCCATACCCAGCACGGAGCCTGACATGGGGCTCGATCTCACAACCCTGAGATCATGATCTGAGCCAAAACCAAGAGTCAGATGCTTAACTGACTGAGCCACTGAGGCCCCCTGTTTTTTCTTTTAAAACGCATTTCTTTAGTTTGTCTTTCTAGCAGGTAAAAATCATCTCTGCATATCCATGGCTCCGTGGGGGAGAAAGAAATGAGATTTTCTGCAATTTCAGAGAGGTCTTGAGCAAGCCTCATTGAGCAGGAGTGTGTGCTCCTTTGTTAGGATTCCAGGCAGCAGCCTCGCTACTGTTTGTTTGGGACAGCATGTGAGGGAGGGGATGGGGCAGGGAAGAAAAGAGGGAGGTTTCAGACAGGCTTGCCCAGGCACATCTTCCATGACTTGTAGGATCCTCCTCTCTCTTTGCTTTGGGCTGACTTGTATCTTCCCAAAATTCCTATGTTCAAGTCCTAACCCCCCCATACCTCAGAATGGGACTGTATTTGGAGATGAGGCCCTAAAAGAGGTAGTTAGGGTAAAATCAGATCACAAGGGGGGGGCGGCTAGTCCAATATGATGGGTGTCCTTATAAGAGGAGGAGTTTAGAACACAGACACAGAGGAACACAGAGGAAAGATGTAAAGGAAAGATAGCTATCTACAAGCCAATGAGAGAGGTTTCAGAAGAAACCAACCCTGCTGACACTTGGGTGTCAGCCTTCCCAGCCTCTAGAAATATGAGAAAACAAATTCCTACTGCCGAAGCCTCCAAAGTCTGTGGTGCTTTGTTATGGCAGCCCCACCACGCTCATTCCTTCCACTCCCCCTCCACCCTTCCATGTTCAGCTGGGCTGTCACTTCTTCCATCAACATTTGTCTTCTCTGTTTGCTCCCAACCCTTGCTTCTCTAAGATTTTCAGAGCCACTTTCTGGCTTTGGAAAAACACAAACAAGAACTTTTTTGCCGTTTCATAAAGCTCAGCTGGTAAATGTCAAGGAAAAAAAAAAGAGAGAATGTCACCGAACCACCCTTCTACTTCCATCCGCCCTCACTGTCAGGACACGCCTGGGCTCCACCAGGATTAGTGTAGGTGTGGGGTGTGTGCCAGGGGAGAGAGAAAAGTGCATGCCCAGCATTCCTCTGCCTTTCACTGGAGTTTTGTAGGGCAGTGCAGAAAAGCCTACCATCGTTAAATAAACCACCATTCCCATGGACATACCCTAGATATCCACAGGTCGCCGCCATACCTTCAGATTGATCTACTTTTTGCAAAGAGGAGGCCATGGACTTTACAGGTGGCTGTTTTGAATGGTTATCTAAGATTCACCTTCAGTGGTATCTTTTCTTAGCTGACTTTACCCACTTCTGGTCCTATGGAAGTAAGGACAGGACCAAAGGAAAGATGCTGATCCTATCACTGAATGGCATGCAGTTTTAATTATTTTAATTATAACAATTACTAATTTTTAGTTTTAGGGTTTCTTTTGACATGCTGTTTGAAAAAAAACACAAACTGATAGGGGGATAGGGGGAAAGAGGGAGTGAAAGAGATTACCTGTAATTACCCAATAGTCTCTGGTTGTTTCTGATATATCAAGGTTGGGATATTCCAGCGCTAAAACAAATAAGAAACACACCAAGTTACTTTCACAGGTTTTATATGTAACTATTATTAAGGAAAATGGACATAGGTGACAAAATATCAAACATCTAAATTCAGCTTTATCATTCCTGGGAGCTCCAGGGCATACAGGCTAAAAATATCTTGCTGTTTCAACAAGTAAAATACCAGTAAAGGGCTAACTTTCAGATGAAGAATTTTCTAGGGTTTGTGCATTTCTGCTCTTTCTATTTATTTTTTCCATTAACATTATCTTTATCAAGACTCACAGCTAGAACATGTCTTATTTAGCTTCCTTTGTGAAAACTACCCAACCATCACTAATAGTTAGTTGATCATCTTTTGAATGGATTTTTCCAATGTCAAGGACTAAGTTTATTATTAGCTAAATGTTTGTGACAAACAGTCCCATTTTTTTGCAGGTTAGACTTCATTCATGTAAAGGGTGTAGTGCAGTGCCTGGCACATAGTAAGCGCTCAATAAATCTCAGTTGTTGTTATTATCAAAATATCAAGAGGAAAGAAAATAACTTCTTTGCATGCTGCCATGTGACATAACGCTATCTTTCATGCCATCACCTTTTCCATAAAATCCAGAGTCACCTTTCCTTACTACATGAAATTCCAAAAGCCTACTATTAAACATTCAAAAAAAAAATTCCTAGTGGCTACTGTGTGCTGCGTCCATCCACACACATCATTTTATTTATTTATAGTCTCAAATGCAACCACAGAAAGAAACAGAAGCAATTTTGCTACTATGTGCCTCAAAACAAAACAAAACCCTGGACCAGTGACCTTGAGAAATGTGTTGACAATTAAATTTAACAGCACAAATCTTGACTTCAGTTGGCCACCAAGTAAGTGTTTGGGTACAAAATGTAGGCTGCGTTGTCTTCCGAGTCTATGCCTGCTGCATGGTAATGAGAATTACGTAACTGAGCATCAGAGGAAGACAGGCCACAGGACTGACTATGGGAACTTCATCCAGTGAAGTCACGATGCTGACTGCAAACGAGCTGCATTACGACAGCAACAGCCAGGGCAAGGGGCAAAGGCCCTGGAGCATTTGCTGATGGCGCAAGTGAGGGAAACCATTGCAACCCAGATTGCCGCAAGGACAGACGCCCTCCAGGCTGTTCCTGCAAGCTCAAAGGCAGACTGCTTGGGTTTGATCCCTAGGTTCCATGTCTCATTAGCTACGTGAGAGGGGGCATCTGGTTAAACCTCTTGGGATCTCAGTTTTCTCCTTCGCAAAGTGGGGCTCATTTGGTGGTACCTTCTAGGGCGCTTTGTGAGGACTCGATGACAGGGTAAGGGCCCCCAGCCAGCGCTTTCTTCCAACGTGCAATAAACTTGTCAGCAGGTCAGTCCCCGTGTATCACCCATTTCAGTTATTTTATGATCAGAGAGTGAGTATGTGGCCGGCACAACAGATGTTCACTAAGTGGAGAAAGAACCCCCTACCCCTGCCCTGGGGGGCGGGGTTGGTGGGTGCAGGGGAAAGGCAGTGCCCCAGGGTGGGGGGCACGGACGTACTCACGTTCAGCAATGGTGAGCGGCGGGTAAGTGAGGTAGAACCCAACCAGCTCAGCTGAGAGCTGGCGGAGGAGGCTGCTGGCGACCGTGCCGTTGAGGAAGGAGCTTCGATTGGCCACCACGTACACCAAGGTGACTGTCTGCGAGGCGTTGGATGTGCTCACCATCTGAATCGACACGTGGGGGGGGGGGGGGGAGACACACCAAATAAGATGAGGGTCTGTTTCCTGGAGGCCGTGGGAGGAGGAATTCGAGCAGAAGTTGCGGGTAGAAATGAAAGGGAGGTGGAAAAAGGAGCGAGGAAGAGACCAGAATAACACCACTCGCCACGTAGGGGCTGCTCGCGGAGTGCCAGGCGTGGTGCTAGGGCCGTGTGATCTCACTTGGTCCTCAGATGCCCCAGGAACTGCATCCACTCACGACTCCGTTTTGCAAAGGAGGAAACCGAGACCCAGTGTGATCAAGAGAGTAGCCAGGATTCGAACCCAGGCAGTCTGACCTCAGGTCTTAAGCTGGCGTAGGTATCTTTTCTAGAGGCCGAATCGCCTCAAGGTTACTTTTATGGTTCTGAACACACAGAATAGAGCATAGAGCATGGAAAATGTTAAATCTATGAGGGCTCAACCGCTCAAAGGGAGCCTGAGTTAAATGGGGGGGGGGAATCTTTTAAGTTCCTACACAGCGGATCACCATGCTAGTGAACAGCCTGATGAAACCTTGACTCAAAAGGAATTCAGAAATATAAAACAGGCTCTTTGGGGGAGTGATTACATTTCCTCGTGACCTATTAATTCAATATAGAATATGTAAATAGGACTATGGGACGGTGTGGTTTTCTTCTCAAAAATCTGTCGAAGTCAGTTTTACAGTTACCGGAAAGTGCGGTTTTCTGGGTCAGTGTATGGACAAAAATATCCCACGGATGAGATTTGAAAAACAGATGCAGTAGGAAGTCATTCTACTTGGTGAGACAGTGTGGGGCTCTGTGCCCCCTCCCCCGGTCTGCACCTTCCCCTTCCAGATTCTCTAGCCAGCCGCCCACCCACCCACCCTCGTTTTGTTCAGCGCACCCAGAGGCAGACCCCGGTGGACCACCTCAGTGGATTTCTCTTCCCTCCTTTAGCTTTAGCTAAAAGGAACCCGGGAGGATAGGGGAGAGTGGGAGGAGAGGGAGGTCAGAGAACTGGCGTCCGGGACTCCCTCCCCACAGCACGGCTCCTGTAGGGCAGCTCTGGCCTCTGGCTTCCTATAATTGCTCGCTCTTCTCACCCCATCAGGCCCCGACACTTACCACTTTGGGTACTGTACTTGCCCTGTGGTTTCCCTAGAGCCTGCCTGTACTTCTGCAAAGGGTCCCTTTTATTTTTTATTTATTTTTAAAGATTTTACTTATTTATTCATGAGAGACACACAGAGAGAGGCAGAGACCCAGGCAGAGGGAGAAGCAGGCTCCCCACAGGTAACCCAATATGGGACTCGATCCCAGGACCCCAGGATCGCGCCCTGAGCCAAAAACAGACGCTCAAACACTGAGCCATCCAGGCACCCCAAAAGGTCCCTTTTATTAGACTTTATTCAAATTACCTTAAACTGAGTGTGCTCTCTCTTCCTATAGGGAGCTGATGGAAATCCTGTCTTTCCCAGACCTCTGTGCCTTCAGGCATGAAGATCCCTGCAACTTTCCCTTTAAATGTTATTTTTAAGAAGACTGTCAAGAATAGCTTCTTCACATTATTTCCCACTTTTCCCCATAAGTGGAAGTTGCTATTTAATTCACTAACACAGAGCCTATAGTCCCATGATTTATGATACATCGAGTCAACACTGCTGGTCCACTCTTTCTCTCCTCTCTGAAAGTATTTTTGTAGTGTGGTTGAGCCACCGGTATTCATGGCTCTTCCCCAGGGTACCAGAAAGAAAGGTGCTTCTTTCTGAACAATTTAAAAGACTTCCCTATACTGCCACCTAAATAATAATAATAATAATAATAACTAAAATAACTTTTCAACCATTGTCTCTGATGTGAACATTCTATTTTTTGCTTTTCAACAAACTTTTTCATCTTCCCAAACCAAAACCTGGTATCTATTAAACAACTCTCCATTTCTTTCTCTCCCCAGCCGCTGAAAACCACCATTCTACTTTGTGTCTCTATTAATTTGACAAAATTAAACACCTTTTATAAGTGGAATCATATAGTATTTGTCCCTTTGTGACTGGCTTATTTCACTTAACATAATAGCCTCTAGGTTCATCCATGTGGTAGCATGGGTCAGAATTTCTTTCCTTTTTAAAAATGAACAACATTCCATTGTGTGTGTGTGTAAATATATGTCACATTTCTTATCCATTCATCTGTGGTTGGACATTTGGGTTGCTTCCACCTTTTGGCTAATGTGAAAAATGCTGCTATGAACATGGCTGTACAAATATCTGTTTAAGTCCCTGCTTTTATTCTTTTGTGTAGATCATGTGGTATTTCTAGATTTAATTTTTAAGGAACCACACCATTCTGTTTTCCACAGAGCTACACCATTTGAGAAGCTCACCAGCAGTGCAAAGGGTTCCGGTTTGTCCACATTCTTACCAACACTTGTTATTCTCTTTTTTTTATGATGGCCATCCTAATAGATTGCGAAGTGGTATCCTGTGGTTTTGATTTCTATTTCCCGGATGATTAAGTCATGTAGAGTACCTTTTTTATGTGCTTATTGATCATCTATAGATCTTCTTTGGAGAATTGTTTATTAGAACTCTTTGCTCACTTCTTTATAGGATTGTTTTCGTGTTTTTAAGTTGTATGGGTTCTTTATATATTCCAGATATTAACCCTCTATCCAATATATGATTGGCATATCCACTCCCATTCTGTGGGTTGCTTTTTGATTAATTGTGTCCTTTGATCCACAGAAGTGTTTAATTTTGGTGAAGTCCAATTTACCTATGTTTTCCTCTGTTGCCTATAATTTTGGTGTCATATTCAGGAAATCATTGCCAAATTCAATACCATGAAGTTTTCTCCTCTTTTTCTTCTAAGAGTCCTATAGTTTTGGCCCTCATGTTTAGGTCTTTGATCTACTTTGAAGTTAATTTTTGTTTATGGTGTTAGATAAGGGTCCAAGTTCATTCTTTTGTTTGTGGATACTCAGTTTTCCAATATCACTGGTTGAAAAGACCATCCTTTCCCCATTAAATGGTCTTGGCACCCGTGTCAAAAATCATTTGATCATATATGCAAAGATCTATTTTTGCATTCTCTCTTCAGCTCCATTTGTCTATATGTCTGTCTTTATGCCAGTACCATGCTGTTCTGATTATTGTAGCTCTGTAGTAAGTTTTGAAATCAGAAAGTATGAAACCTCGAGCTATGTTTTTCTTTTTCAAGACTGTTTTGGCTATTCATGGTTCCTTATGATTCCATATGAATTCTAGGATGGATTTTTCTATTTCTGCAAAAAAAAAAAAACACTGAGATTTTGATAGGGATTGCATAGAATCTGTAGATTGCTCTTGGCAGTACTGACATTTTAACAATATCAAATCTTCCAATTCATGAGCACAGATTTTCCTTTTTTTTTTTTTTTTTTTTTTTTGGTCTTCTTTAGTATACTCATTTTTTTATAGCTAAGAAAAGTGTAACCAATCTTGATGGCTACTTAACACTAGCTTCATAAATGAGAGGTCCACAGGCCTGAGACCAAAGCCAGGTCAGTGTTCCCTGAAAGTCATGCCCTGTCCCCAAGTAGAAGCAGCCCTACAGGGGGCACTTTCCCACTACCCCCTTTACTCTTAGACTCCTGTTGTTCCTGATGTTATCTCTTACTTCCCACTCATTCATGCCACAATTCATTTAGCTAGTTAGACCTTAAAAAGACTGGCAGAAAGGAAGGCTGTTATTTTGCCTACCTAGCATCCATTCTTCTTTCTTCTATGACAACACCACAATTTCCTTGAGGACATACTTCTTCTCTCCAGCTGGGTTCATGGGCTTTGGGTGGGGCTGCCCTACCCAAGTTCTAGGAGTGGGGATAGCCAGGCCTCGGAGACATTGGGACATTTTATCTCCTTGGCCACAGTTATGACTCCAGAAATGGGAACACAATCCAAATGAGTCCAATGAGAGCTAATCCCAGGATTTTTACTGGAAGGCCACCAAAATAGGTCTGTTGGTTCCATAAGACTGTAAGCAACAAGAAGGAGACAAACCTGGAGGTGCCAGGGGCCACCCCACTGGGCCTGAAGATGATGTCAGCCCAGGGCAAGGCCAAGAGACAAAGAGAACTTTTCGAAGAAATCATATAAGCACCTGAATCAAATCGGGCTTGAATGAAATATGCTGTGAACCTTTCAGTTCTATGAGCCAATTACTTTCTCTTTTTTTAAGATTGTATTTATTTATTCAAGATAGACACAGAGAGAGAGAGAGAGAGAGAGAGAGAGAGAGAGGGGGGCAGAGACACAGGCAGAGGGAGAAGCAGGCTCCATGCAGGGAGCCCGACGTGGGACTCCATCCCGGGTCTCCAGGATCAGGCCCTGGGCCGAAGGCGGTGCTAAACTGCTAAGTCCCCCGGGCTGCCCAATTACTTCTTTTTGCTTAAATCTTGTATGCTTAGAGTCTGTCATTCACAACCAAAAAGGTCCTAATTGAGTCTACTGCAATCTAGCCCCTAATACCAATGCTATACAAGTTAAAAAACAAAACAAAACAAAACTTTTCCACGACTCTCTGAACAAATTAAATACCTATGTGGTCCAAAAAAATCCAAGGTGCTCCTCCAAATTATACTTAATACAGTAAAATGGAAATTTATTAATTATAAAACCAGGTCCTGGAACAAGTCCAGGTGGATGATTAGCATGCAGCTACATATATGCATGATAAAGGGGCCTAGAGGGTTCCAGAATCCAGGCTACAAAGTGGTTCCAGGCTTTGTCAGTCATGGCAAAAAGTGGAGCAGGGTTAATGAAACAATTCACCCAATTAACCATTTACTTCAAGACCTGCTGAAATGTTCAAGAGCACCCAAAATTTATTTAGATGCAGTTCTCAAATTGTCTGTTACAGTCTTTTCCAAGGAAACTTTGTTATTTGCTGTACAAGGTTTCATCTCATGGCCCATGACTATCCTATAACACAGAGTCTTCTTAAGGCCAAAGGCAGCTTATTTATATAAACAGGAGGTGCTCAATGGGTCTGTGCTTCCTGAATACAATCAGAGTACACTCTGCCTCCAAGCCCTAACTGGAATCATGCACCTGTGAAGATCACAAACCCAATCAGAAAGAAAAAGATCTCCCACAAGGGAGCTGAGTCATACTTCTTACATAAATCTTATGTTTGTGACACGTTTTTAGATCTTAATCTAATATGAACTGAATCATAATGAGATACTTCCATATACATTTTGGATAAATCTAGAAAAGGAAAGCTGCTTCTTCAAATTAAATTGTATGCTTTCTACCTCATATTGGCTTTGCTGATAATTCATTTATGCTAAATGTCAATTTCAAAACCACTGGGTTTAATTGCAAAGGATTTAGTTCAGTAAAAACAGGACATTGGGTTGTATAGTTAATCAGAGAAATTTGGGGGCTGAATGAATATGATTAAAAAGCATTGGGGCAGCCCGGGTGGCTCAGTGGTTTAGCACCGCCTTCAGCCCAGGGCATGATCCTGGAGACCCAGGATCAAGTCCCGCGTCGGGCTCCCTGCATGGAGCTTGCTTCTCCCTCTGCCTTGTGGCTCTGCCTCGTGTCTCTGCCTCTCTCTTTGTGTGTGTCTCTCATGAATGAATAAATAAAATCTTAAAAAAAAAAAAAGCATCTGTCTTGGAGTGCCTGGGTGGCTCAGTCAATTGAGGGTCCGACTTCTGATCTCAGCTCAGGTCTTGATCTCAGGGTTGACTGAATTCAAGCCCCACACTGGGTTCCATGCTGGATGTGGAGCTTACTTAAAAAAAAAAAAAAAAAGCATATGTCTTTAGTGGGATGTTAGTTATATAATTGCAAAAAAGTGGGTCTGAGGAAAGCTTTTGGTGGCATATCTATTGTAAGTCCAGGAAACTGAAATATATTGTACTAGCAGTGGGATTTTTCCAAGAAAAATTCATGTGTTCACCAAAAGTTCCATGGTTTAGCATAGCGGATAAGATCATGGGCCTTGACTCAAGTCTTTATTCCCTTCTTTACCGTGTGACTTTCTGGAAGCTTCTTAGCCTCTCTCTCAGTCCCATTTTCTGTGAAATGATGATAATAATACTTCAGAAAGATGTCTTGAGTATTATGTAGCAAAATATTTCTAAAACACTTAGCGCAGTCATGGCATACGATGAGCCCCAAATATAAAATGTGTATATGTGTTTGTTTAAACTAAAGTGACTGTTCATGTGGATGTCTAGAAAACAACTCAATGCAAATCACAGGATAGGCAAATCTTGATGAGTTAGCTATTTGGAATTGATTTCATTTTATGAGACATTTGATTCATTTTATGAAATTGTACCTTATATTGCACATCTACTTCAGTTTTTAAAATAGTAAATGTATTGGGCCATCTGGGTGGCTCATTGGGCTAAATGTCTGACTCTTGATTTCACATCTGGTCATGATCTCCGGGTCATGAGATCGAGTCCTGCACCTGGCTCTACAATGGACACAGAGCCTGCTTGGGATTCTCTCTCCCTCTCCCTCTACTCTCGCCACTACTCTTGTGCACCCTTGTGTGTGCTCTCTCTAAACAAACAACCAGGATGCCTGGGTGGTTCAGTTGTTGAGCATCTGCCTTTGGTTCAGGGTGTGATCCTGGGGTCCTGGGATCAAGTCCTACATCGGGCTCTCCACAGGGAACCTGCTTCTCCCTCTACCTATGTTTCTGCCTCTCTCTGTGTCTCTCATGAATAAAAACAATCTAAAAACAAACAAAAAACCCCCCAAAACCCCAAACAAACAACCAAACAATACAAAATAAAACAAAATAGCAAATGTATTGGGAAGGCCTGAGGAAGCGTCACATGGGAAAATAAATATAAAACCCTAAACCACAGCAGGTATATAGCAAAACAGCACCCCTCCTGTCACAGACGTCCTCATCGGTGCTGGAACTGAGTCTTCTCAGGGGCCCCAGAGCGGCACCTCCTCCTGTCTAAATGACGGAGTTACACTTACACCAGGCATCTTTAAGACAGGAAACCAAGTCACTTCTTGCCAACATCAACGACACAGTTGAAGTACCCTCCTCCTTACCTGAATGGTCAGGTTGCTTTTGGTATTTAGGACTTTCTTCTCAGCATCCTGGAAGGCCTTCTGCAGCCTCTGTTCCATCGTCTGAGCGAACTTGCAGGACTGGATGTTGTCAGATTGGCTCACAAACTGTAGCACTAGAAGGAGAGTCATAAATCAGCGCTTGCTGAAATGATGTGTGACTTAGCTCCTTGGACTTAACAGCAGTCTTCATATAAAACAGCATGATTTTACATCAGAGAAATCAGGCAAATAAGGACTGACAAAGTTTGGTTGCAGGGTTGGAAGTGGCTCTTAAAATGATTATGAATAAAGAAGAATTAAAAGCACGATCAAATCTGAGGTTCCCTCTAATGCAAAGGATTTTGTCGGACTGTGTAGACATCTGCTCCAAGAATGACTTAAAAAAAAGAAAAAAAACAATCAAAGAGAGATCATGCCTTCTATTTCTCGGGGGAGGTTTGGGGGGTGGGGGCTTGTCAATTGACCTGCATCACTTAGTTGATTCTTTCGACTTCAATAATTTCTAGTTTCTCCACTCTTGGGGCTTACCAACCACATGATCAGAATCGCGAGGGTGCTTGAGAGGAAGATTCCGAGGCCAAAGCTCAGAGCTTCTGATTCAGGGGCACCCTGGAACAGTGTTGGTCCAAAGCACAGATTTTATGGATGCTCAGCTCTTACCAGTATCCACTGGTAATACAGGAAAAAATTAAAAATACGGTGCCTGTTGCTCATAAAGTCCTAATTATATAAATTGAGAAGGAAGGCTCCTGTGAAGGACTAGTTCCTTTTTTAAAAAATATTTTATTAATTTATTAATGAGAGACAGAGAGAGAGAAAGAGAGAGAGAGAGAGAGAGAGAGAAGCAAGGTCCCCATGGAGCAGGGAGGGAGCCTGATGTGGGTACTCGATCCCAGGACCAAGCAACCCGAAAGGCAGATGCTCAACCAACTGAGCCACCCAGGTGCCCCTGAAGGACTCTTCCTTTCTTTCTTTCTTCTTTCTTTCTTTCTTTCTTTCTTCTTTCTTTCTTTTTTAATTTTTTTTAATTTTATTTATGATAGTCACAGAGAGAGAGAGAGAGAGAGAGAGAGAGAGGCAGAGACATAGACAGAGCGAGAAGCAGGCTCCATGCACCGGGAGCCCGATGTGGGATTCGATCCCGGGTCTCCAGGATCACGCCCTGGGCCAAAGGCAGGCGCCAAACCGCTGCGCCACCCAGGGATCCCCTTTTCTTTCTTTCTTTCTTTCTTTCTTTCTTTCTTTCTTTCTTTCTTTCTTTCTTTCTTTTTTTAGATTTTATTTATTTATTAATGAGAGATACAGAGAGAGAGAGGCAGACACAGGCAGAGAGAGAGAGAAGCAGGCTCCATGCAGGGAACTGGAATGGGACCTGATCCCAGGTCTCCAGAATCACACCCTGGGCCGAAGGCAGGCACCAAACCGCTGAGCCACCCAGGCGTCCCTGAAGGACTATTTCTAATAAATCCAAGGTGAGGAAGTTTAGGTTCATAGGCAGGGAACTTGGACAGTTGATTAGCAGGGCCCTTTGAGGAAGGTACACAGGACTTTAAGAGACAGAGCCACTAGCACTCAAGTTTTTAAACAGGCATCTTCGTGATGCTGCCCCCGATCCCGGAACGGACAGGAATCCTTTCTGAGGTACTTGCCTGTTCTCAGCTGGAAGCAGCCTGCAGGCTGGGGATTCCATGGGGAGGCAAGTACCGCCACTGACTGTAAGTTTGGGGTGTGTTGCTTCAGATCCGCAGTGACATTGCTGATCCCATAAACACCCAGCATCTCAATCACGACAGCAGGCAAGTACACCAGCCGCCCTTTGGTAGCATAATAACCAACGGTGACATTATGAGAATGTTCCAGAATGTCCACCTACAAAACAACAGACCCACAGAACTCAGTGTTTATTTCCACCATACTTGAAGTCCTTCTTGGTATTTCTTCGAACCACAACCCTTATTGGCATGGCTGGGGAGCAAGATGTTCTCATTTGATGAATATTCTAATAATTTATAAAAGTGCTACGTGGATTGGCAAGTCTCAAAATAGCGGGATAGAATGAAATACAACTTATTGCGAACCAACATGTAAGGGAATTAAATCTGTGGGGGTTTTCTTGATTCCTTAAATGCCTCAGTGTCATCCTGTGAGCACCAACAGTCACCCAAGAAGGCAGACAGGAGAGGGCAGGCAAAAGAGATTTCCAGAGATGAAATGCTGGGAAAAACAGCTTTGTTATAGTTCTCGTCATTTATGAAAATGAAAAGGCGGAAATGATAGATGAAGTGGGGGCTCCTTTAGGACGTAAAGGAGCCTAAAGGCTCTTTTAGGGATTAGTAGTAGATGAGGTGAATTCCTCTTTCTAGAAACTGAGAGAAGGACTGTTCAGACTCCACTCCATTCCTGGCTTGTAAGTTGGTTCAAGACCAAGGGGAGGATGGGGATGGGCTATGGAAAGTCTCCCTTAAAACTGAGTCCCAAGGGACACTGATGTTTTGAGTTTTTGACCCAATTTCTCTGCCTCTCTTTCTCTCTCTCTCTCTGTGTGTCTCTCTTAAATAAATAAATAAAACCTTTTTTTTTTTTTTTTTTTTAAAGAGACACAGGCAGAGGGAGAAGCAGGCTCCCTGTAGGGAGCCCGGTGCAGGACTCCATCCCAGGACTCCAGGATCACACCCTGAGCCAAAGGCAGATGCTCAATCACTGAACCAGGTGCCCCTCAAGATGTTTTTAATAGAACACCAGATCACCTGTTAAAAGAGTGGACTCTGCTCCAATCCTAATGACCTCAAGGAACAAGTCTCAATTTGGGGATTATTTTTAGCACCTCTCTAAAGCTTGCTAATCATATTTTTAAACAAAGGGATACCAGAGACATCAGCCTTAGAGCCTTCCTCAAGCAACAATGTCTAGCTTGAATTTAACAAGTCATTACCATTAATCTCATTTTTCTGATTAGCTTTTGTTTGTGGCAAATGATCCTGATTTTCACTCCTGGCAGTAATATCAGACATCCTTTCAAACGTTTTAAAAAATGGGCTGATTTTTAAAAAATGAATTCATAACTGATTGTCACAGTGGTCTGGGATGATTTGCAAAAAAGGTAAAAACTGAAGGTAGTTTGAAAACAACCAAAGTTGAGTGAAAATTACATGTCAGATGACCAAATAAAAATGCTTACATTTTCTTCTTTCTTTCTTTTTTTCTTTCTTTCTTTCTTTCAAGACTTTTTTTATGTATTCGAGAGAGAGACAGAGATAGCAAGAGAGAGCAGGGGGGAGAGGGAGAGGCAGGCTCCCCATGGAGCTGGGAGCCAAAGCGGGGCTCCATCTCAGGACCTCGAGATCATGACCTGAGCCAAAGGCAGATGCTTAACTAACTGAGCCACCCAGGTGCCCCCATTTTCAACTCTCAAATAAAGTTTCTAGTGCAGACGTCATGGATGCTTTTCATGAAATGCCTCTCTTTTCTTTCTTTCTTTCTTTCTTTCTTTCTTTCTTTCTTTCTTTCTTTCTCTTTTCTTTTCTTTCTTTTCTTTTCTTCCTTCCTTCCTTCCTTCCTTTCTCTCAGAATTATATAAAAGGGATTGACAGGGGTGCCTGGGTGACTCAGTCAGTTGAGCATCTGATTCTTGGTTTTGGCTCAGGTCATGATCCCAGGGTTGTGAGACTGAGCCCCACATCTGGCTCCATGCTCAGCTGGGAGTCTGCTTGAGATTCTCTCCCTCTCCCTCTGCTCCTCCCCCCATCCTACCTCCAAAAAAAGAGGCTGACAATGACCAATAACCTATGTACCAAACCTCATCCCTAGTCCTTGGTGTGGTCATGGAGACGACGAAGCTAGATACAACTGCAGGACAGGCCTCAAAGGAAAAAAAGCCAGAGCAATATTTTTAAGAGGCGAAAAGGGTTGTCCACTGACTGCCAATCACACGTAGGGCTTTAAAACTTGTAATCAATCCAAAAGAGTGTAAAGTGAGGCTTCCATCGCTTGGATATGCCATGGAAATCAGCTGGCGGTTACTAAATAGTACTTGGCATTAAAGTGCTTGGGGAAAAAAACATATTTATTTCCCTGTCTGCTGCTGGCTATTGAAGCACAAAGTTGGACTCAATTTACAATAATTTTTAAACTTCCAGAAATAAATCACTATTTACAATGCTGAGGAAGATAAAGGGAAAGGAAATGGACAATTTCTTAAGAATTACACTAACACTATTAAATACTTTCCCAATGGGAAAGTATTTAAAGTATCCCCAATAACGGGATAATGGGATGATTTAAAACAGTATATCTGGGGCAGCCCGGGTGGCTCAGCAGTTTAGTGCCACCTTCAGCCTTAGGGCCTGATCCTGGAGACCTGGGATCGAGTCCCACATCAGGTTCCCTGCATGGAGCCTGCTTCTCCCTCTACCTGTGTCTCTGCCTCTCTATCTCTCTCTCTGTGTGTCTCCAATGAATAAATAAAATCTTTAAAAAAAATAAAAATAAAAAAAATAGTATCTAGGCTTGGAAAAAAAATTAGACATAAGGCAGTCAACCTCCATTTCTATGTCAAAATTGGACCTTTTATCCAGTCACCTCACCACATATTATTAGCTATCTGCCAAAATGAAGAAAGACACGGCTTCTGACAAGAATGGTTATGGTACCCAGGGAGGAGGAACACAATCTAAACATACTCTGGGCCCAAGAGGAAGGTGTGGATGGCTTAGTCTCATTACAGAGCCAAGAGACTTACGTGAGCCGAGATGTCGTTCTGGTGGAAAGCCTTCCGTAATGCCTGTGTGAGCCCTTTGGCAATGTTGAATTTCAAGGTTTCACTGCTCTGCCCTCTCCTTGGGGTCAGAAAGAGAACTGTGGGACCAAACAGAAGCACTGTCATCAGGGTAGGGCAGCAGACCCCCTAATTAATGAGCTCCCCTCTCCTCTCCATCCTCCACTTCCTACAAGTTCTGAGGAAGTCTGGTGGGTGCAGGTCCAAGCAATGAGAGCGGGGGCCTGGGGTTGTTGCTCTGGGGTCCCACTCAAGCCCAAAGAAGGAAGGCCCTTGTATTTGTGTGGCCCTGGCAGAGAGAGAGCTAATACGCCAGCCACGCTTCATTTCTGACCAACTCTGTCCTTGACTTTGAAAACTGGTTTCAGCGGTACCAGGTCCTGATGGGGGGCCTGCAGAAAACACCTGCCACAGCGTTCCTCAACAACCTGCTTAGGCACAAGCCCTGAGGGAGGTTGTGCTGCCCAAACACCCCTGATTCAGGAAGCTGAGTTCCCACCCCACAAGTGGGGCAGAGTGGGATGGAGACCTGGGGTGGAGACTGGCACCTGTGACTGAAGGTGACAGGTGCTATCTGAAGGGAAGCCTGCGATGCTCTAGGAACATCCAGCCTGGACCTGGGCAAGGGGGTGGGGATCAAGGAAGGTTTCCTGATAAGCAAGGCCATCTCCTGATGAGTGGAGAGGGACCGCCCCTCGCCACTCCCAGCAGAGACGAGACCAAGTTCAAAGGCACAGGGTGAGGATCGAAGCCTTTCAGGATACATGTTTAGGCCTGGTCCTGCGGGCGATGGGACGTGAAGGGCTTTAAGCAAAAGCATACATTTTAGAGGGTCCCGTTGACTACAGACTGGAGAACAGATTGGAGGGGGTGGGGGCTAGTCTAAGGCAGATAAATTTGGTTGTTGTTGCAGAAATTGAGGTGGCTGATGACAGGGTGAACGAGGGACGCAGCGGTGGGGATGGAGAGAAGGGTGCTGAAGGAAGTTGAACTGAATGAAGGGCACCGGTGGTTGACCAGGTGTGGCTGGGGTGACGGGGGTGGTGGAAGAAGGGGGAGGGGTCAGAATGTTCCAGACTTCTGCATCTAGGTGTTTGGGGTTGCCTGCCTCTCAGAGGAGGGGGAGTGGAAAACCAGATGGTATAATTCCTTGAGAAACAGAAAGAGATACTGTACTTTCTGGTCTGCCTAGTTTCACAATTTCCCATTTTAGAATAGGCTACGTCTCCAGATATAATTTCATTTAATCCTTTGTAGGGTGAAGAGGAAGGCGGGACTCGAGCATTCAGCACTGGCTTGCTGGCTCAGATAACGTGTCTAGTGCTTTTTATAGCCAACACTACCCCACTGTTAAAAGCACCCGGTGCCTTCCTGCCCTGCTTTGCTGCAACTGGGAGGTGGTGGCTAGAGATAGCATTTACCACCCGACATTTTCACGGCCTCCTTTTCAACATCGAAAGAAATCCTGGGCACCCTCATCGTGCAGCTGTACTTTTTCTACCTGCAGGCTGAGAATTCAGAAGCCTTTCTGAATTCTGCAGGGCTTCCAAGACGTGACATTTTATTCATCATTCATTCATTCACGTGAGACATCACTGGTTTGCTCTTCAGGCAAAATTCACTACGCGTTTGTTTTCCCGGATTCATTGGCAGAAACGGTTTCCCTAGGGGGGTCTCTGATAGCAGGACTGATCCCGGGACCAGAATGCAGGTCACGTAAAGCTCCCTTCTCCTCTGTCACTTGATAAGGACCGGGGCTCCTCAATCTCAGCACTCGGACATTTGGGGCAGGGATTATCCTTTGCTGTAGGACCGCCCTGTACCTGGGGCGTTTGACAGCATCCTGGTCTCTGTCTCACTACATGCCAGTAGCACCCTCCCTACCCTCCAAAAAGGTCTTCAGACAGGGCCAAACACCTTCCGGGGGAGAAGGAGCACAACTGTTCCTGGCTGAGAACCGCCGATCTCATCTCTGCTACATCTCTGAGGCCAGGGCGTGCCTGCTGCTTTCAAGTAAACTCCAAGGACAGTGGACACTTACCTGTCTTCACCAGGAGCCTGCTGGACATCTGACACTCCAGGTTGGATGCCATTTTGCCAGTTGTGACCACAGCGGTCGACGCAGCGGGAAGGGCAGTGTCTGTATTTTCCGCTGGCACAGGTGGCAACCGGGTGGCCCTCACGGGTGCTGTGATGGATGTCAAGGCTGCTGTGATAGTCAGCGGGCGTGTGGTGGATGCTCTGGGCGTGTCTGGGTTGGTGGGGTTCGGGAGGCCCGTGTGCATGGCTTGTGGTTTCCTGGGGAGGTGTGTAGTGGACAACAGGCCGGAGGCGGTGCCTGTGTTCCCTTGCATGGCTGTATGAGCACTCACGGTGTGTGCCGCTCTTGAAAACATGTAGGTTGGCGTGAATGAAAAGGCTGGATGCATTGCCCCTGGCGTCGTCTTTGGGCCAAGTGCTGTGTTGTTTGTGACGTTTTTAGCTAGAGCAGTGGTCCAGCTGCTCTTGACTGATCCTGAGGCCATGGCTGAAGGGCTGCTGCCAGGGCCCTTGGCAACCAGGGCTGCAGACAGCGCCAGTGGACTTGATTTCCCCAGTAACGACGTGGCCACCGCTGCTGCTGTTGGCTCCACCTTGGATGACACAGAGGGGTCTGCTGCAGAAAGACAAAAAAGCAAAGGTCTGTCACTGGTCTGCAGCACACATGTCACTTGTGGTGGTGATGAATGGATGTCACTTACGGGTTTGCTGGCATGAAAAGTCTCTGTGCTCTGGAATTTAGGCAAAACAGCTCTAGGTTCATTAAATCAATTACCCCTAATGAGAGTGTCACTTATGGAAACCTGTGGTTGGCAATAAGGACATTTAAATTCTGAATACAGGGATCCCTGGGTGGCGCAGCGGTTTAGCGCCTGCCTTTGGCCCAGGGCGCGATCCTGGAGACCCGGGATCAAATCCCACGTTGGGCTCCCAGTGCATGGAGCCTGCTTCTCCCTCTGCCTGTGTCTCTGCCTCTCTCTCTCTCTCTCTGTGTGTGACTATCATAAATAAAAATAAATAAAAATAAATAAATTCTGAATACAGATCTCCCTCTCCTTACAATGGGGTTACGTCCCAAAAGACATGTCATAAGTTGAAATGACCATAAATAAAAAATGCATGTAATACAGCTAACCTACGAACATGCTAGCTTAGCCTAGCCCACCTTACCCATGCTCACAATACTTACATTAGCCCACACTGGGTTTGCAAAATCATCTAATAAAAGCCTATTCTGGGATGCCTGGGTGGCTCCGCGCTTGAGTGTCTGCCTTCAGCCCAGGGCATGATCCCGGGGGCCTGGGATCGTGTCCCACATGGGGCTCCCTGCACAGAGCCTGCTTCTCTCTCTGCCTGTGTCTCTGCCTCTCTCTCTGTGTCTCTCATGAATAAATAAAATCTTTAAAAAAATAATACAAGCCTATTTATAATAAAGTGTTGAATATCTCAGGTAATTTATTGAATAGCATACTGAAAGTGAAAGAATAGTTGCATGGGTCCAGGATGGCTGTAATTGTATCATTGTTGACCCTCATGATCGCGTGGCTGGCTGGGCGCTGCGACTCGCTGCCCTGCCCAGCATCACAAAAGAGGATCATACCACTTATCGCTAGCCTGGGAAAGGATCCAAATTCAAAATCCGAAGTATGATTTTTACTGAATGCATGTTGCTTTTGCACCATTAAAAAGCTGAAAAATTGTATAAGTCAAACCATCCTAAGTTGGAGACTGACTGTACTTTTCAAAAACTCTAGTCAGCAGAGGATCAAGGACGTGACTATTTGGGGCTGCTAACTGATTCATCATCCTTAAGGTGTGTTTCTGCTCCTTCTAAGCAAAGCTGCATATCTGTGTTGAACATGAAGATCCTTTGTCCACAGAAGCGGCCAGACCTGTTTGGGGGGGTACCGGGAAGCAAACTACCTGCACGAGTGGTTGCACCTGTCCATTTCTCAGGGTGCTGAGAAGCCAGCAGAACTTTGGATGGGGTCCTGAATACGACCCTGGTTGACAGAGGAGGAGATTCGGCAGTAGAGTTGTATCTCAAGACACTCTGGGATGCTGGAGAAGCACTTGTCACAGGAGACAGATCGACATCACTGGAAATTGAGAGGCTCGTGTCCATTCCATCTGAAAGCACTTGCTTCAAGTTGGCTGTAAAAGTTAGGTTTGGAGAGGCTGGCAGAAGAGCACGTGTTGGATGCATAGGCAGCTGTGGACGGGGATGAGACGTAGCCTGTTGGCTAGTGGGTGCGTACTCTTCAACCTCCGCTGCTTGGAAGTCTCTGGAATAGTTATTGGTTATGGACACGAGGGCTGTGTGGTTTCCAACCATGGTAACCTCTGACTGTTGAATGGGCTGGCTGGTGCTTGTACCAAGGACTGGATGCTGGATGGTAAAGCCTCCTGCAGTCACTGAATGCCCAGCAGTAGCTCTGAGATCTGAAGAGTTTATTGTACTTGCAGCTGATGTTGAACCACTGGGAGGAGTAGTTGAAGCTGAATGAGTTTCCCAACTGGTGGAGTTAATGACGTGCCCATTTAAATCATAATTTGTTTGCTGCGGCAAGCCAGATATCACTGGCTCTATGTAGAGCGATCCAGTTTCTGTGGAAAGAGAACTCCAGAAAACATCTGTGGTTGCTGGCATTTTCACATGTCTCACTGCGGAGAAATCATAGACTTCAGTGGAAGAGGGAAACGCTGTCACCTGTTGGGAAGTTGAAGCTGGCAACTCGGAGCGATCTACTACAGATGCATGGGTTTCTGGCTTGATGCTGGACACGCTAGGGGATGGGGACATAGTCTGGGTGCTTTGCATGGAGGGCATGGAAGGGAGAGCTAATTCTGAAGGAAGGAGGTTTGTTCTCGCCATTGCAGTGAAAAAAGATGGAATGTGATCTGTGCTAGAATCAGAGGTGAATCCATTTACAGTGTGAGGACTTGGAATGTCTCTACTTGGAAGGGGCTGGAGAGCAGCTGTCCAATTTGCCTTTTTGTTTTTCTCTAAAACAGCTGTCACGCTATCTCCTTCTCGCAGGGGAGGTGCCCATGTCATAGGAAGAAGATTGGGAGATTTGCTTGAGAGGGGCAAATCTGTAGCTGCCGCAGGAGGGGATCGCTCGCTGCCCTCATCTTGGGGAGCTGGCCTCTGGGGCACAGTGGAGGGGGGGGCAGGATTCTGCACTGGCTGGAGGAAAGTGGGCGCCGAGGGAAAGTCGGCCGCTGTGCTGACTGATGCCCCGGAAAGGAGGGCTTGCCCTCCGCTGGCGGCTGTGGGGAGAGGCAGAGGAGAAGGCACCAACGAGGGAGACCTGTGATCCCCCAAAAGGAGGGGCCCTTTGGAATTCTCTGGAGCTGCTGACAAATGTAGGGGGTGAGCGGGGTCGTTTGCTGTAGCAGGGGCTAGCTTTCTGCTGGTCGTTTCCATGGCCACTGATCCTGCAGTCTGGAAAAGTGAAGACACGGCCTCCTGGGTCACAGCTGCTGCTGCTGCTGCTGCTGCTGCTGCTGCTACTTCACTCTCAGATGCCGCCAAAGACACCCCACTGTGCGCTCCCTCAGCCACCCCAGCTTCCACTGGCCAGGGAGGTGTAGGCCTTGAAGCCACTTCCAGCACCGACTGTGAAGGAGTTCCATCTGGAAGCTGAGGAAGACTTCCAGGTGTCAGGGGAGGGGGAGGCAGGTGGGCAGAGCCCAGAAACTCGGGTGTGGGGGAGCCTGCTGAGTGAGGACCCTCGGCGGGGGGCAGTTCGGGCTGCTGCACTGTTGAGGGTCCAGAAAAACCAAGATGAGGGGTGCCTATCAAATCCTGGGCATTTTTGGCCGGAGCCTGGTTTATGCCCCCAGCAAACGGGTTTGGGGAATTAGCTGCGCCCTGACCTGAAGAGGAGCTGGTTGCAGCTGTGTGTGTGAATAAGGGCACTTGGGTGGGTTGTTCGGCTGGTTTAGAAAAGATGATGGAATGAGGTGAGTTGGGAGCCAATGAAGAGGATGAACGTGGAGGGAGAAACGGGAGAATGTCTGATCTTGGGGAATGCCGGGCTGAAATGGAAGGAGTCCCTACCCACACTGGCTGAGATGGGGTCGAGGACAAGGGGAGCATGCTGATGTGAGGCAAACCTGACTCGGAGGCTGCGTCTTTTCCCCCTTGAGGTCTCGGGTGGACCACAGACTCGCTGGAATCCTTGGAAGGCTCCAGGGGGGCGCTGTGGCCACTTCCTTGGAAAGGGGAAGCAGAGAAGTCCCCGTGAGCCCTAGCTCTGCGGTGCGTCTTGGGCGGAGGTGTTCGGGGGAACTGCAGCGCGCTGGTGTTGTCGGGGGACGGTCCCAGCACACTCTGGACTCTGGCCACTGCCGAGGAAGACTGGACTTCTGAGAAAGGCCATGTTGGTGAAATCGGGAACACCTTCCCATGAGGAAATGACGCCGGGGTCGGGCTGGCTGTTATCTGGAGGTTGTCTGTTCCTGCAAAACAAAATTCCAGCGGTCAGGCCTCGGATAATCCTCAAGTGCCTGCTGTGGGAGGTCCTGGAGAGAAGGGGTGGCCCAGACGGGCACCTCTCCATCCCACAGCTGCGGCCCCCAGCACAGACACTCAGTACACGTATTTGGCATCGACGTGAGGACACGGATGCAAATGCCACAGCTGCCCCACTGGGCAGGGCTGGTGAGCCACGGTCTCCGAGGAAGTGGTAGGTAAGCAAAGATGCAGAAGATACCTGTGTATCTTCAATCTTGTTTCCATACCACCTACAAGGGCTGGACTGTGAAACTCAAGGCCTAAGAAATCAGAGGTGAATGCGGCTACCTGCCGGGGCCTATGACGCCCAGATAAACCTCATCCAAGAACCCAAACCGCAAAATGAAAGGACGGTGTCTCTGGATGCAAATGTCTTTTTACGCCACTAAGTCTTCTTCAGCCAAGTAACTGAGGTTGTCTATGCTTGCTTGGCAGCAGTGACATCTTTCTCTCTGAAAAATAAACTACTCACATCCAACTGAGGACTTGAGACATCTCACAAGACCCAGTGTCACTATAAGCACCCGCAGAGATGTCACACTGGCAGCACCCACAGTTCCTGAGTGAAGCTGCAGGGAGAAAGGCCAGGAGAGAGGGGCCCCTGAATGGTGAGCTCCTCGGGAAAGGAGGCAAGAACATAACTGAGCAGAGAGCTGGAAATTTCATGCCGGGAAAGAGAAACAATCCTTCTTGACCATTCTCTCTTGGGTCCCCTTTCCATGGTTCTGCAGTGTTGATGGTGTTCATGAGCCCAGAGGTGGCTAAGGGCCCTTAAAAGTCACATTTTAAATTAACAAAGAGAGAGAGAGAGAGAAAAAAGGTACCTCTAGAGCTTTCTCCATTATTACGGAAAAGCGTTAGAACTATCTGACAGAAACAAACAAGCCAAGGGGAGCTGAAGTTGGAAAATCTGGTCTGAAGTGGAGTGAGGTGGGAAGGTGAAGATGGGTGATGTACAGGAGCAAATCTGTGTTTTAGAACAAGCACTCTGGCTATGGAGTGAAGAACAGAACAGACTGGGAAATGGTGGGAATAGATGACAGGAGAGACCAGAAGGAACCTGTCATCTCCCCCATCCCCCTCACAGTGGTCCAGCCATGGGAGGACTGGAAAGCTGTGAAAAGGAGCTGATCCATGGTAGAGGACTGAAATAGATCATCTGCTATGATCCCTTTCAATTCTCAGATACTGTAGTCCTTTAAATATGTTTGTGTGTGTGGGGGGGGGGGGGGGTGGTAATGGCTGCAAATTCTCCTATACGCCTCCCATTAAGAGGTAAGGTCCACTCCCCTTGAAGATGAGGGGGCTTGAGACCATTCAACCAATTACAGTATGGCAGAAGCAATGTCACGTGACTCCCAAGGCTACCATCACAAAGGGCCAGGCAGCTTCTACTTGGCCTCTTGGAAAGCTTGCTCTCCATATACTCCCTTTCTGAACATTACAAATATCACTCATCCAAACAATTCAAACAAACAAAAAAAACCACACACACACATAAAAACACAAAAACAAAAAATAAATATCACTCATCCTAGGGATAAGCCAACAATGACTTCTGTTTGGACAGATCAAGAGACTGGTAATCTAAAGAATTTTAAAAGAAAGTAGCTTAAATGGTAAGAGATTTAAGGAGGTTCTGGATACAGAAAGATGGGGAGCAGAGATGGAGTCATTGGAAATAACTTGCTTATCAAGTTTGCATAGAATCCCATCAGGACTAAACTTAGCCTTGAACTGAAGGATCATTAACTAATGAAATACAAAACAGGTTAGGAGGTGCTTGGCCCGGTTTGGAAGCATAATGTTAGAAATGATGAGAACTGCCTCCCTAGTCTCCCCAGACCTTGAGCCCCAACTAAAAACACCAAGATGCATAATGATGGGTTGTTGGAGCCTCTGTCTTCCCAAAGCCCTTAGAGCTACTAGCATGTCATTCCCAGGGCTTGCACATAACACCAGACCAGTGCTGCTGTGCTCAAACTATTCCTGCTGCATGGCCTCCAAACCTGAACCTCGCAAAAGCCCACAGGTACATCAGGCTCCTCTGCTGCTTTTTCTCTGCCCTGAACTGCTCCCTTCAGTCCCGAGGGCTGTCAGGCCTCCGTCCAAGGCTGTTTTTATCCCAGACCCAACAGCAGAAATCCTCCTTTCCAAACTCATCAGAGTCTGCTACTTAAGAAATAGTCTCCGCTCAAGATCAAGCCTCCCAATGCTGCCCTGGATCTCTTTCTGGTTTCCTCAAACTACTCCTGCAAAATGCGGCCATAGTCACAGTCCTTTCCCACACAGAATCTCCTTCCTCTGATGGCCAGAGACACTGAGGAGAAGGATGCCTTCCCACAGGCAGCCTGGGTCCCATTTCCAACCAGTCACAAAGCCATTCACTTTGTCCCATTCACTGCCCACCAGCAGGTTTTCTTCATTGCAACACTCAAAGAAAAGCAAACCTGATCAACAGCAGCTCTTGAATCTAAGAAACTAAGATAACCAGTTAATAAGCAAGTATCCCAAACCCTTCTTCCTTGTATGGCAGAGAAAAATATCTACAGCTTTCTATCAGACTTCAGAGTCAGACGGCCTGGATTCCAACCCCACTCCCCCATTTGCTAGCTGTGTGATCCTGTTCAAGTTACTTAACCTTTCTGGGCCTCTCCCTCATTTGTAAAATGGAGACTATTCCAGTACCTACCTCTTGGTACCTACATTACCATGAAACTGTTTTAAGTATTAAAATGAGTTGATACAGGGGCACCTGGGTGGCTCAGTCAGTTGGTCTGGTGTCAGACTCTTGATTTCAGCTCAGGTCATGATGTCAGGGTCATGAGATTGAGCCCTGCATCAGTGCAGAATATGCTAAAGTTTATCTTTCCCTCCCTCTCCCTCTGCCTCTCCCTATGCTCACTCGCTCACTCTCTCTAAAATCAATCAACCAATCTTTAAAATGAGGTGACACATGTAAAGTCCTTAGAACAGTGCCTGGCACACAGTGCTCCCAAAACACCAGCTACTATTGATATTGTTGTTGTTATCATTACTTGTGTAGCCCAGCGTAGGCCCGGATGCACGCCAAGGCATCCTCAGGGGCCCTGGATACTAAGTCATAAGTCAGAAATGCCTTGCGGCTCATGCACGGTCACAATCCCACACATCTATAGGTCCCCTTATAGTCTGCAGAATCTTTTCAAACCCTCATCCCACCTTGTTCTTCATGGAACCTGTGAGGTAGAGGATAAAGGATATTACCCCCTATTTTACAAGTGAGCAAACCATGTCCCAGGGAGGTTAAATGCTGGCTTGGCCAAGGTCAGACTGAGAGCGACCCTACAGCTATGATTCAACCCCTCTGACTTCAGATCCAAAGCTCTCTGCTCCGTGTGAGAAGGAGTATGTCTTCCTCTGTCGCCGTCCTCCTGGAAGGACCCGGACAGGGAGGGGGGGTAGCCACCCCCATCTCCTGAGTGTGATGATGAGTCTCTCTTTGGTGCTGCTTTGACAGACATTACTGAGCTAGCTCTAAACTCCCAAGACCTTGATTCCCAGACAGTGAAAAGAGATGACTCCAGCAGCATTGCTATGTTGAAGCATCATACCCATGGTTCTGAAATTTGGCATCTGGGACATTCTTCCTAACATGGTTTCTCCTGGGGCTTTCTCAATGTGCCAGTTAAACACAATCACATTGCTGCTCCTTGAAGTGATGCCAGCAAATAGAAGGCTGTGTTTACTGCTTCAACAGAAGCTTTTTAACTACCAAAGCTCTTTCACAGTGATTTTCTTCTTTAAAAAACAAGTTTATCGCTCTCAAATCCTTTGTGAAACAGGTTTAAAAATAAAGTTGATTCCCCCCATTATGACAGTAATACATTTGCTCTTTCATTTTTGAAAGCCTCACTTTACATGATCATTACAGAAGATTTAGAAAGGATGGAAAAGTTGAAGCAAGAGTCCCATGTGTCCCTCAGCCCCCTCCACAGGCATGTCCCACCACATGGAGAAAACCACAGTTCACACTGTGGTGAGTTATACTTCCACATTTCATTCTTGGAAGAGCTTTGGTTGATGTGCTTTTCAGACCTGTGATCACATTGCACATCCAACTTTGCACCTGCTTCTGGTCTTTTAACATTATTTTAAAGCATTTTTTTCATATTGGGTAAGGCTGCATATAGTACCCGCTAAGACACAGTATTACAATTTGTTTGCCTCTTGACTATCAAGATACAGGTTACTGGGCAGCCCAGGCGGCTCAGCGATTTAGCGTTGCCTTTGGCCCAGGGCGTGATCCTGGAGTCCCGGGATCGATTCCCGCATCGGGCTCCCTGCATGGAGCCTGCTTCTCCCTCTGCCTGTGTCTCTGCCTCTCTCTCTCTCTCTCTCTCTCTCTCTCTCTCTGTGTGTGTGTCTCTCATGAATAAATAAATAAAATCTTTAAAAAAAGATACAGGTTATTTATATTTTTTCAGTATTATAAATAATAGCCTCCTCTCCTTCCAATTCTATCATCATAATTGCTGTACAGCAAGCGGGACAGATGTAATGGCCTCCTCTTATGGACAAAGGTCACCACACACATCTAACTGTAACACCATCTGCATCAGAAGTAAATCAATGGGGCTTCAGAGTCTCTCTCCTCCTCCTCCACTCTGCCATCATTCTGATCTTTCTGATAGGGTCATTTGTAAGTTTAAAAACCTTACCCCCACTATGAGGCACCTGGGTGGCTCAGTCGATTAAGCATCCGACTCTTGATTTCAGCTCAGGTCATGATCTCAGGGTTGTGAAACAGAGCACCATTTGGGCTCTGTGCTGAGCGTAGAGCCTGCTTGGGATCCTCCCTCTCCTTTTCCCACTGTCCCTCCCCACTCTCATACCCTCTCTTCAAAACAAAACAAAAACAAACCAAAAAACACCTCATCCTAGTAGACAGCCTAAACTCAACCACAGAAAATACAATTAACCACCAAAACTAACTGATCCTCCCAAACAGGACAATCCTATCAGCAAACTTTTCCAAACCTTCCTATTCATTTTTACTAGTTCATTCTAACAGCCCTAAGGGGAGTTGAGACCATTTTAATCCATTAGTCAAGAAAGACAGGAGATGTAGGAATGAAAAGCAGTAATAGGGCCTTAGAAAGTTGTGCAAAAGGCATATTACCGGGCTTCACACCATGATGAAAAGTGTAAATGTAAACTGCTTCTAAGTGATAGGCCCATAATTAACACGTCATTGTTCCCACAACTCTCCATTTTTAGCTCTATTAGAGTACTTTCCCTTTCTGCTGAGAATTAGAGCCAATAATCTCCCTTATTTGCTCAATCACTTAGCGATTTATCTTCCAAATCCTTTCTCAGATAGTCACTCTCTTACACAGATGAACAAGCTGTAAACCTTACCAGGAAGGTAGTCAAGTGTCCCCGGGGAGGGTGTGGCACCTGGAAAAAGAGCAGCTGCCTTCACAGCCCACCTGCCTTGTTCCAGGTGTGTCAAGTTAGGCAAGTTACGGACCGGACCTCTCTGTGCCAGTTTCCTCCTCACACGATGTGGGCAGTAATAATCTCTGTCCCACAGGTCATCTTGAGGCCTAATGGCATTAACCCATGTACAACATTTGGAACACATCCTGGTACATGGTCAGCAGTTAATCTAAGTTGCTTATCACGATGGTCATCAAGGAGCACAAAATCTAATTAAGAGGTTTCAGAGTCACGTCTTTTGTCTAAACTATGATAACAACAAAAAAATAAAATAAACTATGATAACAGTAAATTATTATACTCCCACTTTGTGGTAAGCTTATTCTAACCTCTCAGGAATAGGTCACACTTCTTACAATGAATCCCTTGTCTCCAGCTATAATTCTCCAATGAGTGCCTCGGTGATCCACCTGGCTTTCTTGGCATTAGTAATGCCTCACAGAGCCTCTGCGTTAGATTTCTCCCCTGAAGTCGGCTTATTTCCACAAGCAAGCATGTGGTTTTCAAAATAACTTGCTCGGCATAGTTGCAAAGTAAACACTTTCCCATTAAGATTGCTTACAAACCTGACACATGAAGCTCACTATAGCTAGAGCTGAGATGCTGAGAGGAGAAGGCAGAGACAGAGCAACAGCTTCTCCTAATGTTCATGTTCTCATAATAAATAAATACACATATATAAATGGATAAATTTCACAAACAAAATTAGTCCAGAAATAAGAAACCTAAACAAATTAACATAAGAAAAAGAAGGTGCTATTGAAAAAGGCACCAGGAGCAGATATACTCATCTGAGTTCCCCCTAACTTTTAAAAAAACAAGGTAATGCTAACGTTATTAAACTAATTCAGGCTTTGAAATCTATGAAAATGTTCCGGATTCATTTTATGAAACCAGTATTGCTTTAATATCAAGATCCAATAAAGATATATTAAGTAAACAAATAATAATCAAAATATGTAAATGAATGCAGGGCAGCCAAGCAAAAGTGTGTGGGGGGAGACAGAAAGATTGCAATAAAAGAAGTAGGGGATCCCTGGGTGGCTCAGTGATTTAGTGCCTGCCTTCAGCCCAGGGTGTGATCCTGGAGTCCCGGGATCAAGTCCCACATCAGGCTCCCTGCATGGAGCCTGTTTCTTCCTCTGCCTGTGTCTCTGCCTCTCTCTGTGTGTCTCTCATGAATAAATAAATAAAATCTTAAAAAAAAAAAAAAAAAAAGAAGGAGAAACCCATTTATACTCCAGGATCACAATTGTGCAATTCTATAAAAAAATGCATGTGTATATATAACAAATTACTTAATGCATAAATTATCAATAAATTAAAATGTATAAAGTCTGTGACAGTCAACACAACACACAAGCAGTCCACAAAACATACATAGACACAAAAAGAGAATGTTAAGACTTTTCATTGCATTTAAGGTTCAAAGAGTATGATCCTAGGCCAAACTGCACTCTCAAATGTTTTCCTAAAGGTGATTATTTGCAGCCTCAACCTTACATTATCTACATTGTTATTCATGATAGGCAGAGACCTTTGCATTCACTTTGCATCTAAAAAAAGTATTTTGTTAGGTTGAAAAGACAATAATCCTGTATTAGGGACATCCAATCAAACTGACAGTCTCTAAAACTGAGAATAAGCAAAGGTAATCATGTCTCAACAACTGTTCCCACAAATATCGGTTTCATGTGACAATCTGAGGGGGGGGAAAGGTTTTGTATTCAGAAAAAAGCTTAGGAAATCTCTTCCAGGAGATTCACAGTGCAGACAGGTACACCAAAGTCTCCAAAAGTCTTAAACAAAAGTTATATTTAATCTAGAAAATCCTCAAACTAGTTGACTGTGGAACTCTTTCTTTTTTGCATGATACCAGCTAATATCCTAAGGAATCACTGCTCTGATGAACACCTTGAGGAAACTCTAACTTAAGATCATTTCAGAGTATAAAGTCCTTGCCCTTGTGCAATTTCAGATACAGAAAAACCAAAGGAGAACTTATGGGTGGACTAAATCCCTCATGGAATCTGAAAACATGTTCTCTGAAATTACATAGCTGACAAATTCTGCTCCAGTATGCTCGTTTCACTGCATATTTTATCAGACTTATTCAGAACTCTTCTACACACAAAAACAAAAAAACAACAAAAAAACCCCCCAACTCTTCTACAGATATTTATCACTTGAAAGAACATAAGGGTGAATACCAGGAAATCTGTAAAGTTCTGTATAACAAATGTAAGGAACTATCATTAAACTGACTCTAATGTCTTCTTGGGCACTAAGTTGATTTAGGTAAAATGATAATATCAAAAATTTGATTGTTTCCCCCCCTGACTGGAGACATACAAGAAAAATGCTCCACTGGAAAGCCTGTGTGATGCTTCATGGATACTGATGTTCTTTTTACAACTAAACTCTAAAAACCTGTAAGTATCTGTGTGGGGGCCAAGAAGCAGAATATGCTGCTCATATTAATAACAAGTATTATTATTAAGCCTTAATTCATATTCATTGATGACTGATGCAGACATAAGTTTTACTACAGATGTCTAACCTCATTTATAATGAATATCACTACTTCAGGATTTGTTAATTCAGATGCTTATAAAAAGAAATTATTGACCAATCCTATTAGGACTGAATAACAATTTAACTAACTTTAGGTAAAAAGGAAGAAAATATTTATTCTAAGTCAATAATTTTCAAACCCTTCAGAAGTGTCAAAACTCAAAAACATAGCCAACATGTTCAGAGCAAATAATTTTCATTAATAGTTTATTTGCTCTACCGTTTACATGTGATATCAAGATAGCATTTATTTTTTTTAATTCTATAATTTAGAAGCTTCTGAGACTACATTTTCTTTCATTTGGCAGAAAGTAGTAGTAAGATCTATCTATATAAAGTTTAAATGTATTCCATAAATGAAAGTTTCTGTTCTATCTCCCAAAGCCTTGGTCTATCTAGTAATAACCCAAATCGTTAGACATAATTGTTCAGCATTGGCAATGGATTTTCCTTCATCCTCCTCGTCACCAGGACAATCTGTGACTAGCAACAGATGAGATGTCTGGCCAGAAGTAGGGGAGCCCAGAAAGGGAACCAGAATGCTGTGGCCTACCCAGCACAGATTCCTCTCTTGTCCAGGAGGAGCCTAAGACAGACTGCACACTACTTGGTCAGAGGGGAGATGCCATGTGTGTCTGCTTAACTTAGCCATCTACTTGAAGGACAAGAGTCCACAGCAAAAAATTTCCTACTGTAGACATGAAACTTATCCTCCCTACACTCATTCAATTAACCTGAGTCCCTACTGTGTGCCAGAACCTAGCACTTACTGAGTATTTCCTGCAGTCCACTTCTTTCCTGTTTACAAATATGAACACATTTCGTCCTCACAACACTTCTATCAGGAAGACATCTGTGATGGTTAATTTTATGTATCAATTTGATTGGGCCATGGGCTACCGACACATTTCTGTGTGTCTGTGAGGGTGTTTCTGGATGAGATCAGCACTGGAACTGGTGGGCACAATAAAGTCAGTTGTCCTCCCCATTGTGGGTGAGCCTGAATAGTACAAAAATCAGAGCAAGGGAAGATTCATTCCCCTCCTGCCTGTTTGAGTTGAGATAACAATTTTCTGCCCTTGGATGGGGATTTACACCATTGATTTCTCTGGTTCTTAGGTCCTCAGATTTGGCTGGAATTAGAACATAGGCTTTCCTGGGTCTCCAACTTGCCCCCTGCAGATGGTGGGACTCCTTAGCCAAAATTATATGAGCCAAAACCTCAAAATAAACCATATATATATATATATATATATATAATCAGACACTTTAAATCCAGAACCAATGTCTTAATCACAACTGTGTCCTGCACAATATGGACGAACATATAAGGTGAGCCCCCTACCCTGAGAGGCTAAACATTATTTAAGGAACTTGAGAAGTCACTGAAAATGACTTTTAAAGATGTTGTTAAAAAAAAAAATTAGGGATTCCTGGGTGGCTCAGTGGTTTAGCGCCTGCCTTCGGCCCAGGGAGTGATCCTGGAGTCCCAGGATGGAGTCCCACATCAGGCTCCCTGCGTGGAGCCTGCTTCTCCCTCTGCCTGTGTCTCTGCCTCTCTCTCTCTCTGTGTCTTTCATGAATAAATAAATAAAACCTATTAAAAAAAATCACTCAGCACAAGGTTTCCAAATGCTTGTCCAAACTCTGATCCAATGCAGTTTTCACCCAACCAAGACAAAAGAAGAAATTTAACTATAATTGGGTGCATATATGCGTGTTTTCATCAACTGCCTTTCTTGGTCTAATGGACAATCCTCCATTTTTAGTGTCAACATTTCCTTACTTTTCTGAATGACAATGGCACCAGGTGTAGCCATGCCCTTAGTTGACAAAAGTTAGCCAATCTAAATTGGGCTTCCAAAATTCATTTTACTAGTTGATGAGCTCTCCAAGTCTGAAAATCAATGATCGATCTTTTTTGAAGAAGACCTGAAGTTTCCTTTCATGGGTGAGAGTACCACTGAAAAAGGCATTTCCCACCCATCACTGATAGAGTTGGCAAGGCAGGGAGGACATGTGAGGAGGGCCTGATGTGGAGCAGCAGCCTCCACAGAATATTGCGACCCTAAGGATTGGGAGACGTTCATTTGGATGACCAAGGACAAACAAAATGTGATGATATTTTAAGGGGTGAAAACTTCTCTCTTTCTCTGATGGTTCCTAAAGAACGAACAGCTCTCTTGAAGTCAAGAGTTTATCAAGCTTGTGATTTTCCACATTTCTTGCTCCAGTATAATTTTAAATGCACAGTTTATTGAAGTTAAAACATACATTATTATCCTGAAGATAAATAACATACATTTCTATCTTCCACCTTGAATTGCTAATGTTATTATTTTCACAGTAAATAATTGCTAACCATTGCCAGTGAACTAGTTGCATGTATTGTAGACTTCTTACAAATACCAAGAGAAATTAAATGTTGTTGTTTTTTTTTTGTGGCACATTGGTTGGATTGTTAATTACCTGTAATTGAGCCTCAAATCCTGGCTCTTTTCAAAAGTAAAAATAATCAGTGACAAACACGTCACTGTAGCATAAGATAGCATATTATATAGCCTTTATTAAAATCTATTTTTCTCTCAAACTGGATTGAAATATTGAATAATTTAACCTAAAACCTATTTCAGTAAAGGGAATTTGTTGGCTGAATTGCTTGTATGGTAGTGACACACATGTCTTTATTCAAAAATTTGAAGATTTCTATCAAGCAGTTCCCCTTTTCAAAACATCTAGCCTATTTAAGAATGGATTCCCCCAAGAAAAGTGCTACATATTTGGAAATAAGTAATTTAAATCAGTGCAGGAACTATTGGGGAGAAAATAAAATTTAATAACAAAAGTAAAGATTATTTTATAGCTTTAATTGTAACCTTAGAGCATTTTAATAGTGCTGAACAATGAAACCAACTTTATAACGTCAGAGCAAGTAGAAAGCAAAAGACTAACTTTATTCTGTGAATCCATAAGTCAGAGAATGTTACAGCTCCTGGGCTTATGGCCACTTTACACAGGACAAAGCCAGAGCCAATCTTCTTGAAAAGCAATTAACAGAACAGATTGACACAAAGAGTCTCCACTATGTAGTCAACTCTGTTGTGATTTTATCTATGTCAATGAACTCAAAGATAAAATTAATGTATGATAATGATCATCCTCAAGGGAAGTAGTAGAAGCATCACACATGAGCCAGGAAATCTGGATTCTCACCACGGTTCTCCCACTGGCTCCCTTTTAGACTGAAGCAAATCACTTTGATTGGGGGCCCCATATTCCTTGTCTGTAGCACAAGAGGGCAAAATTAAGTCATTTATAAAAGCCCATTAACTGTGGCATGGCTTAAGCCAAGAAATCATTTTCAAATAGTTTTACCCTAACATGAATTAATCTTACCCAACAACAACAACAAAAAATTTGCCATGTCTTTTAAGTGTCTTTTAATCTCCAGACTTTCCCCTCCACTCCTTTTATTTCCTTATACCATATCTGATGAAGAACCTATAGTTTCCAGTCTGGACTGGGCCCATGCATGCTCATGGTGCAATTGAACATGTTCCTCTATCCTCTGCATTTCCTGCGAAAGGACAGTTGGCTCCAGAAATGAAAGTATTTAAGTCCTCACTTTTATTAATTTATCGTATTTTAAAATGGAAGTAAATAACAATAGGAAAGTATTTAAATGTAGTCTGTATGAACCGAACCCCCACTCTTTCTCATTCATCTAAAGCACCACCCCTTTCCAAGGAAATAAAGGAATAAAATGGATGGCCATGTTCTCTGAACACCAAGGATGCTCTTGACTGGAAAGCCAGCACTGGGTGCCTATGCATTAGAGATACAGATTTTATTCCAGGTCCAACCTTTGCAAAGGTTTTACATTTGTCTCCTTTATTTTAGACCTATAGCTTCCCTACCTACAGAGCTATTATACAGGGTGGCCCTGCCACAGGCAGACTGCCATCAGTAACTATTCCAGGAAGAAGCCTTTCAGCAGAAATAATAAAAATATGCTGCTTTAGAAGTTTAAGCCCATCTCTCCTGGAGACATGAACTCCAGAAGGCAACTTAAAAAGGCAACCAGCGGGGATCCCTGGGTGGCGCGGCGGTTTGGCGCCTGTCTTTGGCCCAGGGCGCGATCCTGGAGACCCGGGATCGAATCCCACGTCGGGCTCCCGGTGCATGGAGCCTGCTTCTCCCTCTGCCTGTGTCTCTGCCTCTCTCTCTCTCTCTCTCTGTGACTATCATAAATAAATAAATAAAAAAAAAAGGCAACCAGCATGAAAGGCAGAAAGGAAGGGTTGTTTCCTAGCATCGTCGTCGAGGAAACAATTGTGCCACCAGCCATTACAGCTGCATCATCTGCAAAAATGAGTGCTCTGTAAGCAGAGCAGATGTTGCAAAGCTGTGTCATTTGTAAATATAGATAAGAAATGTAAACTGAAGATGTGACCTCACTCACTATCATATTTGAGGGTAACAGCAATTAGGAACATTGAATGTAATTTGAGCTGAGATTGCAAGGATCTTTTTTCCCAGTCCAAATATAACTGCAGAAAACATATTTTCAACAAGTAAAATAATTCTCACTGTTGCCTGCCACCACACAGTTGCAAAGTGAGCCAGGCTAATTCTGAGGCTACCAGACAAACATGGCTGATTCATCTTTGCTAAAAGAACTGTCGATTCTTCAGCCACAGGAGAAATTAAAGGCTGGATTGGATGGAGGTTGGAAATTAAACAGAGTTTTTGTAAAAGAATGAATAATTGGGAAGAAAAGGGCAGAGGAAGGCATTTGTTATTTTGTGCTTCAAAATTTCAAGAATTAGGAATAATGGCTTCACATATCCCATCTCTCTAAGGAAAGTGAGAAGAAGAAAAGATGTTAGACATCTGGGCTTCCATGTCTTGCTTAGAGATGGCTAATTGGTCACGTTTCAAAGGTCGGTTGCCTCCATCTGATTGGCAGTGACTGCCTGAACTGTGGTGGAGGATTCTAAACACAGTCCTGGATCAACAGGGAAGCATGCTGGGCTCAATTAGCAATGTCTGCCATGGGTGCTGTACTTGTAGAATGACAGTGTCAGTAGACAGATATTTAGCACCCTGGCAAAGGTGATCTCTAAGGTTTCTCTCAGCCTACGCCCATTCATTTTCAGAAAATGAAACCAGGGCCGAGGGTGATTAAGTGACTTGCCCAAGGTCTAGCACTGGTTAAGTCTTGAATGAGAGGCTGCTTTGGATTGCCTCTGACAGAGCTCTTTCCACCACCAGACATATTACTTTTCTGAAGCATCAACTGAGAGACGAGAGAAAGTGAAATGAGGACAAGCAAAGGGAAGAGGCGAAAGTATAACCAATGAAGAACAGGAACAAATCAGGAGGATTAAAGAGAGATGGGCCAGGGAACAGAAGTCATTTCCAGGTATGCAAATCAGCTCTTTCCACACCTGGGGAATCGAAGACACTGATGACTTCCTCCTCACCACCCACCTGAGAGGACCTCATTGTATCACCTGCCCCACTCTATCCTTGAGCATCAGCTCTCACAGCTCTTGCTGAGCAGACTGCTAATTACGTGACTGTGGCTTCCTGGCCACAGATGCTTGGACCAGGAATGGATAACTGAACTTTTCTCCAGGAATTTGAAACTGGGACTCACAGACCTTGTCATCCCATATTGGCTTCTTGACTAGGGAAGTGACGGAAGACAGAAAGCCATGTTTGGTGCTCACATATGCCAAAAAAAAAAAAAAAAAAACACACGCTGATTTGGAAAGAGGGAACAGAAAAGATGCAATGACCTCTGAGTGTGACCCTAATAAGAGAAACTAAGAGAGATTAGCTGCTCTGGTTCCACATTTTGGGCAGACTCAGCCATACTCCAAACCACTGGATTCCAGGAGATACCCTAGCATGCTTTCCAAAATATAAGCCTTTTTAGTTCAGATGCATTCTGCTCCTTGCAAGCAAATATAATCCCTGATTAAGTCAATTAACCCCTGCTGGTTTCTATTTTCTGAACATAGTAATACTGCTGTGGGAGAGGGGAAGATAAATGGTATTTTTATTAGGGGTTAAATGTTCTCAGGAAATCCAAATCAATACACTAACACTTGCCTTTTATCCACTAAGTTAGGCATTCAGGCAATAAGTCAAATTAAACAAGATATCAGTTATTAAAATCTATTTTGATTACTAGCTCCACAAATGAATGTGAAACACATTTATGTTATTTATTTATTAACAGGCATTTCCTGCAAAACCACCCCTACAGTTTGGACTACAAAATCCTGAAAACATGGCATCCATTTGCTATTCACAAGTTACTAAAAATCCCAGATGGTAAAGCCTTTAAAATCAACTGCAGGAAAAATCAGTGTCTGTCTCCTGAGCAAGATTCTGAGGCTGTAAAATTGGCTGGTAGTGTGCAAAGAGTTCATAAAACTGTGATTAAGTAAAGCACCAGCAAGTGTTTAGGCAAAGCCTCTTCAAAGTCTACTCCATAGGCTCCTTGTACAAAAGCAAAATGATACCAAGTCAGAAGAAATCTACTTTTCTAAAAGACAATTCATTTTTGTAGCGATTGGATTTTCAGTGAAGTCCTACAAATCTGACACAGAAAATGAGAACAGTGAGGGGAAAATCCTCTGGAGAGGTCACCAAGGCCAGTGCTGTCAACCAAGACCTGTAAACATAATGTAGTTTGTAAAGGGTTGACCAGTTGGCGGCTTCCACCATGCCTTCTGGGAAACTAACTGTGCAGACTAGATTTTTCATTGTTTCATATTTTTTCAGTGATTTTGCATAAACTCTCAGTCTAGTTTTGCTGAGTTTATTCTTCTTCCAGTTTACTCTGAAACCATGTTTAATGTTTAAGCTCTAAGGAGACAAACCTCTGGTGTTTTCCAGGTTGTAAATCTTTCAGTAAACCAGATGCCTCAAAAGAGATGGCTGGAACAGTGAGGAGCAGTTGGGTAGCTCACACTGCAACACAATTCCACTTTCCAAGCAAGGCACCCTTGTTATTGGCACAGAGCTTCATCTCCCTTTGTTATTTACCTCCTTGGACACCTGTCTGTCCAGATGCTTTAGACTGGGGTATGAATATGGAATCGTTGAGGATGTCCTGATTTCCATCTTCAGATAGAAGAGGGTCTTGTATAAGGTAAATGATCAATAAATGGTCATTGTGTCCAGCTGTGGAAGACACCTTTTGGAACATCCGTCCAGCACACAGCCCCTTCTCTACAAAATACTCTCTCTTAAAAACTTTAAGTTGGTTCACTACCATCCCCTATCGCCAATCAGCCAAGTGAACACTGGCCCCAGGGGAAGTCAGTCACTTCTGGCCTTGCCGCAATCGGGTTGTCCCAAACCACAGAAGTGTTCAGTTGATCATGTGTGGGACACTGGGCTCCAAAGTACCATGGGCCCAGAGAAACATAAAGGAGAGGACAGAGAGCAGCAGAGATGAGAGAATGTGTGGGGCAAAGGAAGAGGGATAGAAAGACAGACAGACAGAAGAGGAAGTTGGCCAGCCCTTGAGATGATGGTTCTTCTCCCACCAAGCCCAGCTGTATTCTCTCCTGGGATGTATCCTCTGCAGCCTTCCAGGAAAATCCTCATTTCTGATTCAGCATGTGTGAATATTACTAGCAACCAAAGACTTGACCATCCAAAGCTTATGTACAATTGCCAACCACCACCACCCCCTCCACCTTGGTGAGGAAAAACTCTGACCCCTCCAGAATAAGATTCCACTTCTCTACCACGGAATCTTCTATTAAGCTGCAAAATACTTACTTTATTTGCATTTTACTCATTTCTGTAGGCCCAAACATCTCGTAACACTTGAAATTCACTTTTCCTTGAAGATGCTTGATAAGGTTTTATTATAAATCTAGAGACTGAAAGGAAAGCTTCCCAGCTGACACTTCGGACCACTGTGTGGGGAGAACCTAGGAGAAGGCACTGCTGAGGGCCTCTGTCCCTCACGTCCTGAGGTCAACTGCACCACATCATCCACGGAGCACAGTGGGGCAGGGGCAGGGACATTGTGTCAAGGTTCCATACACTCAGGCTTCTCTACTCTGTGCAATGTTTTTTCAGCTTTCTTTTCTCTTTTCTCTCTTCAGTTTCAGTAGGTATGAACATGAGCCCTGGTATCTAACAGACAGGATGAAAAGCCCAGCTCTACAGGTACTTGCTGTGTGACCTTGGGCAAGTCATTTTACCTCTCTCTGTGCCTCAGTTTTCTCAGCTATGAACTACCTTTCTGCCATAGCTGATGGTGGAGACAAAGCATTAAAAAGGTTTAGAAAACAGTCTACTATGGAGTAGATAAAAAGAAGATATGGCATGCACGTGCATGCACATAATGCAGTATCACTCAGCCATAAAAAAGAATGAAATCTTGTCATTTGCAACATGGATGGATCTAGAGAGTGTAAGTACCCTGAGATCCAAAGTGAAATAAGTCATTCAGAGAGGGCCGCCTGGGTGGCTCAGTCGGTTGAGGGCCCAACTCTCAATTGGGGCTCAGGTCATGGTCTCAGGGCTGTGAGATCAAACCCCATATTGGTTCCACTCTCAGTGTGAGGTCAGCTTGTCCCTCTACCGCCCCCCCCCACCCCCACTCCCTGCTTCAGTGCCCCCATGCATGTGCTCTCTCTCTCTCAAATAAATACATGAATAAAATTTTTTTTAAAAAGTCACTCAGATAAAGACAAATACCATACGATTTCAGTCATGTGTACAAATAAAGAACAAAAGAGAAAAAAAAAACAGACTCTTAAATATAGAAAACAAACTAATGGTTGGGGAGAATGGGTGAAAAAGGTGAAGGGGATTAAGAGTACACTTATTGTGATGAGCACTGAGTACTATAAAGACTTGTTGAATCACTATATTGTACACCTGAAACTAATATAACATGATATGTTAATTATAATGGAATTTTAAAAATAAATTAATTAAATTTTTAAAAAAAGATTGGGTATCCTTTGCAGAGAGGTGTGACCATGTGACTCAGTTCTCACCAATGGAACATGAGCAAAAGTGATGCTCTTTTTGTACAAAGAAAATGCTGGGGGCTCCTGGGGGACTCAATGATTGAGTGTCTGCCTTTGGCTCAGGTCGTGATCCCAGGGTCCTGGGATTGAGTCTTGCATTGTGTTCCCCATGGGAAGCCTGCTTTCCCCTCTGCCTATGTCTCTGTCTCTCTCTGGGTCTCTCATGAATAAATAAATAAAATTAAGTTAAAAAAAGAAAATGCTATCCTTGTACTCTTACATACCCTTCCTTCAGGTTGGAACATAAGATGTGTAACTGGTAAGCCAGCTTCGACTTCATAAACAAGGAACTTGCTAATCAGTGAGAAAAAAGAACCTGGGTCTCTGGATGGCTTCATGATGCAGAACCACCTCCTTGCCTTGTACCTCCTTTCTCTGGAATACTTATGAGACAGAAATAAACCATACTGTCTGGGAAAAAAAATGGCTATAATATTTATTTAATCATTATCACCACTGCAGCATGGAAAGGTAAATATTTTAACAAAATGCTAGCTAAATTCAAAAGTCTAAATGTGTTTATAAAAAATAATAATAACGATCCCACTGTAGCATAATTATTATCCCTGTCCACTAAATTATTAAACATCCAGTCACTCTGAGAAAAATGCCAGGGTATCTATATTTCTTACCTACTTTTAAACCTACATTTGATCATCTTTTAATAAAGATTTCTTGCAATAATATAATGAACTAGACAATCTAGCCACTGGAATTTTATCTAGTCATCTACAGCGTTAAAATCAGAATATTCTGAGATAGGCCTATACCTACAGCTGTACATTGTCTAGGTTATCCAGGAGAAATGGCAAACTAGCTTGTGAAAAAGGCCCAAGGCAAAGTTCTTACTCGGAAGAAGCACTCTAGATAAATCATTCTAGATAGAGCATTCTAGATAAATCTAGATCATTCTCAATCTACCAATAGCTAACATTCGTTATATACATATATAGCTAACATATATATACATTGCACTGTGCCTGGCTAGGCTGAGTCTTTCAGATGCATTAACTCATTCAAGCCTCACAGCGATGCTAAGGTAGATACTCTCAATACCCTCATTTTACAGGTGCAAAAGCTGAGCTCAGAGAGTTGAAAAAGAGTATGTAAGAGTTACTAACCTAAGCTAGAGAGGGGAACAAGGCATTTGAACTTGTGCAGCTGACTCCAGAGCCTGTGTCCTTGACATTTGCCTATTGTGCAAGGAAATTCCAGGTACAGGTTCTATAAAACACTCCAACAGGAGTATGTATTTGGGACTTGGATTTTACAGTCATCCATTTTGGGTGCCAAGGCTTTGTGTTTTGTGGTATGAATGACCAGGTAGCTTGGACACACCCGGGTAACCATGAATTTCGATGTTGAGATGGAAGTGCACACAGATGCTCAGTAATACCACATGACTGATTCCCTGATTCACAGGGAATCCTCCAAAAGTCTCCTCTAGGGTCTTCTGGTTGGAAATTTTGTTCCTTTCTGGAAAGTATTTAATTTTACTGAGGGCTACCTGCTTATGGATATCTGACATATGTTGTTTCATTAATCCTCCCAATAACACTTTGACTAAAATATTATTGTCCCCGTGTATCAGCTATACTTCCATTACAGACAAGCAGCATAAGCAGGAAGGGGTTTACCAGGGATAATAAATAAATAGCTTAAGGAATGGCTTAAGCTTCCAGGAGTACATCCGAAGAGTCGGGATACCACAGAAAAGAAGCCAACACAGTCATGCCTTTGCTATCCTGGAGAAAGAGCAGTAGAAGAGATGTAGCCTCTGATTCTGGGTATCACGGAAGTTCCTCTGATTAGCTGACCCCAGCTTACTGATTAGCTGACCCCAGCTTATTTCCAGATCCCTACCTGTATGAGAGCCCTGGAAAAGGAATTTTTAGTTTTCCAGTTTCTGAGGCCCAGAAAAGCACACTTGGAAAGAGTACAGGAAATGGGGTTTCCAGTGGTGATTTGCCTAGGTGGGACTTGACCTTGCACCATGTGACTCCAGAGCCCATGCTCTTTACACAGTGTCGTGCCACTCGCAATTGCTTTCCTTCCTGTTTCTCATCTTGGTGGTTCCCAAAACTTGGCTTAGCTTCTGGGTACAGCCATCCCAGACCTACTGAGCCAGACTCTCCAGGATCTAGGCTATCCATACTTGAAGAAGCTCCACTGTTGACTCAGAGGAACAGCACTTGGTTCGGCTTGTTTCTTACCCACCAGGAGCTCTGAGCCATCACATCTCCATGGTTTAGGTGATTTTCATAAGCATCTCAGACTCCCTCTCTTCTCTGGCTATGTCCACATCCTCTCCAGCATCAGCACACCTCTGCTTTCACAGCTGCCTCCCCCTGTTCTAGGAGCGCTTGTCTTTCTGGTGAACATCTCAAAAGCGTGAGTCCAATATCAGTGTGCCTAAAATCTGGTACTTTAGAGGCACACAGTCCTGCGATTTTAAATTTTTTTTTAATTTTTATTTATTTATGATAGTCACAGAGAGAGAGAGAGAGGCAGAGACACAGGCGGAGGGAGAAGCAGGCTCCATGCACCGGAAGCCTGATGTGGGATTCGATCCCGGGTCTCCAGGATTGCGCCCTGGGCCAAAGGCAGGCGCCAAACCGCTGCGCCACCCAGGGATCCCCAGTCCTGCGATTTTAGAAGCAAGCCACTCTATGCTGTCCAATTCCCGATGATGTACACTAAGGAAAGCTCCTTCTGCACTTTCTTGGTCCAACTGTGACCACCAATCTGCTATCAGCAATCAATTTCCAAAGCCGCCTTCAAAATCACTTACCTAATGCTGCACATACATTTCTCCCCTGTCTAAACATGGCGCCAGCAGAGTAATTTCTGAAGCAGGGAAGTGAGTCCACAGAGGTGCTAGGTGGAGAACAGAACCTCCTGGTGGGGGACTCCTTTCTACTTGCCTCCAGTTTCTGAGGACAGTCAGAGCAATATTACTGAGGGCAGCCCAGGATGGTAGAGATGGCTACATTCATTCCAAACACAAATCACACTATGTCCTGGCTATAAATTCCAGCAGCAGCAGGTGTGTACTGCAGAGGAATAGCTTCTGCAATTAAAAAAGTGACATTTTAATGGATTATGCAGATCAACTAAGGCTCTAAATCACATACCTCCTGCCTTAGACGGGATCAGGAACACAGGCCAAGTAAGAGGAGACAGCATAAGCACTATGAAAATTTTATTGCTCCTTATGACCTTTTATAGTTCACTGTGAAAATGAACATTAACCTTCTCTTCCAGAGAGGCCCCTTTCTGCCGCCTAACAAAGGCAGTAGCTCTTCTTTGTAATAACATGTGAGCTTGCTTGACTGTGTACTTTTTTTTTTTTGTAAATCCGCTGTGTTCCCAATGCTGTACTTTTACATCCTTGTTAGTTATTTATTTTATAACTGGAATTTTGCAACTGTTAACCCCCTTCACCTATCTGTACTTTCTTGAGCATCACAGATGTTATCTGATGTAGTCCTGTTACCACTGGAAATAAAATAGACTGTCAGTTTTGGCAATGGGGTGAGGGCTGAGAATAAAGAGGGAGCAGGGTGCAAGGCCCATCTGAGGTAAGATGCACAAACAAAAACAAAAGCGGGGCCTAGAATATGGCTTTGGTATCTTCTATTTGCAAATCCTGCAGGGTAGGAGTGGCCTTTCCCCCTCAAGCTAACATAAGGAAGGGAGATCTTGTCTGCAAAGACTGTGGGGAAGACAGATGTGCCAGCAAATCATTACAAACACAATGCGGTGAGTATGGAAAGTGCTAGAAGAGCGATGGAAGCCCAGCAGTTAGGGATTCCTCAGTGGACAGGCAAGGTCACAGAGAAGGTGACATAACCCACTGGTCTCACTCTAGAAAACAAGTTACCCTCTCAATTAATGTTTAAGAGCTGAACTCTCCCAAAGAGATAAGAGAATCAAAGAGCACAAAGGAAGCCATATGCCCCAAACCTTTCATTTTATACCTTAGGGAACTAAAGCCAGAGGTTAAGTGACTTATCTAAGATCACATAGTGTTGTAGACCAAATTATGCAACACCTCCCCCCCACTCATTTTCTTTTTTTTTTTTTTTTAAATAAAAGTTTTATCGGAGAAAAATAGAACCACCACGTACACAGGGAAAAGAGCACAAAAATCAGTATTAACTGATACAGAACAACTGAAAGTCACAATTATCCAATGTTGTTTACAATTACTTTTCATTCATTTTCAAGCCCTAACACCCAATGTGACTGGATTTGGACATAGGGCCTTGCTAGAGGTAATCAAGGCTAAATGATATCATAAGGGTGGGGCCCTAATCCAAGTAGACTGTTATTCTTATAAGAGAAAGATACCAGGGACGCCTACACACAGGGAAAAGGCCACCGGAGGACAAAACAAGAAAGCAGTCTTTGGCAAGCTAAGGAGGGGGGCCTTGGGAGAAATCAAGCCTGCTAACACCTTGATTTTGGACTTCTAGCCTCCAGAACTGTGAGAAAATTAATTTCTGTGGTTAAAGTCACCCAGTCTATGGTATTTTGTTATGGTAGCCCTAATAGACCAATACACACAGCAGGGAAATGGGCAGTCCTAAAGCAAAAAACCCAGGTGAAACCCAGGCTTTCGCTTTCTTCAAACACCACTCTTGCCCTTCCTCATTCAGAGAACATATCTCATAGGGATTTGCGAGATGGTGGTGGGAAATGTTTGGGGGCACAATGGAGATATTTATTTCTCATGCCACTGTGTGACATGGCATAATCAATGAATGACTAAATACTTAGCAGGTTAAGCACAAGGTGTAGTAGGGGTGGAGGGGGTAGGTGGGAGAAGAAGGATACATGCCACATCTGGGTCACGGGGAAAAGCACCTTGCCCAAAGCCAGGGGTAGGCAGAATGGGAACAATGAACCTGGATAGACACACGGGTGTAATTCTTCAACTCTGGTGATCTGTTCATTATACCAGTAGCCACTGGTCTTTAACCTCTCCTCTTTTATATGCAAGAAGCAAGGTACAAAAATTTATTTCACTTCCCTTTGCTTCTGCTCCCTTTGGAGATGAAGACTTTAAATGGTCAGAGAAACGATAGGGATGGGGAAAGAGGAGAGGCCAGTGCCTGAGGCTACTCACTCAGGAAGCCACCCTGACTTGACAGTAAGGTTTTAATAGCATGCTGTGTTGGATAACATGAAGTGCTTTGCTCAACACCCAATCCATCCTGTTTCTAGAATATAGAGGTTAGAAAAACAAAAATTTTATTTCCCAGAATGCCCCTGCAGTTGGGGTTTTGAGTGCGAATTGGGTTCCATCAAGTAGATACATTGCACAAGATTTTGGTCTGGAGATAAGCCATGTGCAGAGAAAGGCAGGGTGCAGCATATCCACTCTGGGAGTCCTGGGCTGTGGCCTGTAGCAGCATGATTCTCCAACCACCAGCTATGATGGCAGGGTCATAGTTCTTCAAGATAGTTTTGGAAGCTATTTCTGAAAGCTCAGAAACTCACTCATAGCTGAATACTTACTCTGTTCAAAGTACTTTATACATATCATAGGATTCATTCCTCAAAAATATCTTGTAAAGCAGGTTTGAATATCTCCATTTCACGGGTAGTGACAGGTCACTCCATTGGTAAGCTACTGCCAGGAGTTGGAATGAGAACTGAATATTGTCTACACCTACACAGCTCACTGTCTACACAGATGTGACCATTCAGCTGACTTTCCTGGCAGGACTTTCCCACTCCACAGCCTTGATCCACATGACTTTACTCTTCCAGGGAACTCTTAGCCAGGAAGACAAAAGTTACAACTAACTTCCTCCAAACCTACTTAAAACTGCACAATTTTTCAGTGTATAGCATCAAGTGACTTTTGATACTCCAAGACCCTATGCCCCTCTTGCCTCACTACATCCCCTAATCTGAAGTTTTTCTATCTTAATCCTCATCCAATCCTAATCCAGAACCCTCAAAACCTTGTAAATACCTCAACTGTACTCTCCTACTCTGAGATGCTAAGACTCCATCAAGGCAAACTCCAATGTTTGCCTGACAGAAGCAGGCAATAAACTCAACCTTGTCTTAGTTGCAGGTAGTCTGACGGGATTTGGGGGGAGCCAGTATTCAACAAGACCCAAATCTTCTTGTGTTCTCCACTATGCCTTGCTGATTTCCACTTGTGGTGCTGCCACACCAGCAGTTAGGGAGTTTCCCCAGAAATCAGGCTGCTTAGGAATTTGGCACAGAGAACTGAATAGGGCAGACCTCATTCCTTCCAAGGGCCCCCCAGCCTTTGGGAGGCTCTTCCCAGGCATCATGCCCTCTGTGCTCCATCTGCCCTACACTGGGGCCCTGGCTAAGGGGGACTTGGAGCTTCCACAACAAAAAGGTGGGCTTAGACTAGATCAGTAGGTCTAAGAAAGCAGAATTCCAATATCGAGTGAAGTCTAATTTCAGAAACCCTTCAAATAGTTTTATATTCTTTCAATGGCCCAAATCAGGGTGTTTTCATAGTTTGACTCCAGCAGAAATGGCGATGAAGCAATGCATCAGCTTGACAAAATATCAGCTGGTTTTCTAATACCAGCTCCTTGTAGCTGTGTGTTATATCAGATCTCAATGAACTGAGGCTTCAAATCTCAAGGACAGTAACACAAGGAGGTAATACGATGCTGCATCTAGCCCTTACTGTCTAGCTCACGAGCACTTACATGCAGCACTCGCACTGGACATCACATCATCCCAGCAGTTCCTCATTTTACAGAAAGGGAAACTCAGTGTCCCCCTCCTTTAAATGGCCAGCTAATAAATGGCACAGCCAGGACCCATCCCAGTTTCCTAACTTCAAACACACAGCTCTTTCCTGAACGCATCCACCATTGGGCAATGGAGCAGAATGAGTAAACACTATTAGAGCCTGGGATCAAATTCTGGTGATGTCACTTTTAAGCTGACAGCCATGGGTAAATTTCTTAACTCTCTCTGCCTCAATTTCCTCACCTATAAAATGAGGACAAAAACCAAGCTCTCAGGATGGTTGTGTTGACAAATTAATATGTCATATGCCATACATGATTTATCCTGAATAATGCCTAGCACATGGTAGGTGATCAATACATTTAAGCTATTATTGTTAGGGAGGTCAAACATTAGGATCTTTCACTTTGCCTCTGAAATATTTGGTAGTCTTGGAATCATACTCTCAGATGCCCAATTTCTGTCCACAAAAAAACAAACCCAGAATTGTAAGCTACTGGTGGGAAGGATCCAAGAGAAGACTCCTTGTCACTAATTGTTACAAATATTGCTACATTAACCACCTAGAGAGCACAGATGGCGAAGGAAAGGAACTGTCCCCATTGTTTTTGCTCAGACCTGAAATAACAGGAGGACCAGCAGATATTAGAGGTGAAGGCTCAATTTGGTGACAGTGGGAACTGGAGAGAGATAATCATAGGGAAATGGGGAGAGGGTTCAGCTGGAGTGGGAAGTAGCCTGGATTTACAGTTTTCTAGAAGTTTACAATCGATTTTGAATCCAATGTATATCAAGCGTGGGAGTATCATGTAGCAGGGCGAGGAGAGGAAGGCTGTGTTGGCAGCAGAATATTGAGCTGCTTGGCAGGGAGAGACAAGAGAGAGTTCACAGTTGCAGATTCAACCTTCACTGACTAATGAACTTGAGTGAACAGAGCATTCATATGTGAAGATTCACTTCAGAGAGTTTTGTGCACAAAGTGTCTTGAACTTTGTAATTTAAACACTTGTGAGGAAAAGCCAGGGACCTGTGAAGCTCTGGCTTCAGATTCCTGTGCCCTGGGGTTAGAACATTGACTGCACCACTTAGGAGCTGTTAAGGAGCAACTTACTGAACCTCTCTGTGCTCAACTTGATAATCTGTAACGATTCCTATTTGGTGGGCTTGCAATGAAAATTAAATGAAATAACACATGTGAAGCGATTCACTCTATGGTCTGTCCACAGTAGGCAGGCAAACAATGATGATTATGGTGGAAGATGGCACAGAACTTCTTAAATTAGAAAGGAAAAATTTACACAGTTAAGGAGATTTCAAATTACATTTCTTTAGGCAGTGTCAAAGGCAGATTTTTTGTGAATGTTGTTTGAGCTGAATAACAGAAGTCCCCACTCTGTACTTTTGACTGTCCTTGCTGCATATCAGAACAGGAAGCCAAGATTCAGTGAGAACAAGTGAATAATTGGACGGTTATATCCATAAAACTGAGAGGTGAGAAGACCTTGGAATAAACCCTGAAACCACTATTGAAAATCGACCAGTTTAAGCCCCTGCTGTATTTGGGACTGTCAAACGACTTTTCGATGACAGAAGAAATCCCAGGAAAAGGAGCTCTCAGGAATAAAGTTACAAACATATCCAGACATACTTCATTTTATATATGGGAATATTACTAAAGGCATAGGTCATCAGTATAATTTTGACAAACATATTCATGTGATAAATGTACTAACCCACTTACTTAAAAGAACTTTAGGGTATATTACTTGGTAAAAGAAAAACATTGGAAAAAAGCAGGGAAAAAAAGGAAAGAAGTAGAAACACTTTGGAAAACTATTTGGCAGTGTTTACCAAAGCTGAGCATACACACACTCAGAAGCCTGAGTCCCGTATCAGTGTGCCTAAAATCTGGTTACTTTAGAGGCACACAGCCCTGTGATTTTAGAAGCAAGCCACTCTGTGCTGTCCAAGCCATTCCTGATGATGTACACTAAGGAAAGCTCCTTCTGCAGTTGACCAAGAAATTCCACTCCTAGAAATATGCCCCCCAAAATGCATAAAGACACACCTCATTTTATTGCACATCAGAGATATTGCACTTTTAAAAGACTTTATTTATTTGAGAGAGAAAGAGTGTGTGCAATTGGGAGGAGGAGTAGAGTGGGAAGGAGAAGCAAACCCTATGTTAAGTTCGGAACCCGATGTGGGGCTCAATCTCAGGACCTTGAAGTCATTACCTGAGCTGAAATCAAGAGTTAAACACTTAACTGACTGAGCTACCCAGGCACCCTTGAAGATACTGCATTTTTTTCCCCAAATCAAAAGTTTGTGGCAGCTTCATGTTAAACAAATCTATTGGCGCCATTTTTCCAATGCTCGCTCACTTCGTGTCTGTGTCACATTTTGGTAATTTTCACAATATTTCAAACATTTTCATTATTGTCATATTTGAATTGCTGCAATCTCATGATAAAACTTCAACAGTTGAACAATTGCTTCTAATGGATGAGCAAGGAAAGTGGTTTCTTGAGATGGAGTCTACTCCTGCAGAAGACACCGTGAAGACTGTTGAAATGACAGCAGAGGATTTAGGATATTACATAAGCTTAGTTGATATAGTGGTGGCAGGGTTTGAAAGGATTGACCCCAATTTTGAAAGTTTTACTGTGGATAAAATGCTACCAAACACCACCGCATGTTACAGAGAAACCATTCGTAAAAGGAAGAGTCAGTTGATGCAACAAACTTCATTATTGTCTTCTTTTAAGAAATGTCCACAGCCATTCCGATCTTCAGCAACCACCACCCTGATCAGTCAGCAGCCATAACACTGACATGAGACCTTCCACCAGGAAAAAGATTATGATTCACTGAAAGCTCAGATGCTGATTAGCAATTTTTAGCAATAGAGTATTTCTTAATTAAGGTATGTACCTTTTTTTAGACATAATGTTTTGCACACTTAAAATACTACAGTATAGTGTAAACATAACCTTTCTATGCCCTGGGAAACCAAAAAATGCACTTGACTCTCTTGTGGTATTCGCTTTACTGTGGTGGTCTGAAACAGATCCCACGGTATCTCTGAGGTATATCTGTACATATACAATAGAAATGCCTACCAATATTCACCAACGGACTTGTACTAGAATGATAAAATACAGGAAAATTCATAACAGATAAAAAGGAAACCACCCAAATGGCCACTAACAGCAGGATGGGTTAATAACTGTGATTTATTTATATAGTGGAATATTACATAGAATGAGAATGAACAAATCACAATTACACATACCAACATGGATAAATCTCATAAACATAATGTTGAGCAAAAGAAGCCAGACATCAAAGACATATTCTATAATTCTGTTTATATCAATTTCAAAAACATTTAAAACTTATCTATGGTAAGGTGAGATAGTGATTGGAAGGAGACTAAGAGAGTATTCAGATGGGCTGGTTTCTTGATTTAGGTGCTGACTACATAGATGTGCTCATTTGCAAAATTCAGCAAGCTCTATACCTATGGTTCATGCATTTTTCTATTATGTATGTTATACTTCATACAAAGTTTGCATTGAAAAAGGAGAGATTGGGACACTTGGGTGGCTCAGTGGTTGAACATCTGCCTTCAGCCCAGGTCGTGATCCCGGGGTCCTAGGATTGAGTCCTCATCAGGTTCCTCACAGGGAGCCTGCTTCTGCCTCTGCCTATGTCTCTGCCTCTCTTTCTGTGTCTTTCATGAATAAATAAATAAATAAAATCTTTTTTAAAAAGAAAAGAAAAAGGAGAGATGAATTAGCATTTACTATTGCTAGGCAGTGTGTTAGGAACTTCATCTGCATAATCTCACTTAACCCTGACAGACAACTCTATGAGGTTCAGTGTTATCCCCATTTTAAGACATAAGATGACCAAGCTTCTAAGACTATTATTTTCTCAAGGTCACAGAGCTCACAAGTGGTAGATCTGAGGCTTGGACTTAGGTCTTACTGTCTTAGAAGTTTATGTTCTTTCAATAAGACCACATTATACTCCATAAAGCATGTTTTGGTAATAAAGATAATTATTTCTTGGATATACCTGTATTTGGCATTTGTTTGTTAGGTTTCTTTCATGTTTACAATGGAAGATACTCATTTTCCTATTAGGTATAATTTTTGTTGGGTATTGTAAATAAAATACTAAAACTCCATGACAAATGGCATCCAATGAAATAAGCTCCATGGCCAATTTGAGAAACTGAAAAGGCCTACAAAACAAGTTGTGCCTGAGAACAGATTAGGGAAACTCAGGCCCATGGATCACCATGTTTCCTTCAAACAAAAGAAAAACAGATGATCTAGAGAAGCGTTCAATGCAAAACTTTCCATAAACCAAACTGACACTCAGTCTTTTCCCCTGTCTCTGAAGTTCCTCTCAGAGATAGAAGGTAGTCACATAAAATCCCCGATTGAAACTGCCTTCTCATGAGTGATGGGATGTAGCTCTATCCAGAAACTAGTGAAGCAGAATCTCATTAGGAATCAGGTCTCAGCAACAGAATCACTGGTGTCACAAGAGGAAAAATGAAGATTGATTCATGAAGACCAGATAGTTAAGTTCTGCAAAAGCAAGCTGCAAAGTTCTGCAGGAGCTTCTCTGAAAGTCCTCTCTCTCCTAAGGTTCTGAACTCCTTGTCTGCCTGTGTGCTTGAGGAGGTTGCTTCTTTTCTTATCTTTTCTTCCTGTATAATCTTCCTCACTCTCTCACCCCTAGCTTCTGGGTATCTCAGACTCTGCAGTAAGCTCTGAAACCAAACTACCTGGACTCACACCTCAGCTCTACCACAGACTTACCACATGACCTTGGGCAAGTACTTAACTTCCCTGTATGTTGGCCATCTCACCCATAAAATGAGGGTAATAAAAGCAGCCATCTCATAAAATTGTTGGAATTATTAAATGAGTTAATACAGGTTAAGATATTTAGAATGCCTGACATATAGCACTAAGTAGATGTTAGTAGCTGTCAGTATTACCACTTATGTACAATATTCTCCACACATAGAATTCCCAAGAAAAAAATATAATTTTCTTCCTTGATAACTTTTACTTTCTTCATAGTATTTATTAGTATCTCAATTCAGTTGCATCTATTTATCTTCAGTCTCCCACAAAAATATGCTATTTCCATGACAACAGTGACCCTATCCTTCTTGTTCACTACTCTGTCTGGTTGCCAAGTCCTTACAACATAGAAGTCCCTAGAACATAGAAGGCTCAAAAAACATTACTAAAATAAATGAGCTACAATCACAACTGTCCTAGATTATCTAATTTATTTCAATTTCTGAGATCGAAAAGTTTGTACAGTGAGAGATACTGTGTCATACAAATTTGTTTGCTTCCTGATTTTCTGATAACATGGGTAGCAAGAGTTAGGAGAGCAGGGGAGTTATCTGAAAATATATTTGGAGTTTTTTATTTCCTGAGTTAGAATGATGAAGGATGTCTGTAATTGAAAGGAAAAGCAAACAAAGCCTTCCCTTTTTTTCTCCCTGGAAATTTCTGTAAGCAAACAGGTCTTTCCAGAAGCTCTGTCCATTTTGTCTCTGTGTTTCTACTCCCTCTGGTTACTGCTCCTGATCTCGATATTTAGAGCAAAATTCCTGGCAGAGGCTGGAGGGCAATGTGTCAGCACCATGGACAGCAACTTTTTGGACACTCCGCTTTATGGTTCAGAATATGAATATTGCAGATGTTTGAAGTTAAGAAAGACCCCATATAAATTCCTTTATTTTGCCATGATCGGCACGGATTTTAAAGAATAATTCATGTGTGTTTTTTGTTTGCTTGCTTTATTAACGGGGAATGAATTTGACTTCTCTATCAAGAAACTAAGTTTTAAAATGCCTTTATGAGCCAGTCACTGGGCTGGGGCAGGGGGGGGCTTTATATATACTTTCTCACATTTAATTCTCATGTCAACACTATGAGAGCACTGGATTTAGAGCCATAAAACTCTAGAGTTAAATCCTGACTCCACCTTGGAAAGTTATTTGCGCCCTCTAAGTTTTTTTTCTAATCTATAAAACGGAGAGAGGGGTGCTTGGGTGGTTCAGTCAGTGAAGTGTCCAACTCTTGATTTCAGCTCAGGTCATGATTTCAGGGCTGTGAGGTCAAGTCTGGCATTGGGCTCTGCACTGAGTGTGAAGTCTGCCTGAGATTCTCTCTCACTCTTCCTTTGTTCCTCTCCCACTCGCATGCGCTCTCTCTTGCTCTCTCTAAAAAACTAAACTAAACTAAAATAGAGACAGTATCTCCCACTCGCCAGGAAAATCCAGTCTAAAACTTCTCCTTATAATAAATCTCAGTATTTCTATCTGTAAATTTGGGATAATAACTGTATATTGTAGGTTGAGCGGGAGATAGGAGGTAACAAAGCACTAAGGTAAAAATGAAGGTGCCAAGTTTGAGATAGTGAGAAGGTGAGCCTGATACCAGTGAGGGTAGAAAGACAGGACACAGGTGACTGAACATGTGGGTGAGGAAAGACAGCCAAATTTCAGATGGTTTGAAAGTCAAACCAAAAAATTCAGATATATCAGTAGCCTTGAAGAATTTCTCTAATCCCCAGGACTATGTTTTCCATTTCTTTCTCATCACACCACCCAACACACACACACACACACACACACACACACACACACACACACACACACAGTAGCTACTACTAAGCTGGCACATAGTAAGTGCTTAATAAATGTGCATTTATCAAATGAATGGTTTTGAAGAAGTTTAGAAAGTAGTTAATGGCCTATGTGGCATCCAAAAAGATTACAACCGACGGCCATAATGAGCTAGACCTAACAAGAAGTAGAAGTGAGATAATTCTGAGGGCCTAGAAGTTTGTCCACAAACGGACTACACAAAACCAAAGTGGAAAATAGATGGGGATCTTCACTCTGGCTTCAGGGAACAGTAAGCCTCTGCACATAACATTCTCTTCACTCATTTGATCAATAACTACTCATATGTGCCAGGCATTATGCTAAATAAATCATAGTGCTGAGACATAGACACTGCCTTCAATAAAGCTCACATTCCAGAGTGGGAATACAGACCCCCACACACACACATCCCAAAAAGACCCATATAAATAAACTATAAGCATTCCTCATTATTTAAACCTATGGGAGTTTGGATACAAGTCTGGATATAAGGGATACCATACAGTGCATTAGCTGCTCTCTGGGCTTCATCAAAAAAGGAAACAAAGTTCTCTTGAATAATCAAAGTTCAGATGGTATGGATTTATTTAATAAGTAAATGTATCTACTCGGTTCCTGAGTTTGGATAGAGAAGTCTATTTGCTGAAGTAAGCTGGATAGAGAAGACAATCAAGAGGCTAACATGGAGGAAAAGAGTAGGATCTTTTCTATGCATCAGAATGTCAAGTGGGAGTTTGTCTCTTAATTGCTCAACTGTTCAGAGGGGGAAAAAAAGCAAAAAGGGCTGTATGTGGTCATATGCAAGTTTAAAGAGCTACTAGCTTTAGATCAACCATCTACATTTTTTCACAGTGTTCTTCAAGAGTCATTAGAACAAAGAATCAGCTCTCCTACCTCCCTATTCTCACAGGTTAATGTAAGAAAAGTATTAGGATCTCTGAGTGGTAGTCTTATAGGGAGTCCACTATGCATGAAGAGTCTATCCCCTTCCATCCCCACTTTGTAGGAAGGAAATGGTCACTTTCTCACTGTGGCAGATCACCTCCAAAGATGCTGCCAATAATTCCTCCCCTCTTGTACGTATATTCTCCATCAAGATGTGGAGTCTCTTTCCCCTCTCCCTGAATCTAGGCTGGACTTATAATCACTGTGACTAATAGAATGGGATGGAAGAAATGTTCCAGGACTTCTGAGCATAGGCTTTAAAGTCCTGGCAGCTTCCTCTTTCTCTCTGGGAGGAAGCCAGTTCCCATATAAGAAATACAGCTACCCTGAGACCTCCATGCTAGGAGAAATCCTAAGATAGGAATGTGGAAAGATTATGTAGAAGAGAAACCCATGTATATTGCCCCAGTTGAGCTATCCACGCTTGCCCTCCGCTGTTTAAGCCATCCCAGACATGATGAAGCATATACTGGCCATCTCTAGTGTACTCTGCACATCAGAAGGGTATAAAAGACCCAGCCAGCTGGATCCTCAGTAAGGCAAACTACACGTCATGTTCTAATTAAGGCACAAGGCACTGCTGAAAATTCTTCTCTCGATGTACCCATCAAGTACAGACTAACAGAAAAGATTATAAAGAGGAAGGAGGGCAGAGTGAGTCCTGGGCAGGCCATGAGGGATGGTGGTAGAGACAGAGGGTGTGGGGAAGCTTCTGGGGAGTCCCCAGACAATACTAACATACTCTGATATCATGCCCAGTCCAATCAACAAGAATAATTTATGGCTTGAAATGAACCCTTATTGAAAATTTATCAAAGTCAAGAATTGTGCTAAATGCTTTTCATGCTTTTCAAATTATCTCATTTAATCGTCACAAAGGATACCATAAGGTCACCACTACTAGTATCTCTGTTTCATAGGTGAGGAGACCAAGCTTACGTGACTTGTCAAAGATCACACCGACAGCATATAGCAGAACTGAGACTTGAATCCAGGTCAGTCTGGCACCACAGCTCAAATAAACTTCAAGATCTAGCGACTACAATGCAATAGCTGTTATTTTCATTGCATACTTAAGTCTTAATGAACTTTCATTTTGTATGTACATATTTATTCAACATAAACTTCACTAGTAATTTTGAGGAAATGTTAAGTAAATATAAATAAAATGTGTCTGTACAGAAAGAATACTGGTCTTAATATGTGTGTGCTTTTTTATATTTTCATTTTCAAAATTTATTTTTGTAACATAAATGGAAAGAATGGAAAGTATTAATAGGTTGCAATCCTCCACCCTTAGAGACACTAGGAAGGAACAAAATTTAAAAAGAGGATGTTTAAAAAGTTTTAGAATGCTTTGGAGTTTTTACTTCAGACTTCAGATAAGACTCTAATCTGTTTTGATGACTTTGGTGAATGAAGTGACAGGTCTTTGAAAGTGACATCATACCTAAGCATGGCCACAACAACTGGGCTTTAGACGAGCTGTGTATGTGTGTGTATGTGTGTGTGTGTATATATATACATATTATATTATATTACATATTATATTATATTATATTATATTATATTATATATATTATATATATTATAGCAATTAAAGTTAGTTGTTGAATGCTGGTCTGCAAATCACTTCAGGATTTATTGTTACCTACTTTTGCTGGGCAGTATTCCAAGTACTGAATATACAACAATGAATTTTTTTCAAAAGTCCCTGCTCTTGTGGCATTTAGTTCTAGAGGGGAAAAAACAGTTGGTGGGGACACAAAAGTGGTAAAGTTCTATAAAGGAGAAAAAGCAGGATGATGTGCTGAAGAGCACCAGCTTACCTTAGATTGGGTAATCAGGTAAAGCTCCTCAAAAGTGGTAACACTGTAACTAAGATCTGAGTGATAAGGAGGAGTAGCCATGGAAAGGTTTGGGGAAGAGACTGTGGGCAAAAAGAACACTAATTATAAGGGTTCTGGGGTAGGAATGAGGTCATTATGTTTAAAGGACCAGAAGCCCTTTAAGGACCAGGGAGGGTGGGGGGAGGAAAGCTACTGTGTCTGGAATATGATGTGCAAAGGGGAGAAATACACAAGGTAGGATTAAAAAGGAGGCAGGTGTTAAATCATATGGGGGCACCTAGGTGGCTCAGTTGGTTAAGTGTCCAACTCTTGATTTTGGCTCAGGTCATGAGCTCTGGGTCATGAGATTGAGCCCTATGTCAGGCTCTGCACTCAGCAGGGAGTCTGCTTGAGGATTCTGTCTTCCTCTCCCTATGCCCCTCTCCCCCATCCCTCGTGCATGCACTCTCTCTCTCTCAAATAAAAAAATACATCTTTTTGTTTTTTAAATCATAGGCCTTTATGTTTACCACAAGGAGTTTGGGTTTTAGTTTATTGAGATGTTATCAGAGACTTTTAAATGAGGTAGTGGTAAAATCCGAGTTGTGTATTTAAAAGATCACTTTGGCTGCATTGTGAAGAATGAGCTGCAATGTTGGGAGGACAAAGGCAAGAGTGGAAGCAAGACTACTTATTAAGAAATTATTACAATGGCGTGGCAAACTAGATGGTAACTGAACATGAGGAGTGGCAGTGGAGATGCTGAGAAAGGGATCTGCAAGCCATCCATACTGAGATGCAAAGAAAATGTCTGGGAGTAGAATTCAAAAGCTGTGCCTCGGACATGTTAAGCCAAGATATGTATTAGTCTGGAAAGCGAAGTTGCCAAAGGGGTGCTGGCCGCACACTAGTGGCTGCCACCAATGTACCCTGTGGTGAGGTCCAACCCAAAGATCCTGGGATCCTAAGCCCCTCCCACACAGACGTTATAAGGAAGTCCAGTGACTTCAGAGATTGTGAGTGAAAGAAGTCCTGAGAGTTTTAAAGTGACAACTGCATTCTAACTTTGGATCTCAAAGTGGCCTAAAAAGGCCATTAATATACTTGACAATAATCCCTGACGACTAGCCATGTATGAATCTCTTTACAACAACGTAGAGTTCTCCTTTCTTTGCACTTAATAAAGAATGCATTTATTTCGCGTCAAGATCACTCTGCTTCAATATTTGGTTATGATTAAAAACGATGTGACTATAAATGCAGATAAATTATTCATAGCATGGCCCACCAAATTACAAATTCTTTCTTCTTTCTTCTTCAAGAGAAGCTGCATAAGATGCCTCTGTACCTTCGTTCAGAAGTCTGAAATTTCAGTCGTGCACCTGGGGAGAAGCATCAAGCCAAAGTAGCTCTTGTCTGGATTTGCAACACAATCAAAATGAAATCTGGCTTTTGGAAAAATTTTCCACTTTTACTGGCCACTTATCACCCTCGTTCACTAAAATACAACTTCTCTTCTGCGATGCCAACTGGAAAATGTAAGGCACTTAGAAACTCTTTGAAGGTCCAGAGAGCCCTCCTGTTGCCAACTACCCTTGAAGAGTGTTTGCAAAGTCCCTGATTTACACATATTTGCTGCCAGTAAATAGCTATTTGGCTACCTGTTAATTTATCTCTAGTGGACCTAGAGAAGGAAAAGAGAGCATATGTTGGTACATAAAGTGTCCTTTTACTTAAGCCTTCCAGGGATTCTTAAAAAACTTTCCTAATACCATGCAAATCCCCTGTCTTCATGTTGGTGGGGTAATGGGCTTATCTTCCACAGGCAGATCTGGCTTTTCTACTAGGAAAGGAAGAATATTTGTTGGCTTTAAGCTGTCAGATCCATAGTTTTGGGTTTCTTGGCAAGGTACTTTACTTACATTGGGTTCAGAGTAAAACATATCCATATGATTATTTTTTTCTTAATTATCAAGCCTCATCTGCTACAAGAAACAAAACAACTCTGATTAATATAAATATTCTGATGATTCAAAGAAAGGCTTTTAGGAACTCATAGATTAAACGAGAAGGGTGGCAAGGAAGCAAGTAGGTCTGGAGGCTCCAGAAGCAGCCTCTTTGGCAGTGGCTCTTATCCTGGCTGCATGCTGGAATCACCAGGGGAGGTTTTAAAGCATTTAAAGAATATTGATGTCTTGACCCTGTCCTCTGAGATTCTGATTTAATTGGCCTGGGATGGGACTAGTCTTGTTGAAGACCTGCTGTTAGAAATGACTGCTCTCCAACCATCTTAAGTCTCCTAATCACACTGTTTGAGACTGCAATCTCAGGGCAGGGAGTATATATTGGCTCAGTTTGATTCGTAAGCCTGCCCCTTGGCTAGGGGAAGACGGGCACCTGGTTACCAGCCCTGCCAGACTGTAACACTAGAGAAGAGGCAGTTCCCCCAAAGGAGACTGCAGTGTTATTTGGAGAGCAAATGGAGGTTAAGCAGCCAAAATGTCAAAATGACAATTCTCCATCCTTTTCCCCAGACTTGAAGGCATAATTTAATTGATACACAAATGCATGAGAAACAGTTCCCATTGACTCTGGAATTTTGTGTTTTACTAGTATACCACCTTTTCTAACAGAGCAGGAACTCAGAGAGATAGATATAAGATGCCCTCTAGCATCATATTAATATGCATAGTCAAGTTCACCGTCCTAGATGCAGCTCAAATGAAAAACTGATCATTGCTGCAATGAGCCAAGCCCCAAGGGAGGGACCAAGATTTTCTGTCACCACTTTCATGAACTGGAGGTCCCAGCCAGACAATGAGGAATCCTATTCTTTCTGTCTTTCCATTAGAAATCATGACAACTACATGGACTCCCATTAAAAGAAAACAACACTGTGTTCTCCTGATGATGAACATAAGCTGTATCTCCCCCCCACCGACTTCTGCATTATTACTGCAAACACTAATGTTAATCAAGCTGCAAAACAGTTACTCCAAAGAGCACTGAGAACTATCCACCAGAATGATTGGTATTCATCTGATGACAGTACTGCAGGCGGCGAGAATAATGAATAGAGTATGTGGGACTGCTTTTGATAGGAAACATTGTACCCGTGCCTGGGACAGTAAAATCTAATCTTGCCTAAGAAGCAGAACTAACGCAGTGACCTATGCGGCACAATTATCATGGCTGTTGACATCTCTGGGCATCTCTGAGACTGTTCCTGTGTTTGAAAAAAAGTCAAGCTTTCTCTGGGCCACCAAAATAACAAAAGATAGAACCCTGTCCACGACTAGTACCTGTGTGAAATTCCACTTACAAACAGATGAGAGGGAGAGAGAGAACCTCTTTAAATCCTATCCCACCTTATGCATACCCTAATCTTCATGTTTCTTCAGCCTTAACGCTTTGAAATCAAATGCAAAATTTTGCATATAAGTGTCCCCCCACCCCCGGGCAGAGATGCCACAAACCCCATCAGATTTTTGAGAGGTTTGATGATCCACATAGGGCTTAGCCCCACAGCTCTATGGAAATTTGACCTTCCTCTTCTCAATGCCTATTCGGACTCCATTCCTAGACCTCACTCTCGATAAAATAGGACTTGTCTCCAAGCCATCTGAACTACTAGATCCCTCCTCCAGCAATGGATGGCTGTGTCTTCTCTTTGTTGGCAGTGGTCTGTCACTGGTCAGAATCAGAGGACCTGCAGCCCCAGAGAACCTCAAGGGCCCACTACTTGGGAGGAGAAGTGTCTTTGCAAAGGGGGATGACACTATCCTGTTTCAGATAGCCCTCTGAGAATCTAGCCCTCTGAGATTCCAGTTACTTAACAATAAGGAAAATAAAAATAGTAATAATAGGAATAAAAACAAAATGTGAAAGCGTTTTGTGGAGGGAGGATGCGTATTTTAGGGTTTGGTCTGGTTTTGTTAGTTTGGGCTGTAGAAGTCCTCCCAGATTTAAAATCTAGAACATACCAGAAAACAGCCAAATAGGAATTACAATTCCTCAATCTTGGCTGGTTAGAACCGTATGGATTGCGTATTCTAGATCTTTTTTCCTACACACCACCAAATTAACACTAACCCAGCAATTGTGTATTCCTCTACTCTTTGGTCTTGGCATCACACTAAACAGTGAAAGAACCAAAAGGATCAAAAGCCCTGCTGATGGGCAGCTAGCAGCACTCATGTAGCACCCTACAGGGTGAGAAGTCACAGCCTGGACAGTTCCTCAAGAGTGGGACTCCCGAAACCTCTCTTTACCCTTAGACTTGCAGTCTCTAAATCATCCATCCAGAACACATGGATTTAGCAATGATCATGAACCAGGCACTAAGCCAGACATAAAAGTTTCAAGTAGCAATGGGCTCAGACTTCAAGAAATTCAGAATCTAGTTGAGAAGACAGACACCGATGCCATTAGCTAGAGTGCCCCAGAGTAAGTGAAATGACAGATAGGATCAAAACAAACTGAAAGGGGAACAGGTAAATTCTGTTACACAAGCTTCAGAGTCTTGCTATTCAGGTGTGGCTGGTAGGCTAGCAGGGTGGGCATTATTTGGGGGCTTGTTAGACATGCAGAACCTCAGGCCTTGCCCCAGACTTGCTGGAGCAGCATCCTCATATTAGTAAGACCCCATGTGATTTACGGGCATGTGAGAGTTTGAAAGGCTCTGTGTTAAATGTCAACAAAAAGGCAGGCACCTGGATCCCTTCTAATGTACCTGACTGCAGGTGCAAGGACAATGTGCCAGGAGTAATCATGGGAAAACATTTCGCGTCAGTTTGAATGCATGCAGATGCATGATTTAGAAGAAGCCAGCTAATTAGAAGACATTAAGTAGTTCTACCAACACTTATACCAGACCCAGACCTTTCATACCTGGGTCTTGGGTAGGAGAGGGGACAGTTCTCTACACATTCTCAGGTGCCTCATTATTCAAGTCCTGTGTTATATATACTAAGAATGACAAAAGTGGGACGGGAACCCCACTCTCCTGACTGACTTGACCCTAGAAGATATAAAACACACAGGATAGTTACGAATACTGACTCCAGAGTCAGAGAGATGTGGGCTTGAATTCAAGTTTTGCCACCTATCATCTATCTGTATGACCTTGGGAAAAATCACTTGATTTCTCTTAATGTCTTTCAAATTTGGCATTTGTAAGAAAAAGATTGTTGGGGGAATTTTTTGAGATAATGTTTATAAACTGTCTAGGTCATTCAGTGCCTGGCACACAGCAAGAACCAGTAATGTTTGATATTTTCATTGTTTTTACCTGTTGCAGCAGAATCAGGCCAGCTGTTCACCAAACCCACATTCCTTCATTCCTGAGCACATATCTAGATGTTTTCCAGACCTCTGTTCTGTTTGGAGTGGCCAGTGGGATGTAGTTGGAAGAGACAGGTGTCACTTCCAGGCCCAGCTCATCAAAACTTCCTATGTGACCCTCTTACTCCCTTTCCTCCATGTGCTTCTGGATGGAGTGGCTCTGGAAATCATGGGCTGAAGACGGCAACACATCATTAGCCTGAGCCCCTGAATGGTTGTACGGAGCAAAGCTACGTCACCTTCATCGTCAACTGGACCAAGTTCAAATCCAAGTGCTACACACAGATTGAATGACCTTGCATTAAATTATTTACACTCTCTGAGCCAATCTAGAAAATGAAAATAAGAATAATACCTTGCAGAAGCTCTTAGGCAGGTAAGATGGGCTCTTAAAGCAAATGCATCATGGAAGTAAAAGCTATTATTCTAGAGGCAATTTGACTGCTGGTGAGAAACTAATCTTCCTGAATTCAAACCTCTGATCTGCTACCTCCTGGTCAGTAATCTTAAGCAAGTTAATTAACATTTATTTGCCTCAATTTCCATATCCATAAAATTGGGAAAATAATAGAATCTACCTCATATGGTTACTGTAAGTACTGAATAAGTAGATTTGCACAGAGCTCCTAACACAGCATCTAGAACATGGCAAGCAATTAATAAATGTTGATAGCCATTACTATTAAACAAGACATCATATTAAATCAATTCCCCCAAATTTCCTGCTTTGCCCATTTTGGTTTCTGTTCCTATTTAAAATATAGTATTTGACAAATACAAATATTTTTGACAACTAAAATAAGTAGACTTGGTCCTTTTGCCGCCCTTTAATATTTGTTCTTCAAGAAAGCTGAGGGGAATGCACTTATAGATGAACTGTCTCACATTTAGGAATTATCCATAGACTAGAGAAGAGGTCTGTAAATAATTATGACATTAGTGTAACTCATTTTTCTAACACTCCCTCTGGGCGTAAGCACCACAAACATCATAGACTCACTACCACAGGAGTGGATCAGCACAAAAATGCGCATTTACAAAACCATATTTAGAACTGAAAAGATTCTAAAATTCAAGTCTTTGTTTCACCAATTAGAAAGCTGAGATTCTGAGATGTTAGGTGTTTTGGCTGAGATCACAGCTAGTTATAAGGGGATGGATCAGTTTCTCAATGCCCAGTTCCTGGACTATTCTCATCCTGCTCCCCAAGGGACAGTCAAGAGAAAACAAGAGGCAACAGAAATGAAAAGGAGGAAAAGTTCTGAAAGATCATTCTAGACTTAATTTCCCAGATTTCAACTACTTATAAGACATAAAGTTCTTACTTATCAACAGGCTCCCAACCAGCCCTGATCAAGTATGGATTCTAACACATCTAATCTTGGGTCTTCAACTTCAAATTACTATGTAAGCCTATTATTCCAGAGGTCCTCAACTTTGGCTGTACAGTGTCACATGAGAAACTTTTGAAAAATTCTTATGATTGAGCTCCATCCCAGATTAATTAAATCAGAATCTCAGGATGGGGCCCAAGTATCACTTTATTTTTAAGTTCCCAAGTGATTCGAAAATGCATTTGTACTTATAAAAAAACACTTCAGCTCAAGGACTTTTGAGTCCGGGGGGATGGGGGTAGAAGAGCTTCCAAAACTGAAATGCTAGTGTTTTGCTAGAACATCCTACACCCCAAAACTCCATGGCTTCACTCAACAAACATTCAAGAACTGTATGCTGCTAAGGATACAAAAGCAACTGACCACAGTCCCTGATATCTAGAACTCACCATCTAGCAAACTGCCTCCAGCAAGTGGACTGGACCTCTTGGTCAGTACATATCACCTCTCCACTTCCCATTTGGAGGGGCAGCCCTGCCCCCTCCAAATTAGTCTCCGTGGTCCTAAGTGATGATCTACAGCCATAGCTGACAAAAAGATAGGGTTAATAATGTTCTCAAATGACTCTGTCCTTGCTGCAACCTGACCTCAAAACTTTGATGTCTAGAAAAACAACCAGTCTTTTCATTATTAGATGTTATCTTTTCCCCATTACTGGTCCTCCTAGAGGTCAAGACAGAGTGAAGAAATGTGATTTAGTTATATATTTAGTTTATGACTTGGTAAATCACCAATTACTATAGAGATCCATGTAATACTTCTTGATATTCATCATGTGCAGGCTCTGTTGAAAATACTTAAAGCCACTTGATTTCATGGGTCCACAAAGTGTTTGATGGCAATGTAGTGGTTCCAATAAATGAAACTGTTAGGAATTAATGTGCTAAAGTAAGTCTTAGCTAAAACAGGCTGAGAATACCTGCTCCATCATCAGTAATCAGGTTCCTATGACATACATAATCACCATCAGAAATTGACTTTTACAGGCAGCTCCTTGGTTGAGTTATTCAGAGGTTCTTCTTCTTCTTCTTTTTTTAATCTGGAAAGACCTTGACATTTGAAAGATGTTAAAAGAAATTCTAGACATAGGCAACGATTCAAAGGATAATTTGTCCTTCATAAGATGACAAAGTAGAAAGCTGTTATGGTGCCTCTCCTATCAAAGATCATTAGCCTGTAATAAAACATTGTTCTGAATACAATATCACTTATTATAGAGACTTAATTAAATTAATTAGACAAACTGTAATTTCACAGATAAAGTAAATGTATAAGAAGTTTTTTTTTAGACGAGTGGCAGCATCTCCAGAGGATTCCCTCTAAACCAAATTTGCCAAAATAGAAAAACGTCAAACGTCTTAAACCAACAGAAACAATAATAAGACCAAGTAAGCTTATGAACCAAGACCAGTCTTAAAAGACACAGATCCCCAAAAGCTTGGTTAGCTCCAAAGGGCAAATTGGCAAGATGACTAAATACTCCTCCATTCGGCCCAAGTTTTCCAATGGACAGGCTGCATTAGGACAAGAGACTTTCACCAAGGCTTCAGTAAAAAATAAAGCCCCAACTTGAGCCATAAGGTTCAAGATACTTGGCTGTGGGTGGCAAAGAAAGAAGTCATGTCTGCGCTGGGCCACTGGCAGCTGTCAAAGTCAGGGGTAAGGGAACCCTTCTGACTTAGGGAGATGAAAAAGGAACCCAAGCAAGTTGGGATTCAGCAGAGGAGGGGAAGTTGAACCTAAACAATGAAGACCAGAAGGAGCATGGTGCATGATGGTTACTAACTTATTTTAAAGACATAGGAAGAAATAAATTATCAAAGCAATACTGGGCAGTGAAGTTAGGATACTACAGTAAACTTATAAACTCCAGAGTGTAACTGAAAAAAAAATGGTGGGGTGACTAAGCATGACAATGATACAACAGTGTGATACTGTGATTTATAACAAGAAATATATATTTGGTCTTCATCCACTCTTCCTGGTACAGAGTTCCTAAAACCTTGGAACTTCCTGAGTGATGAGAGCAATAAAGGTGCTTGTTACACTTAAGGGGGTGATCTTGTGTATCACCTAAGGATGGGGGCTGTTACCAGAAAACTAACCATGTGGTTAAAGGACTGGAATTTTCAGTCCCACCTCCTAACCTCTGGGAGGGAAAGAGGCTGGAGGCTGAATCAATCACCAATTGCCAATGATTTAATCAATCTTGTCTGTCTAATAAAACCCCAAAAGGATGGGGTTCAGGGAGCTTCCAGGTTGATGAAACAGAACACTTCCACATGTCACCATGCCAGCCCTAAGCTCCACAAGGACAGAGGCTCCTTTGTTCAGAACCTTGCCCCATGGATCTCTTTGTCTGGCTGTTGAATTGTATCTTTTGATATGTTTTGTCATCAACTGATAATCTAGTGAGTAAACGGGGTTTCCCGAGTTCTGTGAACAAATTAATTGGACCCAAGGAGATGGTTGTGAAAACCTTTGATTTACAGCAGGTTGGTCAGAAACACAGGTGACAACCTGGAATTGCAACTGATACCTTAAATGGGGGCAGTCTGGTGGGATTGAGCCTTTAACTAGTGGGATCTGATGCTCTCTGCAGGTATTGTTCAGAACTGAGTTGAATTGTAGGATACCCAGCTGGCTCAGAGAATTTCTTGGTGATGTGGGGGAAAAAAACACACATTGTAATTGGAGCCAGAATTTTTAAATAAAGAACACAAAGAACCACAGAAAAGCAAATTTACAGCTTTACCATACCAGTAGACTATAGCAATAACTATGTAACGATATTGCTACAGCTAGCATTAGCATCACCTCTCTCAGGCACTGTATAAAGCCCTATATATGGATAATCTCATTCTTAGAACTATATGGAGAATGAGTAGTCATGATTCTCAACATATAGTTGGAGAAGCCAAGTTACACAGGACTTAAAAAATTGGCCAAGGTCATTCTGACTTTAAGTGGTGGAGCTGTGTTGTTCTTAATAACATACCACATTGCCTCCACTGCAGAAGAAATAGCCATCACTGGAAATAATGAAGATCCACAGCCTGTGACACGGGCACCAGGAGGGAAAAAGGAAACAAACGCAGCAATGCTGAGATCATAAGAGACCAGTAGTTAAAGGCTAGAGTTCCTTGTCTGAAAGACAATATCCATGTAGGTATCAGTCAACAGTGCCACAGAGTTAGGTTCACAAGTGAAATCAAAGAGAGATCTGGAGACTTCCACTTAACAGTATTCTAAACTTGAAATTCATAGAGAAGCTCCACAAGCTGCCCCCAAAATTAGAGTTAAGGTTGAAATCATAAGAACAACCTTAAGATTCCACCTTTCACACTTCGGAAAGGAAGAGGGTCTGGTAAGGACCTACCCAAAATGAAGTCATATGCAATCACAGCATGGACAGTCCCTGATCAAGAATATTTTTTAGACCCAAAAGACCAAGATCAAATGGCCAGGCTAATTCTTTGGTTGGAAAGGTAACTAACTACCAGAGACAGAGGAGTCCCAAGAACAAAAAAGAGCCTATCCTGCTTCCTTGCCTGTCCTGCCCAGTTGTATGCCAGGTGGGACTCATGCCACCTTACTGGTCTCTTTAACAGTCTCTGTCATCCCCACCATTCTAGATGAATTGTTCCCTTTAGGTGAATGTATCCAACTCTTGAATAGTTGACCCACCAATATCACCCCCAAAGTCATCTACTCAAGGCTGGCATATTTGTCTTCCCAAAGGGGACCCCAGAGTGCAGGATTCTTCCACACAACAATTTATAATCCCCTTGTCCACTCCTCAAATAAGATCATTGTTACAACTGGACTTACAGAATTTCTCTGAGCCATGTATTATAAAAAGATCTCCTATTCTAGAATGAAGACATTAACTAGGTTAGTTTATAAAGTAACGGCCTTGACTCCCAAACCTGACAAAGACACAGCCATAAGCAAGGGATGAAGGGGGCACAGAAGGGAGAGAAACAAAAATGAAGGAAGAGAAGGGGAAAAAAGGAGAGAAGGAGGAGGGAAAGAGAGAGAAAGAATAAAGGAGGATGAGGGGAGAAGGAAGAAAGGAAGGAGATGGGGAAAAGGTAGCTGGATAGTGGTTTATTTCTCTAATGAAAATATCAGGAAAATATTGAACATTTAATATCATTAGCAACCAAGTAGAGTTTGTCTCAGTTGTAAATCTAGTACAAATTTTTTTAAAAACTATTTTTATAATGTAGATAATTCAAAGAAAGAGAATTCTTAGATACATATCATCACTAAATATATGCCAACAAGGAACTTGGCGAAATGTCACATTAATTTTTAATTAATTTATTTTTTAAAATAATGTAGAATTTGTCTTAGGCCACTGGAAAGGATAAGCATTCTTATTGGGAAGCACTAGTTTTAGACCCTTTGGAAGCAAAACAGCAAAGAAAGGTCCACTGCCACCATCTTCTTTTGACTAACTTGAAATATTAACAGAAAACTACTGAAGAAAAAAAAAATAAATTGCAAAGATGGTAAAGGAAAAAAAATACAAGTATCACTATTTCCAGAAAACATGTTTAGATTTCCAAAAAATTAAACAGAAACCAGACTTGCTTGAAATTGAGTATATAAACTAAATCCACAAAAATCAATAACTTTTGCTTGAACTAGTGCTAGAGAGCTTAAAAATAAAAAGTCAGGGGGAAAATGTTATTTGCAACAGCAATTCAAGACAACAAATACCTACATATTCATTTAACTTGAGACACACACTTGAAGAACACTGTAAAACTCTGTTAAGAGAAATAAAGAAAACCTGAATAAATGAAGTGATGCTCTGAGGGTAAATTTCCAACTTCTTCTGAAAAAAAGAGGAGGAGTCAGGGGAACTGGGCAGTATGGGGGACATGGGATGAGCCCCCAGGCTTGGAAGGGACAGCTAAGAGCTGGTTCAGCTAATGAAACTATGTCCTACATTGACTTATAAATTAATCCAATATCTATTAAGACCTATTGGAACACTTTCTAGAACCAGACAAGCACATAGTAAAACTCAGCTGGAGAAATAAGGAATAACAATGACTCTTTTTTTTTTTTTTAATGAGAAGAAAGGTTGGATCTATTCCACTGGATGATAAATTATAAAGCTTTGGTTATTGAAATTGTATGAGGCTGTATTAAAAACATATCACTAGGCTAGCATACACTTCAGCAACAGAATACAAACTAGTAAAGGAATGTAATGAATGACATATTAGAAGCAACACAAAAGTGGAAAAAAAGACAACAGACATAAGATAAGATGCTCAACGTCACTGATCATCAGGGAAATGCAAATCAAAATCATAATGAGATATCACCTTACATCTGTCAGAACAGCTCGTGTCAAAAAGACAAGAAATAACAAGTATTGGTGAGGATGTGGAGAAAAGGAAAATCTCATGCACTGTTGGTGGGAATGGAAATTGGTACAGCCACTGCGGAAAACAGTTTGGAGGTTCCTCAAGAAATTAAAAATAGAAATGCCATACAATCCAGTAATTCCACTACTGAATATCTACCCAAAGGAAAAAAAAAACGCTAATTTGAAAAGATATATGCATCCCTGTTTATTGCAGCATTATTTACAATAACCATGATATGGAACCAACCTAAGTGTCCATCATTAGATCAATGGATAAGCAAGATGTGGGATATATACACAAAGGACTATTTATTACTCAGCCATAAAAACGAACAAGATTTTTGCCATTCATGACAACATGAGTGGACCTACAGAGTATTATAGTAAGTGACGTACGTCAGACAGAGTAAGATACCTATCATATAACGAACAAAACAAATGAACAAATAAACCAAAAAAGCAGTTTCAAAAATACAGAGAACTGATGGTTGCCAGAGGGGAGGGAATGTGGAGATGGACAAAATGGATGAAGGAGAGTGGGAGGTGCAGGCTCCTAGTTACGGACTGAATAAGTCAAGAGGATGAAAAGTTGAGCATAGGGAATATAATCAATGGTGTTATAATAGCACTGTGGTGACAGATGGTAGTTTCACTTGTGAGCGTAGCATAACACATAGACTTGTCCAATCACTATGCTGCCCATCTGAAATTAATATAACACTGTGTGTCAACTACCCTTCAATAATAATGATTTAAAAAAAGGTAAGTAGTTTTCTTAAATGCCAACCTAAAAATGATTTATTGTGCCTGTTGTACCCTGGTAATACAAAATAACAAATCTCAAACAGGGCAACAAATTGTGTATCGAAACTGATTTAAACTACAGTTGACCCTTGAACAGCACAGCTTTGAACTACAGGAGTCCACTTACACATGGATGGTTTCCATAAATACAGTATGGTACCATAAGTGTATTTTCTCTTCCTTGTGATTTTCTTAATAACATTTCCTTTTCTCTAGCTTACTTTAAGTATACAGTATATAGTACACATAACATACAAAATACATGTAAATTGACTATGTTATCAGTAAGACCTCCAGTCAACAGTAGACTATTAGCAGTTAAGCTTTGGGGGGAGTCAAAAGTTATACATGGATTTTCAGCTGTGCGGGGTTGGTGCCCCTAATCCATGTCATTCAAGGGCCAACTGTATATGTTTCAAACTATCTGACAAAAATGAGAGAAGGGTCTTACTACTAAATAAATAAAAAAGATCAATGGGAAATTAATGACCAACATAACTGATAAAACTTTCACTATTAAAAACAGTATATTTGAGAACTGATATAAAGATATACAAAAAGGTCAGATTCTATTCATTAAGGAGCCAGAGAAGATGGCCTTTTAACCCAAAGGAAATTTAAACATGAAAGAGAGGGATCCCTGGGTGGCGCAGTGGTTTAGCGCCTGCCTTTGGCCCAAGGCGTGATCCTGGAGACCCGGGATCGAATCCCACGTCGGGCTCCCGGTGCATGGACCCTGCTTCTCCCTCTGCCTGTGTCTCTGCCTCTCTCTCTCTCTCTGTGTGTGACTATCATAAATAAATAAAAATTTTTAAAAAATAAATAAATAAACATGAAAGAGAGAGAGAGAGAGAAATGTACAAGCACTAGCCATTAAAGCAAAACAAAGTAAAACCATTTTTAACATATTCCTAAATAAATAAGTACAAACGGAAAAACTCAACACTGGTGCAGTTATACAGGAAAAGGAGTTGTGGATGGTGGATTTAGTGGAAGAAGGTAATGGTGCCAATGGCCTTAAGCAGCAGCCAAGGCAGATTCTTCCTTCCATATGATACCCTAGGACGTGGCTGGGCCTCTGATGGCGCAGTACGTGGGTGCCATGAAGAGAACTGAAAGCATGTCAGCCTTAGCAAATAGTGGCCATCCCTTTGTAGAGTTTGGCACAGAGGGGCTAAGAGGTCCCAGGAAATAACAGAACCAATAATTTTCAAATGGACCACATGGACTTGGGCAATGAGCATCTTGTGGTGTTCATGTGGATTGAAGTACAGAGGCCTTTCCCCAAAACATACACAGAGCCCCTTTGTAACTCTGTTACAACCCTAGGGATGAAAACAACACCCCAAACATAGAGGTCCCATATGACCCAAGAATTACACTTCTAGGAATATACCAAAGAGAATTGAAAACATAGATACACACACACAAAAGCTTGTTGTATATGAATGTTCACAGCAGCACTGTTAGCCGAAAGGTGGAAACATCCCAAATGTCCATCAACTGGGTAAATAGAGTAAGCCATAGCCACACAAGGGAATGGTGTTGAGCCATAAAAAGGAATGAAGTTCTGGCACATGCTACAACATGGATGAACCCTACAAATATTATGCTAAGTGAAAAGCTTGGACTACATGTTGTGAGGTTCCATTTAGTAAAATGTCCAGAATCAGCAAATCCATAGAGATAGAAAATAGTCTGGTAGTTGACTAGCACTGTGAGGATTAGGGTACTGCTAATGAGTGCAGGACTTCTTTTTAGAGTAATGAAGTGTTCTAAAATTGTGATGGTTGTGTAACTGTGTGTATATGCTAAAAGGTACTGAATTATACACTTTCAAGGGTGAATTGCATCGTATGTGAATTATATCTCAATAAAGCTGTTTTTAAAAACAGCCCACATATATACCCTTAATAGGAACCTCCTTTCTACCCCGGTAAGTGGAGGCTTGTCGCCAAACTTGACTTGATTTAGGAAAATAAGCTAACAGGATAGAATGTTTCTGGTAGCCCAGTCTTTGGAGTAAGTTTCTGCTTGCTATGCACATTACAACTTCTCAATGGAGACCCAGTAGAGTTCTCAGCCACTCTTGGTCCTAACAGTCTTACGTTTTCTTCTTTCTTTTTTTGTCCTTTGAAGTCAGTTTAATTCTCTATCAAAAGAGGACCAGCATTAGCTCCTGTTTTTCCTCCCAACAATTCTGCCCAAAACACACATCTCCATTCAATTCCCACATCTAGCGCTATGCTCTTAACAACAGAAGGTTTGAGAATCACAAAATCTCTCTTTTATGCCAATACAACTAAAAGCCTTCTCTTATCCCCCCGACGCTGCTTTCATTTCAGATTTTCCAATTCAACCTTTGAATTTCCCACTGATTTCCCATTCTATTCCTGGCACTTCCTCCCCTTTCTCTTTGTCTCAGCCACTTCAAGGAGCAGCTTGTCCTCTGGGCAGCCCAGACCTCCTGCCCACTGCTGCCTTACTTTCTGGTCAAGGATTTATTTTCATTCTTTGCCAATCTCTTTCGACCTGGATGTCCCCCAATCTCATCCCTCCCAAGCCATCTGTAAATTCCACGTTCTGGCTTTTCTTCCTAATGCTAGCCAATCACAGACCCTCGAGGAAAGACCAGGTGGTGGCTCGCAGGTGGTCTGTGTGTGGGTTGAATGCCCTCTGGCCTTGCCTCAGAGTCTCCCTGGTTGCCACAAGAGCAGCTGAGGGCTCCTGCCCAAAGGCTCCCCAATACTTCCAGACTCCAGTTGGCAAATCCACAGAGGTTTCCACTTCCATGCCCTTGGCTACGCCACTTCTCTGTCCAAACAAAGGCAAAGAGGACAAAGACATCACAGAGATCTAGTGATCTCTTTGAAAAAGAAAAATCTGAAGTTTTGCAAATTCGTATGTATCCCATTTACGTGGTTAACTGCCTTAGGTTCAAATAGTGGCTCTGTCATTTACTGAGTGAGTGACTTCACAGGCAACATGCTTATTAACCTCTCCAAGTCTCAGCTTCCTCATTTGTGAAAATGGGGATAAAAATACTGTGAGGACTGAATGAGGTAGTTCAAGAAAAGGGCTTGGGACTGTGGTCATTCCATCAATTCATATAAAGCAAAATCATAGGTCATTCTTTACATGAGGGACATTATAAAAATCAGATGAGAAAAATGCCATTACTATCCGTGACCAGCACTTTACAAGGACAGAAATGGAGAACTCCCCATCCACCCTCCCTTGTTGCTATGCAGCCTTCTGCAGGCAGAGCTCAGAAAATCTGCTCCATGTGGTTATAACAGCTCTGCAAAGCCTGAAAAACCTCTTTCTCTCCGTTCCTCCCCTCAACCAGTTCAGGCCAATCTGTGTTTTCCCCAAGACAACACTGCAGTCCCTGCAAGACACAGCTTTGCAGAAATCCTTGCCCGCTCTGCGGGCTGCAAAGCCATCCATGCTTGTTAGGCTGGAACAAAACCCGCCTCTCTCAGAACCCTCTCTCAGTTAGTATGGTTTCAGTTGGCAGCTGCTGCCAGGGGACTGCAGGTGGTAGAGCAATGACACCAGGTCATCAGTGAGCTCAAGGTCAGGGGAATATGCATGCCTCTTAAGACAATGGCTTTAATGTTGCTGGAGTTATTTTAACCTTCTGTGCCCTTCTACTGTAAGGGAAAAAATCCCACAAAAAAACCCAAGCCTTGTCCTGCTACATGCCAAGCCAACACCCTCTCTGGCTAAACCTTGGCCTGCTGTCCAAATGTGGCTCATTCATCTTACCTGTAGTTCACAGACTCCCACACAACACACTGCTTTAGTAATGCAGGTGCCCTGTGCCCCTGGGGCCATTCCATGAACATATGTTCCTGCGTGCAAATATGTGCACATGCATTTGTGCATTCTGCAAACATCTATTATGTACCTACTGGGGATCGGACACTCTGAAGGACAGGGACAAAACGACAAATAACACAGTCCTTCAAGAAGCTCGCAGTTAGGGGAGGGGATTGAGGGAGGAGGTAACTAACAAGCCCAGAAGGGGAGAGTATGCTCAGAAAAATCTAACAGAGAGACCCTCATCTGGTGCCCAATGGTTCCCAAAGCAGAGGGCACCTTAATGCAGCTCAAAAAGTAAAGAGTTAGCCAAAGAGAATTGTGTGCAAACAGATGTGTGTGTTTGTGTGTGTGTTCCTGGGTACCCCACACGGGCACACTCCACCATAAATTATTCATCATGATGTCTTTCAAAAAATCCCACATTAAACATCTTATATCTTGAAATTTATTATGTTCCATCCCATTGAGCAGAAGGTCAGAGAGAACATTTCTGTGAGTCATACCTCACTGGATTTCTACATCTTCTTAAATGTACATTCATATTCTTACAGATGTCAGAAACAGACCGCCTGGCTCCCCTTTCTAGTGCACTTAAAATGAGGGTGGCCCTTCCACCCTGTGGACACACTTCCTTCCTCCTCTTGGTCCCAGGTCCCAGGGAAGAGGCTGTAGGGAGATTCCTGCACAGAAAGAGCTGAGTTTGCTCTCTTCTTAGCTGACGCAGCTCTGATGCCTTACTGCCTTCGGCCTGGCTGCTGACCCCACGCTGTCAGAACTTTATCCTGGGCCCCCAGGCCTCTGGGCTCCAGTTTACTGGCTTGAGATCTGGAATCTGTATTCCTTCCTTCCTTCATTCACTCAGGCACTTATTTATTGAGCCCCTGCTCTGTGGCTAGTACTGTTTCAGGTGCCAGGGATACATAATCCAGTGAGGCACACAGGCCTGCTCTCATGAAACCTGCATTCCAATGGGAGAGACAGATGGTAGATAAACAGATGAGTAAATAATGAAAATTTTTTACGCAGTGGTAAATTCTATGAGAAAACATAAATTAAACAGGATAACGCATTTCAAAGGAACACTGGTGGAAGTTATTTTTCATAGGCTTCACTGAGGTGACATCTGAGCTTAGACCTGAACCATAAGAAGGCAGAGGGGGAGGTTGGGAGGCGGAGGACAGGTAGGTGGCCAACAGGCCATTGTGCAGAGTTTGGATTTCATTCTAAGTACAATGGGAATCCACCGGAGAGTTTCAAGCAAAAGGGTGACATGATCTGATTCGCTGCAGGGCTTTGGAATCCAGCCCTGTAGCATCTACCTCTCTTTGGATAACCTCTCTTTGGTTTACTGATGTTGAGGTTCTCTCTAGGCCAATATCTGGACCCAGCCTCTCTGCTGTCCACAGTGAGAGACGATGGTGAGTCTTCTCAGTGAGCACACTGGCGTCTTTCATTCATCTAAATGCTTTATTCCCTAATCAGCATGGTCTGGGTCCTCATTAGCTCAGTCCCCTGACTGCGGAGTAAACTTCTCCTTCAAGAAAACTGCAAAATCTCATTCCCTTTAAAGCCACCGGCTTGGCAGCTTGCCGAGTTCAGCACAGTAATAGATTTCCTGAGCAGCACTCAAACTTGCCATCTCTCATTCTGTCACCAGCCAGGCTGTCACTCTGGCCACTTGTATGGGGTTTTCAAGTTTTGAAAGACCGCTTGGGTAATCTAGAGCAAAGCTTCTCGGTCAGAGAAGGGCCCATGTGGGAAGTTTTTGAAGGTGCCTGATGAGCCCAGGCCCACCCCAGATCTAATGAGTCACAGCCTAGATAGAGGGGACAGGGAATCTGTATCTTTTTAAAGTTCCCCAGGCAATTCTGATATGTACCTCTGCTGAAGATCCCTTAAACTGGGGGGAGATAGGCTATATTTATATGCTCACCACTGCAAGTTTTTTTATGAACCAGGCAAAGTAAGAAATAAATAAATATGCATCCATACACTAACAGGCACAGAACCAGAAGAGGTAAGACTATCTCCTACTTATGTGAATTAAGGCTCCATCAAGCAGATGAGAAGTGGGAACTGGTGTTAGTCTTAGTCTTAGTTAGGGTATATGTAGCCCTCTCTGCTCAGAAAACCACTGCAAGACAATGAGACATGCCTGCTTCTTCACTGTCATTGCTTTAAATGTTTCCAGCTCCACAGCAGCAACCAGCAAATCCATACACGCACACTTTTCAACACCACATGCCCTAAAGATAGATATTTTGCCAGACTTTCAACTGCCTTGGCTATTCCCCCTGAAAATGTAAAATATGGCATCCCACCTTGATTTTTTTTTAAATAAAAGTCTGTAACACCAAATAATTAGAATTCCTACACTACAGTGTTTATGAATTAGACAAGCCATAACACCTCTGGCCTGGAAAAAGCAGGATCCACACAAACTGAGCAGCAACCAGTTGCAGCCCATTTCATTTTGGGCAGGTGTTTACAGAGCACCTACTCTGTGCCAGTTTCTATGTAGCATATCTTCAAGTATGTTATTTCATTTAATTTTCCAACAAAATTATCAATATATAATTGATAACTTCAAAGTGGTTACAAATGAAGAAGTCAGGAGGCCCAGGAGGTTAAATGGCTTCCCTATGGCACAGCATTCATGCCAGGGTGGACTACTGAGCCCAGACTTTTTTTTTTTCTGAGCCCAGACTTGAGTTTAAAACAGGTGCTCTTCTGCTGGGGATTTACCCCAAAGATACAGATGCAATGAAACGCTGGGACACCTGCACCCCAATGTTTATAGCAGCAATGTCCACAATAGCCAAACTGTGGAAGGAGCCTCGGTGTCCATTGAAAGATGAATGGATAAAGATGTGGTTTATGTATACAATGGAATATTATTCAGCCATTAGAAACGACAAATACCCACCATTTGCTTCAACGTGGATGGAACTGGAGGGTATTATGCTGAGTGAAATAAGTCAATCGGAGAAGCACAAACATTATATGGTCTCATTCATTTGGGGAATATAAAAAATAGTGAAAGGGAATAAAGGGGAAAGGAGAAAAATGAGTGGGAAATATCAGGGAGGGAGACAGAACATGAGAGACTCCTAACTCTGGGAAACAAACTAGGGGTGGTGGAAGGGGAGGTGGGCGGGGGGTGAGGGTGACTGGGTGACGGGCACTGAGGGGAGCACTTGATGGGATGAGCACTGGGTGTTATTCTATATGTTGGCAAATTGAACACCAATAAAAAATAAATTTATATTAAAAAAATAAATAAATAAAATAAAACAGGTGCTCTTTCATGTTGCCCTTTTGACAAGAATCTCCCATATGGCAGGAACTATGCGGGACGTAAGTATGAATCAGCGGCCAGCCCTGCCCTCATGTTGCTCACAGAAGAGCAATGGGCAAGAGAAATAAGTATATGACTGAGTAAGATCAATGCTACACGGTGAAAGATAGGAGATCTGGGACCATGGAGGTGGGCAAAGCAAGTCCAATTCAGGACAAATTTAAGACTTTGCAAACAAGGTGCCATCTTATTTAGGACTTTCCAAAAGGAGATGCGATTTGACCCGTGGAGAAGATAGGAAAGGCTATTCCAGATAGAGAATATGTAGTCATCTGAGATAGGAGAATGAGGAAAATGTTCAGGGAATGGGGGGCAATCCCATATGAGTAGGACAGAGCATGGGGAAGAGACCAAATGGGTGGAGAACTTTGAATGCCATTATCAGAAGTGGAGACCATGTTCTTTAGGCAAAGGGGACTATAGAACATTGCTGGCCAAAGGACAGAAATGATAAAACAGAGGCCTTGAGAAGACAACTTTATTCTGGCCAGTTAAACTATTGCTAGTTCCTCTCACCAGTGAAACTTCACACATGCTCTTCTCTCTTCCTCTCTTCAACAGGGGGATGACTTCTCTGCTGACTTCGGGACTTACTCTGAGTATCACCTACTCCAGAAAGTATTCCCTGTTCTCCCAAGATTGGCTCAGGTGCCCCTATGTGCTTCCTCAGCACTTAATACACCATACTGAAATTTCTATTTGCTTCCTGCCTTTCCTACTAGGTGGAAGTTCCTCGAAGGTAGACACGATGATTATTCACCTTTGATTTCCCAAATCCTCGATTTCTCAGCACCTATAAGATGCTCAACAGCTGTTTGATGGATTAAAGTGAACAAGCACCAGAGAAGTCTCAAAGAGACACTGTGGCCACAGCCATGCAAGTCTGAACCATAGGTACAGTTAATTCGCTTCTTCTTTCAACAAACACTTCTCGTGACCTATTTTCTGCCCAGCACTGTGCTTCAAGTTTGGTAAAACTAGGGCAGCCCGGGTGGCTCAGCGGTTTAGCGCTGCCTTCAGCCCGGGGCGTGATCCTGGAGACCCGAGATTGAGTCCCACGTCAGGCTCCCTGCGTGAAGCCTGCTTCTCCCTCTCTCTGTGTATCTCTCATGAGTAAATAAATAAAATCTTTTAAAAAAAAAAAAAAGTTTGGTAAAACTACCGGGTGTCTGATTCCAAAGGCAGCCCCTTCTCTTGCTTGTGGCTACATATTGGAATCTGAATGCCCTAAACACCAGCTCCCACAGAGCCTAGTGAACCTAAAGCCAGTCTTACTGGAGTCAAGTGTTATCACCAAGTCCAGCGAAAGCCCTGCTTTTAATATGGAAATGCACCCTAGGGGGTAAGCAGAGGCATGGTAGGAAGTAGGTAAACCCACAGACAGCAACTAACCAGAGCAAATCTTTCCAAAGCTCTGATCTTACTTATTAGATTTTATAGTGTAGGGAACTTGAACTATCATGCAAAATGTGCACAGAATTTCAAGAATAGAACTAAAAGACTGTTTTATATGCAGGCAGCAACTATCTTGGGCTGTCTGGCCTCTCCAGAGTCTGAGATATCTCCCCTCTGTTCATGGAGTGTGTGGCAGAGATTCGTGGCTGTCTTCCTTAATGCCATTTCTTTTCTCCCCTAGTATTAAAATACTCTGATTTTAGCTAGCAAATGGCCCCTGGGATTACAGTTCTTGCTCTCCTTTTGTGTGGCCATGTGACTGTGTTTATCAATCAAATGTAGGTGGTGGAAGTACTGTCTTTCATTCCCAGAAAATGTCTTTACAGGAAGAGGCCTTGTTTCTGTCTCCTTCTTTTTTCCCCGCTGAAAAGAATGTAGATGTGATGCAGAGAGTTCAAGCAGTCATCTTGGGTCATGAGGCAGTACCCTAAGGACAGGTAAGCAACGGAATAGAAGGAGTCTGCTTTCTAGCTCTGAGCTGCCTAACTCCAGACTTTTTACACAAGAAAACAAAGCCTTGTATGTTTAAGCCATGGTCCGGCTGCATTCATGAAAATGTTCAAGAGACTCTGACACGGAAGTCAAGGGCTCACAGACTCTCCAAAGGGGTCTCAGAAACTCAGCTCCCTGTTCCTGCCTACCATAGCCCATGCCAGTCTGCACTTGCCTAAGAAATTCCTCAATAGGGATGACAGACTTTGCTGTGAGTTAACCTGTGAAAGCAGGTGCAAAGGGTTTTTTTCTCTTAGCAGGTGGTAAGAAGAACCTCTCTCTTTTTTTTCTTTTTTGCTTTTTGTTTGTTTTGTTTAAATTCAATTTGCCAACATGTAGTAGTATAACACCTAGTGCTCAACTCATCGTGTGCCCTCTTTAATGCTTGTCACCCAGTTACCTCATCCCCAACCAACCTCCCCTTCTGCCACCCTTTTTCGTTTCCCAGAGTTAGGGTCTCTCATGGTTTGTAGATGAACCCCTCTTAGAGAGAGACCTTCTATTGTTGGATGAAGGCTTTATTGAGCCTCTGGGCTAAAAGTTGTATCTTCAGAGCTTGAATGAGGCTTTCAAGAAAGAGGACAGCTCTTCTGCATCACTGAGCAACAAAAATTGGAAATAGGAATGGAAAGATTTGGAATGAAGGGACTGAGGAGAGGAAAAGGAGCAAGTGAGATAGAAGAGTGCTATATCCTTCATGACTATTACAAGGGGCCCACCAATTTTCATCAAATATAACAAAGTTTCAAAATTCCTGGCATAACTGCATGACTTGTAGAACCACTGAAGTGCCTAAGTGTGCCAAGGGTGACTTGGGGGAAGAATCCAAGATGGCTCACCCAGAAGCAGGTGCCAGAGACAGAGATCCTGGGATCATGAGTCTAAAAATGTTCAACGAAGTCTTGAAAAAAGCTTTCAGCTCCCCTATGCCATGAAAAGTTGGGGGATGACAGTAGTGTTCAAAGATATTTCACTTAGAATGCAGGGAACCTACTGAAGCACCTGGTGTTGCCATGGGCACCTGAACAAACCACTAAATCACAGTGCAGCAGTACTATACTCATTCACTAACCCCTCTGTCAGCCACCAACACTGCCTCCTTCTTCCTGCAGCCAGAGTCTTCAGTGGAAGTGGCATTCTAGCATTAAAAAGTCAGCTCAGAAACTCATAATAGCCAAAACAATCTTTGGAAAAAGTCAGAGTACTCAAACTCCTTGATTTCAAAGCTTACTACAAAGCTACAGTAATCAATCAAGACTGTGGTACTGGTTTTAGAATAGACATACAGATCAATGGAATAGAACCAAGAGTCCAAAATCTGTTACACTTATTATCAATTGATTTTTGACAAGAGTGCCAAGATCACCAATGGGGAAATAATCATCATTTCAATAAACAATGCTGAAATAACTGAATATCTACATTTAAAAGAATATAGTTGGACCCTACATCATACCATATACAAAAATCAATTTGAAATGCATTACAAACCCAAAGAGCTAAAACCATGAAACTCTTAGAAAAAAACAAAGGTGTAGATCCTTATGACCTTGGATTAAGCAATGGCTTCTTAGACATGATACCAAAAGCACAAGTGACAAAAAAAAAAAAAAAAAAAGAAAAGAAAAGAAAAAAAGAAAAAGAAAAAGAATCAAGCTTGATTAAAATTAAAAACATTTGTTTTTTTAAAAAACAAAAAGATTTTATTTATTCATGAGAGACACAGAAAGAAAGGCAGAGACACAGGCAGAGGGAAAAGCAGGCTCCCTGTGGGGAGCCTGATGCGGGACTCAATCCCAGGTCCCCAGGGTCATGCCCTGAGCTGAAGCCAGATGCTCAATCACGGAGCCACCCAGGTGTCCCAACATGTGTGCTTTAAAGGATACCATCAAGAAAGTGAAAAGACAACAGTAGGAGATATATAAAGAACTTACAATTCAACAATAAAAAGACAAATAAACCAATTTTTAAATAAGCAAAGGGAATAAGATACCACAACAATGGCAAAAATCCAAACAGTGACAACACCAAATACTGGCATGGATGTGAAACCACAGGAGCTCTCATTCATTGCTGCCTGAACTACAAAATGGTGTAACCACTTTGGTAAACAGTTTGGAAGTTTCTTATAAAAGTAAACTTACTCTTGTCCTATGATCCACCAATTGTACTCTGTTACATTTACCTAAATGAGAAAGCTTATGCCCACACATAAAAACTTGAACATGTGGGGCAGCCCAGGTGGCTCAGTGGTTTAGTGCTGCCTTCGGCCCAAGGCATGATCTTGGAGACCCAGGATCGAGTCCCACATTGGGCTCCCTGCATGGAGCCTGCTTCTCCCTCTGTCTGTGTCTCTGCCTCTCTCGCTCTCTCTACTCTGTGTCTCTCATGAATAAATAAATAAAATTTAAAAAAAAAACCTGAACACAGGTGTTTATAGCAGTGTTATTTGTATATGCCAAAACTTGGAAGCAACCAATACATCCTTCAGTGAGTGAATGGATAAACTCTAGTACATACAGACAGTGGAATATCATGCAGCACTAAAAGGAAGTGAGCTATCAAGCCATGAAAAGACATGAGGAAACCTAAATGTATATTACTAAGTCAAAGAAGCCAATCTGAAAAGGCTACCTATTGTATTATTCCAACTATATGACTTTCTGGAAAAGGCAATACTAAGGAGACAGTGAGATCAGTGGCCACCAGGATGAACAAGTGGAGCATGAAGGCCTTTTAGGGCAGTGAAACTATTCTGTATGACAAATACTATAATGATGGATGGATGTCATTATACATTTGTCAAAGCCCATTGAATGTACAGCACCAAGAGCAAACACTAATGTAAACTATGGACTTGGGGTGATAATGATGTTCAATGTAGGTTCATGTATTATAACAAATGTACCACTCTGGTGTGGGATACTGATGAGGGTAGGGCTATGCATGTGTGAGGGCAGGGAGTATATGGGAACTCCCTTACTTTCAGCTCAATTTTGCTGTGAACCTAAAACTGTTCTAAAAAATAAAATCAGTTAAAAAAAATAATGTTCATGGGCAAAGGATCTGAACAGACAGTTCTCCAAAGATGACATACAGATGGTCAGTAAGTACATGAAAAGATGCGAAAAGATGCTCCACATCGCTAGCCACCAGGGAAATGCAAACCAAAGCCACAATGAGGTACCACTTCACTTCCACTGCAATGGCTAAGATCAAAAAGACAATAGCAGGTATTGATGAGGACATGGAAAAACTGAAACCTTCACATCCTGCTGGCAGGATTGTAAAACAGTGCTTTTGGAAACTGAGAAAACACCAGCAGTTCCTTCAATGAATAAACACAGTTACCCTACTACTCAGCCATTCTACTCCTAGAGAGAACTGAAAACATGTCCACACAAAACCTTGTTTTTTTTATATTTATTTATTCATGAGAGAGAGAGGCAGAGACAGAGGCAGAGGGAGAAGCAGACTCCCTGTGGGAGCTCAATGTGGGACTCAATCTCAGGACCCCGGGATCATGACCTGAGCCAAAGGCAGACGCCCAAACACTGAGCCACCCAGGGGCCCCACACAAAACCTTGATGTGAATGTTCATACCAGCATTATTCACAATATCCAAGGAGTAGAAACAACCCAAGTATCCATCAACTGATGAATGGATAAACACAATGTGTTATATATACACAAAGAATATTATTCAGCAATCAAAAAGGAACAAAATAACACAATGTGTTATATATACACAGACAATATTATTCAGCAATCAAAAAGGAACAAAAAGGGAACAAAGTATTTGCTCAAACATGGATGAACCTTGAAAACATCATGCTAAGTAAAAAAAAAAAAAAATTACACACAAAAGGCCACAGATTGTATGATTCCATTCACATGAGATGCTCAGAACATTCAAATCCACAGAAACAGTAAGTAGACCAGTGGTCGTCTAAGACTGGGGGAACATAGAAAGCAGAAACTACTAATGGGTATAGGGTTTATCTGGGGGATGATGAAGATATTTTAAAAACTAAATGGTGTTGATGGTTGGATAACTCTGTGAACATATAAAAACCATCGAGTTGTACACTCTGAGTAGTGAATTTTACGATATACAACTTGTATCTCAATAAAGCTTTTATTTAAGAAACAAATGAACAAACTAAAACACCACCAAAAAACCTCCACTGAGGCCCATGGCTGCCCAGACCCAACACAGCCCACAGCACATTATTGCTCTCTCTTCCAACGCTTACTTCTTCTACCTTCTTGAGGGCATTTTACAAGCTATTTGTTGATATTCCCACAACATTTTAAGAAGAAAATAAGCTTGATCTCTTCATTCCACCTGAGACTAGGGAGCAATAAAGTATACCCATGAAATTACAGCGGCACAGAAGCCAGAATTATGCTCGTGCAATGCCATATTTCAGCTGAAAGGGGTTCATTACAATATATATTTTTAAAGCAGTGCTGAGAATGATAATCAACACTCACAAAATGTAATCTTCGCACTGCATACACGGTGTTTCCTCCCAAGTTTTATTAATAACACACATCACTTACCAGTACATAAAAGAGGAACAACGGAAGGGGGGGTGGGGGGGGTGGAAAACAACAAAAAAGATAAGCACTGTGTCAATATGCATGAGACAGCAACCAAGCTGAGGCCACAGTTGTGTCCCGGGTCTGGGATGACAACCTCCCAACAGGTGCCACATGGGTGCTCGCTGGGTGACTCTGTAACATTCTCTGCCAAGGCTTGGGATTCCCCATAGCTACAATGAATTGGAACTAAATTCTTTTCTGATAATTTTTTTTTCAGAATTTATCACACCCTTAGAGGTAATTGGAGCTGCCCTGGAGTGTAGACTGCTACACAAAAATTTTGGTGCCATGGAAACTAGTGACAGGAGAAAAAATATGAAAATGTATAACCTTGTGAAACTTCCTAACGTGCTAAAATCAGCAGTTCTCTTTGAAGAGCCAAGTGTAATACTTGCCAATCGATCTGTTTTAGGATCCAAATGGCTTTGCTCAAACCGCTATAGCCCCACTGGGCGAAAAAAGCTTTGGCACTTAAAAAATGATTAAAAACTCCCTGCTATTTATAATGATGGAGAAATGTCACTGAGAATTAAATGTTTTGTCAGTGGAAAAATGTGGCTGTCTGGAAAAGGCTGTAGATACACGCAGAGAATTAATGATAGGGTGGCTGGGAGCCCTCACTGTCCTACTCCAAGGGAGCTCAACAGACAAGCTTTTGTTTTGTTTTGTTTCTTTCTTTTTTTTTTTTTTTTTTAACTGCAGGATTCCTCACCTTCTCATTCACCTGAATTCTGGGATAGTATGAGACAAGCAAGACAGGCTCCAGAGTGTTACATGTTTCTTGCTGCAGGGTGTCACCATTTTTTTTCCCCTTTACTCTCAAAATAAAGCCAGCATCTCTCACCCCATAGTAGATTTTCATTAAAGCTGCTCTAGAAACAAAAAAACTGAATCTACTACACTGCACAGACAGAGAGAGCAATGAAGAAAATAAACAAATGGCAGTACTGCTCTCGGGATCTGATGTTCAGGATTCTGCTCTGCATCCAGACTGCTCAACCAGCCTGCCAAGACCCATTGTTAAGGTCTCTACCAACCTCTCCTTCTCCCTTGGGGAACTTCAACTCCAACCAGGCAAACCTGCCAACCTCCGGGGGCTGTCCCATGTTCCTGGGAGGCCTCCTACTGCCTAGCACTGATTGAATGTAGCACGCACCATTTCTATGTTTATGCCTCCTTCAAACTCTGGGATGAAATTTTCCTTTTGTTTCATAGTCACTCTCTCTGTTGGACATGCTTTTTATATAGAAGTGTTTCTGCTGTTTCATTAGCATGGGTGTGCTTGTGTTGTCTCCTATTTGTTAATCACAACATGCTCCGCTATAGAACAAAAGATTCTAGTATTCTCATCTCAATAAATTATAGACTGCCTTTCCCACACCTCCTCTCTTCCTCTGACTGCTGCTGCTTCTCAAAATTTTTAACTTGTACTCTTTCTTGTATTTGCATGTCAGGTGTGGATCAATCAACTTAGCCAAGTGTAGTGGGGTTCTCTGGAGAAACATAACCAATAGGAAATATACACATATACTACATTTATTATATATTACATATTAGATTTATTATAAGGAACTGGCTCAGGTGACTATGGAAGTGAAAGAGCCCCACAGTCTGCTGCCTCCCTGCTGGAGTCTCAGGAAAGCTGGTGGTACAGTTTCAAGGTCTGAGACCCAGAGTTGAGGTGTAGACTCCAGTCCAAGTCTGAAGGCTTGAGACCAGGAGCACCAATAGCAGGAGAAGACCAATGTCCCAGCCCAACAGTCAGGCAGACAGTGAATCCTCCCTTCCTCCATTTATTTTTTTAAGTTTTTTTTTAAGAGATAAAGAGAGTGTGTGTGCGCACACACAAGTGCAGAGGGGAAGGGCAGAGGGAGACAGCGAGAGAGCGAATCTCAAGTAGATTCCCTGCTCAGCACCGAGCCTGATGTAGGGCTTGATCCCACAACCCTGATATCATGACCTGAGCCAAAATCAAGAGTCAGATGTTCAACTGACTGGGCCCCCCAGGCGCCCCATTCTCTACCTTTTTGTTCAGTCCAGTCCCTCAACAGATGGGATGATGCCCACCTACACTGGGGAAGCTTTACTCAGTCTACCAATTCAAATATTAATCTCTTCCAGAAACACCCTTGCAGACACATCCAGAAATAATGCTTTACTAACTATCTGGGCATCCAGGCAAGTTGACACAATAAGTTAACTATGAGACTATAAAAAAATACAAGAAAAAAAGCTAAACATTTTTTAATGCTTCCTCATATAAAGTCATAAACAGTTTTTATTATCTTCCTATCAGTATATAAATTTATGAGCCACTCACTTATTAATTAAGCTCCTACTATGTGCTAGTCAGGGTGCCAGCTACTGAGAACTCAACAGAGGATAAGATCAAGCCCCTGGCACTTATAGGCCAATAAAGGAGATAGACAAGTCTACAGAAGGTTATAAAGCTATGTGATAAATTCCCTAACTGGGTCATGAAGACAGAGGTGAGAACACGCAGTAGGGGCCCTGACCTAGGTGCTGGTCATAGCAGGGGATGGTGAAAGAAGACAAGAAAGTCAAGCAAGAGCTGGGGGATGGAGTGGGGGAGGTTCTAGGCAGGGAGAACACCCAGGGAAAATGGCCAGAGCTCAGAGAAACATGACATGTTTTCAGATTTCTTAGATCTGCAAGTTCAGAAGAGCTGGAACAAAGTCTTGAGGGTGGAGGAAGATGCAGGGCTCAGAAGTCTGGATTGTAACATGTGAGCATCACAGAAATCCCAGAGAGCTGAATCAAGCACATTGCAGTGGAGGGAGATGCAGGGCTGATCAGAAGGGGCTAGGAAGCCTTGCTAAGAAGTCTGTACCTTATCGTGGAGCCATTAAGACCCATCAAGGAGTTTCAAGCAGGAAAGTGACAGAAACAGATAGACATCTGGAAAAATCACTCTGGCAGTGACAGAGAATGAATGTAAAGAGACATGGCAAGGATGGGGAAGGGGAATGCCAACTTTTTGAGCAGGTGAATGTGAATGCTCTTCAGAGGAAAAAGCGCAGGGGCCTCCAACTAGCCTGTACACATACATGCGTGTGCATGCATCCAGAGCTTCACAGTCACTTGTATCTATAGTGTGTCACTGTCGTCTTGTCCATGTTCTCCACTGTGATGTAACAGGGAGAGTGAGTCTTATTCACCTTTGTATCTTCAGGTACCAGCTCAGTGCCCAACACAGAGCAGGCACTTCATAAATGTTTGCTGGCTGAATGAATGGCGTGCCTGAATGAGTCGATGAAAGTATGAATGAACCAACAAATGACAAAGGACGAGGTCCTCCGGAAGTATTCATGGAAAGATTATGGGCTTTGGAGCAGGCCAGACTTCATTTAAATTACAGATCTACCATTTCCTGGCTGTGGGAGCTTGAACAAAGTTACCCGCTCTGAGATTGTTTCTTCATTTATAAGAAGGCGATAATAATATCTGCTCACAATATTATGATGAAGATCAAATGAGATGGTGTGTGTATGCTGCCAAGCAAAGGCCTGGCATGGATTAAGCACTGAACAAACTTATCTCTGCCCCTTCCAGTTTTATTTGTCCCTTCCCACCGTGCACCCAGCACAGTGTTCCAGAAACAGGACAAGGAGAGAACTTCCATGAAACAGAGATTCTAGACCTGCCACTGAGGAAAAGCAGAAGACAACTTTCAAAAACTTCTTTGCTAATAATGGGCAGAACTGAGCCACTAAAGAGCAGGAGTTTAACTATTTAAAGTACTTAGGGAATGTGTCCTAGAGAGAACACAAAAGAATGTAAAACAGTTTTTCCCAATCACATTCTGCTGAGGACAAAGAGGGTCAGACTATCTCTGGCCAATAATTATCAACTGGAAAAAGAATGACTGATTTCATCTGAGCTACTTTTTCAGCGGTGTCCCTGACACTAGCCTGACAACAGGGACTCATCGTTTGCCCTCCTCTGGTACAAGAACATGGGGGTAAGGACTTGATTGTTCTCTTGCCCAAGAGGTTGGTGTGTATTCTGGGTTTCAAACAGTGGTTCTTAAAATTAATGGCATCTTAAACAACTACCTTTTTTTTTTTTTTTTGGCAATTCATTAACACTGGCTTTCAAAAGGGCCCAATAAATCAAAATGAATAAAATCAAAATAAAAGGAAGAGAACAGTTAAGAGGAGACAAGCAGATAAAGTAACAATGAAACCATGGTTCCTGGGACCAGGTATGAAAGAAAAAGGTCATACCACCTGTGAAGTTCATGTGCTAAGTGATGTGTGTTACTTCCTGCAGCTCTTATAACAACACATTGAGAGGGAGCGTGCTACCATATTTCAATGAATACAAGGCATCATTAAGAAAGAAAAGACTGCCAATTAAATTCTGACACAACACTTTGATTTCAAAGATGTTAAAATACATACACACAAAAAAAATGTATGGCTGAGAATCAACGAAACATGGCACTACCAATTCCATTTTATTGGGAAGGAAACTGAAAAATCAGGAAGCTAAGAAACCTGCTCAAGGTCCCTGGTCTGTAAATAGAAGAATCAGATTTGAATGCAGGATCTAATGTATTCACGATTAGATGAATATACTGTCTACCTACTTCCAAGCTTCCTGGCAACCATACGTTGGGTTACGTAATCCTCATTATTTTGGAAGAAACACACTTGCTTCTGGGGGAAGCCAGCACTTTTTCCAGTACAAAACTCAGAGGAATATTTCTTAGAGATATTACAATAAGGAGTATATTGCAGATTATTTTGTTGAAACCTTCAAAAACAATTAGAAGGCTAATATAAAAACAGCTTAATGAAAACAATTTTTTCATGGGTAAAGTCATGTTGTCCAAGAATGTCACCTTCTCACAGTCTATGATCAGCCATATATGGAACTAAATGAATCCAGAGAAACAGAGAACGTACTCCTTAAATTAACTTCCCCAAATATGATTGCTTTCCATCCAGTTTTTACTGAAAGCCTGTTCACTAGACAGTTCAAGATATTCTCCAGCAAAGGCCCATGGGAAGAACTCTGCTGACGGATAAATTCTGTCCATGTAGCAATCCACTTTATGAGTTAGGAATTGGCTAGCCACTCAATGACTCGGGCACTCTTTGGGACTCAGCATAAACCATCCTCTCTTGTCCCCATAACCATGGCTTCACCATGGAAGAGGTTTTGCAATTGAAAGGCAGCAAGAAAGGAAGCCGAGACTTTCTTCAGCATCTCATCCTGATGAAGCAAGCACATGGTTCTGGAGTTGACTGCCTAGATCCAAAGCCAGCTCAAATACTCAGTAGCTGGGTGATCCCAGCAAGTTGCAATATCTTGATGCCTCATTTCTACATTTGCAAAATGAAAATCGTAATGATATAGCCACCTCCCAGGGCTATTGTAAAAACATAATGAGACAAATCATATAAAAGAATGCCTGGCACATAGTGAGCACTCTATAAATGTTGGCTTATGTTAGGTGATTTTATTATTTGGGTAGATTTTTTTTAAAACAGATAATTTAGCAGTAGTAGCACACCCTTTGGGAGAAAAGGTTGCACAGGTACAAACTATTGTTATTCAGGCATGAGGCAGAATGAAATGTCTGGAGATGAACAACAATCATGAGGTCTGGCAAATTCCTACAAGATCTCGCATCAGATCCTGGCTGCCCTCATGATGAGGGAGGCAGCATGGCAGATTGGGGAAAACCAAAGTTTACAGACAGACATTTGCTCAAATCCCAGCTCAGTACTCACCTACTCCTGCAGCCTCAGGCAGGCTGGCTAACCTCTTTCTACCCCATTTATAAAATACCGATGATACCACCTACCATGCAGTGTTGTTGAAACAACTGGAAGTAACATGCACACAGTGCCTGGCACACTCGGATGCTCGGCACACAGTAGACTTTATTATTATGGCTGCCTATGGAATTTTATTTAAGTAACAATTTTCCTCTTTATTGAAATAGTGCTCTATAAGGATGCTTTGCTTTCTACTAAGCTAAATAAATCCATTTTTTATGAAAACATGATATAAAACTGATGACTCTTTGGTGATAGGGAATTATGATGTATACATAGGAAAAAATCAATTCTCCAACTGAATTTTAATTATCTTTTTAAACCTGTTTTTAAACACTCCTGCAAAGCAGTTTCACTGTAGAAAAAAATGGAAAATAGGGATTAAACAGAAAGAAAACTTGTTTCCCATAATCCCATCGTACAGAGATAAACTATACATGGCATTTTAGTGTTTATACTTCCAACTATTTTTCTCTACCTATAAGCATATAGAAGGAAGGAAGGAAGGAATATATACATGCAAATCCATTTGTAATAATCCCACTCAGCAAAGACCAGAAATTCTGTTTCTCTGAGGGTTATCTTTGCCTGCATCAATCTTTGCAAGGAACAAATTGCAAGTGCTTAAAAGGGATATTTATTTATTTAGCAGAAGCACATAGGTAAAGGAATTTTTTTAATTAAACATACTATCCCAGGCCTACAACCTCCCCAATATATACAAACCTCCCTGTGACCAACAATATGTAACCAAGTACCAGGCATACAAATACACACATATTCACATGTTGAACACTCAATATTCCTGTACTCAAGCAAGCTAAAGACATGATCAACTGTTGGCACTCAAATACCACTCCATGTTTTTAAGCCAATAGATGGGCCCGGTATCCCAGGAACCTATGAATTCACCCCTCAGATACATAGACACAACCATTTAAGTCCAACAAATACAATTTCTTTCCCATCACACCTCCCCATCCCCCCAGTACCAGGCAGTAGATTTGGGCTGTGCTGCGTGTAGTGATGGGTTCTGGAGCACTTCCAAATTAGGTGTGTGCATGCCCGACCATCCTCTTCCCTGCCCCCCACCTTGGCTCTATCTCTGCACTGCCACCCCTCCCATCAAAAGGTACAAGTGAAAAGCCAATTCTCTAATTTCATTCTAGTGGAGCTGAGGTCCTTCCCTGAGGCCAGTGAGAACTTAGGATTAATTGTTATTTGCTATATTGGAGCGATACAGGTAGCTTTGTCCAACGTAGCCACTAGCCACGGTCAGTGAGTGCTCATACATTTTAATCACCTTCCATGAAAGGAAGTGCTCTCGTGAAGAGTAGGGAGTGTAGCTAGGAGCATAAAAGACATGCTGTGGGTTGCCAAAGGAGAGAAGAAATAAAGATAAAAGGAGCAGGTGGGATGAAGGTGATTTCTACAAGCCAAAGAGAGGGAAAGACTGATGGACAGTTCTGATGGAGCCCGTGTATCAGAAACAGTTTTCCATATCCTCCAGGACACTGGTTTTTAACTCCTCACCCCTTTTATAGTGACAAATAAAATGTAATATGTATGCTGCTGATAGAACATTGTTGCACCAAGCATACCCTCCTGGGCTGAGCTTGACAAGACAGGATTTACTGTGAGACACAGCACAAACAAGTGGCCATAGGCAATGTTAGATGGCAGATCTGTGGGGCAATGGCTCCAAATGCCTAAGACCATTGCCAAAGGAAGTGACAAAAAACACCCTTCAGAAAAACCTGCCTGCCCACGTCCTCTCACCAACACACAGGTACGTGCACGCACATGCACAGAGGAAGCAGGCCTCTGGAGTAGTAGAGTCAGAGTATGTATGGAAATGAATGCAGATGTGACTCCCCCCACCCCACCCCGACAAGGTTAGAAATAGCTTGGAGTCCTAGGATTCATGATCTTTAGTACTAGGATTGAGACCCACATTGGGCTCCCTGCTCAGCGGAGAGTATGCTTCTCCCTCTGCCCTACCCCCTGCTTGTACGCTCTCTCTGTCTCTCAAAATCTTATTTATTTCTTCATGAAGAGTCACAGAAAGAGAGAGGAAGAGACACAGGCAGAGGGAGAAGCAGGCTCCCCACAGAGAGCTTGATGTGGGACTCGATCCAGGGACCCTGGGATCATGACCTGAGCCAAAGGCAGATGCTCAACCACTGAACACCCAGGCGTCCCTCTCTCTCTCATTCTCACTCTCTCAAATTAATAAAATCTAAGAAAGAAAAGAAGAAAGAAAGAAGAAAGAAAGAAAGAAAGAAAGAAAGAAAGAGAAAAGAAAAATGAAAGGAAAGAGAAAAAAGAAAAGAAAAGAAAAAATAAAAGAAAGAAAAGAAAAGAAAAAAAAAGAAAGGGCTGTGTCTGAGCAAAATGGGTGAAGCCCAGCACCCTTTTACACAATTAGCAATTCAGGTTGCTGTAAACTCTCCACTAGCACTCAAATGCCCAAATTTATAAAGGCAGGCCATTAAAAAAGCCCATTGCATAGCAGCTGGTAATTGCCATCAAAACTGAGGGATTTAGGATTATAAAAAGCAATGTAAGTAATAAACATGTTGTTTAAAGGCTTGAAACTCCTCATCTTGCCACTCCTACCATCCCAGCTGTCACTTTCAGACGCTACCACTTCCCAAATTCTAAGTCTTAGGCTCAAGTTTAACACTGTTCATTCTATGCTTTCTCTAACTCTGTGTAGAGCTTCCCATGAGGGACAAAGGCACTAGCCCAGTGGCACCTCGAGCTCTCCTTCCAACCACAGGAGGACAGGGACACCTGTCACTTGATCAACACACCTGGGTAGGGGCCCCTGCTTCCCTTTTTCTCCTTGCATTGCCCTCTTTTCCAGAGCTCTGTATTCTGAATCTGACAGGTCCTGCAAACAGACCCAACCATCAAGTTTGCCAATCAGTATCATTCCCACATCCTGCTCTGTGCCAGGCACTATCTGCAAGCACCTGGCACAGGCCCACTGTGACACAGTTCCCCTCGAACACCCACATCTTCCTGCTGGCAGCTGGTCTGACCTCGCCAAACGGGGACTTGTGATAATTTCAGGTTTCACCTAAAATTCATCTCATTCTTGGATCTCTTCCTAATTATGATGCTTTTCTAATTAATCTAGAGTTAGCTTCTATCCCCTCGGACCTGAAACCATCCAGTCACCCAAATTAATGTCCTCACCTGCAGCCCCACTCCTAACATTTGTAGAACCTGGGGCTAGAGTTCAAATGGAGGCCCACAGGCCATAAATGTAAATATTTCAAGTTACAAACCAAGCCAACAAGTTACTAAAATATGGTTTACCCTATCTTGATACAGATTCCTTCATAATGACCTAGAAGGCTGGCTTCAAGTACAGAATTCACACTCTGACCCTCGGTCCGGGTCCTCTGCTGGCCCCACTTGCTTTTCTCATACCCATTTCCATCCCATACCCTCGAAAACCTCATAGAAATGTAAATGCTGGGCTGTATATACAAATCCTTCTGTCTCAGCCACTTGAAACAGCCATTTTTTTTTGTCATCCCTTGACCCCACAAGTGCACACACTGGTGTCATAATCTGCCCTGGGGAGGACCGAATGAGGCCCACACCGGCCACGGAGGCTGACACGGATGGGGAATTCCAGGGTCCTGAATACCCAGAGCTTGATGCAGGTTCTATACTCCAGAGGGGAAGGCATAGCCTCTGGGTGGCCCTTGGCCCTGCATACCCCCTGCCCCACAAAGAGGTGCAGCCCAAGGAAGGCCAGGATGGGCTGGGCCTCATGTTCATAGGCATATACTGTTCCTCTTTCAAAACCTAGTTCAGAAGAGATCACTACCTCCAGGAGGTCTTCCCTGACCACCCCACCACCAAAATCCCACAGGCTCAATGAACGCTTATTAAACCAATGCTGTGGAAATGCCTAGATGAGCATGGATTATCTGTAATACAGACTGAACCTGTGTTTATCAGTCTTTTCTCCCAAGACTTAAATCCTTGTGGGCAGAGGCCACATTAGACTAAAATGCCATTAAGTCCTGAGTTCATTACCAAGTATGTAGGAACCAGGGATCCCCTCTGAGAAGCCTGTTGAACTAGGCTAGGCCTCCTCCTGGCTGAGAGATACAGATGCTTTGGTAACAGAATGTAAAGGCTACTTCTCCAGGGAGACTCTCCTGGGGAGGGGCAGAGATACTTTCTATGGAAAGTTATCAGTGTGAGGGGCGCCTGGGTGGTTCAGTTGGTTGAGCATCTGCCTTGGACTCAGGTCATAATCTCAGGGTCCTGGGAACGAGCCTCGCATCGGGCTCCCTGCTCAGTGGGGAGCCTGCTTCTCCTTCTCCCTCTACCTGCTGCTCCCCCCAGTTTGTGCTCTCTCTCTCTCTGTCAAATAAATAAAATCTTGAATGAATGAATGAATGAATGAATGAATGAATGAATGAATGAAAGAAAAAGAAAGAAGAAAAAAGAAAGAAAGAAAGAAAGAAAGAAAGAAAGAAAGAAAGAAAGAAGAAAGAGGAAAAGAAAAGAAAAAAAAGAAAAAAAGAAAAGTTATCGGTGTGCTGCGTATCTCAACACATCCCACTCCTTCCCATGGAAGGGAAGCTCTTCCCTCACTTGGAAAAATGAGAAACCTCAGCAGGGGGGTCCCAGAGAACCCCCAAAAATACCTCATGATGAACGAGCAATTGTGCATCTGCCAACCCAGAAGGTCCTGCATCAAACTACAACATCATGTGAGATCATTCCTCATCCTTGATCCTGCACCTTCCTCTTCCCCATCCCCACCTTATTCCCTTCACTACGGCAACCAAGAGAAGGATGAAGGGAGTGAGGAGTAGAGATGAAACCCATTACACATCTCTACTCCCCTGACCAAGGAAGGCCTGATGTGGAGATGGGGAGAAGGTTGGTTTGTTTTACTTTGCTTATTTTAAAGATTGATTTATTTATTTGAGAGACACACACAGAGAGAGAGAGAGAGAGAGAGTTCATGAGCGAGAGGAGGGGCAGAGGAAGAGGAAGAAAAGTAGATTCCTTGCTTAACAGGGAGCCCCATGTGGGGCTCAGTCCCAGGACCCAGAGATCATGACCTGAGCTGAAATCAAGAGCCGGATGCTCAACCGACAGTCACCCAGGTGCTCCTGGGGATGGCAAGAAGTTTTAAATCAGGTGTTTTACACTGGATTTTTGAAAATATTTTTTAAATTCAATTTTTATGGTACATTGGGCCAACTTTTTTAATGCACGGGAAAAGAGACTATTTGCTTATTATCTGAGGATAGCTTAAAAAGCTAAATGACTAAAAGGGACAGATATAAGAAGGAACAAAGCTGTTTCCCACATGCACCCTAACAAGTTCAACATGTTCAACACACTGATGTGTTTTCATTAGTCAATACAAAATACCTAGGTTGCTAGAGACATACATGGGCCATTATGACATTCTCATGACCCCCACCTCCCACAGAGCATCAGCTGCCCTTGGGGGAAAAATAAATTAGGCCATCGATTTGAGTTTCATGAGATTGAAAAAGTCATTTTGTCCCCTGTTCAAATTATAAGTAAGCTATTAAAAACTGACTTTAGTTTCTGCTCTTTTCATTTTAAATCCACATATATCATGAAGACTATCAGCCAGCTAAAGGGGAGTCCCCTTGGTCAGTAATTGAATACCTTTATCTTCCCTGTAATTCACTGGTCTTCCACTGTTTCCTAAGAGATGTCTCCTTAATATAATCATCATTCACAAATCGGACTACTGGTGAGCAGGTGAACATTTCCTCCACAGATAATTTAAAGCATAATAGTGTTTCAGTTGAACATATCTGTGAAGAAGAGGCATTTCTGCTCCATAAAATGTGTTTGGAACACCTGGTTGATATTTTTCTCCTACTGTTTCCAATATGTATCTTGCCAAACGACCTCTGAAAAAAAATGAAGATAAGTATACCAATTAGTTAGCAGGGAATTAACCAAGAGCCTTGTGACTTCTGTGACCTTTCCAGAAACTTCTGTACATTTGGAAAAGGCTCTCTGAAGCATCACATTTTCAAATCACTCTTCTGGCGTCCCATTAAAATATGCAGAAACATTGCACTCATGAAATCATTTCAGATACAGCCTATTTCTGATTATGACCCTAATAGAACCAAACCAACTGGAATTCTACTAAGAAGTCAATTCAAATACTCAAACACCATAAGCCAGCTAAGAAACTAATACTGAAAGGTATCTATATGATTGCTCTAATTCCCACATGAAGCCTTGCTTCCTCCTGACTTTCCATGGTGGTGGTGTCCAAACTAATCTTTCGTAATGATAGAAATATATCTGTGCTGTACAATAACAGTTGCCATATAAGCCACAGATAACTAGTGGACACTTGAAATGTGACTGGTACAACTAAGGCACTTAATTATTTTTCTAGTTTTTAAATTTTTTAGAGAAAGAATGTGCATGTGCAAGCAGCAATGGGGAGGGGCAGGGGAAGAGAGAATCTTCAACAGACTCCATGCCCAACGTGGAGCCTAATGTGGGGGCTCGATCTTACCACCCTGATATCATAAGCCAAAATCAAGAGTCCGACAATTAACCATCAGAGCCCCTAAGAGCCACCCAGAGGATGCCTAAGGTACTTAATTTCTAAGTTTAAATAGTCACATGTGACTTTCTGGTAGTCACATGGCTACCATTTTGGACAGCTCAGTTCTATAGCACATAATTTTGTTGGCAACCTAGAGAATTCCCCTGGAGAATGAGTCCTTGGGGCTAACCATGCTTTCTAGAAAACCAAGCAGCAATCACTAAACTTTGGTTTTGCCAAATAGTTTTCAAACTGTGTATAAATCAGCAACTCCTTTTCACCTTACTTCTCTCCTTTCTTTTCAAAAGATAATTCTTCTATGACAACATCACTGCTTTAGACACTTGGAAGGATATCTTTCTAAAATGGTTTAAGAAAAAAATGCAACACACCCATGATACCTTCAGCATATACTGAACATAATTTAATTTTTCCTGTGGGCCTCAGGGTCATCTTTATGAACACAGGCTATCAAACTCAGAAGAAGCACATCAATTACTATAATGCACCTTAATGCAATGAAGTCCTCAGGGTCACTGGGCTCAGCGGGGCTATTTAAACCTACCCCAGGCACAGATTTTTATAGCTTTCTGTCACATCTGTTGCCTAGCTATTAATGTCAAGCCCTATTACCGTCAGGGTGTCTGCCTATATTTATTTATTGCCTACCGTGTTTTAAAAGGTGGCCTGTGTCAGGGGTAGCCTCTTTTCCCATCTCATTTGTTGCCTCTGATTTGCTAACATTCCACAGATGCTAGAACTGGAGTTAGCTAGAAATGCTTGTAAAGTAAGAATAGTTAGGTCATAAACAAGGGTATGAAGAGTTCTCAGTAAACTTCAGTTTTAAGGCCAGGATCCCTTAGTATCTAATTCATCAGCTCAGAGTCTCTTCTGCTCACTTCTTAGTTCTGGGCAGAGAACTTCTATAACAGTCTATTGCAGATAGGCCAGGCCTTACTTTTCTGCTATTGGAAGGGGTCTTATTCTTGCCCTTAATTTTATTTACCTTTTTATTTGGTATTACTGATTTCTCCAAATAGGATATGAACAGTTTCATAACAGAGGAATCAAAACCTGGGCAATAAAGGTAGGAAAGAAATGTGCTATTCTTATTTGAATTCCCCTGCAATATTTGGCCCAGGACCATTCACCCAGAAAGGATCGACGGAATGTTGAATGAAGTAATAATGTGTTTTGCTTTTGAGTTTATTTTCATATAGCTTACACATAATAAAAATCGTTTTCAAAAATAAACATTACTCAAAGAAGAAACTGTAGATATTCACCAATGACTAAGTATTAATATTTCTTTGCTGTTTTTATCTGACTTGTAAGGAATTTTTTTAAATTTATTTAAGAGAGAGAGAGACAGAGAGTCAGCAGGGGGAGGAGCAGAGGGAGAGGGAGAGAAAGAGAATCTCAAGCAGACTCCCCATTGAGTGTGAAGCCCAATGTGGGGCTAAATCTCACAACCCTCAGATCATGACCTGAGCCAAAATCAAGAGTGGGACACTCAACCAACCGAGCCACCCAGGCCCCCCAGATTTGTTAAGAATTTAAATTGAAACTTAATATCTGGGGATCCCTGGGTGGCGCAGTGGTTTGGCACCTGCCTTTGGCCCAGGGCATGATCCTGGAGACCCAGGATCGAATCCCACGTCGGGCTCCCGGTGCATGGAGCCTGCTTCTCCCTCTGCCTATGTCTCTGTCTCTGTCTCTCTCTCTCTCTCTCTGTCTCTCTCTCTCTCTCTCTCTCTGTGTGTGTGTGTGTGACTATCATAAAAAAAAGAAACTTAATATCTGGAGCACCTGGGTGGCTCAGTGGTTAAGCATCTGCCTTTGGCTCAGGTCATGATCCTAGGGTCCTCGGATTGAGTTCCGCATCGGGCTCCCAGTGGGGAGCCTGCTTCTCCCTCTGCCTGTGTCTCTGCCTCTTTCTGTGTGTCTCTCATGAATAAATAAATAAAACCTTAAAAAAAAAAAAAGAAACTTAATATCCCTTGGTCCTATTCAATTTTATCCATGGTATGATTAGATGTCAGATACCTCTGACAACTCCCAAGTTGTGAGCTCAGGAAAGCGACCCAGAAAGATTCTAGAATTCCTTAAACAAAACATAACTGAACTAATGAAATTCCAGAAATGAACCCAATACTCTCAGAGAGTCTCCCCAGCATCCCTGAGTATGGGGGAACAGTTACATCTCTGATTCCAGATACCGTATTTCTATTTACGTGGCCCAGGGGGGAACCAGCCTTTTAAACAGCCCTATCACACTGCTGACTCATACTAGAACTCCTCATCAACTAGAAGCTCCTCCTCCAACAGTCTTCCTTTAATAACTATTGTCTTCCATATGCTACCCTTGCCAGTCATCTCCTAAGATTTGGAGGAAGCTGAAACTAAAATTCTCTCCAGAAAAAAAATTAGAGACCACCCCCCTATCATGGCAGATGTTCTTTCCAGAAATAATATGACTCCTCCATGAAACCTCAAAAGTTCACAGCTCTGCAATTCACCGACACTCTCAGCATCTCATTTGCTCGTCTCTCCTGTGACATTTGCAAGAATCCAGTTTCAACCTGAAAGAGCAATGCTCTACTATGTGAGCCACTCAGAGGAAGCATGTGGCTTCTCAGGAATAGATCAGATTCATCAAAAGAATCTTAAAGGTGCAAGTCCAGCAAGAAAGACTCCTTTTTAAGCTTGAGCTTAAGTATATCTTGGACATGTCTGAGTCATCAAAATGGGCAGTAGGAAGCATGCAGGAAAAATTCCTCCTTCATAAGAAAGATTAGACAGAGGCATTAACCACATAACCTACCACACTTACCCAAGCCTCCAGGTCCTTGCAAAGCAGGAGAAGCCACAGGAGAGAGAAAACACTCACAGAGGGGTGAGTAGCCCTCAGAGAAATGCCCAATGGGCTGAACTATGGGTCAAGAGATAAAGCCAGCTCATCAACAGCCAATCACCACACGGTTTCTATAGCAGGAAAAAGATGGAACAATCTTCCTTCCACAGTATGGGTGGCTGTGATGGGCATCTCCCTTTTCACACTATTTCTTCCCAGCTTTTGCCAACCTCCTAGATAGGAGAAGAAGAGCAGGACAATCAAGGGATTGAGAGAGCTAGTAAATGAAGACTATTTTTAAAGTCTGTAGGTTTGGGAACTTTTTCTTTCTTTCTTTCATTGGGATCTTGATTTAGAAGTAGCATAGCAGCACTTGGGTGGTACAGTTGGTTAAGTGTCTGACTCTTGGTTTCAGCTCAGGTCATGATCTCAGGGTCATGAGATCAAGCCCCGTTCTGGGCTCCACACTCTGCTTAAGACTCTCTCCCTCTCCCTCTGCCCCTCACCAGCCCTTGTGCTCTATATCTCTCTAAAATAAATACATAAATCTCTCTTAAAAAAAAAAAAGTAGTATAGCCCAATAAGAAAAACACTGGTTTCTGGAGTCAAGACCCCAGGCAGATTGGGGTCCAAATTTTAGCTATGTGATTTTGGTAACTTGGTTTCTTGGCTTCAGCTTCTTCATCTGATAATGTGAAAGAATTCCAAGTGAATATATGTCAAATGCCTAGGATGCGGTAAGCACTCAATAAATGATAGCCCATTGTTCTTGAATTCTAAAGGGACCTAAGCAAAGCCTAAAAGAGTGGAAAGGAAGCAGGGGCTGGCTCTTTGAAGACTTGCCCAAGGAAGAGGAAGATCCTTGCTTTTGAGATTTTTACAGATTACCCAATTCAGTCCTCTATGTTGGGATAACTTCTGCAGAGAAGTTCAGTCTACTTCTGCAAAACATGGCTAATGGATAGAAGGAGGGGATAAGGGGGGGTCTCACAAGTAAGACACTTCTGTTCTCTTCCAAACAAGAACAGAACGACAGTTCCTCAAACAATCTTTTGGCTACAAAGCAAACAAATTAACTCAGACTGGAGAGTGGGCAGAATTTAATGACATTTATGCAAGATGATAAACCTGCCACAGTGTGTGCAATAAATAAAGTAGGGAGAAATGGCCATATGTTAGAGAAACTTCAGGAAAACAAACACATTTCTTCACATGCCTATGGATGCTTATAGATATATCCAGGTTGGTTGTTTATGTTATCCTCTCATAAATAGTTAAGAAGCTGAGCTCATAACACTTTATACCTTCTCTGGGGCAATTTCCACTTTCAACTTTGTAAAATCTATTTGTTTATGGGTCCTCTTTGTCCATGTAAGTTATGAATTCTCTGTCTTCTTCCTTCTTGAACTTTCAGTGAATTGCACACAGTAGGCCCCCCTAGACAACTGTTGGAAAGAAACTTAGCTTATCTACAAGCCTCAAGAAGTGTATGTGTATATGTGTGTCTATTCATCTGTACGTATATGTTTTTAAAAACTTTTTTATTACTACCAGCAGGAGTGTACTGCATGAGGCAGTGGGTACACTGGCCTAGGTAGGGTGTGTGTGGGCTGTGAAGAATTAATGGGGATTAGGAGGCTGAAAGAGAATGGGGTAGATTTAGAGGCCAGGACCAAGGGCTCCCCAGATTTGCCTGTGGGTCTGCAACCATGGTCAGAGGGGATAGTCAGAAGACAGCATCATAAAAGAATCAGAAAAGGGCATATTGGAAGACACTGCCCAGGCAAAACTGGACTTGGTAGCAGAAAAATGGTTGTTACTGGATCTTCTTGATAGGAACTGAGAGTTATGGGGTGGGAATAACTGGTTCCTCTTTAGCAGCCTGACTCAGCCTCAGACAACCCAAGTGGCCTCACTTGCTTGGCTCTACCTTGCCCCACTAATCTTCTCCAGGCAATTTTGAGTTAATAAATGAGAATCCTCCTCTGCCATTTGAAGCCATCACTCAATCCACCATTACTGACATTGAAAAGTGAGCTCTGAAGAGGAAAAAGAGTGAGGATTTACTTTGCAAAAAAGAATGCCTAGAGATCACATATTGGACAAATGTTGAAAAGCAAATTTTCCAGTAAGTTTCTTGGTTCTAAACCCACTGCAAAATAATAATACATGTTCATTACTGACACTTTGGAGGGGAAATGAAAAATAGAAGGAAGACAAAATATCCATAATCCCACTCCCCAAGACAATTACTTTTACCTTTTTATTCCAAATTAAGAACAAATTTAAATTATGCTTTTTTAGTAAAACCAAAATCAATTGCTTCTCTAATATACAAAAGTTTGTTCTTTAGTACTGAACATTTATGGTAAACATGAGTAGAGGTGGATTTTAAAAAAAAATCCAAATGAGTTACCAAGAAAAAAAAAGGGGGGGAACCAAGGAAAATTCTTGAAGCCAAGTGGCTTCTTTCAAACTGTTTTTCAAAGGTGTTAATACCTCCAGAACATGGCCGCCACTGAGGATGATTTCATAAATGCAGTATCTGGAAATCTATGAAGGTTTTATCTTTTTTCCTTAAATTCACAGACCAGAGACATGTTGAGGGCCACACAAAAGAACCTTCAAGTGTGCCAACATTCCCGCACTGAAAAAGAGGACTGGGAACATAATAACCTAAAAAGACCTCAAGCTCATCCTAGAGCGCAGTTGTATAAACAGGATGGGACTCAACCCTCCCTTATCACAGACCTATAACCTCCTTCACCATATAATATCCTGAACTATGGCTCTATCTAATACCAACGTAACATAAAAATGCCTTCAAGTCAACAGAGATGCCAAAAACCACATGTCATTTCAAGTCCATAGGGAAAACTAAAATGTATTGCCACTGCAGCAGGGAAATATCTTTAAAAGATAAATGCATACAAATCGAGGACAAAGCTCAGTAATGGGAAGGACGTGTAACTCTGGCATTCGTGTTTCATATATAGCCATAGCACAAGAACATTTATCAACCAGTGGGGTTTGAAGTTCAGAGATATCTGCAAGGGATGCTTCCTCCGATACAGCTTTTTAAAATGAATTATTACATAAAAGTGACCGCTGGAAGATGCTTTTCTTATCTTGTAATTATACTTTTAGTTTCATAAACTACGTAGAGAGACAAGCATCATCTAGAACTGTGGTCATGCTCGCATATGTCTCCATTCCTTTGCTTACAAGATCTCTTGTCCTGAATGCTCAGCTCATCCATGTGGCAAGCTTGGCTCATGCAGTAAAGACTCCGCAAAGCCTTCTCCAACCACCTCCTTTCCCCACCTCAGGAAGACCTGGACATTTCCTCCCAAGTTCCCACAGCATCTTCTACGTACTTCTATCACCTCACATCACTCTTATTCAACCACATCTTTACTAAGTTCCCAATATGTGCCAGGCATTATTCTAGGCTCTGGGAGTATAACGATGTAAAAAAGGCAACATTTCTGGAGTCTATATTCTTGAGGTTTATATTCTAGAGATGAACACAAGCAAGAAGCATGAAATATAATGCCAAGTAGTGACTAGTGCTACAAAGAAAACGCAAAGAGGAGTACACTAAAACTGTGTATGTGTGTTTTTGTGTCCACAAAACAGAAAGTGTGCTGGTCATCTTCTTGAGAAGCTATTTATTGTATAGTCCAAATGTAATTAATAAATATTGATTAGTCAGAGGGATGGATGGATGGATGGACGGATGGATGGATGGATGGATGGACAGATGGGCTGATGTACGAATGTACGAACAGATGCCTTCAGGGGCACTGTTAGCACCACAGAGGTATTTCAGAAAATAAGCCCTTAAAGAGTGTGAAATAATTCCCTTTCATTTGTGCATGCAAGCGCAATTGTCACAAACTGTCATGACTTCCATCACATCATTCTCATACAGTTAGGTCAGTACTGACATCATCACCACATTCTTGTCCCAACCCTACCAGAGACTCTGCTTCAAACTCCCAGGGTATCCTACGCTTATTCTGGCCTCTATGTCTTTCCTTTCTCAAGCAGTGTCTGCCTAAGACACTCCTTTCCTCACTCGCCAAGTCAAAGTTCTTTCCCTTCATGACCAAGCTCAAGTTTGCCTCTTCCTTCCCTGACAAGACTGTGCTGCCACACAAAGCTCCCTGAGGTATATCCACGTCACAGCACTTGCCTGTGATTACACGCATTTCTCCCCAGCAGTCCTTGCCAGCCTCCAAGGCTGTCCATAAGAATCCCACCTCCTGCTACCTAAGGAGTATGGTCTCCTCCCGTGTGTTGAATCAGGGCTAGGAGACAGATAGGATATAGCAGAGGAGATGGTGTTTGGTTTCTGAGGCTAGGTCATAAAAGGGATTGCCATATCTGGTTTGGCCTCTTGGATCACTAGCTCTGGGGCAAGCCAGATACCATATTGTGAGAACACTCATGGAGATCCCCATGTGGAGCAGAACCAACTTGCCAGGCCTATAAGTGAGACACCTTAGAAATGGATCTTCCAGCCCCAGCCAAGCCTTCAGATGACTGCAGTTCTGGCAAATAGTTTGGCTGTAAGTTCATGAGAGATCCTGATCAGAACCAACCAAGCTGATGCTGAATTCCTCATCCACAGTAACTATGAGACGTAAGTCATATCTATCAGGGTTTCAAGCCACTAAATATTGGGTAATTTGTTACAAAGGAAGAAAGAATAGACCAGCTAATAGCCGAGTCCTTTGAAGACAGGAATTATGTCCCCGTTTAGCACCTATGGCAATGCCTCACTCAAAGCAGGAGTTCCAAAAGTATTCAGTGGATCAATGAATGTTTTTTAAAAACACACACACACACACAAAACAAAAAAACAAAACAAACAAAAAAAAAAAACCCTGACATTTATTGAATCATGATTATGGGAGGCACTGCCTAGGCACTTTACATCCGTTATCTTATTTCATTTTATGAAACAGGTACTTCTATCCCCATATTAGCAATGAGAAAACTGAAACCCAAAGAAATCAAACAACTAGTTCAAGGTCACATAGGTGGCATGGAATAGAACTAGGATTTGAACCCAAGAACCTGAATTCAAGATATTACTCTTAATCATTGTGCTCAATTAATTTCTGGTGATCAGCTACATAGGGAAGAGGACCTATCTTATTCATCTCTGAGTCCCTCGTGGGACACAAGGCCTCAATAATAACTATGAAGGAAACAAATGAATGAGCGTGACCAGACATCCCATTCATGCCCGATTACAAATCCTTTCAATAACTGACACAAATTATTTCTTACAGAGTCTTGATATTAACCAGCTCGTGTGTTCCTTCTGGATTAAAATCAAATTCTAAATATAAATTGAATTTCATTCTTGAAAGCCACTGTGAAATTTCACTGAACAACTGCTGCTACCCAATTTCTCCCTGATTCTCTCCCACCTACGGCCCCCACTGTTCTGCTGGCATTGTCTCCTCCACCAGCAACCACCCCCATAGCAGAGGTTTGGGGACAAAACCAGGAATACCGAGGAATGGTGCCCTCATCAGACACAGTCCTCTTAGGTTTCTTTCCATCACCTCCACCCTCTTGTCTGCCCCCAACCCAGCTGAGAACCACCAGGACTCAGGGTCTGGCTACACCACCTGCTCTGCTGCAGGGGGATTCGGGGCCCAGTGCTTCTCTCTGCATCTCCAGACTTCGCTCCTGGCAGGATCAAGAGTGACTCATTCTTCCACCATTTATTGTAGGTCTACTCTGTGCCAGGCACCGTGTGAGACACATACCCCCAGGAGTTCACAGACCAAGGAGAGTAGGAGGAGAGAACACAGACAGCTGCAAAGCCGTGTGTGTGCATGTAAGAAAGACACCAGATCCCAGGAGGACACTTAGAGGACTTGGGGCCCCGCCATCCACACCCTGAACTCTCATTGGAGCAATCCTAAGTGCTGCGAATTTCTTCTTGGTGTACAAAGTAGAGCATTACTTAGTGAAATATCTTATTTGACAGGCATGACTAATAAATATTCTTTATAAGCTTCAACTTCATTTTAGTATCAATACTGCTAGAAGCAAGGGCAATTCATTTTTTAATGAATTAGTTAAAACCACTAACACCTGTACGTTCAAACAATACAAATGGATATACAATGAGAAGTCAGTCTCTTCATCAGCCTCCAGACCTCAAGTTCCCCTACCCAGAGAAAATCATTGTTACCAATTACTGGTGCCTCTTTCCAGAAATATCACTGGTTTTATTAATAGACATATTTTTACAAGTGAGAATGTACAGTGGACTCATCTATATCTTTCTTTTCCCATGTAATGACATATCTTAGAGTTCATTCTATAAGAGCACATATATCTCTACCCTTTATAATGGCTGCGTAGGATATTATTATATGAATATAACATAATGAATCAATTCTCTAAGGATGTTTGATTAGATTGCCTCCAACGATTAGATGCAGGGCAGTGTTTTCTTTCACACTTAAAGAACAATAAATAGTATTTCATTCTATTGTGGCTGTTAATAAATAAATCACAGCTTTCCGTGTTTCTCTTCCCTTCTTTTTATTTTGTGAGGTCATTTTTTTTTTAATTTTATTTATTTATTCATGAGAGACACAGAGAGAGAGGCAGAGACACAGGCAGAGGGAGAAGCAGGCTCCATGGGACTCGATCCTGGGTCTCCAGGATCATGCCCTGCGCCAAAGGCAGACGCTCAACCGCTGAGCCACCTGGGCTGCCCTTGTGAGGTCATCTTTAACATATAAGGCCAATAACCCCAGGAAGTACTGATCTTGTCTAATTCCATATTTTACTAAAAACCCCATGGGTACAAAACTAAGAACTTAAAGGTTCCCTTCCTAGATACCATGTTATTACCACAGCAGAAATGCATTATCCACATATATGTGGTAAGACCAATGACTTAGTTTCTCTCTATAGCTGGTACCAGCTCTATTTCCTGTTTTAAGAAATTGAGGAAATCAGTCATATCATAAATGATTTTTTCTCATCATGAATACAGATGTAATTTAAATATGTCATAAAGGTTAACAATCTAGGGGATCTTATATACTCTTTGGGGTCTGTGAATAAAGCTGCATTTCAATGTATTTCGCTTCTGTTTCAATTCTATGGATTTTAAGTATTAAAACCATCATTCTGAGAAAGATCTATAAACTTTATTAGACTGTCAAAGGGGCCCGTGGCACCAAAAAAGGGTGAGATTCTCTATTAGCGAATTTGAATCAATTGGAGAGTGTCAAGTAAAATCAACTACTTTAAGAAATGCAGCATCTTACCCATTCACTGTTCACACCTCTGAAAATTTCCTGACATATATCATTAGCAGGCGCTATTTCTAAATCAGGTAAAAGAGGCTCAATAAACCAAGCTTGATTTGATATTTTAAGACCTTTCTTAGGAAAACGGCTTTCTCTCAAATAGCACTTGACTCCAAAACAAACCACTGGACGATCAGAACCTCCTGCATCAATTTATTATCAGATGTGTCAATTATTTCTTTAAGGAAAAAAAAAACATTTTCAGCTTTTCTTTTCTCTCCATGCTTCCAATTTTAAAAGGTATGGATTTGTTTGAACACTTGAAGATATTAATATTTGTTATGCTTTGACCTTTCTTATATATATCACTGATAAAAATGAAGCAAAATACTCTGTGAATAATAATAATATGGCTTTTTTTTATGATAGTCATACAGAGAGAGAGAGAGGCAGAGACACAGGCAGAGGGAGAAGCAGACTCCATGCACCAGGAGCCCGACGTGGGATTCGATCCCGGGTCTCCAGGATCGCGCCCTGGGCCAAAGGCAGGCGCCAAACCGCTGCGCCACCCAGGGATCCCCTAATATGGCTTTTAAATGCAGTTTAGTTGTAGAGGAGAGTTGTATTCATGCCTTATATGTTTGCTCTCCCTTGTCACTTAGTCATTTTCAATCTCACACATATCTTAACAAATCACATAAGGACACCTGTTGTAGGCAGGTGTGGATGCTGTCTAACTCTGAGCCCAAATTCAAACTTCTCTACCATACTGTCCACACCACTGAATTAATCAACTACTTAATAATGAGGTGGTTTCATTCACCTGATAGTGGGTAGATTCATCTTAAACACAGTGATGGAAGGATTAAAATATATAAATGTATAAAGACATACAGGATCAAGTCCCTTGCATGGGTCACTGTGAGTATTTTAAAAGATGATAGTATTCACCACTATCTGAAATTATCTTAGGTTTTTTTTTTTTCTTGCTCTGCTCCCACTGAAATGTAAGCTCTGTGAGAAACGGTTACCTTATCGTCTTGCTCATTCACTACTGTGTTGGAAACATCTAAAATACTGCGTAACAGCTTTGTTTCCACAACGAGATGGGTCAAGAGGCCTCTTCTAATACAAATCACTTACAGAAAGGGATAAAATATATTCTTTAAAAATCTGATTTAAAACATGGTTGAGGTTGCAATAAAGGGAGAGGCTGGAAGCCAGAAAGGAGAAGAAAGCATAATTTTACAGTGTAATGCAAAGCTAGCATTTGCCCAAGGACATCAGCTGACCCAGGAGCCTGGGTTTTTACAAAGTGCTTTGGTTTGTGGACCTGAGGACAAAGCTTCATGGTGACAGACCAGATCCAGGATCCCTTTCCAAAACGCCATACTGCTCAAGTGGAAACAACCTCAGAGAATGAGACAGGGAAAAAACCCTATCCTTTAGAAGGAGACTTATTATCTATCCTGGCCTCGGTGAGGCAGAAAAAAAGCATCTCCTAAGAATCTCTAACCAAAAGCCCACACTCATATAGAGGTAGGGCCAGAATTCATGCTACCAGTGTGTGGCTTGGAAGAATAATAACCACTACTGAGCTGAAAATGTGATTAAAGTAGCCCTTGGTTGTCATTACCCCATGGCTGGAACAAATGCAAATCCTTTCTCTCTGGAGAAAGACACTTCAAACACAGGGCTCTAATCATTTCCATAGAGAAAGTTCCAAGGAACATGCGCTCACAATTTTTTTTTAAATCACTAAAAATAAGACTAAGCAAGTCACTACGAGTGAGAGTTATCAGAAAATTGAAGATACTGCAGTGATCAGATACCGAATATAAAATAATTACGTTTAACATGTATAAATAATAGAGGTGATTAAAGATATGATGATGACAATCAAGTAAGAAGTTTTTAAAAAGAGCCAAATAGAATTTCTGAAATAGAAAATATGATAATGAAAACCAAAAAAACAGGTAAGTAGCATATTAGACACAGCCAAAGACAGAATGTATTAACCTTAAGATAGATTTAAGGAAATTACGCAGAATGCAGCACAGAAAAATTGTTAAAATACACTTTAAAAGTTAAGTAATATGAAGGACAAAGTGAACAGGTTTAACATATGTCTACTCAGATTTCCAGAAAGGAGAAAAATAAGGTGATTGAAGTAGAAGTAATATTCAAAAAAATAAGGGCTAACAATTCATTTAATTAAAGACATGAATTCTCAGATTGAAGACATACAACAAATCCCAAGCAGAATAAGTAAAAAGAAATCAAAATCCAGACATCAAAAATGTCAATACTTAGTGAAATTGAAAAAGCCAAAATCACAGAGAAGAGAGTAACAGCACTCCGAGACAAGACAGATCACTGGCAAAGACTGAGCTGACTTCTCCGCATCAAGAATGAAAGTAAAGTGACATCTTCAAAGAGCAGAGAGAAAATAACTGTCAATCTAGGATAAGCAAAAACATCTCTCAAAACAAGGGTGAGGTAAAGACATTTTCAGGCAAACAAAAATGGACAGAGGTCATCACTAACACATTCTCACTAAAGGAATTTTAAAAGAATGTATAGTTAACCCTTGAACAACATGGGAGTTTTAGGGATGCTGACCCTCCACATAGTCAAAAATCTGTGTATAACTTGACTTTCCCAAAATTTAACTACTGAAGAGCCAAAGCCTCACCAATAACATAGTCAATTCACACTTTTTTTTGTATCTTATATGTATTACATACTGAATTCTTACAATAAAGTAAGCTAAAGAAAATGTTATTAAGAAGATCATAAGGGGGACACCTGGGTGGCTCAGTGGTTGGGTGCCTGCCTTCAGCTCAGGTCGTGATCCCAGGACCTGGGATCAAGTCCCACATCGGGCTCCCTGTGAGGAGCCTGCTTTTCCCTCTACCTATGTCTCTGCCTCTCTCTCTCTCTCTCTTTCTCTCTCTCTCTCTGTCTCTCATGAATAAATAAATAAATCTTGTTAAAAAAGAAGAAGAAGATCATAAGGAAGAGGGGTACCTGGCTGGCTCAGTTAGTAAAGCACCTGCCTTTGGCTCAGGTCAAGATCTCAGGGTCCTGGAATGGAGCCCCAAGCCCCTCCCCAGAGGGGGAGCCTGCTTCTCCCCCACGCCTCACACATACCCTCGCTAATAAGTAAATAAAATCTTAAATCAAAAAAATAAAAACAAGCATACTAAAAAAAACACACACACACAAGGAAGAGAAAACACGTTTATTAGTACTATACTCTATTTATTGAAGAAAACTTGCATGTAAGTAGAGTTGCCAGTTCAAAATCATGTTCTTCAAGGGTCAATCATACTCAGAAAGAAGGCAATTGATTCAGAAGGAAGATCTGAAATGTCAGAAGGAATATTTAAGCAGTTAAATGTAAAGGCTTATCATTGGGCAAATCTCTCTATGAGTCTACCTGTTGAGTTTGAGACTTGTCCAAACTCTGCTAGCTAGAAAGAGGAAGCTAGCTTGGGCTTATTTTTCACAAAAGGGATAATCTGGGCATAACTAACCATGAATTGCCCAACTAAGAAATGTTGGATATGACTTACTCTTTCATTTTCGTGCAAAAATTCTCCATAATATAAGAAAATTCTACATGCAAATGAAATCAAAGTCTTCAGGGTAAACACCAAAATTTAAATTTGTCCTTGTAAAATCAGGGACAAGGGCAGCACAGGGGAGAGTGGCCTGGACAAAGCTAAAGAGGGGTATGCAAGGGTACCTGGGTGGCTCAGTGGTTGAGCATCTGCCTTTGGCTCAGGTCATGGTCCTGGGGTCCTGGGATCGAGTCCCACATCAGGCTCCCCACAGGGAGTCTACTTCTCCCTCTGCCTGTGTCTCTGCCTCTCTCTCTCTCTGTCTCTCATGAATGAATAAATAAAATCTTAAAAATAAATAAAGAGAGGTAAGCAGGTGGTAGTAGGCCAGCCAGACAGGCCGCGTTCAGACAAGGAATCCATGATGCAAAGCAGGACCAGGAAAGAGGCCCCTTTATCCCGTCTGGGCATATACGTGGAAGGTAGAGGACAAATGTTCTGTAATATAGTGAGATCTGGTCACTATAAGTGTGGGAGCTGGGTAGAAAACGGCAGGCAGGGTGAAGGTCTTTAGGACAAGCAGTCAAGGCTGGTAAAGGCAGGCTTTACTGTACGAGGTGGGGGGTATTTGTAGGAGTTCTTATTTCTCCACGGCTTACTATGTGGCATGCATTGGACAAGCTCTTCTCATCTTCACAACCATCCTGTGAGGTACAAAATATAATTCTCATTTTATAAAGGAGGAAAGGTTCAGAGAAGTAATGTGGTATTTCTCTTTGGTAAGTAGCAAAATCACAATTCGAACCCAGAGCTACCTGGCTTCAATGCCCACACTTGCCATGACTCCATACCTCCCGGTCTTCACTCTCCTTCCGCGCTGCATCCCAGTGATCATGCTGCTTCAATAAATAGGCTTTGCTCTTCCATCATCTCTTAACTCATTTATTCTTTTTTAATCTTGGCTAAGAGGGGGTAAAAGTCTTTCTTCCATTCACATCCACAAAAGACCAGCACCCCAGAGTAAATCCACTTAGTCAAGCTAATCCATTTTTAAAATAATGTGTATAGAGGAGAGTGCTCTAAAAAGTTTGAAGTGCTTCAGAAATGAAGGTATTGTATTAAAACAATTACTAGACTCATGCATGCAGGCCAACTCATCTGAGAATCTCGAGCCCTGGAATACTATGGACACAAATTACAATGCTGATAAGGTGAGACAGCTAGAATTACTGCACAGAGTGCTTGAGTCAACAATCCAGGTGTCGAACTGAAAGCTAACCTTATTCTTTTCATAAGTGAAATGCCCATGATGCAGAGGATACCCCACGCTGGAGCTGAAGGACTCCAGGGAGCTAAGCCAGGTGTCAGGTGACCTGGGTTCCAACCCCAGTTCTGCCTCTACCTGGTTGGCTACACGGAGGCACAACAATGGACTCCACTTCCCTCCCCTCCCACCCTCTCTCCCCCATCTCAGTCGCCTCCCCTGAAAGGCAGTTTGCTGTACCAATGAAGAGTGACCAGCTGTATAACATTGGACAAGTTACCCAACCAGTGTCTACATCCGTGGCCTCATCTCTACACAGGATAAAAACAGTACCTACCCGTGACAGGTAATTCTATGTGTCAACCTGACTGGGCCACAGGGTGCCCAGATATTTGACTAAACATTATTCTGGCTGTGTCTGTGAGGGTGCTCCTGGATGAGTTTAACACTTGAATCATTAGGCAGAACAAAGAAGATTGCCCTCCCCAACTGAGTGTGCCTCATCCTCTCTGTTGAAGGCTTGAATAAAATAAAAGGCTAAGTGAAAAAGATCACACTCTCTCTGCCTGATTGCATCTGAGCTGGCCACTAGTCCTCTGCCTTTGAACTCAGACTCCCATTGGACCTAAACCATCAGCTCTCCCAGGTCTCCAGCCTGCTGACTGCAGGTCTTGGACTTTTCAGCCTCCATATGCAAATGAGCCATTTCCTTATCATAAATCTCTAGATATCAGTAGGTGTAGGCATAAAATAGGTATAGGTAAAGGTAAATAGATACATATGCATCCTATTGGTTCTGCGTCTCTGGAGAACCCAGACTACAAGACCTCTAAGATGCTTTATTTTAAATTAGACAATACTCTTTGGACAAAACTAGCACATTATAAGACCTCAATAAATATTATATTTGACCACTAGACATTTAACATCCCAGTACTGTGAGTCTAATTAAAAGAACCATAAAATATGTAGAAGCAAAAATGGTTTTTAAAAAGGTACAGAACTATGAAAATTTAGGTCACTTCACCTGCAACCACAAGTTTCTTCATTTTCCTTTCTGGAATATGTGTGTGATTCAGAGAGACACTGTAGCTATGGTGACATCTATGAAAATATTACTGAAAAAACAACAACAACCACCCTGACGCCAGGGTCTAAATTACATCCCCATTTGCTTCCTCACCTAAAGAAGTTTTACTGCCTCCTCCAAAAGCAAATGTCCATCCTATCTCTATTCAGATAGGCTTTGAATCTGCTGAACTTAATTAGAGCAAGTTAAGACACTAATCTTCAGACATTAGCACTCGGAGTTAATTAACTAGATATAGCACAATTCTTCTTGCTGTGCACTTGAGAGTACACCCTGGAAAAGCTCAAAGGAAAAGGAACATCATTCTGTGCTTAAGAAAGCAGGCTGAAATTCACAAATCTTGGGCTTTTCCAAGTAACCTTTTATTTTTCCAGTTTTCAGAAATAATACTGCTCATCTTTTGCCCACTTCTAAGAAATAAAATATCAAACCCCCATTTACATTGCAGGCTGACATCATTCCCTTCTCTCTTTTCAAAATCAAAAGATGACACAGACAGTTCATCAGAACAACTTTCTTCTGAGAATGTCAATCACACACGCTGCTTTATTCTACATTATAGTGACTTTCAAATTAAATGCCCATATGGGATCTTTCTTTTTAATCTATTTAACCACAAACTATTCAAACTAACTGAAGACTCTTTCCAAGAATGTCCATATTATTGTTTGTGAGCTGAGATCATGGAAATGGGAGGCAAAGTACTTTGGTTTCCATTCAGAACATATTCACATCTATTTTCAAAGAAATCATTGAAGCTGAACCCTAATTAGAAGTCAACATGAGGCAGGGTCAAGTGAAGGTTTCCCTGGTGCTACTTCAAAGGTTCATTCAACAAATACTAATTGGCCACCTCTTATGTGAACAGCACGGTGCTAGGTGTTTGGGTCTAGTAAACAAAACAGAAAGAGTCTCTGCCTTCTCAGAGCTGCTGCTGACAACATCAAACTAAGTCTGGTCCTAGAACAAGACAGACCCACCCTAACTGGCCATATAGGATGCTGACCTCCCAAAGGGCACAGCAGAGATCATCTGGGGAATTGAGACAAAAGCAGAGAAAGGGCAAGGCTCTTGGAGAAACTACTTCCAAGCTACATCACACTTTGCTTATAGTCATGAAAATGTGCAGAAATACCCAAATGTAAAATCACTTTTCAAAATCAAAGAAGAAATAAGTGGCCAGATCTTACCTAATGAGGTATCCAAGCACACCCTCAGGATAAGTTCAGGCCTTTTGGATGTACATTTTTTCCTACATGCTGAAATGCTTTATTAGTCAAGGGAAAAAGACTTAGGTTACATAACATTCACCACCCCCATCACCCACCCTAAATATGACTTATAAATAAAATACAAATAAAAGTCTGTTCTAGCATTTACCATTTTGTGAAAAACAGGCCCTACAAGTTTTTTTTAAAAAAGGTGAGGGAAAAAAAAAATAAAATAAAATAAAATAAAAATAAAAAATAAAAAAGGTGAGGGAATATATTGCAAAAATACCCTCCTCTTAGAGATTTATAATGGGCATTTACATATTACAAAGTAGCCATGTTTTTATATAAGGTATAGTTGTAAACAATGAGGCTAAAGTAGTAAACAAAAGAACAAAATCCCTGCTTTCATGGAGTTGATATTCTAATAGCGAAACCAAGCAATAAATAAGTGCTAAGGGAAAACATAAAGCAGAGGAAGGAGATTAAAAGAGGAAGGAGGGCAGCCTGGTGGCTCAGCGGTTTAGCGCCACCTTCAGCCCAGGGCCTGATCCTTGAGATCCGGGATCGAGTCCCACGTCGGGCTCCCTGCATGGAGCCTGCTTCTCCCTCTGCCTGTGTCTCTGCCTCTCTCTCTCTCTCTCTCTCTCTCTCTGTGTGTGTCTCTCAAGAATAAATAAACAAAATCTTTTAAAAATAAAAATAAAATGAAAATAAAAGAGGAAGGAGGATGTTGCTATTTTATACAAGGTGATCCACAGAGACTTCACTGACCAAAGGACGTTTGGGTGAAGACAGGAAGGGAGAAAGCCATGTGGCTTTCAGGAGGAAGAGCACTCCAGGCAGAGGAAGCCATGTGTGCAAAGGCCCTGAGGCAGGTTTGAGGCCCAGCAAAGATGCCAGCATTGGCTGGGGTGGTGTGAGCACCCTGGGGAGTGATAGACAAGATGGAAGAGGAAGCCAGGGCTAAATCATATAAAGATTTTGCCTCAAACGTGGAATAAAACAAGATGCAATTGGAGGCTTTCGAGCAGAGCTATAACATAAGACCTGACTCACAATTTAACAGGATCTCTCTGGCTGCTGTGTTTCATGCAGTCTAGATGGTGGCAGAGGGAGGGAGAGAAGCAAGGACACCAATTTGTAGGGTACTTCAAAATTCCAGCTGACAAATGATGGTGGTTTGGAACAGGGTGAATGCGGTGGAGGTTGTAAGACATGATCAGAATCTGGATATATTATGGAGGTAAAGCCAGGTAGAGGAGGTAAGAGAGCGGTCTAGGACAACTCCAAGATTTCTGGCCTGAAGGAAGATGTAGTAGTACAACAGGAAGGATGGTATCACCCAGGGAAGTGGAGACAGAAAGACAAGAGGCGTGAAAGTTGAGCTGTGAGGAAGGTTAAGGCTTAGAGGTCATGAAGATAAGGACGTACCAGCAGAGAACACTGAGAAGAACCATCTCAGGAAGAAAGGAGTGATCTTCCCTTAAATGTTGCCGTGAGGACAATAACGTGAGGACTGAGGAACTTAGTGAGATGATAAGGATGAAAGCCTGATTAAAGTGGATTCAAGAGAGAATGGGAAACTAACAACAACCCAATGAAAAAATGGGCAAAGGATATGAATAGACTTTTCTCTACAGAAAGTAACCAACAAGCACATGAAAAGATGTTAATGTCATTAGCCATTAGGGAAATGCAAATCAAAACCATATGAGAAAAAAAACCATAATGAGATATTACTTCACACCTACTAGGGTGACTATGGGAAGGAAGGCAGGAAATATCCAGTATTAAAGATGTAAGGGAATTGATATGCTTTAAATTATTGGCAGAAATGTAAAATGGTCCAGCCACTTGGCCCAAACCACCAAACAGTTCAGCAGCTATTCAAAAACGAAAACATAGAACTACCACCTGACCCAGCAATTCCACTCCTAGGGATATGCCCCAAAGCACAGAAAACAGATACTCAAATAAATAGTCGCACGTATACATTCATAGCAGCACTATTCACAATAGCCAAGAGGTAGAAACAACACAAATGTCCCACCCATGAATAAATAGGCAAATAAAATGTGCCATACACATGCCACAGGCTCTTACTAAGCAATAAAAGGTAAAGAAATTCTGACACATGCCACAACATGGATGAACCTTGGAAACATGTTAGGGAAAGAAGGTCAACATATTGTATGACTCCATTTTATAAAATATACAAAATAGAAAACAGACTGGTGGTTACTGGAGGCTGGGGGAGCAAAGAACAGAGGGTGAGAATGTAACCAACGAGGGGTGGGGGGAGAAACTTTGGGAATGATGAGAAGGCACTGGAACTAGATGGAAGCAGTAGTTGCACAACACTGAATATACTAAATGTTACTGAATTATATGTTTTAGCATATTAAAACAGTTAGTTTTGGGGCACCTGGCTAGCACAGTTGGTTACACATCTACCTTCAGCTCAGGTCATTATCCCTGGGGTCCTGGGATCGAGTCCCATATCAGGCTTCCTGCTCAGTGGGGAGCCTGTTTCTCCCTCTCCCTCTACCTGCCACTCCTCCTGCTTGTGCTCTCTCTCTCTCTCTCTCTAATAAATAAATAAAAATCTTCAAAATAAATCAATAAAATGGTTCATTTTATGATAAGTGAATTTCACCTCAATTTTTAAAAAGAGTAAGAAAGGGAAGCAAGGAATTGAAGACAGTCTGAAAGAAGACTCTTCCAAGGAGGTTGGTTGGAAAGGGGAAAAGGTTCAGAGCAGTGGCTGAAGGGGGATTTGTGGTCCCCGTGACGCTTCTCTAAAACGGAAGACAGAGGACACACCTGTCTGCAACCTGAGAGAGGGGACCTGAGGGAGAACTGCTGGCAGGAAGTCCTCAATCTCATGCACAAGAGTCAAAAATGCTTCGTCCTGAACAGGAGAGGAGACAGGATCCAGGCAGCTTGGTCACGGCAGCAGTGGGGCTTGCAGAAATTGTCTGCTGGACTAGCTTTTTTCTCAGGAGATGCAGGGATGTTACGAGAGGGGAGGTGTGAAGCAGTTACCCCAGAGAGTGGGTAGGGGACTGGACTAGGGCAACAGGGTAGCACTGCGGGGTAGCCTGAGCAGCCCACTTACGGTCAGTAGTAATAAACCAATGAGACTAGTCAGCCAAGTTGTTTGGTTTTCTTCAAATGCATTCAGTTGCCTGGGAAAGGTGGAGAGCTATCTAAGTTCCCCCCAAAGATATCTGGCCAGAGAAACCTATTAATAGCCCCCAAAGAGCCTGCATAAAATTCTAGTCAATGCTTAAAAAGATAACAGGGGGATGGAAAAATACCAGTACCCCTAAGTCCTCTTTTCTATCCAGAGTAAGTGCAAAGGGTCAGGGAGGAACCAAGTCTGGAGGCCCAGCAGGGGCCCACAGGCATCACACTGGCCAGAAGGGCACCCCTTGGGAGGACAGAAAGGCATAGCTATCAGAGTCTGAGCTTTGGATTCAGATTTCCCCTCCAGCTGAGCAATCTTGGGCAAATGAGTCTCTTCGAGACGTGTCATAAAATGGGGGAACGGTCGCCTGCCTTGCAAGGATGTTTTAAGGATTGATGACAAGCACTTAGCACTCTAGTTTCGAGCACATCACAGGCATCCAGTGTAAGGAGGTGACTGCTGTTAGCAGCCCGTCGCATGTGCCACATCAACCAGATGAAAACACGGTCAACCCAGGTGCCCAGCCACCTGCGCACTAGGATGGACTCTGGAGAACTTGCCAGGTTAACACGACTCCCTCTCAATTTACAGCGAGGAGCTCCACTGGTCAAGACAGATCTTGACTCCTTTGGCTCAAGAGTGGCTTGGTGTTTCGAGCTCCTACGTTAACGTGCCGAGAAGAAGGACCGTCCACTTCCTATTAAACAATACACTTCACAAAAGCTGCCGTGTATCCCAGTATCATGTTTTTACCTTCTGAAGTAATTTCAGACTTACAGAAAATCACAGAAGCAGTACAGAGAGTTCAGTGCCCTTCAGCCAGCCTCTGCCAATGCTAACATCTTACATAACCATAATACAACTGCCAAAACCAGGAAAATAACTCTGATAAATGACTATTAACTACTTGACGGACCTTGCTTGAATGCTGCCAGCTTTGCCTCTAATGTTCCTTTTCTCAGGCAGGATCCAGGCCTGGATCCCACAATGCATTTAGTTCTCAAGTCTTGTTAGCCTCTGCCAACCTGTGACGGGTCCTCAGTGCTTGTCTTTCACAGCCTTGACATCTGCCAAGAGAACCGGTCAGGTATTTTTGCAGACTGTCTCTCAATCTGGGTTTATCTGATGTTTCCTTATGATGGAGTGAGATTGTGCACTTTGAGCAAGAATCCCCCAGATAGGATGTTTTGCCCTTCTCGGTGGATCAAAACATGGTGCACAGCACAAAAGAGTTGAGATATCTTCTCCCTGGTGCTGTCACTCACACACACACCCCCCCCCCATCTTTTGGCTAAGGTGGCGTTTGCTGGGTTTCTGCACCCGTATCATATTTGATACAGTGTAAAATAGGATCCCAGCCTTTCTCCTGGTCAGAATGGAAATAAGTAGATGTTTCTACTCACAGTCCAGCACCTGTTCACCAATAAATGTCATTGTACCCCGCACCCAAAGGACTTACTTTCATTTCTTTCTTTCTTACTTTTATTCTTTCTTTTGATTATATTGTAGGTTCTTTTTCCCCTAAATATGTTTAATATGAGCACTGACTCAGCACACCCAGAATCCCCTCACAACCTAAGTGTATCCAAGTCCCACATGAGAACTTTGGTATCAAAAGTATCAATAACAAAGATCATCAACCCCATGATGAGCACTACCTTCAAGGCTCTTCACATACATGATCCCTATTCTCAAAACTAAGCCTAACAGAGTGGAGCAGGATGCCTAGACCGTCTGATGCTCAGCCTCCTGACATAGCCCCTGCTATAATATTAAGTCTGAACAGTGTGGGAAGAAAATAGCTTCCTGAGGACCCAGCCCCCCAAATGCCAACAAAAAGTATAATCCAATCATGACAACTACTCTCTGTAAGGTGTGGACATGGTCCTTCCCTGGATATTCTCTTTTTCAATTTCACAACAGCTATGAAATGGGTAGTATGCACCCCATTTCACACAGGTCAGAAAGAGCAAATAGCATGCCCAAGATTCAAAACCAAAACCCTAACCTAAATCTGGTCATGCCTCTAATTTACAGAAAATATGCCACAAAATGCAAACTGATAAATTCCATAAGCAATCTAGGGGTTTTTCCCCTTGCACTTTTCTCTTTATCATTAAAGAGAGAGAAAGAGAAATGAGGGAGAACCTATAGATTAAAAGATACTTAAAAGACATATAGCCAATGTGGGGCTTACTGGATCCTATTTCAAACAAACTGTAAAAGCAAAAAGGAAATTTACAACGTTGTATTCTATCGATATTAAGAATCATTAATTTGTTCAGATGTGATAATGACATTTTAGTTCTGTTTTTAAAAAGTCTTTATCTGCTTTCCTTTCGGCAGCAAGATGGTGGTGCAAACTTCCAATAAGAGGCAGTTTGTGGCTGATGGCATCTTCAGAGCTGAACTGAATGAGTTTCTTACTCGGGGGCTGGCTGAAGATGGTGACTCTGGAGTTGAGGTCAGAGTTACACCAACCAAGCCAGAAATCATTATCTTGGCCACCAGGACACAGAATGTTCTTGGTGAGAAGGCCGGTGGATGTGGGAACTGACTGCTGTGGTTCAGAAGAGGTGTGGGTTCCCTGGGGGCAGTGTGTAGAGCCCCATGCTGAAAAGGTGGCCACAGGAGGTCTGTGTGCTATTGTCCAGGCCGAGTCTCTGTGTTAGAAACCTCTAGGAGGCCTTGCTATGCAGGAGAGTGGGGCCAAAGGCTATGAGGCTATGGTGTCTAGGAAACTCCAAGGACAGAGGGCTAAATCCGCGAAGTTTGTGGATAACTCGATGATTCACAGCAGAGACTGTGTTAACCACTACGTTGACACCTCTGTGCACCACGTGCTGCTCAGACAGGGTGTGCTGGGCTTAAAGTGCAGATCATGCTTCCCTGGGACCCAAGCGGTAACACTGGCCCTGAGAAGCCCCAGCCTGGCCATATGAGCTGCTGGAACCCAAAGATGAGATACTTCCCACCACCGCCACCTGGGAACAGAAAAATGCGAAGCCAGAGCCACTGCCGTGCCACAGCCAGTCCCCACAGTAGAACAGGGTCTCCTTGGCAGCTGGAACTGGAATCTGGAGATTGCTCTGAAAAGACCTTTAATAAAATCTTTGAAAAAGAAAAATAATAATAAAATTTTAAAAATAAAGGGCACCTGGATGGTTTAGTCAGTTATATGTCTGATTCTTCACTTCAGCGCCAGGTCTCGATCTCAGGATCATGAGTTCAAGCCCAGCACTGGGATACACAATGGGCATGGAGCCTTCTTTAAACAAACAAACAAACAAACAACAGACCTTATCTTCTTAGAGATTCATATTGAAATATCTATGAATGAAGGGCACCTGGGTGGCTCAGTTTTTGAGCGTTCGAAACTTGATTTTGGCTCAGGTCGTGACCTCAAAGTCATGAGATCAAACTGTGTATCGGGCTCCATGTTCAGCAAGGAGTATGCTTGAGGTTCCCTCCCCTTCTCGCTCCCCCTCCCTCTGCCCCTCCTCCTGCTGGCAAGTGCACGTGCTCGCTCTCTTTCTCTCTCTCTCTCTAAAAATATATAAATAAACCTTGAAAGATCTATGAATGAAAGAATATGACATCTTGCATTTTATTAAAACTTATATTAGGGGAGAAGCAGATGCTGATGCCATTGAAACAAACTGGCCATCAGTGAATAGTCATTGAAGCTGACTGACAGGTAAATGGGGTTCATTATAGTATTCTGCATATTTTGTGTATTTTTAAAATTTTCCATAATAAAATATTACCCCCCAAAAATGCCCAAGATCACACATATTGCAAATGAAGGGCAGAGTCAGGACTTGAACACAGGTGATCCAAGTCCAAATGTCAACTTCCTCCCACTCTTACTACTATACCCAGATCTCTCTACTATGTATTTATCTCATTTCAAAGCTTATGTCTCAAAAGGAAATGCCACAACCATTCATTCTTATAAGCCCAGAGTTTCTCCAAAGAAAGCCACAGAACAAGTATAAAATATAACTGTCAGAGAAACAAGTATTAACAGGAAGATCCCTTGATACACACTTTCAAAACCTGCACTTTGTTTGCTGTACATACAGAGCAAATCAGCAGAGAATGAGCCAACCAAGAGAACCAAGAGTCCTCTAATTAACAGATTTTTGTAAATAGGCCTTCAGAACCAAGAAGAGGAGTTGTCTGTAAGAAATACAGAAAAAGTTGTCATATGATCTAAGTAATAACACATATGTGATACTTTACATAGTGCTCTCAGATTAATTAAGCCATCTTAGGCTCTCAAAAATTCCTTGAGATGGGATCCCTGGGTGGCGCAGCGGTTTGGCGCCTGCCTTTGGCCCAGGGCACGATCCTGGAGACCCGGGATCGAATCCCATGTCGGGCTCCCGGTGCATGGAGCCTGCTTCTCCCTCTGCCTTTATCTCTGCCTTGTCTCTGCCTCTCTCTATATATATGACTATCATAAATAAATAATAAAAAAATTTTAAAAAAAATTCCTTGAGATGAGTTAGAGTACATAGTAACACCCCTACCCTAAAAATGAAGCAAATGAGAGATAAAGAGGTCACCTGGATGGGGACTCAAAGTCACAATTTCATTCATTCATTCATTCACTCATTCATTGAATAAGCACTGACTCTCAGCCTGATTTCTATTCTAAGTGCCTGGGATATAGAAATACTGGAGACCCGTGGTGTCTGGACTAGAGGAGTTTAGGATTTCCCCGTCCCCTTCGAACAAGAGTCCAGGAGAGCAGCCTTTCCCCTAGCCCCATCTCCTATCTACTCCCCATCTTAAGTCCCACATACATCCAGGATTCTGCAGAAACAGTGCTGGCTCTAGGGAACACTGCATTTAAAACCTGAATGGAAGCACCTGGGTGGCTCAGTGGTTGAGCATCTGCCTTTGGCTCAGGTCATGATCCTGGGGTCCTGAGATCAAGTCCCATATCAGGCTCCTCACAGGGAGCCTGCTTCTCCCTCTGCCTAGATCTCTGCCTCTCTCTCAGTGTCTCTCATGAATAAATAAATACATAATTTTTTAAAAGATTTTATTTATTTATTCATGAGAGACACAGACTGAGAGAAAGAGGCAGAGACACAGGCAGAGGGAGAAGCAGGCTCCATGCAGGGAGCCCGATGTGGGGCTCGATCCTGGGACCCCAGGATCACGCCCTGGGTCAAAGGCAGGCACCAAACCGCTGAGCCACCCAGGGATCCCTAAATACATAATTTTTTTAAGAAGCCTGAAGGAAGACTATAATTTTCCCGGCTGCATCTCTTCTACTTGCCTTTCTCATCAGCACCCAAAGCAGGGTATGTATTTCCACATGTAATAAATGACCAAAGCAGAAAAAAAGAATGGTATCAACTTTACCCACAGATAAATAAATCACATTTACATCATTCAACTAATATTTATTGAACATTGACTATAAGCCAGGTACCTAGGGGACCAATATGATGAATATAAGACAGTCTCAGCCATCCAGGAGCCTATAATCAATAGGGGCTATAATCACATACTTAACAGCATTAGAGGCAGTGCTATTTTGTGTCACGCACCATTGAGATTTTAACACTTAATAACTTTGAGGAGTCATAAGCTTTTCTTACTCTTTTTCTTGTTTTTCATGGCAGTGTCCACTGACCTACACTTCACTATCAGCCACATGTGCTGTACACTATAAATTCAACTCAGAAAGAGGAGGGGGCTTCGAGAGGAATGAAAAGGCATCTTACAATTTACTGAAATATAAGGACTGGCATCTCATTTGAAAGAGCTTATTTTAAAAGACAAGCACAGTCTGGGGTAAGGGGGGGGGGGCGACAGGAGGATGCAGCTTCTGAGGAACACCTGCAAGAACAGGAGAATCCTAGCAAGGGCATTCCCAGTGCAGCGGTGGCCCACGCAAAGTGGCAGAGGGCCAAGAAAAGGGCAAAACACACCCTAGCAACTAAGAATGTAATGCATTTGGGAAGGAGCACAGAGGACAATGGTTGTTTACCATATGTGCATCTAAGAGTCACCCTGGGAGGCTTATGAACCATCCTGTGTCCCACTCCTAAGGCTCCTGATTCAGAAGGTCAGGAGCGTGAACTCAGAATCCGCACCTATGGGTGGATTGTGGACAGCACTAGGAGAATCAGCAATGAATAGGTATGGTGAGAGACCTGGCAGGAGAGGAGACCAAGCTAGGCTCCAGAACATAGACTTCATGGGGTAGGATGACACTTAGATGAGTGCCACGCAACTGCCATGATCAGAATTACAGTTGTCAAGGTCAGGTTCCCAGATGAGCAGCAGCATCACCTGGGAACCTGTCAGAAATACAAATTCTCAAACCCTATCGCAAAATATACTGAATCAGAAACTCTAGAGTGGAATCCAATAGTCACTATTTTAACAAGCCCTTGGGTAACCATGACGCCTGCTCAATATGAAGAACACAGCTCTGAGTTCATACTGGCGATGGTGTGCAATTGCCAAAATTGCATTAAAATCCCACTAACTAAAAAAAAAAAAAAAAATCCCACTAACTCCATTCCTGGCTAATCTTACATTTTTTGTTGTTATTCCGTCCTTTCTTCCCTAAAACATGGGAAATGGGCTGCAAACCAGCATGGTCGGAATAGCTTGCTAATCTGCTTTATAAGTCACTAACATTTAATGCTTGACCAAGGGTCTGTAAAAGCATTAAAATGGAAGTGCTTGGTCAGGACCTCTCAAACTTCAATGTGCTTAGGAATCACCTGCAGTTCTTGTTCAAGTGAAGATTCTGAATCCATAAGCTGGAGTGGGGGCCCAGGTTTCTGCATTTCCAGCAAGCTCCCAGGTGATGCTATTGTTACCAGATCACGACCCACACCTGGAGCAGCAAAAAATTACATAATTCTAGAAAGCCCCCATAGCAGGACACCATCTCCCCACCAGCTGGGCTTTTCTTCTCCAATCTGCTCCTCATCCCCACCCCCATAGTATGTTCCAGCCCCTCTGTCCACTCTCCCCACACACTCCCTGTGCCTTCCCTTTCCTCCTCATCAGCCCCTGAGTCCAAACATCTATTGGTACCATCCCCTGCCTGAGAAGAGGGGCTTTCTGGGAGGGAGAGAAAGGAGTTAATGCGCTTCCCCAAGCACCTCCACCCTACTCCAGGGGAACTCTGGCAGGAGGAAGGATCTGGCTCATTTGTTTGCAGAGCTAACTATGCATTATTTAAAACATAAACTATCAGCTTTAGCTTCATTTGAGGCTGTAAATCAACAGTCATTCCTCAGGGCTAGAGGGTCCCTTGTCACCCTCCCATGAGCTCCATCAGTGGAGAACAGTCAAAAATCCCAGCTGGGACCACTGCATTAACTCAGTTAAAAAAACAAAAAAAAAAACAAAAAAACGTGATGCCTGCAGACACACATCCCTAACTAGCGCAAGTGCAATTTCATTCTGCTCCAGACGCTGCACAGTCGCCTGCCCCACAAGCTCATCAAGTATTCTGTGGTTATGAAACGTTTATGCTAACAAAACTGCAGAGTTGCAGCTCAGGACTTCACTGTAAATATTTATTGACCGTGACCATCAAGACACAGCTTCTCTTTTAACTTCAGGGTCCCTTTCCTGGTTTTCCCCACCAGGCAGTTCAATTCCCACTCTCTCTGTTCCTCCCTTAAAAAAAAAAATACTTCTTACATAAAATTGTTTTGTGAAAATCCACATGACCTCTTTAGAACAGTTCAATCAAAATTAATAAAAGATTTCTGATATACAAACTAGGACTCTTAACACGTGAGCTCGATGAGTAGGGAGTAGCTTTGTGGATGCTCTTTCTGGGCATAAGACCATAAAATGATGATTTAATCACTGGGGAATATTTATCACAAATAGTGTCAGATGATGTACTGTAAAATTTATGTGTCTAAAAGCTCGAGTGTACAATATAAAGAGATTGCTCAGATGTTTTGGACTTATTGGACTGGCTCCACTGTTTATTACACAGAGGCTTAATACTGTAATAGGCTCTCTTTGAAGACTTCCTGTTGAAAAAAAGAAAGCCATTCAACAAATTATATTTACTGTGTACACTCAACAAAGGAGAAAAAAAAAGAGCACCACCCTGAAGACTCTCTAATGAAGGACAGGGGAAAAGTCTAAGGAATAATAAATCTGACTGTAAGGAAAGATGAGGGAAAATACTCCAAGAATAGAAACACTCTGTGCCTTCAAAATGGACTCAAGAACCACTAACATATCCGTAGTGTAAGCAGAAACCATCAAGCATAAAGACTGGCTAATAAAAATTTCAAGGTATGATTATAATTAGATAGCTATCCACCAACCCCATTACTCGGCTCTCATAAAGCTTGCCACTCAGCACTGAAGCAATAATCTTTTTTATTTTAGGTCGACCATCTTTATTTCTATGCTGAGAGGAAAATATAGGAGAAAACCATAAAGAGATGCATGGGGAGCTTCTGGAATGGAAGATGAGACCTGAATTCTAGTCTTAGATGCTCATAGAATCTAGGACATCAGCTAAGATGGGGTGCCCTCAACAGTACCTCAGTGCTCCCCACCAAATTCTGTGGTTATCTTCTAGACCTCCCGGCAGTGCTGTTCCCATCACTCAGTGGCTCTACAAAGGGCCTCTTTTGCTTTTAGAAAATACAAAATCTCTCCCTGACTCCTCTAATTGTCTAGTACATATTCAGACAACCTCCAGCATAATAATCCTGGAGCCATACACAGCAGAGTCCCAGATGCCAATTATAATTTCCAAAAGGACAAAGATGTGTCTACTTTCTCCCCTAGTATATCTATCCCCTGAGCCCAGGGCACAAGCCAGGCCACTGGGATGAACTCGGTATCTCCACAATGATGAATGAAAGCTTCTCAGCATATACAGCCATAACAACAACAAAAAATCTCACTAAGGTCATGGGGCCTTGTCTGTTCAATGATTTAACAAATATTTATTAAAAACCTATTTTGGATGCTGAGACATACCAGCCAGCAAAACAGTCCCTGCCTTCATGGAGCTGATATTCCAGCTAGGAAGGCAGACAATAAATAAATGATCTCAATGTCAGGTGATGAATATTACTACAGAAAAAAGCAACCCAGGATAAGAGGGGTGAGGAGCTCCCTAGGGCACCCCAGTAGGGTAGTTACTGGAGGAGATCTCTGGTGAGCATTAGAGCAGAAATCTGAGGATGTGAGAAATGTAGTCAGCAGATTACACAGGGAAAAGCACACCAGGCAGAGGGAACAGCCCGTGCAAAGACCTTACAAGGAGGGCAGATGCAGAGACCGGAGATAAAAGGTAGAAGGAATGGCTGGAGGTGGCAGGCCAGATAATGTATGGCAATGTTCTTAAACCTGGAGTTCATAACCCACCCCTGAGTCACAAAATCAATTTATCAAGTCACCACTAGCATTTTAAAAAACGAAACAGAACAGAATGAAATAGAAATAACCAGTATGCACTGCTTATAGTCAGCCTAAATATTGTTTGGTGAAATTCTGATGTGGGGCGGGCAGTTTGCTCAGGCACATGTTGTACATCTGTGCCACAGTACAATATAAAACGTGCTTCTCACGGTGAATTACAATAAAAAAAAACATGAATGCAGTACTTCATAAATCTGTGCTGTCCAACACACTGGCTATTAGCCACATGTGGCTATTTAAATTTAAATTAACCAAAACTAATCAAAATTTAAAATTTGGTTCCTAGGTCACACTAGTCACATTTCAAGTGTTCGGTAGCCACATGTAGCTGGTGGCAACTGCACTGCACAGAACATTTCCATCAGAATGCAGAAAGTTCTCTTGGAAAGCAGTTATAGATTGTTCTCTGAGTCTGTGACCCCTCTAATGTCACCTGATAGAATTACAAATGTGTCTAGGATGATCAGATGAATGAGCTTTCTGAATAAAAGGCTCAGAATTTATATTGTCTCATAATACAGCTGGCATCCAGCTGGAGATAAAACCAAAATATGCTGAAAATCACCCTGACATATCCCAGCCATATGCATGGGCTGGCAACAGTCACTTGGCCTCAACTTCCTTTCCTATGAAGTAACTATTAATAAATAACCACCCATTATTTGTTTTGAATTGTAAGGATTTACTAGGGAGAGAACTACAAAATTTATAGAATTCCTAAAGGAGAGCACTTCAGGAATGAGCGTCTGACCAAGTGTGGTACAACAATGTGATTTTTAAAAATCCGTTTCCTGGCCCTGAGCAAGGGCTGAAACCAAACGCAATGAAGGCATAATACCACCAAACAGGACCCTAATGATTACCAACCAGTGTTATCCTCAGAAGTCCTGCAGCCTGAGAGGCAGTGATACCTCACATGAAGAGTTATTAGGACACCTAATTCAGGAGTGGTCACCCTACCACAGGATAGGTCTGCACCCTATGGTGTCTGGGACTGGCTGCTACTTGAAGAGGGTCTTTTCCATGGTTGGGAATCATCAGTGTTTAGAGCTCCTTCACTTTGGCCCTTTGTCCTGGCAACAACATAAAGAAAGATGCCTATGGATAGGAGGGTCTTATCTCAGGCTCTGACTTCTGTGTAGCTGGAAAGGAAATGAATGAGCCAGCACAAGCAGTGTGGGCCAGGGAGCAACAACAGGGATGTGGTTGTCTCACTGGGCCTCCCAAACAGAAGCTGCTCCCCCTGAGAACAAGGAGAAAGGTTTACCTTGCATTCACACCTTCCACTGCAGCAGGACCTTGGTCCCCTTCCAGCTTCAGCCCGGATGATGTACTTGCCTTCTCGGTCCAGATGTAGGCAGGCAAAAAAGGATCCCAAATGAGTATGTTACTCAAGGATAATGCATCCATACACTTAGAAGCCAAACTGAGAACAAGTAATCTGATACCTAAGACTGACAATGGGGTGGAATACGTATTTGAAATTGGAACTCTGAAAATCCACAATGTATGGCCACCATATTATGCCACCCAGATGCATATCGTGTAATCCAGCATCTAACACAGGTGCCTAGAGCATCATGGGCACTCAGTATGTATTTTTGAATGGATAAATGATTGGATATGAAATGTATAATACCCTACACTAACCTAACATGACTGCAACTTTGCCTTTCCAGAGCAGGAAGCAGGGAAAAGTAGACTTGCTTTGCCTAATATTTCACCAGTCTTATCAATAATGCACCGAGGAAAGAAACCATAAAGGAAAAGATCCATTGATCCGGCTATATTAAATGTCAGATGTTGAAAAACACCATAAAAATTAAAAGGAAAATGATAAATTGGGGGAAAATAACTGCAACTATGATAAAAAATTTAATTTTATGACTCTATAAAGAGGTCTTCAAATCAACAGGAAAAAAATGTACAGTAGCTTAATAGAAAATGGGTGAAGAATGTGAACAGAATCTTACACACACACACACAAGTAGCTAATAAACACATGAAAGAAGTTCAATCTCCCTGCTGCTAACCAAAGAAATTCACATTAAAGCAACGATATGAATATGATACCATTTTCAACTATCAAGTTGGCAGAGGTCTTCTGTTGTTTTGCTTCATAATGACAATACCCAACATTGGCGAGGGTGTGGAGAAATCAGTTCCCTCCTACACTGTTCATGCACTTATGGAAGATAATTTGATAGCATGTGCTAAATGCCATAAAAATCTGCACTCTTTCTGATCCAGTAACTCTATTCCAGGAATTTATTCTAAAGAAATAACCAGAGATATAATCAATGATTTATGTGAAAGACATCCATCAGATGTTTATGGGAGAGGAAACCATAAGTCACCTATAAATCCATCAGTAGAGGGTTGTTAAGTGAACTATATTACTAGCCAATGATAGAAACTATACATCATTTTTAAAAGTTCTTTACAATATTCACAATAGCCAAGAGTTAGAAGCAACCCAAATGTCCATGGACTGATGAATGGATAAAGAAAATGTGTTATATGCATACACTTATTCAGCCTTTAAAAGGAAGAAAATCCTGACACATGCTACGCCATGGATGAACCCTGAGGATACTATGTTAAGTGAAATAAGCCAGTCACAGAAAGATAAGTACTGCAGGAGGCCACTTAGATGAGGTAGCTACCGTAGTCAAATTCATAGAAACAGAAAGTAGAATAATGCTTACCAGGGGGAAATGAGGAACTGTTGTATGATGGGCACTGAGTTTCAGATTTGCAAGATGAAAAAGTTCTGGAGATGTTTCACAACAATGTGAATGTATGTAACACTATGTACACCTAGAAAATGGTTAAGAAGGTAAATTTTGCATTATCACAATTTTTTAGAAGTTCCCTTATGAGACTATCTCATGATCCATGGGTCATTCATTTCATAAACTGCCATACCATAAAATACACTTCAAGCTAAATCCATACGGCACTTAGCTTAATTTTTGTGTGATTCTGAAGGCACTTTTAGGATGTTGCAGAAACTCATTTGTAATGATGAACTTCAAAGCTACCAATTACAATGTTAACAGACGTCTAGGCTTATGTACTAATTGAGCGTGGCAGTTAATAAAAATACTAGTTCGTGGATTTACTGAATTAAGAAATTATAATGTCACAAATGCTTTGTCGATGGCTAGTTCAGGATTTCCAGGGAGTTTCAAATATTCTGTATCCATACGCATCCAGATCCTGGAGGCTGAAAGCCCTACTGATTTACTGAATTAAGAAATTATAATGTCACAAATGCTTTGTCAATGGCTAGTTCAGGATTTCCAGGGAGTTTCAAATATTCTGTATCCATACGCATCCAGATCCTGGAGGCTGAAAGCCCTACATGTCAACACACACAAATCTTTTGTCAGACCCCTGTCCTGGTTTTCTTTTTGTAAATGTGAACACCTCAAGTAGAGGCGCTAACCATATATCAGTATTCTTACCCTCACCAACACTACAGCTTAAAAGGACAGCTCTCTGCAAAGTGCAAGGCAGCTTCTGGACATCGGTGTGTCACAAAGTCCACACCAATTCATGTAGACCCTTGAAGACATTAATGTTTTCATTATTATTGTTTTTTCATTGCTTCCCCGGCGCCTGAAACAGTTTTAATAAAGATAAAATATACTTTATCCAACAAATAAAATAATTAATCACATAGATTTTACTACAATAAAAGACCAAAGATGGGGATCCCTGGGTGGCTTAGCAGTTTGGTGCCTGCCTTCGGCCCAGGGTGTTATCCTGGAATCCCAGGATCGAGTCCTATATCAGGCTCCCCGCATGGAGCCTGCTTCTCCCTCTGCCTGTCTCTCTGCCTCTCTTTCTCTCTGTGTCTTTCATAAATAAATAAATAAAATCTTAAAAAAAAAAGACCAAAGTCAACAGTTTTAGATATGGCTGACCCTTGGACAACAAGAGGTTTGAACTGCACGGGTTCACTTGTACATGGAATTTTTACAGTATAGTACTATAAAAGTATTTTCTCTTCCTTGTGATGTTCTTTTTTTTTTTTTTAAGATCTTATTTATTTATTTATTTATTTGAGAGAGAGATAGAGAGAGCATGAGTGAGGTGGAGGGGCAAAGGGAGAGGGAGAAGCAGATGCCCATCTGAGCAGGGAGCCTGATGCAGGGTCAAACCCTTGACCCTAGGATCATGACCTGAGCTGAAGGCAGATGCTTAACTGACTGAGCCACTCAGGTGCCCTTGCCTTGTGAGTTTCTTAACATTTTCTTTTCTCTAGTTTATTTTATTATAAGAATGCAATATATAATAACATGCAAAATATGTGTTAATCAATTATTTATATCATTGGTAAGGCTCCCAGTCAACAATAGATTATTAGTAGTTAAGCTTTGGGGGGTGGGCGGGGGGATGGGGTGACTGGGTGATAGGCACTGAGGGGGGCACTGGACAGGATGAGCACTGGATGTTATACTACATGTTGGCAAACCGAACTTATAAAAAAATATACAAAAAAAAAAGCTTTGGGGGAAACAAATATTATTTTGGATTTTTTAATACACAGGGATCAGTATCCCTAACCCCTGTCCCCTGTGTTGTTCAAGGATCAAGTGTATTTACATATTTTGCTAAGCGACAGTATAACAATTCTAAATGAGCATTGTTGAGGGAAAACATCTTCTCCTAGAATTAATTATTCTAAATCCACATCCAACAAAAGTCATGTTCCATAACTCACTCTGTGGAATGTTAATAGACACTTTTTTAAAAAAGATTTTTAAAAATTTTTTTATTTATTCATGAGATACACAGAGAGAAAGGCAGAAACATAGGCAGAGGGAGAAGCAGGCTTCCCGCAGAGACTCGATCCCAGGACCCCAGGATCACAACCTGAGCCAAAGGCAGATGCTCAACCACTGAGCCACCCAGGCATCCTTTAATAGGCATTCTTAATAAAAGGAGTCCATGTTCAAATAAATTGGGGAAACTGGGGTAAACAAAGTAAAACTGGTTTCTCTGAGGCCAAACCTCTGTAAAGACACTCATTACTATATGACACTATATACTTCAGGACTAATACTAGAGCAAAACAAGGACCCAGAAATACCACTTCTTGCCCCAATATAGAATCCAGGATCATCCAGCCCACACAGTCTTATTTATAGCAAGTTTGTAAGGGTGTTAGTATTTCAGGGAATGCCTATATTAGCAGGATTTGGCCAATATACTTAGTCTGTAAAACAAGACTCAAGAACAATACATGTAATCCTTTTTACAATCTGGATGTATACAACAGGAGTTACTCATATGATAACCCAAGGAGACAAGTTTCCAACAGCCGCTGGACATAATGTTGGGAAAACATACAGGCTTTTCTTCCTGTGTAGTTCATATAAAATATTCATGTAAGAAATAGAACACTAGCTGATTTAAACATCATCATTTTTATTGGCTGTAACACAGGCTTAGAAATCTTTAACTCCAATGGAAATTAAATGCTTTGCATTTAAGATGTTTCCTACTCTGACCTTTAAACATTAAAATAACTAGAAGCACCACAAACCAGAAAGGATAATGTTTCGCTTACCCCGGTGCTACGTTTCAGACCTGCAGTTGTTAAGTATAAGACTGTCTCACCTTCAAGGTCAAAAAGGACAAGACGTCCTGTGTGTAGCTAGAAGGGCAGGCATGATGAACCACAGGAACCCTCTTCCCCACAAAAGAGGCAAGAGAAGGCTCATATGGAGGACACCCTGCATGCCTGACATCCAGCGAATCTGAAAGTCTGACTTGATTTCTCAATAATTCTCAGTGATACTCAGTCTGCACTGGGGAGCACATGTGATTTTTACCTAATATGAACGCACTGCTTCTGAAAAATGTAAATACACTGAACACCAGGCAGAAGCACCAGAGGAGCGAACTCCTTAAAAAAGAAAACTCTAACAAACTCTCCCTTGTCATGTTTAATGTTACCAGCACTTGGGTCCCTGCCCTTTGAATTTTACAAATCAGTAGAGCAAAATTTAAGAATAAGTAAAAATGAAAATACAGCAAAACAAACAAGGTTGGGCAAAATGAACCAAGAGTTTCCAGTTTTTAATTTTGCCAAACAAGGGCATTTAAACATTAAAACGAAACCACCACCACCACCACAAAATTCCAACCACGCACTAGCAGAGAGAGTCATGTAAAATCCTGGCTGCACCAAAGAATCGCCTGGGGAGCACCACACCCACGCCAGTACCTGGTCTGTCCCGGATTCTGATTCAGTTACCTGAGGGCAGCCAGGACTCTATCCCTTCTAAAAACTCCCCAAGTGGCTCTAATGAGCAGCTGGGGTTGAGAATCATCATTTCATAACAGAAAAGGCATTTTGAGACAGAGAAAGAAAGAGCATAATCTCAGATTATGGGACGACTATTAAAAATAAATAGAATTAGGGTACCTGGGTGGCTCAGTCGGTTAAGTGTTTGCCTTCCGCTCGGGTCATGACCTCAGGGTCCTGGGATCGAGTCCCATGTCGGGCTCCCTGCTCAGCTCCCTGCTCTGCTTCTCCCTCTCTCTCTGCCCCCCACTGCCCTCCCTCCACCACCACCACCACCCCGGCTCTACTCAGGCTCTCTCTCTATAAAATAAATAAAATCTTTCAAATATACATAGATAAAATTAGACTTCTGAAAAATATACTACATTAACTTTGTATTTCTCATTCACCTCTAACAACCTAGGCAAAGAACTCGTGGACCAGCAGGTGAAGATATTTGGTCTACACTAACAGACCACACTTCCCCACCTCTCACTCCATCCGTAAACCCTCACAACCTGGCTTGTGTCCTCTCCACTCCACCAAAGCAGCCCTTGCAAAGCCCAAGAAGGAATCTTAGGTAGCCAAACCCATTCACTTTTCCTACTTTCTCCTAATTCCATAACTTTGCAGCACTTCCCAGAGTAGGCTAGTCCTGCCTTCCTGAAACTGTCCTTCCTGGCCTGCGAGACAATTCACTACATCCCAAACACGTCTGCAAATCCTTGCTTCTGGTTTTGCTCATCCTGCTCCCTTTTCTTAGAACTCCCTTCTTCCTCCTCCACGGACCCAGATCCTACATCTAGTCCAAGGACAAACTCAAACACTTCTACCCATCCCCATCTGTGTTCTGTGCGTGGGTCCACAGGGAACCTAGTAGAATTTAAAATGCAGGATTCATTTCAAGGGGTAAGATGAGGTCATGAGCTGAAAAGCCAACCTCAAGGTCAAAAGCTATGAAGACTGAAAATCTTGGAAAGCAGAGCACCAGAGGTTCTGAGGCACGTATTTCAGAACCCAGATGATTAACATCCTCCATTAGAGTAAGAAACATTTTTTTTAATAATTTTAAGGCGATTACTTTCTTTAAGACAAACTTTTTATTTATTTTTTTTAAGATTTTATTTATTTATTCATAGACACACAGAGAGAGAGAGAGGCAGAGACACAGGCAGAGGGAGAGGGAGAAGCAGGCTCCATGCAGGGAGCCCGACGCGGGACTCAATCCCTGGCCTCCAGGATCACACCCCAGGCTGCAGGCGGCGCCAAACCGCTGTGCCACCGGGGCTGCCCTAGAGTAAGAAACTTTTAACAAGACCCAAGCCAGATACTAAGTAGCTTATGATAACAGTTGCCTTTTTCTGGAGTCATTTCCTAGGCATGGCCTAGGAACAGGAGATTCACCATCACACTTAACCCTGGTAACTCCACCAGGAATATTACTGCCCCATTCACTTATTAGCCATGAGGTTAAGAGACTTGCCCAAGAGCACCCAGCTAGTGAATGGCCCAGCCTGCATGTGAGCCCACCCCTTTGTGGTCCCAAACCTTGAGAAAATCTCTCTGCTACAGTGTGCTGCCTCCTTTAATGCTAACTTGTCCAAGCCTTAGCTTCCTCTTCCAAAAAAAAATTAGGGGGTTGGTCTTCATTATTCCCATGGTCCATGCTCCACATCTAACATCCACCATTCTGTGAAAAAGAAGAGTGGGGGCAGAGGCAGGCATAGCAGAGGGCCACAAACAAAAAGAAATAAAAGACAGAAAGGCAGCAATAATAGAGAGGAGATTGAGAAAAGACAAAATGGCTTTTGTGACCCCGGCCAGCCCAGACTCCCTTGGGTTTGTTCCTGACTGTTTCAAGTTTTTTTTATTTTTCATACTCTGAGACTGGGTGAAAGGTAACTCTATACTGTATTGAGCTTTCCTTCCAAATCTCATCCCAAAATACCCTGAGGACTTACAGAAAACCACTATGGAAATAAAAGTACAGGGAAGGGGAAAAAAAAAAAAAAAGAGGCAAGAATACACTAGAAAAGAAAGCTTTGGGGTTTTCACTTTGAACTGAGAAAGAGGATTATGATAATGATCAAGTGAAGTCATTCAAAAGGGGTGTTTTCCAAAGAAAGAGAATAAATGAGGAATGAGAACAGAAAGGAAAAAGCAAGCAGAGTGACCTTGATTTAGCAACTGATCTCTATTGATTTTCTTTCACCTTCGTTCTTGATTCTGGAAAAAGTCACAATCCAAACTGTGTGACATTGGAGCCTACCCTTAATGGTATTAGTGGATTAACAAAAATGTCCGTGAAGCACAACAGAGGAGGGAAATATCTTGGAAGAAATGCTACCTCCTTTAATCACCAGGAAAACCAGCAAGAAAAAAAGAACTCAGTGGAAACCTTCAGGATGGTAAATGTCTTCTATCTCGCTTTCCTACAAAAAGCCCTTTAGAGAAAAGTATTATGAACCACCCCCTTTCTGACCCTGATGAAGAAGTCTGCAAAGCCACTAAGCCAATACATTAGTACACCAACCTTCAAGAGTCTGGGGTTTCACAAAGTGTCAGTGTTGACATGATTTGGTCTCAGTGTTGGAGGCATGGAAACAAACACAGGTGTTATGACACCGGCCCTCTGTACCCCTGGCACCTAAACGCTGACCGTTAAGTTATTTTACAGGAGAAAAAGTTTTCCACGCAAACAGCTTTCGGCCTTTTTTAGAGTTCAGTTTAAGGGCAGGACACCTAATCTTAAGGTGGTGAGGTAACCAACCCTTTAATAGGAAAATCCGTGTTACCTTGGACATAGAGAGCTGGGATACAGAGATGTGCAAAAAAAATGGCACACACAAGATATATATACACACATATATGTATATTTATATACATATACACAAGATATATATACACACACATATACATATAGAGAGAGAGAGAAAAGAGAGAGATGGATATATATATATGTATATATACATATACATATATATATATATATATATAGAGAGAGAGAGAGAGAGAGAGAGAGAGATGGATGGAAATATACATATATATCTGGCCCAAAAGTGACTGGTCCAAATCCAAGGTCATATAGTTGACAAGTGGCAAAGCCCCCTGCATTTCACTTCCTGCTTATAATTTAATTCCTCCCCCCTATTGTTCCTCAAACAGTTATTGGTTTAAAGAACTTCTCTCTTAATCCAAAACATATTAGCTATTGTTCATTTAAGAAAAGAAGGTGCAGCAAAAGGTACTTTCCGATCTTTATTTTTTTAATACAACAAATGTTTATTTCTCACTTCAGAAAGTCAAATTTACTATAATTTCTCTTTCTCTAGAAGGTAGATAACAAAGTAAAAGGGGAACTTCATATTATCTTAACAGCTCTTAAGAAGGGAATTATCTTATTTAGGAGGACATAAAAGAAACTTGATGACCTCCTTGGGCTTGGAAGATTAGACACCCCCCCCCCCCCAAATGCAGGATCATTGAGAGTATGAAGTGACCAAAAAAACCTCAACAACTCTCAGTGAAAACTGCTGAGGACTTTGAGGGGTTGGAGATGAAAGGGAAGAGAGAAGAGAGAAAGATGGCAGCAGAAGGCTGAGGGTTTTTAGAGTGGGCCAGAGAACCCGTCAGAACAGGGACACAGCATGAACTTTTTAAAAGCCATTTGTCTGCTTTGCAGTGCAAATCTTTTGGACTCCCCAACTCTCATTAAAGTCTTCTTGCCAAAGGCAACAAAAGCAAAAACAAACTTGTGGAATGTATCAAACTAAAAAGTTTCTTCCCAGCAAAGGAAACCATCAACAAAAAGAAAAGGCAACCCACTAACATGGGAGAAAATATCTGCAAATCATATATCTGATAAGAAGTTAATATCCAAAATACATAAAGAACTCATACAACTCAGTAGCAAAAAAACAAACAATCCAACTTAAAAATGGGCAGAGGAACTGAACGTTTTCCAAACAGGACATACAAATGCCCAACAGGTACATGCAAAGGTAATCACCATCACTAATCATCTGGGAAATATAAATCAAAGCCACAATGAGCCATCACCTCACACCTGTTACAATGGCTATCATCAAAAAGACAAGAGACACCAAGTATTGATGAGGATGTGGAGAAAAGGGAACCCTTGTGCATTGGTGATGGGAATGTAAATTGGTAGTCACTATAGAAAACAGTCTAGAGGTGTCTCAAAAATTTAAAAACAGAACGACCGTATGATCTAGCAATTTCACTTCTGAGTATTTATCAAAAGGAAACAAAAACACTATGTCAAAAAGATATTTGCACCTCCACCTCATAGTATAATTTACAATAGCCAAGACATGGAAACAATCTAAGAGTCCATCAACAGATAAAAGGATAAAGAAAATGTGATATGGGGTCACCTGGATGGTTCAGTCTCTTGAGTATCTGCCTTCAGCTCAGGTCATGATCCCAGGGTTCTGGGATCATTCCCCGTACTGGGCTTCCTGCTCAGCGGAGAGTCTGCTTCTCCCCCTGTTGGCTTGTGCTCTCTCTCTCTCTTTTTCTCTCCCTCTCAAATAAATAAAATCTTAAAAAAAAAAAATGTGATATGTATATATCCTATGCTACACACACACACACACACACACACAGAGGAATATCATGCAGCCACAAAAAGAAGGAACTCTTGCCATCTGTGACAACATGGATAAACCTTGAGGGCATTATGCTAAGTAAAATTAGTCAGACAAAGATAAATACTATATAAGCTCACTTATATAAGGAATCTAAAAAAAAAAAAAAAAAAAGGAATCTAAACTCATAGAAACAGAGAGCTGATCTGCAGTCCCCAGAGTCTGAGTGAGGATTAGGGATGGGTGAAATGGGTGACTGTGATTAAAAGGTACAAACTTCCCAGCTATAAGATAAATAAGTTCTGGGAATGTAATATAAAAAATGTTTTTCTTAATTAAAAAATAAAGTTTTCTGCGTACTTACAAATGCCTGGTTCATATATGCTTTTAAAGAAATTAATAAAAAGGACCAAATTCCATATGCACTAGATGACCAAGTGAAGGACAAGGACAGAGAGCCCCGAAACTGAGCTCTCTCCGCGCAAGCAGAAGCTCAAAGGCAGAAGCGAGTTTAAGAACATAAGCTCCTGAAAACTGGCAGACAGCTTAGAGCCTTATACATCTACCTGCAGGCAACAGGGGAGCTCAAGCCAACCTAAAAGCAGAGTTTACGGAGCAAGAAGACCTTATCTAGACCTTATCTGGCATCTGGGTACATGAAAGCAAAGGTTAACCAAAGAGTTCCAGGAGGCAAAAAAAAAAAAAAAAAAAGAACAAGAAGAATCAAGCAGTAGCAAACTCACTGCTTCCTGGAAGGTGCCCTGAATCTTTTCAATCAGGTCCGTGAAGATGATGCAGTGGGAGGTAATAATCCCTTCAGTGCAGTACAGGGGTCGGGGCGGGGGGGGAGGGGGGGGGGTTTAGAAAGAAAAGTACAAAAAAAAAAAAAAAAGAAAGAAAGGAAAGTACAGAGCAGAGAGCAAATGTCAAGCCTCCCAGAATTTCAGGGCGCCCGGGAGCTTGGCTAAGGCAGTCAAGATTTCTGCTGCATTACAACATGTTAGTAAGCGTGTGCTGCAGCCCCCCATCCACACGCACCTGTCTGTGAGACCTACGAGGTCATACAATTTGGACCAAAGATCAGTTGAAAACAGAGACACCAAATGGAAAGCCTAGGGGTCCCGGCAGCCACCCCTCCTGCGCACATGCACATTCGTGTGCCCAGATGGCCTGCGCACGTGTGAGGCATTCGTGGGAGTCTGCAGGAGCCCCCTCCCCTCCCAGCCATTCTGAAAGCGAGCCAAGCAAATTAAAGCAACACTCAGTTACTAACAGAAACGCGAACAGCAGGTGGGTTGTGTTTGTGGGATTTTGGATTGTATTTTTCTCTCTTCTCTGCATGTCAGGGGGGAACAACGTGGTTTTGTTAGATTCACACACACACACACACACACACAAAATTAAAATTAAATTGTGTTTTGTTATTAAAACAAAACAAAAAAGACTCATCACAATGATCATCTTTTGTTCTTCAACTCTTAATAGTAAAGAGTTTTGCTCTAACTGCCCGAATCACTCAAAGGAGTGGGCCACATGGGTAATAATAAATAACCCTACTTGGAGAAATCATGAGCCTTCCTTGGAGCAGACCAGGTCCATAAGCTGACGGGTGTACAGCCTTCATCTTCTGAAAACAGGGCTGATGTCACCCAAGCACACAGATAAGATACTATTTGTAGTGCGGGTTTCGGCTCTTTTGAAAACATAACATATAGGGAGATACCAAAAAAGACAGTACCAGAAAAGAGGATATTCAACTTGAATTTTTTTTTGTTAATTTGCTACGGCAGTTTTATTTGAATAAAACCACTGTTTATATCATTTCCTAGCTCAACATAATTTTGGTCATCTTGTTAAGTCTTTTCAGCTACTTCCTACACAACCCCTTCCACAAACCTAATGTAAGGTTTTCTATTATATATTTTGGCATCAATACATTTATGATATTTATTCCATTTACATCAATGTTGTATTGATACTCTATTTCTATTTCCCATTCTTCTTCTCTGGATTGGAAGACCCATGAGGGCAAGAATATTTATTCTGTTCCGCACTATTTTCTTCATTCCAATTACCAAGGACAGTTGTTGAATAAATGACCTGATATTTAACAAAAACATTTTTTCCCTCATTTGTTATTTTACTTGACTTCAAATAAGGTTTAATTAACCTCCTTCACCAAGTAAATCCTTTTTACGGTGCCTCATCCGGTTTTTCCCTCCTGCATTGTACAAGAGATTTAAGGGATCCATTTCACTCTCCCTGAGAGTCTACGAGCATTAACTTCATTTAACAACAAGCAATACAGGACCTGTCAGCTGACATAAAGGGTCCACATTCAAAATAATTATGACTAATTTTTGTGTTTGGGTGTGCCAAACTGGCAATGTCAAATCCCACTGAAAATAAATTATCTAAATCAGTGGTTATGAAATCGGTTTTCTTCATCAAGCCCCCTTGGAAAGCAGAGTGCCAACGAAGTTCCTCTCTCCCAGAAAAAATGCAGGTATGGTATCCACTAAATTTAAACACATAATCTTAAGGATTTATAGACACACACACACATACACACACACACACACTTTCGGGTGGTGTTTTTCTAAGTATAGATTGTGATGCATTGCTGGATCATGAAATCAAGTTAGTGGGTCATGACCAGCTTAGAAGCAAAAGGAAGAAAAGGAGTAAGGAAGGAAGAGGAAAGAGGAGGAGAAAAGAAGGGAAGATGGAAGAGTATTATTTCCCAGCACTTTTGTTCAGTGGTGGACGTGTGTGTGCACATGCACACGTGTGGATGTGAGGGCCAAACCAAAATAAAAAATGTAGTTCTTATTGTGTATTGCCATCAAAATAATTTAGGAAAGAATACTCTAAGGGCTCATGGGCGCCTGATCCAAATGATTAAGGATGAAACTATCATCTTCCTTGGTTGCCAAGATCCCCAGGAAAGAATGCTGCCTCTTGTGGGAGTTTAAGCCAGAAGAGGGATCTGTGCCAAGGCAGAGGTGTGAAACAGAATGCCGAGTTTGAGGTACTCCCAGAAATGAAGCCTGATGGGCACAAGGCACAAGGACTCCAGCGGGGGGCCCTTGCAGCTAGAGGAGGCCCAACTTCATTCCACAAACCAAACCCAGGTGGATAACATAGACAGTAAAGCGCACCTGGGAAGGGAGGGTCTGTGACTAACTGGAGAGGGTACACCCCACTAAGAGGCACAGATGTCTTTCTGTCCAGCCAGCTGCTGGCCTAGAGGAATGCCGAAGCCAGAGAGCCAAAATTTCCGGTTTTCAAAGGTAAGCGAGAAATCTGGAGTTGTTAACATGAAATGTTCTGATTTGCAATATAGGCAAGTAAAGCCAAAAGAAAATTGCTTTTCTGGTGCAGACTAATGCTAGGAGTCAAATAAAACCCCATCTGTGGGCTGGACACAATTTTCAGTCCTAGGCTAAGGAAGGAAATGTAACTTGTTTTCTGATCTAGAAAGACCTACGGAAGATGGACTGAGGCGGGAAGGAGGAGAGAGACCACATAGGAGGCTACAGAAATCACCAGATGGGAGATCTCAGGGGCCTGAGTAAAGGCTGTAGGAGGAAGGGAGGACACAGGAAATATTAAGGAGACAGAACCGAAGGACCAATTAGATGTGCCAGCTGAAAGAGAGCAGAGGCGCTTAGGATGACTCTGGTTTCTGGCTTGCGTGGCCTCGCAAACAGAGGCTCCATTCACCAAGACTGGATAGGGCAAGATCAGGTCAGGAGATCAGATCGGCAAACCACTGAGTGCAAGGTGCTTGGAGAGCATCTAATTGGAAGTGTCCCTAGCAGAGAAGAACAGGGCTGGAACACAGCAGAAATTACGGTGGAGATGCAGCACTGTGAGTTGGGATGTTGGTGAAGCTAAAAGTAAGAAGCTAAGACAGAACCTTGAGGGCATACCCACATTTAATCGATGAGCAGGTAAAGAAGATGCCACAAAAGACATCTATTGGAAGCAGGGAAGAAGGCTCCAGGAGAGTCATGGCCATTCGGAAGAGCCACTTGGGAAAATGGGAAGTGGTACAGATGAGAAATTCATGAGGATGTTGTACATGGCACCAAAGACCCAGCTGAGATGAGAAGCGTCGGGCCCACTGACTACAGAGATGCTGGAAACAAGTATCCTAACTACCAGCTGTATTTTCATATATTCTGCAGCCTGTGGGTTGAGGCAGACAGAGTGAATGGCTGGAGTATCGCAAAGCTGAGGGTACCCAGGATGTGAAAGACAGAAAGGCCCAGAGCCTGAGACATGCATGGGGCTTGTCTGGATGGAGAAGAAAACCAAAGTATGATGGGGGAGACAGACTAACATAAAAGTCAGAGGTGGATGGGGCCGAAACCTCAGAGAGGCCAAAAAGTAGGCCAACGGGGGCATAAGAGGGCGAGCACCAGAATGACAGGAGGTTGTAGATGGTGTGGAATACGAGTCTAAGATGTCAGAGGGGCATATGCTCCTGTAGGGAGCCACGGGCGTGGCCACTGGGGAAGAGCAGTTGAACCCCAGTGAAAACAAAGATGGTTTCCATTAAAAAGTCAAGAAACTCTGAAGCTGAGGGAGGGGAGAGGAAGGTCTCCACATGGATCCTCATGCTGCTTACACTGAGCGCAGGACCTAGCGGGGAGAGACTCTGAGTGTGTCAAATCCTCAATAAATGATGCCATGTTACCGTCAAGTCAGGTGACAGCAACAAGAAGGGGGAAAGCAGGAAAGTCAATGGAAGGGGATGCTTTAGATGAAGGTGAAAGAATAAAAGTAGAAAAATTTGAATCAGCGTGCCACCCACACAGCGCAGGTAGTGCCAGAGAACAAGCAACCTCACTGCAGAACCCCAAAGACCCCATATCAAGCTCCCAAAGACCCTACCTCCACTTACCTTCCACTTACACCCTTTTCTCCCCTTATTCCTTCCCAGTGACGCACAAGGGTGCTGCCCCAGGGGTGCACTCGGGCCCTGGGTCTGATTCCGTCATTAACCAGCGGAGTGACCATGAACAAGTCATTTAATCTCCCTGTGCTTGAAGTGAATCATCTAGAAAATGGGGCTTTTGATATTCATTCTTTTTACCAGTGCTTGGCTATTTGGAAAAACAGAAAAAAGTCAAAGCAGGAAAATGTTTCAAAGGGCAATTTTAGTCCCTAATTCAATTGGTGGAGCTTTAAAGCTAAAGAGGTTCACCAAATCTTAAAAATGAAGCCTCAGTACTATTGGTTACCTAATTTGACCAAATGACTTCTTGGAGCCTCAATATTTCATCTGTATGATGAGGGAGACGGATTAAATGAGTGTCATCTACCATTTATCTTGTTTGTTTGCTGGGGGATGCTCCCTAGGTTCCGATGCCTGGGAGTGTTTCTTTGACCAAGGCTCTCCCGGCCCAAGCCTAACATGTTATGGATATTTATGACTGTACCCGAACACCCGACAGCCCCTACAGATGGATGGCTTCCAGGAAATGTTTGGTGAACAGGTGAGCGCTGATGGTCACTCAGGGGTGGTTAGTGGCTACCCTGAGAAACGGGCTGGACAAGAGTAATCGTGAGTCTTCAGGACAGCCCAGCACCTGACACACAGGGGGCACTCAGGAATTACTGATGAACAGATTAGTGATATAAGAAATCTATTGGAAATGTTTTAACTGAGCATATGGATGCGAGAAATTCTCAGTATCATCTCAGATCCAGTTCTCTGGCATAAATTTATGTGAATTCCATAAAAGGTAACTGGAAACCAAAACATTATTTTCAATATTGCCGGCACGAGAAATGCGGTGGTCACCGAGGGCAGGGAAAATGATGAGTCCCCAGACGAAATCATAATTCACTGAGCTCAAAGGGCAAATTCAGAACCATATCCCACGGCATCTAAATTTTATTTAGATGTGGCCACAGTGTGACTCAGGCCTGTGCATTTTTTAAGGGCTGAAACAAGACCAAAGGCCCAAATGATTCAATCTGTACATGTGAGCTGCAGAAATTTCTGTAAAATTCTTTTAGAATTCCTGCCAGTGTACTTGAATTTCAAGCGCTATGGGGGTCAAAACCCAGTCTAGTCAGTTCTCATTATCCCCAATAATAAGAGTTTGGAAATAAATGCTATTCGGTGTGCATCTGAAATCCAAAATGTGGAGACACAAGTGTAGATATCCTTGTGGCCAGAGCCAGACTCATACCTGCTTTGTGGCCAGATCATACTACAGAAATGGCAGATGTAAAAGCTCTCTGTAAAGCATACAATATTCACCTATCAGATAAAACTGCTTTATTTGTATTTTATTTACACAATCATGGAGAGCACTCAGCAGAGCAGTGGAAAGAGCACAGGCCCTGGGCTCAGAGGGCCAGGTCCCACATCATTACACTCTGTGGTGCTGGCAAAAGCCATATCATTTCTCTAAGCCTCAGTGTTCCCATTAAAATGAAAATCATTATAGCCACAGCTCATAAAATGGCTGTGAAGGTAAGATGCTGCAATAAGCATGCCAGGCCCTCAGCACAGAGGCAGAAATACAGCAGGCATTCACAGAGTAAGTGGAAGCTATTACTTTCCCTGTAAAGTCCATGTCGCAGAGTTGTGTAGTAAAGATATCCTACAGTTTCAGGAAATTCAAGTAAGAACAGTTTAAAGATAACTTTATTCCACAATTTCCACTGTGTCTTGTGGTAAGAATATATTTCAGGAGGAAAATGCCAACCTCTCTTTTGTAAAGATCCTTTTGCTAGTGTCTGGTTCTGTAAGACTTGCTCTGGTAAAAATCAACAATTTGAAAGTTCCCAGAGGACCTCTAACACCACCCCAGACTGTGGGATGGGACCCCAGATCACAGACATCCAGCAATCCTTGCTCTTTCAGACAGGTTCTCCACATGAGGGACCCACTAGTCCGTTCCTATTGGAACCCAAAGCAAGGCAGATGCAAAACTTGGCAGCCCACTCGATGAGGAATAAAGATGAGATAAATTCTTTAAACTTCCATTCTCTGTACCACTCATTTTGCACCTGAGTGCTTTACCTCCCATATTTAATCAACTATTTTCTTGCAACCACGTCCTTGTGTGTATTTCTTAAAGGCACTACTGGTTCCACTTTGGAAACCTCCCCTTGCACTGGCCTTACTTAGCACATCATGCATGTTCTGTAAACATCTGATTGGTTGATTTACAATTGGTTGATTGGTTGATCTACACATTTACAAATAGCATTGACTCGTAAAAAGGTATTAAATCTAAAAGGCCAGAAACCAACAAGACTGCCAAAATCATCGTCAAAATGTATGACATTATGTCAACATAACACAGATTATTTTTCTACTAATTAATACTAAATTCAGAACAGATTATTAAGCATCCTTCTTAAAGATGGCTTGGGATAAGCAACTAATTCATGAGGAATCAAAAATCAGTTTCCCATCAGCATGAGTGGGGTTAGGTCTTTCCAGTTCTTTCTGGCTTTATGATGCTGCAAGCCAAAAAGCTGAGCCCACAGGCAGAGGACCCACAAGAAATAGGAGATGGAATGCCACAGCCTATGACAAAACATGGTCATATCTTCCTTCCTTCCTTCATCTTTGTCATTCTGGATTCATAAAACTGAGTACTTTCCAAGGCTTAGGAAGAGATTAAAAAAAAAAAAAAAGACCAAGGTGGGCACAGGTGACTCAGAAGAGATTTCATCCGTCAGTGTGCAAAGCCAAAATAAACCCTGGGGTGGGGGAGAACAGATGGCCTGTGGGCAGTGGACAGAGCCAGGGGGATTCAGAACCATGGCCCTCTGGATGGCATTCCACCATGGGAGATGCCTATTTGTAGGAGGTGATGTCCATTTTCACCAGATGGCCAGCTCACCGCCTGGAGTCTCAACCACCAGGTAAGCTTGGTGACTTGTGAGAATTTAACCTCACCTGAACAAAGAAAACTAACAGAGGACAGAAACTGCATCTTCCGTAACCCTTGGGACTAATGACAGTAGATTACTGAAAAGGTAAAGATGCTTGAATTGTTTTCTAGCAGTTCTTGTCTGTGTGACAATAAACCAAAAACATTTAGAACGGAGTAGAAAAATATCCTCTTCCCCTCCCCCTCTGCCCCGAAGAATTACAAAAATCTCAGGGTGCTATAAACACTAACTGGAGTTGAAGGAGCTGAAAATTCCTTTAAAAGGAGACAATTTGGAGACTGAACTGATTACTAAACTTTAACTCAGACTACAGATGAATCACAGAAATTGCCCATAATGTCAAGTAGGAACCTGCATCTAAAGGTTCAGGAACCATGATGGATTATGGTTACAGTTATATTTGTAAAAGGCTTCAAGGCAAAAGGATGAAAGGAAAGATAGCAATCCTAAGAATGGTTGTGTTCGATTATGGGTGATTTTTCTTCTTCTTCTAACTTGGCTATGAAGAGAAGAAGAGTAAGTGATAACGTAATAGCAAGCAGTGCAGAACACTATCCATGGCAAAGGACTAGTGCCTTGGGTGTTGGTTGGTTGGCTAGCTGGTTGGTTGGTTGGTTGGTTTTCACTTTCTAGTCCATCACCTAGAGCTCAAAGGGGACTCAAGCAGAGTGTGGGGGACACAGACAGACGCTTGTGGTTAGGCTGTTGCACCATCAGCAGCCCAAAAAATGGAAAGGTAGATTTCCAACAGTCTGATGGCCACGTAATAGGGTATACTTCATGCAAAAGTAGTTATACTTCCTGCTGCCCCGAATGCTATGCCATCACCTTAAATTGCTCTAGCAGAGGTCTTGAGGCTGCATGGTCCCATAATAACTAACAAAGATGCGGTGCCAAGGATAACAAGATATGGAGGATTTTTACCTGTAGTCCTTTGGAGAAAGAAAAAAATACAATCAATCCGTTCTAGTTAGCCTCAAACCTCAAAACCTACTCCCAAGTAAATCGGAAAGGTACAACAATAATGACAAAAAACTGCTTCAAGGGGATCCCTGGGTGGCGCAGCAGTTTGGCGCCTGCCTTTGGCCCAGGGCGCGATCCTGGAGACCCGGGATCGAATCCCACGTCGGGCTCCCTACATGGAGCCTGCTTCTCCCTCTGCCTGTGTCTCTGCCTCTCTCTCTCTCTCTCTCTCTCTCTCTCCCCCTCTCTGTGACTATCGTAAATAAATAATAAAAAATAAATAAAAAATAAACTGCTTCAAATGTACCACAATCCAAAACTCAAACCACAGAAAAACTATCAGACCCCCTGCCCTCCATGCTGTGTACTGCTAAAAGATATGCAGGTGATTCTGAAAAGTGACACTAAATTTTCTGGCAAATGTAACGTAGCAGATCCCAATCTGTTTAGGTACAATTGAGTACAATACAACTGGAAGTTGTTACATACAGAAAGGATAATCTTGCTTGAAGTAGCAACTATCTGTCTACCAAACCTACAGAGGTTGAAAACAACTGATCTTTTACCCTAGCAATCAGCCAATAAGAAAATATATTAAATTTTTTCATCAATATATAGAGTGAGGCCCCAGAAAGACATTGAAAGTGGGAGAAAAGAAAAAGAAATTCTCACGTCCACCTTCTTTCTAATCCTGCGGCCATGATAACTGTCCAAATCTTAGCACTCTTTTCCTGAGACAGCACCCAGCCTACTAACAGAATTAAGTGTATAATAAGCACTAAGTAAATGGTAGCTGTTATCATTGCTTAGGGCAGCAAGGGGACTCCTTCATATATTCTTTTTTTATTATTAATAATGTATTTATTAAAATTTAACGTATTTAAATTATAATTGTGTTAATAGTAATACCATTACTATTATTATGTCTGATACTTACGGAGCACTATGTACAAGTACTGTGCTACACAATAATTTATGTAATCTTCAACCAACTGTGTTTGATAGGAAATATAATCTTTAATGATGAAAAAAATAGAGGTACAGAGAAATTATGTAACTCTCCCCAAATCACAGTGGTAAGAGAGAGAGCCAAGGTAGGGATGTTGGCAGTTTCTAGCTTTTGTAATTTCAAATATACCATAATCCTTCGTATATTCAACAACAATTTGTTGAACACCTACTGTGTGCCAGGCACTGAGTATACAGCACTAACCAAAACAGGGTAAGTCCCTGTTCTGCTGGAGCTGACATGGTAGTGACTTGACTCCAGGTTCCCTTATCCCCAGGGATACAAACTCAAATGCCTAAATGGACCAGAAAGGTAAAATAAATGAGTTGGATCAGATACTAGTTGGCTGTTCACCAAACCTGTCTTCTCTTCCTTCTGGGCCCACTCTTATATTACATTTCCGTCCCTCTTTCTTCAGGTAAGTGTGGCCAAGTGATAGAGCCCTAATCCATGGAATGTAAGTAGGATACACAGCCCTTTGGGACCTGTTCCCCCATTTCTTCCCCCTTCCACCTGCTGGTTACAGACTAGCACAGCTGCCTTGGAAGCCACAGACTGAAGATGGCAAAATCACAAAGGATTCTGGGTCCCTGAATCACTGCTTGGTTGAGAGCTCCCTGCCAATCAGGTACACACATTTGGTTTTTATGTGAGTAATAAAACGTGATGGCTTTGAACCATTATAGATTTGAATATTGGATTGTTAACATAGTTAACCACCTAGCCAACGTGTGAGTGCAGGGGGAGAGGCAGGGGCTGTGACAGATGCCCCATCTAAAAAGGAGGTACTGGGGAATCCCTGAGTGGCTCAGCAGTTAAGCATCTGCCTTTAGCCCAGGGTGTGATCCTGGGATCAAGTCCCATGTTGGGCTCTCTGCATGGAGCCTGCTTCTCCCTCTGCCTCTGTGTGTGTGTGTGTGTGTGTGTGTGTGTGTGTGTGTGTGTGTCTCATGAATAAATAAAATCTTTAAAAATAAATAAATAAATAAATAAATAATAAAATAATAAAATAAAATAAAATAGGTACCAGTATTCAACATTAGCCGATTGTTGCCATGCAAGAATGTAATTTATTTTACCAGTATGGTCAACCTTCTGATCATTTCAAGAGACCCTACAAATCTTGATTTCTATGGAGAAGCTCTTGATTTTTTAAATGCTTTTTATTTTTGTTTGACAAGTGTTTAATTTTTGAAAACACATCTGTAGACAGAAATCAGTCCTCTGGGCTACGATCCCTGCACTCCATCCCACCACCAGTACCACATTATCCATAAGTATTTTTTTGGCAGAATAGTCAAGAAAGGTTTTGAGAGCAGAAATAATAAAATGAGATTTTATGGGTACAGTGAGGATGTACTAGGAAATTCTCCTCCTTCCTTTATACATACCACAATTATCCCATATCTATTACGTATGTGTAAGACGCTGTGCTAAGACAAATAAGACAGGATCCCGGCCTTTGAAACTTCAGGGGTTATCGTCATCCTTAGAGTTGAAAATGACTTCACAGTTATTCCATGTTTTAGCAGTTAAGTGGCATCATTTCCTGCCCTGACAGCTCTGTCTACTGCCTTCTGTGCTCAGGAGCCTATATCTTGGTTGTATTCCTTAGAACTGGCTGGACTTTGTAGTATATCCTTCCCTCTTGCTCTGAGCACGTCGTCTTACTAGCCACTAAGCTCATTATTTCTCCTCATGGACATGGGCTGGCTATATGTCCTCAAATATAAGGAAAATAGTTTTTGCACATGTCATAATTGTTGTGAAAGGGCTTCCAGGACCCCAGTGAACCTGGGTCTACCTGTAGAGAATTGCTCAAAGGGGCTCAGTCTGATGAAGGAGCCAGGCCAGTAAACCATCTCAGACGGTACAGGGATTGGGAGTGAGGAGGATGGCTTCTAACTCCCATGGAGGAGGGTAGACTGTGTGCCAGGAAGGAAGCAGGACTTGGACTGAGTCTTGAAGAAAGGACAGCTACTAACTAAGCAGACAGGGCTGAGAAGTGCTTCCCAAGCAGAAAGAAGAAACTGTAAGGGGCAGAGATGGGCTTTGGGGGAACTGCATGTCTGGCTTATGATGACGGTGGTTCATTCATAAAATACCCAGATTGCTAAGCAATGGAGCTGAACTGATTTATAGGGCATTGCTGGGTAGATTTACATTTTATAAAAATCTCTAGCTGTAGGATAAGATTGGTCAGCAGAGGCTAAGAATTGAAGCAGGGTGGTCAGTTCATGGCCTTGACAAGAACACAGACCGGAAAGAGAGACGGTCTGGGAAAAAAAAGGCAGCAGAGACAGCAAGGAACAGAATTATCACAGTGTTCAGAAATATGATCAGCAAGATTTAGTGGCCAACTAAATGAAGGGAAGGAGAGAAAGAAAAGAATCTAGAATGATTGTCAGGTTTCTGGCTCCAAATTCCTAGTTGATCACTCACTGAAATAGTAAATACAGATGAGGAGCAAGACTCTGGGAAAAAATGAGTTCACTCTGAGAAAGAAATGCTGAAATGTCAGTAGCCAGGGGATAGAGGTATCCAGCAAATAGTTGCACATATGAATCTCAACCCCAGGACAGAACGGAGAGTCTTTTATATCATCGGTACGTAGGTGGTTATCAAATCCACGAGTTTGGAGGAGGCCACCCTGGGAGGGTCCACAGAATGATAGAGTGAATGGGATTAGACAACTGCTCCAGGATGTAAGCCATCAGGCAGTCACTGTGACTCTAACAGGATCCAGTGCAGGGGAATTAGTTAAGGAGCCAAAGAGGCAATGAGATGGAGGCAGGGAGGACAGAAGGATCTGGCAAGCAAGAGCTGGAGGTATCAAGGACCCAGATTTAGCAGCTATTACTGCCCTGGTAGGCAGGTGAGAGAGAACATGATGAGGAATCTGAAGATCTGCGTAGGGTTCATAATGTGAATTAAGGTTCTCCTAAAACTTGGAAGCCTCATGCCAACACTATTTATTTTTAGTTTGGACCCCAGAGCGTATAGTCCATGTCTTCTCTTCATCCAACTCAACTGACTGGGTAATTGAATGTCAAGGTCACACGATGGCTGCCCATCCCTTCTACTTTAAAAGCTAGAGTCCAATGCACCTGGATGGCCCAAGTGGTTAAGCGGCTTCCTTCAGCTTAGGTCATGATCTTAGGGTCCTGGGATGGATCCTCCACATCAAGCCTCAATGGGGAGTCTGCTTTTCCCTCTCCCTCTGCCCCTCCTTGTGCACTCACGTGCTCTTTCTCTCTCAAATAAATGAATAAAATCTATAAAGCAACCAATCAATCAAAAATCAACCAATGCGAGCTAGAGTCAACGGCCTGGCTCCTGCGTGATGTGGCCCCTGCCACCTCTCCTGCCTAGTCCAGCACTCACTACCCTCTTGATTCTTGCCCACCCAACCACATCCTTCTTTTCTCTGGTTCTGGAATAAACCACACTTCCTCCCACAGAGGTCAGTACCCACATCTCTTTTTGCTCTAAATCTCTGCCTAGTTATTTCTTGTTCATTCTTCTGTTGGCACCAGGATCACTTCTCCAGGAAAAGCTTCCCTGACCATCCTCCCCCTTACTTACCCAGCCTCCCCAGCACCCGGGGCCTCCCCTTCACAACACTCACCCCTGTTGGTAATTGTATACTTATTCCTAAGAGGAACTGACTGACGACTTTCTCTCCCCTATGAGCCAATGATCACTTCCTCCCCATTATACCCCTTGCATCTGGCACAATGCCTGTCACATACCAGCTGCTTAATAAAAACTGTCTCTATTAATACATACAAGGGAAAGCCCATTTAGAAACAACAGACATCATTATTTAAGACGGCCTGGTATTAAAATTAAACCATGGTGGGAAAAAAAAAAAAACTGTGATGCCTGGGGAGAGGGTAGAGATGGGGAAGTAGAATGTCTATAGAAGAGCAAGAGGAAACTTATTTCCTAGGGTGATGATCATGTTCTAAATCCTAACAAGAATTGGGGTTACACGGGTACATGGATTTGTCAAAACATAGAAATATACACTTCGGATTTCTGTATTTCTCTGTACACAAAATTTACCTTATAAAAAACTAAAAATAAATGAATATTGAAGTTTAATCAATGGCATGCATACTAAAGTGTTTAGGGGATAACATGTATTGACATCTGCAACTTATTTGGAAATAAATCAGAAAAAAATAAGAGGAATTAATGGATGGACAGAGGTACAGACAAGATATATGATCAAACAAATACAGCAAAATGTTAACTGTATCATCCAGCACTTTCAACTCCTCTATATGCTTGAAAATTTAATAGGATGAGGGGGAAACCTACGGAGTACAGCTGAAAATGTATTTACATTGTAGTCCAATTTGGTTTCAAATCCCATCTTCACCACTTACAAGCAATGTACCCTTAGGCAAGTCACTTTCTTAAATGTTCTCTCTGTCTCAGTTTCCTCCAAGAAAAATGGGCAAGAATTACTCCCACAGTGTCATTGTGGGGGTTAAATAGGATGGAACTCCTGATCCAGAGACTAACACAATAGTAGCTGTTTCATAAATGTTAGTCCTCCTACTCAGAAGTCAACATATCCACAAACTAGGACAAATCTCCAGTGAAACATAAAAGGAAAATCTTGTCAAATTTTTCTCTTGCACAGCCCCTGGGAAATTAAAAGAATAAATTAACTGTGCTATTTTTATAGGTAAAGACACTGACCTTCCATCAGTAGGACACTTGGAACTCCATGTCTAAAGGAGATTTATGCTGCCAACACTTCCTCATCCCATCTCCCAGGGGCCAACACCACCCTTTGTTAGAGCTGGCCAGTCAGTGACACAGCCACATCAGGCAGAAAGACGGGGAATGTCAGCAGAACTGTAAGTAGCATACAGAAGCCAAGACTCCCAGTCACCTCCCAGATGTATAAGGGAAGAGCCAACCAGATGAGCCTTAAGATCTGTTAAAGCATCTGATGTGTTGCCAGGGGTGGCAGTCACAAGACTGTCTTGGCTTTTAGCATAATTATACGAACTGAGAGATGGCCTTATGACCATAAATAAAGGCCTCCAATCAAGAATAATAGTATTTATTTAACTGAAAGGTATCTAATAGGCTGCCACATGGCCTCCACCTCTCTAGGTCTACAAGGCAAGAGAAAGGAATCCATGAATGATGACACCAATGGGAGGGAACTGCTGACATCTGGAAGCAAGGAAAACAAAGTCAACACACCTCCAAGGAAATGAGGTCTGACATCTTAAAGTCAGTGAAAGGGTTAATTCTATGTCACAAGTGAGACATTACAGGCAAAGGAAATTGTAATTTTTTTAGAAAGCAGCTCTGTGTGCCTACTAGATTGCACACTTAGGACTATATAATTCAAGCTATTTTAGGCGATGCATGCCCAATCTAACTTCCACCCTCTCTTCCTTGAAATAGTGTTTCCTTTTACATAACTATAAACCCACCTAGTTAGTTAGCCTATTAAGCCTAGACTTTAAACTTCTTGGAGACATCCTGCATTTACTGCGTACATTGCATGTGTGGTGTATGTAGCCTACAGAGGGACAGGATCACATCGGCGCTGAGCCAACTGTGCACATCTCTTCCCAACTCCACTGTCACACTGGTAGCCTGAAATCAGCCATGGTGGGAGTATTTATACCATGGAAATCGGCCAACACTATAAATCAGGCCACTTATCCTCGATGTTTTTCAGAGCCAGCTTACCAGCACATGAACTTGTTTTTTACTGCTATGGAAGAGACAGATTTGGGGAAGCTTGCCCTATCCACACTACCTTATTTAACGTTGCCCTCTACCATAGGCCATGGCTGAAAGAGGGGTCTTATTTGTACCACCTGCCCCTTCTCTCCTGGCCTCTGCTGATCAGATGAGGGGTACATTCCTCACTCTCTTGGCCAGGTGACGCCAGCCTGATTTCCTTCCTGGGAAGTACAGAAATGGGACAGAGACTGGATGGTGAGCACTTAAACTGAAAAGTCTTGCCAACTCTGGCTGCAGCAAGCAAAAGTGCACTGGAGGATTAGTTACAGGGGGATCAAGTGGCTGTGAGTAAGCAGACAAAGCTAGTCTGCAGGAAGAGGCAAAAGGACAGACCCAACCTGCAGGAAAAGAGAGAGGGTCCATGAGACACAAAGGCCAGTAACCTCAGCCTCTTACTATTGAGGAAGGCAATATAATGAAGCAGGGCAAGGGCTAGAACGAAACTGCCAGGGTTCAAATCCCGCCACTGACACCTCCCACGTGATACTGGATGAACAATTATAAAGTTACTCTGTGCCTCAGTTTCCTCTCTGAAACATGGGGATCATAACAGAACCCACTTCATACAATTGTGAAAATCAAACAGGCTGATACAAATAGTAAACACTCAAAAACATTAGCTATTATTTCTATCAGTTCATTATATAGTCCACACAGCCCAATTATATTTTATTCCTATTCTAAATATGTCACGTGAGATCTCCCCTGTGGCCCAAGGACTCATACTTGAGCTAGTTTCAAATAAGTAGCTAGGTAATCACAGAATAGTGTAACCCTACAATCATAGAATTCCTGAATCACAGAACAATATAAAAAGCCCTGGGCCGTTTTGTGACCTTTAGCAAATCACTTCCTTAACCCTCTCTTAAGAATGACATGAGATGCAAATAAGAGAGTGAGAACTTCAACAAGTATGAGGTGCTATACTAACCCAGAGGGACTACTATCCCTGCAGGGAAAAGCAAATATATCACAGTAGCCATAGGAGGGGAAAATGCTTGTTTAAAATGTTGTTTTTATTGTTGGACTGGAGACAAGAAATTATTCTCCATCCACTGCAAGGAAGGTTTCCTTTCTGTAGGATTCACCAGGTTGATGTGTGCTCATTTCCAATATTAAGTAACATGATAACAGGAAACTGCCAGAGACAGCTCTATGGCACTGATTTTTTAATACGCTTCCATCTAGTTTAATTATATTCAAAATAATGCTCATATTCCAGATCCTCCTATTCTTTTCAAAACAAAGACTCATTATTTGGTAATGAAGTACGTAGGTTTAGAGATATTTTTGCTCAGCTCTTTTAGACAAGGATTTATAAGCTGCACCATTAATTTCAACACATTCTCTTCTCAGACGTCACATTCTTCTCCAGCCTTCCTTGGTTTGTCGTTGACATTTGGTAAATAAAAAGACAAGTGACAGAGGAGCAGCATTCATTACCAGAAACAGAGGTAAAGGGGTAGGTCTGGGAGTCCTGGCTTCATTCTGACACTTAAAACCATATTTCACGTCACAAGAGTAAAGTTAGAAATATCCTAGACCTTCCTATTTACTGGTACCACATAAATAACAAAGCCACTTTGTGTTTCTGACGTCAGGAGATTTTATTTCAGGCTAAGAATAGATTTAACATATATAAATCAAAATCAAAATCAAATTCCCCTCTCGTGGTTAGGATGCATTAGGCAAACACTTGCCTGAGTGGACAGATGGCAGGTGCAACAATGTCCTTGGGCTAAATACTTGAGGCAGCTACTCGGCCTTATTTACATCTCCATTAGTTAGTTTAAACACAGTGTTTATCCCTATTCTATTTGGTGTTTAAAAGGGTTTGTGATTTTCCTTAGCATCTGTGGACATTTGTTCCAAGGAAGGAAGCAAAGGAGAGAGGAAACAGGAGAAATGGTCTAAGGAGAGGTTTTAACTCTATTGGTTTGAATTCAAACTGTAGTTTTAAAACAGTTTTCTTTCACAGTAAAGGTTTTTCCAAATTTCAGGAAGAAGTTCAAAGTCTCTTGTGACAAAATTTGTTTAGCATGGAAACAGGGTCATGATATAGTGTCAAGTGACAAATGTTCTGATTATTCCACCCCTAATCTCTTTATTTTTTTAAAAGATTTTATTTATTTATGAGACAGAGTACAAGGGTACAGAGGAGCAGAGGGAGAGGGAGAAGCAGACTCCTCCCTGAGCAGGGAGCCCAACTTCAGGTTCAATCCCAGGACCCTGGATTCATGACCTGAGCCAAAGGCAGACACTTAACTGACTGAGCCATCCAGGCACCCCCACCCTTAATTTCTTGACAAAATTAAAAGAAGATATGTAATGGATATAAATATTTGTATGAAAAAAGGTCTGGAAAGACCTATCATATTTGTTTGACAGCACAATTCTAGGAAATAGCAATGGGACCAACCAGGCCTTTTGCATTTTACTGCATACACCTTGTATACTGTTTGAACTTAATAAAGTACATATTACTTTTACAATTTTTAAAAGACAATGAAGATTAAAGATAAGCCAATAGTTATCTGGGCTTCAGGTTGGAACCATGAGAGCAAAATATGAGAAAATTCTTCCCTTTTGAGAATGAGTCCTTGACTGGACTTGTCACCAATGTAGGAAGAGATGAGAAATGAAAACAGTCTAGCCCACCAAAACATTTGCCCAAGGCTTATAAACATACAGCCTGAGGGATGGGAAAAGAAGGGAGGATCCTGAGGCTTTTATTTACGGATGAGAAAACTAAAGCCCTGAAAAATGAAGTGACTTGATAAATAGCCAACAGCCAGCTAGGGGTGACCTGTCTCATGAGTACATTCAACACAATTTCCCCTCACCCAGGCCATTCACCCTAGACCTTAAACCTAACCAATATCCTAATGTCTAGGAAATATCCACTGTTAGCCCCAAGAATTAGGAAACGTACTAGAGGTATCTGATATTTTTAATTTTACTGAAGAAACCCTTAAGCAATCTTCAATCTCACCTATAAAACCATAGGCCTTAAGGGAGAAATAATGCCAATTCTATCCAAACACTTCCATAAAACAGAAGAGAGAATATCCAACCACTTTAGAGATAGCATTACCTTTACTCCAAAACCAGACAAAACAAACCAGGAAAACAAAACTACACACCAATCAATACCCTTCATGAACATAAGACTTTATAAATTTCCAACCAAAAGATTAGAAAATCACACCCAGCTGGAACACACATCATGACTAAGCTGGAATTTATCCCAGGAATACAAGGTTGATCCAACATTCTAAAATCAACCAATGCCTTTTTACAGACTGAAAAAGAAAAACTTTGTGGTGGTTTCAACAGATAGAGAGAAAGCATTTGACAAAATTCATTACCAATTTATGATAAAAAAAAAAATTTCACAGCAAACTGGGAATAGAAGGGAACTTCTTAAACCTGATAAAGGGCCTCTATACAGCAAAATAAAACAAAACAAAGCAAAACAAAACTACAGCCAACATCATACTTAATAGTGAAGGTTGAATGAGATCAAAGCAAGGATGCCCACTCTCCCCATTCCTAGTCAACGGTGTACTTGAAGTTGTAACCATTGCAATGAGGCAGGAAAAAGAAAGAAAAGGCATAAGATCTGAAATAAAGAAAAATCCCAAAGATTCTACAGAAAGCTACTAGAACTAGTGTGAGTTTAAAAGGGTCATATGAGGGCAGCCCCAGTGGCGCAGTGGTTTAGTGCCACCTGCAGCCCAGGGCATGATCCTGGAGACCTGGGATTGAGTCCCACGTCAGGCTCCCTGCATGAACCTGCTTCTTCTCCCTCTGCCTGTGTCTCTGCTTATCTCTCTCTCTCGCTATATTGCTCATGAGTAAATAAATAAAATCTTAAATAAATAAATAAATAGGGTCACGATACAAGATTAATATTTTTAAAATCATATATCTATATGTTAACAAAGAACTTTTAAAGTACTGCTTACTAAGCATTGTAAAATGAAATACATATGGACAAAATCTGTAGGCTGAAAACTATAAAACTTAATGAAAGGAAGGGAAGATTACCTAAATAAATGGAGAGAAACATGTTCATGGATCAAAAAAATCAAATTGGTAAAATGCCAACCTTCTCCAATGAAATCCCAACAGAAATTCCAGTGTGTCTTTCTTATATAGGTTGACAAAAAAAAAGATATTAAGATCTCTATGGAAAACTGTAAGACCTAGAATATCCAAAAAGATTTTGAAAAAGAAGAAAAAATTTAGAAGATTTACAGTGATTTTGAGACTTACTACAGAGCTCAATCAGGGGCAATTTTACCCCCCAGGGACCATTTAGCAAACTCTGAAGACATTTTGGTTGTCACAACTGGGGAAGGAGGGAGGTACTGGCATCTACTGGACAGAGGCCAGAAATGACACTAAACATCCTACAAGCACAGGACAGTTCCCCACGACAAAGAATAATCCAGCCCAAAATATCAGCAGTGTTGTGATTAAGTAACCCTGAGCTAGAGAAATCAAGACAGTGTTTTTTTTGGCATAAGGAAAGAAATATACATTAATAGAACAAACTAGACTCCAGAAATAAACCCACACATATAAAGTACCAAGGTAATTCAGTGGAACAAATACAATCTCTTTAATACATGGTGCTGGAGCAATTAAACATCCATATGCAAAAGACACTAACCTCGACTCCCTTCCTGAATCATATACAAAAATTAATATGAACTGGACCACAGATCTAAAGGTAAAAATAAGACAATAAAACTTCTAGGAAAAATCATTGCTGTTTGTGACCTTGAGTTAGGCAAGTATTTCTATCCTCAGATACAAAAAAAATACAAATCTTTTTTTTTCTTAACGTGGAATATGGCCTCTTTAATTTTATTTTTATTTATTTTATTTTAATTCCATTGTAGTTAATATACAGTGTTGTATTCATTTCAGGTGTACAATATAGCAAGGCAACAATTCCATATATTATTCAGGGCTCGTCAAGCTAGGTGTACTCTTCATCCCTTTCACCTGTTTCACCCCAAACCCACAAATGTTAAATTTAAATGCTGATAAACTAGAGTTAATCAAAATCTAGAACTGCTGTTCTTTGGAAAATACTGTCAATGAAACGAAAAGACAGGCCACAGACAGGGAGAAAATATTTGCAAAGAGCTTATCTGATAAACAAATTGTATCCAGATACACAAAGAAAGCTCAAAATTCAATAATAATAAAACAATCTAATTTTTTTAAACGGGCAAAAGACTTAACAGACACTTCAAAACAGATACAGATGGCAAGTAAGAAAATGAACAGATAATATGCAGCAATAACATCATCAGTAACTAGAAAAAGGCAAACTAACATTATAATGAGATACCACTAAAAACTACTGGAATACCTGGAATCTAAATTTAAAAAGAAAGTTGACAAAACCAAGTGCCAGTGAGGATATAGAGGACCAATCAGAATACTCCTACATTGCTAATGGGAATACAAAATTATACAGACACTTTGGAAAAGAATTTGGCAGGCTGGTGTTTTTGGTTGTTGTTTTTTATTTTTTGTTTTTAGGAATTGGGGGAGAAAAGGGACAGAGAATTTTAAGCAGGCTCCACGCTTAGCACACAGCTTGATGTGGGGCTCGATCTTACAACTCTGAGATGATGCCCTGAGCCGAAATCAAAAGTTACATATTTAACTGAGTTGCCCAGGTGCCTCAAGAAGTCGGCAGTTTCTTATAAGATTAAATAACATATCTAATGTAAGATCCAGAAATTTCACTCCTGGGTATTTACCCAAGAGGATGAAAGCTGCCCACACGAGAACTTTTAGGCTAAAAACTGGAAACAACCCAAATGTCTAACAACCGGTGAATGGATAAGCAAACTGGGCTGCAACCCAATTAAAAAAAAAAAAAAAGTAGAGAAAGATATAGGTATATAGATATATAATAACATTTATGATTATCAAGAATGTTATGCTCAAAGAAGCCAGACATAAAATGTTACATGCTGTATGATTCCCTTTATATGAGCCTCAGTTAAAGGCAAAATTACAGGGACAGAGAATAGATTGGTGCTTGTCAGGGACTGGATGTGTAGGGGGGAGAAGACGGACTACAAAGGAGCAGGAGGAAATTTTTGGAGGTGACAGAAATGTTTTACATCTGAATTGTGGTTGTGGATTCATGATTACATACTTCTGTCAAAACTAATCATGCAGTACCCCTAAAGGGGTAAATTTTACTGTATGTAAATTATACCTTAATAAACTTGGCTTAAAAAAAAGTGGTGGCTCATGGGTGTGTTTTCTTTGTATGGCATGACATTTCAAACATCTGAATTAGCTGGTGAAAACAAGATTTTTGTTTGTTTGTTTTTTATGATAGTCACACAGAGAGAGAGAGGCAGAGACACAGGCAGAGGGAGAAGCAGGCTCCATGCACCGGGAGCCCGATGTGGGATTCGATCCCGGGTCTCCAGGATCGCGCCCTGGGCCAAAGGCAGGCACCAAACCGCTGCGCCACCCAGGGATCCCTGAAAACAAGATTTTTAAATAAAGATCCAGTTTTTCTTGAGAAGTCAGAACTTTGGCACCCCAGGCCTCATTCCCTCCCAGGCCGCAGCCGAGCAGGGACTGCCTCTTTGCACAAAGCAGATACTCTATGTCTTGCCACATCCCCCCACCTGAGCCAACTCACAGAAGTATTTTATTGACCTGCCACTCCACCCACTGAGTAATGGTTGCTGAGCCTCAGCCATAGACTGTTTGAGGCCAGGGGCCAGGCCCGGATAGTTCTACACTATACCTCCAGTATCTGGTGAAGTGTTTGGCCTGGCATATGCGAGGTGGTTGACAGATACCATCAAATCAATGTGACTCACTTGCCGCCTTCCCACCAGCTACAATAACTGAGATGCACAATACCCAGATTGCTAACTGCTCCTTTGGACCTGAAGTCCCTAAAGAGAGTCACCATCCAAGGCAGCCATCTAGTGACCTAGAATAATGTGTCCCTCTGTGTGTTTAGAAATCCCCTGTAATATGTTGTCAAGCAACGAAAATGTTTTAGGATCATTCCAACCATTCATTTTTGTTTGGAGAAGAGTAGAGTTGTTGTTTGTTTAAAAGAAAGAAAGAAAGAAAGAAAGAAAGAAAGAAAGAAAGAAAGAAAGAAAGAAAGAAAGAAAGAAAGAAAGAAAACCACAACACAGGCTTGTAGGATAATGAAAATGAAAAGGGAAGTGTGCACATTTTGAATATTCTCAGATCATATTCTAGTAATTTAAGACTTAAGTAGCCTTCTGAGAGATTCTCTGGTTGTCATCAGAATGCAGTATCTCAAAGCTTGCACTGTGATGTTCAGTTTTAGGGGCGGGGGTGGGGGCAGGAAGGGGTTTTTTGACTTCTGTTTGATGTCAATATTAAAAGTAGAGTATTACTATTCTCAAAATCTTCTTTACTTGTGTGTGGGATGGGGAAGGAAGCAGAGGCGACGTTGAGGACATCTTGCAAATATCTTTGAACCACTAATAATTAGTATTGAGAGTAAAAAGCCCAAATTTTATCAGATTGTCTACATCTGGGGGAAAAAACAAGTCAAACGCTCTTGCTGTACATCTTTAATGTTAAAAGATGAGAAAGTACAAACATAATGCAATTTTATCCCATCTTAACTCTCTCTTGATCCACCTCCTCTCTTACTCTGCTTTTCTCCACAGAAAAGACTTTAAAAGAGTTGTTTTTTACTTCTCTGATTTCTCTTCTTCCTTTCTCTCTTAAACCCACTGCAGTAAGACTTCCGTCCCCTCTACTCTCAGGGCACCAAACACGTCCACATCTCCAAACCTAATGTCCATTGCTAGTCCCATCCAGACTTTCTCAGCCTCTTGTGCTGGTCCCTCCCCACCTCCAAACCCCTAACTTCTGCAGTATCCCAGGGCTCACTGCTCAGACCAGGGTGGTCTCTATACTTCTCTATACTTACTCTCTAGGTTTCTCAGCCACTCCCGTGCTGATGGCTTCCAAATTTGTATCTCTGGATCCAATATCTGCCTGCAATTCCAGACTACTATGGACCATTGGACATTTCCACTTAGATGTTTAATAAACATGGTAAGTTTAACATACCCCAAACCAACTCTTCATTTCCTCCTGCAACCCTGAGCCTCTTGGAATCTTCTGAATCTCAGTTAATTAACTTCATCTCCCAACTGCCCGAGCCAAAAACTCTAGCACCATATTGGTTCCTCTCTTTTTCTCTCACCCCTCTTCTATGTTATTAGAAAACTGTATTAGCTCTACCTTCAAAAGATGTCCAAAATTTCACCACTTTTTTTTTAAGATTTTATTTATCCATTCATGAGAGACACACACACACAGAGAGAGAGAGAGAGAGAGAGAGAGAGGCAGAGACACAAGCAGGCTCCATGCAGGGAGCCTGACGTGGGACTCGATCCCAGGACTCCAGGATCACGCCCTGGGCTGAAGGCGGCGCTAAACCACCGAACCTGGGCTGCCCTTCTCACCACTTTCTAAGCCAAACTACCGGGTCTCCTTGTTTTCATGTTTGACCTTACAGTCTCCATAATAGCGAAAGAGATTCTTTTAAAACTTGAAGTCGAGGCACCTAAGTGGCTCAGTCGGTTGAGCATCTGCCTTCCATTCAGGTCATGATCCCGGGGTCCTGGGATCGAGCCTCATGTCAGGCTCCCTGCTCAGCTTCTCCCTCTCCCCCTTGCTCATGCACTTACTTCTCTCTCTAATAAATACATAAAATCTTGAAAAAAAAAAACTGAAGTCAGGTCATGTCATCTCTTACTCTCATTCAAAATAAAATGCCAAGTTCTCATCCTGCCAAATTGTCCTACATGATCTGGCCTCAGGCTGCTCTTCAACATCATATCTCACCATCGTCCCCTTGTTCACTCAGTTCCACATGGCCTCCATGCTGGTCCTCGGCCATCCCAAACACAATCTCTTCTCGAGACCTTTGCACTTGCTTTCCCCTCTGCCTGGAGTATCCTCCTCCAGATGTCCACTTTTAGGTATCTACTCAATGTTGTCTGATCCTGGAAGTCTTCCCTCCCCACTCTATAAATAAGCACACGTGTGAGGGTACTCACACACGCACACACGCCAATATCAGCTTCTCGCTATCCCCTACCCTGATTTATTTTTCTTACCACCATCCATGCTGCATTTATTTATTACCACTTGCCTCTCAAAGTAGGGTCACTGAACCACCAGTGATTCCTAGAAATACAGAACACCAGGCCCTAGCCCAGACCTACTGAATCAAAACCTGCCAGGTAACAGGAACTTCAGGAGATCTGCATGCACAGTAAAGTGTGGAAAACACTGGGCTAGTTCCTAATTGCCATGGGAATGAGAGTTTCTTTCGTTCATTTTGGTAACCTCAGAAAGCGGAGGCATTCAAGTGCACCGAGTGGAGGAATGAACAAGTGAACTACTGCACCTGTTTCAAACGGAACTCCAAGTTGACGATGTGGTACAAGCTTGGGGAGGGGCAAGAAAAACATCCCAAGTCAAAATTAACTCCCCTATATAGTGTGCTAGATTGGAGATCCCCGGGAACAGCAAACCTTTCTGCCAAAATGCAAAATACATTCCCCGAGTAAAGCAGCCATTCACAACTTAGCGTGGATTACTTACGTGAGATAATTACTCTAACGTAAACGGAATCAGCCAAACTGAAGGACCAGGAGTAAAAGAAGGCTGAAAATTTAATAAGCGCCTACACTGTGCTGGGCATTATTACAGGCAAGAGGGGAACACAGGTAAACCAGGGAACTTATAAGTAGGTGGGGGAAGCAGAGGACCCTCTCAGAGAAGGGCAAAGAGGATGTGGTGCCCTGTGAGGGGGGCTTGGGAAAGCTCCAGGGCACTGAGAAAGTCTGGAGTACTCCTCACTATGGCATCCTGTGCTCTGGCCACAAAGAATCCTTTACTTTCCCACTGCCTGAAATGCCATAGTCAATCTTGCCAATACCTACTCATCCTTTAAGGGGCCTCCACTCTCCCAGAATTAACTGTTCCTTCATTCTATGAGCTCTGACCACACAGTATCAGAATTCCAGGGTGCACATCACTGTCTTCAAAAGGGGCTTCTACATACTGTCTTCTCCTTATTCACCTCTGTATCCCCTGGCCCTGCACAGCACCTGAACACAGTCCTGTTCCATCCATTTCTGCCATCCTATAAGGACAGCTAGCACTCTCTGAGCATTGACCATGTACACCAAGCACTGTTTTAAACCTTCAGATGTATGTATTAACTAATTCAATCCTCGTGACAACTCAATGAGATTGGAGCTATTATCCCCATTTTACAGATTAGAGAACTGAGGCCCAGAGAGGCAAGATCACAGGAAGGAAGGAGCATGGTACCTGCACCGGACCAGCACACAGGAAATGTCTACTGCCATGAACTGCAGGGCAGAGCAATAGTGAAGAAGGTTGGGAAGTCAAACTTGAACTTTATCATCCTGCCTGGGGCCCCTGAGGGCAGAAGAGGATAGAGGACATCAGAGCTCGCTGCTCTAGAGAAACTCCTTCCCCACACCTGTCTCCCACATCCAAAACCAAAGTTACTGCCTGGGAGCAAGAGAGATGGAGCAGAGATGGAGGTTAGGAGAGGAAGCCCGAGGGAAGACACAGAGGGCCTTCCGCTACAGCCCCAAGAGAAGGAGCGCCAATTCCTCAGGAGTAGTAAAGCAGAAGTACTGAGGGGAACGGGTGGAGGGAGGCTGGAACACACCGTAGAGGCTCCGGAACACAACTGCTACAGATTTTCCTGAAACAGACTATCTTTACCCATTTTTCAACCCAGGTAAATGTTTGCCTTAGCCTCGCTTAGGAAACAAGGACCAGCAGTGGCCCGACTGTAGCAAACTAGCACTTTTAGTAGGATCTTAATATCATAGGTCTGGCTTCTTGGCATCAGCACCAAACTGCAGTTACCCCTCCAAAAAGTCCAAAACCAGGTTGTTGGAAGTTCAAGTTCCCAGAAAAAATATCATCCCTTCTCCCGCCTCCCTCCAGACACCACTTCTACACAAACTCCCTGGGCTGCCCTGCATGAATCCCAGGACTCATCCTCCCCCCCTGCAGCTAACCTGCCTCAATCGGAAATCAGAGAACAAATGAAAGCAGGTAGAAGGCAGGACAGGGGACCCAGGGGTTTAGCCTCCCATTGAGGAGAGAGAGACAAGTCATGACACTAAATCAGCAGTAAACTCACAGGAAGCCAGGGAGCCCGGAGGTAGACTCTGGATCCACAAGTGAACTAGACCACAGGAACTCAGTCCTCAAGGGTGACAGAAGAAAGGGCACCCCAAAGGGCACAGAGGAAGCAACAAGTCACTCCGATGAGAGGGGAAGACAGAAGACTCAGGGAACAATGTCAATTTTAATGATTTTTTACCATCATTTTAATCAAAGCTCCTTTCTTAATTATCCCCATGATCACCACACTTAGAGGAAAAAGGACATCAGGGCTAAAACTAAAAGAGATCAAAAGTCAGGCTCTGGCAGTCTGAAAGAAGAGCCAAGTGAAGTCACAGGTTCAGAAAGGTCAGTAGTCCGAAGGAAGAACGGAAATTCAAAACTGATCAGAGGAAATCATGCGACATCACGCTGAACAGGAACAAGACATAAAATCCAAATTTCACATGTTACAGATGGCTCAACAGTTTCTAGTTTACACACTCAAATGAACAGCAGCCAAAAATTAACATCTCATAAACAGTTCACAAAACTCCCAAAGATCGATTTATTTTAAATAAAAACTCAAAGTGTGTCTCTGATCCAAGGAATACGCAGGTGCTTACACGTGTCTGACTCTGGACTTACCTTTTAAGCATTATACCAAATACACATCACCGAAAACTGCTAGAGGCATACAAACTAGAGGCTAAAATTCTTTAAAGGCTTTTCTTGGGTCTCAGGCACACGTCCAAAGAGGACCAAACTTTCTCACCACTATAATCATAACAGAAAATTTCTGGATGGTAACTTGTTACACATAAGACACCTCATGTCAGGGACCCTTTAAGTGAAGCCAAAAAAGGAAAAGTGGGCTTTCAATTAACCTGTTGAAGACAGGCAATCATTTTAACCTGAAACCCTCTCATCTAGATCCTTCATAATCAGGAATTTTAATCTAATTTGGGGGAAGGGGTACACTGGAAAAAAGAAAAAAGCAGTTTTCATTAGTCCTTGCTAGAAACCACATAACTACAGGACCACATGTGCTAACGTGGGAGCTATATTCCTTGATAAATGAAATCAAGAGCCCAGAATTTCATCACAAACAACAGCCTGACCTTTACAAGTGCCATAGTAATCATTCTCCTTTCAAAGACAATTCCTCACTGCACAGTAAGTTTTTAACAGAACAATCCACCGCCCCACCAAAAAAAAAAAAAAATAGTTACAAGAGATTTCTCAGAATCCTCCAAGGAATTCCAGAAATCCATTTTCTGGGGGTTCTTGGGAGTCTAAAAGACAAGCGTGGTTATTCTTCACTACCTTCCTGCAAACAGTGGGTTAGATGCTTGCTGGGTGCCTGGGTCCTCCTGGGTCCCCCTGCAAGATGCAAGCAAGCGATGATTTCTGGTACCTCCATCCCAAAAGAAAACGGGTCTTCCGTTCAACCTGCAGGGGAAAGCGCTACCTGGGGGGCCGGCCCCCCGGGGATGAATGGCCTAAAACTCTCTGGCCATTTGGCGTAGCCCCAACGAAGTGGGCACCCCACGGGGAGCCCGAAATGCAGCGGGCGTCCCCCGCCCGAGCGTGCCCGGTAAGGCACCTGCCTTCTCGCGGCGTCTCTCACGCCCCGGGTCTTTATCTAAACCGAGCTCGCCCGCCGGGACCCCCGCGGAGGACCCGCAACTTGTGCGGAGGAGAGATGCGCCCCCCCCGCCGCGCGCTGCGCTCCCGGGAGACCGACTCCCCGCCCGCCCCGCGCCGCGCCGCGCCCGCCGACCCCCGACCCCCGACCCCCGCGCGCCCCGGCCGCCAAGTGCTTACCCGGGTCGGCCAGGCAGCGCCCGGCGAGCGCCGCCAGCAGCAGGAGCCCCAGCAGCGGCCGCCCCGAGCCCCTCACGCCCGCGCCGCCCGCCGCTCCCCCGCCCGCCCTGGGGCCCCGGGGCCGCGCGTCCTGCCGAGCCATGGGGACGCTTCACACATCCAGGCCGCCGCCCCGCTCCGCAGCGCGCCCGGGAGCCCGGCCTCCGGCGCCCCGGTCCGCACCGGGCATCTCCGGCCGAGGCCCCGGGACCGGCTCGCTCGCCCTGCCGCGCCCGGGCGGGCTCCGCGGAGCCGCCGCTTCACCCGCGCAGGGCCCGGGGCCGCATGGAGCCGCGGCGGGAGCCGGCCGAGCTGCCCACGCTGCCTGCGAGGGCCGGACGGGCGCCGCCCGGGTGCCCCCCCCGCCGGCCGCCCCCGCGGACTCGGGGGCCGGGCGGCGAGCGGCGGGCGCGGGGCGCGGGGCGCGGGGCGCGGGGCGCGCTCGGGGACCCCTCCCGCCGGCGGCTCTGCGCGCGGCTCTCGGCGCTCGCTCGGGCTCGGGCTCGGCTCGGGCTCGGGCCCCGGCTCCGGCTCCGGCTCCGGCTCCGGCTCCGGCTCCGGCTCCGGCTCCGGCTCGGGCTCCCGGGCCGAGCGTTACTGCAGCTCCGAGCGGCGCCTCATTGACAAAGAAAGCACGTAGCCGGCGGAGCGGGCGAGGCGGGCGAGGCGGGCGAGGCGGGCGAGGCCGGCGCGCGCGCACCCCCGCGCGGAGCCACCGCGCGCCCCCCGCGCCCGCGCGCCCCGCCGCCCCCGCCCGGAGGGGGACCCCTCGCGGCCGCTCCCGCGCGCCGAGGTGCAGCCTGCGGCGGGAGGCGGGGCCCTGGGGGGCGGGGGGCGCTTGCCTCGCGTGCGCCCCGTTTCCCCGCCCGGCTCCCACCTACAGGAGGGGAGGGGAGGTCCTTGCCCCGCACCCCGGCCCCAGAGGGGCGTAGACCGTCAGGGTCGACGTGCTCCACCGGCCCCTCAGCTCCTCCGCCTGCATCTGGGAAAGCCGTCTGCGGAGGGGCGGAGGGGCGGAGGGGCGGAGGGGCGGAGGGGCGGAGGGGCGGCCGTGCTTTGTGCGGTGCGCTCGGCGCTCCCGCTCCCGCTCCGAGGGGCCGGCGGGCACCTGCATGCGCGGCTCAGCCCCGGGAACGAAGGCGGCTGTGGCCTAGTGGCAATAAGGCGCTGGGCTTAAAGCACACTATGAATATGTGCTGCAGCCACACTACGCGCAACGCGGTGCACCGCACAGTGCGGAGCGCACAGGGACACGTTCTCCTAAAAGTCCCTTCTGCGAGGACAATTAGGCAGTCGCTCTGCAGGAGAACAAAAGGCCCCCTTGGCCTGCTTGCTCTCCCCTTGCCAAGCTAGATGACCTTAGACCTCGTTCATCGGAGCTTCAGACTTCCTCCGCCAACAATTTTCTTTTTTTTTGAGACCCCCCTACCTGTGGGCCACCGTGTTAGGCACTGAGGACGGAAGTGGAGAGCGAAAACACACGACCCTGACCTCATGGAGCTCAAACTCCACTCATTCAGCACCACTTACTTACACACCTATTGTGTGTCAGGCACTGTTCTGGGCACCGAGGACGACAGCCACACACCAAATCCCTGCCCTCCGAGAACTGACATTCTAGGGGAAGTACACCCGCAATAAGTGATAGATCCTATGTGGGCCCGTGATAAATGCTATGGAGAAAATTCAGCATAAAAGAATGGAAAGCAGGGATCCCTGGGTGGCGCAGCGGTTTAGCGCCTGCCTTTGCCCCGGGGCGCGGTCCTGGAGAGACCCGGGATAGAGACCCACGTCGGGCTCCCGGTGCATGGAGCCTGCTTCTCCCTCTGCCTGTGTCTCTGCCTCTCTCTCTCTGTGACTATCATAAATAAGTAAAAAAAAAAAAAAAAAAGAATGAAAAGCAGGGTGAGCGTTGCAACGTTAAATCAGGTGAAGGAAAGCCTCACTGAGGAGGTGATATTTGAGCAAAGAGGTGAAGGAGGTGAGGGAATAAGTCTCCCCGGGAGAGCATTGCAGGTAAAAGGACAGCAAGAGCAAAAACCCAGAAGCGGAATGTGCCTAGTGTGCCCAAGGCACAGCAAGCCAGCTGGTGGGTGTGGAAAAGTGTTATATCTCACTTATTGTGCATCAGGAGGATAGAAATAACACCATATTTCATCTAAGACACACTTCCCCCCCCACACACACACATGAGAACTTCTCAGAGAAGTCAGATGTGTTTTATAATGCATCTAAGGTTTGTTGAAATACAGAATGCCCTTTCGGGGTCATTATGATTCAAGTTGGCTGCTCAGTTAAATTAGCTCGGCTGTTTTTAAGAAGCTTACAGTCTGGTTGAGGCACAGAAACAACTCAAAGAGCCAGTTGGAGCCACTGATGAAGAAGCCAGTCCATGGCCATGATTCAGGCAACATCACAAGGCAGGAGGAAGAGTCCTGGCAGCAAGTGGCAGCAAGTGGCGATCCCAGAGACAGGGAAATGGGGCATTGCTGGCCTGTTTGAGGTAGATAGAAAAGATCCAGAAGGGGAGAGGCTGTGGGCAAGAGACAAGATCAGGCCACAGCTGGTTCTCCATGAGCATTTAGAGAGAAAAAAAAAGAGAGATTTGGGAGGCAGATTCCATGGGGTTGAGAGATAGCAAATGTGTATCTCGAAAGCATGTCCTCTATGTGTTCATTGGGATTTTTTTTTCCTCCTTCATTATTATTTGCCAGACTTAGACAAGACACAAATTTCCTTTGGGGGATGTTGGTTGTTAGGCATGTTTCTTTGAACTTCTCTGCCAGAGGAGGCTGGTGTCCAGAGCAGACGCGATACTGTCCTGGGCAGGCCTGCGGTCTAGCGAGCCGGGCAGACGGCTGCCGTATCAACTCCAGCAGGTGCAGGGAGTAGCGGGCGGGGGCACGTACAGCATCCCCAGCACCATGCTAATGTGGGTGAGGAGTGGCTGTTCCTGCCTGGAGGAGGGAAGGTGATAGAAGGCCACATTTCCAGCTGGAGTGTGCCAGGCCCAGCAAATGGCAAGGTGGAGAGGCGGCTACAGGTCTGTGGCGTTTTCAGAGCAAGAGCGACGCACCCGGTGAGGGTGGCAGGTGGGGCATGTGAGGGACCCCTCTTTCAGGCAGGAGATCCACACAGGCGCACATGTGAGACGCTTCGTGCCGTATCCTCACCCAGGAGGCCCCGCTGCAGGGAAGTCTCCTGCTGCGGCAGGAAGCTTGATGAGATCCCAGGCCTTGATTGATGAGGAGTCAGTGCACAGACTCTGAAACTTGACTACTTAGATATTTCAGGCCCGGCTCTGCCATTTACTGGCACATATGCTTTCTGTGACTCACCCATAACCCTGGAAATGATAAGACTACCTCCCTCATCGGGTTCTCGAAAGGATGGAGCTGCTCCACGACAAGCATTTAGAAGTGTCCTGGACACGCAGTAAGCGCTCAGTCTTATATATTCTATAACAACAGCATCCCTTCTAACCCATGAACCCTTGGTTGACTTTGGCCTGCTGAAACTAAGGCCCTGGGACCTTGCCTCTGTGTGATGATTGCTGCATGGCTTGAATAGTCTGTGTCTTTTTGCAAAGCATTTTGTGAGGCCAGGGGTAGAGATAGGTCTCTAGACAGCGGTTTCTGGTCCTCGATGGAAACTTCTGACATCGCCTTCAAGGGAGATACCTGGGCCTCTGTTTCGTTCTTTTTGCACTAAGCGGATTTCCCTGCTCTAGCCCTAATCTCTATCACTGACACTCCTTGCTTGAACAAAGCCCACGTCTACACTGAAGTCCTACTTTTTAAATATATTTGTAATGATTTTTATTTATCTGACACAGAGAGAGAAAGCAAGGAGGCTGAGCGCAGGCAGGGGGAGAGGGAGAAGCAGGCCCCATTGAGCAGGGAGCCCGATGCAGGGTTGGACCCCAGGACCCCGGGATCATAACCTGTGCTGATGGCACCTGCTTAACCAACTGAACCACCCAGGTGCCCCCAATGTCCTACTTTTGCGTGCCCTGGACTGTACCAGGTCCGGTGGTTCCTACAGCACGCAGGGCCCCTGCCTCCCATCAATGTACTTAAAGTCGAGTGAGGGAGACACACAATTATGCCACCCCTGGCAAGTGCTGCCCCAGATGTGGTGAAGGGTGCTGAGGTGACACGCAGAGGGGGGCGCTAGGAGCGTCGCTGGAGAGGCAAGCAGGCCATGTTCAGGAATTAAAACGTGTCTTTAGGGATCCCTGGGTGGCGCAGCGGTTTAGCGCCTGCCTTTAGCCCAGGGCGTGATCCTGGAGACCTGGGATCGAATCCTATGTCGGGCTCCCAGTGCATGGAGCCTGCTTCTCCCTCTGCCTATGTCTCTGCCTCTCTCTCTCTCTCTCTCTCTCTGTGTGACTATCATAAATAAATAAAATTTAAAAAAAAAATAAAACGTGTCTTTATAAATCAGAGTGGACTAAATATATTTCAGACAGATTACTGGGGGGGAAAAAGGCAGAAGTTTCAAATGAAATTCTAAACATGGTGTTTGGTTTTCCTTGCTTTGGGTGCCCTTGAGAAAAGATAACAGTGTTGTATGAGATGGAACATTGAGTGGCTCCCTCCTGCATCTCAGAGTCCGGGCTTCTAGAAAAGTGCTTGACTCCCTACATGGGTCCCTGCAGACAGGAACTGCTGCCCTGGAGGATGAGAAAATGTAGTTGGATTAACTGTGCCGAGGGCCGTAGGGGCTATGGGAGAGTTCTAACGCAGAATGTGTGACTCGCTGTGTGTTTCGGGAACTTTACTCTCTACCTCCCAGAATGGACTAGAAGAGGGATGAGGAGCCCAATCAAAAGGCTGTTGCAGAATTGTAGGTCATCTTGTTTCCCTTTCCCTCATGTCCCAATCTACTCTTCTGAAAGAAGCTTCCAAATTCTGCTCCAGGACCCAGCACGACAGGTCCAGCAGTCTGGTGCCAGCAGCCACTCAGGTCAGCTCTGGGTGCCCAGGTGGGTGAGGCTGGTCTCAGAACTCACCTTGGCCCCATGGCAGCCTCGCAACTCAGCACTTGTTGCTTTGCACTGGTCTCCTGTTGATAACATTTCAACTTCCCAGGCTCTGGCTAATTATTCCCCAAATCCTCCAGTGGGAGAATGCAGTTTTTAACCATGAAGGGCTAATTTGTCTTGTGAATATTACTGGTGCTCCTGGGGCTCATCTAATTGCAAAGCGGGGGATATGGTCCAGGCTTTGGCACTATGGGACTAGCTCATTTTTTTTTTTTTTTTTTTACTGCATCTCTCTACCTTCAAGCTCCACTTAGCTCTCTGAAGCCCTTTTCTCAGGCCCTCCGTAGGGTGGGAGGCAGGGCTGACCATTGAAAAATCTCAGCAATTACACAACCTGGGTTCTAGTCCTAATCTATCACCTAATAACTGGTGACCATAGGAAAAAAGTGAAACTCAGTATCAACTCTTTCAGAGAACTGGAGATGCCTAACCAAGATACCAAGGTCATCTACCCAAGAGAAATCCAAACACATGTCCACACAAATATTTGAATAGAAATATTTGAAGCAGTATTATTCACAAGAGCCCAAAATGATAAAACCCAAATTTCCATCCACTAGTGAATGGATAAATGGAATGTGCTACAACAGCATATTACTCATCAATAAAAAGGAACAGAGTTCTGAAACATGCCACGATACGAATGAATCTTGAGAATATCCTGCTGAGTGAAAGAAACCAGTAACAAAAGGCCAAATATCATGATTACATTATATGAAACGTCCAGAAAAGGCAAACACAAGCAGACAGAAAGTGGAATAGAGGTTGTCGGGACTGGGGAGTGCAAAGGCATAAGGTTTCTTTTTATGGTGGTAAAAATGTTCTAAATTAGATCGTGGTTATGGATATATAACTCTAAGTATACTAAACTTCATTTTTTAAAGATTTATTTATTTATTTGAGAGAGAGAGAGAAAGAGAAAGCATGAGTAGGAAGGGCAGAAGGAGAAGGAGAGAGAATCTCAAGCAGACTCCCCACTGAACACAAAGGTTCACACGGGGCTTGATCTCAAGACCCTGAGATCATGATCTGAGCTGAAATCAAGGGTAAGAAGCTTAACTGACTGAGCCTCCCAGGTGCCCCACATACTAAACTTCATCTAAGTGAATACTTAAAACTAGTGAGTTTTATGTTCTGTATATCATCTCTCAATAAAGGTGTTTAAAAAAAAAAACCCGAATCTGGCACAAAGTGGTCAATAAATCTTTGAGGTTATTGTAAGATAAAGTGCTTTTTTCTTGAGCGTGTAAAGGATATTTATATTTAAACTTTCACTTTCAAGGCAATCACTTTTTGTAAAAAAGAAAAAAAACAAAAGACTAACAAAATTTGCATTGTTCATTGTAGGACTATTGGTGATAGAAGAACAAATGTTTGTGTGTTTTTATTTGAAGATCCTTCTTGTATTTCATTTGGAAAGATGAGCAAGGTCTGCCTCCTTCATTTTACTTCTCTTCTGTTTTCAAAAGGCAGTTTTGCCAAGCTTAATGCAAGAATATCTGACTGCTTAGAAGAGAGATATTGCCACGATCTCTGGATGGTTTCCAGGGTTGTGTTATTGCTGAGCTTCATCTTTCCAGAATGGGCAAAATACTGTCCAGTCTTTGTTATGATTTTGTAATAGATGTGCACATTTTTTAAAAGTTTTTGGACATCACATGAATAAAGGTATGTATGTATGAATGTGTATATATTACGTATATGACATCTGTTCTGGAAAATATTTGCCCCACTGTACCTCATCTTTAGGAGCCCTGCATGGGTATAATATATGAAAATGGGACATTCTTGAACTGCTGGGCACGGGACTGTCACCCTGTGCACTAAAGGGCCAGATTTTCAGGGGCAGCCCAAGTGGCGCAGTGGTTTAGCACCGCCTGCAGCCCATGGCGTGATCCTGAAGACCCAGGATCGAGTCCCACGTTGGGCTCGCTACGTGGAGCCTGCTTCTCCCTCTGCCTGTGTCTCTGCCTCTCTCTCTCTATGTCTATGATGAATAAATAAAATCTTTAAAAAAAAAAAAAAAGGGCAAGATTTTCAGGAGCCAAGGACATCCATACCCACGTGAATGTGATGAGACTTAAAGAAGCGAACTGAGACAATTCACTCTGGCTGTTTGAACAGCAGCATTTCATAGAAGAGAAAAAAGAATCAATCCTCTATTTTCTGACCACATAAAAGTTTCTTTATGTAATAAAGTAGAAACGCTCTCCTCAAAAAAAAAAAAACAATAAAGTAAATAAAGGTCTATCATTTTTGAAAGTCTGTAAGAAATGTAACATAAACAACATTCTATCAAGGATTTAGCCCACCAGCAATAAATGCCAGCCCTCCTAACCAATCAATGCCCCTTTTTGTTTGACAAAAGCAGCTTTATTCTATTAGGAAGTCCAATCAAATGCATCTTTAGACCAGATGAAACCGTCACAGCTTTAGAAGTAACATGCACAACAACAAAAGCATCTTCCATTCTTAAGTACCTGTTAGGTGCCTGACAGTAGACTTTTTTTGTAGATCAATCCAATCCTATCTATCATTTCTTCACAGTGTCGGATTTAAGCCATTTTAATCTTTACTATTTCATTCATCGATAGACCTTTATTGAGCACCTTCTATGTGCCCCAGCCTGCGCTCACTGGGGCTATGGAGATGAATAAGACAAAAATCCATGTCCTCAAGGGTCTCAAGATACAGCAATGGAGAAATAAAATTATAAAACAATTACTTCTGCTTGAGGTGAAAATGACCCAAGGAAGGACAGATTAAATCTCTTCCTGAGTCAGGGGAGGCTGAGGGAGGAGGTGACACTTGAGCTGGGACAGAAAAGACAGCTAAGATGGAAGCAAGAGAGAGGGCATTTGAGCCACATGAAGATGGAGAGTTACAAATCAGCAGGTGCCCTCTGCAAAGTCCGCTGATACAGCTATTTAGTGTGAGGAGAAAAGCAATAAGAGATTCTATTGGTGAGTCAGACAATGGACCCATCACAAGAGAGTTTAACATCCTCCCAGGGATTTGGACATTACCCTGAAAGTGATAGTCAAGGTTATAAAGCAGGCAAGCAGCCACTGGCAACTCCAAGATTTCCACATGAGGAGCTTTGGGGAAACTGGTCAAAGACTTGCCTTGAAACTGAATTTGCTGGACAGAGAGCTATGCTTTCACTTAGACTGCGTGTTTACTTACACCTGCTCCCTGGTCCCAAGCATCTCCTTGTCATCTCCACTGCTACTATCTTAATCAGAATTTAATTCTGGTAAGACCGCATGGCAAGTAATAAGAAGGTTGATTGGAGTTGGGAGTAGGGGTGGGCAGGAGGCGGGGAAGCCAGACCAGAGCATGAGTTTAGACAAGTTCCTGAGCTGAAGCCAGACAGCACGGTGGGGATGGTGACACGAATGGTGTTGAAGTGGATGTGACAGGGGTGACGTGATAGGAGGAGGAGGAATTGAGGACAGCATTCAGTTTGAGAATTGGGGTGAACGAGGAGGCCATTTTCCAAGAACTGGGAATAAAGAAAAGGGAGTTTGAGGGATAAGGAAAACACAAGCGAGGCAGGGCATCTGGGTATAGAGATGTCTATTAGGTCCAAGCTTCACAAATTTTAATGTGTTCATGAGTTTTTAGTCCTTGTTAAAAATGAGGATTCTGATCAAGTTTGAGGTCATCTGAGTCTCCTTTTCTTTTTTAGATTTATTTGTTTAGAGAGAGAGCGCGTGCGTGCATGCATGAGTCGGGGTGAGGTAGGAAGAGTTGGCCTGGGGTGAGGGGGCAGTGGGGGCAGGAGAGAAGTGGTCTCCCCATTGAGCCAGGAGGCCAACGTGGGACTCGATCTCACCACCCTGAGATCATGACCTGGGCCTAAATCAAGAGTCGGGAGCTCAATCAACTGAGCCACCCAGGCACTCCCTGAGTCTGCTTTTCTAAAAACAAAAAAGCTAAGAATTGCTGATCCTGATTGATAGGCCATTCAAGGAGTAACAAGACATTAGGCCATCGAATACAGGGCTTTTTTTCTTAGCTCAATAATTGAAGTTTTAAAAAGCCAAATTCCTGAGCTTTGGTAGTTTATGAGAAGCTGGTTCTGTTTCCCCACCAGGAGAAACAAAAACCAGCTTTATTTCTATTCCTCACTCCCTTGTCAGATCCTACTTCCCCACCCACTGCTGTGTGACTCGAAGTATCTTTCTCTCCTGGTTTCTCCTAGGCTTGGCCATGTGACCTTCTTGGCCAGCAGAATGCGTCAGGGTGCCAGTTCCATTCATAAGCTTTAAGAACCATTGCAAGGTCTAAGTCTGCGTCTTTTCCCTCCTCCATTAGGACGGCAGTCCAGATACAAAAATGAAGAACACCCATGGACTATACGTGGCCTGTACCAGGAGCAGAGGTGCCACCCACCTGGGACCAAAGTATAACAAGAGCAAGAGATAAAGTGGTGTTGTTTTTAGCTACTGAGATTTGGGGGTCATTTGTTCCTACAGTGTAACCTAGCAAAAAATTGATCAGTAGAATGTCTCAGCTATTAATGAAAGAAATAAGGCTAGGAAGGAATTAGAAGAGCTAAAATAAATATTGCATTCTTTTTAAAATTATGAAATGTGCTAATATATCCACTTTCTGGATATGAAGAAGATATAGAATGAGGTTGTGGGTTTATAGTAACCCTCGAGATTATTTGAATGAAAGCTATCCGGAAAATTTAAAGAGTATCAGCCTTGGAATGATAACTCCAGCGATACCGTTCTTCCCGTGAGCTTGAACAAGTCACAGTCCTCTGCTGTTCACATAAATGAGGAAAGTGAAGGTACTAAACACTTAATGGATGTTCTGGATCTGGCTGGTACCAGCTTTACTAGAATCAGTTGTTAAATTTGCAGGGATTTTGTGAACCAGTTGTTTAAACATGGAGTTACAATTAGGGGTGCCTGGGAGGCTCAGCCTGTAGAGTGTGACGCTCTTGATCTCGGGGTTATGAGTTCGAGCCCCGCATTGGGTGTAGAGATTACTTAAATAAATAAACTTTAAAAAATAATTAAAGTTACAATTAAATTGTATTAAAAACAAAGGTAATAAATACAAAGCCTCGCTTTGCATGGTTCCAATAGGCACAAATTTCAGTTACCACGGTTTAGTTGAATAACACAGTCTGCCACCAACATGGTTCAGATTTTAGTTACCACAATATATTTGCTATGAGTGATTGCGGATAAAGTGTGTACTTTGCTGTTGGCTCTCCAGTCCATAAATCACCATGTAAAATAATAGATGCGCTTCATAATCAGTGACCGGTCACATCACGTCTTTCCAAGACGGTTGGTGATTGATCACTGCTCATCTGTTAATCAGTTCATGCAGACAACAAAGCATGGAGTTGTGTTACCTACTTGTCTTCTAGTGACAAACCTATGTGGCATTTGACAAACATGGATGATGATAAAAGGGAACTGTCCAACCAAGACGTAAGTACAGCAAAGAAATGAAAATTGATAATGCTGGGAGTCAAATCCAGCATAAGGTGAATGAACTCATAGAAGAAATAGCTAGTTGTGGGAATGCTGACAGGCTGCTGTCTGAGAGACGGTACAAATAAAGCCAGAGGAACTTAGTGAAGGCAAACTCTTTGACATAAATGGGCAAAGTGTTCATGACAGGAAGGATGAAGAGATCCAGAAGTAATAGCAGAAAAAAAAAAAAAAAAAACACAACAAAAAATTCACGTTAAAAGAATTCTCAGAGATATTTCATGACATTCGAACCACAAGGGAGAAAGAGTTAGAAGCTGATCCAAAATGAGAAAGTGTGTAGAAAAGATATATTGTACATAATGAGAAGTAAGCAAACACCACCAAACCTTAATTCTCAATGTTTCTAATGTCTTAAATTAGTATACTATGTAAATATTAGCCTATCTTTTTCATTTCCCAATATACGCTTATAACCAATAGTATGAAATTTTGTAATGCTTTAACAAAAAATAGTGAAGGTCACGGAACAATTGTAACTTTTCTTATTGGTTATAAGATCACTTAGCATGGTTTCAGCTTGCACGATCGTTGTTATGGTCCCACAGTACTATCCAAAGAGAAAACTGCTTGTTCACAAAGCTTACCACTTCCTAATTATTTACTACGTTTTACTGTTATCTGTGCTTTTTTTTTTCTTTTTTTATTTATTTATTTATTTATGATAGTCACACAGAGAGAGAGAGAGGCAGAGACACAGGCAGAGGGAGAAGCAGGCTCCATGCACCGGGAGCCCGACGTGGGATTCGATCCTGGGTCGAATCTCTAGGATCGCGCCCTGGGCCAAAGGCAGGCGCCAAACCACTGCGCCACCCAGGGATCCCTGTTATCTGTGCTTTTGAAGTTATTTCTGTCTATTGTATAGATACAGTGGAAGTACTGTATAAAGATATACATCTCTTCCAACTTCAGGTTTGGTGCCGTCATGTAAGTAACTTGAAATTGTGGTGGGAGCATTTACACCACAGAAATTGGAACACTACAAGTCAGAGTTTGGTTTATTGCTTTGTTGATTTTCTAGACTTAGGTGATGGAGAAAACGTTAATGCAACTTAAAAGTGTATCATGTCTGCAAGCTGTCCAGTGTAAATAGTGCAAACAATTGAGGTATGTTTTCCAATATTTAAAAATTATCATCAAGGGACATCTGGGTGGCCCAGCAGCTGAGCATCTGCCTTTGGCTCAGGTCATAATCCTAGGGTCCTGGGATCAAGTCAGACATCAGGTTCCCTGAATGGAGCCTGCTTCTCCCTCTGCCTGTGTCTCTGCCTCTGTCTCTCATGAATAAATAAATTAAATCTTTAAAATATATATAAATAAATCAATAAAAATAAAACCTATCATCAAACTGAGCAAAGACTTCCCTCATGTCATTGGCAACAAGTGAAGTTCCAAGATTCATCTTTGCTATTTCGCTTTGGTCTTACATGTAAAAGAAAATAACAGTGAACAATCAGGTCAGAATTTCCCTTGTTCATCAACAACATAAGCAATTTCTTTGCTAAATGAGACAGTAACCAAACATTTATTCATAGCCTGATTTTGTCAAATTGTGATTTAACTAGAACCATAGGTTGGCTATAGGTACAAGAGTCTGGCGAAACTCAATGAATGCATTCTATGAGAATTAATTGGATATATGGAAAAATTACTGTATATTTTACTCTCATTTGTGTGTCACACTCTTTTTTTAAAAAAGATTTATTAATTTATATTAGAGAGGAAGAGAGAGGGGGGAGGGGCCAAAGAAAAGGGACAGAAGCTGACTCCCCGCTGAGCCACCCAGCGGGTGCTACACTCTTTTTATTAATTATATTTATACCAAACTTCTGTAGGTACATATACATGCAGCCCTCATCCCTCACCTCTTTCTTCAGATAGTTGTCAAACGTTTCCCAGCATTGGGTTCAGAGAATGCAGTGAGGTGGAATTCCCACAATCTTTGGAGTCAAGTGGGGTCTTGCATTTCAGCCCAGCTTCTTTCTGTGTTACCTGAAGCATATTATTGAGCCTCTCTCTAAGCCTTTTCTTTTTTCTGCAAAATAAATAAATAAATAAAAACAAGATCTTGGCACAGGAAGGGGTTGTTGTGAGCTGGATGCCTCCCCTTCCAGCCAGCCTCCCCTTCCGGCTGCCAAATCCTCTTCAATTTGATATCCTTTGCTGGAGAGGAAAGGATCCACACGTTTTGGGACTCCCTGGCAGGTCTATATGGCAGCAGAGGAGTGGATAAATGATGTCTTCCTTTGATTCCGTGATAAAGCAACCAGTTTAAGTAATCCAAAGATTCCCTGAGGCTTGGAATCCTCTCTCTCTCTCTTTCAAAATCTATCTACAAAAGTTAGAAACTTCTTACATTATATTATCCATGTTCATGGGACATAGCCTACCCTGCCCCTACTTCTGTTTTGTTATTTTTCCTTCAAGTTATGGGACCAAACTTGGAGAGAAAAATTAGAGAACACTTTCTCCCCCTGCTGGCCATACCACCATGAAGCAACACCCTGATCAACAGAATCCTTAAATGTCAAAACAGAAAGGCAACTCAAAGAATAACTATTCCAGCAGACTGGTTACCCACAAACTAACTCTGGGCTGCAATTTGTGTTTAAGTTGAAAACACTGGGCGCCGGGGTGGCTCAGTCAGTTAAGCATCTGTATTCAGCTCAGGTCATGATCCCAGGGTGCAGGGATCGAGCCCCACATGGGGCTCCCTGCTCAGTTTAAGGTCTGCTTCTCCCTCTCTCTCTCTCTCTCTCTGCCTGCTACTCTGCCTACTTGTGCTCTCTCTCTCTCTAATAAATTAATCAAAAGTAAATAAATAAAATGAAAAAATTGTTAACCTTTCATTAGTTGCCGGGATTTCACTGACATCCATTTTCTCAAAAACCCAGTAGTTGGTAGACACTGGGTCTACCATCCTGCATGCTTCTCCTCAAAGCTCCCTTTGGACAGGGCTTGACTCCGCACTGTGCCACGGCCCCCACGCTAATCCACGTACTTGGGTCGTCTGTCCAGCCCCTGCTGCTTGAATCTGCACCCCTAGACTCAATTTAACAGTGAATAAACTCAAGCCCAAACCATATGCTCACAACCATACCACCTGATTAGTGCCAGGAGAGATAATAAAATTTGAGCCTCCTAAATTCTATTCAATAAATATTTGTGGATTTCGTTCATTTTGCAAATGTTTGAGTGCTTAGTATGGGAAGGCACACAGTAAATGTCGAAGATGCAGAGTATGCAAAATAAAAATAGTCTTTGCCTTCAGAGTTTAGTCGGTGGGAAAAGCAGACAAGGAATTACAAGAAATAGGATGAAAGCGACAAAAGCACGGATGGGGACTACGGTGATGCAGAAGCACAGTTCCTATTCTCATCGCCTCATGGCCTGGTTCAAGTCAATCAGCACGGATTGTGGATACACAATGCAAACATCACTAAGATTTCCTAAGTAACGCCTTCCAACCCTAGGTAGGGTCCACATTTATTCCACATCCGTTGGCACAAGTGCTAACCATTGGGGAAACAGCTATAGACACAGCATTTATTAGATGAATCCTTCTTACATGCATGCCCTCTAAATTGTCACTATTTTTCTCCTCATTCATTCTGGTTTTGAATTACCATCTGCAATCCATGCACAAGGCCAGGAGAAAGTCAAGGTCAGTTAACAGTCACAAGACAGTTAAAGGAGGTGCGCAGCAGTTACTGGGCAAGTGACAATGTCTCCGCAGAAAGAGGAGTTAGATCTGAGCTCGAGTGATGAGGATAGAGGATGAGAGCTAAATGAAGAGCAGGAACTATTCTTGGTCAGCAACACCCATGGCACCATACAGGGACACCACTCCAAAAAAACAAGCAAATTACCTATGTGTGGGACGTAGACATTATTCAAACCAGGTCCTTTGAAATCTGGGCTCTTTGGAGAAATGGCCAACTCCAGATCCAAGGCCAGAACAATACAAGGTGAGCCTAAGACGCCTTATTGGGCCAGAGAACAAGGCAACATTGAGACTGATGCAGTGATGTCAAAAGGATTCAGTAAATTAAAGTTAATTATTGGATACAGCAAAATTCATGAATCCATAATAATGGGGGGTGAGGGGGAAGGTGTAAGCAAGCTCAGGGCCAAAGCCAGAAAGTCTTTCCTTATAAAATCATGAATGATGCCAGGTAATGAATGTACAAGGAAGGACAGAATTGAAAATCACCATTTGCAACCCCCAATGTAATAACTGATTCAGACACCAGACGTCAAGGGAGGCTAAAGCCGCTGAGTAAAATGTTACTGATACTGCCACAGTGCCACCCTACAGATGGCAAGAGAGAGATTGGCTACCAACCTCTTTATCCCAGTGTCATTACTGGTAATAGACAACTGAAATTACATGCTTCTTGACATGATGCAATAAGGACACAACATCTCCTATAATTTTTGCAATGAACAAATAATAAAATGAACAAACATGGAAACTAATCAAGCCATTAGACTCAACTTATACTTTATGGAAAATATAGGGAGGAACCAGTTAGCGTGAAGAAACAGACAAATTCAGAACGTAGGACATTCTAAATTCTTCAAAAATGTCATGAAAATAGAGGACTGCTCTGAATTAAAAGTGGTCAAAGACACAGGTCATAGTCAAATATAACAGTCAAATATAACATAACCAATCTTGATTAGTTCCTGTAGTTGAGGGGAGAAGGGAAGAGCCATAAAAGACATTGAAACAATTGGGCAAATTTGAATATGGGATGGAAACTAGATGCTATAAAATCATCTAACTTTGCTGGGTGTTATGAAGTTTTGAGGTTAGTGTAATAATGTCATTCCTACAGATGAGTGCTTAAGTATTTAGGGGCCACAATTATCCATAAATGGTTCGATTTAAAAATTATATGTAAATAGAAATGAAACTAATGTGGCAAATGTGAATCACATTTGTAAAATGTGAATTCACAACTGGAGAATCCAGTTTAAGGTTTTATGTGTGTTTGTCCTACTATTCTCTTTCCTGTTTATATTTTCTTAAATTAAAAACCTGGCTTAAAATAGTATGAAAATTTGATGTGGTAAGAAAAAAATGAATTCTTTGGATCCTCCATGGTCACTGAGGAAACAAGCAATGATGAAAATACAGTGGATCACCTCTAAATTTCCCATTTTGTCATTTGAAATGTTTCGGAAGTTGTAAAACACGCAAGATGCTTGTGTTACAAGTTGGAAGTAGAAAATATCAGAACCTAAAATTGCTTACATTATTTTAGCTATTTGAAAACTTAGATTTCAACAAGTTTTTAAAATCTGTTTTTCTGCATTTCCCAAATGCATTCTAATACTGTATTATTCTCATGATGGAAAAATATCAAACACTAACATCTTTTTTATTTCAAATGACCATAGTTCTAACTAGAGAAATACATAGGATAAGGTAAAATAATGCCATAAAATTAAAAATGGACAGAAAAATTAGCATGAAATGAGTCACAGACCTAATAAAACTTCTGGCAGAGAACCAAGAAAAGTCTCTGCAACTTTGGGATGGGCAAAAATTTCTTATGACACGAAAACACAGACAATAAAAGAGCATTCTGAGAAATGGGGCTTTATCAAAATTCAAAACCCATGCTCTTCCAAACACCCTGTAAAGAAAATGAAAGGACAAGTCACAACCTGGGAGAAAATGTTTGTAACACAAACAACTTGATAAGGGACTTGTATCTACCTTCTGTCATCTGAACTATTTCCCATCTGGTCTTCCAGCTTCCACCCAGACCCCCCCTCAACCCCCATCTGTCTGCTTAAAACCCTCCCCCCGTGTCCCATAATGTGGGACTTTAAATCTAGACTCTTCTTCGGCAAAGCCTGCATGCCCACCGCTCTAGTTACATCCTCTAGCTCCTGCTCCCAATTGCACAGATTCTCCAGCCCCACGGCCCACTTTTCTGGTCTGCCTTAGAAGCTCCTTCCTGAGTTCAAGGCCCATTGCCCTCGTTGCTCCCTCCACCGGATACTCTTGCCTGTGTAGCTGATTAGCATCCTCCTTGTCACAACCCAATGGTCACCTTCTCACTGAGGTATCCCCTGGCCTGCCCCATCCAGCTCCTTCATCAGTATTCCCTGTTTATTCCACTTATCCTAACCCAGCGTATTTGCTTGAAATCTTTCCCTCCCGCTAATAGGAAAGAAAGATCTAGAAGAATGAAAGAACCTTCTACTTTGTCCACTGATATATACAACATACTACATGGTGCTTGAAAGATGGTAGGTAGATGCTTCCTAAGTATCATGGAATGACTCGTGAATACCTACTGTGTGCCAACCACTGTGCTAAGTCCTGGCCGAATGGTTTAATCATGCTGCTTTAAAGACCTTTTTTTTTTTTTCATCTCTTTGGAAAACAATTTTTTTTTGTATTCCTTGATCCATTTAAAATGGCTGAGTACTTCTTGGTACAGGTATCCCCCACTTTTCAAAAGTTTGAATTGTGGCACCTTGCTTTCAAGAAAGACCTGTATCAGTTCCAGTTTCTGCCAACTGAAAGAAATCTGAAGAGGATTTCAGTTTTTATGAAGAGGCAGAAAGTGAAAACTGTCTGGCAGCATTGGACTTGCAGAAAGCCGTTCGAGAGGCAACGCACCCAGACCATGAGGGCGGCCCCACCACGCTCCTTCCTGGGGTACTACGCTCAGCCTCCCAGCGTCGAGCAGCCAGAGCTTTGAACTCTGTAGACATCTGTGCTTAATCTCCGTTTATTTTGTACAGCTGTGTCCTAAGGGATCCGAAAAACCTGAGAGCTTATTTTTTGGGTCTGGGAAAGCTCAAAATTTTTTCTATTAAAACTCATGTTCATTGCTTCTTTACACCATTTTGGCTTACAAAATGGTTTCCTAAGAATGCCCTACTCAGGGATAGTGGAGAAACTCATATTCTCAAGATGGCAATTTACTCTACTTTCAAGTAAATTGCAAAATCTGGATCTCATCTATATGTGGGATCAGTGCTTTGGGCTAACTGAAAATCTTCACATTACTTTGAATAACTCACACCCACAAGAATGACTAAAATGAAAGAAAAAATATATGTGAGGAACATAAAGTAACTGGAACTCTCATATTACTGGTATTGAGTGTAAATTGAATTTAACCACTTTGGAATATTGTTTTAGTATCTAGTAATGTGGAACATATGTACGCCCTATGACCCAGCCCCATACCTGCATATATACCCAAAGGAAATGCATACAGGTGTTTTCCAAAAGAGATGAACAAAAACACCAAACAAATGATTGTATATGCACACAGAAGACAATACAGCAATGGGAGTAAGTGAGCCACTGCTACATACAAGTGTGTCTTTCAGATAAAATTTCGAACATTCGAAGCCAGACACAAAAGTGCGTGTTATATACTTCTAAGTTTGCTGAGAGATTATTTATTCTCACTGGTGTGTTCTGTTAGAATGCTCTCCAAAAACCTCTCCTACTGATGTTCCTCTAAAGTTTAATCCTTGAAGTATGGGATGGTATTTGAGGACGTAACTTAAATTGGCCTGCTACAACTACATTCTATTGAGGTCTCATGTTTACCTTTTTTTTTGGGGGGGGGGTGATGGGAGCAGGGAGGAGCAGAGGGGAAGAATCTTTGGCAGGTTCCATGCCCAGCACAGGGCCCAACACGGGGCTTGATCTCACGACCCTGAAATCATGACCTTAGTTGAAATCAAGAGTCAGATGCTTAACCCACTGAGCCACTCGGGTGCCTGCTTGAAGTCTCATGTTTTTTTCTTCTTAACAATACATGTGAATTCCATACTCTTTATTCATGCATATTCAACAGAAATATTTGCCTCAAAAAATAGTCAAGGAAACAATATTCAAGTGAAAGGCCCTGTTTATCTTGTGGGTGCAGTCCTTCTGGAACACTGCCTCTGGCCTCGGTTTTAAAGGAGGGTCGCCTGGGTGGCTCAGCGAGCTCCACATCCAGCTCCATGCCCAGCAGGGAATCTGCTGGAGACTGTCCCTCTGCCTGTACCCCCTCACGCGCACACTCTCTCAAATAAATATTTAAAAACAAAACAAAACAAAAAGAACTGGTGGAAAGTAGATTAGTTATGGTTAGACAGCCTGGTTCGTAGATCAGATTCATCACTCAGCGCTGGGACTCTGGACAACTTACCTAAATATTTTGAACCTATTTCTTCATTTATACAATGGGGAAGATAATAATGCCATCTCACAGTGGTTTTGAGAATTAAATGAGATGGTGTAAGTTATGTACTAAGTGTTACTAACCTCCTTCCTTCCCTCCCCTGTAAGCAGTACTGGGGTAGAAAAAAAGTCAACAAGCTGTTTGCTGCAATATATATATTTTAATTCAAAGTGAATCGACAGTAATACACCATAAATTCTTATTTTGACACTCACCAAAATAGTCACCTGGAAAACCCGCTTTTTGTGACAAAGTACAGAAGGCTTGGTCACATTTAAATCACTGAGAACTAGAGAGAAATACTAGCGCAAACCGTAATAGACATTACATCCATAAAAATTTTCCCAGTCCTTATTGTAATATTGCACAGTGCAATTGCTACATGGCAAACTAGTGTAGCATAGAAGTAAAAGCAAAAACAAACCAAAGAAAGAAAGCCACAAGTCTAAAATTGTTAAACAGTTAACAGTTCAAACTTAGTAATCAAATCTATATCATTGGGTTCATTAAAACAAATCTTCCTACACCTTGCAGTGTATGATTTAACTTTTACTTAACACAAACCAAGATTAAAATTAGTAATAGAGATTCAAAAAAGTGAAAAGGCTTTGCTACTACAGTAACATATTTAAACACCCTGAAGGAAAAGAAAAGTAAATATCAGGGTATTTGGTTAAAAGAAAAAACACAATTTGCAAATTAAAGTAGTATGCAAATATGCAACTTGGAAGTCATGCAGTGTTTTATTTAAGAAAGCAGTAAAACCAAAGAAAACTGGTAAAATGGTTTTAAAGAGGGTATAAATCCAAATTCTCTCGTCAATGTTAAATTTAGATGTTAGCAGGATTGACATTTTTAATTTTTAAAACACATTTAAAAGCCCATGATTGGAATCAGTTAAAAGCAATGTACTCAACTAGGGTATGCCTTTATCAAACTTTACTATTATGAAAACATTTACTATCAATTTAATAAGACCATCTGAGTCTTGGTACTGAAATACAGAAAATACGACATTTCAGGGTAGTAAATGGCCCTGAATGACAATAAAACTGCGCCAGTTTTGTACCTGTCCTACAAACAGAAATCGATCCTTTGCACTTGGTGTTTCTGAAACATCCGCTGCCAGCATTGATTCTTTTCTGAGTGAGCAGATACCAGTGATCTGCTGGACCATATAAATAAAATTAATAAGCTGTGGAGGGCAGCAAGTTTACTTAAATAGTGACTCCATAAATTTGCCATCTGTAAATAACTTTTAAATTAATCTTAGGCTACTCGTTTTTTTTTCTGTGTAATATATATATGTATATATATTTCTATTTATACAAAATGCATAGAATTGATTACTAAAAACACTGAAACTTGTGGGGAAAATTAAGTCCTTCATTTTCAGTGTGACTAAAAATGTACTGCTGGTTTTTATTTTATGATCTAATACTGTAATTTTTAAAATCAATTTCAGGCACATTTATTTCATTGATGATTATTAAATAAAACACTGCTTGTGTTAATGGAGTAAAGAAAAGTTTATCCATTATTAGCTTATTGTCAACGCTGCATTAGAGCTGTACTAGTGGTATGCAATTCATTTATCAAAGAAATGCTGTAAATCCAAAACATTTGGAGAGTTTTATACTCAAATGCTTTGTACTGTTTATTCCAGTAAATGCTGTAAGATTATATTCCAGATTTTTAAGGAAAAAAAAAGTTAAGTCAAGCCTGCAAGATACAGCTTTCTCAAGTGTCTACAATGCCAGTATGAAAATAAAAAATTAAGTTACATTGATAAATCCAAGTTTTTTATATGCAGTGATGAGCACAAACATTAATAGAGATAAAATACTGATGCAAATAACACACCCCAAAATAACATATGCAATTATTTTCCATCATTTACAATACAGTAGTTACAATGACACTCCAAACAGAAAAGCAAAGTAAAAAATCAAACCCCAACTTCTATTTCATGTAATTAGACTTATACAGAAATTAGAAGGCTAAATAACAACTAGTTAATCACCTAATTTCACAGCTATCTGAAGTGGCAATCGTTATATAGCAGCTTATCTATGATACATTCAAGATAAATGATACAATTTATTACTTGCCCATAAGCTAAAACACAGCCTGTTTAATACCTTTCCTTAAGTTCCACCTCTACACTACAATATACTTGAGGTCTATGCAAAAAAGTAGCTACCTTTTATATAGGAAATGGATGATTAAGTCTTTGGTGCTGTAAAAGCAACTTCATTTAAACATAACCACCACCACCACCAAAAAAAAAGAAGGAAAAAAAGGGAAAAAACCCAAGACACACTTCCTAGGAAAGAAAAAGCATGTAATTTCTGTCCCTGACGGAATGTATTAAATAAGCAAACACCACCAACAAGCAAAACAAGTACTACAATGTAAAAATATTAAAAAAAAAAAACCCTCTCACATGCATAAATGAAAAATTGCACACAAAGAACTCACATCTTTTCAAGCTTCAATAGTAAATATTCTGCTACTATTTATTAAATACTGCATGGTTTGCCCAAGCTAAGATGAAACCACATCATGAATCAATGAGCATTTTGCATTTTCTTTCATTACCTACTCAAAGTCATGCCTACTGCACCTCTAAACATTTTATTAAATCCAATTATACAGCAAACACTCCCAAAATAAACTTAGATTGTATTGCAGTTTCACTTAACAGTATATAAAATGCTGTGTTGTGACAGATATCAACTATCCATTAGATACTGAATCAATTTTTCTTAAGCACTACTAACTGCTTGCTTTTCTTGAAGCTAGATCATTCTGAAAAATCAGACAGCAGAATTCAGCTATAGCAAACATGCTGCCCTCTTAGTAAGGAAAAAACAGCTACGACCTGAAATCATACCACACAAAACGCAAAATGAACATTACTCTATCAAAAGAAAACTAAAGAGTAGATCTGAATTTTAAGTGCTGCAGTCCTCAACATTTATATATAGGTAATAACATTAACAACCTCAAATATTTAAGGCACTATGTGTGGGAACGGTTTACAATGCAGCTGAGATTATTGGAACAACATTTAAGAGCAAAGTCTAGGCAACATTTTGCCCATGCAAAGACACATGCAAATGTAAAGAACGATAGCTCAATTTCTTAGGTAAGTGACCCAACATTTATACACTAAGACACAGATAATACAATTCACTTGTATGCTGTAATTCTGACGTATGTGCATCTGTTGCTCTAAGTCTGTACACAGAATGGCTTCCCAAATGTGGATGTGTCTTGCACTAGTTAGAAGGCAATTTTATAAAAAATAGCAGGAGCAAAACTGGACTTCTGCTCCTGTAAGTCACCTGTCTAGAGTTACTACATAAGAAGATAACATGACCAAAGACAAGTTATACCAAATGTGCAAAACACATTAAAAGTGAATTTTTTTTAAAGCTCAAAGTTGTTTAAATTGCACCCAAGTCTACATGATTCAAAAATAATTTTCTTGTGCCATGGCTAATATTTATTAAATACCATGTTTTTATTTTTAATCAAATGTTTATATCATTGAGCTTCCTCAATATACTCTTTTTTGAGTTTTCACATATATGGATACTGGCTGAGTTTTGTTGGACTCAATGGAAATCCAGTATATGCAGGTGATGCTGCAATGTAAGAATGTGGTGGGAAGATTGGTTTGTACTGAGTCTGATGAATGGTTGGGGATGGTAATAGACGGGGATTTATGCCCACTGGGACTTGGTGAACTATGCCACTGGGATGAGAGATATTGTAAGTTGGATGCTGTAACATAGGTCTTGAGGTACATGGAGAGGCTAAGAGGTGGGCCACTGGTGCAGCACTACTGAGGGTAGCTGATGATGGGTATGGAAGTAGAGTAGGCTGTCCTCCAAGATGCGCACTTCCAGCCAGATGGGCATGCACGGCTGTGTGATTGGGACTCCCATGGGAAAGAGTGAATGGATTACTGGTAACACTAGTAGGTATATAAGCTTGCTGCCTTCGATGTCCGAAGTTTCCATTCCACTCTTGATGCCCAGATCCAAAGTGCTGAACCTATCCAAAAACGCAAACAAAAAAAGACAGAATATATATTTTATCAGTTAAAAAGCAAGGAAGAAAGGGAAATTACAAGACACTCTGTAAGTGATAATCCACAGAGGATCGCTCAGGTCTCCATTTCTACTAAGCACAGAGAAGAGTAAAATATCAATTTATACATATTAATATTAAACATTTTAATATTATACTTATTAATATTAAACATTTTAATATTTATTGCTATCTGTTGTGATAATATTAGCATTGCCACTACCACCACTGCTAGCAGTATCACTATCATCTTCCCATCACTACTAATCACTACCACTTGTGGAACACAAGTTTATGTATGGCTAATACAGTACATATCTGACATTACTTAATTCCAAAATGACCCTCTGCTATTATTCCCATTAACTGTGTTCCACATTTGTAGAAGAGACCTGGCCAAGGTAATATACATACTACCTGGCAAAACCAGGATTTGAACACGGGTCTGATTCCAATACCTATTATCTTTTCTTTCCCAAAGTGAAACACAACTGCTGAGCATAGCACTGACCAGGTGGAAAGTACTCAATAAGATATGACTGTAACCACAACTAACACAACAGACGCAGCCATCAATCCATTAGTGTGCATTCTGAGTGGAAGGGTCTAAAATAAAAGACACACGAAAAAAATTGTTTAAGAGAATCTAGAAGCCTAATCTTTCTGAAGAATTCAGGTTCTATGGATAATCTGCCTCATTATCCTATTATGAGGCCAATTTCTCTTTAGTCACGTGGGATGATGAAAAGGCATACATTTTTCAAGACTGTGTAGTTTCAGAATCTTTTTTCCCTACAAATGAAACCCTGCTGATTTTGAACCCAAAGACTCTAACAGCTTCACAAACATACCTGACTGAAGTTCAAATGCTGCTGCTGGAATGCTGATGTCAGTTTCTGCTGACGATTACCCACCGTGGAAGGCTGGTTTAATCTCCCGGGAGCGGATCGGCCTTTTATCAATGGCTGGCATATAGAATCTGGCAACGAATAAAACATTAGACAACTGATGCTTTTCCCCTTCTTATATTAAAGTTAGAAAGGTCTTCAGATATTTTACACAGTACTGATCTGACAACCTTAAAATTAAATACAGAAAAGATATCTCATGGTTTTCAGCACCGAATGATAATAGAAAAGATTTCCTTTCTGTGACAGATTTGGCAAGATCAATTGGAAATTCAGAGATGACTGTGGCAATGTTGTTCTCTAAGGTTCCAAATTAAGAATTTTTAAAGGGATAATCAGGGAAATAGGGCAGACTCAGCTTACCTGTGTTTGACATATGCTCATCAGCATTTAATCCATTCTCTAGTCCCATTGGTGGCACCACAACAGTACAAACAGCTGGTTTGGTTTCTGTGTTGGCAGAGGTTACCAGTTCTGTGTTTTGGTGAGCGTCCTCCACAAAGCTGCTCTCTGCAAAGGGACTGTCGTGTCCAGAAGAGTCTGATGTTGGAGAGCCATCCACAGTATCACAGCCACTTTCCTGTTCTTCATCTGACATACTACAACAAAGTATTTTTATGAAGATTATGTTTTTTAACATTACATCTAGATATAAGTACTATCCAGGCTCTAGCAAATTAATGAGAATCATATTCAGTTATTCATATCAATTATAACTGCTACCCTGCCTGCCCAATAACATTTTTTTCATAGACTTTCTAAACACTCGTATTAGTTCTCTACTCAGACTGTTAACCCTAATTCTATCCTGTTTAAGTACATCATTCTGGCACTTACATTTTCTCTCCTTGCCTTTTCCACTTGATTATTAGTAGTTCATAAAATTCTACTTCATAAATTCCTGAGAATCTCATCAAGAGACTATAAAACATGCATTATTCTGGATAATTTAAACAAAATGTAAAAAACATAGAATCACGTGAGACCTGGATATTTCAGTCTAAATTCTAATGTTAGGATTCATACCTGCAGTGGTAATTGGGGTTCTTTTAACTAAGCAGCTATCTGAAAGGTCCTTCCCATCTCTCCAAGGGCCTACCCAGAGTCCCGTATTTCCCTTCTCTTCCTGGCTCCCTCAGACAGACTATAATAATCTCTCCCCTCTTGGAATTCCTACAGCACTTAAGTCTCTTTGTTTTTTAAGATTTTATTTATTTATTCATGAGAGACACACAAAGAGAGAGGCAGAGACATAGGCAGAGGGAGGAGAGGCAGGCTCCACGCAGGGAGCCTGATGCGGGACTTGATCCCCAGACTCCAGGATCACACCCTGAGTCAAAGGCAGACACTCAACCACTGAGCCATCCAGGTGTCCCTGACTTATGGTCTGTTTTAGTCATTCATTTCATACTTAACAATTTGAAGCATCTCTTTTTATATATCTATCTATAACATTTATATATATATAAATATATATATTTAGTCATACATATATATATAAACTGCCAAACCATATTATAAGCAATTTGTAAAAAGACATGTTAAAACTTCTTTACATCTTCCAAAGTATTCAATACCATGTTTCCTGACTAAGGAAAAAAAGAGAAAACAAATATATAAAATTAAGACTTAAAGGTTTTTCAAATTTTGTTTCCACTAAAAAAAGAATTTCTAAAAATTGAGATCAAACATGTTTCACTGAGATCTTCATGGCTTATCTCTTAATGTGTTGGTATATCATGCTGGTGAGGAAAGGCTCACTACTTTAGTGGCAATGCATGTCCCCGGCAAAAAAAAAAAGAGTAGGAAAGGAAATAAGGATAAAACCATACAAATCAATCACCAATGAGAGAAAAAAAAAATCATATTGGATACTTTACTGACAGTGGGTTACTATTTTATTATGCAAAAAATTCCTCTTTTATTCTGCTTAAATGTTTATTTTGCTCTATGTTCTTATTCTAAATTTAAGTAATAATTCTAGTCTACGGAGAAGTTGACATGGCTTTTTCTAGCCTTTCAAAAACAAATGCTTCTTTAAACATCATTTATTAGAACCTCAATTTTCCTACTTAGATGTGTTCTACAAATAAAAAATATTACTTAAAACCAAGTTTCTTTAAAAAAGCGATTTTGTTAAATTGTGTCCAAGAAGAGAAGCCACTGTGGTAAGTTGACAGTACTTATTAACATAACCAATAAAAAAAATCACAGGCTTTTTAGTAGACCTAATATTTATGGCATACTACCACTGAAAGTCCTTTACCTGTTCGGTCTCTTGCAAGGGGATGGGCTGGACTGCCCTGAGGAGCTGGTGCTCAGAGTACTATCAGGACTACTTAATGAACACATCCGATCTATATTCAAAGTGCTCTGGCAAGCTTCACAATCCAAACTATCTTTACATCTAGTGAAAGAGGGATGGGAAAAACAGGGGTCAAAAATGAGAAGTAGCCAAAATTTACATTATTTATTTAATGAAGGCTGGGAAGCAGTTCAGAGCGACCTACATTGACAAAAAAACTAAAAGCTTACTAATACAGAAGAAATGCGATAATCATCATGTTAATTGCTATTCAGGATGTTTACTCCAAAGGACACTGAGAGATCAGGGGTTAAGTCCCAGAAAGTTTTTTTCTCAGCACACCAGAGGGCGCCATCACTATTTAAGGATACAGTATAAACACAAGGAACTGCTTTTGGCACTTACTCTCTGAGTGAGTGTCTCTGTGACGTCTCCTCCTCATCCGTGTCACTGCTAATAGTAATCACACTCACTGCAGGGCTTGGGGAGTCAGCAATGATGATGGTTTGCCGCTGTTTGTCTGAAACTGATGAATCAGAGTCCTGCTGGACAGATGTTTCACAACAATCTCTTGCCCCTCCTTCTGAGTTATGATTGTCCTGTGTTTCTATACAACGTACTTCCTCGACATCTTTCCCATTTACTATCTTTGGAGAAATAAATGTTGAATGAGGGACATTCGTATTCTGCAATGAATTACTCCTGTAATTAAAGGAATAATGTGTCATTTCTATAATCAAAACATGTACCTAACATTTTCCTAAGATACCTAGTTAAAATGAACAACACGAAGCTTCATTTGTTCAAGATCATGTATATCATATGCTAACATATAGATCATTTCATAAATATCTCTAGAAATATCAGTGTAGATTGCAGTTACATACATTAAAATTGGTCATTTTTCGGTAAATGTGATATCTGAATGTCTAAAATTATATGTAGATAACAAATCAAAAGGGCAATAAAGACAATCTTACCAACTGAAAGCATTTATTTCCTCTCTTCCTGGCTCCCATTCCATTAGTTTTACCAAAATACCTCTGAGAAATTGAGAAGGGAGCTGGCTTAGTGTTTGTAACAAAGCTATCAAAGAGGTCATTTTGAATAAAACAGAGTGACCCTTTAGTGTACATGCAAAATTTACTTTAAAGATTATTTTTCAAAATGCAAAGGAAAGTTAAAACATTGATACCAACCTGTTCTGGCACAATTTATTTTTCTTTGCAGTGGCAGGCTGAGGCCAGACGACATGTGCAATGCCCACACTAATTGGCTGCGGGGCTGATAAAGTTATCTGATTGGTTAGAAGAGGTTGTGGCATCACTGAGCTATAATGATTACTGTGTGAAATCATTTTCCTAGGGAGAAAGTTTAGGGGAAAAAAAAAAACTGAATCCCTTCTAAACCAAGATCTATTTTGCAAACTTCACAAACAAGTATTTTTGTTTTTAACTTACCCCCAGTCTCCAAGCCTTTGTGAACCAGCCACCCCCTCAGAAGTTAATGCAGTAGTAGCAGGAGCCATGGGTGTTACCTGCTGCCAGGCAGGTAAGAGCATCTGCTGTGTCCTGCCAGACCACGTCTGCTACCGCAAAAGCAAAAGAAAAGCTAGTAAGTTACAAGTAATTCATCATTACTACACCTTAAGATCAAAAATATATTAAAGTAACAATCATTAATAACTATGAAAAAGTTAAGGCCAATAACCACAAAAGATCGAATTCCCATCCAGATCATTTTTACTATTTCTCAACAGCACAGGCTTTTGATCATGTGGATCAGTGCCCTTACTGGAGTATAAGGAGGACAGCACATATGCAAAAATAATTTTTTATTACCAACCTGAGAAAGAACTCCTGGTCGGATCTGTAGTGGCTGTACAGCTGGGGCCTGCGTTACAAGTGGAACTGTATTATCTACTCTTATTGAATAACTAGTGGGTTTACCATGTGTTGCAGGAATACCTGTGAAAAAGGGAAAAAAAAGGTTCTTTAATCAAAACTATTTCTGAGTTAACTTACAAAGCTCTTTTAAAATTCAGGGTGCCTGGGTGGCTCAGTCTAAGGTTAAGTATCTGCCTTTGGCAGGAATCAAGACTCGCATCGACCTCCTTGTTCAGTAGGAAGCCTGCCTGCCGCTCCCCCTCTGCCAAATAAATAATATCTTAAAAAAAAACAAAACTGTTAATTTATAAGAATTGCCAAAATTCTGATTAGGATTTTAAAACCATCTTCTACATAAAAATGTTCATGACACTAACACAGCACAATCTATTAGGAAAGTGAGGTTCTTTCTATCTACACTTGATACATCATTCCAAAAATTTATATAAAGCTAACTCCTGCTGCTGCTTCAAAATGCATACCACCATGTTGAATCATTTATTTGTCTTGAAACTTCCCATTCCTTTTAAAGTTTGCTATTCTAGCTTTATTTCCTTTTCAAATAGTTTTGTCACTATGAAAAAAGACATGGAAAAGTGACTCTAGCCCAACATCCTGATCTTCTAGTAGGTAAATGTTCATCATTTCATATAAACTTATCTGTGCTTAGTATTCTCTTCTTAAAAACTAAGAGGATTAAAAAAAAAAAACAAACCTAACAGGATCTTACACTTTTGGCACCAAAGGGGGAATGTTATAACTTTACACTTCAATGGCCATGGTGATGGTTTACATGATTTAAGAAAATTCAGGGATGACACACTCATTCCAACTTCCAAAGGAAAAGCAAGAACAACTTATTATGCCTAATATGATGATACACCTAAGCTCTGACCAATGAAGCTTACTCTACTAGTATTCCTAGTAGAAAGCTGCTAAAACTCCAGGACAAACATGTTTCACTGTGCTTACCCACTAGGAAAATTAAAAAGCAGGCCTGCCAGTCATGTTAATCCTGTTAAGTGATCTTAGGTGTTTCTGATCAGCCATAGGAGAAGAATATTACAATTGTTTTCTTTTACTATTGAAAAATAACCTTACTTTCATTGCACAAATATAAGTATTAATCCTGAAGAGAATATTAACTTTTTTGTGTTTATTTTTCTTCATAGAGGGTTTTATCCTACTACCAGGGCATTCTACCCCCGAGCTCCACCTAAAAAGGGATTAAGTTTAACAAAGACCTATGGATAATTTTTTTAAGACTAACCTTCTTACCCTTCAAAAAAATCATGTCCTGATTGGCAAATTCTCCAAGAAATGGAATATAAGCACACTCAGGCGGTGTAGATATATGGCAGCAATAGACCATCTCATCAGAGAAAAAAGCAGAATTCATTTTGACAAGGATGAAAGGACAGAGCAAATTCTCAAATCCCAACAAAAATTGTGTTGCCCTTAAATTCTCCTCCTAATTGATGCCTTATAATGAGAAGAATTCTCCTATTACCTTCTCTCCTCATGAGGTCTAAATTATTTTTATCAAATTCAATGATGGTGAAGATTCCAATTTTTTATGGAGTTATTAGGCTAGCTAAAAACGTCACCATTGTTTGATCAGATTTGCTTTAATACCTGCACAGCAGGGCACAAAAGCTTAAAGGTTGTTCTAGTACAACCGGAGAATTTTGTTGGAATGTATTTGATTCTAAAATAGCAGTTTTCATCCAGAGGGGATGAATAAGTAGCTCTTCAGACTGCCAAATAATGTTAAATGCTTGTTTAATATATACTCAAATCTGTTAAATAAAAGCTTGGCTAAGTCTTTCTCAACCTTAAAAAGGTATAAAGTTATGGATATAGTACCTATATATCTATACCTACATGTGTTATGTATAATATGGAAAATATATGAAATTCATGATGAACCTAGACACTATAACCCAAAATAAAAAATGTAAAGTGAAGTGGAATAGACATAAAATTTATTTAAAAATACAGACTGTAGTAGTGCCATAACTGCCACCCAACAGCTGCCCAACAACCATTTAAAATGTTTCTTCAGGGCAGCCCCGGTGGCGCAGCGGTTTAGCACCGCCTGAAGCCCGGGGTGTGATCCTGGGGATCCGGGATCGAGTCCCGTGTCGAGCTTCCTGCATGGAGCCTGCTTCTCCCTCTGCCTGTGTCTCTGCCTCTCCCTCGCTCTCTCTGAATAAATAAATAAATCTTTAAATAAAATAAAATGTTTCTTCAGAATGGAGTGGTGGCACATTATGAGGGAAAGTGGTAAAAAGACCAAATTGGGATTTTCTACAGAAATACTAATGCAGATTAGAGAGAAAGCTTTCATTTTTAAGCAGATACTATATACTAAGACAAAAAACAACAAATCAACATATTCATAGAGCCTACATGTCCTGCTACAACTGTACCTGTTACATAATCTAATAAGTATTTTGCTTTGTCTTATTGTTAATTCTAATTCCAAAATATTGTTCTGGACATTTAAAATTAAGGTTAGTGAGTTTGAGAGGATCTCTTTTCCTCTGTTACCCTTATTATGAACGACTCATATAGCTGTTGGCACATGTATAGAAAGGATACTAATCTTTTATTAATTATAGGTACATTCAAAGATAAAACATTTGTCAGACACCACATTGAATGTTTTAAGAATGATGCCCGTGTTTAGAAATGTGTCTCACAAGCCCCTTAAATTTTGCTAAAAACAGAGGGCAAGCTCTGAAAAAAGAGCTGCTATTCTAAATCCTGATGAGATACCCCACACCGTAGATGAGTGACCCTCAAGCTGACTATGGCACACAGGGGAAAATTATTAGAACTTCAGAATCTGGAGAGCCTGGGTGCTCAGTGGGTTACATATCTGACTCTTGGTCTCAGCTCAAGTCTTGATCTCAGGGTATTGAGGTCAAGCCCCTACTGGGCTCCACGTTGGGCATGGAGCCTACTTAAACATAAAAGAACTTAAGAATCTATTTATTAGTACAGAGTAAAAAGTCATCCAAGTGAAAAATGCATCAGTCAAGACCCCATTTACATGATAACTGATTTAAAAATAAAAAAGCACCAGTGTTGGTCACTCAAGTATTTGGTAGAAGTAAAAGGTCTCCCGCTCACTACCAAGTAGTGCACATCAGCCACGCTTTGGGGTCACTGGGGGATTCCGTGCTGATGAACCTCTTGCTTTAAGATGGAACTAGATTAAAGCCTAGAGGGACAAAATGCTAGAGAAGGATCTGGAAAATCACATTTTATTCTCGTTCCAGCTGGAACATTTGCTTTCAGGACCACTAACAAATTCCCTGGTTCGAGAATTTACAGTGTCTTCCAAGACATTCTGCCACTCGTCTCACTTGAGGCTTTGATTTGCTTTTTATCTAAATAAGGGACATACTCTGGGCAGCCCGTGTGGCTCAGCGGTTTAGCGCCACCTTCAGCCCAGGGTGTGATCCTGGAGAACCGGGATCGAGTCCCACGTCAGGCTCCCTGCATGGAACCTGCTTCTCCCTCTGCCTGTGTCTCTGCCTCTCTCTGTGTCTCTCATGAGTGAATGAATAAATAAATAAAATCTTTAATAGATAGATAGATAGATAGATAGATAGATAGATAGATAGATAGATAGATAGATAAGGGACATAATCTAATTGAGTCAAAATCGATTTCTCTCTTTTTGAAACCCAAAGTATGAGCAAAGAACAAGACTGTAAGATTTGGGGATGGAATTCCTTTGACCAAAAGTTCTCAAGTCACTTTACTGTCTAGTAAGAAAGGGCAGATAAAAAGGTACATATCTAAACCTCTGGGGCTGTGATAACCACAAATGGACAACCCATAGCTTTCCAACCTCGTTAATTTCCACTAAGGTGTTTCATCGTGCTAGGCTCTACAGGAAATATAATTATCATATGACCTATTTGGTTGGTGATGATTATTTATGGTGGAGCTCCAGTCAAGGGAGGAGTGCCACTGGTCTAAGGACTACCGGCCATCTTAAATTAAATTCAAAAGTAGTGCTAAATGTATCAAAAACTATGCAACATATTTAATTAATAGATGCCTAAATTTGTTTGAAAATAATGTATGCCTAAATTCAAAGTGTAATGTAAATCAAAGAGTACCTTGAATAGCTGGGGGACAGATAATCAGAGTCTGCTGAAAAGCATCACCACAACCAAAATGAGCAGTTCCGGCCTGCAGAGGAATTCCATGGTGCACCACTGAATGAGCAGATGTGGTTAATGCCTGAAAGGACCAGCACAGGTGGCATTACCCTAAGCAGCCTTCTAACTGTTACACGCATGCTTTACAAATACAATTCAAATATACTTCTTGAAAACATAATTCTATGATAAAAATAGACCCAGGAACAGATTTTACTCTACTTTTCGTTGAACTGCTGCACAAAAAAGGCAGGTAGAGGATACTGACACAGTAAAAGGTGATAGGAAATAAATGAACTTCAGCAGATATGCTCCAATTGTTACTTTGAAATATCTGAAAATTTTCACAAGATAACCACAATGAGACCCTCACCAGCGTGTGACTTCTAACTGCTGACACCACAAAAGCAAAATGAGCAATTATAAAAAAGAAGTATAAGTTATTAAATACTTTAAGTTCTTACCTGATTTCTTAATGTGCCAATTTTAGTAAAATTTGCTGTCAGATTAGCAGTATTGCCTGAAGCAACTGGTCTTAAAAGTGAAGTTTTATTATGATTATTTGTGTCACATGAATTTGGGTGGGACTTACAAATATCCATAATATGAAAACAGGACTTTACACTGCAAAATAAGGGAAAGGTAATTGTAATATTATCTAAATGTTTAGAGCAGTTTAAAGTTTAAATTTCCAAAAGAAAAAAATTCTGATTTGAGTTTAATCTGCATATTTCCAATACTACTTCTACCAGAAAAACCTACAAAAGATTGAATTTTAAAGCAAGTGAAAGTATGTCTTATATCTGCAATATTTTCTAAGACCTAGTAGAAAGTATACTAAGCAATAGTAAGCATTTTTTGACTAGTAGACTATTATTTTGACCCCTGCCCTAAATAATTTTTCCTAAATTTCTAGATCTCTACATTCCTAAACTACTGGTATAAAATATACAGTTATCGTGTTATTTTCAAAGTGCTTATAATATGGAAATCATTGGATATTTTTAACTATTGGGGAGGGGGGTGGGGAGAATAGTTGAGATTTATAAAAATACCAATTTTAAGGATAATCCACAATGTAAACTGGTATGTCCCTATACTTTCTTCAGTCATCTGAAAATATTAGTATCAGTCACTAAATAATATTAAGTTATATTAATACATAAAAATATTTTTAAATATTTAAAATATTAAAAGAAAAGGTGTGGGGCTCAAAGAATCCATAAGATTTGTCTAAGGTAACTCTGATAAGACCTTCTCAATTTCAACAAATATTTTTCTCCACTAACCCATAAAAACCTTCCTTTCCTTCCACAACACAAAGAAGGTGTGGGCAGGGAAAGCAAACGGTATGGGAAGAAATTAAAGACAGAGTTTGCAGGGCTCAAAAAAGAGTGGAAAACTGTTAACACTTTCTTTTATTTTATATATATATATATGCCTAGTTATTATGGTAAGAATGTCCTATAAAAACAAAATCACTCAGTCATTTCAGTACAGTATTTTGGGAAAAGAACATTAGAATGCGACTCAGATTTATATTCTGGTACTACGCTGCCACTTACTAGCCTATGTGAATTTGACCAAGTTAGCTTGACCTCTTTTGACCCAGTTTACTTTACACTGAATAAATATATTGAATCGTCTCTTTAACACACTAATTTTCTATAGACTCTTAGTATTATTTCTCTAGATCATTTTTAAAAGATTGTAAAGTAACATACTGGTTGCTATGAGGGAAGTCTAGAAGATGTTTCATATTAACAAAAGGATGGTTCAAAGTCTCAGCTGGAGTAATTCTTAAATCTGCATCAATCAGCAACATTTTCTTCAAAAGACTAACAAATTCTCTTCTATCAGCTTTCTCAGCCAAAAGATCACTTCCTTCCAAATCCATCACTGTGTTCACCTACAAAATCAAATTTCAAGTTGTCAGAAAAATAAATAAGCCACAGAAGGAAATATATGTTAAAGATTCACAGTTAAAAAAAAAAATAGGGGACCCCTGGGTGGCTCAGCGGTTTGGCGCCTGCCTTTGGCCCAGGGCGTGATCCTAGAGTCCCAGGATCGAGTCCCGCATTGGGCTCCTGGCATGGAGCCTGCTTCTCCCTCCTCCTGTATCTCTCTCTCTCTCTCTCTCTCTCTCTCTCTCTCTCTCTCTCTCTCTCCCTCTGTCTATCATAAATAAATAAATCTTAAAAACAAAAAAAAGAATTAAAAAATATATAAATAATAAAGAAATACCTCAACATAGGAAAGAACAGAACTACACTTATTTTGAAACAAGAGTGAATAACTGAGTTTAACAAATTCACAAAATGTTTCAAGGTACCAACTACGATTCAAAGCAAGGGGAAAAATTTTTAACAAATACCCATTTCTGACAAAATATAGGGAAAAGAAATTTGGATAGCTAGGATTCTCCCCTCTTAAAGAAAACACTTTTTACTAAAGCATAGGGACGGTACAAATTAAATACTTCATAAAGATAAATGCAATTTAGTTCCTCAGAGGCTGAAATATTAGAATCAGTTTTGTTGGAAAAGCTTAAATCCAGCAAGCACTCTATAGTCATTTAGAAGATGATTAACATGTGGTGGCACCCTTGGCATTTTCAAGTCCATACCATAAGCACAGAAGACTAACAAGCATGACTGTGATACTTACATGCACTATATCATCCAGACTGTTGAATATGTACTTTCTGGCTTCCTTAGACTTCATTCCTGTCTCTGCTTCATGTTCTTCTAGTGTCTTATTGGATATATCAAAAACAGAAAATAATATATTATTATCCACCATTTGGAAATTCTTTATTCCTTTAGTTCTGGTACATTTAGTCAAATACACTGAATATTCTAAAGTAAGGAATTTCAAAAGAATAACTATCAAAAATGTACTTTTTAAAAGTACAAAAAATGAGAAAAGTTTGGTTCAGGTGTGTGTGTGTGTGTGTGTGTGTGTGTGTATAATTAGCTGGTTATAAAGCTAATCACGGAGATGATCTACTAATTCCTCAAAAAGCCTAGGAGAAAAAAATTAGGTACTTGGGTTATGAAGTAAATGGTGAAATTTAGTCCCTGTCCTATAAAGCTTAATAATGGGAAACTGGGTAGAGAAGATGAAACGCACAACACAAAAATAATTACATATATAAAAGTTTAAAAACTATTGAAGAGGAGTTAGTAATTATGTTGCCAGGTTAGAGAATGAGCTAAATTATTCAGGGAAGGGTTTTGTTTTCCCATTAGAAAAGAAGGGAGGGGTCAAAAATGAAAATTCAAAAGAAGAAATATAGTAAAATAAAAATAGGCATGGAGAATATTGTCCACACGAGGCATCTTAGAAAAAATGTTTTTCTAATTTTTTTTCATGAATTACCTTTAATCTCCAACCAGAATGAGAAATCTCTGTTTCTCTGCAAAAAAATCTTGTGGATTTTGTGCCCACATTTAACAACTGTTCTCCTGGTAAACCTTGAGTCTGAGAAATATATCGAATCTGAAAAATAATTTATAAAAAAGAGTTAATTTTTTCATGTATAGATACTAATTGAACGCTTATTCTATATCACACACTGAGCTAGATGTTATGTCAAGAATTAAATGACATAGTCTATGCCCTATGTCTATGTCTAGTGGGAACATACAAGTAACAATTTTAATACAGGGCTCTAAGTACCATAATGAATACACACTTACAGAAAGAGAAGGGACACCTAAAATAACTGTAGTCACATAAGTTCCAGAAGATGTGATGCTCAAGTTGAGTCTAAAAGGACAAGTTTAAAGAGTTCCTTAGCCCTGGAGGAGTGGGGAAAACCTGATTACAATTTATGCTAAGGTTGTACTATGAGTAAATAAGCAAAATCAGGAGAAAATACCTACACATTCAAATCCTGGAAGCAGGGAGGTTCACTTAGTGAAAAATGACAAGAGGTAAAACTGAACTAGCAGGCAGAGGGGCTTTAGGTAAGGGTCAGTAAGGTAAGAAGTTTAATCTGTCTTCTTTCCCTCTATAAGTCCCAAATGCTCCTAGTTTTATCTCTAAATCTGCTTCTGAGGATTTCTAGCCCTGGAGCTGCAGATCCAACTGCTGACTGAAACTCTCCACCTGGCTGGACTTCCTCAGGTACCTCAAAGTGAACAGATCTTAAACCGAATTTTCCCTTAAATCTGCTAGTCCTCATGTAATTCCCAGCAACAAATACCAACAACAACCACCCAAACCAGAAACCTGAAATTTATATCAGACACACCTCCCCCTCATCTCTCTCTCTACAACATCCAAAACCCTAAAAATTTTACCTCGTTACTACTTTTCTTAACTGTCCCTTCTCTCCATCCCTCTTTCAGGTCTCCTTCAATTCTGAGTTCTACAATTTCATAAGCCTCCAAAGTAGTTTATCTCCCTCCCTAATGAAGCCATCCATTCACCCCCAATTCATCATTCACACTGCTAACAGACATTCTGGTAAAACGCAAATTTGTTTCTCCCCTTTATCAAATCACTTTACTGCCTACGGGATCAAATCCAAATCTCCAATCACGGCATTACAGGCCTTTTGGCTTTCTGTCTTCCCGGCTCTTTCCATGGTCCCATAAAGGAGCAGCCCCATCTAGTGCCATGCTAAACTTCTGCATGGTCTAATGTCTCCTTCCTAAACTGCTCTAACTCCTACTTATCAGCGCCCCTCTGCGCCTCCCCACTCAACTTCACCAAATCCTACAACAAACTTTACCATTCCTACCTTAAGACCCAATTCATGAACTTCTCTATAAAGCTATGACTAACCATCTCAAACAGAGGTAATCACTTCCTTCTGCATTTTCATCACAGCTAAAACATAACCATTTTAACGCATTTATAATACAACATTACCAGTCTTTTTCTCATGTCTCGAGTCTCCTGACAACAGAAATGTTTATACATGTTTGCATCACCAATTTTACACATAATGATAACTAAAATAAAAAAAAATGATAACTAAAATCACCACCTTACAAATCAATTTCATTTCACTCAAGTGTTTTGGTGCCTTCCTCTCACTCCACATTCCCTAAGTAACAAGAAGAACTGAGTTCTTTTACAGAAAGAGAAACTGAAAAGAACTGAGGGTCCAGTATCTAGATGCTACATCAGAGTCTCTCAGATGGTAGAAAAGATATTCAACAATTCAACAAACATACACAGACCATTTATTATGACATATGTCAGAGGCTAAAGATATACAGATGAATAAAACATAGTGACAATCTGCAAAAGCATATAATTCAGTAGAACAGATAAATGTACATAATACGCAATTAAAGTATAAAACACAGTTATGAAGAAAACAAAGTACTAAATTAAAAGAACACAGAGAGTAGGGCAACTAATGTACCTATGAATTTGAGAGGGCACTGAAAACAAAACGAAACAATGGCAACTGATCTTGGGAGTTTCTTTTTGGTCATAATGCCTAACCCATCTTCGGAAGAAAAACTGTTCCATCTATAACCCCTAACGCATGAAGGGACTCAACCTTTGCTTCCTTTGTCCCTGAGTAATGAATGGTGAAAACCTGGCTCAGAAGCAATTAATTCATAAATTCATGTTGTGAACTCAACTAGAAATAAGCTAACAAGCAAATTCAATTTACAATGTCAGGAATATCAAGAAATATCAATCACGGTTGAGGGATGAGCTAAAGAGTTATAAAATGGAGCTGGGGTTTGATGGCCATGCTAACCTAACCAAAGTTAAGAGTGATCAGAAACTCTGGGTAGCCAAGTTAGAAGCAGAACAGAGAAAAGCACCTGAAGAACAGCAAAGTCACACTTAGGATCTGGCACCAAAGTAAAGTTCTATCGATGTCTCTATTAATTCCATTAAGTGTTGCTTTGAATCCAAAGCACCTCCAACTCCACATTCCACAAAATCCAATCATATTATAGCCCCATTCTTAGATTTTTGTGACAGTCTACGCTTACATAAAGGAATCTTACTTGAGCCAGCTTATTGAGAGGGTCTCTATGTAACCCAAATAGCCTGACAAAAAGAACTTTAAAGATCCGCACTCCCTCTTAACACTCAGGAGCTGAAATAGTGAACTTCAGTTTTCTTACATAGGTTATGATTTGAAATTACGAAGTAAAATAACTTGAATGTAAATTCAGACTTTTAGCTATTCTGGATGAGATTCTATCTAAACTCCAACAAACATTTTGCAAGAACAATCAACATTTACCAGTTAATATCATCCATCCATCCATCCATCCATCCATAAAAATATTATTTAATTCCCTAGAATGTTTTTTATATTTCCCTGGTAGATATAAGTTAAATCCAATATGCAGAACACCTTTAAGACAGTATACCTACTATTAAGACAGGAAAGGATTCAAACATAGTACTAATTCTCTAAACACACCACTCGTTTATGTACAAATGGAAATGAAATGCACATATAAGAAAATATAACACATAAGAAAGTCTTTAAAAAAACAGTGTCTAGTTGTTAGAATTCAAAATTCAAAGAGAAAATCGCCTTGGAATTAAGAAACAGATGATAAAAATGATTAAAGAAGCTAGAACACAACCCCGGAATGGAAGAATTAAAATAATCTGCATATTTGCTCCTGGTAACTCAAATGTGTTTAAGCATAGAATAATTCTAAGTCTGCTGCCTTTCACCTCCTTTGGGAAAAAGAAACCCATTATTGAATTAGAAGGTTAAATAAAGGCTAGATAGATAGAAGACATACCAACAAGAGTAAAGAAAGAGATAATAAGTTACAATATATTTCACAGAAAGTCTTTATTTTTCCAAATTTCCCATGTGCACTTGAAAAGTGTGTATTCTGCAGTTTTACACATAGTATTGGATGTAGTACTCTATGTCTGTGTATTAAGTCAACTTAATCATGGGTTCAAATCTCCTATATACTTACTAATCATTTTTCTATTTTTGATCTATCAATTATTGAAAGAAATGTGCTAAAATTTCTAATTATGATTGTGGACTTATATATTTCTCTTTTGATTCTGTCAACTTTAGATTTATTTTAAAGTTATTACTATATGTATAAAATATAGAATTGTTATATGTCCACATTGAACTGAATTTTCCAAAATAATTGGCAAAGCTTCCCCTCTTTATAAATAATGCTGATGTATCTGTAATATAAGAATACTTCTGTTGTTAAAAGCAACGTTATTAATAAGAGCAAAACAGAAAAAAGATTATCTTGTACAACATACATTCTGAAAGATAAACATTTGGACAAAATGATAAACTGAGCTCCTGGCTCCATCCCTAGAACTCAATCTGGAGAGAGAGAATACCAGCGGAGGTTGATGGATTTGAGAGACTAACGACCATGAAAATTCTCTTCGAGTGATATCAGAAAGAGAGTGGTAGGGTGAAAGTAGAGTGTGTAAGAGGGCCAGGGCCAGAATCTGAACACAGATTGGAGCAGGGTTTATTGGGCCCTTTTAACTCTCCCCCATATTGCCTTGAAAGTATCATTAGCCATAAGTAGTGGAAAGGTGGTCCACTGCTAACAGCATAGATTCTGGATTCAGTTTGCCTGTGTTGGATTCGTGGGCAAGTTATTTAACCTCCCCACACCTTGGTTTCCTCATTTGTAAAACGCAGGCAATAGCAATATGCATCTCATAGGGTTGTTGTGAGCATTAAACAAATTAATCAAAGTGTAGAAACAGTTTCTGACACATAAAATAGCTCAATAAATATAAATCAATAATATTGCCATTACCCACTATACAGCCACTCTAAGAGAATAAAAAGGAAGTTTAAAAATAAAATGCTGACAGCAACACAATTAGTTGCCCAAGTTTATCAGGGCAGCTGATGACTGGAACAGAAACAGATAACAGATAAAGGGATATCCTATTGATCGTATCTCCTCACATTCTAAATACACAAGTGTAATCTAGGAAGCTGGGGAAAATCTGTGAAATCCAACCATATTAATAAATAGACTACAGTAAAAACAACCAAAAAACACATAATGTGAACATTTTAATAGATGCATAACAACATTTGAAAGTCCAACCAACCTAGGATTTAAAAAATAATTAGAAAATTAGGAATAAAGGGAGTTTCTCTTATCTTGAAAATAGACATTTATCAAAATCTATATAGCACACATATATGGAAATGAGTATGAAGTATAAGATCAAAAACAAGAATCCTTACATCATCACTCCTATTCACTTGTACTAATATATTTTAGAAAACTTAAAGACACTGAACTAATAATTATCAACTCAACGCTATATGCTAATATTTTTATTATACTCTTTTGTAATTAAAGTAATACATATTCTGAAAAAATATTGTTAATCTGAATCAGATTAACACCTGTTGCCAGTTTAAAAACCAGAAAAATCTATTATGGAATTTAGGAAAACTGAGTTTTGATCAGTGCCTTGTCTTAAACTACCATTGTGGCTTTTAACAAGTCATTTCATTTTTCTGGGCCTCGATTATCTCTTTAATTAAATAGGAAGGAGTGGTAACTAGATAATCTGTAGGGTCCTGTTCAGTACTAGTTCCAGTGTCCAAGACTAAAATAGTAAGAAGTCCCCATCCAAAGTACAGCAGCAAATCAACTTGAAGTTGCCACTAGATGGTGTCCTGCTCCAGAATACCATACATGTCGTAACTTGTAGACCACAAAACCAGAGGTATATTTCTAGCATCTGACTGGTACCTCAGTCCTTCAGCAACTAAGAGACTCTGGGACACTCCAACTAGATCACCAACTCTTTGAAACCTAGCAACAGTCTAGCATCTGCATTAAAGTTCGTAGTTGGTAAAAAGCTGAAGGAAACCAGGATGAAAATGTTACAGAAACTACCTTCTAAGAGATATGCTGCAATGAACATGGAGGGGAAAAGGTAGAGACTATAGGATGCCTAGCCTAAAAGAGGAGGTTCATGGGTAGAAAGTCATTGGAAGAAGATAAGAGATTAAAGTTAATGACATCTAATCTAATATTAAATGACTTTTAGAGTCATCTCAGCAACATGTAAGTCACCAAATTCATAACCTCTCATCTTTTTTTAAGATTTATTTATCATCAGAGGGATGGGGGTACAGAGGATAGAGAATCCTGAAGCAGGCTCTCCACTGAGTGTGGATCCTGGTGCAGGCCTCCATCCCAGGACCCTGAGATCATAACCTGAGGCAAGTTGGCCACGTAACCAACTGAGCCACCCAGATGCCCCCCTCATACCCTTTTTGATATAAAAAGTTAAGCCCTGAAAATCAGAAATACGCACATTTTATTGTTACAATCATGTCATGCATGCATTGTTCTATTTTGTATTTTTTCATTAAAAGTTAAATAGAATATCATTCCAATAAAGATACTTATTTACTAGAAGCACAAAATTGATGTAAGCATTGTTAATTTTGACTAATGTTTTCCACTAAAATATGAGTAAGTATCTCTCTAATAAGGAGGATGCTATGAACCTTTTTCAAAAAATATTGATTATTCAAAAAAAGAACCTTGTTATTGGGATGCCTGGGTGGCTCAGTGGTTGAGAGCCTGCCTTAAGCTTGGGTCGTGATCCTGGGGTCCTGTAATCGAGTCTTGCATCAGGCTCCCCACAGGGAGCCTGCTTTTCTCTCTCCCTATCTCTCTGCCCCTCTCTCTGTGTCTCTCATGAATAAATACATCTTGAAAAGAAAAAAAGAACCTTGGTATTAAAAAACAAAACAAAAACACAAGAAAATAGCAAACAACATTCATTATCTAATGGCTTAGGGAGGCTAATGAACATAAATGAAAACTATCATGAGAAGTGTTTAATGAGGATGGCTGGGTGGCTCAGTGGTTGAATGTCTGCCTTCAGCTCAGGACATGATCCCGGAGTCCTGGGATGGAGGCCTGTATCAGGGTCCCTGCAGGAAGCCTGCTTCTCTCTCTGCCTGTGTCTCTGCCTTTCTCTCTCTCTCAAGAATAAATAAAATCGTTAAAAAAAAAGAGAGAGAGAGAGAGAAAGAACGTGTTTAATGAAGTAATTTGCTGGATTCTACTGAGAATCATTTAAATACTGTTAAACTAGATTTTCAGTGTCATTCAAAAAACAGCTTAAAATACTAAAGAGGGTTCAACTGACTGAAGTACTGAAGCCCAATAATTAATGGTCGTTGATTTAAGACCAATAGTTATGATGCCTTTTATTCCTTGGGAGTGGCTGACATTTCATCCATCAAAGTTTGACACCCAAGCATACCTTTAATATTTAAATGGACACAGACCAGCCCTTTAAATGTCTATAGCATTAAAATGACACAAAAAAATCATTCCAAATGTTTTTGCAAAATCGGTTTTGGGGCCTGTGGATTGTAACTTTGTTTATAAAAGCTAACCTCACTTATTATAAAAGTTTTTAAAAACCAAATAGTTTTGAGATCTTGAATTTAAATTCCCTAAGATCTCAGGTTTTGTCATTTTATTTTAAAAGGATTTTCATGAGTATTATATAACTGGAGAAATGCATTCCTATTTTTAATAATATTCCTATTATTTTTCTTTACATTCTACCGATTCTTTACAGTCTATCTAGATCGTGACAGTTTTCATACCTGGTCATACTCCAAGGCTCCTGGGTAGAGTGGCCATCCAAGGAATAATTCTGCAATCACGCATCCCAATGACCACATGTCTATGGCTTCACAAAATGGCAACCCCAATATAATCTCTGGAGCTCTGAAATTAAAAAAGAAAAAAAGAAAGTGATTTTCCTTTAAAATTATCTTATTTCATCTGACATTCTAAGAAAAGTTAGCAAAATGACAGAGTAGCCTCTTTCTATTTATAGTAACTCTTCACTTTTCAGAATTCTTTAAAGCCTAGACATAATCTTGAATTAAGCTTACAAGGGCATGATGAATACAACCATCGCTAGGATAAAACCTCTATACTTAACCTTATAGAGAATTTTATTAACATTAAAAATAGGAAAAAGCACAGATCTTGTCTTTGAGACTACAACAGATTAGAAATAATACACTAGAAAGAGAACTGGCAAACTATGAAATATACACACTGTGACATCAACAGAACTTGAAAACCAGACATTGAGAGATAAGAGCAAAACAAAACAACCCCAAAGCCCAAAAGCGGATCTTGACCTAGATACCGCTTTAGAACACAGTAATAAATATTCACAAAACCAGGGCTGTTAGTCATCGAAAGAGACAAGACCAAGTACACTGTATTCTGCTTTAAAGGCAGAAAAATACAGAGTATCAAAAGAGTTAAAAAGCATTTTATGCACTTGAGGAGCTTTGATTACTTGGAAAATGTATTCCATGAAAAATATCATGCCCAGATAAATTATGTGCTACTTCACATGACTTTCCATGAGAAAACTAACATTCTGAGAGGCTTCACGTATAGCTATGTAATTCCAAAGTAAGTCACACAATCAGAGTTACCTAAACAGTCTCAAATTTAAGAAAAGTTGTAAGATCAATATAATGAATGAGTTTTTTCATGAACCACTAGAGAGTAATTTGCCAAATAACTGTAAACTTTGTATTTCCTACAAACAAGGACATTCCCCCACATAACCACAATACAATCATCAAAATCAGGAAATGAACACGGATACATCTCTACCATCTAAGCCTCAGACTCCAATTTGGCCAATTATACTAATAATGAATGTGTTTTATGGCAAAAGGATCCAATTCAGAACCATGCATCACATTTAGTTGCGTATCTTTTAAAATAGTTCCTCAATAGTTCCTTGATTTCTAGGACCTTGGCACAAGCTATTACAGGCCAGGTCTTTGTAGAATGTCTCTCAATGTGGGTCTGCCTAATGTTTCCTCATAATTAGATCTGGGTTATAAATCTTTGGGAAGAATATTACGTAAGTGATGCTTTTTCTCATGATGTGCTGTTAAGGTGGTGTACAATTCTGATTTGTTCCAGTACTGATAATAATCACTTTGATTATTTAACATGGTGTCTGCTAGATATTTCCATTATCAAGTTCCTCCTTTTCCCCCTGTAATTAAATATTTTGCAGGATTACAATTTGAGACTATATGTGTAAGTCACTTCTTGTCAAATTTTCAATTTCTTCATTTATTTTCCTATGTGAGTATAAATTAATAGAACCCAATTTTATTCAATGAGTTATAAACCATTACTATAATTATCTATTTTGATACTCTCATTTTCTCAGACTTGACCAATCAGAACTCCCTCAACGAGCTACGGTCCTCATTAGTACCAGGATGGCACTGTTCCCAGGCCCTCTCCATATACATATTACATACAGTAAAACAAAATAAGACTTCTGCTAATTTCTTTAACTGAGACTGCTGATTTTCATTATTTTCCTAAAGCAGGTGATTCTCAATCTTGGCTGCACATTACAATCACTTGGTCCTGGCCACACTCTATACCAATTAACTCAGAAACTCAGGGGTTGGGACTTGGGAATCAGTATTTTTGTAAAGCTCAAGAGTGATTTAAATACATGGCCAAAGCTGAGAATCAAAGCCCCAGGCTAAAGTAATGTAGTTGGACCAATGGGAAGATTGCTCCATCTTCTCCCTACAGCTCTTCTGATCAGAGTAAGTTCAATTGATAATAAATAAGGTATTTTCTACCATTGATTTGAGATCTGTCCATTGACTCCTCTCCTGGACATCTCTGCCATAATTGATACTTAAAATTCAACAGACTCTTAATCCACAAGCATTTGTTAAAAACAAGTACGTACTATAAGGCATAAAAGATTATTAGAACATAGTTACAAAAGGCTTTCATTCGTCAAAATACTTAGTAAGGTTAGTGTATACATGTGAATTACATTAGTATAACCAAAAGCTGAACTGTGTAGAAAGGGGAAAAAACAAGTTACACTAAGTTATCAATCTTATATTCACAATATCATACAAAAGAAGACAGAGAAGATCTTATCCTTTTTTGTTCACTATGTTATACACAGAACCTAGCAGAGAATATGCACTCAGTAAACATTTCTTAAATAAACCATTTCTACACAGTTGGGTCACACAAAACCAAGTATCAGACTTAGGTCTGAGCTAAGCCTTGAGGAATAGAAGTCTAGGCAGAAAGAAAGAGAAATGTCCACAAAAATTGATAAAGAATATGTACTAACCCATACCAGAAAAGATTCAAAGCAAAAAGTTTTAAAAGTATCAAGTAGAAAGCGATTCACTAGTGATGTTTCTTCATGTACGAATTTGAAATATGAAGAATTATTAAGACTAACAGAGCTATAACTACGTAAGAGTTTTATGATTATTTTGAAATATTTACTATGAAAAAGTAATGTGATTTGAAATTGGCTACTGGAAACTTCAACATCACATCTGGCAATGCAAGAAAAGTAACAGAATGATAGTGCCTAGGCTATACAACTTAAAGAGACTGAAACTGATGCCTGATTAACAATAAGAAAGGAGTTTCTGTCAATTAGACTAAGAGCAATGAATTCCTTCTACAATTTGCTACCATTTAATGAATGAGCCAAATTTCTAATTGATGGTGACAAGAATGTGGAGATTTCTTTTCAAAATCCTCACCATGAATTGCATAAAGCCACCTCAAGCACCAAACTTGAGATACAAAACTTATACTCAAGGAAGCAAACTCAACTTTCTCATTTTAAAATATGAAAGTATTTTTTTTTGAAGAATTTTAACTTCAAGTTTTACGCAAATCAATTGTGTGTCATTGCAACAGCTAGGGTCTCCTGAAAAGCAGATAGATGTGCAAGAGATTTCTTGGCGGAAGGCAGGGGAGGGAGGAGCAGGTGATGACAGCCCCCAGACACTGAGCAATCGGACACCGAGAAAGAAGAGAGGTAAAGGGTGAGGTGGATAGAGAGAAACTCCGTACAGAACTGTTAGGAGAAAGTCTCAGCCAGCCCAATGCAGAGTCCCTAAGCAATAAATTATCTGCTGGAGGAGCTCCCCATTTAGCAAGAATTGTTCAGCTCTAATATCCCTACTGTGTTTGGTCACTGGCTACAACAGCTGGGTGGCCTATCTGAAGGTGCATCAGCTGGAGACTCACTCAACTGCACTCCCCACAGGAGTTTCTCTTAAGGGGGAATCTTAGTGACACAATTCCATGGGTGCTACAACCATCCTCCCCAAAACTTTTGTATTTTATTTTCAAATACATATATATCATTTTTACAAAATGACGCAACAAAAAAACAAATAAAAATAAAAATAAAAAAACTCAACAAATTTCCTCACCAAGTCCCATTTAAATGTGCTCAAATTCTCTCCAGTCTACCCTAGCAAGCCATAAGATACCAACATTTTCTATGCAGTTCAATATAAAAGGTTGGGAAGCACTACTGTAGAGCATTTACAATCTAGATGAAACTGCCAGATGTCAGAGCTCTACCAGTCAGTTTCACAATAAACTTTAAAAATTAAATTAGGCATGAAAGAACAATATATCCATCTGTCGGTAATGAATAAAACTTAGTTTCTGGTTGTATCTTAATTGGCTCTCAAATTCTTTCTCTGGGCTAAGCATACTTTCAGATAAAAATGATAACAGGGATTCTAATCTATGGACCACTCTTACAAAAAAAATCTTCTGTCCTACTCCTAAAAGAAATTGTTCCACTTCTTTTTTCATCTATCCTAACTCCCGTCTCAGCACCCATAATGTGGCAGTAACAGGGAAAAATGCCATGTGTATGTACTTTTGGAGACCAGGCAAGGCACACAGTAAACATGTCTACTGAATGAAGAGTATAATAAAACCTCTTAGTTACCACTCTCTAAATAAAAACTCACCATTAGAAGTGTTAAACCCACCAACTAAAAAATTTAGGTCCTATGGTAACAAAGGCAATCTATATCTAAAATGCTATGTTTATTATTTTTTGTCACATACTTTTAATCAAATTTTTCAATATTCATTAAGAATAAATCCTTTCTACTTTTCTGAAATCTTAAAACACTAATGTAAAATATAGGGTAAAGTGGGTAGGCTGAAAACAAAAAAAAAATTTTTGACTACACAAATTGAACTCTGAGGGCTTTTGCCAGAGTAGAAGAGAATGTTGGCAATACATGTTTCAAATAAGAACATAGTGGAATACTGTCATTCAGAAAAGAAGATGACTATAAATGGAACATTTTATTTGCTTTACCTCATCTTTACTTACTTTGTAAGCTGAAAATTCAATTACTGGCAGAAGAAACCCAGCCCTGTTAGGAAAAAGGGTATCTCAGTTCAGGAATTCAGTATGTCTAGGTCTAGGAACAATTACATCCCCCTCCCCCCCAGAGAGGGAGGGGAGCAGAGGGAGAAAGAGAAATAGAATCGTGAGCAGATATGGGGTTCAATCTCACAACCCTATGATCAAGATCTGAGCCAAAATCAAGAGTCAGACATTCAATCAACTGAGCCACCCAGGTGCCCTAACAATTACATTCTTATAAAAGAGATAGAAGCCTTGGGTCATCACTGCAAATGCCGTTAAACTACAAACTTGGGCACCTGGGTGGCTCAGTTCAGCTCAGGTCGTGATCCCGGAGTCCCAGGATCAAGTCCCGCATCGGGCTTCCTACAGGGAGCCTGCTTCTCCCTCTGCCTGCCTCTCTCTCTCTCTCTCTGCGTCCCTCATGAATAAATAAATAAAAATATTTTTAAAATAAATGAACAAACTACAAACTCATGATGATCACATTTCATGGCCATCAAAAAAATGTTGACCATACTCCTAACTTACAGAGAGGAATTTTCTTTGACATACAGAGAATATAATGGGTTAGGCTAATGTGAATATCTAGTCTGCCTAACAGTTTCACTTCTCATTAAACTTAATTAGCATAATGCTGATATACTTCAGCGTCTGGCGAGTCTGGTGGCAGAGCCACCCAGGTCTGGTAAAATCTAGAACACTAATCAAATAATTTCTGAAATGCCAAGCTAAGGACCAGAAGCTAATGGTTCTGACAGATAACATCACTGAGAGGTACAGTCATCCAGGCTTCTCTTGAGGATACTTCTATACAAGGATTTACCTACATGCTTCTCTCTGCTTTTGACATAAAAAAAAAAAAAAAAAATACTAGAGAAATACAGTACAAACTTGGAAAAGGTATATAAATGGTAAACTCAAAAAAGATAAAAATACTAAAATGACAGCAGTCTTTTCAGAGGTAGAAGATGCAGAAGGCATTTTTTTTAAATAACAGTTTCATTAAGCCATGGTATGATTCAATGGTTCTTAGTATATTCACAGAATTGTGCAACCATCACCACAATCAATTTTAGAACATCTTCAATACCCCCAAGAAATGGTTAAACCTTATATACATTTAGCATATACCCTATTCTTCCCAAACTTCTCCAACCCTAAGCCACCACAAATCTACTTTCAGACTCTTTACATGTGCCTATTCTAGGCATTTCATATGAATGGAATCATACAAAGTAATCTTTTGTGATTGGCTTCTTTCACTTGAGTAGCATGTGTCAGTACTTCACTTACTTTTATTGCTGAATAGTATTCCATTGCGTGGATACACCATATTTACTTAGCCACTAAGTGATGGACATTTGAATTTTTTCCACTTCTTTCAAGCGATGATGAAAACATAAGAAGTAAACCTAGAATGGTCATATCAGCTCACTATGCTACGAGCAAGAATATACTACAGTGTGGAAGGAGGTCAGAGCAGAGAGGCCATACACCAAAGGCAAGTCCTGCCTTAGACAGACCTAACCAATACAGGCAGAAAATGCCTTTGAACAGAGTAGAAACCCAAAAGTGAAAAGAGCTTTGTTCAATGCTGCAGTCTTTATGTTTGAGTTAATCCTGTGCTACCCCTTTTCTTAACCTCTAGGGCACTAAAAGAACCTCTTGCCCATACACTGGAGATCCATCACACAAGAGAGTGGGTCACAGGTGCAATTCCCTTCGGGTAAGTTTCACGAGTACTTTACGCTATGCTGGTACTAAGAAATTGCGAATCTATGCACAAAAGCTCAGGGAAGACAAATTTTGGAGTCTGGTAAGGAGGCACTGGTTTCAAACAATGCAAATCATCTAAAGAGTATTTTTAACACTCAAGAGTAGGCACTTAGCTCTCCCTCCAACAGCAAGTAATTTACCTGAGTCTTCGTATTTTCATTTTTTAAAAGACGGGGTTGGGGATCCCTGTGTGGCTCAGCAGTTTAACGTCTGCCTTCAGCCCAGGGCATGAACCTGGAGTCCCGGGATCGAGTCCTATGTCGGGTTCCTTGCATGGAGCCTGCTTCTCCCTCTGCCTGTGTCTCTGCCTCTCCCTCTGTCTCTCATGAATAAATAAGTAAAAATCTTTAAAAAAAATAAAAATAAAAAAATAAAAGACGGTGTCTGCCAACCCTATATTCCCCAAAGATTACCTAAAGGACTAATCTTACACTTTTACCTATAAAACAATGTGTGTAAAGTGTAAAGCATCATATACATTCCCCTAATTTATTCATCCTCCCGCTGTCCGAATTCACACCTCCTCTCTTCTCAAGCCACCACCTCCTCCCCATCCTCATTCTGGACTGTTGTCCTTGCATCCTACTTCACTGAAAAAAATAGACAGCATTTGAAAGAAACTTCCAGCTTCTCATCACCACATCGACTAGCCCACTTGCATCTGTCAGTGCTTCTATCTAAGGCATCCAGGCTCACTTACTGAAGTATATCACTCCACCAATTTCCTACTCTCTTTCCGCCCAGCCCTCTCTTCATCTCTCTCTCTCTCTCTCTCTCTCTCTCTCTCTCTCTCTCTCGAACCATCTTGTTTATACACTCTCCATCAGCCACTACCCCTTTCTTTTCCTTTATCAGCCCTTGAAAACATTGTTTAGAAAAGCTGCCTCCAATTCTGCCCCTGTATTGAATTTTCTCTAATCAGGTTTTCATTACCCCACCATTCCAAAATAGCTCTTCTCAAGGTCACCATCAGCTACTGCATTGCCATATCCTCCATTTACTGGACCTGCAGCATCTGACACGGCTGATTATGCTCTCCTGCTTTAAACACTGTCTACATTTGTCTTCCACAACACCACTCTTTGCTCTTCCCTTTGCCTCACTAGCACTCCCTTCTCAGATTCCTTTCTAGTTCCATCTCATTTCCACAACCTTTAAATTCTGGAGGTTCAGTCCTTGGATATCCATCCTCTCTATCTACATTCACTTCCCTTAGGTGATCTCATCCAATCAAAGTTTTAAGAAATAGAGTTGCTATTTAACACTCTCAAATGTATGTCTCCAATCCAGGCCTCTCTGCTTACCTTACATAGACTTATGTATCCAACTGTGTACTCAACATCCCTTCTTGAATGTCTATTAGATATTGCAAATTAAACACATTCAAAAAGAACTCCTAATTTCCCCTAATCCACTCCTCCATCTCAGGAAATGACAACTCAGAGTTTTTCAGGCTCATAATATGGGCAAATCAAATTTGATTCTTCTCTCCGTCTCACTTCTCACATTTACAGTCAGATCCCACTGACTCCATCCTGAAAACAGATCCAGAATCTGGCCATTTTGCTCCACCTTTACTGCTACCACCCTACTCCAAGCAACCATCATCTCTCATTTGGATAATTACAAAAGCTTCCAAAATTATTCTTCTTGCTTCTGCCCCTGTCCTCTACCACCTAGTCTCAACTTAGTAGACAGAGTGGTCCATTAAAAACACAAGGTAGACACATCACTGTTCTCCTCAAAATCCCCCAAAAGCTTCCCATCTCAAAGTCAATTTCTTACAATGGCCCACAAGATCATACATGATTCAACCCTTAACTATATCTAATATTTCCTATCACTATCCTAACTTGCTTGCTATGATCCACCCACACTAGCCTTCTCTTTCTAACCACAGTTCCTGCCTCAAAACTTTTGTGCTCCTCTAGGAGAAGACTCCAGGCAGAAGGAATAGCATGATTTTTTTTAAAGATTTTATTTATTTATTTATTTATTTATGTATTTATTTATTCATTCATTCATTCATTCATTCATTCATTCACAGAGGCACCCCGGGCTGCAAGCGGTGCTAAACCACTGTACCACCGGGGCTGCCTGGAATAGTGGGATTTAACCTCTTTACTCTTACTTTGCGTTTCTGCTCAAAGATCATCTTATTAGAAGGGTTCTCTGACCACATTAAATAGAAGGGCAAGTCCCTGCTGACACAAACTTAACTCTCCTCGCCACCAATTGACATAGACATAGATATAAATACATACATACACACATACATACACACACCAACTGACACTATATTTAGTATAGTCATCCGAGATCAAGAATTGCATGATCTACTGATTCAGCCAGCCAAGTGCCCCAAGTATAGAAACTTAATTCTCTTAATGCTATATTTCCAGCAAGGAGAAAACTGCCTAGCACATAGGCACTCAATCATTTATTTGTTCAATGAACTGATCAATGAAAGGGAGCTGTTAGCAAACATTCATTAATTTTAAAATGCTAAGAATATTTTTGTTTCATCAAATACATAAGCCAAAGAGGTATCAACTAAGAGACTTTTACGTATCAGCCACTTTACATTAGGGACAGCTGAAATGTTCTGACTATAAAAAACAAACACAATTTACTGAGTGTTAACAATGGGCTAGGCATTGTGGAAATAACTTTTAATGCATTATCTCATTTAAACAAGTGTTCTAAAAAAAACCAGATTTCTACATTGTTCTTCTGCTCCAAGATAAAAAATGCTGGTAAACAAAATGTTCCACGTAAAACAGAAGAAGCCCTCAGTTGAGTACAGCCAGCCCACAGAATCATGAGAAATAATAAATCATTGTTTTTGAAGCAACTAAGTTTGGAGTTGCCACACAACAACAGATAACTGATACACTGCCCCATTACCCAGAAAGTTATGGAACTAAAGATTTCAAATGCCTGATTCCAAAAGCCTTCTCTATAACATATAACTCAAATTATAAAATCTTATGACGTAAAGAAACAGAGAAAGTCAAACAGAAAACCCAGAAATTAACACCAAAGACATTTTAGAAATTCAATTAAAGTTGTGCTCCAGTTTAATTTCCCACAAAATAGAAAAATACTAACTTACTAACTGATCTATGTTTTCCAATAGTTGCGTACCATGAGAAAACATCTGTTATGTGCCTTTTTTGATGAACTGGTCTTTAGGTTTCCAGGACAATTTTTTAAAAATATTTATTTATTTATTTATTTATTCAGAGAGAGCGAAAGAGAGGCAGAGACACAGGCAGAGAGAGAAGCAGGCTCCATGCAGGGAGCCTGACGCACGACTCGATCCCGGGTCTCCAGGATCACACCCCGGGCCAAAGGCAGGCGCCAAACCGCTGCGCCACCCAGGGATCCCGGGCTGCCATTTCTTAAATCAACTTTTTATTTTGTATAAATCCATCAAGAAATATATAATAACAGCAAAAAACATCAAATAGTTACATAACACTATGAACCAGGCAATGCTCTAAGTGCTTTCTAAGTATTAACCTACTTGGTAGCCCTGATAATCCTTTTAATAGATAAAAATACAAGCACTGGGATAAGTAATTTGCCGCTAGGATAAATAATTTGCCTAAGGGTCACACAGCCAGTGAAGAAAGGTACAGGTGGGATTCAAAGCCATGTTTTATGACTTCAGAATCCACAATTTTAGCTACTATACTTTATCAGAAACAATGTCTAGGATTACTGATGCTATCACAATTTTGTCTTACTGAAGTTCTTCCACCTGGATGTTCTATTTATCATTAAAAGTACTCTTCTTTTCTCTTTAAACATATTACCTTTGATTTTAAGCCTAACCGGGAAATGTGAAATATAAATACTTATGTAAAAGAACTCAGCTGACATTTTTTACTCCTTTTCCTAATCTTTAAGCATTTACTCATCTTAACCATAAATAATCTTTCACATTAAATACACAGTCATCTGCTAGATACATCTTAGTTAAAATAAGACTTATTTTGGCAAATACTGTGCTCCCAAAGATGACTGTAATGTCCTTTTACAGAAACAATTAGGAAATGAGCTCAACAGTGGATCTGACCATCTACTCGTAAGTGCCAATTCAACATCACACACTCAATAAATTTTTACTATCAAAGCTCTGTACCTAGCAAAAGACAGCAAAGACCTAAAGTGGTTATAAAATGCAAGCACCAGTAAGTGTGCGTTCATACAAAGACAATCAATCTAACAAAGGATATACACTCAAGTTTTATCGCCAATGAACTCTGAGGAATCAACCTGGCAAGGAGGGAAAAGTATACCTTCCCCACGATGTTTTTTTTAAGATTTCATTTATTTATTTATTTGAGAGACAGAAAGAGCTCATGAGCAGGGGAAGGAGGGTGAGAGAGAGAATCTCAAGCACAGAGCCTGAGGTGGGGACAGATCTGACCATCTTGAGATCATATTGGGAACTGAAATCAAGTGTCAAGGCTCAACCCAACTAAGCCAACTAGGCACCCTCACAATGTTTGTTTCTAAAACAAGCAAAATGGGCAGCCCCCGGGGGGGGGGGGGGGCCTCAGTGTTTTAGCGTCACCTTCAGCCCAGGGCCTGATCCTGGGGCCCCGGGATCGAGTCCCACATCAGGCTCCCTGCATGGACCCAGCTTCTCCCTCTGCCTCTCTATCTCTGTGTGTGTCTCTCATGAATAAATAAAATCTTTAAAAAATAAAATAAAACAAGCAACCTTATAATATACAATAAAAAACTAATCTTAAAAATATTGTCAGTCACCTGGACTTAATAGGAATTTCACACTTCTAATATTATTACCATCAACTTAGACCACAAAATCGGTATGAAGGTGAACCGTTTCCTTTCAATGTAAGGAACAGTCTTCTGTGAGAGTTTCTCAGGTAGGAATACACTGCTTCTGGAAAGAAAGAACACTGGAGGTGCATCTCAGAGCCTCTTTCATGTCTGTAAGGAAGAGCGTGAAGGAGGTTCTTGTAAGCACAACAGGAGAACTTACACTGGAAGACCTGAGGATCTTTCCAAATCATACTACTACTAAAATTTATGAAAATATCAAAGAACATTTCTACAACTGGAACTTTAACAGAGACATGACTTTTAAAATATACTAGTGAGTTAACTTCCAGCTTGATCAACACTCTTTTTAATATCCTGCAGTACAGTGCTTTTTTAAAACCAACAAAATTTCAATGCTCTGAGAAAGGCAAATTTCCAGAGACAACCAACCACTTTTAGAAATATTTTTTAAGTTATAAATGTTTATAATAAGAAACTTGTTGCTGTAGGCGGTAATATCACTACAGAATACTAGATGATCACAAAGACTTTTTTAATGACTGTTAACAGCAAGCTATTCAATAACACGTTGAAGTGTAATCAAAGTACGCACTCTTAGAATAGACACTCATTCAAATGTAGCTTAAGTCGTGGCCTAAAAATATCACAATTAAAAATATCCCTATTGCAAGGCCACTTAATCTTTTAAGTATGCAGGACAATGATCCAGATCAAAGCACGAAGTACAAAGAACAGCAGTAATAATAAATAATTTCAAAACCTGGTAGAAGACACTAGACAGCAAAGATTTAATATTCAAGACCAATATGCCAAGTGAACTTAGAGCCTAGTGTCCAAAAAGATGGATACATCAATAATTTACAGATCTATGCTCAACCGCTGATATTTTGTAAAGATAGGGTTCAGAAACATATTCCATTTATAAACAACACTGTATCTTTCATCTTTTGCCTAACAAGAACAGTTCCAAGACCACCGAAAATTCTCATGAAATGGAAGAGAAAATTGTTATTAACATATATCAAGAGAGAGAAGCAAAGTTGCTAAATTGGGAGGGGAATGAAAAAAATATCTGTAAAAAATAAAATAAAAATAATATCTGTAAAAAAATATCTGTAAAAATAAAGGGTAAACATTAACAACTGAGTTTGAATATGTCTGTTCTTTAGATGTTTGGTTATATGCTATTGGATATAAAAAATCAACATGTAACTATCATATATACAAGCTGTACTATTAATATCTTACATATGTATTGCATTTGTATTTTACAACCTGTTCAAATATTTTATTCTATGAAGTAAAAAGATAAATATTACCCTTATTCTACAGGTGATTAGGAAGGAAGTAAGGGGTCCCTGGGTGGCTCAGGGGTATAGCGCCTGCCTTTGGCCCAGGGCGCAATCCTGGGGTCCTGGAATTGAGTCCCATATCAGGCTTCCTGCATGGAGCCTGCTTCTCCCTCTGCCTGTGTCTCTGCCTCTATGTGTCTCTCATGAAAAAATAAATAAAATCTTAAAAAAAAAAAGGAAGTACAAAACAGTCCCAGATTTCCTAAATTTAACTATAAGATATATTTATAATGAATCATCAGTAGGTGCCAATAGAAGCTCATAGTCTATAAGGTATATTTAAACTAAATCAGACAAAAAATATTTAATTGCAATAAATGATTCAATTTTGTAACTTAATAATTACTGAAAATGACAAAAAATGTTAATTGAACTCTAATTAGGGGATCAGATTCAATACTAAAGTTTTAGGTTCATCATCTCATTAGATTCTAAAAAAACACTCTGGGGTAGGTATTGTATTACCCCAATTTAGAGATGAGGAAACTGAGGCAGAGAAGCAACTTTTCAAGGTCTCCGTGGGTGGTAGGTCTTGTAAACAAACCTATGCAGTCTGAGTGAGAGTCCAAGCTCAATGCCACCATAGATAAATCATCTTTTTTTTTATGAACTATCGCAAATGCATTACTTAATCATATGCCCATAAACCTATGCATTAGGGCTAGGCACTGATTCATCAGATGATCTTATACAATCCAGTGGCGCTCTGGAACATACCATTTCTTTCTCTTTTTTTAAAGATTTATTTTTGAGAGAAATAGTGCTCACAGGGGAGGGGGAGGCGATATATGACAGGGGTAGGTGTGTGAGCAGGGGATAGGGCAGAAGAAGAGGGAGGGAATCTCAAGCAAACTCCCCACTGAGCACAGAGTCCCACTTGGGGTTAGATCTCACAATCTTGAGATTATGACCCGAGCCAAAATCGAGAGTCGGATGCTTACCTGACTGAGCCACCCAGGTGCTCCTGGAGCATACCATTTCTTAAAGGCCAATAATCTTTGAACAGCTAGGCAAAAAAGTAGTCCCCCCTTACCCATGAGGGTTATATTCTATGACCCTCAGGTATATATACATATGTTTTTTCCTACACATATGATAAAGCTTAATTTATAAATCAGACACAAAAGATTAACAACAATAACAAAAAAATAACAAAAAAATTAGAATTATAATAATACACAATAAAAGTTGTCAATGTAGTCTCTCTCTAAATATCTTACTGTACCATACTCACCCTTCTTCTTGTGATAATGTGAAATGATAAAATGCCTATGGGATGAGATGAAGTGAGGTGAATGATGCAGGCATTGTGATGTGCTGATCCTGTGACAGTAAGTCAGAAGGAGGATCATTTCCTGTCAGAACCACAGAAACCGCAAAAAGCAAAACTGTGGATAAGGGGAGGACTACTGAATATTACCATTTTTTCATACTTCTTTTCCTTGTATGTTGACATACTTTTAGACTCAGAAAAGTTGCAAAATAATGCAAAGAATTCAACCAGATTCCCCAAACATTTTGCCACATTCGTATCCTCTCTTTTACATATACATACAAATAAAATTTTTCTGAATCATTTAAGAGTTAGGTTGCAAACACTGTATCCCTTTACCCCTAAATACTTTAGTGTGTACTTCCTAAAAACAAGGACAGTTTCTTACTTAGCTACAGTATATTTGTAAAAATTAGAAAATTAATACTGATACAATACTATTATTCAGATTTTGCCAACTACCAATAATGCCTTCCTTTATATCAAACAAAATTTTTAAAAATAGATAAATCCCAGACCCCGGTCTCTTTAGTTCCATTAATCTGCAATATGAAATAGCTCATTTATGTGGTTTTCATGATCTGTGATTTTTGCATACAGGCCAGTTATCTTCTACAATGTCCCTCAATTTGTGTTTATTTAATGTTTCCTCACAAGGTTCACGCTGTTTTCAGCTGGAATACCACAAAAGGAATGCTATCTTACACTTTATTTTTTAAAGTATATATTAGAAAACATTACTATCATCCGTTTTCTGAAGGAATATTTATCAATACTCTTTGGAATAGGTTGTTATGTGCTGATGTAGTCAAATAACTACAGACCTCAGAGAAACAAACTATTCAAATCCCAGCGCTGGTAGTTACTTAATAAACTCTAGGCCTTAGGCAAGTTACAAACGTTACTGCCACCTCAACTCATTCATATGCAAATAAGGGATATACTTGCCTTTCCATATTACTGTGACAGAAAAACCAAGAATTTGGAACACAATATCCCTTCCCCCCAAAAGCACCTCAAGTTGCTTGACTGATTTTTCCAAGGTCACAGGGTCAATAAATGGTGATGCCAAACACAGAAACGTGGATTTAACCTATAAATATATGAAATAAAATGTGCCTTCTACAAGCAGTCCTGTTAATGTGTCTTCTCTATTAAGAAGAACATAAGGTCCTTAATATCAGGAGCTGCCTCCCGGTTGGTTTTATACTTCATACAGCCCCTAGCAGAGTATTTTATAAACAGAAGTCGCCCCTTAAAGAAGTACAATGAACACAAAATATTCAATTAGACACAATGCTTCCCCAAATACATTCCATTTTAATATATATTTTAAATTCTCAGATATTTGATAACCTACAAAATGGCCAACTACATTAAGCAATGTCTGTACTTGGAGCAACAGAATTTAAGGGAACAGGAAAATGTGAAACACCCACACATATACATTTTTCCCTACATACCTAACCCTGCATACTTTTGTACCAGACCATTGATCCCAACAAATAACCATTCCAAAGAATTGCCAGAAATCATTAAGAAGTTTTCAAATACTGAGTTATATTCTACCTATTAAAAGAAAATGGAAGGGTACTACTTATCTGTTACAGATTTAATACCCCTGTGAGAACAGCTATTAAAACTGGCTAAAACACAGACGCACAAAATAGTTGTGTAGAGTGCCTTTTGGGTAATAGTTATGCATCAGTGTAGGTTCATCAATTGTAACAGATTTACTGATGTGGCCGAGGGGCATGGGGGTGTCATAATGGGAGAGGTTGTATGTATGCGGAAGCAGGAGGGATAGGGAATTTGGTACTTTCTGCTCAGTTTTGCCATGAACCTAAAACAGCTCTAACAAATAAAGTCTATTACTTTAAAAAAGAAAAAAAAAATGTGTGAAGTCATCAGAGAGCAGACAAGACAGCTAGGACTTGAGGGAACAAAATCCCAGAACAAAGAGAAAACTTTTAGTAAAGTTGACCTTATATTTCCTTCAGATAGTCACTAACTGACAGACTGGGTGGGGGTGGGTGGGGGGTGCCGAAAAAGGTGACCTAAATAATTTAGTCTACAGCTATTCCACTGGGCTGGAAAAACAAAACTGGAATTCAGAACCTATTAAGGAAGAGGGGCCTTGGTGAATTACTCCAGGTTTTTCAAATGAAACCATAAAGGGCTATATCCTAGGAGCAAGGGGAAACTGAAATAGACAAACTTTACTTGGAAAAACATGAGCTATACCTACTCTACCTGGTTTCCAGAATAAAAAAGAACTGTCTCTGGAGGAAGATTTTTATCATCCAGAGTCACTAACATAGCACTGTCTAACAGAACATTCTGCAATGACAGGACTACTCTATCTATACTGGTCACATACAGCTACAGAGCTGTTGAGACGTGGCTAATGTGACTGAAGAAATGAATTTTTAAGTTTATTTAACTTTAATTTAAACCTAAATAGCCGTGAGTAATTAGGGCTACCATGTTGAACAGCACAGCTCAAGAATTTTTCGTACCTAAGGTTAAGTACTAAAAAAACAAGCAAGCAAGCAAGCAAAGTAAGCAGCCTAACAGGAAATACAATCAAACGTAAAGAAAGAAGAAAAAAAAAATTAATAAAAGCAGCCTCAGAGTTACCTAGCCAGTGAAATTATAACAGGGACTTTAAAATAGCAGTAAAAATATTCAAGAAAATGTCACCAGAAAACTAAAATTTACTTTTAAATTAACAAATTCCTGATTTTCACACACACACACACACACATACACACAGAGACACCTGAAAGTCAACAGCTTAAACCAAAGGAAAAAGCCTTAAATGCAGCCCGGGGTGGGGATGGGGGTGGGGCAATACATCTTCAACAAAATAGACAATTTTCTATAGAAATAATGGAAGCCAAAATAGAATAATATCTTTAAAGAAATAAAATAACTCCCAAAGCATACCTAGGGAAAATATACTTCAGAAATTATTTTTTTGCATTATTGAGACATTCTAAAATTCATCAAGAAACGCAAAGGACCAGAAACAATCCTTTGAAGAACAAGCAGGGGGACTTACACTTATCAGTTATGATAATGACACTGTGATACTGGTTCAAGAATAGACAAAACAATGAAAGGACAGAAGAAGAGAGCCCCAAACAGACCCACACATATAAACCCACTCCTGGTTTATGATAAAGTAGTTACTGTTGTGCAGTGGAATAATAAATGGTGCTCGGTTAAGGGATATCTCCAAAGAGTGAAATGTATCTTAATCCCTACTTCATACTATATGTAAAAGTCAATTTCAGATAGATGGCAGATCTAACCAAATGTGGAAGGTAAAACAATAAAGCTTTTAAGAGAAAACACAGGAAAACAAACACCTTGGTGACCATAGAAGATTTCTTAAATAGGACACAAATGGAGTTAATCTAAAGGAATTTGAAAAATAAAACCGCTGACCCTTAAACAACTCAGAGGAGTTGGGGACACCCACCCCCATGCAGTCAAAACTTCATGTATATTCTGATTCCCCCAAAACTCAACAACTACTGTGGACCAGAAGTCTTCAGAATAACATAAAGAGTTAATAAATATATTTTTGTATTTTTATATATAATGAATACAAATACTGTATTCTCACATACCATATTCTCACAATAAAGTAAGCTAGAGAAAAAATATTAGTAAGAAAATCATAAGGAAGATGGGGCACTTCACTGGCTCAGTCAGTAGAGCATGCAACTCTTGATCTCAGGGTTGTAAGTTCAAGCCCCATGTTGGGTGTAGAGATTACTTAAAAATAAAATCTTTTTAAAAAATCATAAATCAAAATCATATTTACAGTGCTGTACCATGTTCATTACAAAAAATCCATGTAAGTGGATCCATGCAGTTCAAACCCAGGTCATTCAAGGGTCAACTATATATTAATGTAAGACCATGTATTAAATTAAATACAGTCCATTTATTTACCTACGTCAGCTCTAAGAAAGTGAAAAAGAAAACTACAGAATGGAAGAAGACATAGAGAGCATACGCTTTAAAAATCACAAATAAATAAGACTATCAAGCAAACAGAAATCTAGACAAAAGAAACTTCACAAAACAGAACATCCAAATAGTCAACAACCCTGACTAGTGGTTACAAGGTTTAGTGCACATTGCAATTACAAAGCTGTAAATTTAAATTTTGTGCACTTTACACTTACAATAAAATAGTTTACAAAAATTGGCTGCATTAGTCATTAACACAAATCCAATTACTTTACAAAAGCTTTTCAAAGGTTCTACTCTGAAGAGTAACAGCAGCACATTATATGCCATGCAGGCCACCAGGGAACAACTGGGAGACTCCCTAATTATCTTGCTACCACTGCATCATTTTCCTTTAAGCCACACTCTTTAATAGCTTCTACTTATAAAACATATACAATGTCCCAACACTGTACTAAGTGCTTCACATGCATAATGGATTTATTTTAACCTTCACACGAACCTTTGAGGTAGCTATTAGCATCATTAACTGAGTAAACTGAGGAAAAAAATTTTTTTTCTCAAGTTAACATATTAAGTGGCAGAACTGGAATTATGAGCCTGTGAATAAATACAGTAGCATAGTTTGTTACCTGGCATTATTTTGTACCAACAGGCATTAAGTATACTGTTTCGTTTTTTTTCTTTTAAGTCTGTACTTCTTTGAAAATACTTTGTATTTAATACCTCATATGAGCCACTGAAAAGTCTAAGACCTTCTTGTAAGCCTTAAAAAAGGAATACTACCATATTTTTTAATAGTATACTGTTTACAAGCTTGTTACTAATTCAGTGACATTTTCTCTGGAGGAGTAGTTTATATCTTAATGAGAAGCAATTTAGAGCAAACAAAATCTATAAAAGATTCACACACATACTTCTTTCATATTACATAGCTTCACCACCATATTACTCAAACAAATTCTCTCAATGTGTTTACTTCTTCCAAACACTTCTAAAAGTATTTTGTTTGAAAATGACATCCTGGAGGCACCTGGGTGGCTCAGTGGTTAAGCATATGCCCTTGGCTCAGGGTGTGATCCTGGGGGTCCTGGGATTGAATGCCGCATCGGGCTCCTCGCCGGGAGCCTGCTTCTCCCTCTGCCCATGTCTCTGCCTCTCTCTCTGTGTCTCTAATGAATAAATAAAATATTTTTAAAAAAATAAAAATAAAATTACATCCTGGGGGTACCTGGTGGCTCCCTTGGTTAAGCATCTGCCTTTTGGCTCGGGTATGATCTTGGGGTCCTGGGATCTAGCACTGCATCGAGTAGGGTCAGGCTTCCTACTCACTGGAGAATGTGCTTTTCCCTCTGCCTCTGCCTCTCTATTCTCCCCTCTCCCACACCATGGCTCATGCTCTCCCTCAAATGAATAAATAAAAATCTGAAAGAAAGAAAAGAAAGAAAAGAAAGAAAAGAAAGAAAAGGAAGGAAGGAAGGAAGGAAGGAAGGAAGGAAGGAAGGAAGGAAGGAAGGAAGGAAGTGAAGGAAGGAAGGAGGAAAATGACATCCTGTTTTCAGGGGACTTTCACCAACTGCTAAATTCTGCAATTATGTTTTACCATTTATAAAGAAGATATATAATATATATAATATATATAATATATATAATTATAATTATAATTAAATATATTATAATATAATATAATCTATATATATATAGATTCAAAGGATAAGTTTAGTATTACTTTGCTATTACTAAAAAAAAAATCAAATATACCCATGGTGATACATGTAAAAATTAAAGAGTTACTTATAAATGTTGATATACCAATTCTCCCTTAGGTATACTGGATTTCAGTTGCCTTTCTATAATATTTAGACTACATGTCCATGTTAAGTATTTCCAGCCCTAAGATTATTTGCTTCTACATCACAATATCTTTAATACAATTATTTTATCTTTCAGAACTATTGATGATTAATTTAGCCTTGAGGAAGGAAAGAGGAAAAAGCTCTACATTTACAATGCCAGGGACCATTCTGCTACAATATAAAACAGCTCCGTGCCACAGAAAAGAGTGGACAGAGACACATGACACAGGAATAGAAATACAGGGTTCATGTTATCAAGGCATATACTAGAAAATCTACTGAAATTTACCAAATACTTCCTAAGCACAACATTTTACTCACACATTTTTAAAGTATCTGAATCACTTTTTTGATTACTTTGCCAGCTTGTTCCAACTGTACAGGATATTTTAAGGCCAAAAGCATGCCAAAATCTTGATACCACTTCAAAAAAGTTTCCAAGAGGTCATTAGTTTGGGACGTTTGCTGATAAGTATACTCTATATTAGGAACTAGGAGGTAAGAAAGTCCCAAAGTAGTAAAAACAAATGTTCAGGTATTTATGTCAGTGAATAGTTAGTTTTGTGATCTCTTAAATCTATCCATAACACATGTCTAACAATGCAGGATAAACTGCAAGAGGCAGAGACTATAGGTTAAAAAATTAACTTCTAATCTAGTACAGATTGTTCTAGACTAGAACAAGGCAGTGTGAAGTGTGGCAAAATTTACATGGAGGACATTTCAGAGGTCAAATCACTAGGATTTAGTCACACCATGATTAGATATGTAACAGGGAAACAAAAACAAGCCAAAAAACTCAAGTTTCCCACACTGAGTAACAGGGAAAATGGTTCTTCAATCATCCTTTGAGAGAGAGAGAGTGCGCATGCCAAGTGAGCAAGTGAGCACATGAGCGTGTTGGGGAGGGGCAGAGGGAGAGAGAATCTTAAGCAGGCTCTACCCTCCGCATGGAGCCTGACACAGGGCTCAATGTCATGACCCTAAGCCAAAACCAAGAGCTGGACACTTCACCAACTGAGATACCCAGATGCCCCTTAATAATCTTAATATAATACGAGAAGATGAAAAGATATAGCATCTATGAGAGAAAAATGAATTGTGAATATGAGTAACATCTGGAGACTATCTAAGGTGATAACTAAAAACAGAAATTAGGTGTTCAAAGGGAAGTCAGGGCTACAGGAAGCTATCTGAAAGCTCACCATATATTAAAAGAAACTGAAGTCATGAGATACAGTAAGACCTCCAAAAGAGAAATATATTGAATGAGGAAAGGGCACGGGACTGAATCCAGGAAAATGTGTTCATTTAAAAGGTGAGAAAAAGAACAAGAAATTTTGTCTGAGGAGTAAAAGAAGAAGCTGAGGGTATAGTTTCTGAAACACTACTGAATGATACAGGTCTAGTCAGACATAGACTCAAAAAACAGTCCACCAAATTTGGTAATTAACAAGTCACCAGTGTCCTTCAAGAAAGGCATCTCAAGAAAATGAAGGAAAAGTCCCTGGAGAAAGAGCACAGTTAAGTGGAGAGGCAGGACTGAGTTCAAATTACAGCTCTGCAATGTATTAACCTATGTACCACCAGTAGGCAGGTTGCTTAACATATCGAATATCAAATACCCTCTTTGTAAAATGTAGTATTACCATTTGTCATGGTTGTTATCAGGGTAAGGAGTAATTATGAAAAGTTCCTAGCATAGTGGCTGGTACTATGCAGTCAATAAATGTTATTGTATGAACTCTGTTTATTTTTACGTTTTTATTCCTCACATTAAAAAGAATGTCTACCAGTATATTATGACAGAAGACTTTTTTCATGTACTGCAGGTGATAAACATTCAAACTTGATTGTGGTTTTTGCCTATTTAAAGCCAACAAATTGAAAGACCAGAAATGTCCTTGTGATGACAAGAATGTAGAGAAAAGAGCATTTTCATGCACTATTGGTGAGATTATAAACTAACGTAGTATGTTTCTGGAATGAAATTTGGCAGCACCCATCAGCAGAATGTACATACCCTTTGATCCAACAAGTCTCCTAGAAATGTCATGGAATTTGACCAAACAAGTATCTAAGGACATACAAGGTTTTCTGTGGCATTATCCGAAAACAGACAAAATGCACATCATAGAGGACTGCTTAAAGTATAAAACACATCATAAAAAATTAAAATACAGAACCTCAAAGTTAAGGTGGGAAACTGCCTGTTTTCCTTCAGAGCGCTCTCTATTACTGATTTTTTTCTGATAGTGAGCATCCATTACTTTCATAATTTAAAAAACATTAAATAATTTTAAATTTAGTATACTGGCTTTTAGACAAATATATTTAACATTTTTTGTAATTCAGTGTTGTCTTCACAAAAGCAACATTTGTTCTTTTTAATGTCAAAGTTTAACACATATTAGATCTCTGTCCTAAGTAATACAATCTCACCACACCAGCTGATGCCTAAATTATTCACTGGCCACCAAACTAGCACTCTTCTGTGACTGTAGGCACTCTGTTAATAACATCCTCAGTGATGAATTGCATTCACAGGAAAATGCTGAAGACTCAGAAACAAACAGGTACATACATTCTGAGGTGTGTGAGGTCAGGACTGTTATCATTACATTCTATTACAGTACATTCATGAGACAATATGCACCCTTAACCAAATCCATATGGCACAAGGAAACTGAGAACCTTTGAAATTAAAGGCTTTTATTCAAAATAATAGAAAAATATCACAAAAATAGAACTACCACATTATTCGAGGCATCCCACTTTTGGGTACATACCCAAAAGAACTAAAAGCAGGGACTGGAAGAGATATTTGTATGCTCATGTTGATAGCAGCCCTATTCACAAGAGCCCAAAGGTAGAAGCAACCCAAATGTCCAGTGATAAAAGAATGGATAAACAAAATGTAGAATATACAATGGAATTTTTCTTAGAAAGGAAGGAAATTCTGACACATGCTACAAAATGGGTGAACCTTGAGAACATTTTATAGTGAAATACACTTGTCACAAAAAGGCAAGTCCTATATTATTCTCCTTCTATGAGATATTTATTTAAAGTCAAATTCATAGAAAAAAAAAGTAGAAAGGTAGTGACTAGAGGCAGGAGAGGGGGGAAAACGGTGTTGTTTAATGGGTATAGATTTTCAAATGTGCAGGATGAAAAAGTTCTAGAGATCTGTTTAACAACAATGTGAACATCCCTAATACTAATGAACTGATGCTTTAAAATGTTTAAGATGATATTGTTATGCTTTTTCACAATAAAAAATGAAAAAATTTTTATTACTAAAAATAACTTTGGCCACCAAATTGTTAGCTCAAGATGATAAAGTACAGTTTACAAATTAGTCCAATTTGTTTTTCTAACATAGGGAGCAGTATAGACAGATGTTTTCAGAATGAAGTATGTCAAGAAAGGGGTACAAAGTATAAAATGCTCTAATATTATATAGCAATTTTTAGAAAGATACTTAACATTCCTTTCTAAATATTAACATATCTAAAATTGTGGTAATATAACCTATACATCTAAAATTATTTGATAAAAATTTCAAAACAAAGTATAAAAGGATGTTTTTCTTGATTCCTATTAATAATCAAGATTTCTTTTTTTTTTTTTTTTTTTTTTTTATGATAGTCACAGAGAGAGAAAGAGAGAGGCAGAGACATAGGCAGAGGGAAAAGCAGGCTCCATGCACCGGGAGCCTGACATGGGACTCGATCCCAGGTCTCCAGGATTGCGCCCTGGGCCAAAGGCAGGCACTAAACTGCTGCGCCACCCAGGGATCCCCAATAATCAAGATTTCAATTTTTCACCTATCAGAAATAAAAGATTGCCTAACACTAAGTAAAAAACAGGACACCTAGGTGGCTCAGTCGGTTGAGCATCTCGACTCTTGATTATGGCCCAGGTCATAAGCTAAGGGCCTTGGGATCAAGCCTCACAGCAGGCTCTGCGCTCACTGAGAAGTCGGCTTGAGATTCCCTCTCTCTCCTTCTGCCCTCCACCCACCCCCACTCTCCCTCTCTCTCTAAAATAAATAAATACAAGTTTTTTTAAATAAAAATAAAAGAGTGGTTAACTAAAATTTGGAAAGCCTCTTGATCTAAAAGTATTTAAGTGACTTAAATCACTCATTCATGAAACTAAAGGAAATTAGCCCAATTGCAAGTAGATATAGTAATATCAAAGGGCTACACGAAAGCTTAGTACATTAAAGACTAAAAGATCCAATTTCAATTCTATTTAATCAAACATTCTGAATCTTACACTTTAAAGTTTATATACCAAAGAGCCCCTGCTTTTGATAAAAGCACACTCTTAGGAAACTACCAGGATATTCCTTGGATTTTCAGGTTTGTAAACATTTAAGAACTATAATAATAACTGTTTTTGGCATGTAGTTGGTGGGGGGGAGTTTGCATTCATCACAATAAATATATTCTTAATCTCCTTCACTTATTCATCCATTCTACCCACCCATCGTTTGGCATTTAAAGTATTAAAGTACTAACTGTATTTATTTAGTTTTATTATAGAAAATATCAGATACACACAGTTGAACCACATTTACCAACCACCCAGCTTCAAGAATTACCAATTCATCAACAAAAGACTGTCTAAAACTTATTACTGGCTACCACTAGGTGGTAGTAAGCAAATCGGAGATACATTCTTTCACTTATAAACACTTCAACAAATAACTTAAAAATAATAACCACAATGAGGGACACCTGGGTGGTTCAGTATGTAACTTTCTGACTCTTGATTTTGGCTCAGGTCATGGTCTCAGACCCCACATCAGGCTCCAAATTGAGGGTGTGATTCTCTCCCTTCTTCTCCCTCACTCATTCCCTTAAAAAAAAAAAAACAAAAAAACCCCACAATGCTATTTCCACACATTAAAAAAAAAAAATCAATTGCTTAATATCATGTGACATCCAAATTTTCTCTATTGCCTCATTACTGTCTTACAATTAATCTTTTCAATTAATATCTAAAGGAGTTCACATATGAAGATTCTATTTAACAGTTTCACAGAATAATCTATAGAAAATTACAATGAGGGATCCCTGGATGGCTCAGCGGCTTAGCACCTGCCTTTGGCCCAGAGCGTGATCCTGGAGTCCCGGGATCAAGTCCCGCCATCGGGCTCCCAGCATGGAGTCTGCTTCCCCCTCTGCCTGTGTCTCGGCCTCTCTCTCTCTCTCTCTCTCTCTCTCTCTCTCTCTTTTTCTCTCTCTCAGGAATAAATAAATAAAGTCTTTTTTTAAAAAAAAAAGTTTATCTTAAATGGTAACAAAAAGTAGTCATTTTTAGGAGAGAATTACTAACCATGACTTGGGAAAATTATAAAAAACAAACCAGCCTGAAATAATTCAACTGTAGTAACAAAAATGTGAGTTAGCCTAAAGAAATTTCAAAGCCTAACATTCCACTTCCTCTGATTCAGGCAGGCAGTCACTTCTAAAATATCAGTAATGGCGAGTTTTCCAGGTTCCTTTGGTTTTGTTTCTGTTTAGCTTTAATGAGAAGTTTTAACACTTGGTATTAAATACATATTTAGATATAGATATCCACAGAAGTGAAGCGCATGTGTAAATTCACACACAAGTTAACAAATATCAACCACAACAAAGCCTTTTTCCCCTGGGATGGGGGGCAGGGAGCATCCTAGTAAAAAAGCAAAATAACCACACTAATACCAATGTATCCATTTCTTGCCACTGCCACCACGTCCTCTCTATGTATGGGTTACCTTAATACGTCTTTCCTAATGGTTTGCCTAATCCTACACTCATTCTGGTCCTCTTCTCCCTACAAACAGCAGCCAGAATGATTAAAACATAAACCATAGCAGCTCCCTCCAACCTCAAATCACACCCCTACTTTATCCACTCCACTATTCCTGAGTCTCACTGGCAGGCTTTCAGATTCTTTACTTACCAAACTCTTTCCAACCTCAGAGCCTTCACATAAGCTCCTTCTTTGCCCAAGGCTCTCATTCTACCCACTCGGGTTAGTGGTCCCAGGCCCCAGTTTAATGTATCATATCCTTAGACATTTTTCCCTGTCTAGCCAATCTAAAGTCCCCACAACTGATTAGCTATTTGAAAAAAAGAAAAATAACATTACATCCACAACTCACACAAATTATAAGAATAAACTTAAAATATAGATCTAAATATTTAAAATGTAATTCATTAAGAAATAGAATAGATGAATCTCTCTTTGAACTCAGCAAGGGAAAAGGTTTTCTAACTATGAATTAAAATCCAGAGACAATGAAAGAGAAGACTGATAAAACCACACAGGAGGCCACTGGGTGGTTTAGTTGATTAAGCATCCGATTTCAGCTCAGATCATGATCTCAGGGTGGTAAGATCAAACCCAACATGCCTCTGCTAGGCATGGAGACTGCTTAAGATTCTTTCTCTCTTACTCTCCCTCTCCCCATTCCTTCCCTGCATGCCAACCTCTCTCTGGCAAAAAAAAAAAAAAAAAAAAAAAAAAAGTCAGAATGGAAAAAAAAAATCAACATCCCATATATATATGAGACAAAAATGGGCAAAAGACATGAATAGGCATTCACACTCATACCCACATTTCTTTTTTTTTTTTTTTTTTTTTTTATGATAGTCACACACAGAGAGAGAGAGAGAGAGAGAGGCAGAGACACAAGCAGAGGGAGAAGCAGGCTCCATGCACCAGGAGCCCGACGTGGGATTCGATCCCGGGTCTCCAGGACCCTGCCCTGGGTCAAAGGCAGGCGCCAAACTGCTGCGCCACCCAGTGATCCCCCACATTTCTTTTAAAAAGATTTATTTTAGAGAAAGAGCATGCATTCGAGCAGGGGGAGGGACAGAAGGAGAGAAAGAAGGAGAGAAGCAGACTTCCCATTGAGCAGGGAGCCCAAAGCTGGGCTCAATCTTACCACCCTGAGATCATGACCTGAGTTGAAATGAAGAGTCAGATGCTTAACCAGCTAAGACACCCAGGCACCACTTGTACAATTTTAACATGACCCTTAAACATGATATATTTAACTTCACTCATAACAAGACATGCAAATTAAAACTACATAAATCAAAAATTTTTGCCAATCAAAATGCCATCTGAATGGCAAAACTATTAAAGAATAACATTCTGCTAGCCAGGCTATAAACAGGCACTACTGTATGCTGTTGGTAAGAATGCAAACTGATACAGTTCTGAGAGAAATTTTACATATTTAACAAAACTATATATGCATTTACCTTCTGACTAAATAATCCCACTTCTGAAAATTTACCTTGAAGATACAACTTGAACAATTACCAATATGTATATGCACAAAACTATTCTTGTAATTGTAATTGGGAGACATTACGTCAATAATTAGGAAAGCAGCTGAATAAACTATGGTAATCCACATAACGAAGTACTATTCAGCAATAAAATAGAATGAGAAAGATCTCTATGAACTGACATGAAGTGATTTCCAAGAAACACTGTTAAGGGAAAACAGCCAAGTGCAAACAGGTATCTACAACATGTTACCTTTCCTGTAAGAAGGGAAACTGAGAAATTTTTATCTGTTTACATGCCCCCCAAAACACACAAATACATACACACACACACGCACACACACACAATAAAAAGAATAAAACAAAACTAATAAAACAAAACTAATGATAATGGTTATTAAAAGGGGTTAAGTAGGAATAGGGCAGGAAAGATGGTAAGGAGGGAGTGTGACACTTCTGAAGGCTTTAGCATGGTTCTAATTTTTAGAACCACACTGATGTTTCAAATAGTCAAACGAACAAGGACATGGATGGGCCCAAAGTGAAATACAAAGAAATGAACTTAGATACATTTCAAATAAACAATACAATCACACTTGAAGGTGAAGGTTTGGAGAAGAACTTAAAATGCAGTATTTTGACTACATGCTCCAAGTCTACGGCTAAAGAATAAGAGATCTGTAAATAAATGTTGTACTCTGGCTAATTAGCAATGGCATGGGCAGTAATGCTAAAACTACATTAAATGTATTCTAGATTTGAGCTAATAAGTAACGTATGGTAGATAAAGAGAGCCAAGTTTCCTTGTATCATAAAAGGGATTATAAATAATCCAAATGGAAGAAAGACAGAATGAACTCTGAGGTGTCAGAATTGGACATAGCTGTATGAATTAATTTGTGGTTTTAATATATAAACAGATACAGAATTACACTAACACACACACACACACATGCATTTTCCAGCTTTGCCGCTTAAAGGATGTAAATGCTATAACACTTAGTACTAATGAGCACATCTGGTACTAGCATTCATTTTGTTTTCTAAAAATCATTCTCTAATAAAAGGAACCAGAGCTCCTTACAGAAATAGCCACTATTAGGGATGGGGCAGGAGGGTACAAAGTCAGTCTGGAACACCTTGTGGTTCCAGAAAGTAAGCACTCAAGGGAAGATGGGGCCATGGCAAAGTGGTTCCTGTTCGACAGTTTAGGACAATCATTCAGTAAAACAAGTAAGAACAAGTAACAGAGTATATATAACCCACTAAACATGAATCCATGAGTCCATACAGAAACTAAAAAACTAAATAAAGGAAAATTCTTCCTTATAAAAGAATTCCTTATACAGGAATGACAGAATTAGAAAATTTCATAACCCCATAATTTTAATTGTTTAAGGCCATATTCACCAAGGGATGCTAAAACTGGTTCATGAAAATAAGATGAGAAAGTAGTAGACTAATATCAAAGTTCCTTTTCACAAAATACTTACTAATAACAAAAGAAAAAAAAAACACCTTACAGTGGAAAAATCTGGCAGTCACCACCTCAACCAGGTGATCAAAGTTAATTAGTAATGGGAAAAAATGACATCATGTGCCTCCCAATATGTGAGGATACAAAATCACTTCTGTGAAGTTATTCTAAAAATGCATAACCTGAAAACATCAGACAACCCAAAACTGAGAAGCATTCTACAAAATAACTATCCAGTACTCTCTAAAAGTGTCAGGGTAGGGGTGCCTGGATGCCTCAGTCAGTTAGTGACTCTTGATCTCAGTTCAGATCTTGATTTTTGGGTCATGAGTTCAAGCCTCACATTGGGTTCCACACTGGGCATGGAGCCTACTTTAAAAAAAAAAGTGTCAGGTTAAGAAAGACAAAGAAAGAACAAGGAACTATTCCAGATGAGAGTACACTGAAGGGACATACATGGCAAATGATACAATGTGTGATCGCTGATTGAATTTTGGGCAGGAAAGAAGCCATTAGTGAGGAAATTGGTAAAATGTGCCTTTTGTTTAGGAAATACACAATGATGTATTTAGCGGTAAAGGGGCCTTATAACTGAAACTTACCCTCAAATACTGCAAGAAAAAAATGTATGTGTGTGTGTGTGTGTGTGTGTGTGTGTGTGTGTGTACACACACAGAGAAAGAATGACAAAACTAGGGTGGTAAAATGTTTGAATCTGAAACATTTGGAGAATCCTGGTGAAAGGTATGTAGGAATTCTTTGCAATATTTTTGCAAATTTTATGTCTAAAATTATTTCAAAGCAAAAAGTTAAAAAAAAAAAAGTAAGTATCCTGTTATACTCTTTCCCTATTCCTTTCCATTGGAGAGTACTACTTTAATTTTTCATTGTCTACCCATTAGATTGAAAGCACCATAATGGTTAAGGTCTACATTTCTGCTCCTCAATGAATAAACCAGCACCCTGCATAATACTTTACACTTGATATGCGCTAAATATCTTGAAAGACTTAACTGTAGACCATTTTACAGTTTTCTACTCATATGTCTTTCCACTAATCAAATTTTAAAAGGTCTCCATCAAATGATGAATGGCTACATAAAATATGGTGTATCGATACAATGGAATACTATGTAGCAACAAAAAAATGAATTACTAATAACATGCCACAGCATGGAGGAACCTTGAAGACATTATGCTACATGAAAAAAAAAGTCAAAAAAGACCACATATTGTATGACTTCATTTATATGAAATGCTCAGAATGTACAAATCTGTAGAGATACAGATTTTTGGTGGCCTAGGGCCTGGAGAATAGGGAGACTGGGGCATGATGGCTAGCGGGTACAGGAAAGGATTCTCTGCTAGGGGTTAGGAAAATATTCTAAAATTCATTGTAGGTGAAGATGCCCAACCGTGAATATACTAAAAAACATTGAGTTCTACACTTCAGATGGCTAAAGTTCATGGTATGTGAATTATACCTCAATAAAGTTGTTCAAAGAAAACCTTTAAGAGCCCTGTCAAATTTTTATTTGAAAGTCTAATATATGGGATGCCTTGGTGGTTCAGTGGTTGAGTGTCTGCCTTTGGCTCAGGGCATGGTGCTGGAGTCCTGGGACTGAGTCCCACATCAAATTCCCTGCACAGAACCTGTTTCTCACTCTGCCTGTGTGTCTGCCTCTCTCACTCTCCCTCTCTGTATCTCTCATGAATAAATAAATATTTTTTAAAAATTTAAAAAATAAAAGTCTGATATATATTATTATTTATACATATATGTATACATATAGATTTAAAATAATCTATATCTGTGGCCACAATGTAGGACACTGAAAACCATTTCATTAGACTTTGGAAACTTTGTTAAAACAGGGAGTGCCTGGGTAGTTCAGTCAGCATCTGACTTTGATTTCAGGTCAGGTCATGATCTTGGGGTGGTGGGATCAAGCCCCATGGCAGGCTTTATCCTCAGCAGGGGATCTGCTTGAGATTCTTTCCCTCGCCCTATGCCCCTCCCCCACTTGTATGCACTCTCTAAAATAAATAAAATCTTAAAAAAGAAATTGTTAAATTAAATCCCAGTTGACAACCTTTTGTCTAATGATTCTCACACACACACACACACAAAACAGCTATTTTATGATACACAGAAGAAATTATCAGTCATTTCAGCCAATACTGTGCTTTTTCATGTTATGGTGGTTGAGAGAACACTTTAATACTCATCAATCCTAAGTCCTCCTCTACTCTCAAGGCTGGTTCAAGGCTCATTTCTCACCAGAACCCTTCTTTGAGCCCTCCAAAGAGGCTTAGTGCTCTCCTCTGTGTTCCCACAGCAACCTGCACACACCTGTACACTAAGACTTCTTGATACAAATTATTTTTCTCCTCCATTAAGTAATGAAATCACGTTTTCATCACTTCTGCATCCCTAACACAGTGCCAGGACACAAGAAGTACAACAAAAACTGAGTTAAACTTGTAGTGTGAATTTGGACCTGTTTGACTTCCATAAGCCTCAGTTTTCTACTTATTCAATAGGAATTCTACCAATTGTCTTACCTAATTCATACAGATAGACATGAGAAATAAACTAGGAAATTACATAAAAGCACTTGAAAAAAATGTAATATACATACACAGTCTTCTGTTATTATAGAGTACTCTGTATAAAGTATTAATTATTATTGTGTGGGTCATTCTACAGATCCTAACTTTGTTACAGGAACTTTGTCTTCGATACTCTTGGTCTAAAAAGGCATAAGGGGATGGGAATACCCTAAACAAAACCCGGCAGACCTGAGTTAATTGGTTATTACACACCATTCTGTTAACTCTTACAGGCAAAACAGAAAACATTTTTTACCTCAACAACAATTAATACAACGTTATTCAGTAAACTAATAATAAATACAACTGCTTTCCAGGTTACTTTACAGCCTACTTTCCTGTCTCTATGTTCTGAAATGACTCAAACCACAGGCTAGAATTCTACATTTAAAAGAAAAAGATATTCATGACCTGAATGTTGCCACCACACCTCATAAACACAGCACCTTCTGCTGCTAAAACCTTTTATGCATTCAAGAGCTCTGTGTGTTCTTGACAGAAACCATACTCACGCAGCTGAATTTAGAACATGCTGACCTTGAGCAAATCAATGCCCTTAGCATGTACTTCTGGCTTATATCACTGCAAGAGGTAGACAGCCTCACCATCTATAGTAGTCAACAATTTCTGGCTACTGTCCCCAGTCTATTTTAAGATATCCCTACTACATTTCTGTGTTACACAGTTCAAAGAAATAGAGTAACACATGAACCTGTGTTTAAACACAAATCGTTTACCTTGGAACTTGGGTGTGTTCATACTGTGATTAGCTCAAAAATATTTAATTTGGTAAGTTTCCACTTCCTGCTTTCGTTTTTTAAAATAAAACATATTTTTAACAAAGGTAAAAATCAAATATAAGACCATTTTGCTTACTGTCTAACCAAATTTTAAGTAATCTTAGTCAAAAACTAAGCCAAAACTGGTGAACAAATATTGAAAAAGATTAAAGGTTACCTGTTATTTTCATGCAAAACTACATGGATACTAAGGACTATAAGACATTTTCAACAGTGTACCTTAATACTAATTTTTCTAACTCTTGGATCTAATTAACATAAAGTCCTTTTTAAATGTTTTTACCCAAGCAACATCAACCAAAATGCTACGAACATGAGCCCTGGCTTACAAATAAGAACCTAATTTTTTTTACTCTAAACACAGAACCTATAATTTAGCAACAGTATACCATCTGAATTTCTGAAAATTATCTACTTGAAATTTATACTTAAAAACAAATTAGAAACTTACTAATCACTTAGCAATTATTCATAGGTTTTTTTTTTTCATTCCCAATAGAGGCTAATATTTGTGCAAAGGCCTAATGCTAGAAATCAACATTATAAAATATTTAGCATTTCAGATTGCTTTTTAAAGGATTTCCTTTACTTTCTTGAAGCATTTAATAAATGTTTAATAAATGTTCAAGTAATAAAAAAAAAGTTTTGTTTTGTTTTTAACTGTGATCCAGAAGATTTCAAATAAAGAAAAGGAGTCTAGGTATCACACAGAGCTAAATCTGATATGCAGTATAATGCAGGACCCAAATAAAATGAAGTCATTTACTAACAAGTGAACTAAATATAGAGTCCAAGCAGCTGGAGCCTGGGGGTTTATGTAATATGCTAGCTGACAACTAAAAGCTCTTAAGACGGAATCCATAGAGCACAAAGGGAAGGAAAAATCCACTATTCTTCTCATTCTGTGAAGATTTTAAAACCATTTTTTCTGGAAAAAAAAATGAACAAAAGCTAATCCTGTATTCCATTATATTAAAAGAAAATCTGTCAGAAATATACAGGGCCAAATAAATGTAATTATGTGATCTATTAAATGAGACTTACTACCTGACACAAGTATAATATCTTTTAAACCATTTAAATAGGAGTAGTATCTAGCACTCTGATACTAAAAATCTTACAATCTGGAATATATTAAATAATAAATTAGGCTATATTCCTAATTTCTAATACATATTTTAATAAGTTATCACTAACTGACATAAATGTGAGACTCCTTTTTTAAGATTTTATTTACTTATTCATGAGAGAGACAGAGAGGGGGGCAGAGACATAGGCAGAGGGAGAAGCAGGCTCCCTGCAGGGAGCCTGATGTAGGACCTGATCCCTGGACCCGGAGATCATGACCTGAGACGCTCAACTGCTGAGCCACCTAGGCATTCCTAAATGTGGGACTCCTAATGACCTACTAATCTAAGGCATATATTTGGAGTTGATCTTTGTGGTAGCTAATTAATTTCTCCTAGATCTTGTCCAGAATACTAAGGCACTTTTTTGCAAGAAACTTATCAGGGTGAGAGATAAATTACAAAGGTAGATACAGTATTATAAAATAGGGTCACCTGGGTGGCTCAGTCAGTTAACCATCTGACTCTGATTTTGGCTCGGGTCATGATCTCAGGATTGTGGGATCGAGCCCCCAGTCTGACTCACAGAACAGATCTGCTTGTAACCTCTCCCTTTGGCCCTCCTCCCACTTGTCCTTAGTAGTGCTCACTCTCATGAATGTGTTCTCTCTTTCTCTAAAAGTAAATAAATCTTACAAAAATGAAACAAAACAAAAAACACTGAAAAATAACTACCCCTTGCTGGGTCTAAATTTATAATCCTCATATTCTAACAATTCCCAACAATAAACTGCATGTATCTGTCTATTCACTAAATTATTGATGGCCAATGTTGGCAGCTCCTGTATTTGCCCACTGTGTTGGAGCCCTAAAGTACACCAAAACCACAAATTCATTCTAGCTGAAATGAAAGCAATTTCTCAAAATTATAAAACTATAAATCCAAATCCATTTTACCTACTGAAGAAGATATTTTGAATCTTGTAATCATAGCACTTAAGACTACCTATTATACTCCAAGCTAGCATTATATTAATCATGACACTATAGCACTTTATCAGTATTTACATGGAAATTATTTTCTTTAAATTCTCCCCACAGCACCAACACCCAACAGCATTACCCATAACTTGGAAAGAGCATAATCAAATTGGTTATGGAAAAGTGTCCTAAACATTCAAGGCAGTCATGAAAGTGTGTCTGAATCTTAAAATCGCTAATCAGAATAACTTTTTTGAATTCTTCTAAGTATTCAGTTACATCTGATTGTCTTTAATAAACTAGCTAAGTGCGGAAATGCCCAAAGATAAATACAAAAATTACTATAAATCCTTTCCCAACATTTGAAAACTTCTGTTTGATCATCACTAATAATCTATCATTCCTCCAGGTCTTCCATTAACAATAAAAATAACCAACCAAATGTCTTTGGCTTGGAAGTGCAGTAGAGATTCCTATTCTGTTTGGGCAGATTTTATGCCTAAATTTAAAAAACCTTTTAACACCTCAAACCTAAGCTGATCATGTCTTGATTTCTTTATTTATCCAAGCCATCTTTTTCACCATGTACACACACAAAATTATTTCCTTTAGCCAAAATTCAACATTTATTAAATAGCCAAAAAGTAGATGTCACCTACCTGTAGTACCGAGACTGTAGATATGTTGAACAGACAGTCTTTGATACATGACTGGCCGACCCAAAGTCTATCACCTTAACCCTATATGGCTGCCGGACAGGATCCACCAACATAATATTTTCTGGTTTGAGGTCAGCATGAATTAAACCAAGACTTTTCAATTTTTTCAGTGCAGTGGCCACTTGTTGAAGAATGGGTCGAATTACTTTTAGTGGCAGGGGACTGAATTTATTTTGCTTCAGAAAGTCATACAAGTTTTGTTCCAGCATCTCAAAGACTAAACAAGTATGGTTACGGTGCTGAAAGCATTCATAAGCTCGTACAAAGTTATATTCATCAGCATTTTCAGTACTGAGCCTTGCTAATATGCTCACTTCTATTTGACCTTGACGTGCATAAGATGGGTGATTCTTCAAAATTTTGATTGCTACGATTTCATTTGTCCCTCTTTTCCAGCATTTGACTACCTGGCCAAAAGTGCCTCGACCAAGAAAATCAAGGACTTCATAAGTGTTTTTCATGGAGCATAAGACTTCATGCTGTACTAACTGATAGTCACCTTCTCCAGTGGTGCAATTCTGTTTTGTTCCTGTGGTAGTTGTCACAACTGTCACTGGATTTCCCATGTTGGTTTGCAACATTGCAGGAAGTATGGACAATTCATCAACAATCTGCATTGCGCTGCTATGATTATCCAACTCCTCACTCTTGCGCTTCAATCCACATCGCTGGGGGCCTTCTAGGAAATGTAACCTGTGTCGCCACGCCCCAATCTGAGGTGCCTCCACTTGAGCTTGTTGCGCCTGAGCTGCTATGACCTTTGTAGCACCCGCAGTGTTTTTTAAAACAACAGCACTTGTCTGCAACGAAAAGTTGTGTCCTCGAGGTCTGTTAAATGGTATCTTTGTCTGAAAAACACTACCCTTCGTGGGAGGATGAGAATTTCCAACGTTTTTACCATTCACATAGGTCCGTGGATAGTTTCTTTCCTGGAATACACAACTGCTTGGCTCTATTTTGAGTTTCTTCACACTACAAAAGGCACTTGACTGAGTTTGATAAACATACGGTGGGTAGACCAAGACTTGTGAGGCCATACCTGAGGGGGAGAAAAAAGAAAAAGGACATGTTAACTACAAAAAAAATTGTTCTTAATTTTAAATCTCATGAAGAAAACTTTCAAGGGTAGAGTCCATAATTTTTAAAAATAATTAAGAATTTTTTCCCTTGGAGAAGATAACATTTCAGTATCTTCATTTTAGCTTATTAGTGCTTTAGCTATTTTAAGTATTGCATAAAAGGCTGGGAATAAAGAGTTGAGTGCATTCATTTAATCAAAAAATATTTACCAAGCAACTGCAATCATCAAGATATGCCCTAGAAACTATATGAACCATTTTTCCTCGAAAAGGAAAAGCACAGATCCCTAAACTATACATATCTGGCAAAAGTAAAGCATTCTATCACTAAATTATCATTTATGAACCAATGACTACAAAATAACTTACATTAATATGTCACATTCCTTAAATCTAAAGCTCAAGAACTGCCTCAGGAAAAATGATCAATTGTAAAAATAAGTAAATAAGCCAGATAAAGGTTTGTATGGTGTTCTCTTAATGTCTTTTTCCACAACCATCCTTGTACACTTAAGTAGACTTCTTTACATTCAAATCAAAGTGATGCAATACCTTCTTGCTGACGATTTTCTAGGGACACACACTTGCCACTCACTCTCACGGCCCGACTTGGGCATTCAGGGCTCTTATAAAAGCTTCTATGTTCTTCTAATCAGCATTCATGACATGATATTACATTACATTGTAGCTGTCAGTGTATCCATCAGTCTTTTCACACTAGATCCAAAGCAAAGTGCCCAGGATATAATCTGTTCAATAAATGTGAGTTGGTCAAATTAATTTAAAAAATTTCCAAGCTCTACAATTTAAAAATCTGGGAAGTCTCTGTTTTAATGAATCAAACATAAATTCTTTTATTCAAAGACAAGAGATTGCCTCCAAAATAGGAAATATACACAATATTTAAAATGAAAATTACTCTAGTTTCTCTCAGATTACATAAATCACCTTTTATATAAGTCACCAACTTCACCAACTGAAGGCCTTAATATGCAAGCATTTTAATAAATGCTTTATTTGTAACATTTTATTTAGTCATACTAGTATTTCCCCAATTGGCTATTAAGAAAACAAACTCAGAGGAACTAGGTAACTGGTTAAGGTCACATAGCTAGAGTATAGTAAAGGAACAGGAAAATACATTGCCCGTCAGATAAAAGGCATAAATTTATGCCTCCTTAAACCTCCTAAATGCTTATTTTTTAAACTATTTATTTTTAAGTAATCTCTATGCCCAACACAGGGCTGGAACTTACAACTCTAAGATCAAGAATCACAGGCTCTACCAAAGGAGCCAACCAGGTGCCCCCTAAACATGTCTAAGCTGACTTGCCTCTGGTAAGAATGAGTAATAAAACTTTATTAGACAAATTAATAAGATGTTCAGGGTGTAAGAGAAAATCATAAACTGAAATCCTGGAGTTCTAAACCATTTCATTTAGCATCAGAAGAGATTTCAATATTCCACCAATTTATCTCCTTTTAATGAGGCAAAGCCACGGTGAAAACACCTAACCATATTGAACCCATCTGCTAATTCACTTAATGCTGTTTGTGAGGCTCCCCAATCTTATCTTCAGTAATTTAGCATTGCCCTTTCAAACCACTTCTGTGACCCACACCCACAGAAACAGACAGGTGATGAAACTCAGAGATGAAACTTTCTAAAACAGCTATTATAATAAATATACTTTCAGATTTAAAGAAAAGCTTGAACATAAATAGGAGAGACATGAAAAGCATTTTTAAAATGGAACCAGTGAGTCTGGAAAACTGTGCATACCATAGAAAGATGGTAGAAAAGCAATTCAGCAACGTCTAACAAAACTGACAACTGGGCACCTGGGTGGCTCAGTTGGCTAAGCAACCAACTCTTGGTCTCAGCTCAGGTCATGATCTCAGGATAGTGAAAGCCTGCAGGGGGCTCTGTGCTCAGCAGTGAGTCTGCTTAAGATTATCTCTCCCTCTGCCTCTGCCCCTCTCTCTACTGGCATGCATGTGCAGCACTCACTCTCTCCCTCTCTCTCAAATAAATAAATAAATCCTAAAAAAAAAAAAAAAGAATGAAAACAATTTACCCTGTTATGGATTGATTCCCATATTGTTATATGAAAAAACAAGATTCAGAAAAATGTGTACTTTACAATAGATATTATCATGAATAATAAAAAAGAATTGCATGTATATATGATTACATATACATGGAATTATCTATACATACATAAAGAAACTGTAGGTTTGTCTCTGAGAAAAGTAACAAGAATACTGGGGGTGATGACAAAGATTTACTTTTCACTGCACACCCTTTTCACCACTTTAATTTTTACTATGTATGTGTACTGCTGCTCAAAATAAGTTTTTGAATGATCTGAGAAAACTTCTTAAAATATGTACATTCCATATTTAGAAATGAAATAATACATCTGGGATTTGCTTCAAAATAATAAAGAAAAAAATGGAAGATATGAATAAAATAAGATTAGCCATAAATTGTTCATTATAGGATCTTGATAGTAAAAAGGAATTCTACTTTTGAATTATGTTTACATCTTTCCTTAATAAAAAGTTAAATAAATAAGTAAATATATATTTGAAATTCCACCCAGAGGGGCACCTGGGTGGTTCAGTCGGTTGGGCATCTGCCTTCGGCTCAGGTCATGATCCCAAGGTCCTGGGATTGAGACCCGCATATGGCTCTGCTCAGCAGGGAGCCTGGTTCTTCCTCTCCTGCCTGCTGCTCCCCCTGCTTGTGCATATTCTCTCTCTCTCTCTCTCTCTCTCAAATAAATAATAAAATCTCTTTTAAAAAGGAGGGGGGAATTAAAATCCCACCCAGAAAGATTCTGATTCAGTAGGTCTGTGGTGTGGTCCAGGCATCTGTATGTTTACAAGGCCATTTTGATTCACACTAACATCTGAGAAAAAAGTGATCGTCTGTACAAAAACTAGCAAATTCAAGTCCTACTAATTCAGGGCCCTTGAGTCTAAAAAAGATCAGGATGAAGTCCTAGGGAATAAAACACATACAACTCTTGGCCAATCCATGTGATTTTAAATCAAAGTGTCACATGGATAACAGCTAAAATCCAGGTAACTAACCTAGAGATATTTAAGAAACTACTATAATTTCAGAATCCTGCTGATCTTACTTTTTTCCCCCCAACATCTCAAGCTAGAAGGCAAACAAGCCAAAGGTCCCAATCAAGCTCACCTAAAGAAAGCTCAGAAAATTATCCCTTACCAACCACTGTGCCATGTGGGGGTCAATCTCAAAGGGGACTTTAGAAAATAAACAGATAGGAACATCACATAACATACATAGCACATAAGAAAGGGATGGAGGTGGTGCTGGAGATAGCTGTTATAAAAGACCACAAGGAAAGAACTCTAAATTACTAATTAACTTAGCCACAGTGACTCCCTGCCATATCCACGTATTGTATTAAGTCTTTCCCTTCTCTCAACCCTCCATCAGATAAACTCATGACATGATAAGAGTATCTTCTACTTGGAGTTGATGGATTTTATAGAGTACAGTAAGCAAAAGAACAGGAGCTGCTTAAGTCCACTGAGTCCAAAACATTGACTCAGTAAAATACTATTACTTCCCATTATTTTTCATTGCAATTCAAACTACATTACCCCCTATAGCTGTATTATTCATGACTTTTTCATTTGTTCTTATCAACTAAGAAATGAAGTTTTGAAATACTACCCCTTTGTAAGCTGGGGCTGCCTGCCTATAATATATCATTCAGAGGATTGTGAAGACTCCTGTTAAAGCAACCATTAGGCTTCCATTCCTTAAGCTTAATAATCTCAGGTACTTTAACTTTGATTAATAGGCCTTTTTTTTTTCCAACCTCCTAAAAGACTTTAAGACCCATCTGAATTCAATCCAAATTCTTCACGTCCTTTTACAATTACCAAAACAGCAACGTAACCAATACTGACACCCACAAGCATGGGTCTGACCACCACGAACTATGTTTCCTTCCTTTATCCTTTCCAGGCTTCCTTAAAAGGGAGGGAGGGAGCAAAAACTGAAATACTTTACTATCTTACATTCAATATATTAACCAATATGAAAATTCTTTTTTTTTATTTTATTTATTTATTCAAGAAAGACAGAGAGAGAGGGGGGGGGGGGGGGGCAGAGACACAGTCGGGAGAAGCAAGCTCCATGCAGGGAGCCCAACATGGGACTGGATCCCGGGTCTCCAAGATCACGCCCTGGGCTGAAGGCAGGCGCTAAGCCACTAAGCCACCCAGGCTGCCCCCAATATGAAAATTCTGAATAATTCTGCCAAACTTATACAAAGCCCACATGCAACTGAGTTCTTCTTTCAAGTGTACTATGACATCACAAATAAATCAGTGAAGGCAATGGTGCCTTGTATTTCTCCTTATACAGTTTTCTCCTTCTAGTTGTTCAAACCTCAATTTTTAAATTTATTTTTTAAGTAATAAAATATGCATAACACAAAATTTGCCATTTTGAAGTGTACAGATCAGTGGCACTAAGTATATTCACACTGTTGTGCAACCATCACCACGACCCATCTCCAGAACTTTCTTCCTCTTCTAAAACTGAAACTATCCGCTAAACAATAACTGTCCACTGTCCCTGTCCCCAGCCCCTGGCAATCACCATTCTATACTCTGTTAAGAATTTAACTATTCTAGGTACTTATATGATGAAATTATACAGTATTTGCTCTTTTAACTGACATATTCACTTAGCAAAACGTATTCAAGGTTCATCCATGTTGCATTTACGTCTCAGAATGTCCTTCCTTTCTGAGACTAAATAATATTTAATTGTATGTATGTGCCATATTTTGTTTATTCATTCAGCAACCAAAAGATATTTGGGGGCACCTGGCTGGCTCAGTCGCCATATTTTGTTTATTCATTCAGCAACCAAAAGATATTTGGGGGCACCTGGCTGGCTCAGTCAGTGGAGCATGCAACTCTTGATCATGGGGTTGTGAGTTTGAAATCCCACAATGGGTGTGGAACTTCCTTAAAAATAATCTTTAGGGCAGCCCCGGTGGTGCAGTGGTTTAGCGCCGCCTGCAGCCAAGGGTGTGATCTTGGAGACCTGGGATCGAGTCCCACGTCGGGCTCCCTGCATGGAGCTTGCTTCTCCCTCTGCCTATGTCTCTGCCTCTCTCTCTCTCTCTCTCTCTCAATCTCTGTCTCTCATGAATAAATAAAAATCTTTTTAAAAATAAATAAATAATCTTTAAAATATAATAATAATCTTTAGGGGCACCTGAATGGCTCAGTCCATTAAGCATCTTGACTCTTCATTTCAGTTCAGACATGATTTCAAGGTTATGAGATAGATCCCTAAGTCAGGTTCCACACTGAGCATGAAGCCTGCTTAAGATTCTCTCTCTCCCTCTCTGCTCCTCCCCCCACTCACATGCACAGGCTTGCTCAAAAAATAAATAAAATAAAATCTTTAAAAAAAAAAGATATTTGGGTTGCCTCCTCCTGTTGACTACAGTAAAACTGCTATGAACATGGATATACAAATTTCTCTTCAAGACCCTATTTCCAATTATTTGGTGGCTTTTTTGGGGGGAAAAGATGTAAAACTATTTTTATTCATGGACAACATGATTGTGTATATAGAAAATCCTAGGGATCTACAAAAAATGTTATTAGGCATAATTGAGACTAGTAAGGTTGCAGGATACAAGATCAATCTACAAAAATCAACTCAATTTCCATATATTAGCAATGAACTGAAAATTCAAATAAAAATGCCATTTATGATAGCTTCTAAAATCTTTTTTTTTAATTTTTTTTTAAAATTTATTTATGATAGTCACAGAGAGAGAGAGAGAGAGAGAGAGAGGCAGAGACACAGGCAGAGGGAGAAGCAGGCTCCATGCACCGGGAGCCCGACGTGGGATTCGATCCCCGGTCTCCAGGATCGCGCCCTGGGCCAAAGGCAGGCGCCAAACCGCTGCGCCACCCAGGGATCCCGATAGCTTCTAAAATCTTAAAGTACTTAGGGATAACCTTAATCTATTTCAATTCTTTTGTTTTTTTTTTTAATGTTTGTTTTTTTTTTTAATTTTTATTTATTTATGATAGTCACAGAGAGAGAGAGAGAGAGAGAGAGGCAGAGACACAGGCAGAGGGAGAAGCAGGCTCCATGCACCGGGAGCCCGATGTGGGGTTCGATCCCGGGTCTCCAGGATCGTGCCCTGGGCCAAAGGCAGGCGCCAAACCGCTGCGCCACCCAGGGATCCCTATTTCAATTCTTTTGTATATATATCCACAAGGGAAATTACTAGATTATATGGAAATTCTATTTTTAATTTGAAGAATCAGTATATTATATTATTTTCCATAGTATCTATACAATTTTATGTTTCAGCCGGTAGTGCATAAAGGTTACAATTACTTTACATCCTCGCCAACACTAGTTATTTTTTTTTCTTTTTTATAATAGCCACCCTAATAGGTGTTAAGTGGTATCTCATTGGGGTTTTCAAATTGCCATTTTTAAATCTAATTAATCAATACTGATTGTACTAACATCCAGAGCTTGACATCATCAGTACCTATAACAAGTACGCTTTCTATTTTTTCATTTGAATTCTTGACAATATTAAACATTACACTTAAGGGGCACCTGAGCAGCTAAGTGGTTGAGCATCTGCCTTTGGCTCAGGTCGTGATCCTGGGGTCCTGGGAGTGAGTCCCGCATTGGGCTCTCTGCATGGAGCCTGCTTCTCGCTTCTCCTCTCTCGTCCCATGTCTCTCTGCCTCTCAAGAATAAATAAATAATAAACTCTTTAAAAAAAAAAAAAGACTACACTGTTATAAAAAACCATGTTATTAGCAGGGCATTCCCAATTGACTACTGAATAATCCCCAGTTTTTCCAAAGCATCAATGGAAAGTACAGAAATTATTACATTACTAAAAGCATCAAGTTTTAAATTAAGATAGAAACATGAAAATGATCAGTATTTCTAAAGATCAACAAGAAGAAATAAATAAAAATAACAAGTAAAATGAAAGTGTTTTAAGACTATTTTTTTTCACTCAGGGGACTAATTATTATCTCATAATAAAAAGCGATGAGAGACCAAAGAATTGGGACGCCTGGGTGGCTCAGTGGTTGAGCGTCTGCCTTTGGCTCAGGGCATGATCCTGGAGTCCCGGGATCAAGTCCTGCATCCGGCTTCCCACAGGGAGCCTGCTTCTCCCTCTGCCTATGTCTCTGCCTCTGTCTCTCTCTCATGAATAAGTAAATAAAATCTTTAAAAAAAGAGAGAGAGTCCAACGCATTAAATTTGTGCCCAATATTCTACAATAAAAAAAAAACCCAATAGCAATACAACAACCAATTTATTTATTTATTTATTTTATTTATGATAGTCACAGAGAGAGAGAGAGAGAGAGAGAGGCAGAGACACAGGCGGAGGGAGAAGCAGGCTCCATGCACCAGGAGCCCGACGTGGGATTCGATCCCGGGTCTCCAGGATCGCGCCTTGGGCCAAAGGCAGGCGCCAAACCGCTGCGCCACCCAGGGATCCCACAACAACCAATTTAAAAAGGTATCTCTATGCAAGTTACCTTAGATAATATTTTCATTCAACCAGAAACAAGCAAATAGCTATACTAGATCAAAGTAAACCTTTGATTCTGTTTACATAAAAACCATGCATTCAGAGTTTTCTGAACACACTTAATCAATTGTTTCCAGGATACCTATTAAAATAAGGTAGACACAAGTGCAGTTCACTTTCAAAAGTGAACTTATTAACAAACTCTTTAAAGGGAGACAGATAGATGGAACAGGAAATGAAAAATACAGTTAAGATTGCTTTATCAGGTACAATGTACCAATGTACTTTTAATCTGACGTCGTCAAACCTAACAGAGCTAGAGAATTATCCTACGTAAAACCAGTATTGATACGTTCTACACTGTTAGTACTACACTAAGTTCACTAATAGAAAAATGTGTCTTTGGTCAAATTACCAAACATACATTACAGATTATAATTGCCCTTCAGCAAGCTATGATCAGCACCAGATACAAAAAGATTTAAAAGCACTATGTAAAAATCATTGAGCATGCTAAAAAAACAAAGACGATACCATCACCACCACCCATCCCACACAAGCAGTCCCCTAGTATACCAAATCTCCACCATTCTTGTCTTTACTTGGATCCAAACATCTCTTTTAGCCTTCTTTCTCTCCCTCCTCTCAATTATACCTCAAGATCTGACCTACCCATATCAACACAGTACTTCACATTCTGTCCTCAAAGATATTATCCATCTCTTCCTAGGACTTACCATCTCTTCCGGATTATCTATCTCCCACCACACAAATTCCCAATATCCTTTGCTAAACTCTAGTTCATCTCCATCTAGTACAATAGATTCAAAATTAACATTTTTCTTATGTAACACAAAAGGTATTTTTAAAGATGCTTAGCAAATGAATCCAAAATTCTAAATGTGAATACAGTGGCTCTCAAGCTTTTTCCTGACATACTTCAGGTACGATGAACTTCTAAGAAGTGAAACACTTTAGGGGAGGTAGTACTCAAAAGCAAAACTTTTTCAGAGAAGTACTTTAGGGAAGGGGTCTTCACCAAAGCACTTTTATGTGCAAATCAGTAATTTAGTCATTTCAAGAAAAGAGCTTTGTCCATCATTATAATGACTTTCAACACTGCAAAATGTTTTGAAAAATAATAGAATTAGGGCACCTGGGTAGCTCAGTTAAACGTCTGCCTTTGGCTCAGGTCATGATCCCAGGGTCTGGGTTCAAGCCCCGCATTGGGCTCCCTGCTCAGCAAGGAGTCTGCTTTTCCTTCTGCCCTCTCCCCTGCTTATGCTCTCTCTCAAATAAATGAAAGAAAGAAAGAAAGAAAGAAAGAAAGAAAGAAAGAAAGAAAGAAGGAAGGAAGGAAGGAAGAAAGAAAGAAAGAAAGAAAGAAAGAAAGAAAGAAAGAAAGAAAGAAAAAGAAAGAACGAAAAAAAAAATAACAGAGTCAACCTCATTCAACTAGCTATTGGACCAAAAAAATTTATGCTGGTTTGTTTTTTGTTTTTTTGCGGTTTTTTTTTTTTTAGATTTTATGTATTTGAGGGAGAATGCGTGCATGCACACTCAGGGGAGAGTAGACAGAGGGAGACAGAATCTTAAGCAGGTTCTATCCCCAATGCAGAACCCAAAACGAGGCACACAACCCCAAGATCATGACCTAAGTCAAAGCAAAAAGCCCACGACTTAACCAACTGAGTCACCCAGGCACTCCGAAATTTTGCTGTTAAACTACTTTTGTATTCCTCACAAAGTCTGGAACACAGTTAGTTAAATGAATAAAAGCCTCAAACTATGCTAGAGCCTCACATCATTTCAAATTTATTTTTTTAACAGATCTTATTTTTTTAAGTAATCAAACTCATAATCCCAAGATCAAGAGTCACATGCTCCACCAACTGAACCAGTCAAGCACCCCTCAAATTTATTTTTAATAAGATACTGCAAACATCAGTTCTATCATAACTCTAAGTTTTGTACAAATGTCTTTGTCTTGATTTCACAAAGTCTGACAAAGAAATCAAAGGAGATAGAATGAATTCTTCAAAGTAACAATACTGTCTATAATCTAGTTTCATTTAAATAATAGGTAATTCCAGTTTGTTTTATCTATAAAGATTCTGCTTTCATGAACATACCTAGGAAGTAGGTATACCTAGAAAATATGTTTCAGCTGAAAATTTGTCAACATTTCAGAGTGGATAAAGGAGCTTTATAACTGAAAAAGTGTTAAATACAGAGAAGAATATTAAATACTACACTATTTCAATGACAGTGACTAATTAAATCCATGAATTAAACAGTTTGTTATTGCAATGGTATTTAAGATTTGAGAGAAAGATAGAGCAAGCACAAGGAGGGGCAGAGAGAGAATCTTCAAGCAGACTCTCCACTGAGCATGAAGCCAGAGATGGGGCTTAATCCCAGGCGCTGAGATCACGAATCAAGAGTTGGATGCTCGGGATCCCTGGGTGGCGCAGCGGTTTGGCGCCTGTCTTTGGCCCAGGGCGCGATCCTGGAGACCCGGGATCGAATCCCACGTCGGGCTCCCGGTGCATGGAGCCTGCTTCTCCCTCTGCCTGTGTCTCTGCCTCTCTCTCTCTCTCTCTCTCTCTGTGACTATCATAAATTAAAAAAAAGGAAAAAAAAATAAAATAAAAAATAAAACTTTAAAAAAAAAAAAAAAGAGTTGGATGCCCAAACAACTGAGCCACCCAGACACCCCAGCAATAGCATTTTGACCACTTCATTTTGTATTATCTCATAAATATAGTATTAATATTGATTTGTTGTATTAACTTTCAAAAATAATCATGTACTAGCCCCTGAAATACTTATGATACCACAAATGGAAACCATTAGCCAAAAGCTGTACTATTTGAGCTGAAGTTTAAATTTCTCCTAATTAACCTAATTTTCTACTTCTTTTTCAAATGAGTTAGTAATTTATGAAAATCATATTGAACTTACTTATTTTTAAATATTTTATTTATTTATTCATGAGAGACACAGAGAAAGAGAGGCAGAAACACAAGCAGAGGGAGAAGCAAGCTCCATGCAGGGCGCCCCATGCAGGACTCGATCCAGGACTCCAGGATCACACCCTGAGCCAAAGGCAGACACTCAAACACTGAGCCCCCCAGGTATCCCTCGAGCTTACTTTTTAAATGTCTTATAGCTATATCCACAGTGAATATTATCAAATAATGCTTTTTAATACTATTTTAATTCTACCTTTACCATTCTTATATCTGACAACACAGGTGGCCTATTCTCAGAATTACAAGTTTGAAGTTTAAAGATTCAACCACCTGAAGCAAAAGACAGAAGTTTAGCTTCCTTCATTAGTACCCAAACTTTAATTTATGACAATAAAATACACCGAAACTATCAGTGTTTTTTAGGACAATATCAAAGAAATGGATCATTTTGTGGAAGAAATGAAGAATCTGCTAATGTCTCTTCTATAAATCATTTTCATTTGCAGGGACAACTGGGTGGCTCAGTGGTTGAGCATCTGCTTTTGGCTCAGGGCATGATCCTGGGGTTCAGGATTCTGGGATCGAGCCCCACATAGGAACCTGCTTCTCCCTCTCTCGCTCCCTCTGCTTATGCACTCTATCAAATAAATAAAATCTTAAAAAAAAAAGGAAAATCTGACTTTAAATCTAAAATTTGTATGCATTTATCAAATGATACCATCGACAACGATAAACCATAGAAACAGAGAAGATACTGGCAACACACATAACAAAAGATTTGAAGAAATCATACTGTATTTAGCAAAAATCAGTACAAAAATGGTGAAAGACATAAACAAGCAATTCACAGAAAAGGAAATACATGCCAAAGACTTATTGTCAGCCTCACTAGTAATAAGAAAATCTCTAAAATTATAGCAAGATGCCATTTTATACCCATCATTCTGACAAAAAGTAGGACAATACCCAATGTTAAAGAGTTGTAGGTTAACGGAGACTCATATGGACTAAAGCAGTACAATCACTTTTGAGAGCAAAGCTGAACATGGACACAGTCCATAATCTACCAATTGTCCCAGGTATACATTCTGCCTACAGAAACTCATATACATAAGTACAAACACACACACACACACAGTGGTTTAAAATAATATGTAATTCCATACAGTGGAATAAAATAATATTCACTGTTGCTCTGTATGTAATAGCAAAATTTTGAAAAAACCTGATTGTCAGAAAAGAATAAATAAAGTATGGCTTTTTCATATAATGCACACAACTGTGGCCTATACCATAAACATCATATATTTATGTACCACAAAAAAAAAAAATCCACCGATTATAAGGGTAAGACACCACTGATTTTAATTTTAATTTCAAACATGTTAAAATGTGGGGGAAATTTTGTGTATTAGAATTAACAACATTCAGCAAAATGAACTAACGGAAATTACGTATAAAAACATGGATAAATCTCAACACAAAAACAAGTTGCAAAAAAAAAGTTGCAGAAGTGTATTATTCTCTATTTAAGAGCTAACAGCAGACTAATCTATACTATATTTAGATATATTAAGTATGTGATCAAAAGGGGCAGCCTGGGTGGCTCAGCGGTTTAGCGCCACCTTCAGCCCAGGGCCTGATCCTGGGGACCAGGGATCGAGTCCCACATCGGGCTCCGTGCATGGAGCCTGCTGTTCCCTCTATTCCCTCTGCCTGTCTCTCTCTCTCTCTCTCTCTCTCTCATGAATAAATAAATAAAATCTTAAAAAAAAAAGAGTATGTGGTCAAAGTATAAAAACATGTGGAAATGATAAACATGCAGGGAAGAAAGGGGAAAGGAGGGACTTCAGCTACATGACCGGTTTGATTTTTCACCAGTGTGACCACTACACAGGAATTGATTCTATTACTTTATATACTTTGACAGCCTACATTCACAATAACTTTTAAATGAGGAGGTAAAAATATCTATATGAAGAACAGAAAAGCCTCTTTCCTTATATCTTTTAAAGTAAGAAAAAGCATAACCATTTTAGATGTATTTTATTAGCATATTCAATAGCCATATCCTATGTCAGTCTTTTTTTTTTTTCAATTTTTCTTTCAATTTAAATCAAGTAAAGCCATTTACAAGCAGGAAAACATACCTGAAGAAATGAAGAAAACATGTTTTTTCATCAACAAGCTTCTTCTAGCAAAAGGCAAACACATGTACCCACATAACTACATCACTAATAAGGGCAGCAACTTAAGATATGTGAGACCAGCAGGTAGCAAGGAGAATTGGAAATGATTAAAGTATGCCCTGAAGGAGCATGAAAGGATTCAGTAAATTAAACTATGAGCTACATTTTGAAAGATCATGAATAGAAGTCTCCTATGTAGAAAAGAATATTCCATGCAATATAAACCAAGAGCATATAAAAAGGCAGAGACTGATGAAAACATGACATGTTAGCTTCATTTGGCTAGAAAAAAGGCCCACAAATTATGGTTGGCCAAATTTGACTCAGCTTATTTTTGTAGAGTCCACAAGCTAAGAAAGATTTTTACATTTTTAAAAGGTTGTATTAAAAAAAAAAAAGTATGCAAGAGACCATACATGGCCTTGCAAAAATGAACTATCTCCTGTCTAGCCCTTAAAGATAGTTCGTTTGCTAATCTTCACAATAGAACTTGCCAGGGCAGTGGACCACTAGAGAAAACGATCCTTGAGAAGACAACTGTAAAAAGAAAGCACAAACCATGACGAATCTTGTCTTCCATGCTGAGTTAGAAGTGATAGAGGCCTCTGAAGGGTTTTAAACAGAAAATAAACATAATCATCTCTGTACTATAGAAAGATTATTCAGGCAATGTTCTAAAGGATTAACTGGAACAGAAACAATAACGGAAACAACAGCTGAAAGACTCCTGTAACAGTCCAGGTAACAACTGATCAGAGCCTCAGCAAAGGCAGTACCCAAAGGAATGAAACGGTGTATACCATAGGTAGCCAGGAGGAAGAACCACAGAGCTCCATGAGGCAGGAAGAAAGGAACTGACACAACAAGCCTGTTTCTAGCTTGAAAAACTGATTGCCAAATGGTATTAGAATATTTTGTTTTAAATAGGAACATTGAGAGGAAAAATTGGATTTTAGACATGATGAGTTTGAGTTGCCTTATGATGCAGCCCAAGTTCCCCTACGTAGAGATTCTTAAAGAAAGGCCTATATGAAGGTAATTTACTTGGGAGGTGTAAGGACACGGGGAATAAGTCAGGAGAGCGGGAAAAGCAATCCATAAAATTCACCATTTGGCAACGATCATATTAATTGATTCAAACAAGGAGATCCCCGGGGGGGCTCAGCGGTTTAGCGCCACCTTCAGCCCAGGCTGTGATCCTGGAGACTTGGGATCGAGTCCCATGTCAGGCTCCCTGCATGGAGCCTGCTTCTCCCTCTGCCTGTGTCTCTGCCTCTCTCTGTGTGTGTCTCTCATGAATAAATAAATAAATTTTAGGAAAAAAATTGATTCAAACAAGAATGAAACAAGAATGATCTAAAAATGCAAAAACTAGTGGGAGAAAGCTTTAAAAGTATTATTGTTGGGAGACAATTCGCCCTAGGTCTTCATGTTTTTCCTCTTGCAAGGAAGGGCACTGAGTGCCTTTGTTCCAGAGTATCTTTTCAAAGCATATTTGTATAACCCTGAACATCCCTGGAAGGTAGAGACAGTATAGTGACTTCCTCCAGGGCAAGGGGCAGGTTGTTTAATGCCTGGGACAATAAAGATAATGACTCCCTCTTGGTCCAATATCAGGCAGGCTCACTGCCCCTTATGAAAGATTCAAGGTCCCTAAACCTAGGGTTCCTCCCTAGCAACAGAACTGCCTTTATGCAGAAGTTACCTGGCTGGCCCTGTTCACATCACCTGCAGGGAGCTCAAGTTTGGGAAACCAGGGCAAATACACACTGACTACTGCTACTTCTGTAAGTCTTTATCTCTGACCTAACAGTCTTCTATCTTCTGTTAGCTTCCATGGCTACTTTGTTAGCTTGCAAGATCCTTGAAAGCTCTCAACAATTACAGTTTCAATTTAGTTTTTTTTTTAAGATTTTATTTTATTTTACTCATGAGAGACATACACAGAGAGAGAGGCAGAGACACAGGCAGAGGGAGAAGCAGGCCCCATGCTGGGAGCCCGACGTGGGACTTGATCCTGGGTCTCCAGGATCACAACCTGGGCTGAAGGTGGCGCTAAACCGCTGAGCCACCCAGGCTGCCCACAATTACAGTTTCAAGATACATCCTCATAAGATACATACATAAATACATACATACATACATACTGAAAGAAAGAAAGAAAGAAATCCACAGGTGCCGCCTTAAATGATCAGGTTAAAAACACTAGTAATGGGACATATCTACATCATATGCCTCCTTATATGAATGTACAATGAGGAATACACTTTACTATGATATTTCTAAGTACAAGAAAACAAATCCAAACTGAGGGCCATTCTACAAAATAACTGGCAGTATTCTTCAAAATGTCAACATCAGGAAACAACTGAAAAACTTTTCAGATTACAGATAATTAATGAAACTTAAAAACTGAACAGCCTTTGCTTTTAGGAGAAATATTAGATACTCCCTAAGGGAAGGGTGTAGGGTGAAGGGACATTTTGTCTGCAACACAAAAAAGTTCAGAAAAAACACAGATGGATATACAGAGAAAAGGTAAACGCAAATGGAATAAAATATTAACATCTGAAATATTAGGTGAAACATACATAAGAATTCTTGTACTGAGGCACCTGGGTTGGGTCAGTCGGTTAAGCTTCTGCCTTCAGCTCAGGTCATAATCCCAGGGTCCTGGGATCAGGTCCCACCATCAGGCTTTCCTGTTAGCAGGGAGTCAGCTTCTCTCTCTTTCTCTCTCCCCCTCGAGCCCTCCCCACGGCTTGTTCTCTCTCTCTCAAATAAATAAAAAAAATTTTAATTTTTGTACTACTGTAATTTTTTTGTATGTCTGAATTTGTCAAATGATAAATTAGAAGAAAAATATGAGTAACAGGCATAAAACAATGTTTGTTTGTTTTTGCACAAGGCAGCTCTTCAAGCTGGGGATTCATTCAGGGATGAAATGTTGAATATTTTAGACATGACCCAGATCACCTAAAATCTACAATCCTCAAACACAAATGAGTCCTGGGATCATCAGTCAACATTAATAAAAAAAGTATTCAGGGGATCCCTGGGTGGCGCAGCGGTTTAGCGCCTGCCTTTGGCTCAGGGCGCGATCCTGGAGACCCGGGATCGAATCCCACATCGGGCTCCCGGTGCATGGAGCCTGCTTCTCCCTCTGCCTGTGTCTGTGCCCCTCTCTCTCTCTCTCTCTCTATCATAAATAAATAAATAAAATTTTTTTAAAATTAAAAAAAAAATAAAGTATTCATAAGCAGTGAGAAGAAACCTTTTCATTTAAAAGTATTATTTAATTCACAGTAGTTTTGGAGTTTTTGGTCATTATGTAATTTCTTCAATGGAGACTAAAAGTAGAAGGTCACTATGTAGTCCAATAAATTTGACAAAAAGGCCTTTTCATTCTTGAAAAGACAGAGAATCCTAGTTACTAGTCTATACAAGGCTCTACAATAGGAATTAGAAAACGGAACCACAAAACTAGCGATATTCAGACAATAAAAAGTAATTTCTAGTCACACTGTTTCATTTCTCAATTACCTTGTTTAAAAGTGCATATTCATTAAAGACAAAACACATCTTCTTAGAAAAGAAAGATAAGTACCCCAGAAATTAAGTATCCAATGTGAAATGAGTTTAACTCTCCTCATTGGCCATTTAAATATCAGTATTTTAAATACCTGTATCATTAACAGGTTATTTTATCAGTATGCTGTCCAAGAAATTCCTTACACTAAAACATTTCACATATAAAACATTTTCACATAAATGAACTACCACATATCATAAAACTTCGTAAAATAAACCTGCTAAGGTGCCTAAAAAACATTTATTTGAAAACACTAAAGTCTTGGGTATTTTCCAGCAGTATTGTGAACAAAGCATCTAGAGAATGTGTTGACTGTAACACAAATCAGCATGTTAAATAACAAGCTTCAACTGACTTAGCAAAACATTCCAACTTTTGGAACAGAAAATGACCTGTTGGACATTTCAAAGCTGCTAGAAATCACCCTGCAATACCAATTTACTTTAAAAAAGGATGAAAAGAGTTAATTAAAACAGTACTTAAGGACTACGCTTACTAAAGCATATAATTCTCTAGATTTTTTTTAAACTATCTAAAATCAAAACTCAAGGGGTATCTGGCGGGCTTAGTCAGTTGGACATGCGACTCTTGATCTCCAGGTCGTGAGTTCAAGTCCATCACTGGGCACAGAGCTAACTTTAAAGAAATTAATGAAATATGAAATATTGATAGGAAAATTGACTACGGGAAAAAAGTTTACCTGCAACACTCTCTTCTTTGAAGAAAACTTTTAAGACTAACAATCCATTTCTAGTTTATAAAACTTAAGTACAAAGAAAACTTTTATTTAAACTGGCCATACAGGGATCCCTGGGTGGCGCAGTGGTTTGGCGCTTGCCTTTGGCCCAGGGCGCGATCCTGGAGACCTGGGATCGAATCCCACATCAGGCTCCCGGTGCATGGAGCCTGCTTCTCCCTCTGCCTATGTCTCTGCCTCTCTCTCTCTCTGTCTCTCTGTGACTATCATAAATAAATAAAAATTAAAAAAAAATTTAAAAAAAAAAATAAATAAACTGGCCATACAATATCAATACCAGTATGATGGATTGCTGGAAAACAATTCTTTAACTTTGGATTATGAACAACCCCCTTAATAGAAAGCCAAATGAATTACTTTCTGTTTTACAGGAAACCTATCCCAAAAGAACCACCACAAAATTTTTACGAGTATGAAATATTAAAAAATAAAAAAATAAAAAAGCCCTTACCAGAATACCTCCTAACCTAATCTGTCTCTGAAACAAATCAGAGGAAGCTGAATCCTAGGTTAATAATTTGATCAAATGTCCATTGCTAACAAAGCATGATAAAGGAAAAAATTCTGATGACAAGATTTAAGAAATAATGATTCAAAATTCTAAATGAACATTAACAGAATCAAAGGTCCTGCTCTACAAAACTTTTCAAAATTACAGGCTATCCTAAATACAAAATTCTAAATGAACATTAATAGAATCAAAGGCCCTGCTCTACAAAACTTTTCAAAATTACAGGCTATCCTAAATAAACAACTTTTCCATTCTCATTTTGTACTCCCAATAGTATAACATTCTACATTCATAACCAAAAGAGAACTATCACTCCAGAGTAATGTATATCATAAGAAATGTCTAACAACCAGTCAAGTGAGAATAGTAGCTGCTTCCCCCACACACACCCACACAAATTAACAGTTCTGCATTTGAAAAAGCTTAAAAGACAAATATTGACAGCAGTATAAAGCTTGATTATAGTACTTTTAGTTTTGAAAAATATTTATGAACAACATTTTAGGGCTTGAAAAAATTAACTGGAACAAAAAAGTCAACTGCTTGTTCTTTCCAAATTCTGTTAAGATCCTACATGGCCCTTAGGTGACCTACACTGCTAAATTCAAAGTTGGTGGTTTTTTTCCTACTTTGTTCTCTTACTCATATTTTAGTTGCCAGATATGCTACTTTATATAAAACTCTTTCTTAGAAATTTAGTGAAGTACCTTCAAAAATCTTCCTAATGTAGAAATACCTTTAAGTTTCAAATTTTAACTGTCATATACATCTTGTGAACTCGGGTCTCTCACAATGGCTTCAGGAAATCCTGTGCTTCAGGAAATTCTCTATGGTATCTAATCAGAAACAATAGGAGGAATAAATGAAAATATGTTAAGAAAAATAAAGATCTCTTCCTTATTCTCATGATAAATGTAAGGAAGGGACAAGGCAGAGATTTACAACAAGCCTCCCCTAAGTAAGCCAGAAAAAAGCTAAAGAACAATGTAAATTCATAAAGACCTAAAGAGGAAACAAGCAGCTTCTCTAAAGAGTACTCTCAAAGAAAGGACACTGAATTCTTAGAAATCTATTAGAACCACTTATGTTTGGATCGACTTTTTATTAACTTTTAAAAATGATGCATTGCTGAAGCACCTGGTTGGTTCAGGTGGTAGAACATGTGATTCTTGATCTCAGGGTTCTGAGTTCAAGCCCCACAAAAGGCACAGAGATTTCATTAAAAATAAAATTTTTGAAAATTTAATTTAAAAAATTTGAAATTGAAAACTAATATAATAAAATATAAATAAAATAAAATGGCACATTTTTGGGTGTATGCACTATAACTGAAGATTTATATGGGATTAGCAAGGATCACATAAATATTTCTTCTACTACTGGACCCACAAAAAAACTGATAAACAATTTTCACAGTAGAGTAAATGTTAGGCTGCCATCCATGATACTCTTTAAAGTGACATGTACCAATTACAACTCTTAGAAAACCATATTCAGATCTAACTGGCCGAAGAGATTTTTTTGTTTTTAAAGACTTTATTTATTCATGAGAGAGACACACACAGAGAGAGAGAGAGAGAGAGAGAGAGAGAGAGAGAACCGCTGAGCCACTCAGGTGTCCCTGGCTGAAGAGATTTTATAAATGCCATCAACAGGACAGCCCGGGTGGCTCAGCGGTTTAGCTCTGCCTTCAGTCCACGGCATGATCCTGGAGTCCTGGGATCGAGTCCGGCATCAGGCTCCCTGCAGGGAGCCTGCTTCTCGCTCTGCCTGTGTCTCTGTCTCTGTCTCTCTCTCTCTCTGTGTCTCTCATGAATAAATAAATTTTTTTTAATAAATAAATGCCATCAACATATTAAAAAGATAAAAAGGTGACTACAAAAGTTTAACTCCGTTTGAAGATGCATTGAAGATGCATAAGTGATAGCTAACAAATTTTAAGTTCAAAGTGAAGGCCAGGAAAAAAAAAAATGAAGGCCAGCTATTGATCTCATGGGATAAAGAATAATATGTTAAATCATTTGAATGGCCACACAATAGTTAACAGCTTACTGATGAGAAATTTATTCTCAGATAATAACTAAAAATCTTGTACTGGCCAAAAGTAACTTCATGTCATTTTTCTGGTATTTGCATAAGAAGCTAGATAGAATCTCCACTATAAAGTAATGACTATATATCAACTACACATGATGAATATGCCAAAGTAGTTATTTTATAACAATGTTATTTTAAGTCCACAGAAACCCTGCAAATTAAAAGGGCAAAAACGATCCTAAACCATTACCATTACCAGGAATCAGACTGCTAGAATGGGGGTAGACTAGACTAATATGTGAAATTTAATGATTTTGCTATAAAAACATGAAAAGATACACATTGTTCACTCCAGGAAGAGGTGGAATTTCAGTTTGATAACCTTTTAAGTTATTCAACTACTATAAATTACTAAATATTCAGGGAAAAGAACCGATATCCTTCTGGTCATTGTAATGTATTTTTTTTAATATATGTTTTTTTTTAAATGTATGTTTTATTAAATGTTTAAAATCATAGTACTTATGTGACTTGATATGCCAACTTGTTCTCTCTAGGGTATCTTTGATATGTTCTATCTAGGATTATTTTGAACAGTAGCATAACATTCTACCATGTGTGCATACTATAATTTGTTGAACTGCCTTTTTTTTTTTTTTTAAGATTTTATCTTTTTGACAGAGAGAGAGAAAGCACAAGCAGGGAGCAACAGAGGGGGAGAAGCAGGTTCCCCATTGAGCAAGGCTCAATGATGCCAGGCTCGATCCTAGGATCATGACCTGAGCCAAAGGCAGACAGTTAACTGAGCCACCCAGGCACCCCACTTTTGTACATTCTTAATGTTCTTAGTACGGATGTCCAAAAAGGAAATTTGATAGATACTACCAAGTTTTTCTTTGCAAAGTGCAAATTCTACTGGTCTGTTTGTTTTTTTAATGCATCTAACCAGAAATAAATATTTTAAGATTTAAAGTTTCAAACAGGGCAGCCCTGGTGGCTTAGCGGTTTAGCACCAGCGGTTTAGCACCACCATCAGCCTGGGGTGTGATCCTGGAGACCAGGGATCAAGTCCCACATTGGGATCCCTGCATGGAGCCCGCTTCTCCCTCTGCCTGTGTCTCTGCTTCTCTCTGTGTCTCTCATGAATAAATAAAATCTATAAATAAATAAATAAAGTAAGTTTCAAGCATGGGGCACCTGGCTGGCTCAGTCAGTAGAGCATGAGACTATTCATCTCAGGGTGGTGAGTTCAAGCCCCACATTGGGTGCAGTTACTTAAAACTAAAATCCTTAAAAATAAAGTTTCAAAAATAAACCAATAGAAATGAGTCAAGATACTAAAGAAGAAATACAGAAAAAGAAACAAATTTGGAAATAAGATAATTCAATCTGAACTACCTGTGGGAGAAAAATATGGAGTTCAAGAGTTCAAAAGATGAGTTGAAAGCTAAGACTTAAATAGGGGCACCTTAAGGTCTGCCTTCAGCTCAGGTCATAATCCCAGGGTCAGGCTCCTTGCTCAGCAGGGAGTCTGCTTCTCCCTCTGTCCCTCCCACTACTCATGCTTGTGCTCTCTCTCTGAAATAATAAAATATTAAAAAAAAAAAAATAGGGTATACTCTAAATACAATCCTCTGGAAGAATATATCAACTGTGAATGATAAAACTACTGGAGAACTTTAGTGGGAGTAATTTCATTAGAGTGGCATGGCCAGAACTATACTGCCAAGGGCTAAGAAGTAAATACAAATTCAAATAAAGGCTAGAGTACACATTTAAGAAGTCTGGAATAAATAAAGACAGGTCCATAGATTTGAGGAGGCACAATCAAAAGACGGCTGCCTAAGATCTCAGATATCTGATCATTTTTAAAGGCTGAAGAAAAAGGGCCCAAAAAGGTGAAGGGAGGGGGGTCCTGGGGTCCTGAAGTCACTGGAGAGGCTTAAGATGCTAAAAACAAACAAACAAACAAAAAAAAAAACCACACACATTTCAGGATGAAATCCACAATAAAGAATAGGGGATAATCTTGGAGGGAAGGAGATGTTTCAGTCCTCGAGAGAGTAATGAAAACACAAAGTATGTACTGATAGAAGTTATATTCAGAGGCAGAGGGTTGGAAATCTGGTGAAAGTTCATACCTATTGATTTCTACACAGGAACAGACTAATCTGTTGAATTAAAGAAGTGAGGGGTAGAGTAGGGTTTTGAGAAGTAAAGTGTGTATATGACACATTCTCAAGTGCTTGGGCAGGTATCTGTGAAGGTGTTTAGTAAAGACGCTACACTTTGATTAAAGGATATAGGTATAGCATGCCTGTATTTGACTACTTTTATAATAATTATATATTTGACTCTCCAGTGTCTATTAGAGACTTAGGGCATATAAAAACCTTTAAGACATAGTCTCTGATCCTAACAGTTCAGATACTATTTTATATTTTTACATTTTCCCCAAATATAATGTATTAAGTTACCTCCTAGGTTATAAATTGATATATTTCATTTTCTTCCAATCAGATTAACAAGAAACAATTTCAAGCTATATATACCTTCAGATATGAGATCCCTAGAAGAGATTTTACAAGTTACAGAGTAGCCACTAGAAATACTTTCAGAAATGCCATACTAGGAGGACTTAGGGCAACTCACAAGGCAAGCACCCCAATTGCTTTCTACCCAAAAGTACTGGCAAACCAACTGTATTATGATCCCTAACACCCTAAGTAAGTTTCCATACAGAATTCAATTTTAAATACACATGTATAATAAATACCAAAATGTCACCAAATTGTCAAATTTCACTAAGAATGTATCATATATAATTATCATGAGCCAATGTAATAATACTTGCCCTTTGCATGACTTGGCTTCAAGGACCCCAAATTACACGAACTTCTGATTTACATAAATTAAGTAGACAATATCTCTTCTGTAGAGCAGTTTCAAGTAAGTTACAGCTAGCAATTTTAACCTTCTTAAAAGTACCTTAAAATGGAATTCTATCTATACCCTGTTTTCACCTTCTATTTTCTTTCCACCAGTTGGCATAAGAATGAGGTTTGGAGAGCTCTGCATTCCAAATTTAGAAGGTAATAATATAGTTAGGAAAGGCAAACCTATTAGAATTTTCTCAAACAATGAAAGAATTCTGCATGTCCAAAAGGAAAAGCCATGAGAGTAAGAACTGGAATAACCATATTTAAGAAATGTGAACCTCTACTTGATTTAAATTAACATACAACACGTCTCTATAAAACCATTCGACTATTAAAGTGGTTAGACTTGATGGAAAAGCTTATAACAGAAGTTAAATATAGAATTGTTTTTTAAAAATAATTTTTTTTATTTTTTATTTATTTTAGAGAGAGCTGAGTCCACAAGCAGGGCTAGGGACAGGGAGAAAGAGAGAAATCCTCAAGCTCCGCTGAGCACGGAGCCTGACACAGGGCTCAATCCCAAGACCGAGATCATGACCTAAGCCAAAATCAAGAGGCAGCTGCTTCACCAACTGAGCCACCCAAGAACCCCCAATTCTTTTCATATTTTTAATGACTTTTTCAGCTTTAAACATTACAAGTAGCAAATATTAATATACAACTTTCAGAAGCTGAACCATTCCTGATATTTTAAACATTATTTATTTAAATAAAGTTTTTAAAAACTTGAACATGCTATATATCAATTGTTATTTTTCTCAAGCAGTGTTTTCCATCTCACGTGCACATACACAAGGATAAAAGAAAATTTTTAGTACTTGGCTAATTTTACCCTATATTTGCTCAAAGCAGGAAACCATGTCTTACTGTCTTCATTCATAGCAGAGTACTTTGCACTTAGTGGGCATCCAAATATATATCAGATAAAATAGTTTCCATACACATATTTTATCACTTTTTTACCTGACATAATAAAATTTGTGGTGAGAGTCTGTGATCCAGCTACAAAAAATATCTAAAGCATAGTAACCAGATTAAAAACTTAATATTAAAAAAAAAAAAAAACTAATATTTGGGAAGCCCGGGTGGCTCAGTGGTTTAGCGCCTGCCTTTGGCCCAGGACAGGATCCTGGAGTCCCGGGATTGAATCCCACGTCGGACTCCCTGCATGGAGCCTGCTTCTCCCTCTGCCTGTGTCTCTGCCTCTCTCTCTGTGTCGCTCATGAATAAATAAATAAAATCTTTACAAAACAAAAACAAAAACAAAAACCTAATATTTTTGAAGCCAATACTAATTTTATCTAGTTTAAAACACAGAATTCCAGTTAATACACTGCAGAGATACTTGTACTGTCTCCACTGAAACTGATTACAAGTTGGCCCAAAACATGTTTTGTTTTGAGAATGTAATGAAGCATAGCATCATAGCTATAGACTATAGAGCTCATAACCTGCAATTTTCATTGTAATTTTATGTCACTTTACCCTACTTAATTTCAATAGGTTGTCATAAATTACATTATTTAAAGCCCTCTGAAGTATTAATTTAAATTTTACTTTAGAAGAAGTATCTCTAGAAAGTCTGGTTCAATTTTCAATATGTTATCACTCTATCTAACTTATTAACTATTTAAGACTATACATTATATATATATCTAAAGTCGTATAGTTTACCAAACCCACAAGCCTCTCGTTCTATTATTAAACAGGTAACACACAGCCAAAATATATACAAATGATATCTTCAGGCCTTTAAATAACCACTTTTTTGGGTATGAACATTTTTTAAGCAAGTTATTTTCTGCAAATGTTTCAAAGTTTACTGTCTCATTGTGTAAAAAAAAACTGAAAGATTTTAATTTATGAATAGTAAGCAACAAAAGTAGGGGTGAAGCTGAAGAAATTGAGGTTAACAAACATTTCTAGTAAGTTCTATGCCTTTTTTTCTTTTAATTTCTAAAATGGAATACAGATCTTCAGGTTAAATGGAGTTACACATCCTGATAAACCCATTGTAAACTAAATACGATTTAGAAAATGCACTTAATACACCTAAACCTACCAAACATCACAGCTTTAGCCTTGGCCACCTTAAACCTGCTCAAAACACCATTAGCTTACAGTTGGGCAAAGTCATCTAACACAAAGTCTATTTTATAATAAAGTGGTAAATATCTCATGTAAGGTATTGAATACTGCACTGAAAGTGAAAAATAGAATCGTTGTGTGGGTACATAGTGGTTTTAAGTACATCATTATTGACCCTCATGATCACCTGGCTGACTGGGAACTGTGTCTCCCTGCCCCTACTCAGCATCACAGAAAGAGTATCAGGCCCCACACTGTTAACCTGGGGAAAGATCAAAAACCAAAATTCCAAGAACTCAATGTGTATGACTCACACCATGGTAAAGTAGAGAAATCTTAAGCCAAACCATGGTAAATAGGGGATCGTCTGTAATTGGCTAGCCGAATGCAGCTAAATTTTATAGTTCCTAGCAAATTCTATAAAGGCAATGTTCTTGGTAAGCCATATGTAATCAAATGTAATTTATAATAAATGGCTACAAAATTCTAAAGGGGGGAGGGAATGACTTATTTTGTTCATCTAATTATTTCAATATCAAATCTAAACAATTTTTTTCCAATTAGAAAAGATGTTCCAGGGGCGCCTGGGTGGCTCAGTCAGTTAAAAGTCTGCCTTCAGCTCAGGTCATGATCTCAGGGTCCTGGGATCAAGCCCCAAGTCGTGCTCTCTGCTCATTAGGGAGTCTGCTTCTCCCTCTCCCGTTATGCTTACCCGCGCTCGCTCTCTCTCACTTTCTCTCTCAAATAAATAAATATCTTTAAAAAATAAAAGATGCTCCAGCATTACCAATTATGAAAAATAAAACAATTTATATGACCACCACTGGCAATCTTTTGTTTTCAATGAGACCAAAAATTGATCTTTCACAATTTAGATCCTTACCTAAAGGATAAAGTATATAGCTCAAAGGAACAAAGTACTGTATTATCTGTACCAAAAATTGATCTTTCACAATTTAGATCCTTACCTAAAGGATAAAGTATATAGCTCAAAGGAACAAAGTACTGTATTTTCTGTACTTCTCTAAATTTCCACTTCTTTTACATGTAATCTTTTTATTAAGGGGGGGGGGGGGCAAAGCAGGAAAGAAAATTCAACATGAAGAGTGTATCTAGAAATCCTTAAAAGGGACATTAATCTCAGAATGTAAAAATGGACTAAGTGGCAGATAACAGAGAAACTGAGTTTTAATTCAGTTTTTAAAAACTACATTAGGCACCTTAATTTTTAAATATCTCTAAAAACTAGAAAAAAATCATTCCTGTAAATCAAACACATATTAATAGCAGTAACATGTTCTATGTTCTTCATACTTCCGATTTCAAATTAATGTAACACAAGACTTTTGTAATTGTACAGATAGTTTCCTTAATGCAGAATTTAGGGAAGATAAAAGTATTTTAGATTGAAGAAATAAAAGGCACAAAAGGAAGGGGGGGAAATAGCTCTAAAAACTGGTCAACACAAATGTTATTTCACAACTCTGATCTTCTAACAGGTGTCATGGTGTATTCTTAATCTTTCCCCCAAGCTACCACATATTTCACTGATTTTATAAGTAAGTGAACTCTGGTCTCTAGTAGCTTGAACATTTAAGTCAAAACAGATTTCTAAGTTTCCCAAATTCAATTAAATCAACGTCTTCCCCTAACTATGACCCAGCTTCTTCTACCTTACCTCCCACTCAGCCTTCCCCAGAGCAAGGAAAAATTCTCATTCTCCTAGAAAATTAGAGAAATTATTTGGGTCAAAGTAACAAAATACATTTAAGGTAAAACATACTGTCCCTGGCTTGTTTCAGTTCAAAGACTCCCTAAAGTACTGACTTGGCATTAACCAGTAAATACAAAAGATAAATCAGTTTACTGACTTAACTGTTCTCAACCCACAAATGCCATCCTAAAAATATAGTATTTCTAATACTCAACCAGTTTTTTTTTTTTTTTTTAGTTTCCACACAAGTCCTAAGAGCAGAGGCTCGAGGTCCCCAGTATAACAGTGTGCACCTCAAACAACACGTTGCCTTTGTGTAGTGACATACAGCCCAAGTACCTACCAAAAAGAGCAATCTGATCTGCCAAATAGGTCAAGGTCTAATTTGACAAACATTTAGGTAAAATGTATAACATACATCTTCCAAATATCTATTCTAGCTTGGTACTAACAGTGATTAAGATAAGGTCCAAAAGAACAGCTATGACAAAGCTACAGAAGCAACATACTAAGTTGTTAATATCACCTTTTTTTTTCCTTCCCCAAATCACTCTTAATCCAACCAAAAGAAATGGACTGTATTTCCTTAGGTGGAACACATGAGTGTTTTGGCTGCCCTAATAACCTACACTGATTCAAAACTTCCATTCCAAATATATACCCCTATTAAGCTTATTGCTAAATGTTCCAAGATACTAGACAAGTTATTTTTTAAGCAGCTGGATCCAGAACCAGTAAAGACGTTTAAAATAATTTTAGACTTAAATTTGTATCATATAGAAAGGGTTACCATAACAAAGCTTTCAGCAAGTTGGGGGTGGAGGGGGGAGCGCCTCTAAAGAAGTAATAAATAAACTGGTAGACTCCTCTATTTTAACAAAATTCTAGTCGTTGGGTCTCAGAAGTAACTTTCAAGATAAATGCCACACTGGAAGTGTCTCCTTCAGACATTAGAAAATTAGGACAGCTGCAAACCCTGAAACTTTACATGAACATTTCTTTTGGCAGCAACAATATAATCATATATCAAGTTATTTTGTGTCCTTTAATAGTTAAGTGGCAAGAATAACTCTGGAGAGATATTTTAAATACTGAGAACTTCAAAGTTCCTTAAATCCAAATATTGCCATGCCATCTTCATCTCCAAAGTCAAACATAATGGGATGCAAGGGCAACTACATCACTTATGCTTTTTAATTAACTACCAATAATGCAAATCTAACCATATCCCCACCTTTGGTGAACTGCAGCAGGGAGAACACAGAAAACTAACTGGGAAACCAACAGAATACATTGTAACACTTGAATGGAAACAACATGCAACCAAGTGTGCCATTCAATGGATGTAAAAGGGGTTAAGGAGACAGTATTTCAGCATTCAGAAATTTACATTTGCTCCTTCCTACCTATAAATGACTTCAGTATCAAATACTTAAAACCAAAGCTCCGGGATCCCTGGGTGGCTCAGTGGTTTAACGCCTGCCTTCAGCCCAGGATGTGATCCTGGAGTCCCAGGATCGAGTCCCACATCTGGCTCCCTGCGTGGAGCCTGCTTCTCTGCTTCTCCCTCTGTGTCTCTACCTCTCTGTGTGTCTCTCACGAATAAATAAAATCTTAAAAAAAAAAAAAAAAAGCTGAATCAGAAAGTTCATTCGAATAAGTAAAGTTCATTTGACAGCTGCTGCTATTTTCAGTTGCAAGGGAAAAAAAGAAAAGGCTCTCAATATCCTACAATACAAATACTTATGTGCCATAGTGGCTACCGCAGCCTACCTCTGTAATTTGCACCTTATTTTAATGGTAGTCCATGACAGAACATCCAAAAAATTAAAATAGTATGATCTGAAGCTTCTTTTCAAGCATGTCTACAAGAAGAATTTTCTCATAAAAACCATCCACTTTTATGTGACTCTAAAACTCCATGCCCAGAAGCCAATGACTAGTTTATAAGCAAGATAATGACTAGTTCAATGGAAAAGGTATTATGACAATAAACTAAGACTGGCTCACCATGTTATGATCTGCCTGCCTAATATGTGTTTAGCTACTGTAGTCAGCAATGTCCAAATATAAATTTGAAACATTTAATGACTAGTTCTGTTCTAGATTTCAAGCTCATCTTACCTTTTTAAAACATAGTTTTAATCTAAGGATCTCCATTAAAAAAAAAAAAAGAAAGAAAGAAAGAAAGAAAAAAGAACTTTTTTAGAAAATATATTCCCTAGAGTAGAGAAAAATTTCAGGAACAAATTGTAACTCAGTTTCACGGGAAGTACAAAAAACCCACAGTGAAAGGTGCAAAATCTCAAATATTTCAGCACACCTCTAAACCTTGACACAAATTAAAATCAAAGTAAGTTTCAAAAGTCAAAGAGAAATAAACCTCAAACAGGCTGAGCATTATATTTTACAGGAGATGTCAACATTTTATGAATGGATCCATAAATATACCAAGAAAAATCTTAATTTAAAAGTACTTTATCTGGTTGGTTACATTTCAATCACTGTTAAGTGGCATGAAGCCGTAAGGCAGCCAATACAACTACAAAAACCACTTCTTTCAGAAAGAGCTTTTATTTTGTTTACCAAGTTTACTACTAAGTTTAATCGTGACCTATCACAACCCTTACCATAGCTCACTGTATAAAATTAGCCCTGCAACTTGCAAACATAAGCAGAATCTAGACTTAATCAAACATATGGTGGTGGGAGGCCTGTCCGGCTTCGGAAAAAAAAAAAAATTAAATTGAGGACGTGGGATCAACACCTTTTAGCTGGAAAACAAACCAAAAGCCCACCGATGGCTGCTCAAAAGTCTTCGACGGGGATGTGATGGAAAAGGGCACCTCTCACACATTTTAGGGCGTCGAGAAATCAAAACTTTGAGATAAGCAGACACGGGGTGGGTTTAAGTAGTTCCACGGCAGAGGCTACAGCAAAGAGGCAAAACCCTAAAACGGGGCGGGGTGGGGGGGTTAGTACTAGTAGTAGTAGTAGTAGTAGTAGTAGTAGTAGTAGTGGGGGGACGGGGTGCGAATCCAGCCCACCTCCAAGCTACTACGAGGTGCACAGGCCGCCGGGGGAGCAGCCAAGCCGCCCGGCCCCGCACCACGGAGACCTCGAACAAAGTTGGCCGGCCAGCCAGCCGGGAGCTGCCCCGTCCACCGGCCGACACTCGGAAAACCTCCACCGCCGCTAACAGTTGCTCCTGGGGATGCGAAGCCGCGACCTGGCAGGTGGGAGAACAGATTCTAAACCGGGAGGTGGGGGGGGGGGGGGGGCGGTCAGCAAGAGGTCGCGGAATCCCCGGCGCCGGGACCGCCGCCTCCCAGGTCCGGGGCACCTCTCGCACACACCCCCGAGCGCAGCGCCCCGAGCCGCGAGGAGGCCGGGAAGCGGGGCTTCGCCGCGAGCCACGTACCATTTTAAAACAGCCGTGTCCCTCCCGCCGGGAAAACAGGCATTTGCCCCTGCGAAGTCTCCCCGAGAGTTTCTCCGCCCCGGGGCGGCGGGGAGGGGAGGGGAGGGGAGGGGAGGGGGGAGGGGAGGGGGCGCGCGCCCCCGGAGCGCGAGCAGCGCCGCCGGCAACAGCCCCGCCGCGCACGCGCACACGCACGCGCACGCGCACACGCACACGCGCGCGGCCGCCACGCCTTCCTCGGGCCGCGGCCGGGGACGCGCGGCGCCGGCTCACAGCGCTCCTCCGCCGACGGTCGCGCGCTGCCGTCTCCAGCGCCGCCCTGCGAGCCCGCCCGGCGACGCGGCTGCCGCCCGGGCCGCAGAGCCGGCGACGCGGGCCCCCGCCGGGGCGCTGGAGCTGCGTGCGCGCGCGCCGGCCTGTGTGTGTCCCCCTCCGCGGAAGACGCGAGGTCTCCGTGGCTACGGCCCCGGGCGGGGCGGGGCGGGGCGTTGGCGGCGGCGGCGGGGCCCCCCCGTGGGGCCGAGCTGAACTCCGCGTGCTGGGAAGCGCCGTTGCGCAACCCGGGGCCGGGCCGGGGCCGCCGCTTCCCGGAGGCTGCGCCACGCCGCGCGCGCGCCGACCTCGCCCGGGGGGGGTGCTGGGGCGGGGGCGCCGCTCGCCCTCCTCGCTTACCTTCCTAGAGGCCCGAGCGCTCCCCTCCTCGGGCGGCCGCAGCCCTGAGCATGTCCGGGGTGGGTGCGGGGCCGCGCCGGGGACCGCGAGCCGGGCGCCTCAGCAGGCGGCACCACCCAGCCCGCGCTCAGCCCCTCTCGGCGGCCGCTGCCATCTTGTCCCGGCGGCTGAGAGGAAACGGCGGAACGGCTCCCCCCGACCGCTGCTGCTGCCGCTGCCGCTGCCGCTGCTGCTCTGGCTGCTGAGCGTCGGGCCCGTCTCCCTCATCTTCCTTCCCGGGGGCTCGGGGTGCGGACGGCGCGGCGGGGCTGGGGCTGGGGCGGCGGGAGGCCGGGCGGGGCCTACGGGCGGCGCGCGGGGCGGGGGCCCATTCCCGCCGCGGCAGGCGGAGAAGGACGCGGCCCGGAGACGCGGCGACGCCGGGGCCCGCGCGCGGCTCGCTCGGCTCAGGCCGCCGCGCTGCCGGCAGGCGTCACCGAGGCAGCTGCCGCCGGCCGCCCCACTGTCGGGCCCCTCCTCCGCGCCGCCGGCCTCGGCCGCCGCCTCCGCAGCGCCACCGCCCGCCCGGCCGCGCTGCGCGCCGAGCCCGGGCGGCCGCGCTCTCCTCGGGCCGCGGCGCCTCCGCGAAGCCCCTCCCCGGGGCCCGCCCGCAGCCGCGCCCTGGGAGCTCCGAGCCCGCCCGGCGGCCCGCGCGGACCCGGCCCGGCCCGCAGCCGCCAGCGCCCGCCCGCTCGCTGCCCTCCAGCCCCCCCAGCCCCCGGGCAAAAATACACGCGCAAAAAAAAAAAAAAAAAAAAAAAAGGATCCTAACCACCCCCCCGCCCCAAGAAAGGACTAAAATGAGGAAGCAGGATTTTACAGGCCTTTCGAGATGCCGTAATCACAATTTCCCCTTCCACCCCTTTAGGATCTGCTGCTTGGCGGCTTGTTGGGCTTTTTTTTCTTTTTCTTTTTTTTGTTTCTTTTTTGTTGTTGTTTTTTTTTAAAGGGTCCAAAAATAAGGAAAGGGGAAATGCTTGCTCGGTGAACTGTTCCAGGCTAAAATAGATCCTTCCCGCTCCCCCATCCCCAAGAGTCGAGAGAGCTGTGAAGTCGGGTTGAAGGCGGCGGCGGGGGGGATGGGGGATGGGGGGAGCGGGGAGGCCTCCCTGCACGTCGCCCAGGAGCATCCCTAAGGTGCCACAGCCCGCCTAACTGGGAAGTGTATACCCACCTCCGCGTTGGTAACTCTCCATCAAGTTAGTTCCACTCCCCGAGACTGGTTGGTTACCTCTCTCCTGGAGACTAGGAAATCAACAGAATGGCCTATCTCAAACAACGTAATCATGGAACTATAGAATTTTAGAGATGAAAGAAACTTAGAGATCCTTGGTCCAAACCCTTGAAGCTAGCTAGCTAGCTAGGGCAGGGCTTCGAAGGAAGTTTCCGTGACCTGCCCAAGGCTATGCAGCAAAGCCCCTTCTTTTCCCTAAGAAACAACTGACCTTCTGGCACCCAGCATTCAGAGTTCATTTTCTTTAATACCTGTTTCCTTTTGTTCTTAACGCTTAATTTCGGGGCGACTGAAACACCTCTCTCTAAGGAAGTGTCCTTTCTTGGTTCCTTATTAATCTTCACTAGGAGGTTTAACTCCACCACATTTGTATTTATCCCCAGATATTTTCTATTGCAGTGACTGGGGCAGGGCACAGGGAGTGGCAAATGGCTGCATATTTAATGCTACACATTTATTCCGTGCTGCTTTTCAAACCAGAAGAGTATTTTTGAGAATTCCTTTTAAAAAAGAGAAAAGGCTAGTCTGCCCTGAAGCAGTTGGGAGTATTTTCGAATGACAGTTGTTTTCTCCAAGTTAGGGAGGATAACCAGTTGAAAAGGCTTCCAAAATAGAAAAGCAAAACAATGACTCGGCCTGAGAGATAGCAGCATATTAGCCATTCCTTTTTACTTAGTATTTAGTTACTTTGGATTTTTTTTTTAAAGCAATAGTTAAAAGAACCAAAAAAGGATAAAAGCACTATTTGCAGGAGAAAGTTACAATAATAATAATAATAAAATCTTAGTGAAACTATTCCACTAGAACTTCAAATTTCCAGAATTTTTGCGAAATATTTCTCTGGACCACTTTTAATAGGAAGCTTCGGATTTTCCCTATTTTGTGGCATAAGTACGTTTATTGAAAAGCTGAGGGATGCCTGGGTGGCTTAGTGGATGAAGGTCTGCCTTGGGTTCAGGTGGTGATCCTGGGGTCCCGGGATGGAGTCCGCATCGGGCTCCCCAAGGGGACCCTGCTTCTCTACCTATGTCTTGCCTCTCTCATAAGTAAGTAGGTAAGTAAATAAATTAAATAAATAAATAAATAAATAAATAAATAAATAAATCCTTTAAAAAAAAAAAAACGCTGAAGAGGACTTTTCCCTTTCTATCCCTGATTTGGTATGCACTGCACAATAAGTTCCAGGAGGGGAGTCTATTTTTGACAGTTGCATTGTGCCTGATTTATTGTCTTTAGTAAATGCTGCTAAGTAAGTCAAACACTATTAACTCAAGTCCTCCTCCACTTTATACCTATTGCCTCTTAGCTTAATCTCTTTACTTGCAATCTCTTCCCTCTCCAATCCATTCTGAACACCAACATCCAGACAGCTTTTCAAAGCCCCTGACAGCCATTTTATGAAGTTTGTAAAAAAAAAAAAAAAAAAAAAAAAAGGAAAATTTCCAGCCTTCATTCTTTTTTAAAAATGCAGACTACTGGGATCCCTGGGTGGCGCAGCGGTTTAGCACCTGCCTTTGGCCCAGGGCACGATCCTGGAGACCCGGGATTGAATCCCACGTTGGGCTCCTGGTGCATGGAGCCTGCTTCTCCCTCTGCCTGTGTCTCTGCCTCTCTCTCTCTCTGTGTGTGACTATCATAAATAAATAAAAATTTTAAAAAAATGCAGACTACTAAATTGTATATGAAGAAAGTTGATTGTGTGTAAAAAGATGGTAACAAAAAAACTCAATAATCTTTTCATTCATGGGGTGCCTAGGTGGCTCAGTCAGTTAAGCTTTTTTTTTTTTTTAAGATTTTATTTATCTATTCATGAGAGACACAGAGAGGCACAAATACAGGCAGAGGGAGAAGCAGACTAGCACGGGGAGCCTGATGAAGCACTTGATCCCAAGACCCCGGGATCATGACCTGAGCCAAAGGCAGATGCTCAACCGCTGAGCCACCCAAGCATTCCAGTCAGTTAAGCTTCTGCCTTCAGCTCAGGTCATGATCCCAGGGTCTTGGGATCAAGCTCTGGGTCTGGGTCCCTGCTCAGAGAGGAGTCTGCTTACCCTTCCCTCATCTTCTGCACCACCCCTCCTCATGTGTGTGCACACACTCTTTCTCAAATAAATAAAAGCTTTAAAAAAAAAAAAAAACTCTTTTCTTTCAGAATTACTACTAAAATACTATATACCAGGGACTAGGCTGTAAGCTGATGATACAAGGAAAAGGGAGATACCCCATGAGTTCATACTCTCTAGAAAGCTGGTTATTGTACAAATAACCTATTGTAATATTAATAAGCATTATAAAAAAGAGCACAGCCTGCAATGAGAAGGAAGATCCTAATCAAATGAGGAAGCTGGGAAGCCATAAAAAAAACCTCATTCATTTCTCACCCTCCAGGACTCAACTAAAGCACTTACTTCCTCAGGAAGAACCTCCTGACTTCTCTAAACCAGATCCCCATATATCCTTCATGGGTACAAATTTTCTCAGTTGCCATTTCCTCAGTTATTTATTTTCATTTATTTGATTGATGTCTACCTCTTCCACCAATCTGAAAGCTCTGCAAAACTAGAAAGCACATCTTTTTGTACACCCGTGTGTCTCCAGCTCTCAGTAGTGCATAGCAGCTGATCCACAGGACCAGCTACATCCAGGGCCCAGTGAATAAGGAAAAGGTGGGGTGCCTTGTTCAAAATTATGAAGGATTTCAAGATTGTAACAGTAGAAGATTGAATGCATCATGGGGACCCCTTGAAGCATAGGACTCACTGTGTGCAACTACACACGTTGAATAAGTAAATGAAAGTTGAGATCTGAAGGATGTGTTGAAAGTAGCCCAAACAGAACAGTTGAAACAAAAGAAAAGACATACGCAAAAGTCATTTAGAAAAAGGCAAGAGAGTAGAAATTTTGAGAAACTGAAGGAGAGTTTTTAGTCAGAGTGAGAGGATAAATCCAAGCAGATGAGGGTAGAGGAAGAAGCAAAGGTCTGGATGGGATTTAGGACTTTATTCTACCTGCAATGGAAGCTATTGAAGGATTTAAGGAGGGAGGAGACATTTATCAAAAAAAGCCATTGGCTTTGGGTGTAGGAACTATTTTTCTTCTCTGCACTTTTCCGTAGTGTTTAAATTGTCCTTCCAATAACTTCCAATGTCATTGAGTAAAAGCTAAAAACCTGACCTAAAATGGTCTATAAGATCTCGCATAGAACTGGTCTACAAAGAACACACCTCCTACTTTTTGTGTCCTCAAAGACTCCAGTCACTCTTCCTCCTCAAGTCCTTACCCAAATGTTACCTCCTCAGTGATAGCCACCTATACGTACACATAAATGCCCTGGTGGGTTTTGCGCACGCGCGTGGGGGGCGGGGGAGTGTTCAAGTTTATTTATTTAGTACTCTGTCCACCCAACGTGAGGCTCAGATTCATGACCCCGAGATCAAGAGTCACATGCTCTTCTGACTCAGCCAGCCAGGTGCCTCAAACTCCGTTTTTATTTTTATCCTTAGGACTTACCACCATCAGAGGTACTGTGGTATAGATTTTCCTAACCCTTCCTCACCACCTTCCCCCAAAGAAAGTCTCCCTGCCAGCAGAATTTTTGGGTTTTGTTGGCTGATCTATCCCCAGAGGGTAAATCACTGCCTGGCAAACAAAGGAACTCAGTAAATACCTTGAACAACTCCAGGGTTGGGAGTGCCACCCCACAATCCCCGCCTCCCCACAGTCAAAAATCTGCATATAACTTTTGACTCCCCCAAAACTTAACTGCTAATAGCCTACTGTTGTTGACCAGAAGCCTTACTGATAACATACTCGATGAGCACATATTTTGTATGTTATACGTTTTACATAGAGTATTCTTACAAGAAAATAAGCTAGAGGGCAGCCCTGGTGGCTCAGCGGTTTAGCACCGCCTTCGGCCCAGGGTGTGATCCTGGAGACCAGGGATCAAGTCCCATGTCGGGCTCCCTGCATGGAGCCTGCTTCTCCCTCTGCCCCTGTCTCTGCCTCTCTCTCTCACACACACGAATAAAATCTTTTAAAAAATAAAAATAAAATAAAAAAGTAAGCTAGAAAAAAAAATGTTAAGAAAACCACAGGGGTGCCTGATTGGCTCAGTAGAGCATATGACTCTTGATCCCAAGGTCATGAGTTTGAGCCCCACCTTGGGTGTAGAGATTACTTTTTTAAAAATAAGCAATCAATTTGAAGGAAAAAAAAGAAAAATCACAAAAAAGAGCAATACATTGACAGTACTATATTGCATATATTAAGAAAAATCCACATATAATTGGACCTGTAAATCAACTTATATTTGTAAAATGAAAGAATGAATTTTCTGTGTCAGCAATACAAAACTCTCCACAAACATACTAAGGCCACAATTGCTTGAAATCACCACCCAAAAATGGAATCTAAGACCTCTCTCTCTCTCTCTCTCTCCCTTAGGCCTTTCCCCAACCCCCAAACCCAAAAATCACTCCTTCCAAAGGAGGCCACTTCTTGTACTCACCTTGTGTTCATCACTGTCCTTGTTCCTCACGGTACCACATCTAGGTGTCAACAGAGAGAAATGGCCCTTCTATCATCAGCCTTAAGCAAGGGATGCTGATACTTCCCCAGAGAAAAACCCTGGAATCTGTCACAGAGCCTGGGTCATCAACGCACACTCTCCTTCCTCAGGTTAGGAGTTTATTTTCGTTTTCCTCTAGACCCTAGGAGGGTGCCTTTCCTGCCACTGTGGAGTTGGGAGAGTGTGAGGAGGACCCAGTCAGCCAAAAAGATCTCCCTAACTACATGTCTGAGGCAGGAGAGGTTCAACAGGGGTCTTCTGCTGTTTAGTCCCTCCCAAAGATCCTGGCCTCCTTATGCAAATAATCTACCTCCTGCTGGAGATCAGTTTTGTATACCTGGTGCTCAGGGAGGGGCAGCTGGAATGGAAAAAACGTTCAGGAGTGTCCCACTCCTACCTATATTTGCATAACTGGGAGGCCCACTCAAGTAACTCTTTGCAGCCCAAAGATCTGTTTCTCTTCCTTGGAAAAAAGAAACTCTTCCTACTAAATTCAAACAGATAGGGATGCCTGGGTGCTCAGTTGGGTAAGTGTCTGACTTTGGCTCAGATCCTGATCTCAGGATCCTGGAATAGACTCCTGAGTTGGGCTCCCTGCTGTGCAAGGAGTCTGCTGGTCCTTTCTCCCTTTTTGCCCTCCCCCGACTTGTGTTCTTTCTCTCTCTCTCAAATAAATATATAAAATCTTTTAAAAAACAAAAAAATAAGGACACCTGGGTAGCTCAGTCGGTTAAGTGTCTGACTCTCGATTTCGGCTCAGGTCATGATTTTAGGGTCCCAGGATTGAGCCCCAGTCAGGCTTTGCACTCAGCTCAGCAGGGAATCTGCTTGAGGATTCTCTCTCCCTCTGCCCCTCCTCCTGCTCATGTGCTCTCTCTCTCTCTCTCTCTCTCTCCCTCTCTCCCCTCCTCTGTCTCAAATAAATAAATAAGTCAATAAATCTTTAAAAAACACATTGTTTTTAAAATAAATACATAAACAATTCAAACAGAAATAATCTCATCTTAATTTGGAAGTTCATAAATCTTACCTGAATCTGAGTTCAGTAGTAGTCAGCAGAAAACAAAAATCTCATATAGTGAAATTCATCCTTGAAAATTATCCAAATTGCTCATAAAATACAGTGCACATTGTTTTCTGTATATGACTTTTTACAAATAATATGTCCCTCTAAATGATCTGCTACTTGTAGTTAGTCATAAAGTCAATTTTTTACATGTTCCACCTCTTAGAGCACTTCAGAAATTTTATGAAGTTAATAACTTGTTGATTTTTCCAGTTTCATCCTCTTTTTAAGAGGGAATCTAACAATCACTCCCTTTGTTAAAGTTTTTCTTTTTCTTTCTTTTTTTTTTTTTTGTTGTTGTTAAAGTTTTTCTAAAGCTTTCAGTTAAATCTTTAATTTCTTCCTTGACACATCCATGCATATGCAACCTAAATGATGTCTCCGTGGTTGGAAAATCCTTACCATCCTTGGCACATTATTTCCATTGGTTTTGCCAAAATGTAAAGTTCTCCTTCAGGTCTGATTGAATCTATTGCCGACAGTCACCAGCTTATAGAGTGAAAAGGCCTGCCTGTAAAGGTAAAACAAAACAAAACAAAACAAAAAACTGTTTACCTTGTTCTCTCTCTCTCTCGAGCTTCTGAATTTCATTCTTGGAAGTTAATGCAATATAATGGACTAGTACAGGTTTTATATTAGAAAAAAAAAAAGTTTAAACCAAGGAAATGCAAAACAGGCAAATAAATCATTTCCTTGTTTTCTTCTTTTTTCTTAACTTTTTAAAATTGAAGTGTAGTTATATCCAATATTACATTATATTAGTTTCAGGTGTACCACATAATGACTCAGCATGTATATACATTACTAAGTGATAAATCTAGCTACCATCTGTCACCATATAAAGTTTTTACATCATTGTTAACTGTAGTCCCTCTGCTGCACATTGTATCCTGGTGTCTTAGCTCATCCGTCTTGTTTTGATCTTTACATGTCCCTGCTCACAAACCTTCAGACTATTTCAGTTACTAAAAATGTTCATATTTTTAAGCTTGGCCATTGAGGCACATTATAGTTGGATTCCATAAAATCTTTTTAGCCATTTTCCTATAGGTTCTATGACCCCACAAAAATGCACTTTTCTCTCTTACCAATGATACCTTTTATTTCTCCATGCTTGTGACATTTATGTCTTCAATATTGCCTTCTCTCTTTGAAATCCCACCTGTCCTTCCAAGTAAGTCAATGTTCTCTCCTCCAAAAAGCTTTGAGTGAACATACCATCCCAACATGATATTCATGCATCTCACAAATACTTTTTAATTCCTACCATATGCCAGGCACTGTTCTGAATGGTTTTATTTAATAACCTAAGGATAACTGTTACTATTCTCATCTGACAGGTGAGGGAATGGAAGCACGGAGATTAAGAAACTTGTCCAAGGTTACATGGTAAATAACATAATAAATAATGGACCTGGCTTTGTGCCCAAACTGTGTGACCTTAGCATCTACCCAAAGTCAAAGATTTTTCACTAAATGCATTCTTGGAAAGGTTTTTATAAAACATGTAGTCATAAAGGAGATTATGATCCCTCTTGGGGAAAGTTTAAATTAAAGAATGTATTCCTACTGCTGCTGGTTGGCTCAGTGAGTACGGCGCACAACTCTTGATCTTGGAGGTCTTGAGTTCAAGCCCCATATTGTTCTGTGAAGCCTACTTTAAAAAAAAACATTGTGGACACCCCAGGTGGCTCAGCGGTTTAGCACCACCTTCAGCCCAGGGCCTGATCCTGGAGACTGGAGATCCAGTCCCACATCAGGCTCCCTGCATGGAGCCTGCTTCTTCCTCTGCCTATGTCTCTGTCTCTGTCTCTCACTCTCTCTCTCTCTGTCTCTCATCAATAAATAAATAGAATCTTAAAAAAAAAAAATTGGGGATCCCTGGGTGGCGCAGTGGTCTGGTGCCTGCCTTTGGCCCAGGGCGCGATCCTGGAGACCGGGGATCGAATCCCACGTCGGGCTCCTGGTGCATGGAGCCTGCTTCTCCCTCTGCCTGTGTCTCTGCCTCTCTCTCTCTCTCTCTCTCTTTCTCTCTCTCTCTCTCTCTCTCTGTGTGTGTGTGTGTGTGACTGTCATAAATAAATAAAAAAATTTAAAAAAAAATTGTATTCCTGACAGGTCTCAGCATCAAATCATGTATATAACAAACATTAAGCTCGAGAAGGGAAGTAGAATTTTATAGTCCTCTAAAATGGTTCACGGAGAAGAGTCATCCAACTTTGTCAGGTTCCACTTTCTCCTTCTACAGACCAAGGAACAGAGATTCTGGTAATTGAGAAAAGAGACGCAGGTAGGTTTCATTCTTTACCCAAGACCGTACACACCCAGTCCTCTTGCCTCAGTCATCCCATCTGATTCATCAAAATGAGTGTCCCCAAATAGGAACTCCTTGATCTATTCCCAAATTCCTTCCTTCCTCCCTTTGTGCCTGAACTAGGGAAATAGCCAGCCCCTTCATATTCAGTATTGACTGCCTGACTCCTGGGAGTAAATTGCAGTTCCTATTTTCTGAGGTCATGTGCCACAGTGGAATGTATGAGGACATATGCAGGGATCATCTAGAAGAAACTATGCTAACAAAAGTGGGATATTCAGTCATGCATGATCATGTAACAACTATGACAAGTTACAACTACAACCAAAAACCAATTTCAGACGTTTAAGGAGAAATTCTCTAGGTGAGGGTCTGTCCTCATATTACACCACAACCTACTCTGCATCTGTGTCAATCCACCTGTTCTGGGTGGCGGAAACTAGGGAACTGCTCCCAAGTTACTAGTGTGGGTGAGGCAGGGAAACAACCTGAGAATAACCCGGCCTTTCAGACTTCCAGAACAGACAAGAGAGTGGGTCTGGGTAAAGTTGTGACATTTGCATCTCTGATCTCCTTTCTCTTCCTTGTTGCTTTTTTCCTATCTCCTTGTGATGCCCCTCATATTTCATTTTCATTCCCCCTACATACCTGGTTTCTCCCTCCTCTGATCAAAGACACACCCTTCAAACTGCTTCAGATTATGCTCTGGCAACCAGAAGTGTCCCCCTCTGACACTCCTATTCCCACTCAGCATCCAGATATCCTTAACACCAAAATTACTTCTTTCTTGAATCATTCATTCCCCAAGTAAATTCAAGTTTAATCTCAGGAAACGGACAGTAGTCCCCCATCATCCATGATCCTACTCTCCCGGTTTCTGTTACCCACAGTCAACTGCAGTGCAAAAGCAGATGATCTTCCTTCTGAGACAGCATCAGGTCAGTGTGATGCTACGTCACACTTATGTCATGCTTACATCACTCGCCTCATTCATCAGGTAAGCATTTTATCATCTCACATCATCATAGGAAGAAGAAAGGTGAGTACAATACAATAAAATATTTTAAGAGAGAGACCACATTCACATAACTTTTATTACAGTGTATTGTTATAATTGTTATATTATTATTATAATTTTATTATTGAGTGTGGTTATTAATCCTTTTACTGTGCTTAGTTTGTAAATTAAACTTTATCATAGCTGTGTGTGTGTTTAGGGAAAAAAAACAATGTATGTAAGGTTCAGTACTATCTGCAATTTCAGGCATCCACTGAGGGGTCTTGGAACGTATCCCCTGTGGATAAGGGAGGACTGCTGTACCTATTTGAAACATACTTCTTAATTTTATGTTTAAAAATACCCAAAGCAGTCAATAGCTCAAAGACTATGTTAGAATTGGAAAAGCCACTTTTCATGATGCTTTGCTTCCATCTGTCAGAAAATTGTCCTAGTATGTCAATTTTGTTAAGGCAACACACTTTTCTGCCATATGCCTGAGAAGTGTCATAATAAAAACACACATCTGTGATGTCTGCAGTGTAAATCATACCCTCCAATTCCCCACTCATCACAGCAGCCCTGCTGACACAGCCTCTCTTTTTTGTCCTTTGACCCTCCCAGGAAGTGGTGGTAGGAGACTGGACAAGGAGGAATCAGGAGACTCTTCAGTCAATATGTGACTTTGAGCACACTTCATTCCTTTCTCAGTCTCTTTTTCCTTATCTTCAAATTCCATGAACCCCTACTTTGCAAAGAAGCTGAGAGTCAAATGAGATCATTTATGCCGACTTGATATATAGTAGGCTGAATATAAAGGTTAGGTGAATTGAAATATTTAAGAATGTCAAAAAAAAAAAAAGAATGTCGAATTAGTAAGATTTCAGGCTAATTGGAGAAGATATTCAGGGTCACATTGTCCCCTTTGAGAGGTCCATGTACCCTTTGAGATCAGCCCCAGAAATCAGAGAGAGAAGGGGAGGGTTTGAACTACCAAAAAAAGTTTGATTTTCCTCATGCTTTCCCTTCTCTGCTTTTCTTCTTCCTCTTTTCATGCCCTAAAAGGAGGAATCAGGCACCTCAAGCTTAAACCACTCTTCTTACCTTTACTACGTTCAGCTGTACATCTAGACCATCCTTTTTAGTTTTCGTCCCACTCTGAAGGAGACAATTTTCCTTGAGAGAAGAGAATTCATTGTCTTGCCCTCAATTCCAAAGTCTATCCTGTGGCTATGCCCCAACCAGAATACTCAGAGTCCCAACTGTCTGGATTCTTCTCGGTTAATAACCAATTATCTACTGAAATTTCTGCTCAGACTAAGTTCATATTTCCTCTATCCCCAACTGACCCCCCCAAATGCCTGATTTGCCTTCATTAGATATAATTATCTGTGTCACCTGCTTATTACCCATTTGTCTAAATTACTATGTAGCACAATGATGATGTATGTTATTAGATATGCATGAGATTAATGCTGTGGTGCCTTTTGTTTGTTTCTTAAAACACTGAGCCCTGTTCAGGCATGGTCAGTCTTCACAGTTTGTTTTTCATATAGCACAGAGACCTGCTCACTCCTTTGAAATAATAGAAGAAATATTATTCATAAAACTGCTATTGGGATTAATGAAGCAATAGATTTTTCTTTTCTAGCAGGGTTAAAATATACTTGCAGGAAAAAAAATGTGAAAGAAAGAAAGAGTGATGGGGGTATCATAAAGGGCCTATGAGATGATAGGGGAAACAATCAACAATGAAAGCAAAATAAAAATGACATATTTTCCTGTGTACAGTACAATTAGTTCATATTTCAGTAAAATGAAATGTGCAACAAAATCTAAACAGTTTCTTTAATCAATACGCTAAGGATTACAGTGTAAAGGTCAGTTCTGATCTGCAGCCAGACTGCAGAATTTCATTCAAAATGAGGAAGACCATTCATTCTTTGCATGACAAGCAGTAGAATATTTCAAAACTCTGTCAAGGTAAATCTAATATGTTTACATATAGCTTATTTTATTTAAAATACAAATTATACAATGAACTAAAATAATAGTATATTAATGTAGTTATTATGTAGTTGGTATAGTAGGAAAATAGTATTTCTTACACCATCTAGAGTCAGAAAAAAATGCTTCATGGCTTGGCAATTATAGATTAAGTTCTGAGGCTGCAGATATACTTATCCAAATAGTTGAAAAAACAAAATAAAATTGTTTTGTAAAATCTGCAAAAGGATAAACATACTCATGACTGTGTTTGTAAATTTGTTATTTCTTGCCCCAGAAATATATAAAATGAAATTTAAACTCCACGGTTTTACTCTTATCATAACTATGTACTTCTATAGAAAAAAAGAGATAGACCATGGACTACTCTAGAATCATTGGCAGAAATTTAAAATCTATGGTATATATTTATGAGAGTATTACCTTGCATCACTGTGGAATTATCTTCAATTAATTTAGAGATTACTGTAATACCTTGTGCTAACTTTGATGAGTTGGGATCATCAATTAGAGAACATAAAAGCATTTGAAATATCCTGGGTCAGAGCTGTTGTATCAGATCATCTTTCATCTACACTGCTGTTTTTTCATGTCTCTGTGCCTCGGCTGCCTCATCTATAAAATACAGACAATAGAATGATGCATATCTCTGTAAGGTTGTTCTGAGGATTAAGTGAGTTAATAGCTGTCAAGTGTTTCAACCAGTTCCTGGCACAGAAAATGAATTGGTAAGTGTTGGCTACCATCAGCATCAGCATCAGCCTCATTGTTTCTGTTTTGCCGCCCCCATAGACCATTCTCCCCACAGCAGCCAGAGTGATTGTTTAAAGACATAACCCAATTTATACATCCTTCTGTTTGTTTTTAAAACATGTCTACAAATTCTATAATACTCCTCCCATTAGAAAATGGACCTTTGTTCTCCTCCTTTTGAGTGTGGCTGAGTAACTTGATTTTACCAAATAGAGTGATGCAAAAATGATGATGTACAGCTTCAGAATAGGTCATAACAAGGTACTGTGGCTTTTCCCTTAACCAATTGCGCTCTCGCTCCCTCTCATCACGTTCCAACTGGCTATGTGGAGAGCACCCCATGGAGAAACCAAAGAACTGAGGCCTCTGAAAGAGCTTGGAAGCAGACCCTCCAGCCACCAGGCAGCTTTCAGATGATTGCAGCCTGGACCAATAGTGGCTACAACCCCATGAAGACCCTGAGCCACAACCACCCAGCTTAGCCCCTCCTGATGCCTAGAAACTATGAGAAAAATGCTTATTGTTTGAAACCGCTAAGTTTTGTGTACTATGTTGCACAGAATGGATACCTAATTACACCACCCCTGTGTGTCAGACAATGTTCTAGGCACTAGGGGATACAATGATGTACAGAGCAGACCAAATCCAGGCCCTTATATGGTATTTACATTCTAGTGGAGTTTATGGAATTCAAGCAAGTAAAGAAATAAATAAAGCCAGGGAGCAGTAAATGCTCCAAAGAAAAATTAAGCAAGAGAAACATGTAGAAAGTTCCTAGGGACTCGAACGGAGACATCATGAAGGGGGCGGGGGTAGAGGTGAGGCATTTTCAGATGGGATGTATGAGGAGATAGCTTTAGGCAGAGACCAGTGATATGAATGAGGGAGTTGCTTCATTATGTGGAGGAATAGTGGTTTGGTTTGTTGTTGTTGTTGTTTCTAGGCTGATCAAATAAGAAATGTAAAGACCCCCAAAGCAGAAAAGAGCTTGATGTATTCCAAGAAGAGTCAGAAGTCCAGTGGGATTAGGAAGGGGGGGTGGGCAGGGAGAGAGTGGTGTGAGAGGTAAGGCAGATGAGTAGCCAGGAATATCTTGAAGATCCCCAGCCTGAGCCCTCCCAGAGCTAACCATTGAAATGCAAATAACACTCAGGCTTCTTTCGGAGGATCACTAAGCATGCTTCTCTGACTTCATCCCCTCAATTACTGCATCCTAGTCACACTGGTCTTTGGCTAGCATTTATCATCCTCTAAAAAAAATCTTGTTCGCTTGCCTACATGCTTGTTTATTTTGTCTCTTCGTTTTAGAGTGTAAGCTCCACTGAAGTATTAGACTCTGATAAAACTTTGTTGCATGAGTGAAAAGAATGTCTTCCTTGAAGACTCTGTGAATAAAATTGCAGCCTAATATACTCGACTATAAATCTCACCACGGGTATAGATAAGTAACTGGTACAGCCATGTAATGGAATACATTGTAGGATTTAAAAAGCATAAAATCTAATAAAACAAAAAACAAAAAACAAAACAGGGTGCCTGGGTGGCTCAGTCAGTTAAGCGTCTGCCTTTTGCTCAGGTCATGATCCCAAGGTCCTGGGATGGAGCCTTCCATCAGGTTCCCTGGTCGGTGGGGAGCCTGCTTCTCCCTCTCCCTCTGCTGCTCCTTCTGCTTGTGCTTGCTCCCTCTCTCTCTCTTTCTGTCAAGTAAATAAATAAGACCTTAAAAAAAAAAACATAAAATCTATTTTTTAAAAAATTCCAATACATTTAACACACTGTTAATCATCTTGATTAATGTACTCTTCAATCCTCTTCACCCATGTCACCCAAAGTCTACTTTTATTTACAGAAAAAGCTATCTAAGACATATTGTTTAAAAATGTTAATATGATTTATTTCTGTAGAATAAAAATACATTGTTTATATATGCTCAAATATACACATATGCCTAATTATAACATATATATACCTCCATACACCTAATTTTAATAGTAACTATTACTGAGAAGTGGGATTATAGTAAACTTTAGCTTTGTTTTGTTTGGATTCATAAAAATAAACATGTTTTCCTCACATAATCAGTAAATACATAAACAATTAGGAGGAAAAAAAAAACTTATGATAAACCTTTGAATAAAGTTAATGATTACCTACTGACAAAATTTCACTTAAAGAATGTTCTTAAGCAAAAAAGTTAATCGTACCAGGAACAATTCTAGATGTTCCCCATACATTCTCTTAACTAAAAATAACAACCAGGGATCCCTGGGTGGCTCAGCAGTTTAGCGCCTGCCTTTGGCCCAGGGCGCAATCCTCGAGTCCCGGGATTGAGTCCCATGTCGGGCTCCCGGTGCATGGAGCCTGCTTCTCCCTCCTCCTGTGTCTCTGCCTTTCTTTCTCTCTCTCTACATCTATCATAAATAGATAGATAGATAGATAGATAGATAGATAGATAGATAGATAAATAAATCTTAAAAAAATAAAAATAAAAATAACAACCAAAAAAACTGATTAACTACTTACCACAGTTTTATAAGGGAGATGTCCACATAGAATATAATTTTGAGCTAGATTTATGCAATTATTTTTAGTACATGTATATAAATGATCATAGGCTGCTATTACTATCTAAAAGACTGTACTAATGTGTAACTTATTTAAAACACCATTTAGGAAATACTATGCTCCAATAAAAATATAACTTATCAATGAATCCTAACTCAAGGATCTAAAGATTAGAAAAATATTTATTTATTGGAAATAATTAATGAAATGTGTGTTCAGTCTCTCTGTTGGTCACAAATGTTTAAAAAATGAATTGATGTTCAAACTGATTTTCTAAAATCCTCTTTCACATTACTAGTACACATTCACACTACAGACACACACGGACATCCACATGTATGTGCACACATTCAACCTGCTAATTTCCTTATTACAATAGTGTTTCTCTGGAACTGATGTAATTTCAAATGACGTGGGCACGAATCTAAGCAAATTAGGAAGTGTTGCTTTTCCTGTATTGGCAAAACAAACCCAACATTTTAAAAATTCAGCCTAACAGTGTTTCAACTCTTGAAGTGAGGAAACAGATGACAAGCTTAAGGAAATTCTAGACTAGATATTTATAAGTTCCAAAGATATCACAGTTGTTGTGCTTCTCTTTAAAACAAGCCTTTTTAAAAGAAGAATTGACTAATTAAGTGTGAGTATATGAACATATACAGGCAATTTGACAAAAATCCCCCAAGTTAGGGAAGAATTCAGAAAATCTCTTGGGGTTTATGTTCTTTGCAAGTAGATAAACATCTTTCTAAAGGCTGGTGTTCTTTAAGGAGTTCGCTAAAACTGGCATCATAGGAAAATGGCACCATTTCATATGCTACTCCTTTCTTGTAAAAATGAAAAATATTCTGAAAAGTAAAGGAAATAGATTCGTGAACACTAAGTTTTATGTAAAAGGGTTTAAAAAAATTTTTGGAGGGGGCGCCGGGATGGCTCAATTTTTTTAGTCCAACTCCTGATTTTAGCTCAGGTCATGATCTCAGAGTAGTGAGATTAAGCCCCACCTTGGGCTCAGCTCTGGGTGTGGAGCCTGCTTAAGATTCTCACTCTCCCTCTCTCTCTGCCCCTCCCTGTGCCCCCCACCCCCCCCCCCCAGTAAAAAATTTAATCCTGAGTCACAGGATTAAAAATAAAGGAACTCAAAAATCTAAAAATAAACAAACTCCTTGAATATTATTTCACTTGATACCACAAAAGTAGTTTAGTACAACAAAAGTTTGCTTTAAGATTTTGCAGATCACAACTGCTGAATTCCAACAAAAGTATCTATACCTCAGTAGGGTTTAACTTCTTATCAAATGTTACAGAATAGTTCTATTTGCTCCTGAAATACTCCATTGTATTACAGCTTTGCATCTGTCCCTAGGAATTATGTTACAAAAGCCCAACTTTGCTTATGTTTCACTTTTTTAATATGTTTTCAAGTTCTTAATGTAACAGGCTTTTAAGACTGGCATTCAGGACAATGACAAAGTGTCAAGCAGAAGAGAAGTTTGTTGGTATATTGGACAAATATTAAAAGAATTATTTATTTCAAAGGATTATTACTATAACAAACATAGTATGTCCTACTGAAAATAATTCACTCTACTATAAAGGAAAATATCCTATTAAAGAAACTTCAACTGATAATCCTCACCTGAGATCTCCACAATTCCCTTTCCCTTATGTTATGTACATTCATAAGCAAGCTCAGGTAATGATCCTGGAGTTCTGGGATCAAACCCCATGGTGGGCTTCCTGCTCAGTAGGGAGTCTGCTTCTCCCTCTCCCCCTGCTTGTGCTCTCTCATTATTTCTCTCTCAAATAAATAAATAAAATCATGAAAAAAAATAAATTAGATAGAAAGAAAGAAAAAAAAGAAAGAGAAAAACCTGTTCCCATTAGTGCAGCAGATAAAGATTTATGGATAAATGGATATATATATATATATGCATACATATATGCAAATACATAGAGTATGCATATATATTTGCATATATTTATATATTATATATATATGCAAATACATAGAGTATCTCTGGAAAACTAAACTAATAACTGTACTCTCTCCAGAAAATGACTTGGGTAAGTAGGGACCAGGGGGAAAGGGGAAACTTTCCTTTCAAACGACATGCCTTTGATCCTTCAAAGGTTTGGTAGTATTGATTTGAGGATTACGAGGACTGCTAACTACAATTCCCACTCAAATGAGAATTCCAATTCCACTGAAGTTACAAAGATGGGGTATGACAGCAGCTGATGGCTTGAAGATAACCAGAAAAGTCTTAAATTAATTGATCAGTTGACATTTCAACTTTGTGGAGCTCTCCTCTTTTATTTTTCAGTGTTTTTTATTTCCTAAACAAGTTCCAACCTTCTATCCCACCCCAAGAAATGCATTCCTTTAATCTGTAGTATAAAAGAGGGGTTATACAAATATTAAAATTGTAGAATCCTTGGGATGCCTGGGTGGCTCAGTTGGTTAAGCATCTACCTTCAGCTCAGGTCATGATCCTGGGGTCCTGAAATCGAGTCCCATAGGGCTCCCTGCTTAGCAGGGAGTCTGCTTATCCCTCTCCCTCTGTCCCTTCCTCACCCTCCACTCATGTTCTCTCATAAATAAATAAAATACTTTTTTTAAAAAGATTTTATTTATTTATTCATGAAAGATACAGCGAGAGAGGCAGAGACACAGACAGAGGGAGAAGCAGGCTCCATGCAGGGAGCCCAATGTGGGACTCAATCCTGGGACTCCAGGATCATGCCCTGGGCTGAAGGCAGGCACCCAACCACGGAGTCACCCAGGCATCCCGATAAAATACTTAAAAATAAATAAATAATATTGTAAAATCCATTTTAAGTCAACATTGCACACAGAATGAACTTAATTTTGACATACATTTATTTTATAAATTCTTCTCATTTATATTTACTTTTAGTACATCAATCAAAAGGAGCAACAAAGCCATTTTGATGAATGTGAAAAATAGAAATCAGGAGTTATGTATAATCATTTGTCTTAAATCTGTCTCTGCCTCTAATCCACTTTTATACTTTGTTTTGGTTGTGTGGTGTCACAATACTCTTCACACAAACATACAGTTACAAGGAGTCATAGTTGTTGTTTTTGTTTTTTTTTTTAATATTATGCCTTGGAACTTCAAGTTGCTCTTTAATTAAATTCATTCAGAAATTAAAGACTTGTGATAAGAAGTTTGTTTCAAAATTGCATCACTAATAACACCTAACAATTGCTTTATACTATAGAAGTTAGGTGCGAAATGCCCAAAACTTACAATAATCATGGAATCTATCTATAATGCGATATTATCATGAGATGACAAATGATGCTCTGTATTACAAATTAATTGTTATCCAAAGCAAATGAAAACCTAGAACCAACTTCAGAAAGCATAAAGCAAGACATCTGAATTCACAAGTAGTGTATTGGCTGAAAAGTCACACATCTCTTGGCAAAGAAAAATTGCAAATTTAACAAAATAATACTGGTGTCTTACTAGTCAAGGCAGAAAAAGTTTGACTCAGATGGAATTCTATTTTCTTCATTGTACACATGATGAAGATATGCATGAAAAAAATTCATACTGCGTCACCCACAGAGTTGCACTGCTCAGAGAATTTTCAAGGGAAAGCTTGGTTCTGAAGAGTACAATCAGCTGGTAGTTTTTGGCTGCACTGCATTTAGAATTTGTGGTAGCATCCAAACCCAGGGCACTCTCTCTAGGCAGCTCTAAGCCAATGAGAGAACAGAGTTGGGGGCCTAGGGTCTGGCCATTTTTGCCAACAGAGAACTCCTCTGTTGGCAATCTACATTGTAACTCTCTGTAGGAAGGGCCAAGACTTGCTGAGAGCCACAGAGCCCATAGCTCTTCCTGTTTAATTCTTAATTTTTCCTTTGCTCCTCCCACAGGTGCCAGATTTCCATTACAGATGGACTACTGCTCTCTCGCCTTTATCTTTCAGAGGCCTTATCCCTAATAAATCTCTGGCACTTCTTCTTCCATCTTGATGTCTGCTTCCCAGAAGACATGAAGTGACATATGTATATGAAACATGTATTCGCCATCTTTATAATCCACTTTAATTCACTGATAGCAGACACAAATCACCATTCATCTCTTCTTTATTTGTTTGGCTCTTGTAAAAATGCAGCTTATACAGCCACAGTGATAAATCTGTTCTCTGTTGGCCACTTAATTTATTAAACAGTTGCTACCTGTAAGCATTTGCAATTTGAAGAATCATTTCCTAAATAGACCATTCCAATCTTAGCATTACTCTATAGTTGTTTTCTTGGCAAAAGGTACCTATAATGCTCTACCATTTTTCATCGTAAAAGTGATAAAGCCAAGACAACCAATTAGCAAAAAGCTTCTTCCCATTTGAGACAACAGTCCAATTTGTCGAAACGAGTGCTTTCTAGATTCAAAATGTTTATTACTGTTTTTTTAAAGGATGAGAAAATTTGTAAAGATAGCTTTTTTATTTGTTGCTTGTGAATCCCACATGCTAAAACTGTCAAATATTTAAGATTCAACTCAAAAGCAGAATGTGAGAACCAGAAGTAATTAAACCAATTTAGTAAACATGTATCAGGACCGCTTACCAAGCCTCCATTTAGAACAGAAATTTCCAGCTCTTACCGGAACCTGCAAATTTTCAGACATTGAGACATCTCTGTGAGCTCTATCTGCCTGCCACATTCATTGTAACAAATGGACATAACTCCCAGAAAATGTCCTCGTAGAGCTTTAAAAGCCCAAGAAAGGAAAAGTGACACCATCCCTTCAGTTTTACCCTACCAAAAACTTAGAGATGGGTTTTTATTTGAGTTTGTTTTCCTGACTGTTGAAAATAGGCTGATTGCAACAGAGGTGTCAGATTGCTTCTCTTTATGTCAACTTCAAGTTCAAATTTAGGAAATCATCCTGCCATCAGAACATGTTGTGCAAATTAACAATAGATTTCTAAGTCATAAATACATTTTAACAGGTCTAAATTTTGCCGCGGTTGTTCTCTTTTCCATCTCATTATAGGTGCTTTATAAAAGTGATTGTTACTCCCATGATTCACTGGGGGTGAAATACCTTATCAGAGTCGACATTTGGAAGAACATTTCTCAGGAACAACATAGTGTTCTCAGTTTTCAATGTTCTGAGTACTCCTAGCAATAGACAGTCTTCTGTCTTTTCAGTAAAATAAAGAGGGGAGGTAGGGAGGCATTTGAGGATTCCCTAGTACAATAATGTATTAAATTAAGTAACTGTTGTGTAGCAAGACCTTAAAGGAATGGGGCCAGGATTTCTGATGAGCCAAGAGTGTGAAGCATAGACCACTGGCTTGGAGAAGGACAGAGTCAGAAGAGTGAGTAGTACTCCCAGGGGTAGAGAGGCTCAGTATCGAGATGATTCTGGAAGCTGTATGAACTCACTGGGGAAATGTGTTTTTAAAAAGCTAGGGCTTTTTGACAGAGGTTGTGACAACATGCTTTCCCTGTTTCTCAACTTGCAAAGGCCTAATCCAAGGAATCCCATTTGGGGACACGTGTTATTTTCCCACTTTGTAGGCAATTTGGTGATTAAGAAGGTGAAAATATCAAGTGATACCCCAGAGGGGCCTAGAAGGATTACACCTCCCTGATAACTTAGGTCCTTCAGAGAATCTGAGTTCATTTCCTAGTTTAAACACAGAGAAGGGGATCCCTGGGTGGCGCAGCGTTTGGCGCCTGCCTTTGGCCCAGGGGGCGATCCTGGAGACCTGGGATTGAATCCCACGTCGGGCTCCTGGTGCATGGAGCCTGCTTCTCCCTCTGCCTATGTCTCTGCCTCTCTCTCTCTCTGTATGACTATCATAAATAAATAAAAATTTTAAAAAAATAAAAATAAAATAAACACAGAGAAGGAGCGCCTGGCTCCAGTTGGTGAAGCATGTGACCCTCAATCTCAGGATTGTGAGTTTGATCCTCATGCTGGGAGTAGAGATATATTTTTTTAAATTTTTAATTGATAAATAAATAAATACATAACAGAAAAGGCTGAAATCATCCTAAATGGTTATATGGGGTCTTTTTCAGCTTTGGGTTCCTACATCTCTTTTTAAAATTATAATATGCAGTGTAGGTTCACGGTATGTTACTGTCTACCAAATGCTAAACAGAACTCTAACAATATCTTCATGGATTGTGAACACCTGTAATTCCTATATGAAGCCTGGTACTAACAGATCAATTATACTTTTCTAAGGTGTATAACAGATACATGTTTTTCATAAGGATGAATGAAGAAAGGCATATCTATGCTAAGAAGTTATTAGTAGCTACTATATTTGTTTTTCAGATCCAAATGAACTGTAATTAAGTACTTACTATTTAATTGGATTTTCTCTAATTAGATTATAAGTGTTATCATTTATAAAGAAATTAAGCATTTTAAACAGATATAAATATTTCACATAAACAAAATAATGAAAATAGTTATATATAAATGATTCCCAATAAACCCTCAAAATTGCTTCTATTTTACAAAAGATTCTAAGTACTTATTATTTCTCATTCTTCAAAGCTCAGTACAGATTTTCCTCCCCCATTAAATCCCCTTCAAGGACTTCAGTCACAAAATTTTCCCCCTACTCTGAATTCATTCTGAACATAGAGATGTTATCTCTTAGCTTAGCATTTAATTATCCTAGTGCAAGTTGATTTAAGATTTCAAACTATTAGAAATCTGGATCCATTTTTCCTTGCATGGTAGTCAAAGTTGACTCCAATGTTGGGCACGCATTTTCATAGGATTCATTTGCATCAGGGACACTGTGCTAAGCATTATATAATATGATCCTTAAAATCACTTCATAATGATAGCTTTAACTAGTGCTCTTCGAGAAATAAGGAAACCAAGGCATAACCGAGGTGGTTGAATTCACAAGTGAATAACTAGTGAAGCAAGGCCCTCCCTCAAACAAGGTCGTCAGAAGCCAGAGCCCAGTCTCCACCACCATACTACAGAAATATAAAAACTGGTGACTTAGAAGGAGAAAAGTCACAATAAACAGTACTTTGGTCTATTCTGAAGAAAATTATGTTTAACTCAAGCCTTTAAAGAATCAGATCTTTGAATAATTAATATAAATAAAATATTCTCTAAATCACTGCATGACCATTATATAGGATTTTATTGGAGAGAATACAGAAAACTATGCTTTAGAGTTTTTTGAGGGGCACCTAAGAGGCTCAGCCAGTTAAGCTTCTTTCTGACTCTTGATCTCAGGTCTCTGTCTGAGGGTCATGATTTCAAGCCCCATGTTGGGCTCCATGGTAGGTGTGGATCCTACTTAAAGTCTTTGGAAAACTTGTATTTATTAATATTAGTAGACGTTAAAGTCAAACCGTGGACTCTCTATAGAGTATTTTTGTATGAGAGGAAACACTACTGAGAGAGAAATAACTCTTCCATTACTATATTGTAAAACCAAGTGCCTACACTGATCTTTTTTCCAGGATATGTGTAAAACTGTGATTCTGTGTATGTAGTTGTACTGTGGTTATTGGTAGAAAGGGGAAAAAAGCATGACCCAGTATTGCATATTTCCAGAAGTTTGTTTCTGCAACACAGTTTGGTCATGTTCTATTTTTACCCCAGCCTTAGGGAATCAAGACGGGGAAATAGGTCTCTAAGGACACATATCAGGGTACTTTTTTCTAAAGTCAACAAGTACTTTTGTGTGAGCCAAACGCTGTACTAGGTACTCTAGGCATTACAAAAGAAGCCTAAAACCTAATTTTGGCTTTTTTTTTTTTTTAATTTCAGTTTTAAAAATAGTTGGAAACTAAATGATTCCCAAACCCAAGTTCCTTTCATCCTCAGGTGCCTCCCACATTGTAGAGTTTCCCGAAATGTATATATTTGTTGCTGTGTTTATTAATGTTAAATGTTATGTGGCAGTCACTGCGGTTCATTGAAAAAACAGCCAGAAATGAGGTCCTGAGATGGTTCAGAATACTGTATTCTAACTAGTACGCTGAGTCATCTAAAATTCACATATATACAGCATGTGACTTTATTTTTTTCAAAGAATTTTGTAAATTCTCTTATTTTGTGTAAACAAATGTCTCCACTCTCTTGTTCACTCACTTAGCTTTCTTCTTTTTTAAAGATTTTATTTATTTTTTCATGAGAGACAGAGAGAGGCAGAGACACAGGTAGAGCGAGAAGCAGGCTCCATGCAGGCATGCAGGGAGCCCGACACGGGACTCGATCCCAGGTCTCCAGGATCACACTCTGGGCTGAAGGCAGATGCTCAACCGCTGAGCCACCCAGGCTAGCATGTGACTTTAAAACACTCCTGAGAACAAGTTTCTTTACATATGTTATCGAAGAACCTTACCTATACACTATCTTTGACTCCTCAACATTTCTTAAAAAAAAAAAAAAAAACCCAAAAAACAAAAACAGAAACAAATGATAATTGGATAACTTTGTGGTTTCATAGAAAACACTGTAGTATGGTTTTAAAATTCCCTCTTCCTCTTCTCTTCCTTTTTTTCTTTGTTTATATTTATAGCGTCTTGGTAAAACTAAGGGCAACTTAAATTCTAGTCTATTGTTAATGTGAAGTTCAATGTAAAACCCTTCCCTTAACAGTTTTTACATTCTTGTGAACTCATCAGGAGTTATGAAAAGAGTTCAGGCTTTTATTTATACTTAGTATATAAGCCTTTCCCAATAGTATACTCATTCCTTTTGGTTTCTTTGTTAAATATGTCCTGATTGCTTTATGCCTGTGGTCATATGAACAAATGCAAGCAAGTTCTGTTGAATCAAGTACTTAAAATTTCCCAAACATCTACGAAGGAACCGTTAAAAAAGTAAATAAAAAGACAAATTGGCAGCTAAGCTTAGCTATGATAAGGCTGGCTGATTCTTTCCAAATAGAGGTCAAATTGCAGTAAAGTTGATCTTTGAACAATGAAGGGGTATCAGGCACTGACCACCCATGTAGTCAAAATCTATATATAACTTTTGACTCCCCCCAAACTTATCTACCAATAGCCTACCATTGACCAGAATCCTTACTTACAACATAAACAATAGATTAACACATTTTTGTCTATGTATTGCATACTGCATTCTTACAATAGAGTAAGCTAGAGAAAAGAAAATGTCATTAAGAAAATCATAAGAAGAAAATAGATTTATAGTACCATACTGTATTTATTTATTTATTTATTTATTTATTTATTTATTTATTTAAGTAATATCTACACCCCATGTGGGGCTCAAATGCAAGACCCTGAGATCAAGAGTCACATGCTTTTCTGACTGCACTAGCCAGGTGTCCCTCTGTGTTTATTGAAAAAAAACCATGTTTAAGTGGACTCATGCAGTTCAAACCCATGTTGTTCAAGAGTCAACAGTATCTAGTTTCTATGGTGGGAGTTAATATATAAAATATATATATTTTAAGATTTTCACAGAGAGAAAGAGGCAGAGACACAGGCAGAAGGAGAAGCAGGCTCCATGCAGGGAGCTAAGTGTGGAACTTGATCCCAGGACACCAGGATCACACCCTGAGAGAAAGGCATACACTCAATTGCTGAGCCACCTAGGCATCCCTATAAAATTATTCTTGAAAATCTTTTATAACCGTCAGCCTGGGTGCCTCAGAGTGCCAGAAGTATTGTTTACCACTAGCAGCTCTTCAAAGTTAAGTCATTTCAAGTGAGGTCCTTTTCTTCAGAAGTATGGTTGACTTTTTATTGTTGTTGAAAGTTACAAATAGAGAAGATATAGAGTAACATCTCAATGGTCCCTCCTCACTCCTACTCCAATGAGTAATTCCCTCCCCAAATTAACTAGTCAATAGCTTAAAGCGTAACTTCACAGTTCTTTCTCTACTTACACATATACAATTATATACATTTTTTACTTGCTTTTTTTCTTCATTTGATTATTTGATTTTTAGACAATTTGAAACTTATAGTAAATTTGTGAGTACAGTACAAAGAATTTCCCCCCTGAATCATTAGAGAGTAAGATGCTAACATGATGTCCCATCACTGAGCCCCTCATACTTAACATGTGTATTTCTCACAGACAAGGACATTCTACATAACCACAATACAACTTTCGAAATGAGGAAATTAGGGACGCCTGGGTGGCTCAGTTGGTTGAGCATCTGCCTTCAGCTCAGGTCACAATCTCAGAGTCCTGGGCTCCCTGCTCAGTGCAGAATGTGCTTCTCCCATTTCCTCTGCCCCTCCTCCTACTTGTACTTTGGCTCTCTCTCTCTCTCTCTCTCTCTCTCTCTCTCTTTCTCTGTGTCAAATCAAAAAGTAAAATCTTTTTTTTAAAAAAGAGAGGGACTATGACTCCTCTATTTGAAAAAAAAAAAGAGGAAATTACATTGATACATTATCACAATCTAATCCTTAGACACCATTCAAGTTCATCAGTTGTCCTAATAATGGTCTTTATTGCCAAAAGATCCATTTCACAGTCCTATGTCGTCATTTAGCTGTTGGTCTCAGGAGTCTCCTTTAGCCTGAAACGATTCCTTAGTCTTTCTTGGATTTTCATAATTGTGACACTTTTGAAAATTATAGGACAGTTATTTTGTAGAATGTCCCTCGAATGATGTTTTTCTGATGTTCCCTCACAAATAAGTTCTGATTATGCATCTTTGGCAGAAATGCATCTGAGATCATGTTGTGTTCTTGTGGCACACGGTTTTCTCATTATTGATATTTGCTTTGGTCACCTGACAAAAAGTGGTGTTCACTAGATTTCTCCATTGTTAAGTTTTCTTTTCCCTCTTTGTAATAATCACTTTGGGGAGCTTTTTGAAACTATGTAAATTTCCTTATCAAATTCTCAATTTATTCATTTATTCACTTGTCCATGTGCTCTAGCCACTCAATACATTGTTAGTACCATTCCTTTAAACAAATAGTTATCTTTTAAAATCAATTAAGATTAAGAGAAATAGGGGTGCCTGTGTGACTCAGTAGATTGAGTGACATTCTTGATTTCAGCTCAGAGATAATCTCAGAGTTGTGAGATTGAGCCCCATATCAGGCTCTGAGCTGGACATACAGCCTGCTTAGGATTCTCTCTCCCCCTCTTTCCCTCTGCTTCTCTATCTCTCCCCCTCTCTTAAAAAAAAAATTTTTTTTAAAAAGACTAAGAAAAATAAAAAAATTTATTTTACTGTCATTTATTCCTTCTCTAATGCTCTTCCCTTCTTTATGGAGATCTAAATTTTAACCTATATAATTTTCCTTTTGTCTGAAAATTTTCTTAAAACATTTCTTATAGGGTAGTTCTGCTTGCAATGAATTCCCTGTTTTTGTTTGTGAAAAACTATGTCTCCATCATTTCAAGGATACTTTCACTGGAAATTATCATTATATTATTCACCATATTCATTAGACTGGTAGGGTTGTGTTTTTTTTTCCCCCCCAACATTTTAAATATTTCACTCCATTCTATTCTTGCTTACATGGTTTCTGATGACATGTCCACTGTAATTTTGTAGGTAAGGTAATTTTCTGCTCTCTGGCTTCTTCAAGATTTTCTCTTTGTCTTTAGTTTTCTGTAGTTTGTATATAAAATGCCCAGGCATGGGACGCCTGGGTGGTTCAGTGGTTAAGGGTCTGTCTTCAGCTCAGGGTGTGATCTCGGAGTCCCAGCATCGAGTCCCACATCAGGCTCCCTGCATGGAGCCTGCTTCTCCCTCTGCCTATGTCTCTGCCTCTCTCTCACTTTGTGTCTTTTTAAAAAAATGCCTAGGCATAATTGTTGCTCCTCCTATTTAGCTCTAATGCCCCACTCCAAGCCTCCTCTCCATGTAGACACTTTGCCTTGGCTCTGACAAGTTGGTCTAGGCCCCTCCTAAACACAGAAGCCCTCCTCACCTGTTCAGGCTCTGCCTCCCCACACCCCTTGCCCGTGACCTCAACCCACTTGGGCTCCAACACTCAGGCCACTTCTCTGCACCTTTCTTGGAATCTGATGCCCTGCACGAGACCATGCCTGTAAGTGGATGCTCTCCTTTCCCAGTTGGGGCATCAGGCCTTCCTCTGTGGAGATGCATTCTTCATCACACTTGGATTTTGATAGTTCCCACCAGGACTACTTCAATGCATATGCCCTCCTCCCCTTTTGGCAGGAACATCACAGAGGTGATGCTGTTTTTTTCCTTCCTCATCTTGTCCAGTGGCAACCTGACTTCAATTAGTCTCATTACCAAGGATGTTCACTTAATACTTGATTAAAGTAATGTCTGCTAAGCTTCTCCTCTATAAACTTTTTTGTTTGTCCAAATAATCAGTAAATATTTTGTGGATACTATATAAATATCCTATTTCTCATCAAACATTTAATCAATTATTTATGTTAGTATGGTTTTGTATTTTACTCAAGAGACTGTAATCTGTTACTTTCATTGGTTATTCTGGTCAAATTCCTCCAGATTTGTTCAATGGGGGCCCCTTCAAGCTGGTTTCTGCATCTTTTGACATGTCCCCAGCATTCTTTGACTACTTCTTTACTTTCTGAGACAATAAGATATCCCAAGATCATATTGTCCTTTTCCTGTGCCAGACCTAGAAACAACCATTCTTCTAAGCAGTCCTGATTCTTTTTAAAAGAGAATGATATTTAAAATTCAGAATTTTGTCACTGGGCATGCTCATTGCTAGTGTCACTGCTTCGGTTCTTTCAGTACACAGAGGTGGGATATGAGCATGTATGTGTATATATGTATGTACACACATTTACATTTATATTTCTCATTTATCTAACAATATATAGACATACTTTTTTATTGAGATATAATGCATATAACATGAAATTCAGCATTTTAAAGTATACAATTCAATAGCTTTTAGTATATTATGTTGTACAACCATTACTATCTAATCTAATTCTAGAATATACATAAATATGATAGTATTATTCAATACAACATATATATAACTGAATATAATTCAGTATATTCAGTATATTCAGTATATAATTCAGTATATTTATTTCAGTATATAATTCAGTATAATTCAGTATATTCAGTATATTCTAGAATATACATAAATATGATAGTATTATTCAATACAACATATATATAACTGAATATAATTCAGTATATTCAGTATATTCAGTATATAATTCAGTATATTTATTTCAGTATATAATTCAGTATAATTCAGTATATTCAGTATATATATACTGGAATATAATCCAGTATATATAATATATACAATATATTGAAAACCATGAGTTTGACTTGATACTGCCTATTCCAATCCAGTAGCACAGGATTAATTCTAGTTTTCTTCTTTTCTATCTCTGCGCTTTTTTCCAAAAAAACAACAAACCCATTACTCTCAATATTATTTTATGAACCTCTCTGCACTTAGCTAATCCCCCATCCCTGCCATCTCCCCCTCCCCTGTGCAGATGTTCTCTTACCCTACTCAGGCTTTGACTCCTCCCTTAATGAGGCAGACACCTCAAGCAGACACCCCAAGCAGACACCTTCCTTACCCTATTCAAGCTCCAGCACTCACCTTGGTCAGAGCTTGCTCTGGTCACCATAGCTCCCCCTACACTGCCAGACATAGATAGACACAGATATTACCGTGCTAAGCACTACCTAACAGCTTCAGGATCATATTGTTCAGGGAAGGAAGAAAGGGGAAAATAAGAGAAGGGAAGAGGAAGAACAATGAGCAGAGATTTAACCACTGAGTTTTGGGGTAGTTTGTTAAGCAAACTGGTTGTGGCCCAAATAAAGTGATATACTAGCTTTTACTGCTCCTGCCCTTATAATGTTACCTTGAAGGCATAACCAACCCAGTCAGAACCAGCTTGCCTGGTTTTTACTTCAGTATTCCTCGCCTGCTTCTCTTCAACCTTTAAGAGGAAGGGCATTAGCTATTCAGTTAATCACCAAGACCAATTAATTCTGCCTCTTAAATGTCTTTGAATAGCTAACCTAAGCCAGGGCAGTGGGGGTGGGGCCAGATTAAATCATTGATTATCCCCTGCTGCATTAAACGAGCTGGAGTCAGACATAAAACTAGAACATTTAAATAAGAGAGTAAGGATATAAAGAGGAAAATATGAGTCTTTAATTATAAAATTATTTTTAAAGTCGATTCTCAGTATAAGTAATAAAAAGATTATATCAGAGCATTCACCATACCTAACAGCAAGCAAGTCCTCAGGCTAAAATTTAAGTGTAACATAGAGAGCAAGAAGGCTAGAAAAATGAGCTAAGGCTGTGTAGCCTGGCTAAAAACATGTATGGGTAGACTTCTGTTAAAGTGGAATTAGGAAATCTGTTTTATATAGGACTCTAGTTTCATGTGACTGGTTTTAGTTTCTTTCTTCTTATGAAAAAAACCACCTTTGCCATTGTAAATTGGCAAATTTACATATTTGGCATTATATATGGAGAGTTATAAAAATGTTCATACCCTTTGACCCAGTAATTCTGCTCTTAGCAATATATCTTAGAAGGGAAAAAATTGTAAATGCGTGAGATTGCAACCCTAATTATAAAACTGCTGGATTAACAAACAGTCTAATGAGCAATAATAGTGAAAGGCACAAGTAAATATGGATTGTTTTGTAACCACCAAAAATTATAGATATGGAAACTATGTAGCAACTTGCAAAGTAACTTATGGGATAATGTTATTTGAAGTAACCAGGATACATTAGTCTATACACACTATGATTCAAATATTTTTAAACTGTTTTCAAAATGACACAAAAGACAAACAGGTGGAAAAATAAGAACAATATAGTTAGTGAGATTATGAAGCTTTTCTTTCTTTTTAAATTTTGCTCTAATGTTGGACTGTTTTGCTTGTGCTATAAATAAAAATCAAGTTGGAACAGCAGAAAACCCAACTTTATTTTAGCTGAATCAAAAGTATAGGAAGGCTGGGGCACCTTGGTGGCTCAGTCAGTTAAGCATCTGCCTTGGGCTCAGGTCATGATCTCAGGGTCCTGAGACTGAGCCCCACATTGGGCTTCCTGCTCAGTGGGGAGCCTGTTTTCCCCTTTCTCTGCCCCCAACTCATGCTTGCACTCTCTCTTTCTCTCAAATAAACAAATAAAATCTTCAAAAAAAAAAAAAAAAAGAATGTCTTATGGGCATTTCAAATTTAACATATCCAAAATAAAACTTCTGATATTACTTCCCAAACCTCCTCTACCCATAGTGTTGCCTGTCTCAGTTGATGGCAACTCCAAACCCTGAGTCATATATGCTATCATTACACTCTGCTAATTCTACCTTCAAAATATGTCCAGAGTTTGGCCACGTCTTACCTCCTCCACTGCTAGCACAATAGTCCAAACCATCTTGTCGTGCCCAGATGACTACCATAGATTCCTAAATGATTTGCCTGCTTCCACCATTGCCCCTCCTCCACTCTCAGCACATGAAAAATAATCAGAGGGTTCTTTTAAAAGCCTATTAGATAGGGATGCCTGGGTGGCTCAGCAGTTAAGTGTCTGCCTTTGGCTCAGGGTGTGATCCTGGAGTCATGGGATCAAGTCCCACATTGGGCTTCCTGCATGGAGCCTGCTTCTCCCTCTGCCTGTGTCTCTGCCTCTCTCTGTGTCTCTTGTGAATTAATAAATTTTAAAAGTCTTTAAAAAAATAATGTCAGATAATGTCTCACCTCTATTCAAAATCCTCTGTCTCCCCATCATACTCAGAATAAAAAACTAAAGCCCTAACAATGACCAACAAGGCTCTACATCCTCTCTACTCTCCTCATGTCTATGACCTAATCTCCTGCTATTTTCTCATTCAATCACTTCACCCAGCCACCATTAACATCCTTGATATTCATACAAATATCAGTCATTCTCTTGTTTTAGTACTTTTGCCTTTGGACCTAGTTGTTCCTCTGGAATACTCTTCACCTATACATCCCCATAGTTCACTCTTACTTCCTTCAAATCTTAGCTCACATGCCACCTTCTCAGTATGACTACTCTTGACCATCCTGCAATACTGAAGCATGCCCCCATTATCCCAAAATACTAGATCTCTGTTACTCTTTTTTTTTTCTATAGCAATCATCTTCTAACATGCTACATATTTTAAAGTATTTTTATAGTATTGTTTGTATACCTGTGTTAAAATGTAAGCTCTAAGGGGGCAGAGATTTTTTTTCAGTGCCTAAGATGAAGAAACTTAACCATACTGCTACCATTTGGCAGAACTAGGAATATTTCAGAAGGCATAATCCAGAGCCACTGTGCTATCCTACTATACCTACTCCAGCTTACTTTCCTAGAGAAAAAGTAAAGCTAGAGTAGATACAGTAGTGTGGCTTCCTGGAGCCCCAGTCATTTAATTCCCATGCTGTCTCCTTCTGAAGTTCTTGCTGAATCCAGCTGATTATAAAAATTATAAAAAATGAAAGTGGAGATGATGAAGTAAGAGAATAAAAAGCACTAAGTCATTGGAACATTTGTCTTTTTCAGAACAAAAAAGTAGTATTATGCCTTCATTGGAACATTAGTCTTTTCTTGACTACAAGACAATCTTTTACTTCAGTCATATCTGAAGACATTAAAATACCAGCACCACTCACTATGACCACCGAGGCTGCCCCCCTTTTAAAAAGCTGCAGGTACCAAATATCATTCTCCTTCTCTCTTGTCTAAGTAGGGAGGGCATAGGCAAGTACCCAAGCCTGGTTGTGGGACTGGCTGGGAAGTCTATTGAGGGATCTTTGTTACAGATTTATTCTCCTTCTAAAGTGGGACCTACAAGGGACACCTGGGTGGCTCAGCGGTTAAGTGTCTGCCTTTGGCTCAGGGCATGATCTTGGGAGTCCCGGGATCGAGTCTCACATCATAGGGCCTGCTTCTCCCTCTGCCTATGTCTCTGCCTCTCTCTCTCTCTCTCTCTCTGTCTCTCATGAATAAATAAATAAAATCTTTTTTAAAAATGAAAAAAGGGGACCCATGAAAAAAATTGTAGATTGCAGAGTTCAAAAAGACGGAAAGATCTTGGGGTCTTGATAACATCTTTGAGGTACTGCATCTTTGAGGTTGATGCAGTACCACCATGTTCTCAAGCTTCTCATTTAATGACAATAACACGGGTCCTCACTATTGAAGCTAGTGGTCCTCAGTCAGAAGCTGTATTTACTGCACAACGACTTGGAAACATGGGGGTGAAGGTGCAGCGGGCAATTTCATTTTATTCAATGACTGGGTGGAGGTAGTAGCATTTGGTGCCTGGAGATAAAGGGTTGTATATTCCTCCCAGGGGTGGGACCATCTTGCCCCAATGCCAACAGGGCACTTAGAAGCACTGTTTTAAGTAAATCTTAGGTTATTTGTGGCTGAAAAATATCCAAACTGATATAATTACACCCCATTAAAACTTTTATCATATTTTTATAGAACAATGTGTATCTTGAGTACAAAGTATTGGGTGGCTGGTTTTAGTGCCATCACCTTCATGATCACTAAAAACCTTTGTATGGTGAAATGGTTAGAAAAAACAGTGTGCGCTTGTTACAGGATTTTTTTTCTCCATCGGTGCCTGCAGTTCTTGGTCGCACCGTTCGAGAATAAAGAGATAGAACAGAGAGGTGGGCAGCAAAGTAAGGTTTATTGAGCGGTAGCAAAGTGCTGGTACAAAGCTCCTGAAGTGGGAAGGGACCAGAGAGGGTTGCATTTCTTTTTTTTTTTAAATTTTTTTTTTATTTCTATTTTTTGAGGGTTGCATTTCTAAAGGGTTTTTATGGGGCTTGTTGGTGGGTTGTTTTGTTTTAATCTGATTAACCCACCCTACCGTATCATCCAATCAGGTTTTTGTCTCATGGGAAAGGGTGGAGGCCTCCTTCTAGGGTGGTATAAAATCCTTTTAAGGGTAGTTTCCTCTTAGGGTGAGGTTCTTGTCCCTGCCTGCCTATCTTCCAACTATCCTTCATCAGACTGCTGAGAATTATATGAAGTGAATTATTGTATTATCAGACTTCAGTGTCTTCAGAACTCTGACTTTAGAAAAGATCATTGCTTTAGGAAAAGATCTGGCTGGCTCAGTCAGAAGAGCATGCGGCTCTTGATCTCAGGGTCATGAGTTCCAGCCTCCTGTTGCGTGTAGAGATTACTTAAATTAAAAAAAAAAAAAAAAGATTATTGCTTTTAAAAAATCTAATATTCCCTGGGGTAGCTCAGTTGGTTAAGCATCTGCCTTCGGCTCAGGTCATGATCCTGGGATCCTGGGATCCTGGGATCCTGGGATCCTGGGATTGAGCCTCATGTTGGGCTCCCCGCTCAGGAGGGAGTCTGCTTCTCTCTCTCCCTCTATCCCTCCTCCTGCTCCTGCTTTCTCTCAAATAAATAAATAAAATCTTAAAAAAAATTTTAATCTTCACTCCTAAAACCAATCAGTTTCTTTTATGCAAAAATCACTGTTATCTAAAATGGTTTTTCTTTACTATTTATAATTTTTTACTATTGATAAAAATACCTTTTCACAAATATTTAGGTGAACATGTTCTCATCATAAATGCAAAGAATAGAGAGATATACAGAACAAAATATAAAAATCACTCTTCATCTACCTTCAAATCCCTCTTCTCTAGAGAAAACCTCTTTAAACAGTTTGGTTTGAATGTTATATATGTACTTGTATACATATACATATTCAAACTTTTTAAAAAAAAAGATATTTTAAAAAATTTATTTATTTGAAAGAGAGAGCACAAACAGGGGAAAGGGCAAAGGGAGAAGGAGACTCCCCACTGAGCAGGGAGCCCTATGTGGGGCTCAATCCCAGGATCCCAGGATCATGACCTAAGCCAAACGCAGATGCTTAACCAACTGAGCCACCCAGGTGCCCCAAATGTTTTTTTCTTTTATAATGATTTTCTTTCCCTTAGGTCTTTAAGATTCCTTGCAGGTTAATACATAGATACCTAACAGAGTCATTGTAACTACAGGATACTATTACACAGTGTAAATTACCATAATTTATTAAGTCATTTATAGACAGATTATTTCTAGGTTTTTTTGTTATTCTGAAATGGTAAAGCAATGAGTATATATACACACTTCTTTGTGAATGTGAGAGTACTTCTTTAGAATGGATTCTAAGAAATAAAACTATTTGGTCAAAGTATATGTGAATTTTAAAATTTGATACATAAATGCCTGTTTGATTTCCAAAAATGCTTGGCCATTGTGCAGGCCCATCAGTAGAATAGAACAGTGTCCTTGTCTTTGAATATTCACTAAGAGTTGATGTTATCCATTATTTTAACTTTTGCCACTCAGATTGATTAAGATATTTTATTGCTATAGTTTATATTTCCTTGGTTGCTAATGACAATAAGCCTCTATTCTTTTTTTTTTTTTAAGATTTTATTTATTCACAAGAGACACAGAAAGAGGCAGAGGAGGGGAAGGAGCAGGCTCAATGCAGGGAACCCAATGTGGGACTCAATCCTGGGACTACAGGATCATGCACTGAGCTGACGGCAGACAACTGCTGAGCCACCCAGCAGTTCATTCACCATTTTTATTTATTTCCTCTGTGAATTGACTATTTGTAGGTAAAAGGCTTGTATTTCTTTTTTTTAATTTTGATTTTTTTTCATTTTTTTAATTTAAAATTCAATTAATGAACATAAAATGTATTATTAGTTTCAGGGGTAGAGTTCAGTGGTTCATCAGTTGCATATAATACCTAGTGCTCATTACATCATGTGCCTCCTTAATGCCCATCACCCAGTTACCCTTTCCCTCCACCTCCCACTCCTCCAGTGGCCCTCAGTTTGTTTCCTGTGATTAAGAGTCTCTTATGGTTTGTCTACCTCTCTGATTTCATCTTGTTTTATTTCTTCCTCTCTCCTATGATCTTCTGTTTTGTTTCTTAAATTTCACATATAAGTAGATCATATGGTAATAGTCTTTCTCTAACTTATTTTGTTTAGCATAATATCCTCTAGTTCCATCCACATCTTTGCATGGCAAGATTTCATTTTTTTGATTGGCTGAATAGTTTTTCATTGTATATATACCACATCTTCCCTATCCATTCATCTGTCAATGGACATCTGGGCTTTTTCCATAGTTTAGGTATTGTGGACATTGCTGTTATAAACATTGGGGTGCATGTGCCCCCTCAGATCACTACATTTGTGTCTTTGGGGTAAATACCCAGTAGTGCAATTGCTGGGTCATAGGGTAGTTCTATTTTCAACTTTCTGAGGAACTTCCATACTGTTTTCCAGAGTGGCTATACCAGTTTGCATTCCCATCAGCAGTGCAGGAGGGTTCCCCTTTCTTCTGCATCCTCACCAACATCTGTTATTTCCTGTGTTGTTAATTTTAGCCATTCTGACCCATGTGAGGTCATATCTCATTGTGGTTTTGATTTGTATTTCCTTGATGCTGAGTGATGTGGAGCATTTTTCATGTGTCTTTTGGCCATTTGTACCTCTCCTTAGGAGGAACATCTGTTCATGTCCTGTGCCCATTTTTTATTGAATTATTTGTTCTTGGGTGTTGAGTTTGATAAGTTCTTTACAGATTTTGGATACTAGTCCTTTGTCTGATATGTCATTTGCAAATGTCTTCTCCCATTCTGTCAGATGTCTTTTGGTTTTGTTGATAGTTTCCTTTGCTGTGGAAAAGCTTTTTATCTTGATGAAGTCCCAATAGTTCATTTTTGCCTTTGTTTCCCAGGAACCTGGAGACGTGTCTAGCAAGAAGTTGCTGTGACTGAGGTCAAAGAGGTTGCTGCCTGTGTTCTTCTCTAGGATTTTGTTGGATTCCTTTCTCATATTTGTCTTTCATACATTTTGAATCTATTTTTGTGTATGGTGTAAGGATATGGTCCAGTTTCATTCTTCTGCACGTGGCTGTCCAATTTTCCCAACATCATTTGTTGGAGAGACTGTCTTTTTTTCCATTAGATATTCTTTCCTGCTTTGTTAGAGAAGATTAGTTGACCATAGAGTTGAGGATCCATTTCTTAGTTCTCTGTCCGATCCATTGATTTATGTGTCTCTGTTTGCGCCGTACCATACTGTCTTGATGATTACAGCTTTGTAATAGAGTTTAAGTCTAGAATTGTGATGCCACTGGCTTTGGTTTTCTTTTTCAATTCCTCTGGATATTTGGGGATTTTTTTTTGGTTCCATACAAATCTTAGTATTATTTGCTCCAACTCTGTGAAATGAGTTGATGGTATTTTGATAGGTTGCATTGAGTGTATACATTGCTCTAGGTAGCATTGACATTTTAACAATATTTGTTCTTCTATTCTGTGAGCATGGAACATTTTTCCATTTCTTTGTGTCTTCCTCAATTTCTTTCATGAGTGCTCTATAGCTTTCTGGGTACAGATTTTTTGCCTTTTTGGTTAGGATAATTCCTAGGTATCTTATGGTTTTGGGTGCAATTGTAAATGAGATTGAGTCCTTGATTTCTGTTTCTTCTATCTTGTTGTTAATGTATAGAAACGCACTGATTTCTGTGCATTGATTTTATAACCTGCCACTTCGCTAAATTCCTGTATGAGTTCTAACAATTTTGAGGTGGAGTCTTTTGGGTTTTCCATATAGAAGATTATGTCATTTGCAGAGTGAGAGTCTGATTTCTTCTTTGCCAATTCAGATGCCTTTTAATTCTTTTTGTTGTCTAATTGCTGAGGCTAGGACTTCTAATACTATGTTGAACAGCTGTGGTGATAGTGGACATGCCTGCTGTGTTCCTGACCTTACAGGAAAAGATCTCAGTTTTCCCCATTGAGAATGATATTTGCTGTGGGCTTTTTGTATATGGCTTTTATGATATTGGGTATATTTCCTGTATCTCTACACTGAAGAGTTTTAATCAAGAGGGGATGCTGTACTTTGTCAAATGCTTTTTCTGCATCTATTGAGAGGATTATATGGTTCTTATCCTTTCTTTTATTAATGCAGTGTATTACATCAATTGATTTGCAGATGTTGACCTACCCTTGCAGCCCAGGAATAAATCCCACTGGGTTGTGGTGAATAATCCTTTTAATGTACTGTTGGATCCTATTAGCTAGTATTTTGGTGAGAGTTCTGGCATCCATGTTCATCAGGGATATTGGTCTGTAATTCTCCTTTTCGGTGGGGTACTTTGCCTGGTTTTGGGATCAAGGTAATGTTGGCCTCATAGAAAGACTTTGGAAGTTTTCCTTCCATTTCTATTTTTTGAAACAGCTTCAAAAGACTAGGTATTAATTCTTTTTTAAATGTTGGTAGAATTGGGAAGCCATCCAGCCCTGGACTCTTTTTATTTTTTGGGAGTTTTTTCTTTTTACTGCTTCAATTTCCTTGTTGGTTATGCATCTGTTCAGGTTTTCTATTTCTTCCTGTTTCAGTTTTGGTTATTTATACATTTCTAGGAATGCACCCATTTCTTCCAGATTGCCTAATTTGTTGGCATAAAATTGCTCATAATATGTCCTTATAATTCTTTGTATTTCTTTGGTGTTGGTTGTGAAGTCTTTCATTCACAATTTTATTTATTTGGGTCCTTTCTCTTTTCTTGGATAAGTTCTGGCCAGGGGTTTATTAATCTTATTAATTCTTTCAAAGAATCAGTTCTTCGTTTCATTGATGTGTTTTACTGTTCTTTTAGTTTCTATTTCATTGATTTCTGCTCTAATATTTATTATTTCTCTTCTCCTGCTGGGTTTAGTTTTTATTCATTGTTCTTCCTCCGGGTCCCTTTAGGTGTAAGGTTAGGTTGTGTATTTAAGACTTTCCTTATTTCTTGAGAAAGCCTTGTATTGCTATATACTTTCCCTCTTAGGACAGCATTTGCTGCATCCCAAAGGTTTTGAACAGCTGTGCTTTCATTTTCCTTTGTTTCCATAAATTTTTTAAAGTTCTTCTTTAATTTCCTGGTTGATCCATTCATTCTTTAGCAGGATGCTTCTTAGCCTCCATGTATTTGAGCTCTTTCCAACTTTTCTCTTGTGATTGAGTTCCAGTTTCAAAGCATTGTGGTCTGAAAATATGCAGGGAATGATTCTAATCTTTTGGTACCAGTTGAGACCTGATTTGTAATCCAGTATGTGATCTATTCTGGAGAATGTTCCATGTGCATTTGAGAAGAATGCATATTCTGTTGCTTTAGGATGGAATGCTCTCTCTCTCTCTCTCTCTCTCTCTCTCTCTCTATATATATATATATATATATATATATATATATATATATAAAACCCATCTGGTCCAGTGTCATTCAAAGCCCTCATTTCCTTGTTGATCTTATGCTTCGATGATATGTCCATTGCAGTGAGTGGGATGTTAAAGTCCCCTACTATTATTGTATTATCAATGTGTTTCTTTAATTTTGTTATTAACTGGCTTATATAACTGACTGCTCCCATGTTAGGGACATAAATATTTATCATTGTTAGATATTCTTGTTGGATAGACCCTTTAATTATGATATACTGTCTTTGCTCGTCTCTTATTACAGTCTTTGGTTTAAAAGCTAATTTGTCTGATATAAGGATTGCCACCCTGGCTTTCTTTTGATGTCAATTAGCATGATAAATGGTTTTCCACCCCCTCACTTTAAATCTGGAGGAGTCTTTGGCTCTAAAATGAGTCTCTTGCAGACAGCATATGGATGGGTCTGGCTTTTTTATCCAATCTGATGCTCTGTCTTTTGATTGGGGCATTTAGCCCATTTACATTCAGAGTCACTATTGAAAGATATAAATTTAGTGCCATTGTATTACCTGTAAAATTACTGTTTCTGTATATTGTCTCATTCCTTTCTGGTCTATGTTACTTTTGGGCTCTCTCTTCCCTTAAAAGATCTCTTTTAATATTTTTTACAGGGCTGGTTTGGTGATCACAAATTCTTTTAGTTTCTGTGTCCTGGAATCTTTTTATCTCTCCTTCAATTTTAAATGACATCCTGCCTGGATAAAGTATTCTTGGCTGCATATTTTTCTCATTATCACCCTGAATATAGCATGCCAGTCCTTTCTGGCCTGCCAGGTCTCTATGGATAGGTCTGTTGCCAGTCTAATGTTTCTATCCTTGTAGGTTTTAGACCTCTTGTCCCAAGGTGCTTTTAGGATTTTTTCTTTGTCTCTGAGATTTGCAAGTTTCCCTATTATGTGTCAGAAGTTGACTTATTTTTATTGATTTTGAGGGGGGGTTCTCTCTGCCTCCTGGACTTGGATGCCTGTTTCCTTCCCCAAATTAGGGAAGTTATCTGCCATAATTTGCTCCAATATACCCTCTGCCCCTCTCTCTCCTCTTCTTCTGGGATCCCAATTATTCTAATATTGTTTTGCTTTCTATTATCACTTATCTCTCAAATTCTCCCCCTCGTGATCCAGTAGTTTATCTCTTTTTCTCAGCTTCTTTATTTTCCATCATTTTGTCTTCTGTATTACTAATTATTTCTTCTGTCTTATTTATTCTAGTCTCTAGAGCCCCATTGTTTTAATTGCATCTCATTAATAGCATTTTTTATTTAGACTCTATTAGATTTTAGTTTTTTCATTTCTCCAGAAAGGGATTCTCTAATGTCTTCTATGCTTTTTTCAAGCTTTGCTAGTATCTTTATAACTATTACTCTGAACTCTCGTTCCTACATCTTTCTCATATCCATACTTATTAGGTCCCTGGCAGTCAGTACTGCCTCTTGTTCTTTTTTGAGGTTTTTCCATCTTGTCATTCTACCCAGAGAAGAATATATGGACAAAGGAACAAAATACTAAAGTGGCAACAATGCCCTCAGAGAAATATATACAAAACAAGTCAGAAACAAAGAAATAAATAAGTAAATAAATAAGTCAGAAGACCCAAACCTGAGAAAAAACAGAAAGAGGGAATATAGTCAGAAATGTGAACAGAATAGAGCAATACACCAGATCCTGTGTATATTTTTGTCTGTTAGAAAACTAGATCCCAAAATTGCAACAAAAGAAAAACTTATATGTACAAACAAATTTACATACAACAAAAATATAGAATGTAACTGTAAAAATGAAAATTAAAAGACAAAAAAAAAAAAAGAAGGAATATAAACAGACATGTGAGCATAACAGAGGAATACACTATACCCTGAGTGTATTGTGGTTGGTTTGTTAGAACAAACTACATCTCAAAATTGTAAAGAAAGAAAAACATGTATATACAATAAATAAATAAATACATTGAAAGGCTAGAATGTAACTATAAAGATGAACATTAAAAAAAAAACTTTTTTTTAAAGATTTTTGTCTATTTATTCATGAGAGACACAGAGAGAGAGAGAGAGAGAGGCAGAGACACAGGCAGAGGGAGAAGCAGGCTCCATGCAGGGAGCCGGATGTCGGATTCAATCCCAGGTCTCCAGGATCATGCCCTGGGCCAAAAGCCGGCACTAAACAGCTGAGCCCACCCAGGCTGCCCTAAAAAAAAAAAAAAAAAAAAAACCTTTTAAAAAAATAAAAAAAAGAAGAAGAAGAAAAAGAGAGAGAAAAGTGAATATGATTAGACAAGTGAAGAGAACAGAGCTATACACTAGATTCTGGGTGTATTTTGGTCTGTTAGAAGAAACTGCAGCCCAAAATTGTAAAGAAAGAAAAACGTAAGGATAGAATCTAACTGTAAAAATGAAAATTAAAAAAGATTAAAAAGAAGAGTTGATAAAATAAGAAATTGGTTGAAAAAGGAAAGAGAAAAATTAAAGTTGAAAGTTTAAAGAATCTGGAGAGAAAAAAAAAAAACCCACCATGAATTCTATATGCTACAGTCCCCTAGCACTGGAGCTATGCAGTTCTCAATGTTGGGTAGATTTGGTCTTGGGTGGATGTTTTTGCTGGTCTTCTGGGGGAGGGGCCTTGTTGCCCTGATTCCCAGGCCTCTTTCCCCAGGCAGAAATGCACCGCCCTTGCCAGGGGTCTGGGCTAGGTAATCTGCTCCAGATTGCCCCATATGGCTTTTGTTTCCTGAAGGCTTTCCGCAGGGCCTTAGAGGATCAGACTAAAAATGGACCAAGGGTCCCGCCCTGGAGCTGAAAGCTCTGGGGCCCCACTCCTCAGTGCACCCTCAGGGTAAAGCAGCCAACCACTCCTGTCTCCCAGATCTCCCTCCACACTCCATGCTCACCCAGCCTGTGACTGAGCATTTCTCTCAGGCACACCCCCTTGCAAGTCCCCAAACCCTATAGACTCCCAGAGTGTGCTCCCTGCTGCTCCTCCCAGGGGAGGAGGTGAGGGTGTCGCTTGCTGAGCCCCTAATCTGAGAGCCGCTGTGCCAACTGTGCCCCAGTTCCTAGTCCACAGCAACCCGAGCTGAGAGCCCTCTCCTGGGCTGGTTGGCTGCAGCCAGTTGGCCCTCCCCCATGCCTGGGAACTCTGCTGCGCTCAGGCACCACCAGTCTTCCCGTGCCCCTGAGGGTGCTGAGGCCACACTGTCCCACCTAGGATTCTGTTCCCTGCTCCACCGCCCTAGCCCCTCCAGACAGGGATGTCCCTCACTGTCCCTCACCAGAGCCGACTTCTAAAAGTTCTAATTTGGGGCTCCGTTTCTCTATGGTTTCCCAATAGCTGGCTGACAGAGGCTCCCTCCCACCACAGTTTAATTTCCCATCTATTTCCTCAAATTCACTTCTTGGTGCCTCCTACCTGGCAGAAAGTGGTCGGTCAGTTTTCTATTAGTAGAGTTACAGCTATTTTCTTAGCTCTCCAGTTGAGTTCACAGGTGTTGAGAGTAATTAAATAGCTATCTAGCTGAATTCCTGGGACCAGATGAAACTAAGATCTCCTACACCTCTACCATCTTGGACTCTCTTAAAAGGCCTATATTTCTTTGGGCAAGTTTATTTTTTTTATTGATTTGTCATAGCTTTTTATGTTTTGTGGCTATTAGTCCTGTCATGAACGTTTCTAATATTTTTCCTGATCTTTTACTCGCCTTACCTGCTTAAAAAATTTATCATAGGTTTTACCAAACGAGTGTTTAATTTTTAAGAGTACTATTTCTGTTGTCTTTTTTGTTTGTTTTTTTTTTCCTTGTTTTTAATTTTTTAAGTAGGTTCCATGTCCAGTGTGGAGCCCAATATGGGGCTTGAACTCAAAACCCTGAGATCAAGACCTGAGCCGAGATCAAGAGTTGCACACCTAACTGAGTCACCCAGGTGGTCAAGAGTACTATTTCCATTTTTATTTTATATATATTTTTAAAAGATTTTATTTATTTATTCACGAGAGACACAGAGAGACAGAGGCAGAGACATAGGCAGAGGGAGAAGTGAGCTACCCACAAGGAGCTTAGTGGCACTCAACGCCAGGACCCCAGGATCACAACCCAAGCCAAAGGCAGACGCTCAACCACTGAGTCATCCAGGTGCCCCACTATTTCCATTTTTAAATATTTTTCTGATTTAAAATATACATTGGATATATTCATTGTAAGAAATTGAAAAATACAGAGCAAGTATAGAGGGAAATAAAAATCATTCTTAATTCAACTGACCCACAGAGAATCACTGCTAAAAAAAAAAAAAAGAAAGAAAGAAAAAGAGAGAATCACTGCTAACATTTGAAGTATTTCTTTTTTTAAAAAGAGATTTTTTTTTTAAATGTGAGACAGAGAGGGAGAAAGAGAGAGAGAGAAATAGCAAGAGAGAGCACAAGTAGGAGGGAGGAGCAGGCTCCCCACTGAGCAGGAAACCTGATGTGGGGTTCAATCCCAAGACACTGGTATCACGACCTGGGTAGAAGGCAGACACTTGACTGATTGAGCCACCCAAGTGCCCCTAATGTATTTTTTTTTCAGTTTTTTTCTCTCTGAATCTCTCTGTATAGTATCATATATGTTCTCTATATATTTATATACTTGTTCATCTATATTTTTTATATTTTTAAATTGAAATAATTCCATATAGACATGATTTATCTTTTATTTTTATGTTCAAATTTTCATTAAAATTTTTATTTGAATTGTGGTAAAATACATATATACAAAATTTGCCATCTTAATTATTTTTAAGTGTATAGTACAGTTGCAGTGCAACCAACCTCCAGAACACTTTTAATTTTTTAAAAATATTTTATTTATTTATTCATAAGAGACACAGAGAGAGAGGCAGAGACACAGGCAGAGAGAGAAGCAGGCTCCCTGCAGGAGCCCCATGTGGGACTTGATCCTGCAACTCTGGGGTCATGCCCTGAGCCAAAGACAGACGCTCAACTGCTGAGCCACTCAGGCATCCCTAGAGCAATTTTTCTATTTCTTAAAAAAAAAAAAAATGCCACTGACATTTTGATAGGGGTTGTATTATATATCTATCCATCTTGGTAGTATTGACATTTTTAACAATGTTACATGTTCCAATCCATGAACACAAGATATTTTCCTATTTATTTGTGTCTTTCAAATTTTCTTTCAGCAGTGTTTTGTAGTTATTTTCCAACACATTATGGTATCTTTTCCTATGTCATTAAATGTTCTTTGAAGACATCAATTTATAATTCTGTAATAACCCATAATGTGCCAATATGCTATATTTAACCAGTACCATATTCTATATACTTGTTTCCAAGTTGTCTGATTATAAATAATGCTACCATCAACAATTTTTTTTTAAACATATACCTAATCACTTCCCTGGGATAAGTTACTGACTCATGAGCATGAAGACATTATTGGTACATGTTGCCAAACTGCCTCTCTGCAGTGCGGTACCGCAGTACGGTCTTACCATGAGTATCAGCCTGCTGTCCTCTCTCCCAACCTCCGGCCGCCAAGTGCTGTAGAGGCCTACAGAGTACTTTACCTGGCACACCTGCCTCTACCATACTAATACTGTATTTTATCCCCTCAAAATCATTTGCTCAATCACTGAACCACCAAGGTGCCTCACTATTTTAAGTGAGGGATGACAGAGAACCTTCCAGCCCAGGCTCAGGTGCCCACATCAGACCCCCCAGGGAGAGTGGCCTGGAATAAAGACCAAATCAAACAAAACAGTTACTGCCCCCTTGAAACTCTTCAAGAGGGCCCCCTGGGTGGCTCAGTGGTTAAGTGTCTGCCTTTAGCTCAGGTTGTGATCCCAGGGTCCTGGGATCGAGTCCCACACCAGACTCCCCCTGAGGAGTTTGCTTCTCTCTCTGCCTATGTCTCTGCCTCTTTCCGTGTGTCTCTCGTGCATAAATAAATAAAATCTTTAAAAAAAGAAAGAAAGAAAACTCCTCAGCAAACTGGAACCAGAGTCCACCTGCTTTATGACCCAGTAACAGAAAGTGGGGAAAGTGGTGACACGTCTGCCACCACAGCCAGACTACCCTGGGAAATGACCCGAGTCACAGCCAATGGCCATGGACATGAGGCAGGGAGGAGGTGGGGGCAGCTGCCTTCAGAGAGAGTCTGAGGAAAGGCAACTACCACCAGCAAGTCAGCTCAGTAGAGTCCTTGGAACCAGAACTTAGGGGATTTCCGGGAGATGGAGGTGAGCGATTTCATTGCTGAGCCCTGGGCCAGAGACCCCACAGTTTTCCCAGGTATTCCTTGTGGGGAATATAATGAGCAGGGTGGGGTAAGGCCAACCAGGGACAAGTGGCTTAATCTCTATGAGCTTGTTTCCTCATTTGTAAAATGGTGATAGTGTAAAATAATGATTATATCGAAAAAAAAATTTCTGGGAAGTTTGGCATGCCACAGCCCTGGTATAATAAAACCATACATAATACTGACGTTTTCTTTAAAGCTATGGTTCTCAGAACAGGTGGAACTTCTCCAGGGGCATTTTGGCTTCTGAGGGAGAATCTTCAGCTGTCACAATGATTAGAAGCACTGCTGGGATTTAATGGACAGTTGCCAAGGATGCTGTCCACTCCAAAGGATTATTCTGGGTCCCTCACAACTTTTGATGTCTCTCCTGATATATCAGTGAAAAACCTGTTCCCAGTTACCTGAACCTACAACCTACCTCCATTTTTCATATAAATACAGTGCCCCCTCTCCAATTCTAATATACACTGAATTTTCTAGAAATACAGCTTGCAGATTAAAGAAAGGAAAACTATATGTTAGTTTGATTTGCAGTGAATTTTTCATCATTTCAGAAAAAAATAAATCACAGCCACAATTTCCTCAACATTCAAGTTACCATTTCAACACAACTCTAGCAATCTGCATTTATAGCTATTATGGCTACCTATGATTCTGGGCACAGATGCAAACATCCAACTGTCTCTTTATCCCATAATATAGTCATGCCCGAGCACTGATATATTGAAATATATATATATATATATATATATATATATATATATATTTAAAATTTTTTACTTATTCATTCTACAGGTAAAGAGAAAGCTGGAGGAGAAGCAGAGAGAGAGGGATAAGCAGACTCTGTGCTGAGCACAGAACCTGACACAGGGCTTGATCACATGACCCTGAGATCATGACCTGAAACAAAATCAAGAGTCAGATGCTCAACTGACTGAGCCACCCAGTGCCCGTGAAATACATATTTTATTATACAATGCATTCCCTTCATTTCTCTTTTACATTGAAGTTAGGGCCTTCTTTGTTTATTACATGTATAAATGATTTATTGTACTAATAAATTTTATTTCAAGATGATAAAGGAGATATTATAAGGTATTTATATTTATAAAAGAGATGACCCTTTTAGAACTACTGCCTTCAAAGAAAAACTATCTTCCTGATTACGTGGTGATATTGATACTTCAGGCACAAATGAATGGTCTTCCATTTTACATAATCATGTACGCAATTGCTGTGTATACATATTGAATAACTTTGAGACTCAAGGAAATCTCTCTGTGGTATCTGTACCAGGGCAAATCACAGCACTCTTTCCATTTGCTAGTCAATGTTTTGAGTTTGAGTAAGCAGATTAAAATGAACTCTCAGGAATCAAATTTCCCCAGTCAAAATGAGAAGCTAAAGCTGAGGCAAAGAAAGATCTTAGATCTCCAGAAGCCAGACAGAAATAATGATAAGGTCACTTAACATTATTTAAGCTCATGTCCTAAGGTTTTATCTTATATATTAAATATTATATCTTTTAATCTTTATGTCAACTTCATGAAACAAGTACTATTATTATTCTTATTTACATGTTAAGAAACCAAAACTCGAAGAATGTGAGTGATATCTTTAATGACACACTGCTGAAAAGTGGTAGAGACTCAGGTCTGTCTGACACCATAGTGCAAGCTCTTAACTATGACAACAGATGGAGAACACAACTTTAATTGGAGAACAGGAAAAACTTTATCCACAACTGGGGAAATGGAGAGAAGATGAATGAAGAGAGCACTAACTTGGCATTCAGGAAAACCAAGACTCAGGCTCAGTTTTTGCCACTGACTTGACCTTGGATATGGAGAGGCAATGTCACATAATGATTTAAGAGTGTGATTTCTGGAAAGCAGAATGTCGGGGTTCAAAGCCCAGCTTTGTCACTTGCTGAGTAACCTCAGACAAGTTATTAATGATTCTGTACCTTACTGTCCCTCTTTGTGGTATAGGGATTATAGAAAAAGGATTATAAAAAAGTAAGCATTCAAGGAGTATTACCTACAATGTTAGTTAGGGTTGACTGACCTGTGACAAAAGGTTGAGTCATTTGTCGAGTCTCTTGGAATCAGATTCTGAAATGGAAGCCTGTCTTTTACTCTGGAGGGTTTGTTCCAGCATAATCAAGTAGCAAGGCTACTTGGCCCCAGAACACTTTATGTGGCAAGACCTTGAATCTTTGTAGAGTTTATTTCCTGTACATGCCGGGTTTATTTCCTGCACTCTGGAGTGCATGTGTCTTATCAAAGCCCCCACTGTATTTGCCACTTCTTCCTCTTCCAGCTGAATTAACATGATGTCATCAGTAAAATGGACTAATGTGATATTCTAAGGAATGTCTGCATGGCCCAGGCCCCTTCAGAATATAGTGTGACAGAGGATGGAAAAGAATTAATGTAACCCTGGGGCAAGGCTAAAAATATATGCAAGCTTCTTCTGATAGGCTTGGAAAATAAATTGTTCTTCAGACCAATGACTGTACCATGTACCTGAAGCCATTTAATTTGCTTTAGCAAAGATACCATATCTTGCACAGCAGCTGTAAGTGAGACCACTATTTGCTTGCATTTGTGGTACCAGTGTTCTCCAGAATATATCTGGCTTTTGAAGAGACTAGACGGGAAAATTAAATAGAGATATAGTCAACATTGCATTGGAAGTACTAGCTAGTACATTAAGACAAGGGAACATAGGGCACCTAGGTGGCTCTGTGATTGAACATCTGTCTTTGGCTCGGGTCATGATCCTGGGGTTCTGGGCTCGGGTCCTTCATGGGGCTCCATATTGGGAGCCTGCTTCTCCCTCCGCCTGTGTCTCTGACTCTTCTCTGTGTGTCTACCATGAATAAATAAATAAAATATTTAAAAATAGTAATAACAATATACAAAAGTCAGTTGCTTTCCTATATACAAATAATGCATATGGGTATTTGAAATTCAAAAACCAGTATCATTAATAATAACATGAAAATTGAAATACTTGGGCATAAATATAAGAAAATATATACAGCATGTATAGGCCAAAAACTACAAAACTTTAATGAAAGAAATAAAAATGACCTAAAATATGTGGAGAAGTATTCTGTGTTCAGGACTGGAAGATATAATATTATTAAGATTCAATTATTCCTGACCTGATCGATAGATTCAATATTATCTCAACCAAAATCCCAGTAAGTTATTTCACAGATACTGACAAAGTGATTCTAAAGTTTTTTTTTTTAAGATTTTATTTATTTATTCATGAGAGATACACACACACACACACACAGAGGAACAGACACAGGCAGAGGGAGAAGCAGGCTCCATGCAGGGAGCCCAACGTGGACCTGATCCTGAGTCTCCAGGATCACACCCCAGGCTGAAGGCAGCGCCAAACCGCTGAGCCACCTGGGTTGCCTGTGATTCTAAAGTTTGTATGGAAAGGTAAAAGAGGTTTGCCTGGCTGACTTAGTTGGTAGAAAATCTGATTTGCTCTTCAGGTTGTGAGTTTGAGCCCCTTGTTGGATGTAGAGATTATTAAAGAAAGAAAAATTAAAAAATGAAGGGAAAAGACCTAAAATAGCTAACACAGTACTGAAGAAGAGAAATAAAATTGGAGGACTCACATTATATAATATTAAGATCTACTATAGTAATCAAGACAGTATGGCATTGGTGTTAGAATAGACACGTAGTTCAATAGAACAGAATAGAGAGCCATGAAATAGACTTACACAAATGTAGACAATTGATCGTTGGCAAAAGAGGAAAAGCAATTTGGTAGAGAAAGAACAGTCTTTTCAACAAATTGTGTTAAGACAATTACATGTTCAAATGTAGACACAGACTTTACATTTCTTGTAAAAATTAATTCAAAATGGATCATAACTAAATGTAAAATGCAAAAATATAAGACACTGGAAGAAAGTATTCCTGTTTTCTAGGTTACCTTGGGTTTGGCAATGTGTTGTAGATACAACACCAAAACCATGATCCAGGAAAGAAAAAATTTTAAGTTGTATTTTATTCAGATTAAAAAGTTCTGCCTCTGCAAAAGACACTGTTAAAGAATGAGAATTCAGGCCATAGATCTGGAGAAGATATTTGCAAAACACACGGCTGTTAAAGGATTTGTACCCAAAATACACAAGGGAATCTTTTTTTTTTTTTTAAGATTTTATTTATTTATTCATGAGAGACACACAGAGAGAGAGGCAGAGACACAGGCAGAGGGAGAAGCAGGCTCCACACCGGAAGACTGTTGTGGGACTCGATCCCAGGTCTCCAGGATCACACCCCAGGCTGAAGGCAGTGTTAAACCTCTGGGCCACTGGCACTGCCCTACACAAAGGACTCTTAAAACTTACCAATAAGAAAACAAACAATCCAACTTAAAGATAGACAGAAGAGTTGAACAGACACTTTACCAAAGAAGATATACAGATGGAAAATAAGCATCCAGGACCAGATGACTTCACAGGCAAATTCTACCAAACATTTTAAACCCACAACACTAAGATCAAGAGTAACAGGCTTTTCCAAATGAGTCAACCAGGCACCCCAAATTCTATCAAACATTTAAAGAAGAGTTAATACTTATTATTTTCAAACTATTCCAAATAAATAGAAAAGGAAGGCAAACTTCCAAATTTATTCTATGAGACCAGCATTACCCTAATAACCAGAACAAGATAAGGACTCTACTAAAAAAGAGAACTACAGGCCAATATGGATGAACATGGATGCAAAAATTATCAATAAAATAATAGCAGACCAAATCCAACAATGCATTAAAAGAATCATTCACCATGACCAAGTGGGATTTATTCTTCGGTTGCAAGGGTGGTTCAATATTTGCAAGTCAATCAACACAATACACCACATTAATAATAGAAAGAATAAGAACCATACAATCATTTCAGGGGCACCTGGGTGGCTCAGTCAGTTGGGCGTCTGACTCTTGATCTCACTGAGGTCTTGATCTTGGGGTCATAGGCTTGGGCCTTGTATTGGGCTCTACATGGCATGGGCTTTGTATTGTGCTCTACATGGCATGTAGCCTACTTTAAAAAAAAAAAAAACCCATATGATCATTTGAAGAGATACGGAAAAAGCATTTGACAAAATACAACATCCATTCTTAACTGACTGAGACACCCAGGTGCCCTTCCTTTTTATAAAGATTTTATATTTATTTATTTGAGAGAGAGAGAGAGAGAGAGGGAGAGTATAACATTCAATCTTAATAAAAACCCTCAACAAAGTAGGTTTAGAAGGAACATATCTCAAAATAATCAAGACCATATATGAGAAACCCATAGCTGATATCATCCTCAATGGAAAAGCTCTCAGCTTTTCCTCTATGGTCAGTAACAAGACAAGGATGTCCACTCTCACCATTGTTATTTAACATAGTACTGGAAGGCCTAGCCTCAGCAATCAGACAACAAAAAGAAATAAGAGACATCCCAAATTGTCAAGGAAATAGTGAAACTTCCACTGTTTGCAGATGACATGATACTCTCTATAGAAAACTCGAAGGACTCCAAAAAAATTGCTAAAACTGATTCACAATTTCTGCAAAGTCATAGGACACAAAATCAATGTACAGAAATCTATTGCATTTCTATACACTGATAATGAAGAAGCAGGAAAAGAAATTAAGGAATCAATTCCATTTACAATTGCACCAGAAACCATAAGATACCTAGGAATACACCTGACCAAAGAGGTAAAAGACCTGTACTCTGAAAACTATGCAAAGTTGGTGAAAGAAATGGAAGAGGACACAAAGAAATGGAAAAACATTCCATGCTCATAGATTGGAAGAACAAATATGGTTAAACTGTCTATGCTAAGCCACACAATCTATACATTTAATGCAATCCCTATCAAAATAACTCCATCGTTTTTCACAGAGCTAAAGCAAACAAACCTAAAATTTGTGTGGAATCACTAAAAGACCCTGAATAGCCAAACTAACCTTGAGAAAGAAAAAGTTGGAGGCATCACATTTCGAAACTTCAAATTATATTACAAAGCTGTAGTGATCAAATCTGTATGGTTCTGGTATAGAGGCACTAAGGTGTCTCAGTCAGTTAAACATACAACTCTTTTTTTAAAGATTTTATTTATTAGAGACACACACAGAGAGACAGAGAGAGAGACAGGCAGAGGGAGAAGCAGGCTCCATGCAGGGAGCCCCACGGGGGACTTGATCCCAGGTCTCCAGGATCACATCCTGTGCTGAAGGTGGCGCTAAACCGCAGAGCCATCTGGACTGCCCTAAGCATCCAGCTCTTGATTTCAGTTCAGGTCATGATCTCAGGATCCTGAGATCCAGCCCTGCATCAGGCTCCCCTGTCAGTGGGGAGTCTACGTAGGATTCTCTCTCTTTCTTTCTCCTGCACTAACTCTCTCTCTCAAATAAATAAATCATTTACAAAAATGTATGGAATTGGCACAAAAATAGACATGTAGATCAATGGAACAGAACAAAAAAACCAGAAATGGACCCAAAAGTATATTGTCAATTAATCTCCCACAAAGAAAAAAAGAATATCCAATGGGCAAAAGTCTCTTCAACAAATGGTGTTCCAAAAACTTGATGGCAACATACAGAAGAATGAAACTGGACCAGATACTTAACCAACTGATCCTGCCTTGTGCCACTTAACTAACTGGAGTTTACATAACAGCTTTAAAAAGAAAAATAAATAAATAAATAAGGGGCACCTAGGCAACTCAGTTGGTTAAGCATCTGCCTTTGGCTTGGGTCAGGATCTCATGAGTCCTGTGACTGAGTCCCCCATCAGGCTCCCTGCTCAGCAGGGATTCCACTTTGCTGTCTCTCCCTCTTCCTGTCCCCCCAGTCATGCTCTCTCTCTCTCAAATAAATTAATAAAATCTTTTTAAAAAAAGAGGAAAGAAAAAAGAAAATAAGCAAATGAAAAGATGTTCAACATCATTAGTCATTTAAGGAAATGCAACTTAAAACCATGATCTTCTCACCTATTAGGATAGCTGAAACAGAGTCCAAAATGGCAGGGAAGAAAACAAGAATGGCTAAAACACAAAAACAAAAACAAGTGATAAACCGGAGCTCTTAAACATTGCTGGTAGGGATGCAAAATGGTAAAGCCACATAGGAAGACACTTGACAGTTCTTGTTAAATTGCAGTATTGTGTGGACCACTACCTGTGCATGCTGTAGGTCTTATAAGAGCGGCCTTACAAGGCTTTATATGAAAAATACATATCTAACATTACACTTAATAGTGAAAAACAGAGCTTTTCCTCTAAGATCAGGAACAAAACAAGGATGTCCACTGTGACCACTTTTATTCAACATAGTAATAGAAGCCCTATCCACACCAATCAGACAAGAAAAAGATTTAAAAGGCATCCAAACTGGTAAGGCCGGAGTAAAACTTTCACTATTTGTAGGTAAACTGATATATATATAGAAAACCCAAAAGACCCCTTGCTAAAATACTAGAACTGATAAATGAATTCAGTAATGTTATAGGATACAAAGTTAATAACTGTTGCATTTATTTGTTGCATGTATTTGTTGCAGGAATCTGCTGCATTTTCATACACTAATAATAAAGTTGCAGAAAGAGAAATTAAGGAAACAATCCCATTTATAATTGCACACATACAAAATAAAATACCTAGGAATAAACTTAACCAAAAAAGTGAAAGACCTGTACTCTGAAGACTCCAAAACACTGATGAAAGAAATCGAAAATTACACAAACAAATGGAAAGATATTCCACGCTTATGGATTGGAAGAATATTATTAAAATGTCCATACAACCCAAAGCAATCACAGATTTAATGCATTCCTGTCAAAATACTTTTTGACTAGAACTATATCAAATAATACTAAAATTTGTATGGAGCCACAAAAGATCCCAAATAGCCAATGCAACTGAGAAAGAAGAACAAAGCTGAAGGTATCACTGTCTCAGATTTCAAGATATACTACAATGCTGAGTAATCCAAATGGTATGATTTTGGCACAAAAATTGACACAGATCAATGAACAGAATAGAGACCCCAGAAATAAATCCATGATTATATGGTTAATCTGTGACAAAGGAGGCAAGAATATACAATGGGAAAAAGTCTCTTCAACAAACAGTGCTGGGAAAACTGAATAGCTGCATATAAAAGAATGAAACTAGACCACTTTATAACACATACGCAAAAATAAACTCAAAATGGATTAAAGATCTAAATCTGATACCTGAAAACATAGAAATCTCAGAAGAGAACACAGGCAATAATTTATCTGATACCAGCCTTAGCAACATTTTTCTAGATATGGATATGTCTCCTAATATCTATATAGGATATATAAGAAAAGGATATAAAAGCAAAAATAAACTATTGGGACTACATCAATTGGTTTTGGAATCAAGGAATGGAACTTGGAAGTTTTCCTTCCATTTCTATTTTTTGAAAGTGTTTGAGAAGAATAGGGATTAACTCTTCTTTAAATGTCCGGTAAAACTTCCCTGGGGAAGCCATCTGGCTCTAGACTTTTGTTTGTTGGGAGATTCTTAATTACTGATTCAATTGCTTTGCTGGTTAAGGGTCTGTTCACATTTTCTATTTCTTCCTGTTTTCAGTTTGGGTAGTTTATATGTTTCTAGGAATTTGCCCATTTCTTTTAGATTGCCCAATTTGTTGGCATATATTTTTTCATAATATTCTTTTATAATTATTTGTATTTCTGTGATGTTGGTTGTGATAGCTCCTTTTTCATTTGTGATTTTATTTATTGGGGCCCTTTCTCTCTTCTTTTTGATAAGTCTGGCTAGGGGTTTACCAAGTTTATTAATTCTTTCAAAGAACCAGCTATTAGTTTCATTGATCTGTTCTGTTGTTTTCTGTTATTGTTGTTTATTTGTTTCTATATCATTTATTTCCACTCTAATCTTTATTATTTCCCTTCTTCTGCTGCTTTTAGGCTTTATTTGATGCTTCTTTTCTAGCTCCTTTAGGTATAAGGTTTGGTTGTATATTTGAGACTTTTATTGCTTCTTGAGGCTGGCCTATATTGCTCTACTTCTCTCTTATGACCACCTTTGCTGCATCCTGAAGGCTCTGGAGTGTTTTGCTTCCATTTTCATTTTCTTCCATGTAATTTTTCTTTCTTCTTTAATTTCCTGGTTAACCCATTCATACTTTAGTAGGATGTTCTTTAATCTCCATGTATTTGTGGTCTTTCCAAAATTTTTCTTGTGGTTGATTTCATAGTGCTGTGGTCTGAAAATATGCATGGTATGATCTCAATCTTTTTGTACTTGTTGAGGCCTGATTTGTGACCCAGTAAGTCATCTATTCTGGAAAATGCCCCATGTGCACTTGAAAAGAATGTGTATTTGCTGCTTTAGGATGAACTGTTCTGAATATATCTGTTAACTCCATCTGGTCCAGTGTGTCATTCAAAGCCATTGTTTCCTTGTTGATTCTGCTTACATGACCTGTTCATTGCTGTAGGTGGGGTGTTCAACTCCCGTACCATCGTTATATTATTATCAATGAGTTTATTTAATGTTTGTTATTATTTGATTTACATATTTGGGTGCTCCCAAGTTGAGGGCACAAATATTTACAATTGTTAGATTTTCTTGTTGGATAGACACCTTAATTATCATATAGTACCCTCTTTTTTTTTTTTTTAATTTTAGCCATCCTAGTTAGTGTGTAGTGATAACTCTTTGATGGTTTCAATTTGCTTTTTCCTAATAGTTAATAATGTTGAACATCTTTGCATGTGCTTATTTGTCATCTATATATCTTATTTTATGAAATATTGTTCATATCTGTTGTCCATTTTCTAATTGGATTTTTTTAAAAAAGATTTTATTTATTTATTCATGAGAGACACACACACATACAGAGGCAGAGACACGGGCAGAGGGAGAAACAGGCTTCATGCAGGGAGCCCAATATGGGACCCGATCCCGCGTCTCCAGGATCACACCCTGGGCTGAAGGCAGCGCTAAACCACTGAGCCACCCGGGCTGCCCATAGTGCCCTTCTTCATCTCTTGTTACAGACTTTGGTTTAAAATCTAGTTTGTCTAATATAAGTATGGCAACTCTGGCTTTCTTTTGACCATCATTAGCATGATAAATGATTCTCCATCTCCTTATTTTCGATCTGCAGGTGTCTTTAGGCCTAAAATGAATTTCTTATAGGCAGCACATAGATGGATCTTATTTTTTTAAAGATTTTATTTATTTATTCATGAGAGACACAGAGAGAGAGAGGCAGAGACATCGGCAAAGGGAGAAGCAGGCTCTATGCAGGGGGCCCGATGTGGGACTCCATCCTGGGACTCCAGGATCATGCCCTGGGCTGAAGGCAGGCTCTAAGTCACTGAGCCACCCAGGCATCCTGGATCTTATTTTTTTTTAATCAATTCTGATACCCTGTGTCTTTTGATTGGAGCATTTAGTCCATTTATATTCAGAGTGATTATTGTTAGATATGAATTTAGTGATATTGTAGTAGCTGTAAATCATTGTTTCTGTAAACTTTCTCTGTTCCTTTCTAGTCTGTTGCTTTTGGTCTTCCTTTCCCACTCAAAGAGCCTCCTTTATTTTTTAAAGATTTTATTTATTTACTCATGAGACACACACACACAGAGGCAGAGACATAGGCAGAGAGAGAAGCAGTCTTCCCACGTAGAGCCTGATGTGGGACTTGATCCCCAGACCCCAGGATCACAACCTGATCCAAAGGCAGACACTCAACCACTGAGCAACTCAGGCATCCCAAAAAGCCTCCTTAAAAAATAAAACCACCTCTTTTAATATTTCTTGCTTGGTTTAGTGGTCATGAACCCCTTTAATTTTTGTTGGTCTGGGAAACTCTTTATCTCTCCTATTCTGAATGACAACCTTGCTCGATAAAGTATCCTTGGCTGCATATTTCTCCCACTGAATAGATATTTTTCCAAAGAATACATGCAGATAGCCAACAGACACATAAAAAGATGCTCAGGGAAATGCAAATCAAAACCACAATGTGATATTACCTTATATACCAGAATAGCTAAAAACCAAAACACAAGAAATAGCAATTGTTGGTGAAAATGTGAAGATAAAGGAATGCTGTGCACCGTTGGTGGGAATACAAGTTGGTGCAGCCACCATGGAAATAGTATGAAGACTCCTCAAAAAATTAAAAATAGGGATGCCTGGTTGGCTCAATTAGAGGAGCATGTGTAAGTTGAAGGTGTAAGTCCTAGCAAGAATAGAAGCAGGGAAAGGAATGAAAAAAGGCAATTTTTCATGGAGTCCCTTTGGCTTGCCTGTATCAGAAGCAACCCTGTATCCATAGATGAATGGATAAAGAAGATGTGGTATATACACACACTGGAATATTACTCAACCATAAAAAAAGAGTGAAATCTTGCCATATGCAACAACATGGATAAATCTAAATGAAACAAAGCCAGTCAGAGAAAGACAAATACCATATGACTACTCATATGTGGGATTTAAGAAACAAAACAAATAAATACAGGAAAAAGAGACAAACAAATAAAAAGGCCAGACTCTTAAATGCAGAAAATAAACTCGTGGTTGCCAGAGGGGAGGTTGGTGAGAGGATGGGTGAAATAGATAAAGAAGATTACGAGTGGTACATTTATCTTGATGAGCATTGGGTGATGTATAGAATTATTGAATCATCATATTGTATATTTGAAACAATATAACATTGCATATTAATTATACTTCAGTTTTTAAAAAGGGAAAAATAAATGGCTTCTAAGGCCAACAATCTCTATCATTACTGCTAGAATGTGATATTTTTTATTTACTATTTTGGCTGGTAATTTTAAGGGTATGGCCTTCCCCATTATGATACCTCTGATCCGTAGGCCAAGGATATCAGATGAGTATTTATTGGGGAGTATTCATGAGAACAACCCTAAGGGGAGTAGAGGAGTAGAGGAAGCAGAATTAGGCAGAGGAAAAAAGTATAACTGTGATATAGTCACAATAACCCAAGAGAAGTTTTGTAGTTGGAATGACTCTTCTGAGTTGTCTCAAATTGGGGCAAGGGGACTTGTACTCACCTTGACCCCTGAATCATTGGATATAGGATGGCTGACTGTAGAAAGACTTTGGGTAAGTTATGTCACCCAAATTCTCACCCAGAATTGCCAAGGGCAATTTCTGGAGAGGGACTGAGCTAAAGCTGCCATATGCAAATACTGTTAACAGTGAGGAAATGAATGATTCAGTCCTATAGACAGGAAATCTGAGCAGTATGTCCCCAAATATAGTGGCTTAAATAAATTAGAAGTTTGGTTTTTTTCCCTTTCTCTCTCTCAGCAGCCCTAAAGTGAGTGGGTCTGGAAGAAAATGGAATGGTGGTTGGCAGGAGCTTGGGGAAAGAGCAAATGGGGAGCTGGTGTTTAATGGGTACAGAGTTCCAGTTTTGCAAGATCAAAAGGGTTCTGGGGACAGATGATGGTGATGTTTGCACAATACAAATGTATTTAACACCACTGCAATGTACACTTAAAAATAGTTAAGATAGTAAATTTTATGTTATGCATTTTACTCCCCCCCCCCCCCCCCCACACACACAAAAAGAGGCAAGGAGGGTGTGGAACATAGCTGGTTTTCAAGGTAGTGGAGTTCCTGACAATCAGGGACCCTGATTCCTTCCATCTTATGGCTCTGCTATCTTCTAAGAAGTTCTTTCCAGACTTTAATATAAATGTGAATCATCTGGGCATCTCATTAAACTGCAGACTCTGATGAAATACATCTGGGGTAGGGCCTATTCTAACAAGTTCTGATGCTGATGCTACTAGCCCATGGGCCACACTTAGAGTAGCATGATGCCAGGGCATTGGCTTTGTCTGAATGGTCTGAGTTGTGTTATTGTCAAGTCTGATTTCCAGTCCAACAGACAGGGAAAGAGAGGAAGTGAAGAACAAGCAAATTCCTTTTAAGCAAGTGTTTTGAAAGCTGCACAAAGCACCTCTGTTTCCATTCCATTGGTGACAGTTTAGTCATGTGGCCACACCAAGCTATAATTGTATCACTGTGAGAGATGGGAAAACAGACCTTGGAGGATAACTAATGGTCTTCCATGGATCTTGTTTTAGGTTTCAGTTTCTTCACCTTTTAAATTGAGGTCTTTCATATAAAGACATATTCTAATCGTCTGGGGTTCCGTGACACCAAATGTCCTCAGTGATATAAATCTAAATTCAATGTTTACTTATCGTTGCTTTCCTTAATGGGAAAGGAAAAAAATTGTTTTGAGACAAAGAAGATTTAAACATGTTATTTACTACTTGCTTTCTTCTAATGGAAGTGCATTATTAGCTGAACAGGATTTCAGGTGTAAAGACGCAAACGATGAAGAAACAAGAAAAGAGCTGAATTACTCTGTGAGAGAGAAAAAAAAAAGAGAGGTTTAGGAGTTCAGAAGAAAGATGCCAGGGCCTGTAAAGCTGATTGTAACCAGGCGCGGCCTGACAAGTCTGCCTGGAAAAAGGGCTAGAAGGGAGAGAAGATAGCTGGTGTCTGGCGATGAACTTGGGGAGAAAACAGAGCTGGTTAATGGGAATTTTTATTAAATTTTATTATGTGTTATATGATGTAATCCTCCAATCCATCTTCTCTACAAAATTTTCCCTCCAGTGCCTTGTAGAATGGATTTTCTTCTGAGATATAATGAGAAGTACTGAGTCCTACCCTAAGGGTAGCACAAGGCAAGAACAATGGCTGGCACTGGGTTCTAGAATGCAGTAAATACTCTCATTTATCTTCAACACTTGCTTTAAAATAAAAAAAAAAGAAGAAAACAAAACACACACACACACACACACACACGACAAAGAATGGGCAGGCTTCATTGCATTCAGGAGGTTAACTGGAGTATGTATTTGCTACGATAACCTACTATGAGGACCTCGGCTTCTTCATCCAACACCTGAGGAACAGTCAAATACTTTTTAAGTTTCCTTCCAATTGGACTCCTCTGTGACTCAAAATCAAATGTTAAACAGAATTTAAGTAGAACTGAACCAACCATAATTTATCAGTTCAGTGATACCAAGAAGCAATGAAGGATTGAGATAATATAATTTAGTCCAAACAAAATAAAACAAAACATAGCACTAAAGTGAGAATTAAAGATGAAGTGCCTTTCTTGACTTGGAAATCTTTATAATTACATCAATTCTTCACTTTGTGCCTTGAGTTAGACTTTTGCTTTTAAAAACAACAAACACCATCCTTCAGTGTGTTTTTGCTGTGACTTTACAAGAAGAAGCATCTTGGGATGAGATTATAACATATACAGAATGAATAGGTAACAAATGCACATGGTACAAAATGTAAAAGGCACAAGAGGTTATATGGTGAAATGTCTCTCTTTGTCTCCCACTGCTCCAGCCCTTCTGTCCCCTACAAGCAAGCACTTGTTTCTTGGGTATCCTTGAAGAGATATTCTCTGGATACATAATACGTAGGAGGCTCTAAGGAGACCCTTTCTGTTTCAGTTTCAGCTATATCCTCAAAGGTTAAGAGAAAACAGTAGCTACCACATACACTCACATTCCAAGGAGAGTGACTACCTTCCAAACAAGACTTACAAAGGCAAGAATCAAAACGTGGCTTTGCAAACCTTGGCCAGTATTGGGGGCATAAAAGACTTGGAGTTGAAGTGGCCAGAGCAGGGGATTTCTTCGGAAAGGACTGTTTTATTCTTGTGTGTTTTCCGTATGCCCGTGGGGGTAAGGAGAATGATGTTTTCCCTTACCTTAAACCAACAAGAAGCCTTCAAAGGGACCATTTCTAGGACTGGGCTAGATAGCATCCCTCAGAGTTTGGAGGACATGATGAAACGGTACCTGATGTACAGCTGGGAAATTTAAAGTGAGAGACTATGGCAATAGGCCCAAAGAGGCAGAAAATGGAGAGGCTAAGCTTTCCTGGGAGTGAGCTGCACTGACATGAGGATCAAATGGATTCAGGGGGCAAAAACCAGGTTGAAATTGGCTTACAAAAAACATTTCCCAATTGCGCTGCCTTAGAGGGACATGAGATCCTGAGATAGAGAGAGACAGAGACAGAGAGAGTGTGTCATCCTCGGACATCCGTAGGCTGAGGTTTAGACGTTTAAGTGGCCTGCCAGAGAAAAGCATGAACCACATCTCAAAAATTGCAATTGGAGGTCCCTAGTTGGGGGATTTCTGAGAAAACCATAGAAGAGATCAAAAGTCAGAATAAATATCTGCTAATCCTGAAAGGCTCCAAGTAGAATGACCTGTTTGTCAGTCAGGTATGACCTTTCCCATCTTTTATTTTTCCCTCTTCTTTCAAACCTGGAGGAGCTAGAGGAGTTTAGAGAAGCAGGGGAGAGCCAGTGGAAGACCAAGACTAAGAAACCAAGAAGTTTCCCAGCCTGCCTCTTTCCTCCGGCTCAAAGCAGAGCTAAGTTCTAATTTACAGAGGCTTATTTTATTGGAGTGGCCAACTTAAAAGCAGAAATGAAACTATTATGGGAAATTAAAGTGCTCAGGGGACTTTTAATTTTTTTTTTCTAAGGGTGACCAGAAAGGTTATGATCTTCCACAAGATTTCATCCACGGTTTAAAGGGATACTGAAGGGAAAGAATGAAGTTGCCTTTTATTTACACCTTATTTTGGGTGTTTCAAAACCATATATGTGCATACCATACATACTGTTCTACACTTTCCTTTTTTATCACAATATAGCTGGGTGGCTGTTCCATATTAGTATATACAAATTTACTGCATTCTTCTAAACAGCTGCACAGTAGACCATTTAAAGGATGTACCATGATTTATTTTAATCATTCCCTTTTAGGGTGTTGTCAATATATTAGTAAGTCTTAATCTATATGAAAAGTGTAGAAAGAATTTTAAAACACTCATCACTAAGTTTTAGAGCAATACACGTCACACTTAGTTATCCACTAGATGACTGTCATTAGTGACTGAAGACTGAAACTGAGAGCATTCAATATGCTCAATATTGAATGCTTATGCTCAATAAGCAAAGCAATTATAATTAAATTCATTCTGGAACTTGGCTGACTCTCCTGTTCCAAATGATAATATTTTAATACTACCTAGGAGGGTAGAAGTAGATCAGTTTATTTTTAAAAACCTCTTTTTGTCTAATTAATAAACAGTTGTATGCTTGGAATGTGTTGGACAGTGTTCTATGTTCATTACTAATGTTAACTCTTTCAATCATCATAACAACCCTAGGACGTATTGTCATTACACCCAGGTTACAGATGAAGACACTGAGGCCTAGAGAAGTCAAGTAACTTGGCCAAGCTTGCTTAGCTAGAAAGTGACAGAGCAAGAATTTGAACACAGGAGAAAGTCTGGCTCCAGAGTCATGATCATGGGTACTACACCATGCTGTTCCCCAGTGGGTTGATTCTAAGCCTATCACATCACTGCAAGGATAAAGCCTTATGAGGTGCTCTTTTATTTTTTCACCTTAAAAAAAGTTCAAGTATTGGCACCTGGGTGGCTCAGTCAGCGAAGCCTCTGCCTTTGGCTCAGGTCATGATCGCCGGGTCCTAGTATTGAGCCCCACATGGGCTCCCTGCTCAGTGGGGAGCCTGCTTTTCCCTCTACCCCTTGCTCATGTGCTCTCTCTCTCAAATAAATAAATAAATTCTTAAAAAAAAAAAAAAAGAAAAGAAAAATTCAAGTATACTTAACAGTGTTAGATTAGTTTGAGGTGTACTGCTTAATGATTCAACAATTTTATACATTTCTCGGTGCTCATTATATAGAAGGCTTTCTTAAAGCAGAACTGGTCGTCAAAGCTATAATCTTCAACACGATGATCATTAAAAAAAATTAATAATGAGTGCATACTACCCAGAGGACATCATTCTGCATTGTGGTTAAGAGAAATACAACATAACTCCGTGCTCTTGAAGAGAGTTAATCTAATTTGCCTGTTGTTTCCAAGGAAATGGCCAGAGGCAGTATTCTATAGCGTTACCAGGCCAGTTCCAAGGAAAAAAAAAATAGGAAACCTGATCATTGAATCCAAATGGAGAAAGATAAGAGAAAGCCAGAAAGCAAATTCAATCAGCTTGGCCCTGGAGGAGAGCTAATACGTGAGATGTGCAAAGCAGACTAAAGGAAAGAAATCTTGAATCCTTACCCGAGTGAGGGTTCAGGAGGTGGCCACAGATTGTTACCAGTGGCCTCTCGTGTGGGTGTGAGTGTGGTGAGAAGCGTCAGAGAGGTAGAGTTGAACCCGTATGGAGAGGGTCATGTTTACCCATCTCATAGATGGGAAATCAAGGCTCCAACGTACTCCAGATAGTATGCTTTTTAATAACACACACTAGAAATTTATAGACATGATTGGCTGATCTTGATAAGCATTCAGTCAAGAGAAACCTAAGGCAGGAAGGGAAGACTCAGCTGCCTCAAAAAACCAGGCTGGTGACTGTAAATGACTGTAACGGGTCCAGGGTAGCCAAGTGAAAGGTACTTATTCCCTCCTGAAGCCATTCAACAAACAGCCCCTTCTGGGGGCAGCAGCCCAGGATCTTCTCATGGAACTCTGCATGCCAACAGTCCTTGGGTATGCAGTCAGCAGCCACTGTAGGGAAAGCGGTACTAGCTGAAAGGCAAAATAGCTGAAAGAGAAGTAAAAGAAACACACTGGTTTTATTCTTTATAGATTCTAAGAGGAAGTTGGCCACGTGAGGGTTGATAGATCTCCCACAAGGACATGTTTATGACAAAGGCAGAGACAGCTGGATTGTTGGTTCCTCCAAGTACTTTGTTCCCTTACTGTGTAAACAGGCTTCAGACTTCTTTTCAGAGACAGAAAGGAAGGAGGGTAGCCAAAGAAAGTGGGTCAGACCACAACCAGTTTTAGGTGGGATGGGGGTGGGGGAGGAACCCCAGGAAATAGAGCAGGTGGTGACAGCTATGAAGAGTAGAGGAAGGAGAGATGATTCCCTAGGGAGCCTGCTGAATGCAAGAAAGAGGCTCCCTGAGGGGGTGGCCTAGAAATGGGAATAGAGCTCCCACTTCTTGACAGCCTTGCCCATGGGGTTCTGAGATAGTGCCCATGATAACATTTTTAAAGCACGTAGAAGAAAATAAGAAACTCTTCCTGACTGAACAAAACTGGTTAAATAAAAATCATGATAGTGTAGCTGCTACTGAGTGTGGATGTTATTTGGTTTGATTTGCCCAAGTTGATTCTCCAAAGGCTGCCACCATTTGGCTTGAAATCATATTCCACTTTCCTTCGGGGTGTGGGGGGGGGGCAATATTTGCCGCCAAATAAGAAATTACACTAGAATGGCTTTATTTATTTTCTCCATTTAAGAGGCAGTTTGTCCTAAATTGATTTTCTTCCTCCGCTATATATCTAAATTTTGGCCTTCATCTTATCATGCTCAAAATGAGCTTCTAAAAATAATGAAAAGTTCTAGAGAGGAAAAGAAAGAAGGTGACAAAATGTATTAACTCTACAAGTAAGAGATCTTGAGACGTGTAATCTAAAGAGCTTAGACTTTTACATTCAATACTTTATTCCTATTCCACTGGGTTTTGTCTGTTTCAAAAACTCTGTACACAAATTTCAGGAAAATAAGAGTATATGCCCACTATATTGATTTTATTCCATATCCAGCAATTTGAAGAAATAACAGTTTTGTCATTTTAGGGACAGCCAAGAAAGAACTTCAGATAGTGAATGACATCAGAAACATAGTTCTTTATTTTGGAAGTGTATTAATTTCATCTATTATGCACCTAACAAATGATAAGAGACCCAAACTGGACTAAAAATTTCTAGTACGAAAGAAGATATTTGCAGGTTTCATCAGTGAAAAGATACACTGGGCCTCCAGGTAATGATTAATTACATATAAGAGGTTTGCCTACTAAATCCTCTGCCTCAGAATTATCCAGAAGGTTTTATCCAAACTCCTTGTTAGGTCACTTCTAGGCACATTGCAGTTTATTAAGGAATGCTAATGTTCTAAAAAGAAATTAATATATTGTAATGGATCACCAAATTACTTAATATGTATGGAGCTGCCTTTTAAAAATGATCCTGTTGAAAGGGGCCATGCATTGTTTGTTACCAAAAGCCACTCTACCTATAATTAAAAATAAAACTTTAAAAGATCATTGTTGAAATAAGTAATTTGGTAATTCTCTTTTGAAAATAAGTTTAATCAATGAGTTTTGGTTGCTTAGCAAAATCTTTATTACAAATAAATTACGCTCCAAATAAGGATATTGTATTAAAATGTAGATATCCTTTAAAGATCTTTTTTTTTTTTCTTGGATAAATTTACTCTCTCTGACAAAAAGATTCCAGAATGTGGCAGGTGGGTGGTGCATGTAGTCTTACAGCCTAAGCAAAGCAAACTTAGGAACAGATTTTAAAAAATAGATTAAGTGTTTTCTAAGCTACTGCTTGCCTACACTAGCCAGCTGAAGGCTTTAAATAATTTAATCCCTACAACAACTGTCAGCTCCAACTGGAGGCCTTAAACAAGGACTGGATTCATTGAGGACTCCAACAGGTGCAGTCTAATGGTGCTTCCCTAAATCTGCTATTGATCTATGTCTGTGCATGTGCAGGACACTACATTCTTAAATTCAATAGGACACTAATTAAATTAATCCAAATGCCTCTTGTTTTGTCCCATCTTTCACTATCATATTACCTTGGACACTCACCTATTTTTTTTCCAGAGAAATACTTAGCAATTGAGTTTGTTTTCCATGTTGCTTTTCTAAGCAAAGCCTTCTTAATACAGGGTATGTTTTGGAAAGCAAATTAACTAATAAATTGCTTTCTTCCTATTATTATTGTTCTTTCTATCCAATTGACTTTTCTATATTAGCATTTACTGAGTGCTATTAAAGTTTCTCAGGTTTTTTCCTTTTACACATTTATAAGATGTATATGATTGTACTTGTTGCTTATATATTCAAATATATTTTTAGAGAAAACTCACACATTTCTTTTATATAATCAAACTGAGATAACTTTTCCTCTTAAGTTAAACTGAAAAACCAAAAAAGAAAAAGCCCTCAGTAACCAGCATATTATGACATTATAATAAGATCTTTGCCAGGCATTTAGTAAAAAGAATTTTATTTTATTTTAAAGATTTATTTATTTATAATAGACAGAGAGAGAGAGAGACAGAGGGAGAAGCAGGCTCCATGCCGGACCCGATCCTGGCACCCCAGGATCGCGCCCTGGGCCAAAGGCAGGCGCTAAACTGCTGAGCCACCTAGGGATCCCAGTAAAAAGAATTTTAAAAGCCAATAGCTATCTAGATATCCATGCGCAAAATAATTAAATTGTATCCTATACAGACACCATATGCAAATTAACCCAAAATGGATTAAAAACCTAAATATAAGACCTGAAACTACAAATCTTCTAGGAGAAAACACAGGGAGAAAACTTCAGGACATTGGATTTGGCAATGATTCTTTGGATATGACACAAAAAGCATAGGCAACAAAGCAAATATAAACAATGGGACTACATCAAACTGTACAACTTCTGTGCATCAAAGGAAACAATAAACAGAGTGAAAAATCAGCCTATAGAAAGGGAGAAAATGTTTGCAAATCATGTATCTGATAAGAGGTTAATATTCAGAATATGAAAGGAACTCTTAAAACTCAACAACAATAAAAGCAGATAATCTCTGATTAAAAATAGGCAAAGGACTTCAACAGACACTTCTCCAAAGAAGATATAAAAATGGCCAACAAATATATGAACAGATACTTAACATTTCTTATCATAAGAGTCATGCAAATCAAAACCACAATGAGATATGACCACTCTTAAAATAACAAAAAATAACAAGTGTTGGTGAGGATATGGAGAAATTGGAATCCTTGTACACTGTTGATGGCAATGTAAAATGGTAAGTCATTATGAAAAATGGTATGGAGATTCCTTAACAAATCAAAAATAGAATTGCCAAGGGCTGTCTGGGTGGCTCAGTTGCTTAAGCATCTGACTAACTCTTGATCTTAGCTCTGGTCTTGATCTTGAGGTCTTGAGTTCAAGCCCTGCATTGGAGTCGAAATTTTTTTTTAAAAAAGGAATTATCATATGATCTGGCAATCCCACTCCTGGGAATTCAAAAGAATTCAAAGCAGAATCTCAAAGTGATACTTGCACACTCACTTTCAGTGCAGCACTATTCATACTAGCCAAGAGGTGAAAGCAACCCAAATGTCCATCAGTGGATAAATGGATAAAGAAAATGTGATATATACACACTGTAGAAGATTATGCAGCTTTAAAGAAGAAGGAAATCCTGTTATATACTACAACATGGGTGAACCTCAAGGACATTATACTAGTGAAATCAGCCAGTCACAAAAGGACAAATGTTATATGATTCTACTTATAAGAGGTACCTAAGGTACTCAAAATCTAGTAGTAGGAAGTAGAAAAGTGGTTATCAAGGGCTGGGGAAAGAGAAAGGGGAAATTGGAGCTTAATGGGTGTGAAGTTTCAATTTTGCAACATGAAAAGCTATAGATCTGTTGCACAACAATGCGAATATATTTAACATTACTAAATTGTACACTTAAAAATGATTTGGCAGGTACTATATTGTTGGTTTGTGCCCTTTTCTTATTAGGTGTAATGCCATAAAGGGTTAACTCAGCAGGCTCAGACTCTGCACATTCCAAAGCAAGGATTGGACCTTGACCGGCTCCTCCTGAGAGATAACCTCTGAGCCCTTGGAATATCCTGCCTGAAAAAAAAAAAAGTGTTTTTGTATGCCTTGGGCCTTGAGTTATCCTGTATTAGTTTGACCAGATAATTTATGCTAGTAATTTGATTCATGGTGAATACCTTTTCGTATGCCTCAGGCCCTGGTCCATTCTGCATCAGTTTGACCTCTGGAATCCGGTGACTGGGTACCTAAGGTCAGTCACATGGTGGTGATACATGCCTCTCTAACTGGCCCCCAATAAAACCCTGGACACAAAGGCTTGGGTTAGCTTCTTTGGTTGCCAACACCTCACACATACGGTCACACATGGTTGCTGGGAGAACTGAGCGCTGTCCATGTGACCCCACTGAGGAAAGACAACTGGAAGCTTATTCCTAGTTTCTCCCAGACTTTGCCCCATGCTCCTTTTCACTCTGCTGATGTTAATCTATATCCCTTTGCTAAAATAAACTGTAACTGTGAGAATAACAGCTTCTTAAAGTTTTCCGTGTGCTTCCAATAAAAATCATCAAGCCTCGGGGTGGGGGGTGGGGGGTGTCTTACAGTTGCTTCATCCCTGGTGTTAACTTTGTTCATTTTGTTAAGGTCCTCTTGAATTTCTCTGAGGGAAAGATCTTTTCCCTCTTTTGTAATTAGGAAGTATTCTGTAGAGTGATACTTTGAGACTGTATGAATATCACGTTCCCCATCAGTATCTCACATAATTACTTCATATTTATTGATGATTCCTTTATGAATCATTTATTACAGGGTCTATAAAATGGTGATTTTTCTATAGTAATAAGAACTTATAGCTTCTTTTTTGTCAATCAATGAGTTATAACCCATCCCTAGTATTATTTACTTTGTTGCTCAAACCCACCAGTATTTGACCTGTGGGATCCCCTTCAAGCTGGCTCAGTGTCCCCTTAGTTTCTCAGCACTTCCTTGTCTTTTTCTGCCCCAGATTTGGAATTGACCATTTCTCCAAGGAGCCCTTGTTCCTTTTACTTGTACATTAATTCCAGGAAGAGTCATCTATATCCTCCAGGAGTAACAAATAGAAAACAGAGTTAGTCAAATTGTTTAGTAGGAGACCAGGAGAGAAATTCCAATCTACTTACAGCCTCACGAGTCCCTGGACATAGATGAATCTTTGGATACTTCTTCAAGAAAACCTCAAGCATGCATACTTTCCTTATTCTCTCATTGGAAAAGCAAATGTGTTGTATGTTGATACAATCCCCTGTATATCCTATGACCTAACACTCTGAGAAGATGGTCTAACATATCACAGGATTCCAGAGAAGTCAAATTGTACTTTTTCTAAGAAGCCAACATCTGACGTTCTGTTTCCAAATCTGGTCACAGGACACCACCAGGTCAGACTACCCCTTACTTGTCACAAATGCTTCAGTTTAGAAGTTGAGGACCTATTGATCTCACCTCTTTATAAGTAGTATGTGGCCCATGTTTGGAGTTTGGTTTAATTCTAAATTAGATGGGAAGTGATTAAAAAGGTTTTGAGCAGTACAGTGAAATGATCTGGCTACGTGTTAGCAGGATCACTCTGACAATTGTATAGTGAATAGACCGAAGGGGATATGGTAGCTACTGGAAAATAGTCTCAATGTCTTGCTGCATAATTGATTGAGGGCCACAGCTGTGGTGTTTTAAAGCCGTTTTGCACTGGCTGCCTTTAGCCAACAACTGAGCATAGTAGGGATAATAAGGCAGGCCCCTTCCCAAGAATCACAGGACTCCTCTGAAAGATGAGTGAACTGCACAGCAGCCTAAGATTGTTTACTATAATCTTCTCTTCATCTGGACTAAAACTTACATCACAGTCTGACAGCTCTTCTAGCCTCTCCTAACTCCCTCCTCATTTTCTCCCACAAAGGTTTCCCATGATAAATTTCTTGCTTTTTTTTTTTTTTTAAGATTTTATTTATTTATTTAACAGAGAGAGAGAGAGAGAGAGAGCACAAGCAGGGGGAGTGGCCGAGCAGGGAGCCCAACTTGGGATTCAATCCCAGGACTCTGAGACCTGAGCCCAAAGCAGATGCTTAACAGACTGAGCTACCCAGGCACCCATGATAAATTTCTTGTGCATTTAATCATGTCTTGATCTGTTTCTCAGAGAACTGACATGGGGGTCAAGGGCAGAAGTGGGGAGACCAGTTAGAAGGCAATCACAGTGATCATGGTGAGACACGATCGTGGCCTGGAGCAGAGTGGGGGCAGTAGAGGTTGAGAGAAGTGCTCAGATTTTATTTTTTCTAGTTTTTGTTTGTTTGTTTTTTGAAGATTAAATTTACTAGAATCGATGCTAGGATAGGGTGCAAGAGAGAGAGGTCAAGGATGATGGAACTATTTTTGGCCTAAGCAATTGGACAGATTTAGTGCCATCCTCTGACACGGTAAAGCCTACGAGAAGACAGAGTTTGTGGAATATGATCAGAAGCTCTGTTTTGGACATGTTAAGTTTGAGGTACTATGAGCTTCCTAAGTGGAAATGTCACATAGGCAGTGGTTTAATTAGTCTGGAGGGCAGAATAAAGGTATTGCCTGGATTTGGGAGTCAGCATATAGCTGGTATTTGAAACTATGGAACTGAATGTGATCACCAAAGAAAAGTCTGTGATAGAAAAATTCCAGGAACCGAGACACAGAGCATTCTAAATTTGGAGACAAGGGGTATTCAGCAAAAGAGACAAGGAAGATCATACAAATTTAGAATTTTCCACAACAGCCTGGTGAAATTAACTGGCAATCACCCATCTGGTCCCCACCCGAAGAGTTTTTCCTTTTCCAGAATGTCATCTAAATGCAATCAATCACTGTGTGGTCTTTTTGAGTCTGGCTTCCATTGCTAAACATACTGTAGCTGAGATTCATCCACACTGTTCTCTATATCAATAGCTGTCCTTTTAGTTGCCTAATGGCATTTCTTTGATATAGATGCTCTATAGTTCATTTCTTCAACACCAACTCATGGACATCTGGTTTGTTTCTAGTCTTTTGAGATGATGAATAAAGTTGCTATAAACATTTGTGTGGGTTTTTTGTGAGGATCATTTTTATTTACCTTGGGGAAAACATTTATGAGTGGGATTGCTGGGTCATATGGCAAGTATACATATTTAGTATTATTTATTTTAAAGATTTATTTATTTATTCATGAGAGACAGAGAGAAGCAGAGACACAGGCAGAGGGAGAAGCAGGCTCCATGCCGGAGCCTGACACAGGACTTGATCCTGGGACTCTGGAATCACACCCTGAGCCAAAAGGAGGCCCTCAACTGCTGAGCCACCCAGAAGTCCCATATTTAGCTTTATAAAGGATTGCCAAGCTGTTTTAGGAAGTGTCTGTACCATTTTATTTTATTATTATTACTTTTTAAGATTTTATTTATTTATTCACGAGAGACACAGAGAGAAGGCAGAGACACAGGCAGAGGGAGAAGCAGGCTCCATGCAGAGAGCCCGATATGGGACTCCATCCCAGGACTCTGGGATCACGCCCTGAGCCCAAGGCAGACACTCAACCGCGGAGCCACCCAGGCATCCCGTCTGTACCATTTTACATTTCTACCAGCATTGTATAAGAGTTCCAGCTACTTTGCAACCTCGTCAGCATTTGGTATTATCAGGTGTTGTTGTTTTGCCATTCAGTAGGTTTGCAGCCATATCCTACCATGGTTTCAATTTGCCTTTCCTTAAGACTAATGAAATTGAGCATCTTTCCATGTGCTTATTTGCCATCTGTTTATGCTCTTGGGTCAAGTGACTGTTCCAACTTTGGCTCATTTTTTTAAAATTGTGTTGTGTCCTTATTAAGTTTCAAGAGTTCTTTATACATTCTAGATACAACTCTTGTCAGATATGTGATTTGTAAATATTTTCTCCCAGTTTGTAGCTTTTTATTCCTTAATGATGTCTTCCAAAAAGCAAATCTTGGGCCACCTGGGTGGGCTCAGTGGTTGAGTGTCTGCCTTTGGCTTGGGTTGTGATCCCGGGGTCCTGGGATTGAGTCCCGCATTGGGCTCCCTGCGTAGAGCCTGCTTCTCCCTCTGCCTATGTCTCTGGCTCTCTCTCTGTATCTTAAATAAATAAATAAATAAATAAATAAATAAATAAATAAACAAACAAACAAATAAATAAATAAATAAAAATTAAAAAAAAATCTTTTTAACTTTGATGAAGTCCAGTTTATCAACATTTTCCTCTATGGATTAAATATGCTTTGGACATCATGTCTAAAAAACTCTTTGCCTAATCCAAGGTAAAAAAGAAATTCTTCTTTGTTTTTTTCCTAAAAGTTTTATAGTTTTATTTAGAAGTCTGTGATCTATTCTGAATTAATTTTGTATAAGGTGTAAGGTATAGGTTGAGATTTAGTTTTCTGTACCATAGGTGTCCAATTGTTCTAATACCATATGCTGAAAATTCTATCCTTTCTCCATTGAATTACCTTTGGTCAAAACTTGTATGAATTTATTTCTGGACTCTTTTTTTTCCCACTGGTGTACATGTCTGTACTTTTGTCAATATTGGGCTGTCTTAATAAGTCTTAAAACAGGTAGTGTAAGACCTTCAACTTTGTCTATATAGATGTTAGAAGCGGCTCATCAATATCTTTAAAAAATTCTGCTTATATTTTGATGATAATTGTCTTGAAACTATAGGTCAATTTGGGGATAATTGACAGCTTCATATTTAATAAGTCTAACATTGTCAGTGAGTTCCTGACATCATTCTCATAGTTGCATCCTAATGTTTAAATACTTTCATTAGGGATGCCTGAGTGGCTCAGCGGTTGAGCATCTGCGTTTGGCTCAGGGCATGATCCCGGGGTCTGGGATCGAGTCCCACATCAGGCTTTTTGTGGGGAGCCTGCTTCTCCTTCTGCCTATGTCTATGTCTCTCTCTCTCTCTCATTCTGTGTCTCTCATGAATAAATAATAAAATAATTTAAATTTTTAAAAATACTTTTATTAAAGTGAAGTCTAGAATTTGTTTATACTTTTTAAGGGAATTTAGTAATCAGACATTTAATCAATATTGAGTTTCTGGAAGGTAGAGACTATATCCTACTTATCTTTGAATCACAGTATACAGAAGATTGAAAGTACAGAAGAAGATCTCAATAGTTGTGGATTAAACGTTTAAATATGAGACTTTTAAAACAATTCTGATATCTTCAGACATAGTGAAGGATTGGGTATATGGAAATTCCATGTTGCAAGAGGAAGAAAAAACCACTCCTTTCTAAAAAGAGCCATAGCAATGGTCCGTGATGCAAATAGGAGTAGGAGGACAAAAGAAGCTGTCCCCAAAATGTTCATCCATCACAAGACTTAGAATCTCAAAATACCAAGACCAATTGTTTTATAGGTTAGACTCATACAGTGACACTTTGTACGTCTTTTATGTCAATATACACTTACACAAAAATTTGATTCCAAAATGAGAAACTTCCTCTAGAACTGGTTGGATTGGGACACTTAGGTGGCTCAGTGCTTGAGTGTCTGCCTTTAGCTCAGGTTGTGATGAGTCCCACATCAGGGACTCATCCCCCAGGGAGTCCTCCAGGGAGCCTGCTTCTCCCTCTCCTGTGTCTCTGCCTCTCTGTGTGTGTCTCTCATAAATAAATAAATAAATAAAATCTTTAAAAAAAAAAACCTGGTTGGTTGGTTTGTCATTTTTAAAAATTGTGCACTTCTTTAATTAGCCCCCATAGTGAATTTTTTAAAAGATTGATTGATTGATTGATTGATTTATAGTGGAGGTGGCAGAGATAGAGGGAGAGAGAATCCTGAAGCCAACTCTCTGCTGAGCAGAGCCCAAGGCAGGCTTGATTACAGGACCCTGAGATCATGACCTGAGCCCAAACAAAGTCTGCTGCTCAACCATTTGAGCCACCCAGGTGCCCCAGTGGATTTCTTTTTAAGATTTCACTCTACTAGAGAAAATGTATTGCCAATTCATGAATTCATACTTAATTCATGATTGAGTGTCTTACTAAAAACCCCCACACTTTGGCTTATTGTTGAATAATACTACAGCAATCATTATTAACCAAATTTTCACATAGCTCTAGTTCAACAATAGGTGTAAAGGATATGTCTTCTCCTTTCTGATACACAGGTGGTACCAAATTATTTACCATAAATTGTGTGACTAAGGTAGTCAAAGGAGTGATAATCATCACTATTTTTTTTTCCTGCTACTATTGGTTTGGTGTGCTTCAAATCAACGATGATTTAAAAAAAGATTTTATTTATTCATGAGAGACACACAGAGAAAGGCAGAAACATAGGCAGAGGGAGATGCAGGCTTCCTGCGGGGAGCCCAATGTGGGACTCAATCCCCAGAGCCCCAGGATCATGACCTGAGCCAAAAGCAGATGCTCAATCATTGAGTCACCCTGGCCCCTCAATGATTTTTTAAAATAAGGTATCGTTTATGGTGGGTATTTTTACATTGTTAATTTTTTTTTCAAGTAATCTCTACATCCAACATGGAGCTTGAATTAATGACCCCAAACTCATAATCCCGAGAGCAAGAGTCACATGCTCTACCTGACTGACCTAGCCAGGTGCCCCTCAAATAAGTAATTTTGGTAAAAAACCGAATGCTCAGATTTTTAATCTTTTAAAACCCTTTGTTTCCTTAATTTTATTAAGACTCTACTGGCAACAAGAGCAAAAATCAACAAATGGGACTACATCAAACTAAAAAGCTTCTGCACAGCAATAGAAACTATTGGCAAAATGAAAAGGCAACCTAATCAGAGATCTTTGATAATGATACATCTGATAAGAGGCTAATATCCAAAATATATGAAGAACTCATACAACTCAATGGCAAAAAACAAATAATCTGATTTCAAAATGGCCAAAATAGATAAATAAAATTAAATTAAATAGGCAGAGGATCCAATCAGACATTTTTTCCCAAAAAGGCATACAGATGTCCAATAGGTACATGAAAAGGTATCCAACATCACTAATCATAGGAAAATGCAAATCAAAACCACAATGAGATTATAACCTCACACTTGTTAGAATGGTTATTATCAAAAAGACAAGAAACAATAAGCTTTGGCAAGGATGTGGAGAAAAGGAAAGCTTTATATACTGTTGGTGGGAACATAAATTTGTACAGCCACTATGGAAAACAGCATGGAGGTTCCAAAAAAATTAAAAATGGAACTACCATATGATCCAGCAATTCTACTTCTGGGTATTTATTTGAAGCAAACACAAACACTAATTTGAAAAGATATCTGCAACCCCATGTACATTGTGGCATTATTTATAATAGACAAGACATGAAAACAACCTAAATGTCCAATGATAGATGAATAGATAAAGAAGATGTAATATACTCACATGTGGAATTTAGGAAACAAAACAGAGGATCATGGAAGAGAGGAAAAAATAAAACAAGATGAAATCAGAGAGGGAAACAAACCATAAGAGATTCTTAATCGTAGGAAACAAACTGAGGGTCACTGGGGTGAGAGTGTGGGGAGATGGGGTAATTAGGTAATAGACATTAAGGAGGGCATGGAATGTAATAAGTGCTGGGTAGTGTTGGGTATTATGAATCACTGACCTCTACCTCTGAAACCAATAACACGTTACATGTTAATTAATTGAATTTAAATAAAAAGGATGTGATATATATAAATATAAAAAATATAGAACATATAAATGTATATATGTAAATGTAATATATAAATGTTTATATGTATATATAAACATATTCTAAAAATATATAGATATGCCTGAATTTTAGAAATATATATACTATTTATATTGTATATAGTTAAATAAAATACATATTGTATTGTATGTATTGTAAAATGCATATTGTAGGTTTGTAGTTATAAAATTGTATATATAGTTATAAAATTCTGCTTAAAAAAGAAGGAAATTCTGCCATTTATTACAACATGAATGGAACTTGAGGACACATACTAAATGAAATAAGTCAGACACAGAGAGACAAATGCCATATCTCAATGGTCAAAAGTATGAACTTCCAACTATAAAATTTAAAAAAGAATAAACAAGGCTCTATCTGTACATTGATACACAATGAAACACACTCAGGAAATCCTGTCACTATTTTTTTTAAAATCTTGTCACTATTAAGATGGATCAATTAATTGTCATCTAGATCATTTAAGAATTGTTTGTGTATATATAGGCGGTGACTTTCTATATGACTACAAAGTGTCTAGATGAAAATGATAACTATTCATCCATTGTCAACTGGACATTTTAAATTATTTCTCCAATTATAGTGGTGGATTTGAACAGATTATTTTGTTCTTTTAACAAGCCCCCCTTTGGATAAAGAAGAGACATTTTCGAGCAGTTGGCTGGGGCGAGGGGTGCATGCTGTGATTAAGGGTGCTAGGAAAGATAAATGAGCCACGTTGGGATTAAAACCATGATCTCATTGACAAAGAGTTCCAACTAAACAGCACAGATCTAATAAATATATACTTCTTGGAACTTTGCTCTTTTCCACAAGTGTTTTCTCTGTAGTCACTGAAGTATGAAGACGTTTTATTCTCTCTAAACTTCCAGCAGAACTCTTTGTGCCAGGGATAGCACATTCCATACTTCTGTGTACTATTACCAGTAAACAATGAAATGACCACCATAGAGTCTAAGTATGTGTTGCCTCATAAAAGGAATTTAGGAGAGTCTTTGGATGAAAAGCACCACACAGAGTATAGTGGTAGTATTGTACTATTGTGCAGAATATTATTTCACTAAAGATTATGAGCCATACATATTTTACTGAGAGTCTTTTGTGGGCCAAATTCATGTCCTGAAAACATGGCATTTTAAATAATGTAAATTTATGGAGATTGTAGATTTTTCTCCTAGAAAATGAATACATCTTTTATACAATTTCAGAATAGAGAATAATAATGAAACTGTGGAAGCAAAGTTCTAAAATATTCTTTATTTAATGTAATATCAAGTTGCTTTCAGAGTTGGTAAAATCTGTTTTTAAAAATTGTTTCTATTTCAAATGAATCATTCAGTGAACAAGCTCCCATAAAAGGTGACAAAACAGAATAAGAAGAGGAAACAGGACACTAATCAATAATTTACCAAATGTGGTTGTGTCACACTCTAGGTTACAAAGAACAGAAGTTCTTTTAGTCTTAAGGGAACAGAGGGTTAACTGTAAGGGCGTGTGTGGTTTAAAATTATTAAGCCATTTCATAACCGAGACAATTCAAAGACTGATTACACCAGAGTCCACATGGTCCTTCCTTTTCTCCTGGTGTCTCTCTTCTTTCTCCAACCTTTCAAGTACGTTAGATGCGATTGGATTAATTCATCAGTGGGGAGTCTATCTACACAGTAGATTCTGACTCAGGTGCCTGTCCCTGACAAGTGTTTAGTTTCTCTTTAAAGGCAATTGGAAAAATAAATAAATAAATAAACAAATAAAGGCAATTGGAGACAGTATAAAGTCTATGCCATGCTAGTTAATATCAGCCCCCAATTTTTTTTTCTTAAAGATTTTATCTTTAAATAATCTCTATACCCAATGTGAGGCTCGAACCCACAACATTGAGATCAAGAGTCTCATGCTCTATCAACTAAGCTATCCAGGCATCCTCTGGCCCCACATTTTCATTTTTATTTTTTAAAAGATTTTATTTATTTATTTGACAGAGAGAAAGAGTCAGCACAAGCAGGAGAAGCAGCAGAGGGAGAGGGAGAAGCAGACTCCCCAATGATCAAGGAACCTAACACAGGACTCGATCCCAGGACCCTAGGATCATGACCAGAGCTGAAGGCATATGCTTAACCGACTGAGCCATTCAGGTGCCCTGGCCCCACATTTTCAAAAACAAAAAAATAGCTCTTCACAGAAATCAAAATTGTATATACCAAATGTTTTCTACAATGGGAAAAATATGTGCATATGATTGAATACAAAAAGGGGCAATGTGAAATAAAAACTGTTTTTCAAAGTGATGAGATTATAATTGGCTCCTCTTTTCCGTCTTAGTTTTTGCCAATATAGTTCTAGTTCTTGACTAATTTAAGAAAGTTTTTTCAATATTTAGAATAATGAATATAATTTAACAATGCCCTGATGGTTTTTAAACTCATTATCTCTCTCTCTCTCTTTTTCTTTTCAGATCATTTTAAATGCCAGCAGTAGAGTCTGATTAAATTTAGGAAATGTGTAAGAGATGTGTATAATTAACAGTTTAAGGTGATTCAATAGTCTTTCTAGTCATTTTCATCATGTACATAGAGAATTCATTACTTGGTTGTGTTATTGATACTGTAAAAAATGAAGCCCCAGTTATATTTGTGTCCTTCTCACATACGCCTTTAAACTATTTGCCCATCCCTCTGCCTAGCTGTAGACATGCCCCTATTTTATAAAATACATCAAAATGTCAAAAGCAGACTGAAACATTAGAAAAATATAGCTGTTGAGTGTGAGGATGTAGAGTACACTAAACGTATTTATAGCAAGTGGGTAAATTATATCAAATACAACAAACACTCAGCCTTTCAGGACCAATCTTGACTGACAAGCGTTTAAAATTCGTAATAATGGTAGAAATCTCTAAAGAATTTTTAAAAACCCAATTGGTTGGTTAACAGAGCTTTTGCTTTATTATCAGTGATGCTTAATTGATTTTTTTTCAGCTCCCAAAGGACCAATATTAACTTTCATACCCAGCAGATACATTTCGAAAAGTTTAGGGTGGCGGGTCAGGTGGAAAAAATATATATATATATATTTACCAAAGTGCCTGATTATAATGACTGCTCAGCAATTTAACAATTGCCATTTTATGCTCCTAATAATGTCCTAATGTAAGTTATAAGAAATTAGTTCCATATCATACACTTGGCCTGTACTCTAGAATTCTGATTAATATTTCTAATTTGAAATTTATTAATCTTACTGATTTTGCAATAAGAAAGTAACATTCTTACCAAGTTGGTTTTATCAAGTAGAAATTGTATTTGTCTGCCACCTGGGGGATTCACGGAAACACTGCAAGTGGCAAAACTCATAGTAATAAAATACTTAAATATATGTGTCAATATTATTTGTCTTATGAATGATGTTGGCTGATATGTGTTATATATGTATACAGATATGTATATATGCACACACATATATATAACACATATATACACACATATTGTGTGTATGTATGTAATTTTGATCAATGAGGTAGTGGCAAAACCAAGATGTGAGTATAATAGTGTATTTGGGATGTAAAGTGACAAAAATGTTTCCCAAACAAAGGAGTGATATGTTTTGTCAAATGTTGCTGGTAGAGGAGCACCTGGATATCTCAGTTGTTGAGCACTTGCCTTCAGCTCAGGGCGTGATCCCAGGGTCCTGGGATCGAGTCCCACATCAGGCTCCCCACAAGGAGCCTGCTTCTCCCTCTGCCTGTGTCTCTGCCTCTCTCTCTCTGTGTCTCTCATAAATAAATAAATAAATAAATAAATAAATAAATAAATATCCTTAAAAATATATATTGCTCCTAGATCAAATAAGACTGACCACAGCAGTAGGTAATTCAGAAGTCATAGGTTACCAGGAAAAGAGCTGTTTCTGGATGTTTCATGGTTTTTATTGCTATCATGAAGATATTATTTACAACATTTTTCTAATCCATTACTGATGGAGTATAGGGAACTCTTAATTTTGTTGATCTTTTATTTGACCACCTTACTGGATTTTACCGTTATTTCCAACAGTTTGTCAATTGATTTACTTGTATCTTCTAGATAGAAAAATCATTTTGTTTGCAAATATTGAAAGATTTGTCTTACTTTCCAACATTTATATTTCGTTTGGCATTAACTGGGACCTCCAGTGCAGTGTTAAGCAGTAGAAGTGAAAGTGACCATTATTGTGCTTTAAAATTATCTGCTGTAGATTTCAGGGAAATAGTCTTTATTAAACAAGGAAGTTGGGATCCCTGGGTGGCGCAGCGGTTTGGCGCCTGCCTTTGGCCTGGGGCGCGATCCTGGAGACCCGGGATCGAATCCCACGTCGGGCTCCCGGTGCATGGAGCCTGCTTCTCCCTCTGCCTATGTCTCTGCTTCTCTCTCTCTCACTGTGTGCCTATCATAAATAAAATTAAACAAAAAAAAAACAAGGAAGTTTCTGTTCCTAGTTTCCCTTTTCTTTTTTCTTCTCTCTGTATTTCACTTTTACAAACTGCTTTATTAACTTTACAATACATAATGAGCATCTTGCCATGCAGTAGGGTAAAACTCTCCTGCCGACAGAATCTTACAGATTGGGTCAAAATAGAACATTCAATTAGAAGTTTGTCACAGAGGGCCCACAAGAGACATGTAATACCAGAAGGTTTACAACAAAGATACATGGAGAACATGCAAGTTTAGGAAGCAGGTGTGTCTTCCTATTAACCTCAGGGGAAATTTGGGATTCCAGGCATAAGACAAACATATCATGATGGTCATGGTGAGGAGGGTCAGTGCTAACTGCCTCTTGACTATGACCGAATTGCTTTTCTTTTTTATTTATTTATTTATTTATTTATTTATTTATTTATTTATTGTTTTTTATTTTTTTATTTTTTCAAATTGCTTTTCTTTGAGCTTCTCCATCTGCAGTCTCACCTCCTCCCCAATCCTTTTCCTATCCTCTTCTCTCAGCCTTCTCTGTGGCTCTCCAAGTCTCTGAATCATGTCCCACTATACTGCCTAACACAGGACCGCCTACAGTTTACTCTGGGCACACAATATTCACCAGCTTTCAAAGGAAGGGCCAAGGAGTCTCCTTTATTAGCAACTTGCTCCTCTTCATCCTTTTTTTCATTTTCCTAGCTGGCATTTTCCATGTTGACTTTTTTTTTTTTTTTTTTTTTTTTTACTGTTTGTTCCTCTTTTTTTTTTTTTAATTCATGAGAGACACACAGAGAGAGGCAGAGACACAGGCAGAAGGAGAAGCAGGCTCCACGCAGGAAGCCTGATGTGGGACTCGATCCCAGGTCTCCAGGATTACGCCCTGGGCCAAAGGCGGCTCTAAACCGCTGAGCCACCCGGGGTGCCCTGTTTGTTCCTCTTTGAATCCCATTGTTCTGGGGCCTATCCCTACAAGTGTCCTGCTCCTGATTCTGGATTCTGGCCGTGAGTGCTCAGTGGTAACAGACACACACTTGCTCCCCCACTGCCTCCTACTCTTTGGGGCCATCCCTGGCCCCCACACCCTCTGAGGTTTCCCTTTTTCTAAATCATAAATGGGTGTGGAATTTTATCAAATATTTTTTAACAAATATCAAATGATAATGATTTTATTTTTGTTATCATGATAATGTTAATAGATTTCCTATTGTTAATCCATCCTTATGCACATATCTAACTATCCTGTGTTTTATATTTTCTTTTAAGCTCAATGCTGTTTTCAGTTTGCTAATTTTGACTTCTGATTCTTCCAATTTTGTTCATAAGTAAAATTGGCCCTGTGCAATTTGAGTATCAGAATTATTTTCAGCTCTAAAATGTTGTTAGGAGTTAATGACAAGAGTGCCTGGGTGGCTCACTGGTTGAGTGTCTGCCTCCGGCTCAGGGCGTGATCCTGGCATTCCAGGATCAAGTCCCACATTGGGCTCCCTGTGAGGAGTCTGCTTCTCCCTCTGCCTGTGTCTCTGCCTCTCTCTCTCTGTGTCTCTCATGAATAAATAAATAAAATCTTAAAAAAAAAAAAAAGGAGTTAATGAAAAGAAGGAACTAAATAAATTCCAAAAAATGTAGAATAATAACTGTAAGGACAAATTCCCAAGCTCTTGTTAATAATTTACACATTTCAAGCAATAGCTAAAACCAAAATTTGATCCACTCAAAAGTACTTTACGAGAGAATAAATACAATCTAGCGGAAGAGATAAAATATGAATGCAAACATAACACAAGGGAGTATGTGAGAAGTGTTGTAAGGACTATAAAGGTGGAGATTATTTCTGGCTTGGTTGATCTGACAAGGTATCATTTAATGTTTCCCCTCTACATAAAGAGCTCCTAGACATTGAGAAGAAAGGAACCAACATCCAATAGAATAATGGGCAAATGCCAGGAATAGAGACTCCACAGGGTAATAAAAATGGTTTTAAACATATGAAATTTTTCTCAACTTAACTTATGACAAAAAATGCAAAACAAAATTTTACTGTGATACCATTTCTCACTTAACAGATTGGTGAAAATCTGAAAGTTTGACAACATACTCTATGGCAGGCCTGTGGGGAAATAAGCAATCTCAGACATTGGTGGTAAGCGAGGAAAATGATACAAGCTAACAAAATTAGAAATATCTGATATCTGCCAAAATAACAAATGGATTTACCTTTTGACTAACAATCCCATTTTTTAGAATCTATGCTAAAGACACCTCCACAAATAGAAAAAAAAATGTACATTGTTATTCATTGTGGCATTACTTGTAATAGCAAAAGATTGGAACAACCTATCAATAGGGAAGGAGTTGAAGAAACTATAATATATCATTACGATGGAGCCCTATGCAGTTGTAAAAATGAATGAATATCTCTGAGTATGAATGTGGAGAGATCTTTGGATTATCTGTGATAAAAGTAATAAAAGCAAGGTGCAGAACCATGAAATAAAGAAGGGAGGAATAAGAATATATGTACATATACACATTTCTGCTACAATGTAATAAATACTTTCCTAAAAAAACTTGACCTTCTGAAAAATTGCATGCTTAAAATAGGACTTACATGTGAAAAATAGGGTCAGGAGCAGATCATTAAAAATCTATGCCAGGGTGTGTGGGTGGCTCAGTCAGTTAAGCCTCTGACTCTTGGTTTTGGCTCAGGTCATGATCTCAGGCCCCACGTGGCCGGTCTCTGCATGTGGCCTTGGTGAGGAGTGTGCTTGGAATTCTCTCTCTCCCTTCCCTCTGCCCCTCATGTGCCTATGCTCTCTCTCTAAAATAAATCAATAAAATCTTTTTTTAATTAAAAAAATAAATATCTATGCTACTTTGTTATCAAGTACAATAGAAATAATAATTCATACTTTGGGAGATAACTTAGACCACTCTGACAGGCAGTCTGAAGTGTCTGGAGAGTGCCAGGATTAAAAACATGTAAAAACAGAGTGAGAGGGATGGGGTAATTGGGTGACAGGCTTTAAGGAGGGCACTTGATGTAATGAACACTGAGTGTCATATGAAACTGATGAATCACTAAATTCTACCTCTGAAACTAATAACACAGTATATGTTAACTAAATTGAATTTAAATAAAGAATTTATTAAAGAATAAAAATATATGTAAAAACAGTTTAATAAAAATACCACTAATATTTTAACTAAATCATGGCTGGTGTATATAGAAACTATCTATGTTGGTGGGGAGCTCTGAGTGATTGGGACTTAAATTAAGATAGGCCTGGAAGGTACTATGTTATGCTATATGGGAGTATGTAAATCTTTCGTGGTATCCACAAGACGAAAATATATCATGTTTGTTGGCTTTCACTCTCATTCTCTCATGAATGTACAGGAGAGTTTTCCAGAAGCTACATGAGATAGGAACATATTGGATGAGAATCCAGTTGTTTCTATTAAACCAGATATTAAGGAGGTTTGTAAAATGCCACTGTTCTCACTATTTTTGTTTGGGGAAATGCAGTTATTTTGCATAAACATATATGTGTTAACTTGTACTATTAGCATCTTTTTTCATTATTTTAAAAGATTTATTTATTTAGTTATTTATTCATGAGACACACACACACACACACACACAGAGGCAGAGACACAGGCAGAGGGAGAAGCAGGCTCCATGCAGGGAACCCGATGTGGGACTCGATTCCGCGACTCCAGGTTCACGCCCTGGGCTGAAGGCAGGCGCTAAACTGCTGAGCCACCCAGGGTTCCCCTCATTATTTTTAATTTATTTAATAAATACTTTAATGCTTTCTCAGTTTTAATTTTGTTTAGTCCCCAATAATGTATTCCACAGAAGACATCCTTATGGCTAACAGACACATGAAAAGATGCAACATCACTCATCATCAGGGAACTAGAAACCAAAACCAAGATGAGATACCACCTTGCACCTGTCAGAATGGCTAAAGTCAACAACACAAGAAACAATATGTGTTGGCAAGGATGCTGAGAAATGAGAACCCTCTTGCGCTGTTGGTGGGCATGCAAACTGGTGCAGCCACCATGGAGAACAGTTTGGAGGTTCCTCAGAAAGTTAAAAATAGAACTACTCTATGATCCAACAGTTGCACTACTAAGTATTTACCCAAAGGATACAAAAATACAGGTTTGAAGGGGTACATGCACCTTGATATTTATAGCAGCACTATCAACAATAGTCAAAATTCACTGATGAATGGATAAAGTGTAGTATTTATATCCATACGCTACTTTTATATCATTTTTTAAATGATTTTATTTATTTATTCATAGAGACACACACAGAGAGAGGGGCAGAGGCACAGGCAGAGGGAGAAGCAGGCTCCATGCAGGAAGCCTGATGTGGGACTCGATCCAGGGTCCCCAGGATCAAACCCCGGTCTGCAGGCGGCGCTAAACCGCTGCGCCACCGGGGCTGCCCCATTTATATCATTACACACACAAACACACACAAACACACACACACACACACACACACACGTATATAGAATATTATTCAGCCATCAAAAAGAATGAAATATTGCCATTTGTGACACCATGGATGGAGCTAGAGTATGTTACGCTAAGTGAATTAAGTCAGAGAACGACAAATATCATATGACCTCGCTCATATAGAATTTAAGAAAGAAAACAGATCAACATATGGGAAGGGGGAAATTTTTAAAAAAGGGAGAGCGGGAAACAAGTCATAAGAGACTCTTAATGATAGAGAACAAACTGAGGGCTGATGTAGACATGTAGAGGGGGGATGGGCTAGATGGGTGATGGGTATTTTAAATTTTTAAAAAAGATTTTATTTATTTATTCATGAGAGACACAGAGAGGGGGGCAGAGACATGGACTGAGGGAGAAGCAGGCTCCCTATGGGGAGCCTGATGTGGGACCTGATCCCAGGACCCTGGAATCATGACCTGAGCCGAAGGCAGACGCCCAACCACTGAGCCATCCAGGTGCCCTGGCGATGAGTATTAAAGAGCACACTTGTGATGAGCACTGGGTGTTGTATGTAAGTGATGAATTACTGAATTCTACTCTAGAAACCAATATCACATTGTATGTTAACTAAAATTTAAATTAAAAAATAAAAGGTTTACAATGATTTTTTTTTAAGATTTTATTTATTTGAGATAGTGAGCACAGAAGTAGGGGCAGAGGGAGAGGGAGAAGCAGACTCTCTGCTCAGCAGGGAGCCTGATGCAGGGCTCCATCCCAGGACCCTAGGATCATGACCTGAGCTGAAGACAGACGCTTAACCGCCTGAGCCACCCAAGCACCCCTACAGTGATCTTTTCTTTTTTCTCCTACAATGATCTTAAGACCAAAAAGTCTAACATCCTTTGCTACAGAGAAACTTTAGACTTCCTTCATTAGTGTGGTTGATGGTAGCAATATTGTTATTAATATTTGGAAATATTCTCCTTATCTATCTCAAAGATTTTAGCTCCTGGCTCTTGCCTTCTTCCATTTGTACTACTCTTCATTCCTGTTAATTTTAATTTACACCTAGACAAATCGTCCAGCACCCACACTGTTCAATTCCTTGAATTCGCCTCCACTGATCTTATTCTCCAACTTACCTCAGCCTCTCTCTTCTTTGGTCATAACCTTGATTTGTCATTATCAGTAAGTACAGATCCTCTATGATCTCACTTTTCTGCATTCCATTCTCTGATCTCTACCTCCTATCTTTTCAGCTTATTCTAGAGATCCTTTAATGCCATCCATAGGTCCTCGAATCTGGTGATACCCTTTGGTGTCATTTCCCCTCCTTACCCAGTTTTAATTCCATGGTCAGTCATTATAAACACTCCCCTCCATAAAAGTTTGACACTTGTTTCTCCCTTTTGTTTCTTCACATTCATTAGACAAAACCAGACCTCTGGTTAAATGTAGATGTCTTCCCCTAACCCATATATTTATTTGATTTTTTTATGACTGAACTGAGGCTGGAGCAAAACACAACAGCAGACCAGTCTGTTTTATATTCTTGGCCAGACACCTCAACTGGACCCTCTAGACTAGACAATCTTACTATACGTCCCTAGTCATCTCACCCTTCTCACATTATCTTTTCATACCTTCTCCTTTCTTCTGAACCTCCAAATTCTCACTTCTAAAACCTATTCTCAGCCAGTGATCATGCTTCCTACTTCACCAGAAAATGGAAGTAATTACAAGGGAACTTCCAAAGACTCTCACCAACACACCTAACCATGTCTCAGCAACTGCACTCACCTACTCAACTTTTCTATATGTTGAATTATTTATGCTTCCTCTATCTCAAGACAGTCCTTCCTCCATTTATGCACAACATTCAAATTTCCTTCATCTATCTTATTCCGGCAACTCTCCCTTTTATCTCTAATGTTTTACTTGCTACTCTATCGTTCCCACCAGTACACAGTTTTGTTGTTAACTCTCCCACTCTAACAACAGCCACATATTACTCTTGGTATAAACTTTGAGTTGTAAGATAAATCCCGGGGAAGTAATGTACGGCATGGTGACTATAGTTAACAATACTATATTGTTTATTTGAAAGTTGCTAAGAGAGCTGATTTTAAAAGTTCTCATTGCAAGAAAAAAATTGTAATTGTGGGTGGTGATGGATGTTAACTAGACTTGTTGTACTGATCATTTCACAATATATACATGCAGCAATCATTATGTTGTATGCCTAAAATTAATACAATGTAATATGTGAATTATATCTCAGTATATTAAAGAAAAGCATCTGGAAGAAATACACTTGTTGGCAGGACTTTAAAAGAAGAAGAAATGTTTATTAATAGAATGGCAGTGAGAATAAAGAAAATAAGGTAGTCTGGAGGGGGGCAGCCTGATGAGATTGCTGATGGAAATTGATTTTTTTTAAAAATTCTTATGGGCTCTTGTTCTTCACAAGGCGGACTGTATGAATAAAGCAAGTACAGAGGATGGACCTTTTTTACCTCAGTGAATTATTTTTTAAAAATATTTTATTTATTTATTCATGAGAGACACAGAAAGAGAGAGAGTCAGAGACATAGGCAAGGAAGAAGCAGGCTCATGTGGGGAGCCCGATGTGGGACTCGATCCCAGGACTCCGGGATCATGACCTGAGCCAAAGGCAGATGCTCAACCGCTGAGCCACCCAAGAATCCCTCCCTTGGCAAATTCTGTCTACTTTCTAAAAGCTATCTATAGTAAACAAACAAAACAGAAATTTCTCTCAACTTACTGTTCTAGTAGTTATTGTTTTCCACTCCCTTTTCTTGCTTTATTTTGCAGGAAAATCCCTTCAGAGACTGCTCTCTAATTCCTCTCTTCTCTTTTTTAAACCCACTTCACCAGGTACTTGCCCCCATAACTCCTTCAAAACTGCGGTGGTTAAAGTCATCAATAACTTCTATATTGCTAAGTCCTATGGAGGATTCCCAATTTTCATCTTACTTGACCTAGCAGTTGCCTCATGGTTTCAGGGTTGATCACTTCCTTCTTGGCAAACTTTCTTCATGCGGCTTCTAGGACAACCTACTCTCTTGGTTGCAGTTTATAGAAACACAATGAATTTATGAAAGTCTGAATTCCAAAATTATACCCAAAAGAGAAAAGTGCAGGAAAAGTTTATTTGTTCCCATTTGAATCACATATTATTAATTCACTCCCTTACTTAAACTTTGACATTTAGAGAAGAATTAAGTCCTTAGGGATGCCTGGGTGGCTCAGTGGTTGAGTGTCTGCCTTTGGCTCAGGTCATGATCCCAGAGTCCTGGGATCGAGTCCTACATTGGTCTCCCTGTGGGGAGCCTGCTTCTCACTCTACCTATGTCTCTGCCTCTCTCTGTCTCTCCTGAATAAATAAATAATTTTTTTAATTAAGTCTTTAACCTGCTTTCTAATTAACTAGGGCTCAGTTCATAAGGGAAAATTTTTTTTAAATTTTATTTATTTATAAATAAACGCTATTTATTTATTTATTTATTTATTTATTTATTTATTTATAAATAAAGCGCTAAACTGCTGAGCCACCCAGGCTGCCCCATAAGGGAAAATTCTTCAGAAGAATGCTAGTAAATTAATGTAAAGTCAATCATATAATTAGAAAATGATAATAAAATAACCTCTAACGTAGCAAGTCAAAAATTATCAGTTGGTGTAAGAACTAAGAGGTGAATAATCGATGAAAAACCTAACATGTTTGTGGTTCCAAAGAATTATTTTCTAGTTGCAAGAAAAAATATAGCAGAATTAGACTGTCTCCACCCTAATCCCATATTAAGTTTTATGTTATTTTTTTTAAAGATTTTATTTATTCATTCATGAGAGACACACAGAGAGAGGCAGAGACACAGGCAGAGGGAGAAGCAGGCTCCATGCAGGGAGCCAGACGTGGGGCTCGATCCTGGATCCCCAGGATCACACCCCGGGCCCAAGGCGGCGCTAAACCGCTGAGCCAGCTGGGCTACCCAGTTTTATGTTATTTAATGGAGTGTAATCACACCTATAACAAGAAACTCATGGGAGGACATCATGAGGAAGCAATGAGACAAATCCATAGGTGGAACATGCATTCTAAAACACAACAAACTGGGGCATCTGGGTGGCTCAGTCAGTTGAGCATCTAGCTCTTGGTTTCAGCTCAGATCATGATCATAGGATCCTGGGATCCAGCCTTCCATGGGGCTCCACACTCAGTGGGGAGTTTGCTTGAAGATTCTTTCTCTTCCTCTCCCTCTGCCCCTCCCCTGGCTCATGCATGCATTCTCTCTCTCTCTCTCAAATAAATAAATAGACCTTAAACAACAACAACTGGCTTAGTCTCTTCAACAATCAGGGTTGTGGAAAAACGAATTTAGATTAAAAGAAATGTAAGAAACAGAAAAACCGAACACAATGTGTTATCCTGGACTGGCTCTCATTTTAAGTAAACCAAATATGAAGAACATTTTGGGACATCTGGAAAATCTAAGTATGTATTAGGTATTAGATGACATTAAGGAATTATTTAATTAGATGTAATATTATGTTGGCTAGGTAGGAAAATGTTCATAATTCTTGAAAGATGCAAAGCACAGCATTCAGGGGCAAAATGTCACATTGTCACTAATTTATTTAAGACTACTTCATTAAAAATTACTTTTTGAAAATGGAATTTGGGGACGCCTGGGTGGGTCAGCGGTTAAGCATCTGCCTTTGGCTCAGGGCGTGATCCTGGATTCCCTGGGATTGAGTCCTACATCAGGCTCCTTGCATGGAGCCTGCTCTCCTCCCTCTGCCTGTGTCTCTGCCTTTCTTTCTGTGTCTCTCATGAATAAATAAATAAAATCTTTATTTAAAAAAAGGAAATTGAATTTGTATTTGGGAGAAGATAAAATTGGACTCATGTTGCCTAACATGCATCAGAATAAACTAACGTGATCATAAATCTGAATGTAGTGTTGCCAGTTAAAATGTAGAGTTGTCTACATTTGCTCCTTGGTACATACTTTACAAAAAATTATTTGTTACTTAAGTGAAATCAAAATTTAACTGATTGTGCTGTATTTTTATTTGCCAATTCTAGCAATACTATCTAAATGGAAAAAATGAAACCATAGAAGTACTAAAACCATGAATGAATTTATTACCTGGGAACAGAGAAAGGCCTTCTACCTTAGTCCCAAAATCCAGAGCAACAGGATTGATAAATTCTACTACATAACAATTAAAAAATTGTTTTTACATGAGCAAAAAAACCTCCCATCCAACCTCCTGCCACCCTCACAAAAAAAAAAAAAAAATTTTTTTTTTCAATAAAAGCACAGTTAAAAGAAAAATGAGAAATAAGGGGGAAATATTTGTAACCGATATAACATTCAAAGAGTTAATCTCTATAATACAGAGAGCATTTTTAAAAACCAAGGTAATGAAGACCAAAAATAGAAAAATGGGCAAAAAACATGAATGGGCAGTTCAGAGTAAAAGGAAATGACCCTTATACATATGAAAAGATTATAGTTTCACCTGTAAAAAAAGGAATGTGAATTAAACAGTACTGAGATACCACCTCTTACCTATCAGATTAGCAAAAGTCCAAATTTGACAACACTGAAGGAGCTACAGACTTGGGGAGTGAAAAATGGCACAATTTCCCTGAAAGGGGGATTGGTGAGATCTAATAAAATTACATGTCTATTTACCCTTTAATTCAGCAATCTCAGTTTAGAAATGAGCCCCAAAGATACGTATACATAAATATAAAACAATATATGCTGAAGATTATTTGCTGAAGCCTTATTTGTAGAGCAAAAGATTGGAAACAACATAGATATCCCACAGTAAGGTTGGGTAAAACTTATGGTGTATCCACACAGTGGAGTACTACTCAAATATTAAATAAACAAACGAACAAAAAAAGATGAAAATCTTTACTGATAAAGTAGGGAGTGACCTCCACAATATATTAAGTGAAAAAAGCAAGTGTAGACTAATGGAACTTTTGTGTAAGAAAAAAGGCAAAATATATGCTTGCTTATCTTTGCAAAAAGAAACACTGGAAGGATTTAGCTGGAAACTAATCAAAATGATTACCTATAGAGGATGGGAATGGGGTTGGGTGGGTGGAGAGTCTAGATACTGAAGTGAAATTCCTCTGAGAATAACTTTATAGAGTTTTGATTCTTGAGCTATGTAATGAGGTTTTTATATTTAAAAATAAAATTACAGCTAAAAAGAGCAAACATTAAAATTGAAACCAAATGGAAACAGTTGAATCCAACTATATATCAAATTGCTCACATAAAAAAAACAAAAACAGAAACAAAAAAAACCCACACAAATTGCTCAGGTAAACTCAAAGATACAAGAATTATTTCAAGTGACTTTTGTAGAAGGACCTTGACTGAACAATCTTAATATGACACCATCTAAAGACAAAAAGAATTTTATTTTATTTATGATAGTCACAGAGAGAGAGAGAGAGGCAAAGACACAGGCAGAGGGAGGAGAAGCAGGCTCCATGCACCGGGAGCCTGACGTGGGATTCGATTCCGGGTCTCCAGGATCGCGCCCTGGGCCAAAGGAAGGCGCCAAACCGCTGTGCCACCCAGGGATCCTGACAGAAAGAATTTTAAAGAATTCTTAAGCATCAGTCAGAAAATATATTGATATTGACATTTTAGTATTGGTATTTTAATCTAAAAACTTTGTTTTTTAGTGATCAACAATTTTATATATTACTCAGTGCTCATCAAGATAAATGTACTCTTAATCACCTTCACCTATTTTTATCCATCCCACCACCTATCTCCCCTCCTATAACCATATTTTTGTTCTCTTTAGTTAAGAATCTGTTTTTTGGGTTGTTCCCTTTTTTCCTCTGTTTTCTTTCTTAAAATCCACATGAGTGAAATCATATGATACTTGTCTTTCTCTACTGGTTTATTTTGCTTAGCATTATATTCTCTAGATCCATCTGTGTTGTTGCAAATGGCCAGATTTTATTCTTTTTTTGGTCGAATACTATTCCAGTGTGTGCGCGCGCGTGTGCATGCTTGTGCGCCACATTTTATTCATTCATCTATCAATGAACACTTGGGCTGCTCCCATAATTGGGCTATTGTAAATAATGTTGCAATAAACACAGGGGCGCATATATCCTTTAGAATTAATGTTTTCATAAACAATACCCAATAGTGGAATTACTGGATCATATGGTAATTGTATTTTGAATTTTTTGAGGAACCTTCATACTGTTTTCACAAGTGGCTGCAATAGTTTGGATTCCCACCAACAGAGCATGAGGGTTCCTTTTCTTTCTTTCTTTCTTTTTTTTTTTTTAAGATTTTATTTATTTATTCACAAGAGACACAGAGAGAGGTAGAGACACAGGCAGAGGGAGAAGCAGGCTCCATGTGGGTAGCCTGATGCAGGACTTGATCCTGGGCCCAGGGGATCACACCCTGAGCCTAAGGCAGGTGGTCAACCGAAGAGCCACCCAGGCATCCTGGTTCCTTTTTCTCTACATTCTCATCAACACTTGTTTCCTGGGTTCTTGAGTTTAGCCATTCTGACAGGTGTGAGGTGATACCTCATTGTGGCTTTGATTTGCATTTCCTTGATGATGAGGGATATTGAGCATCTTTTTACGTGTCTATTGGCCATCTGTCTGTCTTCTTTGGAGAATTGTCTGTTTATGTCTTCTGCCCATTTTTAAAATTGGATTGTTTTTTGGTGTTGAGCTATATAAATTCTGTATGTATTTTGGATATTAACCCTTTATCAGATATGTCATTTGCAAATATCTTTTCCTATTCAGTAGATTGTCTTTCAGTTTTGTTGATAGTTTCCTTTGCTGTGCAAAACCTTTTTATTTAATAACAATGTATTTTGTAAGGACCAAGATTTCTAGAATAAGAGAAATGAGATACAAATGTAGAAATGCTAAAGAAAAAAGACAGTCTGTTAAATTTGAATTGGAAATCAATATATGAACTTGTAATTTAAAAAATACATTTCCTATCTCTGAACACTGAAAAGGCCTAGAAACAATGGTACCCAGTAGCAAAGAGAACATCTATCATCCACATTTTGTTTCTTTTTTTTTTAATTAGTTTTTATTGGTGTTCAATTTACCAACATACAGAAAAACACCCAGTGCTCATCCCGTCAAGGGTCCGCCTCAGTGCCCGTCACCCATTCCCCTCCAACTATTACTATTTCCAAACTGAAGGAAACAAGGTACCTTGGAGAAATGACTGAGTTTAGGTCTGTGATAGAGAGGGTACAGTTCTGTAAGAGGGAAGATACATAAGTGAGTCTAAGACATTTTGTGCCAGTAAGTTAGGAAGTTTCCCAAAACTAATGGCCTCATGTCAAAAAGATAGGGGACTCAGTATAAAGTGACTTGTACTGGCTCCCAAAGAATAAGGATTACAATTGATTGAAACAACTTGAGTCTTAAAAAAACTCATGAATCTACAATGATACTCAAAAAGAGAAAGCCAGAAAAAAATTCATTTTCTACTACTTCAAGAAGGTATTAAATCAAATCCTTTACTTTAAAAACTTATCATTAAAGGGAAAAAAATTAAAGTTACCCTGCTTTTATAGTATTATTGAAGAAGAGTTCTTTTTCACAGATCTTTCTATTAATGTAGAAAGAATAATAGAATTGAAACATTTTATTTAGAGACCAAGGATTTCACTATTAATTCAGGAAAGATTTATTAATAGACCATGAAATCATGGTGAAAATTTGTTGGAAATTGGCACTGTGCCAAGGCCTCACTCTAATTACCTGCTTGTTAACTACAAAGGGTGAAATATACCTAAAGGAGAGATCTGATAGTCACCATCAAAACAAGTGATCAAATTTAACATCAAATTAGTAGTTTGATGTATCTCTTGAAGTAATACAAAATGAAGTAAGTACATAGCTATACTCTGACATATTCCTGCCAAAATGTTTAACCTGAATTTCATCACTCCTTTAGAGCACACTCTTGGATATATCCAGATTATGGGGCATTCTTAGAGAAAACCAGTCAGGTCTCTTAAAAAATAAAAAGATGAGAGGACTATTTTTAGAATAAAAGCAACTGAAGAGATACAACTACTAACTGCAATACCTGAAACTTTATTGGATCCTCATTTGTAAAAAACAAAAACAAAACAAAACTCCTATAAAGATATTTTTGGGATACCTGGGAAAATTTGAATATAAACTGAATAGTAAATAATGTTAGGAAATAAGTATTAATTTTCTTAGGTGTGATGATGGTACTATAGTTATGAAGGAGAATGTCCTCATTCTCATAAAACATAAACCAATATATTTTTGGATTAGGCATCATGATGTTTGTTTTTGCTTTCAAATTATTTTGTAAATAGCAAACAGCACATATAAATACATACCTATAAAGGAAACATGCTAAAATATTAGTCACTGGATCAGTGTAATGAGGATATAGACATTCATTGTATTATTCTTCGAACTTTGATCTCTTTGAAGTTTTTCATAAAAATATTAGGAAAAAACAGCATTTGAGTCAAACTTTGGAGAACAGAATGTGAAAGCTATTCTTTTATATGTGTATGAATACTATTCTTAAAGATTTATTTTTGTTTTTTTTTTTTAAGATTTTTATTTATTTATTCATGAGATACACAGAGAGAGGCAGAGACACAGGCAGAGGGAGAAGCAGGCTCCATGCGGGGAGCCCAATGTGGGACTCGATCCTGAGATCCCAGGATCATGCCCTGGGCAGAAGGCAGGCACTGAACCACTGAGCCATCCAGGCATCCCCTTAAAGACTTATTCTTACATTAGTCATAGACAGACTCGAAAACAGATTTAAAAAGTATATGACACACAACCTAGAGACAACTACTTATAATATTTTGATGTAATATGTGTGTGTGTATACACATCTCCTGTATGATGTGCACTATTTTTGTATTCTTTTTCAGCTAACAATATCGTGGATATCTGTCAGTCATTGTACATTAACATGCTTCCTGGCCTCACGACATTCCATTGTAGAGATGTTTCGTAACCTATTTAACGAGGCCTCCATTGTCGGATGGTGCAATAAACATTGACATCTTTGTGTTAATAAACATCTTTCGTTCAAGCGTCTGATTACTTGGAAGGGTAAGAATTCAGGCTGTGGAAAGGGTGGTGTGGAAATAGGAGCAGAGGCACGGAGAGACAAGAATAAGGCGTGCATGATGAAAGCGAAGTTTACTTTTGCATACGTGGGCCTCCATCAGCGAGGAGAAGGAGAGGAGACATCGTAGGATGATCTTTTTTTTTTTTTTTAAGGTTTTATTTATTTATAGACAGAGAGAGAGAGAAAAAGAGAGAGAGAGAGGCAAAGACACAGGCAGAGGGAGAAGCATGCCCCATGCAGGGAGCCGGATGCAGGACTCGACCCCAGGTCTCCAGGATCACGCCCTGGGCTGAAGGCAGGTGCTAAACCGCTGAGCCTCCCAGGGATCCCCAGGATGATCTCTAATTGGAAATTAGTTTGAGAAGAGACCTGTTCTCCCCTAATCTTGGGCTACGCCAGAGCGGCTCTGAGCACTTTCACGGGTCCACCTTATTTAAATTGCAGATACTACTGTTGTTACTCGTATCTATAGGCAAGGAAACTGAGGCACAAGTTGCCCAAGGTTACCAATCCAATGAGAGAGGAAGCCTGGGTTTGAAGGAACGGGAGTCTGGCTGTGGGGCCTGAGCGCTATTATCTCCACTTTGCATACGAGGAATCACCACCGTAAGATGCTGAGCTTAATTCCCGGGGCCTTACAGACGTCAAAACTTTAGACAATTGCACATACGTTTGCATATTTGCATGTGTGCAAATATACATATCGAGTAGTGAAGTTTCTTATAATAAACTGTGCTTGAAACTTTGAAATAAATATGAATGAATCCATAAAAAAACAGAACTTTGGACAAAATAGGAGATAGTGACCGTATAAGATGGATGAGAGCATCCCTAACAAGCACAGAAAGCATTAGTTCAGATGGTAGGAAAACCTCGATATGTCCCTTACGTTCAAAATATAGAAGGCAAAAACAAAAACAAAAACAAACAAAATAGAGAAGGCTTCTAAACTTAGCATCGCTCCCTAAGATGGCCAGTTGGCCTGAACTACACTGATTGGCAGTCAGGCTTCAACAGTGAAAAAACCCAGGTTCCACAGCGTGGTAATTAAATTCCAAAAGGCGCGCGAGCCTGCAGGGTAAACAGTTTCCCGCCTCCCAGCCGGTTGCAGCCAGCTCAGCAACAGCGCCCGGAGCCCGGCGTCGTGACGTCAGCGCAGGCGCTGCGCCCACCTCGGCGTTCCTCCCCGCATCCGCGCGGCCGAGCAAACCGGCGCGTCGGGATCTTAGCTCCGCCCATCGCCCCGGAAGTTAATGCCGAAGCCACACCCCTCTCCTCGTCCGGCAGGGGCGCAGCCATTTTAATTCATATCTGAGTGGGCGGTGGCGATTCGCGTTGGCTGTCTGGCTCCGCCGGGCCGGGGGTAACTTTACTGGTTTGGGGTGGTTTTTAGTTTAATATTTCCTTTCTAGCTTCGCATCGCGGGCCAGCTCTCCCTTTCTAATCAGCTGAGGCCATGTCAGGAGACGGAGCCCCGGAGCAGGTGAGGAAAGAGAGTGGTGGGGCCTCGTGGCGACCTCTTCTCTCCACGTCTGTGTCGGTCCGGGTGCTCCAGCCATGTTCGCCTGAGGAGGGAATTGGGGTCTGAGGAACCCGGAGGACGGGGTTCAGCGGAAATGGTGGGAACGGGGGAGCGAGAGCTGACGGAGACGTGAAATTCTTGTTTTGGCTTCTCTGAGGCGTTAACGCGAACACTTGCTTTAGACAATAGGAAGCTGCTTCGTCCTGTTGAGGTTTATGGGACTACTCCTGGGGGATTCCTTCCTTTAATAACCATTTTTGTTTTGGCATCAGGGTGGTTGAGGATCGATTACCTTGAACGTGTGGCCTCCGTTTTCGAAAAAAACTTGACGGTGTTTCCTCTGCCCCCCCCCCTTCCGATATGCCCCCAGAGAGGTGACCAGTTTTGCGAAATAATGTGAGGTGAAACTCGTCTGGAGAAATGGTCTCTTCGCCAGAGCGAATGAAGCCGGAAGCAGTGTAGGAAAAAAAAAAAAGCCGTGGTTAATGCTGAGATTTGGGGATTGTGTAGCTTTCTCCTGATACCTTTTTTTTTTTTTTTCCTCCCCCTGTCCGCATTTTCATTTTCGTTTTTCAAGCGATCCAAATGTTGCAGCATTTGATAAATCGGAAAACGAGAGGTCTTTTTTTTTTTTTTTTTTTTTTTGGCCCCTTCAAATAAAAACGTCTCCTTTAGTACTGGACGTAAATGATCTACAAGCATTTTTAAAATTCAGGTACTTAGCGAAACGATTGAGGGTGTTTGGCTCTTTATTCAGAATTTTGTAGAGTAGTATTTTTGCCTCTTAATTTGAAGGAGGAAACTGATACTTCATGAAAGATGTCAGTCAGTTTGCTTTTCGATTTAAGTCCTGGAATGTTTAGGTAAATAGTTTTTTAAAATGGAGGCCCGCTAGCCTGCAGAGTCTCAATTTCCTGAAATTCCCTGTTGCCACGGTAACGAACTACACTTAGGTTTTTGTTTTTTAAGTCCCCAGCTTAGAAGGTAGAGGCTGTTCTTGGAGGTTGACAGAGGCCAAAGTTGCAGTTCCTCTTGAGTAGTCTGGAGACTGTAAATGTCACGTCGGGAGAGCTTGCTAAATTGAATTTTGTGTTTGCTCGTTGACCGAAACCTTGTTAACATTTTACATGGTGTCTAGATGCCCAGGAAAGCAAAATCTCCAGTCTCAAAATCATTATATCACATCTGCTTATGTATGTATACCTATGGTTTTTCTGAGATGAAGTCCTATTTTGTCACTTGAAACTTGAGGAGTAACGTCCTAAGGTTTCATTGAAAGTTTCCAGAACTTTTTGTTCCAAAATTTTTCTGAAATTATAAGGACACTGAAATGAAATGTCATGACTTTGAATATTTCAGAACTCTCGTGTTTTGAATGGAAGGGGATGGTGGTGAAAATTTACATGAAAAAAAAAAAAAGTTTTACCGTGCAAAGGAAACTTAGTATGTAGAGAAAAGTTAAAAGTGAAATGAATGCCTGCAATACAGTTCTTAACCTATAATCAATAACTGTTAACTGTTTTTCCAAACTTGTTTTATCTCTGCATGCAGATTTATTTGAAAGTAAGTCGAGACATATTTCAGGCCCTTAATATTTCATCATTCTTTTATTTAAGGACATTGATGCAGTTATATAACCATACCATTTTCTCACCTAAAAAAATTAATAGTTTAACCTATCATTTTCTAAAGCTTGGTTCCTGTTCACATTTCCCCAGTTGTCCCAAGAATATGATTCATAGGGTTTTTCTCTTTTTCTTTTCTCTTATCAGAATCTAATCTGGGTTTACATGCCTCATTAGTTTTGTCTCTTGAATAGTTCTCCTTCCCCCCTTTTCCCAGGGACTTGTTTGCAGAATCCCAAGACAATTTTCTAATAAAACTTCTCATTTTCTGAGTTGATTTGATTTTTGTGTATGTGGTATCATTTAACTCGTCCCTCCATCTTTTGTTATTTCCTGAAAACTTTGTGGTTGGTTAGGTCTAAACTGAGAGCTTTGATAATATTTGAGTTCAATATTTTTGGGTGGAATGGTATGATGTTACATGGAAAGGCACTTCATGCTAGGTTGTTCCACTATTAATGATGGTTAAGTTCGATTATTTGGGTAGGGAGATGATTGCTGGGTTTCTTCATTGTGAAGGATTATTTTCTCTGCAGTTAGTAATCTGTGGATTGACTTTGTATTCCTCAATAGCTTTTTTAAACTAGTTATGTGTCAGTTGAATCAGTTATTACTTTGGAGGTGGCAAATGGTGATGTTAAAAATTCTATTCTGTTTTTACTGACTCGCTCATGTTTTTCTGTAAAGAATTTTTTTTCCTTTCTCCATTTTTTTTTCAAATATTCTTTTTGTAAAGATTTTATTTATTCATGAGAGACACAGAGAGGGAGAGAGGCAGAGACACAGGCAGAGGGGGGGAAAAGGCTCCTTGCAGGGACTTCAGGATCACCCCCTGAGCGGAAGGCGGCGCTAAACCGCTGAGCCACCCAGGGATCCCTCCTTTCTCCTTTTAAAAAATTATTTATTTTCAAACATTTTATTTATTTGAGAGAGAGCACAAGCAGGGAGGAGAGGGAGAAGCAGACTCTGCTAAGCAGGGAAGGTTGACATGAGGCTTGATCTAGGATTCTGAAATCATGACCTGAGTGAAAGGCAGACCATTATTAACTGACGGAGCCACCAGGCACCCCCTTAACCCCCCTATTTTTTTTAAAGATTTTTTTAAATTTAGAGAGCCCATGCAAGTGGGCGGGGTGGGGGGAGCAAAGGGAGGAGGAAAGAATCTCAAGCTGACTCCAGCAGAGTTGGAAGTGAATCTCAGGACCCTGAGATCGTGACCTGAGCAGAAACCAAGAGTCAGATGCTTAACTGAGCCACCCAGGTGCCCCATTTTCCTTTCTCTTTTAAAAGGAGATCACTGTGGATTCATGGGTTTCTCTGTATCTAGTGTTTAAAAAGTAAGCAAGTAAGCGATGGTTATTTTTCTTTTGGATGCTTAACTTGTCTTAACTTTTATGGTGTCTCCTGTATCTTTCCTCCATCAACCTAAAAGACAGTTTTTGATGTCTGATTATCAACAGTGTCATTATCATATAATCTTTTCTTTAATTTTGTAATGATTTCAAACATGTAAAAAACGAAGAAATAGTATAATGTATGATCTTTTTTTTTAATGTATGATGTTCTTTTTTTTTTTTCTTTTTAATGTATGATGTTCTTATCATAGAGCTTTAACTGATAGCTGACCTTGTTTTTTCCCCATACTTTTCACTTGCTCTCCCCATCCTCATTATTTCCCAGCAAATCCCAGATATTGGTTTATTCAACTTTAACTGATAGTAATAGATACACCTTCAATAGTAATTAGATTACACCTTCAAGAGTGACATGGTTAAAAAAATGAATCCACTAGTTTGCCTTGGGGTGGGGTGATGACTGCTAGGTTTCTTCATCATGAAGGATTATTTTTCCTTTTGCAGTTAGTATTCTGTGGGTTGATGGTGGATCCCTCAGTAACCTTTTAGTCATTGAATATTTAGAGGAACAGGGTACCTAAAATGAGCTGAAATGATAGACAAGAAAAAGACTAAATAATACTAAAGAATAGTAAAAGCAAACAAAGAAACCAAAGCCACTCTGAATGGTGGTGCATTCGCTTTGGAAAGATACCAAAGGATGTGATGGACAAAGAATCTGGCAAGATAGGAAGTGTGGATTTCTTTTAGCCTTTTAGCAGTTGAAGCTCAAAGTTTGTTGAATAAACCTGGTTATATCTTAAATTTGTCATTAAAATATATATATGGCTATTACTTTCTTGGTATTGAAATTTAGATTTGTGCCTTCTAGAAGGGGGAAATGATTTTGAACAAGTAGGATCACTAGCTAAGGTTTATTGTTGTGGGCCCCCGCCCCCCCCCCCCTGCCGTTTTAAGCTTTTGTGAGGAAGTTCCATTTTCAATAGAGAGCTATTTAAATTACCTTGCCAGTTTTCAAGGGTATTCTTGATTACTGTTTTTGCCAGTTCAGTGGTGACAAAACTGTGCTTGTAAGTTCCCCTTCACTTCCCTAATGAAAACACATTTAGTTCCTGTGTGGAATTATGGCTATATTTTTGTCATTTGTGTTTTACTGCTGGTTCAACTTTTGATCTCATTCTTTTTAAGCTCCATTTTACCTTGTGCAGTACCCCTACAGCATTTAGCTCTTTGGGAGTTGCTTCACTAGGGTTTAGACCTGAATTGAAGGGACTGCTGTTTTCCTTGCATCTAGGAATCTTGGAAATTCTGTTTTGACATTTAAAGATGTACAGTAAATGAATGGATGAATTTTGCATTTAGGCTCTATGCCATACATTACAAATTCCCATAGAATTTAATTTTGGAGGACAAAATAAAATATTCTGGGCGTAAGAGTGGAGGGTTTCTAAAGCTTTATTAGATATGAAGAGAGAGAAAAATGTGTTCAGCCAGGCCTGTTCTTAGGAACCTTTAAATCCCTAAAATTCTGTTTCTGCACTTTTTTTAAAGGATTTTATTTATTTATGAGAGGCACAGAGAGAGAGGCAGAGACGTAGGCAGAGGGAGAAGCAGGCTCCCCACAAGGAGCCTGATAATGGGATTCGATCCCAGATCCCGGGATCATGCCCTGAGCGGAAGGCAGATGCTCAACCGCTGAGCCACCTAGGCATCCCTCTGCACTCATTAATAAAACAATATAACTTCCCCTAGGATTAGGAAGGCCTATAATACAAACAAAATGATCCTCACTTTGGAAAATTTGCATGACTTGAAGAAGCTTAATTACCCGTAGTTCTTAAAGAGAGGAACTTGCAGCCATAAATCATCATTGTCTTTGGTCAAAAATAAGTTTGGGACGTTATGGAAAATAATGAAAAATGTTCTCTGCTATGTACTTCTTAAGATGAAAGATGAATGAAAGATGAAACACATATGGTGTTGAAACCTGAAACTTGATTTAGGATTTTGTTGGGTAACCATTAGTGCTTACTAGCAGTTAAAAGGTAATGGTAGTGCCAAAAAAATTTTAAAGCCAATATGGATTTTGGGGAGGGGAAGGACCAAGTATTAGACGATGTGTTCTTTGGGCCCAGTTATTTTTTCTGTTTTTAACAATTTTTTTGTAATATTCTTTCCTACTTTTTCTCCTCCTGTTGTGATACTTGGTGTAACAATTTGGGGCAGCCAAAATTGAGTTCATTTTTATCGTTATTTTTTCGACCATGTAGAATACACTAGTTGGCAATAACTGTTCCTAAGAGAGATTGATCTGTATTTATATGAGTATTGATTTTCTTTAGAAGTACAATAGAAAGGTGCTGTGTTAAGAGAGATTGCATTCCTTTAGTGATAATATAGGAGTTTCAGAGAATACAGTTTACATCCCATGTAGACTTTCCAGAATTGCAAAATACATGTTAAGATGTTTGTACCTATTGGGGATCCCTGGGTGGCTCTGCTGTTTGGCACCTGCCTTTGGCCCAGGGCATGATCCTGGAGTTCTGGGATGAGTCCCGTGTTGGGCTCCCGGCATGGAGCCTGCTTCTCCCTCCTCCTGTGTTTCTTTTTTTTTTTTTTTTCCTCCTGTGTTTCTGCCTCTCTCTCTCTCTCTCTCTCTCTCACCCACCACACACACACACACACACACACACACACACACACACACAAATAAATAAATAAATAAATGAATAAATCTTTTAAAAAAGGGGGATGTTTGTACCTATTAAGTGGATAATTGCCAAAAACAGTTCATAGCTTTAAGCTTTTCTGCCATTATCTCTAAATCTTTTCTGTTTAGGCCAGACCTAGGTGTGAATTTGAGTTTTTTTGTTTTACTGAATAGTTGGTAATGCTGTGAGAATTGATGAAAAAAGGATTTAAGTTAGCAAATTTTTAGATTAATGGATAATTCATAATCCATAAATACCGAACGAATAAAGCTAAGGAGGACAACACTGTGTCCAAATTGATGTTTTTTCCAGTGTTTTACTTAGTTTATCTAGTGAATTAATACGTTGGCTACTTTTGGTCTAAAGCCACATTTTTTTTGAATTCTAAAAGACTCCGGTCTTTATTTGTAGTTTGCATCTATTTGTTTCCTAGCGAATGAATAAACATTTAATAAGCAAATATGATAAGTACCATTATTTGGACCAACAATCTTTTTTTTTTATTTTTTTTATAAAGTTGTTTTTTTTTTTTTTTTTTTTTTAATTATGATAGTCACAGAGAGAGAGAGAGAGAGAGAGAGAGAGAGGCAGAGACATAGGCAGAGGGAGAAGCAGGCTCCATGCACTGGGAGCCCGATGTGGGATTCGATCCTGGGTCTACAGGATCGCGCCCTGGGCCAAAGGCAGGCGCCAAACCGCTGCGCCACCCAGGGATCCCTGGACCAACAATCTTTAACCTGTTTTTTCTTAAGTTTTGATTGTTTACATGTTTAATAGATTTTTTAGTTTCTAGAAGGGTTGAAGAGATTATATGCAGGATACATACTCAGATTCATTTACAAAAAAAAAATCTGGTAGAGTTCTTTTGCACTATAAAGGAATACAGAACTAAGCTGGCATTCAGTCCTAATGTCACCTGTCACATAAACTAAAGGGTTTATTCTCTAGGCATATGAATGGTCTCAGTTACTACTTGCAGATAATCTTGCAAAGTGCTACTCTAGTCTATTTTTAATTTTGAATAAAGGTTATCTACCAAGGGAGACTTAAGACTTCACATAGATAGTATAGTTTATGCAGCTTTATTAATGTTTTAGCGAGGGAAACCTGGGTGGCTCAGCGGTTTAGTGCCTGCCTTCAGCCCAGGGTGTGGTCCTGGAGTACCAGGATCGAGTCCCACATTGAACTCCCTGCATGGAGCCTGCTTCTCTCTCTGCCTATGTCTGCCTCTCTCTGTCTCTCATAAATAAATAAACAAAATCTTAAAAAAAAAATGTTTTAGGGAAAAAAATGGAATGACTTAGGTCTGTTGCCACTTTATTTTTCATTTTGAAAAATACATTTACAGAACAGTTCGATTAAGTAGTGTTTCTCCAAATGGAGTCCATGGTCTATTGAATCATAATCACTGAGGTGATTTATACAAGTATGTGTGTGTACAACTTAATGTCAGACTCTGAGACTGAGATCTTCATTTGAAACAAGTACCATACGTGATTTTTATGTAAATGAAGCTTGCAAACCATGTAAGAGTTGAAGATACCTGAACCTTAAAAGTTGTTTTTGAATATATTCTTGATAAAATAAGTGGAGAAAAACCGTAGATTATTTGAGGATGGTTAGGCTTTTGATAGGATTTTATGGTTTTCCTTCCTCTGCTGTATTTAATCAGTCATTACCCTTAATAGTGGTAGATAGTCATTACAAAACCATATTTGAGACAGATCCTCTACTTCTGTTGGTCATGGTCAAAAACTATTTATGCAGGATTAAATCCTTTAACTTAACATCTTTTCCCCTATACTTTTCGTGTTCATCACTTGGCTTAAATTTTCACTGACCTTTATTTTAATTTAACTTTGAGATGACTGTAGCGTAACACCCTCCTCATTTACCATGAAAGCAGCTATTTGGAGAACTACTTTTTTTCTGTGAAAGTTGTACTTCCCTAGTGGGAATGGGAAGAAGAAATTAGATTATTTTATTTTATTCAGCCATTAATCATGTTTGTCATTTCCCCCCTCCCACCTCCTGTTAATCAGCCCCTTAATATTAGTTAGGCTGACATATAGAAACTGGTTTGCAGTTTCAGTAAAGCTTAACTTAGAGTTTTTCAGAGGCTATATGAGCCATCCACAGTTATATGAAAAGACTATTAAAAGTGTTTTTCCCTTTCTCAACTACATACATTGTCATATACTTCATAGTTACATAATCATACTTCATCCAAAACAATATATTGCAATAGATTGAAAGCTGAAGCAGATAATGTCTCCTATTCACCCGGATATTAAAGAATCACAAAAAAGAAAACTGCTATGGTTTTCAATTATTATTATTATTATTTTTTTTTGGAAAATATTTTTAAATAAGATCAGTTTATCTTAAAATGAACTCAACTTTCTATTTTAATTTCTATTATGTGATAATATTGATAGGTATAGCCCACATTTCTAAAAATTTTTCTTTTGTTCAGTTTTTGAGAATGCAGAGTAATTTTTTACAAAAAGTTTGAGAATCGTTGAAATAGTACATAGTGCCTGTGAGGCCCTTGTCAAACTCCTGTTTCTCTGGGTTACCTTCATAAAAACAAAGTTTTAACATGGTAAGTGGAAGAAACCCACCTAATGGGGGAAAACTTGTAAATCTGATATTTAATAAGGGACTTAATAGATGTATCTATAATACAAAAGACTCTTGCAATTCAACAATAAAAAGATAACCCAATTAAAAAAGGGCAAAGAATCTGAATAAACATTTCTCCAAGGCAAATGGCTAATAAGAGCATCAAAAAACGCTGAACTTGATTAGTGATCAGAGAAATGTAGATCAAGACCACAAGGAGTTCCACTCTACACCTACTAGGATGGGTATAATCATCAAAACACAAGTGTTAGCAAGGATGTGGAGAAATTGGAACCCTCCTAAAACACTGTTGGTCGGAATATAAAATGGTTCAGTCACTTTAGAAAACAGTCTGACAGTTCTTCAAAATGTTAAAAATAGAATTCCCTTGTGACCTAGCAGTTTACCTGAGGTGTATACATGTATGAAAACACAAAATGATCTCCACTGAGAAACTGGAAACAATCCAAATATCCATCAGTGGATAAACAAAATGTGGGATTATCTATCCATACAATGGAATATTATTTGGCATTGAAGAGAAAAGTACCGAAACATGATGAAACTTGAACCTTGGAAACATGCAAAGTAAAAGCCAGAAACAGCACATATTGTGTGATACAACTGACATTAAATACCTGCACACCCTGGAGACTGAAAGTTTTGGTGGTTCCTCGGGGGTAGGGGATTGGGAAATGGTGATGACTATTAGTATGGTTCTTGTTGGGTGATTACATGTTTTTTAAAAATTTATTGTGAATTGTATACTTGAGATGAGTGATTTGTATATGGTCTTTTAAAGGCATTTTAAAAAAGAAAATTTAAAAAGGTCAATGTGTAATGAATTTACCCTTCTTTCATACTTTTAGTTAGTTGTACACTTGTTATTATTCAGAGAAATTAAATATGTTAGCAATACCCTACTACTAGAAAAACAATTTATAGAACAGATGCTAGAGATAATTCCTGAGTAACATTTTGTCCCTATACAAAAAATACATCGTGTAGTTTAGTTTTTCTGGGTTTTGCACCCATTTGAAATAGTGAATGTTGGTATGTATCTCTGTATATGCTGTACAGTTGTGTTATTTTTCTGGTTTTTACAATTGTGTAAATCAAAGACATTCCCAAAGTCCTACTAATATCATTGGTAATGTACATGGCTTGGGAACTAGTCCAGCTTTTGTTCTGCTCATTTGATTTGGGGTCCATCCTACTCCCATTAGGATTCCCTAAAGAGGGACCCCTGGGTGGCTCAGCGGTTGAGCCTCTGCCTTTGCCTCAGGGCGTGATCTCAGAGTCCTACATCGGGCTCCCTGCATGGATCCTGCTTCTCCTTCTGCCTGTGTCTCTGCCTCTCTCTCTTTCTCTGTGTCTCTCATGAATATAAAATAAATAAATAAAAATAAAAATTATTTTTTTAATAAAAAATAAAGTATTTTTTAAAAAATTCCCTAAAGAATGGTAATGGGGAGGCCTCTGCCTTTGGTCAGGTCATGATGTTCAGGTCCACAGCATCAGGCTTCCTGCTCAGTGGGGAGTCTGCTTCTCTCTCTCCCTCTGCACCCCTTTTTCTGTCTCTTTCTCCCAAATAAAATCTTAAAAAGAATGATAATGGGATTAAAGTTTATTCCAAAGGCAAAAGCTGGATTTTTGATATAATTTCTTCTTGTAATAAGTTTTGGGGATTTATAACCATAGGATAGTTGTTCTTTTGCGATACTAAGCACAGTTTCGACCTCATTCCATTTCAAATGAGCACTGGAAACTTGTCCTAAATTTTCTTAAAGTAACCTATTCCTCTGATCTGGAATAAATTTAGGAAATAGTAATACAGTGCCATTCCTTATGGAGGTCCAGTGTCTTGTGGAATACTAGTAAACTGTTCAAATTTCCTTTGCCCTATAGAAATATGCCCAGGCAAGAGAACAGAAGTATGCTGTTGGCTACCCGCCTGGTTCATCATGATGAATGACTTTTTATTGTAGGAGTTAAATGTGGCCAATAACTACCAGAGTGTATTCTTGGCCATTCTGGTTAGTTTCCTTGTTAATTAATGCACTCGATTGAGAATTATCTATGTAGATTGTTTTACGAACTTACATCCTTGACAAGAGGAAAATATGTAGGGGTATAACAGATTCTGAAAAGAGCTGAGCCGTGGTTCTGTCAGATTTCTAACTGGACATTGAGAAGATTCATATAATTTAATTATATTTCTTATTATGAAATGGAGTTATTACTTAACAAGGAGTGATTAATGCCTGATCTAGGAGATGCTCAATAGCTGGGTTTTTGTTTTTGTTTTTTTTACATCTGTTCTCCATCCTTTGCATGGGTTCTTAGGTGCATTGTAACCCCATCCCTGTGGTGTCTGGTTAGAATTTTAGGGGTTCTATGAAGTTGGATGGGGAAAATAAATTGTGTGTGTGTGGTTTTTTTTTTTTTTTTTTTTTTTACTAATCTCTAAAATTGAGCTTTTCCTTCTATTATGAATGTAGGCAAGAAACCACACTAGCAGCATTAGCAACAACTGTAACTGGTTATAAATATTACTACAAATATTGTCCTTATCATTAGACTCATTACTAGATCCTGTTATTTAATGTGTTATGTATTATTGTGTAAAACTTTGTTTAAAAATATTTTAGTGATTACATTTCAATATAATTGGTTTCCTTTGAAGTCTCTCATAGTTTGTGTATTTTGTACACTATCTCATAGTTTGTGTATATTGTGTACAATACATAGTTTGTAATGTATTTAAGAACATTATTCTGAAAAAAAAAAAAAAAGAACATTATTCTGAGAGGGGTTCCAGGCTGGCCCAGTCAATAGAGCATGTGATCTCTTGATCTCGGGGTTGTGAGTTCAGGCTCTACATATGACGTAGAACTTACTTTAAAAAAAAAAAATGAAGGGTAAATAAAAACATTATTCTGAGAAAGAGCCCATAGGCTTTAGTAGACTTGGTGGGGCACCAAAAAGGGTTAGGAAACCCTTGGAGAGCTAAAGTTTTTGACTAAGGCTGACATTAGAACCATCTGGGGAGTTTTTAAAGCAAATAATGATTAAAAAAAATAAAAGTGGTGATGATTCAGGTCTGTTACTAGAGGTTCTGATTTAATTGATCTATGACTTGGGGCTTGAGCATCTTTTTTAAATCTCTTTTCTCCCAGGTGATTCTAAAGTGCTGTCAGGGTTGAGAATCACTAAAGGAATGCCTTATTTTATGTAGCAAGGAGACATTTATTTATACTTGTTGCTGTGATTTTGTGGTTGAATATTAGATGCTATCTTTTGAGTCTTCTCTGTTCTTTTAGATTATGGTATCTGTTATCTGATGTGGTAGGCTAATACTCAGCAATTGGCTCTTGAGTGAATAGACCTCCCATCCGACTGCTTTGAAACACAACACTAGTTAGCATTGATTAAAGCAATTCAGGTATAGGTTAGCTGTTTTTTAGTTCCTGATTTGAAGTTCCTATATCATTTCTTATCATTAAGATTTCATAGTTGGTATCTTATAAGATCCTAGTTTCATTCAAAAAATTGTTTTTTCAAGAAGTAAACTCTTTGAAAGGAGAAGTCTTTATTTTGTTGTATCCCAAGTGTCCCGTCAGCAATGTGTGGCACATATTAGGCACCGAGCAAATATTTTCTCAGGTGAATAGTAAAAATTCAAACAGTAGAAGAGTTTATATTATAAAGTAAGTGTGTGTTTCTGGGAGTCTCTCTCTGTCTCCCCCAGCTCATGTACAATTTTTTTTACGCCCAAAATTATGGAGATAGTTCCATGTTGCTATCTATAGACTTGCCCTGCTGGTTTTTTTTTTAAGTGACTAAAAATTCCTTTATTTAGTTTTTAGGTGTCATTACTTATTTATTTTTAAAGATTTTATTTATTTCTCATGAGAGACAGAGAGAGACAGAGACACAGGCAGAGCGAAGCAGGCTCCATGCAGGGAGCCAGATGTGGGACTCCATTTCAGGATTCCAGGATCAGGCCCTGGGCCAAAGGCGGTGCTAAACCACTGAGCCACCTGGGCGCCCATGGTGTCATTATTTAAATACTGTTCTTCAGTGCACATCTCTGTGCATGTATGCAGTAGGAGAAGTTGCCAGAAGTGGAATTTACAATCAGACATTCATATTAAATTTTGATCAAATTACTACTTGCCCCCATAACAATGTGAGAATATTTTTATTTACCCTCGCTAGTGCAGTGTTGGTTATGAAACAGTTTGAGGGGATCCCTGGGTGGCTCAGCGGTTTGGCGCCTGCTTTTGACTCAGGGCATGGTCCTGGGGTCCCGGGATGGAGTCCCACATCTGGCTCCCTGCATGGAGCCTGCTTCTTCCTCTGCCTGTGTCTCTGCCTCTCTCTCTGTGTCTCTCATGAATAAATAAAATCTTAAAAAAAAAAAAAAAACCACTTTGGATCTCTGTTTTATGGTTTACATTTGTATTTCCTTTGAATATATAAAGGTCATTGTTAACTTCCTTTTCTATGAACTCCAATACTTAGCCCATTTTCTTTTTGAGTTTCTGGTCTTTTATTGACTGTACATTAATAAATTTAGTACTCTGCCAAATATGTTGGATATTTTTTAGGTTTGTCTTCTGATTTTGATTATAATACTTTCTCATGCACAATTAAAACTGAATTAAGTGTATTTTTTTCAGAGGTTTCTGACAATTTTCTATGCAAAGATCCATTTCAATGTATTTCCCTCTAGATCTTTTTTGTTTGTTTTAGGCCTTTATCCGAAATTTACTTTGCTAGAAAGGGTAAAATAGGAATTCAATTTTATCTTAGTAAAGTTGACTGCAGTTATTCTAACACCATACGTCGAATAAGCCACCATTCTGATTTGAAATAACACCTTCCTTTGTTCATTTTCCGTAGATCATTCTCTTTCTGAACCATCATGAACCATTGATTTATGAACCATTATCAAACCATTTTGCCATGTCATTTTGGGTTTTAATATATGGTTGGGGCCAGCAATCCTCCTTTAATAAATTTCCCTAGTTTTAGTTTCTTGAGCTAACCTACTTGTAGAGCTCTTAGATTTTAGAGCTTGTGTTTTAGAAAAGTTTCGTACAAAATTACAAAACATACTTTTACCTGTGGTAGATAACAATTTATTCCAAAGAAGAATAGATTTCTCCCGGGTATATTTGTTTTCCTAAACCTATGTCTAAAATATTTTTCCCAGTTGGATTTTTGACATTTTTCTGTGAGATGTTAATTGCCACTGGGGGGGGGGGGGGGGAGCTGTTAGGGGCAGTGTTTCCTTCTCTTATCTCCTCTTGAATATTGTGTATTGTCAGATTATAGATTTTAAGAAGTCCTGTAAAAAGACGAAACACTTTTATCTGACTTCTTTGAACATTGCTTTCTTTTTGTGGCACACAGTGGTATTCTGAACAATGATTTGAGAAGTAGTACTTGTATTTTTGCCTCAGGTGCTAGCTATTTTAGGCATCACTTTTTTTAAGATTGTATCTTTAATAAAAATAAAACTATCACCCACACATGACCACTAAACATTTTAGTACAGTCTTAGAAATCTCTTACTGTAAATTTGTATTAGTTTTAATGATACTATATATACAATTTGTGATTCATATTTTTAAAACTTTTACATCAAAAAAAACTTTACATATCATTTCATGCTTTTTCTTTTGTGGCTCAGGATGAATGCTCTATAGCAGTGTTTCTCAAAATTGGTCCAGGGACCCGGGAGGTTCCCTAAGACTTTCAGAGGATCTGTGAGTTCATACTGTTTCATAATAAATTTAAGATACTTTTTTTACCCTTTCATTCTTAATCTCTCAGAGTACAGTGGAATTTTTACATGATGTGATATCACAGCAGATTGAATACAGAAGCAGATACAAAAATCCAGCTACATTTTTTGAAAACCAGACACTAAGCAGATTGGCAAATATACAAAATAAGGATATTCTTCTCACTGAATTTGTAAATTTATTTCTTATAAAAGTTATGTTAACGTGTAAATTTATTTTTATTGTACATGAAAAATAACATTTTTGTCAGTTTTAATTTGTAATATAGTAAATACTGAAATAATTGCTTAAGCAAAAGCTCTTTGGCATACTCAGTAATTTTTAAGAATATAAAAGAGGTCCTGAGACCACAGAGTTTGAGAATGGCTGCTCTATAATATTTAATATAAAAAGTGGGTTTGTTTAATAATGGCTTTTAAAAGTATGTGATCACTAAATTCTGTTTTTATGCAAGTGACTTAAATGATAACATATACATAGATTGTAGAAAGTGCAGGCCTCTTTTGTAAGAGTACATTTTTATGCTTTGTACTGGGGACTGATAACTTGTGCTTGGATTAAATTAGGCATGAAACTTTTAAAACCGTAACATCAGTTCCTTATTTTTCTTTCCTACAGGCAGCTGAGTATGTCCCAGAGAAGGTGAAGAAAGCCGAAAAGAAATTAGAAGAGAATCCATATGACCTTGACGCTTGGAGCATTCTCATTCGAGAGGCACAGGTTTAGTGATATAGGATTACATTTCCTTCTCTATGGGTCCAATCACACTACTTGGTTCTGCAGTAAATAATATTTCATAATCCTAACATTGTAAATGCTGTTTATTGGTTTTCAATTTTAGAATCAACCTATAGACAAAGCACGGAAGACTTATGAACGCCTTGTTGCCCAGTTCCCCAGTTCTGGCAGATTCTGGAAACTATACATTGAAGCAGAGGTTAATATTTTATTTTATTTTTTCTTATATAGCATCTGATGGGAATTGCAGCATACACTAGAGTGATAGAAAACAAGTTAGGAACATTAGATAGCACAACCAGGACAAGGAGGATTTAAATGTCTCTTGCCTTTATTTTGTAATATAGGTTTGAAGGAGTAATTAAAATGAATTTTTGAAATTTGGGTCTTTACAAGCTGATGATTGTTGCATTTTGGAGTTGCAACAACATTAAAACAGTTTCAATGGTATTGGAGTGCTTTAGCCTTTTATTTACTTGTCATGTGTCAATTTATTGCCTCCTGTGTCATTTATTTAGAACTCATTTTCTTTTTATTCCTACTTACAAACTAATATGGTATTATAAGAAAATACAGAAATGTTAGTTTCATAGGGTATATTGAGTGGTGGAATGAAACATGTTAGATAAAAAATTATTTCAAGTTTTAATTTTGTGAAAATGCATGGTTTGTCAATAAATGTAAGCATTTTGATAATTTAAAGATAAGGTTTTTTAATAGGATAAAGTTTACATTATTCAGGAATAAGCTAATGTGATTCAAATCTGTGTAATCATAATTTACCCAATGATACTTTGATATTTTTTTTTCTTGCTTTCTAACTTGAAATTTTAAGTTAAGCATGTTTATTTTAAAGAGTAAGGGCCTCATTCTTGTTATGATTAGAAAAAAGGGAAACGTTCATTTTTGACAACTGGAACTAGCAGTCAAGATGATAATAAAGCATTAATGTGTTGATACCAGTGGCACCAGGTAATCATCTTTCAGGTTATGAATTAATGGAAGGGATGAGGTGGGAATAATATCCACATTACAGTGAAAATTCTATCCATTTCTTTTAAACTTATACTATGAAGTATTCTTATTTTGAATGTTAATTTTGTAATATAAATTCTCAACATAAATACACTGCAGCCTCATCATAACATTATCCATAATGACTGGAATTCGATAATATATAGGTCTGTTTTAGACCTCTTCAGAGGGCTTTAGTCATTAGTAGTACTAAACAGACTTCAGCACAACACAGTGTCACCTGTGATGTGTTCCTCATAATGGACCCAACTAACAGCCAGTTTAAATTGAGGCTACAGTGTACTTAACTATATTTGTGCTAGAGTTTACAGTATATTACTTTGGGGGTAGGTGGGAATTACTGGATAATAGCAGGAACATTGTGTGTGTGTGTTAAATCTTTTGTGTGGTTGTGTATGTGGTATGTATGTGTGTATGTGTGAGAGACTGTACCTTACATGGAGTTTGGTTGTGCTTTTGACCCAAGACCATATCCTTAGGGTTTCATCAGTTATCCTTTGGGACCATTTCTTTCTTAATATATTTAATCATCAGAGTAGACTGGCGTGGAATTCACCAGGTGAGTGAGTAGGCCTGTCTGAAGTATGCTGAACCCAGTGCTGCTTTGTAATACTCATTAAAGCAAGGAACCTGGATCACCTGTACTTGTTCTGCATTCCAGTTTGATTTTGCAAAAACACATTAGCTTATATGCAAACTCATCAGAAATGAACATAATTAATACATAATAGTTTTTGTATAATGAAGTAGTGCTTTAGTTTTAGAAATTTCTCATATTCGGGTATTTATTCATGCATTTTATTAAGCTTAAGTTAAACTGAAATTGGCTTTTAGATACTCCATTCTGTGAGTGTGAACACAATAAGTCTGTTTCTTCCATTTCCTAGCTAAAAATACCAACTGCATTCTAAAAAAGATTTCTAAGACTAGATGTTATTTCAAGGGGCTGAAAATTGTCTAAATAACAGGCTCATTTAATACTTCAGAGCTATTAGCCAGTTGCCTGATATATTTAATTCATAATATTTGCAATTCTTTCTCATGCACACACAAATATGAATGTATGTATAAAACATCTTTTGAGAAGAAATGGTAAAGAATTATTATATGTGTGTTTTGTAAAATTGACATTTTTGGTTTAGGAATTAAAATGTTAAATTGCTGATTCAGAAATGCATATCCTGAACTGTGTTTTTCTCTTTCTTGATTTGCTCTTTATTTTTTTTATTTTCACATTTTCTACTTTGTTTAGCCTGTACAAGGCTAAAGTTTTCTTTGGTCATATCACCCAGTGTGGCCTTTAATATTTCTGGAGGAGACACATAACCTATTTATAATACATTAAAACTGAAGTAATAATAACAATGTCTTTACATGAAAGATAATACTAACAGTGTTTACATAACATTTTGTATGCACTCTCAAGAAAATAAAGTTTTTTTTAATACATTTGTTGTAACTCAGTACTTCATGGTGGGAAAATATGTTTCATTTGTTTATGGTCACCTAAACCAATGCGTATGAGTCCAAATACATTTAGTTCTTTTCAAGTGAAAATACATACATCATTAATAACAGATAATTTTGCTTCCCCAGAGAAATTTGTAAATCCTTCTTAAGAACAAAGTAGCAAAAGGTGGGGTTTTTTGTGGGGTTTTTTTTATTTTGCCTTCAAACTTGAAACATCAACATCAATTGCAAATGAGCATAATAAAATTTTTATTAGAGAAGATAATGATACTAGTCTAATATTTTTATATTTGTCAGTATCTCAGCCTATTAGTGGCATTTGCAGAACCTAGTTACTTGTGTAAAATTAAAAGAATAGCTTTATTAAACTTTATTAAACTAGTTCAGAACTAGGTCAGATTACTTTAGTGTTGCATATGTTAATTATATAGATACATCAGAGTTAAGTGGAATACCCAGTCAGAGCCTCAATGCTAATTTTTAAAGAACCACTTTTTAGCGTGGTCAGAAGGGTTGCTAACTATCACAAAATTGAGAACATTTTTATAGTTTTGCCATACTCTTTTTTATGTTCTTTTTTCCCCTTGTGGTTTCTGTAGCTTTTCATGTAGCTAGATAATCAGTGTGACAGCACATAAGCTACAATATCTTACTGTTAGAAGGAATTTGTTTTGAATTGGGCCAAATTCATAAATTTTCCCATGAAAGAACGATTTTTTTATGGGTAGCTGAAGGAGAAAATCATGAAGGTAATGCTGCTGATAATAGCAACAATGTATCTTGCTATCTGTGAAAGCTGTAATTCTTTAATAAAAGTGTGTAGAGAATTGATTGCTTTTTATTTTAAAAAATTTAAAAACATGAATCCTTATAAAAATGAGTTGTAAAGTATACATTTCAGTTTTTCAAAATAACCTTTCTACTTGGGAAAAATGACTCTTAAAAAATACCTTTCTTCTTGGAAAATGGAAGTGAACTCAGGATGGAACATGAGTGACCTAAATTGAAATAAACTTCTCCACTGTTAATACTGTTTTAATTCCTCTTAGTAGCAGTTCAAACTACTGTTGTTATAATGCTTTGTATATACTGAGCAATGTGATTTTTTAAATGCAGATAAAATTATTGCATTCAGATTATAATTTCTTTCCTATACTTCAGCTTGCAATCTTTTTTAAAAAAATCTGTACTCTTTTCTTATAGATCTGCTCTTTTCCTGTTTGTAATAAATGTTGGTCCATGTCTGTGTGATTATTCAGATTGTACTCTAAAACACAACATGATCTTTAACTGTAGTTTCTTAAATGCTTGTATACATGTAGTGTAGGGGTGTAAAAGAACACAGGAATGATTTACAAACACAGAACTGAGTGATCAAATATCCAAAAGTGCTTTGAATGATTACATACTATTTTTAAAACAAAGGAAATATTTATGTGTTTACTATTAAAACTAGCAAACTTCTATTTCAATTTTTATTGAAATATCCTGTCCACATATTCCTTTCCATTATTGTAGCATAGGTGGTTAGGTTTTGTCACTAATACTAACTTGATCTATACATTTTTCTCCTTTGAGGCCTTTTCACTCAGGCATTATATAATAAAACTATTTTGCAAAATGACATGGTTAATTTAGATAACCTTTTTTTTTTTTTAGAATCTTATTTTCTATTCTTTGTCTTCCAGATAATTTAGTATTTTATGTGAAATGCAGTGGTGTATTTTCTAGCAAACCTTGTACTGATCAATCTAATAGCTTGTATATTTATAATCTTTGCAAACACTGATAAACATACTGAAAAAGCAATGCTCATCTTTTCCCCTCTGCAAAAGACTCCCAATTTTTAACCCAAATTCTTTATATTCTACTTTACTATGTGTAATAAGATTTATGGTATATTCTGAAAAGGTAGAAAAGGCATTGCTAACCAGATTTTAATAAGTACACATCTAAAATTTGTTATGGAACAAAAAGGGCTATTTGAGCATGCAGTTGAAAGGTTCCCTATGAAAAATGCTCTAGCTTAAGTTTCTTGGGCATTTGTGGAATAACAATACTTACTATATAATACCTAATAGTGTTTTTTGTTTTTAAATTGTGGGGCATTGTAATCAACAAGCTCTTAGGGGACTATTTTGGTATATGACCCACTTCCCCTATTCTAAGAGGTATTAAAGTTATGCTGCAGCATGGCATCCATGAATAAACACACAAGCCCTTCTTAATATTATGGAGTAAAACTTTCATAATTAGAAATACAACTAATCCTAACAGAAAAAGCCTTTTGAGGGTGCTTTGCGGTTTTGGTTCTAACTTAAGCATAAGGGAACCAGGTGGCAATTGACTTTATCTTAAAAAGAAAGCAATAAGACCTCTTAAAGGCTCAAATATTTTCTAATGGGTTCATTGCTTTTGTTTGGTGTGTACTACCAACTTGCAAACAGCTGTTCATTTTGAATGAGTCTGGTTCGAGGCACTTCCAAGAAATGAAGATGTCTAAAATATACTGCTGATGTCTATTAAAAGCTGTATTTTAAAATGTGGACAGGAATGCATTTATCTGCTTGTAAATAATTTACTTTTTAGACTATAATTTATATAAACAGTTCTCTTAGCAACTTTGGAACAGAAAATGGTTAATATAAAGGTGTAATAAATTGAAGTCTGTATAAATTTTTTCCCCCACATATTCAGAATCCACAGAAATTTCAACAAAATTGTGAATATTTGGTTTGAATACAACTTGTTGAGAAACAAAACGGCTTTTCTAAGTCTCAGGGAAGCATAACCTGGGGTAAGTTTGCCATTTTGTATGCCAGGAGACCCACCCATGTCCCCAAACCCCACCCACTCACCCAAGGAAAAATTTTCAATTTGGTAATATTAAGTGATAGTTCTAAAAACAAAAATCTAATGTCAAAGACAGGTTTGAAGTATAATTTGGAATAATACTTTGGAATGTAATAAGGCCAATAGATAGTCCCATAGCTCTTTTTAAGCTTTCTAATAGTTTTATTTATGTGATAGAACATGTTCAGTTATGGCCTTTTTTAATGCAAAATTTTAGTTCTAGCATATACCGATACATTATTGTAAGTCTTTACTTATTTCTATATGGGAAGTAGTCTTATTTCTCTTCTAGTTGTGTGGAGATATAACTGACATGTACCATTGCATAAGTTCAGGTGTACAACGTAATGATTCAATACATATGTATATTGTAAAACAACACCCACGATGTTTAACCTCTATCACCTCACATAATGAAAAAGGAAAAGGTCTGTTATGGTGACATTTTCTGTATTTTTCATGTTGAATTTTAAGAAAAATGGGAGTGTTTACCAGATTGATTTTGATTTTCTCAATTTTTTTTTTTTTTTATTAAACTGACTATACAGGCATTGTATATTTAAACCAGAAGAGGACATTAATTTAAAACCCAAAATTCAGAGCTGGAAGATAAGATGAATTAGTTTAGTTAACTCCTATGTGAATGAAATAAATCAAGATACTACCCCTTAGAATCAAGGATTACAATCTACAGTGTTACAGGAGTACCTGGGAAGCTTTTAAAACCTGTAAGCTTGCAATTAGTATACCATTGCTGACTTGATCTCCACAGGATGAGCACACAGAAATGTACTATTAGCTATTTCTAGCAACTGGTTTTGGGAATCGAGGCTTAAAAACTCAATAATTCAATCTCATTTCTGTGAGCATATGTCATATCTCACAAACCTGTATTTGGACTATAGAGTGATTAGTCTGGCTTGCTCTTTTGACTACACTGTGATAAATCACTTGATACAGAATCAGTCTAGAAGTAATTGTAGAAGCATCTATTGTGTGCTTGGTGTAGTATTCCTGACAGTGTTAGTTCTGAAATCAGGGTTGTGGTTGCGTTATTGAACTTTGACAGTTTTTTAGTTGCTGACTTTATTCCTGGATTTGAAACCCAACTTTCTAGCTCTGTAAACTTGTTTTCTTAATAATATTGATCATTTAAGTGACAAAGTCTAAGAGTCCCATGTGTTTAGGGAGGACTATGTAAGCTTGAGTATGGCTTAAAATTACTGCAGCTTTTTTTTTTAAACCTTAATCCTTGAGAGAGTCTTTAAACATGAATACCACCATATCTTCATATTTTCAGATTATTAGCCAACATCCATTCAGTTAATTAGTACTTGAGTCTTTATAAGTACTAATTCTTTTGGGGGATGGGAAATGGAATGTTCTAACAAAGAACTGGTCATTTCTAGCTATTTATGTAGTCAGGTTTCTGAATTTTTCATGACAGGAGTGCATTGTTTTCCAGGCATTTTTAATGAATATTTTCTTACTTAAAACTTTTTTTCCTCTTAGTGACTTTTGGTAGCTTTTAAATCAAATAGGACTTTTAAAAAATGGTAATTTTATTATTTCTAGTCCCTATCTGACCTTAGGAGAGTTGGCTCTTTCCATCTTCTAATTAAGACTTGTGGCATCAGTGATATTTATAGAAGAACTGGAATAATATCTAAATTTCATAAAACTTAAATGTCCGCCTCATTATTTTAAGGAAGTATCTCATGAAAGTGTAGACTGTATTGTAGGAGAGAGCTTAAAAGTATTTGGGGAAAGATTGCCAAGAAGAATGTTTCCTGCACGGTCTGTACATTTAATTAATTCTCTACTGTTTTTTTAAATGAATTTGTCTAACTTGTTTAATAAGTGAATTCTTGGTTTTGTGGTTCTCTTAATTAGGTTATGTTACTAGATGAGAAAATGGGTAAAACATCACGATTTATTGGGAGTGGAAGATTTAAATTGTATGGCAGTTACTGAGGAATTACATGGTTTAAATCTACTTTGTTATGGGTTGAACAGTAAGAGCTTTGCTTTTATCGGTTACAAACCGACATTTTTGCTTTTTAAAGTTTTTTGAAGATATTTTAAACCTACAGTAGAGTTGCAAGAACAGTGCAAGGAACTCTTTTGTATGTTTTGTCTTGATTCGCCAGCTTTTAACATCTGACATATGCTTTGTCAGTTCTGTTTTTCCCTGAACCATAGGAGGAGATTGGGTTGCATATACATTACAGCCTTTAATACTTTGGTGTATTTTCTTTTCTTTTTCTTTTTTTTTTCTTTTTTGGAGGCAGGGTGGGCAGAGGAAGAGAGAGAATCTCAAGCAGGCCAGGCTCCACGCGGGGCCCATCATAGGCCAAACGTGGGGCTCATCATAGGCTAGACGTGGGGCTCAATCTCAGGCCCATAAAATCATGACCTGAGCTGAAATCGAGTCTGATTTGTCGATGATTAACTCACTGAGCCACCCAGGTGCCCTGTTTCAGTGTTTTTTTTTTTTTTTAAGATTTTATTTGAGACAGCATAAGCAGGGGGAGTGGCAGGCAGTAAGAGAGTGAGAAGCAGGCTCCCCATCCCCATGAAGCAGGGAGGCTGATGTTGAGACTCCATCCCAGGACCCTGGAATCGTGACCTGAGCCAAAGGCAGATGCTCAACTCACCAAGCCATCCAGGCGCCCTCCAACATCTAATAACACATCTTCTCATAAACACTTAGGAAACTTCACATTAATAAAATTTTAATCTATAGTCCATGTTCTTTTATTGTTCTAGTCATGCCCTTTATAGCAATTTTCTAATAAAATTAGCGTCTATATGTCATTCCTCTTTCGTCTCTTCTGAGGTTGAACTGTTTCAGTGTTAGGTTTGGTATTGCCTCATTAGACTCAAGTGCTATACATTTTAACTGAGAAGCTGCAAGTGATTTTGTGTCCTCACTATTTCATCCAGAGATACATCATTTACACCTTATTGGTAATGTCCATGATGACCATTTTCTCAATGTGTAGTTACTATTTCTCCTTTTGTAATTAATAAAATAATGGGGAGATGCTTTATGATTGTAAAAATCGAATTTCTAACTCAGCAACCACCCACTTCATTTTGAAATTGTTAATTTTGTCAGGAATCATTGATGTTTTTCTTCTGATAAATTAATAATTTTTTGGTATGTTTGAGTGTAAATATGTATTCTATTCATAACTCAAACTTTGAGCTTATTTATATATGAAAACTATCGGAAAGTATTAGCTTTTCTTGCATCTACATTTTTTCTTTTTAAGTAAAAATTTTTTTGAAGATTTTATTTATTATTTGTGTGAGAGAGAGAACAAGTGGGCAGAGGGAGAAACAGGCTCAGAACCCTGGGATATTGACCTGAGCTGAAGGCAGATCCTTAACTGAGTCACCCAGACACCCCTTCAGATTTTTTCATTTAAACAGCTTAGTGGGGGCAGCCTGGGTGGCTCAGCGCTTTAGCGCCGCCTTCAGCCCAGGGCCTGACCCTGGAGACCCGGGATCCAGGCCTTTGTTGTGCTCCCTGCCTGGAGCCTGCTTCTCCTTCTGCCTGTGTCTGCCTCTCTCTCTGTGTGTCTCTCATGAATGAATAAATAAAATCTTTATAAAAATTAAACAGCTTAGTGGTTAGTGTAGTTAGATGATTTACAAGATTTCAATGGTTTGTGATGATAGCAAGTTTTGCAAATCATACACTTTATCATTTATCAGTAATACCTTTAAATTCAGTCATAAATCACTTAGGAAGATCACAATTGCTCTTCAGCTCATTAGGTTTATAGAACCTTAACTAGTTTTATATTTTTATGAGAACCATTGTAAGCCACAGAAAATTATCTTGAGTGATTTGTTAGTTGGCCAAATGGCAAGTTATTTCAAATAAGAATGTATATGTTTTTTAACAACCTTGAGGTCTTTGGCTTTAAAAAAAAGTTACTGTGTTTGCAAATGCTGTATATTTTAAGTATTTAGTTTTTTTGCTGCTTGAGGTACAGATTAGAAAGCTAACACTTTAAAGAAAACCATTTTTCTGTTAGCAATTAAAGATTGCTTAAACCATGGAAGTGGTATTTTCCTAGAACCAGGATGTTTGATTGTAAATTTGAATTTCCTGAGTTCCTAGAATAGTAAGATTTACATTTAAAGGACAGACATTCCAAGTCAAAACTTATTTATATTTAGGTGCCTGATACAATCCTTTAATAGCTGGGGTGGTTATTTGCCATGGATCTCAATTGCAGCAGCAGAATTACCTCTCATCTGTTACTGCAACAATGGCATCAGTTTTTGTTAGTGCAGAAAAGATGTTTGAAGAATTGGTAGTTTCTTGAATTGCAAGAAATTTGCAGATTAAAAAGGGTAGTGTGGAAGAATAGAAATGGTACAGAATTTGAAACTTTGTGACCTAGGATTTTGTACTTTAAGCTCTTCTACTGAATTCCTGTTCTTTTAGGTAAGCCATTTATGTGTATATATATATATATTTTAATTTTCTTTATTTTTTTTTTAAATTTTATTTACTTATGATAGACTTACAGAGAGAGAGGCAGAGACACAGGCAGAGGGAGAAGCAGGCTCCATGCACCAGGAGCCCGATGTGGGATTTGATCCTGGGTCTTGAGGATTGCGCCCTGGGCCAAAGGCAGGCTCCAAACCGCTGTGCCACCCAGGGATCCCTATATATATATATTTTAAGATTTTATTTATCTTTTCATGAGAAACAGAGACAGAGGCAGAGACACAGGCAGAGGGAGAAGCAGGCTCCATGCAGGGAGCCTGATGTGGGACTCAATCCTGGGTCCCCAGGATCACCCCCTGGGCTGAAGGTGGCGCTAAACTGCTGAGCCACCGGGGCTACCCTATTTATTTTTTTAAAGTAGGTTCCATGCCCAATGTGGGACTGGACTTCATGGCACCAAGATCAAAAGAGTTGACTGAACCAGCCAGGCACCTTCCTCCTCTTTGAAATTTGTATTATGAGAATTTTAAAACAAAAGTTGAAAGAATAGCACGAATATTAAATACCTATATACTTTCTACCTTGATGTGTTGTGCCCATACATTATCTTTCTCTGTATAAAGAATATTTTCCTACATAACCACTATACTATCACACTGAAAAGGAATACTGGTGTTCTATAATGTAATATGTAGATCATGTTTACATTTTTCACCTGTTCTTGATTCACTTTTTCTAGAATTCCCTGTTTCTATAAAGGATAAGATTATTTGTATATTATGCCTTTAAATGTTCCAATTTTTTTTTTTTTTTTTTTTTTTTTTTTAAAGGGAGAGTGCTCACAAGCAGGGAGTAGCGGGGACAGAGGGAGAGGGACAGAGTATCTCAAGAAGGCTCCATGCTCATCACAGAGCTCGGGCTCAATCTCATGACATCTCTGAAGGCATGAACTGAGCTGAAATCAAGAGCTTAACCAACTGAGCCACTCAGGCTCCTCCATAATGGTCCGTTTTCTGCTGTCCCTAGTGTTTAAGTAAAATTTACCACACAGATTTTGTTTCTCACTCTGAACCCTTCCCCATCTGAATAGGAGAAACATTTAATGTGAATTCAAGTATTGTTTCCAGTAATTTGTATAAAAATGAAAAGTCCTATTTATTCTAGACAAGAGTTGTCTATAGAACTGTGGTAATGTTAGGAGTTTCAGTGAGATTTTTTTTTTAAGGTTTTATTTATTTATTCTTGAGAAAGAGAGAGGCAGAGACACAGGCAGAGGGAGAAGCAGGCTTCATGCAGGGAGCCCGAGGTGGGACTTGATCCCAGGTCCCCAGGATTACACCCTGGGCCGAAGACAGGCACCAAACCGCTGAGCCACCTGGGCTGCCCAGGAATTTTTTATATTTTTACTAAGGCAACTTACTCTAAATATAAATACATTTGCAATAAACTAAAGTTTTTATAGGTCTTAACCTAAAATATGCTTGGAATTGAACTGGAGTTCTTAAACATAGGCATATGTTTTTCGATAATATTTTCATTGTAAATCCCAAAACTTAAACTTTATGGAAACCTATGTGGACATCACATAAAGGAAAAAAGTATATTAGGAAGATATTTTTGAAGGTGAATGATTTTTCTACAGTAGATTCTTAGAAGAGTTCAGGTTACATTTTAAAAATACATTGTTGATTTTCAGTTGTATCTTGCTGACAGTGATTTTACCTTTATTTTTATTTCCGGCCTCAACAGTAATAGCTCAAATTTATTAGTCCTTTAATATATTCTGGCACTGTTTAGTACTCTGTATGGGATATGTGATTAATCACAGTTGGCCTTTTGAGGTAGGTATGTATTATACCTCATTTTTTCCAGATGATCAGCTTTTCTGAGATTTAGGTTATTATTATTATTTTTTTTTATGATAGTCACAGAGAGAGAGAGAGAGAGGCAGAGACATAGGCAGAGGGAGAAGCAGGCTCCATGCACCGGGAGCCCGACGTGGGACTCTATCCCGGGTCGCCAGGATCACGCCCCGGGCCAAAGGCAGGCACTAAACCACTGCGCCACCCAGGGATCCCAGATTTAGATTAAACAACTTTGTTAGCATCAAAGTGTTTAAGAAAGTGGGAGGAGTTTATAGCAAGTGTTCTAAATTCTGGGTCTGGGCATGTAGTCCTTTGAAAAAGTAGATTATGTATAACTACTCACAACCACATACGGTTAAAAATGTTTTAGAAATTGGCATGGTTTAGGAACTTCCATACAGCTTCATATTACAATTTGTAAAATCTTACTTCAAAAATTCTATGTAATTTTACCCTTCACAATTTTAAAGCTACTCACAACCACATATAGTTCTTACAAGTGTTTTAGAAGTTGGCATGGTATAGGAACTTCCATACAGCCTCATCTTATAGTTTGTAAAATCTTCAAAAATTCTATGTATTTTTACCCTTCACAGTTAGCTGTGTATATTTTGGTCTAATTTCAAATAACAGGAGTTCTAAACACAAACACAGCAAATCTTACTAATTCTGGACTTTTTAGTTGGTAAGATCTCATTCTTCAAAATTATATTCAACATTAATGTGAGAACAATCCATTTACCTTCTGTTCTTAATAAGCACTCATGAGTTTTATTAGGATGAAATATTCTTAAATCAAGGCCAGAATTTAAGATTTAGTGCCTTTGAGTATCTTACTTAACAGTTACCTTTTCCTTCTATGGAAGTGTGGAAGCCTTGCAAAAATAAGTTTTCTGATAGGATAGACTTATTTATTGTGTGTGTGGGTGTGTGTGGGTGTTTGGGTATTTTTGGAGGGGAAATCTTTAAAATATTTGAAATTATGAAAAACTTCATGAAAATAAAAATGAAAAATTGTAAAAGGGGCACACAATATTTAGTGCTCCTTTTAAAAAGTTGTGAAAGAGGATCTTGGCTCCTATATTTAATAGGAAAGTCTTAGTTATTGAAGCTGGACCAACATTTCAAGTTATTTATAATTTATGGTTTATCAGACTTAGAAGGTTAAGATATTTTTGATACATCTCCAGTCTATGTCACTGAATACTGAAATATTTTTTTATTCAACTTCCTGATACTGCTCAATTGATCCTAAATAAACCATTATGATGAAATGTAAAAATTCAGATTATTTGCCTATAAAATAATTTTGCAATTCTAAATTTCATAATTGAACTGTAGAAACTCACTTCAGTGTATTCAGTGATAATTTTTTAATAGGGAGAAAAGTATAATTTAACTTTTATCAGATTCTATGCAGATTAAAATATGCAAAATTTTATTAGCAAATCCTTTTGGCAAGTAATTTTATATATGGAGTCTTTAAAAGTACCTTAAAATAGTGGATGTTTACTAGAATGAAGACTTAATAGATATGTATTGATGTATTTGCCTGCATTGTATTAATTTCCCAAAGTGTTAAACTATTTTTTCTGTACTACAGTTGACTGTTGATAGGTTCTCAAAAAAGTCATCAAATACATTGCTTCAGGTTCTTGCTTTCACTTCATGTGTCAGGAGAAAATAGGGGAATTAACTTTCAAGTATCTACTGAATAAATGCATGCTAGACACCAAGGTGCTATGAACATCTCAGTGAACAAGTTTACATTTCGGTATAGAAAAATTATAAGATGCCTGTTGGGTGCTAGGATAGAGAAAACAATATGTGAGGATTGGTCCAGGAAATCTATGGCAGCAAGACTTATCAACAGGCCTGAAATTTGTGAATCCCTGGCAAGGGAACCACTAGTTCAGCCTCAATAGAGGCAAGAAAAAAAGAACATTGCTTTATTTGAGCAGTTGAAACTACTTAATAGTTGATAAGCTGAATTTTGCTTCTAGTCCTTCCCACTATTTCAAACAGATGACTTGTGACTATTACATGAAGTATTTCTTAGTTACAAAAACATATGAGCTTGATAGTTAATAATTGCACCCAAACTGTTAGGAAATAGAGCTGGAGAAAAAGCTTGAATATCTGAAACTTTATAATGGGTAAAATAATGTGAATACAATTTTGCTCTAGGAAAATAGCAAGTTGAAAAACATAATACTGGGCTATTGTTTTAAGTCCATGCCTACATAAATTTAGATGTTAACTGGAAGTTTGTTTTTCACTTTTCAAAGAAAAATACATGTTGGTTAGAAACGGTCTTTTGGTTTCATTTTTACTTGGCATTTCAGTCTTAAGAAACTAATAGAATTAAGAGGCTATAAGACCCTTTATTCCCTGAAATTGCCTTCAGATTGAGGAAAATGTAACAATTGGCCAGACTTCTTTTGGGGAAAAGAAAAACCTTTTCAAAGGTAGAAACTAGTTATTTTTTTATAGGTAGATAAAACCTAAGTGGTTGCTTTAAACAGTTTGATTCCTAGAAAAGTTTTCACCATAAGTAAAACCTGTTTTTATTAAATGCCTCTCCTAGGACACCACATAGCGGTGTCTAGTTTACTCAGTAACATGATTTCCAGATTGGTTAAACAGAGGTTAATGTGCAAGTGTGCACTAAAAGGGACAGTTGTACCAAAAGGACAATTAACCAAGATTTTAAAATGTCCCTTATACTTTTGTTTATTATCAAAGATTGAAACTTCGTTTTGAGGAGAACCCTGGAACTAATAGCCTGATGTCTTATAAATATTTTTGGAATACATAAAGACTGGATAAAAATAAAGCACAAGAGCTGGTTTCCAAACATCTTTTTTTGGTAAATATCTATTCCAGTTTCTAAATTTTCAAATTTTTGTAAAGTATAAAAATCTCTTAGGGTGGAAATATTGTCTACCCGCAGCAACATGTTAATGAGGAAGGAAGTATTAATAAGAATTATTGATGTAATGATAAGTTATATTAGAAAGGTATTACATGAAATAGTGTTTTTATAGCTATAAGAGTAATTGAGAATTATACTGGAACTTTGATCACTGAATTAGTGAATTCTGGTTCTTGACTGGTTTTGGCTACTTTCTGGAATCTTTAACAATCAGGGTTCTCTTCCAAGTGGAAATTGATATGCTAATAAAAATTCATACATTTTAACTGAGTTCATATCTGTAAATTTTATGTTTAAGAATTAGTTATTTCTTAGTCAAAATCTGATAGATTGATTAGTTTTTCATTAGGAATAAATACTGGGATGCCAGATTAAGTATAAAATTTTGTATTTGGTAGCTTTATAGTATCTTTACTATTCACATAGTAACATTTCTTCAGCCTCCCTGGCCTCCTTAAATGTTCTGGACATATTCCCACCTCCAAGGTTTTCTTTACAAATTAACTCTTGTCTGCTTTACAAGTATTTATTATCCAGATAGCTGCTTAACTAAGTTCTTCAGTCTTCAAGACCAAAGTGTTGTCTTCTCTGTGAGATCTGCTGTGGCTACTGAATTAAAAATTGCTGCTCAATTCCCATCTTGTCAAAACTTCATCTTTCCTCTATTATTTTCACCTGAAATACTTAATCATCTCCTAATATACTGAACAGTTTACGTATTATGCTTATAATTTGTCTTGTACTCTGGTATATTTCAGAAACTGAGAACAAGGCTTGACACATAGTGGCATTCTATATTAATTTGTTGGATGAGGGCAGCCCGGGTGGCTCAGTGGTTTAGCGCCGCCTTCAGCCCAGGGTGTGATCCTGTAGACCTGGCTGGGATTGAGTCCCATGTTGGGCTCCCTGCATGGAGCCTGCTTCTCCCTCTGCCTGTGTCTCTGCCTCTCCGTGTGTCTCTCTCTGTCTCTCATGAATAAATCAATAAAATCTTAAAAATATATATATTTGTTGGATGAAATATTGCAGTGGGAAGTAAAATTGAAATTATCAGTTTATAATACCAGAATACAATTTTTTTTAAAAGATTTTATTTGAGAGCACAAGTTGGGGTAGGGACAGAAAGAGGGAGAAGCAGACTACTGAGCAGAGAGCCCAATGCACTCCTGATCCCAGGATTCTAGGATTATGACTTGAGCCTAAGGTAGCTGTTTAACTCACTGAGCCACCCACATACCCCTTGAATTTTAATTTGTAAGGATTAGAATATGGTACCAACTTATGACAATGTATTATTTTTTATAAAATTAAAAGTCCATAGCTTTCCTGTTAACAGGTTAAAAAATATACCTACGAAAAAAATGTACTTACGGTTTTTCTAAAAATACAAAGGTAGTGTTTTTGTTTGATACCCCCAGATATTTAGGTATTGTATAATAAGCTTCAATGACATTTAGTGTTATCTTGATGTATAACACAAAGTGTTCTTTAAAAATTACTCAAAGGGCATTACTAATTTACCTGCCATTTTGAAGTAACTTTAAGAAAAATTGGTTGTGATTTAGTTTCAGATAAAATTTTAAAACCTGGTGTAAGATAAGTGCCCCACTAGTTATAATAAAGTTTTAGCAGTATTATGTTGAAGTGAAATTTCTGAGACATTTATATGAAGTTAAAACTTTTATTTTCACATGTTGATTTATCGATTTCAGATAGTTTTGTTGTATTAGTAAAGTGTAGACAGTCTATTTCTTTCCCTCCCCCTTTCACAGCTTTCACTAACATTGACAACATTGACACAATCCCAACATCTGATTGATGAGTGGGAGTTTTTTGCAAATATTAAAAATATATTAATATTAAAGTATTAAATATTACTAACATATACAAATACTTATTTTAATCCATAAACCTAGCTTTAAATAGATTTGTTTTTAAAAACAAATATAAAAGATGAATTACTCTAGCTTTTGTCTATAAAATATTATATATATTCTGCGTTAAATATTATTTATCAAAAAATATTATCATTTTACTTTTTGTTCTTTAATTTTCACCCAAACCTCACTTACTTAGGCATAGCAGACATTAAAGGTAAACTTAAATTGCTGGATTCGTAAAGTGAGGATGAGTGACACTTAACTTGGGAATTGTGTAATAATAGGAAATATATTTTGGTTAGTTTAATTCTGTATTTTTTTTTAACCTTTGGGATTTAGTGTCTCAATGAACATTGGATTTTAAAGTTAAGTTACTTTTCAAGATAGTTTGCTACAAAATTTTTTCCCAAGTTTTTTGAATGCTAGATGTTTAAGAAAAATACGTTGAAGACTTGGATAGTATGGTGAGCTTGGTTACTCTCCATTAGCAACTAAAACTACTGGACTGAATTTGAAAATCATCTTAAAAGCCTTATTGAAGAACTGATAGTATAGTAAGGAATTGCCAGGCCAAAAACATTGGGAAACAAATACAGAAAAACAAAAATAGGAACACTGGGAGATAAGCAAAGTAACTCAGTTGTTTTTACCCTGAGAATCTTTGCACACCAGAAGAATGCAAGCTGCAATTTTGAATGCTTCTAAGGTCCGGCAACAAAAGTCAAAGCCTTGAGCTTTGTGATCCTGAGCAGAGTGGAATGGAGAAGCCCTGATAAGTTATAACACTGAGTTGTTCCTTGCATGGATTTGTGGTTCAAATAAATAAGCACTTGGTGTTTCGTTTTTGTTTTTTTTTCCTTTTTCTTTTCTTTTTTCTTTCTTTTCTTTTTTTTTTTTTTTTGGATGTTTCAACAACAACAAAAAACCCCACAAAAATCCATAAAGGTGGACTCAACCTGAATTTAGGCTCTTAAGAAACTGATAAGCTTACTCATACCCTTTCTGGAAGAATGTACCTTCATCATAAGCTGCAAAAGAATCTCCACAAATATTTTTCCAAGGAGAAGGATTTCAGTTGTTAAAAACAGCATGTAAGGAAATCACACATAGCAGATCTGCAAAGACTTCATTTAAGGTTGAATTGAGTTAAAACAGATTAGATACACTAAAGAGAATAGAAGAAATCCAGATTAGAGTTTAAAGAGACCGTGAGATAGAAAATATGAAAGAGGATTAAGAGCCACAAAGCATAGAGTGAAAATGTGTTTAATTGGAAGTTTCAGAAGCACAATTTGAAGATACACATACTAATTTTCCAGAATTAAAGAATTCAACAGATTCAGTATGCTCAATGGATCCCAAGTAGTTAAAAAAGAAAAAAACTTCCCACCTAGTCATATGAAAATGCAGCCATAGAAAACAAGACAAAATTGCAGAAGCCACAATATACAAAAAGTCAAAGGACCAGATGAATGCAGATTGGCAACTTCCCAACAACAATGGAAGCCAGAAGACATTGGAATTGCCTCGTTAATATTCTGAAAGAAAATAGCTGTCAAAGTTCTACATACAGAAAAATCTTTATGGGGATAAAAAGAATTCTAGGCAAGGTTAATAAAACAATGGTATTGTCAAAGATAATAATTTTGGACATTTCCAGTTATATACAATTTCCTCAAGCTTAAAAAAAATAGTATCCATCCGGTTACCATAAATATTTGTTTTCTTAAGTTTTCTCCCCTAAATTCACTCCGTTCTAATGAAAGTTCTCATAAGTGAGTGGGCCTTTATTAGAATTGTAATTAATAGTATATTTTTAATTTCACTTTTTTAGGAAGAAAGCAATTAGGAATTTTATATTTATAAAAGAAATTTGGTAGATCTTATTTCATCACTTTAGTGCTTGAAGTTTACGAAGTTTGTGTTCAACAGTTTAAGTGTTGACTCCTATTTTTACCCATATATAATCATTCCAATAATAAAGTGTTACTCATACCTTATAAAACACTTTAATCTTGAGTTATACCAATGTCTTATTTCTTTAGTTGATACTCATTTTTAGGTTTGAAAATTATCTGAGTTAAATTTGTATGGTAGTACTTTATCAGTTTGAGATAGATTTCTTTTTAAAATGCTTAAATTCTTTTGAGTGTTTTGAAGTTGCAAAAGTCCTGCTTTGAATATATTGTTAATTTAACAGTATTATACATCTGATTTCTCCCTGGCTGCTCAGTTGGTAGAACATCCGACTCTTGTTCTCAGGGTCACGAGTTCACGTCTCATGCTGGATATAGAGCTTACTTATTATTTAATTTTAAAAAATCAAAAATAAATAGGAAGATTGTAATTTCTGTGTGCATAATACATATCCCATGTCTTTTTAGAGTATTTGGAGGGTTGGTTTAGAGTTTTAAAATACATATATATTATTTAAAAATATGGTTCAGAAATCCAAGATACTAAAGGGACCTACAGTGAAATGTTTTTCACCTACCTGTCCGTGATTCATCCGTCCTCTCCTCAGTGACAAATGCTCAGCCTGTATTTTTGTCTTCTGCTTTTTCATGAATAATTGCCTTTTATTGTGCACCTTGCTTTTCTTTCTTTGTTGCTTAACAAAGTGAATTTTTAAAGTTATTATGTTTTACAGAGGGGTGTTTGGCTCTTCCCAGACTTGTTTTAATATGAACATTACTGCATTGAATGTCTTTCTACATGTCATTTCCTATGTGTGAGTATGTTGTAGAGTGTTTCTAGATGAGGAATTGCTGGATCAGAGAGTATGTTGGATTTTTTTGAATTCTCTATATCCACATTCCTTCCCTACAGAATTTGTAAAAATTTAAAATACAATTGATATTCCTTGAAAAAACTCAACTTCCTCAGATCTTAATACAATCTTATTACAGTTTAAAACTTTTGTCAGTAGTAAATAAGCTCTATGGTTTTCATTTGCATTTCTCTTATGAATGAGATTGAGCATGTTTGCATGTTGAAAGACTGGATTTCTTTTTAAGCCCTGATATTTTTACCACATTTTTCTGTTTTGCTTTTTCTTATTTGCAGAAACCTATATATTAGAGAAGTTAAGGGATACCTCACAATTTGCTGTTAAAAGTTGAAGTAATTTTGTCATAATCTTTAAATAGTATGCTCTCCTTATTTATGTTCTTCTCGGTGTCAGATTCCAAGAAAAGATAAATATGCCCTATGATGAAAAACCAATATTTCTCTCTCTCTTTTTTTTTTCTTTTTTTAAAAAAAGATTTTATTTATTCACAAGAGACATAGAGAGACAGAAAGAGAGGCAGAGACACAGGCAGAGGGAGAAGCAGGCTCCATGCAGGGAGCCGGACATAGGACTTGATCCCGGGTCTCTAGGATCACATCCTGGGCCAAAGGCAGCGGCACTAAACCGCTGAGCCACCTGGGCTTTCCCAAAAACCAATATTTCTCTTTGTTATTTTGGTGTTCTTGACTTACTCTCAATACTTTGCTTTAAAATACATGTTCTGTGCTTAGATTTTCATTTAGTTGATCAAACTTAACGATTTGCCATTTAAATCTTGTGTTCACAAGTTATTTTTCTCACATGTCTTGAGCTTTCTATATTCTTGCAACTCAACGTTAGGAAGACATGAGAAGAAAATGTAATCATAATAGTTTTAAGTAGTACTTCAAGTACGTCTTTTGCTAAGTACTTTTTTCCCCTTAAATTGACTTACTATAAAATATTTGTGAAGAAAATCTTGATTCACAGTATAAATTTTCTTGAGCTATTATTATTTTTTAAAAGATTTTATTTATTTATTCATGAGAGATACACAGAGAGAGGCATAGGCAGAGAAAGAAGAAGCAGACTCCATGCAGGAAGCCTGATGTGGGACTCGATCCCGGGACTCCAGGATCACCTCCTGGGCCGGAGGCAGGCGCTCAACTGCTGAGCCACCCAGGTGTCCCTTGAGATATTAACAACAGGCTTCAAAATTATGAGGGCACTTTAAAAAATTACAGAAATCGCTTTGATGTGAATTTTATATATGGATTAATTTGTTCTACCTAACATGAAACATTTTGTTTATTAACAGTAAACGTTTTTAAACTAGTTTTCCCAATAGTGAGGTAGTTAAACACTTGTAAAATCTGGATTTCCAACATGCATACCCTCCTATCCAACAATGAATCTCAAATGTAGCATTTTGGAAGTCCATCCCTACATTATTTTAGGCCTTGTTTGTGTGGATATTGCTTGATGAGAGGAATGGCGGGGACGGGAGGCAATGGTCTTGTCTCTAGCCTCTTTCCTCAGGTTTAGGTAGTGGTTAGAAAAGGGCTGTCAGCTCAGCTTCTTAGAGAAACTGGGCAGTAGGAAACTGTTATTTTCCTATTACTTTTTACATGTCACAGATTTTGATAATCTGACAGCTACACTAACTTGTAACATAAAGTCTGGACAAAATTAGACCTGTGTATGTTAGAATCCGCTAGAAAGCATGGCCATCTGTTTATTAGATGAGAGAAACCTTCCTCTAGATTTCATATATAAGCTAAAATATTACCTTGATCCAGAGCTTGCTATTCAGCTTTTTTTATATATATATAAACAAACAAAAAAATAAATAACAGCATTGTGAGGGTCTGGTTTTTTATAGCAGAAATGTCAGTATAATCCTTCATTCTTGTCTACTGAAACCTAATGGCAGTATTCCATATAGAACTTGAGCTTCATTCTTTATTTTTGGCGATATCACTTTAGAAAATGTCCCCATAAACATATCTTTAGAGGACCTAAAATGTAAAACATAAGCCAAACATTTCAAACTCTATATATCAAATTGCTTACAAAATAGGGCATGCTTTTGTTAAGCCTTATAGGCCTGCTTGGAGAAAGGCACTTAGGAACTTAGGTAGTAAGGAAAAAAGTTTTAAAATTTAAGTACCTGTTAGGTTATTTTATAAATATTCTGGAGATAATAAATACTTAAAATTTTAAAGTAGGACTTATTAAAATAGAATCAGAATTTGAATTTTGGAATTGTCCATCACAGAGAAGTTTTAGGTCTTAATATTATTCCTTGATTCTTTATAGAATTTAATATTGTTTTTACCTGAACTATTCCTTTGATTTTCATAAAGATAATTTGTTAGTTATGTCTACTGTTAAAATCTCACTTTCAGAGTCCCAATTTCTCATCTTTCCGGTGGTTATTTGAAGCAGTGCTACATGGGAAATAAAAACTTCATTTAAGAGAATTAAAAAATTAATTTGGGTGTTTGCATGGAATTTAAACCATGTGAAAATCTTTCAAAATCCATAATATCATTTTAATCAGTCTTCATTTTATAAAATTGTTATTCTAAATTGACTGACAGTATAATCTTTCTAAGCCATTTTATTGAGGTGGGATTTTTCAGTTAATGTTTCAACAAGAGTTATAGAACTCATAGCTTTTTATAAAAGTTATTCATTTATATTTTTACATTTTCATAGGTATTTGAGTTAGTATAATATTAATTCCACAAGCTAACTTTGAATATGCAATCAATGATAAATATACCCACATTGATAGGGCAACTGTTTATTGAATGTTCTATGTAGGCACTCTGTAGGTGCTGTGAAATAAACTGATGAAAGTCAGTGCCTTTGTGGGATTTTTTTTTTATGATGTTGACTCATTTGTTTTCAGATAAGCCAATGGAATATTGAAAAATAGTTACAGCAGGCTTTCTTTACACAGTTGTCACTAAAGTTAAATATGTGGGTGAATAAAAGTGTTGATTAAATGGCTGAATTTTAAAGGACAAGCATAATGAAGTGGCATCAAAGGAATGGAAGTTAAGAGAAATGAGAAGAAAAGTGAATTTGTCATTATTTAAAAGGGAAAATAAAACTCCTATTTTTCTTTTATAAAGGAGTAATACAATACAATACCTGTTTATTGCAGAAGAATTTAAGTACAAAGGGGGAAAATCGTATTCCCACTACCTGACACTACTGTTAGCTTCTCAAGATGTAGCTATCTATAAAATCTTAAGAATTTTTGCAACTTAGGTTTTCCACATGGTAGCATATTTTTGTCTGTCTTATACCAAATTGCTTTTAAATAATCAAAGTACTCCATTCTAGATAATGTGCTATTTAACCTGTCCTTTGTTGTTGTACATTATATTGTTTCCAGTTTTTTGCCTTATAAGAAACTTACACATAAAAAAAAAGAAACTTAACAAATAGGATTTTATTTAAATACTTTTACTTGTATAATTTTTTCAGATTAACTCTTTAGAATTGGCATTTCACTATCAAAGGTTGTTGGCATGATCTTTCAAATAAGCCAGGTAAATTGCTTCTGAATTTTAATGAGAATGGCCACTGTATTGTTTGCCCAAGAATAGAGAGGAAAAAGATTAAATAAATGTGGAAATTTGGTGGAAAAGATGATTAAGAGATTATTTGGTGAGCATATTCTTAAATACAACTTGGAATTAGGTCATTTTAATAACAAACTGTAGGATTGAGAAAACTAAAATTGGGTCATAATACAAATCTTGGTTCTGGTGTTTTGGATAAACACCAAATGTCTGGATATGAAGGGCAGAGTTGCAGAATTTAATTATTTCTGATCTAAAATTAGAATATTTGAATAGAAGCATTGATTAGAAATGTAATATTTTAGTCTGAGGAATACACTAAATTTTGTATAATGAGGAAATGGATTTTTTTCCACATTCTTGAATTTTGTGTTGATAAGGAAATTGAAAAGTAGGCAAGTTGCTCAAAAAGTAGAGAAATGAAATCTACTAAATTTGTATCCACTTCATTATGGAAGCTTAATCTTGCTTTTCCAGAAGTGATTTTAAGAAAATCCAGATGAAGTATTACCCATGATACTACATACCTTTATCAATGTTATACTCGATTTAGCAATGTAAAAGCATATAATCAATGCCAAGGAAATGAAAAGTTTATGATGCCATTGAAAATTGCAAGCGGAAAAAAAAAAGAAAAGAAAATTGCAAGCAGAATGGTATTCTCATGAATCTATCAAAATGGGAAAGAAATTGATTAGTGAAACTAGAATGATTCACAGTAGAGGAGTGACTAAAATATGGCTTTTGTCCAATGATAATTCAATTATTAATTTTTTAAAATAGCAATTCTCAATTCATAAAATTGCAAATGTAGTGGAAAGTATAGTAAGAAAGAATTGTAAAAAGTTTTCAGTAAATGGTCTCCCACTTCAAAAATTTTCCCCTCCAGGGATGCCTGACTCAGTCGGAAGAGCATGTGAGTTAGTCTTGGGGTCCTGAGTTTGAGCCCCATGTTGAATGTAGAAATTACTGAATAGAAAAATCCTACTCCATACATTAAAAAATAAAGTTGTATGACTATACCCATGGAAGAGTAACACAGCAAATGAGAATGGAGTGAGATACTTTCTAAGGTGATACATAAAGTTCTTGTGAAATTACGTTACTGAATAGTATTTTAAGTATGCCTGGAAAGGTTTTCATTTTATTAAGAGGACAATTCGTAAAAGCTGAAAATTAAGGTAGCATAGAAAACAGTATATATATGGATTGAAAAGAAACTGTTAGACCTTTGAGGGAAGTGAATCAATACATCTGCTGAAGCATTACACAATTGCACAGCATTTTAGATTTGATGCTATTTTTGAGATCAGTAGCTTATAAACTTGGTTTTCTGACATTCCTACTAGCTCAAAGATCTCAAATTATTGTACATATTTCCATATTTCTCATTCTCAATTTTAATGTACTGGATTTTTTGTTTGAGTTTTTTTGCTTTCTTTTAAAACAAGTATGAGTGGGGAGGGGTCCAGGGAGAGGGAGAGAAAATCTTAAGCAGGTGCCACAGCCAGCATGGAGCTTGATACAGGGTTTGCTCAGCCTCACAACTGTGAGATCATGACCTGAACAGAAATCAAGAGTCAGATGCTTAACTGACTGAGCCACCCAGGTGCCCCTACTATACTGTTGAACCACAAAGTAATTTTGAAGGAATGATGGAGGTGGCAAAATGGAGCTAGAGTAGCAAACCAATTAGCCCATTGATAATTAGTAATTTTTTTTAAAGATTTTACTTATTCATAGAAATGCAGAGAGAGAGAGGCAGAGACACAGGCAGAGGGAGAAGCAGGCTCCATGCAGAGAGCCTGACATGGGACTCGATCCAGGGTCTCCAGGATCATGCCCCAGGCTGCAGGCGGCGCTAAACCGCTGCGCCACCAGGGCTGCCCGATAATTAGTAATTTTTGATACTTAAGACCAAACTACTTTTCTAAAAAACTAAAATATCCTGCTCTTTTTCCTTAGTCAAAATTTAAAGGATATTTTTGAAAAATGTTTGCCATAAGGTTGACAAAATATTTTTACTGGGAGCAAAGAATTTAGACATTAAGTAAAATAGGCTATGCCTATAGATGTCAAGTGGTGGTTTTGGCAGATACCCTGTAAATTGGGGCAAAAAGTTAGGTGAAAGTTTTACCTTTGATGGTTTTGATTGAAATCTGTTTTGCATGTTTACCTATCAATTATTTAACTTTTTTAACTTTGTGGCCCTGAGAATTTCAGAGCATGTAAAAATGAATCTGAAATGGAGATATTTATAACTAGTGAAAAGATACCAATAAACTACTCAGAACAATTTACTGCCCCAAATCAACTATGATTTTTTTTCTTAAAAAAAAAAAAAAAACCCAACTCTCTTTATTGCAGTAAAATTGTGTTATAGAAAATGTGCTAGGGAAATACGTAACTGAGACAAACCTCAATTTTCCCATTGATAACAGTTTTGGTAACAATTTTGTGTACATTTCTCCTTAATTTATGTCTCTTGCACTCTAGATTGCAGTTGAGGATAGATGGATGGGTAAACATACAAAATGTGTATATATTTTTAAAATTCCACCTATAGTATATTGTAGGTATTTCTATTTAGTATTAAATAAATCTACATCATTATTTTATGCATGTATATCCTACCCCACTGGTTTAGACAAAGCATAATTTAGTCATTCTGCCTTTGGTCATTTACGTTTCCAAATTTCTGTATTAGAAGCAATCTTTCAGTGAACATCCTCATACATATATCTTGCTAAAGAGCAGTATACAGTGTAGTCACTAAGAGCTCAGTTGTGCAATCATGTGCAAGTTACCAAACCTTCCTATGCCTCAGTTTTCTCATCTTTAAGTAACAACAATACAATAATATTTTATTTACTTGACTAGTGTTCTAGAATTAAATGAATTAATATATATATATATACACACTTTTATTAGAGTAGTGCTTAATTAAGCAATTAAGTAGTGCTTAATTTATTAAGTAAAGATGCTGCTAGTATAAGCAGCATTTTGTCATTGATTTCAACTTCTAAGAAATTGAATCCAACTTTTAAACTTAAATTTGTAATAGATAAGCAATAACCTTTTTTTAAAAGATTTTATTTATTTATTCATGAGAGACATAGAGAGGCAGAGGGCCTGATGTGGGACTTGATGCCAGGACCCCAAGGCAGGTGCTAAACCACTGAGCCACCCAGGTGCCCCGTTAAGCAGTAACTTTTACTACCAGTTCTACTGATCTTTTTTACTCCATTCCATCGACCTGTGGCATATCCTTCTGTTCACCAGTTCTCTTATAATGTCCTTTGACTTTGATGTGATTTTGTCCTTTTTTTCTCATCTTATGTATTCTTCAGAGTTCTGTTCTTTTTCTCTACCAGGTAATGCGTATTTTTTAGAAATTACTCTTTGCTTATGTATATTCTTTGCTTTTAGGGAATATACCTAATGTCTTAGGCATTATATATCCTGGTATGTATATATTCCTTTAAAACAAATGACTAGAATACAGATTCCTTAATCCTCAGTCTGATTTAAAAACAAATACCTTGTCTCTTAATCTTAAATTGTTTGTACTCAGGTACCATTTTATTGTCATCTCATTTTAATCTAATAAAAAGTAAATTTTACAGCAACTTATCAATATTTTTTGTTCTCATGAAAAAAAAACTGGTTTTCTCCTCCTATTTCCCCTCTTTCAAGTTCAGGCTACTGTTACCCCACTTAAGGATGACAGCAACAGTCTCTTAGCAATTATTCTGTCAGCTAGTGCCTGCTTGCTTCATTCCGTAGCACGAAAGCCACCTCAGTCTTCCTCAGCCTGCACCTCCCACCCTACTACCGATGAGCCGTAGTTTCTGTACATTCCTTATTGGGTGACATCCATTTTTTTGTGTGCATCAGATTTAAACTCTACTTAGTTTTTTAGGCCCTTTGTAAAGTGCACCTCTACTACAATTAGCCAAACTGCTTTCCCAGTACATGTTCATTCTTATGTGGATGTATGTCTTGGCAATTCCACAGAAAATTCCAGAAACTCCTGTCACTGATTTACACAAACGTTTTTTTCCTCATTAATGCCCTAGATTCTACCTGCTTAGTGAAACTTCCCTTGGTAACTCCAGTTTGCATGGAACTCATTTTCCACTGAATTTTATAGGAGATGGGACAGATACAAAATAATTGAAAGTTAGTCTTGTGTTCTTTCCAATAATTACTTTTATTTGTCCAAGTAGATTACAAGCTCTTTAATAGAGTTCAGTTTCTTATTCTTGTATCCACTTGGTAAATCCTGTGCACACAGTAAAGATGACTTTAGTTGGTTCAGAAAAGTGGAAGGTCAATTAATACTTAGTCTGGTTAGTATGAAGTATTAACATGAACATAAACTTAATCTAGAACTGAAGATAATCCAATTTTTGCTTAGCACATTTTAATTTCAGTCATAATAAGACTGTAACAGTGGCCTATACCTTCCACTCATTTAATAATATATTATTTCTGTGACACATTTTAGGTGCTTGGAGAACTGAAATTTGTGGGACATGAACAGGTGTATCTAAATCTGTATATGTAGGCATACATTTATAACTACATGTAGTAGAAAGTTGTAAGTTCTAGATAAAATACCGTGTTGTAGGAAAAATAAGTACAGATGAACAAAAAGTTAAAACTTCCTAGTTTCTTTAGTGACTTACTCACTAAAATAGAACTCCATGAGTTACAAAACTTAGTTTAATTCACCACTCTATCTCCAGTGCTGGAAAAGGACCTACCACACAAGGCACACATTTATTTGTGAAATAAAAATGAATTTATTGCAGACAGTCCCTTGCTGATACTGGGACTGGGTGGTGGAAAGGAGAATGTTCTGCAGCTACTCCAGCAACTTAAAACTTGGTTTATCTTAAAGTGTTTCTTATCTTAAAAGTGTATCTTCAGTGTTTCCCAAATTCCTTAAAAACTACTTATATTCTTTAATCTTAAACATGTATTTTTCAGGATCTGAGATTGGAGAGCAGTGGGGAAAAGTAGATGAATAAAAAATAAATGATGTTTGCTTACAGCTTTTAGGATTGGGGCCAAACTTTTTGGATAATTAAGACAAGCAGAATGAGACCACTTCTGTAGCTCAAACTCAGTTTAAATGGTCTTAAATTCCACAAAAAGTGTGTCTGCTTTGGTAAAGATGTAGGGAACAAATTAGGAAAGCAGGTTTACAGTTAATTTATTGAGTCATCACATTTATTATAAGCAATTACCATGTAAATTCACTTAAGATGAGGCCTAGCTCTGCCTCTGCTGGGTAGCCCAGTAGTGTCTTAACACACAAGCACTGGGGCACCTCACTGTCTCAGTCAGTGGAGCATGCGACTTCTGGTCTCAGGGTTGTAAGTTTGAGCCTCACGTTGGGTATAGAGACTACTTAAAAATAAAAATCTTAAAAAACAAAACCATAAGCACTGACTTTTCTTAATTGGTTACTATATAAAAAACCTAAACAAAGTATATAGGGATCGTTTTGCATGTTCATAGTTACCGTGTCATTTGGGTTTATTTGTCAAATGCTTTTGAGCTGCTTAAAATTAATTACACAGTTACTAATTATTATAATTGAAAATATTGTAAATAATGTTCTTTTTAAAATTCTAATGTTATGAGATTTGTTTTCTTGTCCCAAAGTATAAGAAAAAAATTGAATTTGAGGAAATAAGCCAAAATGCTATTGACGTATATAAGTTTATTTGATAAGAAAAATGTTTTATAGGCATTTACACCAAACTTTTAAAGTATTCAGTGAACTATGAAAAATGTTCCAACATTAGCCAGGAAAAACTAATTTAACTTTTAACAGGTAAATATTGGGGCTCCTTTAAATTTCCATATAAAAATGTTCCAGGTAAGGGCATAGTTAAACTGTTAAAAATGGACATTACCACAGTTGGTCAAAGCTTTATTAAACTTTTTTCCTCATCTGACCCAGCTTATATTTTACAAAATTAAATAATCTGCTGTAAGTCATCATTACTTCCGGGACTTACCGGAGGATACTTATAGTTCCAAAAGACAATGTTCAATGAATGTTTGGGAAATAACTGGAAATTAAGAAAGGACTGGAAATAGGAATTGTTCAAAAGTGTTAGTGATGATTTATGTTTATTCAATGTTATACTTGTTTTACTCTGCCCCAAATAACCAGTAACCCCAATAACCCCCAATAATTTTTATTCTTTTCCCTCCACAACAACTTTTCATGTCATGGTAAAATTCAAATGATTCATTAAAAAAGTAGTATCGTAATTGTATGACATTCTTAAGGTAAACAGTAGATATATCAGAAAAATACTAAAAAGTATCCTTAATTTTTTCTTATAATTTTTTAGTTATAAAAATAACCACATTAGAAATTTTGAAAGAACAATCATAACATCTCAGTAATACATACATTATTTATATTTTGGCATGTTTCTAACCAGTTTTAAAAGTCTGCATTAAGATAAGTTGGGATTCCTGTTAAAAAACAGGAGTCCAGGGCAGCCTGGGTGGCTCAACGGTTTAGCGGCACCTTCAGGGTGTGATCCTGGAGACCAGGGATCGAGTCCCACGTGGGGCTCCCTGCATGGAGCCTGCTTCTTCCTCAGCCTGTGTCTCTGCCTCTCTCTCTCTCTCTCTCTCTCTGTGTCTGTCATGAATAAATAAACAAAATCTTAAAAAAACAAAAAAACAGGAGTCCACACTTCTAAGGTGATTATTTGTACATTAAAGTTTGAGAGCTGAAGGCGAAAGATAATTTTTTAAAGAGCCCCTGTTATTTTCATTTCAAAATTAAATAACATTGCTTTTATTTATTTTTAAGTAAACTGCCCCCAACATGGGGCTCAAACTCATGATCCCAAGATCAAGAGTCACTCTATCAATTGAGTCAGCCAGGTGCCCCCATAACATTTAATAGGTAAGATACGAGCAAGTTCTAGTAAGCTTTGTAAAAAGCATGTGTATGTATATAATGGTCTTATTAAATGGAGACACTTTTCATTGGTTAATGGCAGATCCAATAATCTCTAATGTCAAAGTTCAAGGCAGTATCTAGAATTTTACATTAATTTTTAAAGATTTTTTTCATTAATTTATCAAGTAGATTCCTGTACAAGCCTATATTAACTATGATAAATATTAAGAATATTTAACTTCTAAATAAGATGTTTTCAGGTAAATTAGTAAATAACATAGCATAATGTTTAAAAGAAGAAAAATGGACTAGTAGCGTGACAAAGGGCAGGGTATTCACATGTTCTTATGCTGGTTTTTCACCAAAATGGAATTTGAATATGACCTGCAGCATAACCTTTGCTTTTCTATCAAATTAGGGCCAATTATAATAACAAACCTTGCTCTTTTTGGTTATTTGGTTTATATAGCTCTGTTTAGAGAATATGTAATGAAAAGTTTATACTCCTTGAGTTCATAATTTTATTAATTGGTATGATTTATGCATCTGGAATGCCTAGATGCTTTCTTTTCAATCCTTGGAAACTTTATAGTACATGTACTTATCATCCCTGTTTTATAAGTGGGAACATGGATTCTGGGAAAAATTCAGTATTTGATACAAGGTGATCAAATTCTTTTTATTTTTATCACACTGCTTTACCAAAGCAGGTTGATATTTTAAAATTTGAATATTTAAAAAGAAATTAGATTACAGCTGCTATATTAATGCCCTCAGTGTAGGCTCTAGTGAGGGGCTATCAAATATTTATTGGTTGAATTAGTGAATGACAATCAGTGACCAGGTATTCAAGACCAGAGAATTCTATAGTTTTTCTACATACATGTATTGGATGTAATACCAATTGAAGCAATAAATAATCCAAGATAGAGGACCAATTCATGTAGAGAAAAAAAGCCAGATTTTTGGTTTACATTTCTTACACAAAAATAGATTTTTTCTATTTAAATACATAAATGAAATCGTATATGTGCAGTCCCTGAAGTATTGTCTCTCTTTTTTTGTCTGTTTTTCCTTTTACCCATAGTAGAACTCTGCTGTAACATTATCAACTTTGTGTGTATACCATATTTTCTCCAGGCTCCTAAAATTGTCTACAAATATAGATATGTACAAACAAGATTTATTTTTTATCATTGTTATATAAAAGTGAATTCTACACATTTTAATATTTTTTCATTCAATAAAATCTTACAGAAATTCTCCCAAGTTATCTGTTATAGCTTTAATTCATTTTATGGGTATATAATATTCTATCATTTTGATGCATCATATTTTATTAAACCATTTCCCTATTGATAGACCTTTACTTTGTTAACTATTTTTGTTGCTGCAAAGTTAGCAGTCAATAACTTTGTACAACACTTTGTATTCTGATGTTTTTGTTTCTGTGGGGTAGATCTGAGAATGGAATTGTTAAGTCAAAAGGTATATATATATATTTTTTGAACAGTTTTTGCCAATGGCTTTCCATAAACGCCATAACAATTCATATTTCCATAAGCAGTGTATGAACTCCCTTTTCCTCAAACCACTTCAGTAGTGTTAATACCCGTTTTAAACTTTTACCATACTAATTGGTATAAAGTGATATCTATTATTTTGTTTCTCCCGTTTTGGAAGTTTGTATTTGTTTGACACATTATTTTTTAACCATTTGCATCTTCTGGGAATTGCCTATTCATATTCTTGGCCAGTTTCCTCTATGAATATTGGTTTTCTTGGCCAATTGTGAGAACTGTATATAATTTGTCGTCTGCATTTGGGAAGCTGGTGACTTGAACTAATTTACTTCACTCCCACTTTCAACTCAACTGTTTACCTCTTCTGAGACAAGCAGGGGAATGCAAGGAAACCTTGGATTTTATGACTGCCTCAAAAGGAGGGCTCGTGGAGAACTTAAGGGAAAGAGTAAGAAACTGACCCATAAAAACACTTGGAACCCCTCAACTGCCTTTCTACTCCCAGAGGAATGTTGACATCAGCGTGGCCTGCAAGAAATCAAAAAGCAGAACCAGCAGGCTGAATCCTCCCTACTCCTGAGCGAAGATTTCTTTCTGATTCTATGTCCAAGGACTACTAACCGCGTATTTGCTGTCTACACCCGCTACATAGCTGTCATAGTAGATCAAGGGTCCGCTACCCTGGTCTGCCAACACTGAGCTTCAGTGAATAGACAGAAAAAACAGCTGCACAAATAAGGATTCAGCAACAAGAAAGGAGTGCTAACTAAAACTGGACAGGCCCTAACAAAATAGAGGAGAGAGACAATAACTTCAACAAAATAATATGAACACAGTGATGTTGAAAGTGCAGTATTTTTGAAAAATGGGCCAAAATGGTAACATGGAGACCTAAATTATTGGCTTGGAAAATCTAGTGGAAGAAATAGTTTTAAACCTAGAGCAAAAATTCAAACAGTGTAAAAATAACAGATTTTGAGGATAGAACACGGAGATCTAATGGGTATAATAGTTCTAAAAGAAAAGAAGTGGAACAGATGGAAGAGGAAATGATTTTTTAAAAAGCTCCTGAGCTGAAAAATATCTGTAACTTCAAAGGGCATGCTGAATTCCAGGCAGATAATAGAATAATTGATGGCAATTACTATGTCCTCAGTTTGCCAGGCAGTGTTCAAATGGCTTCACATCAACTCATGGAGTCCTTGTAACAGCCTTACAAAATAGGTACAATAATCCCAATTATTCAGATAAGGAGAAAAGAGGTTAAGTGGATAGTCTGTAAATCCAAGAGGTCTGATTCCAGAGCCTTGATTTAGCTGCCTGGAAGTGCAAAATTTAGGCATATCGTCTGAAAATGTATGAACTCTGAAGATCAAGAGGAAATCTAACAAGTTCCAGAGAGAGCAAGTTATCAGCAGAAGAAAAAAATCTGTCAAAATTTTCATCTGTGTCACCTGAAGCCACAAAACAGAAAATTTACATATACTACTGAGAGAAAAGGACCACAAGCCAGGATTTCTCTAACCAATCAAATAATCCACCTACCATCTGATGAAACTACTCCGAGAAAGGGAAGTCTGATAATATTTAGCCTTGGTCTTTGCACATGTTATTCCTCCTGCTTGGAATAACTCCTCCCTTTCTTTACCAGCCTACCACCTCATCCTTAACATCTTCACTTTTTCCAGGAAAGTTTTTGCAAGTCCCCAAGTCTCAGTTGTATGCTCCCCTTAAACGCATGCATAGCACCCTATATTTTCCCCAACTTGGCACTGCTTTTCCCCATAAAATTCTAAGTCCTTTGAGGACCCAGACCCTATACACGTTTTGTTCACCATGGTAGCTGCATTTCGTACTGCAGTGCCTAGAATATAGTAGGTTGACTATATTGTGACTAAAATTTAATTGTAGTCAAAATTAACAAATCATTTTGCTACCATACTCAGATTGTTCAGTGACTAAAATAGTAGTCAAAATTAACAAATCATTTTGCTACCATACTCAGATTGTTCAGTGACTAAAATTTAATTGTAGTCAAAATTAACAAATCATTTTGCTACCATACTCAGATTGTTCTAGTAGTAGCTACTCAGGGAAAATAAAGTGTTAAGTCTCCAGTAGATAAAGCTTTATTCAAGTATGCCTTGTATAGATTTCTGTATCTACATTGTGACTATTTTACAAAATTTAAAATTTATAAAATCTCAATCTAAATAATTGTATGAAAGCTACATGTGTTGAATCAGTTTATATAAGTCATATTTACAATGCATAATTATCCATGTCATGCTCAAAATTCTATTTATTTTTGTAAGGCAGAAATAGTCAAAAGTGTAGGGAGGAATTTGTAAGATTAGTCAAACTCTGGCATGGTGTTTCAATACTCTAAAAACAACAATATTAATTCTATATTTTTTCTCTATTTTTCTTCAGATAAAAGCTAAAAATTATGACAAGGTTGAAAAGGTGAGTCTTCAGAAACATACTTTGAATTTTATGCTGAAGTTTAACTTGGGACTTAACACATATAGACTAATTTAGTAAAATGGTAACAATTGTTGAATCTGGGTAGTGATTATATAGGGATTCATTGTACTTATTCAACTTTTTTGTATGCTTGAAGATGTTCATTAAAAAATTTTGGAAAAGGAGATATTTATACTCTACTGACCAAAATCATCAGAATGATTATCTAAACTGAAAATAGGAAGGATTTGTTAAATTGCCATTTATCTATATGAAGATAAATTCTTGAAAAGAGCGGATTTGTTTTTTTAATGTTCCATTTCTCCCATGTCTGTGAAATTTATTTAACTGGATTCTGATAGTAATTTCTTGTATTTATAGCTATTTCAGAGATGCCTTATGAAGGTTTTGCACATTGATTTATGGAAGTGTTACCTTTCATATGTTCGAGAAACCAAGGGTAAACTGCCAAGTTACAAGTAAGTTAAAACAAGATCTTAAGAATGCAAGTCATCTCCAGGCATAGTCAATCCCACATAAACTCACACCTTCTCTTAACTCTGGGGAGAAGAGGTTTAAGAATTCAGAAAGTAGGGTTCTCTGAGACGTCCGTAAAACTTGTAACAAGTGCTTCAAAGAAAGTCCTATTCTGGAGAATTGAATCACCTAAGCCTTTCTATGTTTGAAACACTGTACATTTGGTTTTTTTGTTTGTTTTGTTTTGATTTTAAAGATTTTATTTATTTATCATGAGAGACACACAGAGAGAGAAACAGGCAGAGACACAAGCAGAGGCAGAAGCAGGCTCCATGGGATCCCTGGGTGGCGCAGCGGTTTGGCGCCTGCCTTTGGCCCAGGGCGCGATCCTGGAGACTCGGGTCGAATCCCACGTCGGGCTCCCGGTGCATGGAGCCTGCTTCTCCCTCTGCCTGTGTCTCTGCCTCTCTCTATCTCTCTGTGACTATCATAAATAAATAAAAATTAAAAAAAAAAAAAAAGAAGCAGGCTCCACGCAGGGAGCCTGATGTGGGACTCGATCCTGAGACTCCAGGATCACACCCTGGGCCAAAGGCAGGCGCTAAACCGCTGAGCCACCCAGGGACCCCAACACTGTACATTTGTAACACCAAATCATTTTGTTGGCAGGCTTGTTGTGAAACTTAATTAAAAAAAAAGTATCTTATTACTTGTCAGAGCACCACTCTTACTTTTGGCAGGTTACAATGCAATGTGCTGCCTACGTACTCAAAGCCATCTTTGATAGTTCTCTTACGTAATGTAACTCCCCACTATGACTTAACACCCACCTATCCTTCTTCATGGAAACTCAGTAATGGACTTTCAAATGCTATTTTTGCATATAACAAACAGGCCAAGTTATTTCTATAACTAGAATTCTATCTTTGTTTTCTTTTCCTCATCTTTTGTTATCTTGTATTGAAGAGGAAGTTCTTCCTGCCTAAATTTTACTTAGGAGCTAATACATCTTCAGACATAACTTACCTCCTTAGTCAAAGAACCAGATATTTCCACATTTGAATCTGCTACATGTAAGATTAAGGCAGTTTAAAGGATATAAGAATAAGTGAAACGGGCTTTATCTTTGATAAGCTCACAAACAGTAGGTAAAAGAAAGTATGTAAATTAACGACATTGACAAACACATGAGAACTACTTTCCTTATGTAATTGCAAATATCTTTACATTTTTGTTTATACAAAGTTTCAAATGCCATTTTGATCATATGATCAGAAGTTATGTTTTTATTTTTTAAAGATTTCATTTTTAAGTGATCTCTACATCCAGCATGGAGCTTAAACAACTCCAAGACCAAGAGTTGCATGCTCTACTGACTGAGCCAGCCAGGCACCCCATATGTTTTAGTTGTAGATATGTTTTAATAACAAATACGTGTTTTAAAAACACATGTCTTTTGGGTCTCTTGGCTGGTTCAGTCAATAGAGCACATGACTCTTGATCTTGGGGTTATAAGTTCGAACCCCACAATGGGTGTAGTTATTACTTAAAAATAAAATTTTAAAGAGGATGGCTGGCTGGTTCATTTGGTAGACCATGTGATTTTTGATCTTGGAGTTGTGATTTTTGATCTTGGAGCCCCACGTTGGGTGTATAGATTTCTTAAAAATAAAATCTTAAAAAAATAATAAAATCTTAAAAATAAATAAACAAAGATGTCTTTCACGTTTATTTCAGAGAAAAAATGGCTCAAGCATATGACTTTGCACTAGATAAAATTGGAATGGAAATTATGTCTTATCAGGTAGAGTTAAATTTTTTCCATATACACACTTAATAAACTTGAAATTATCAAGAAAGATACTGACATTTTATTTTATTTCTTAGATTTGGGTGGATTACATCAATTTCTTAAAAGGCGTGTAAGTATTTTTATAGTTTTTTTTTTTCCCATGTGAATAGTTGCTTTAGCTATAATATAATCGATGGCATTTTTTTTTATCAAATGCCAGGGAAGCTGTTGGATCTTATGCAGAAAATCAGAGAATAACAGCTGTCCGAAGAGTTTATCAACGAGGTTGTGTTAATCCAATGATCAACATTGAACAGCTCTGGAGAGACTATAACAAGTATGAAGAGGTAAATTAGGCCATAGTAGTTCATTATTATTATAAGTAAGCCATTTTAAATTTTGTTTTAATTTTTATGCATTGTGGATTTGTGGATTGTAGCCTCTCTCGTATAAGATACCTGGATATTAGTGCTACGTAGGTCTGTTTTTACATTGATTGTAATCAAAGAACCACTCCTAATGTGTTTGTAAGGTTTTGAGAGTCTCCTACTATTATTGAGTTATTTTTTAGAGAATACCCTGGGAGATACTATAATTCTTACAAAACTGCTTATATCAATGATACACCATACCCATGCAGTCATACATACATACATACACATTACCATTCATCTCTTATGAAATGGGACCTTGTTAGATCTAATTGTTTCCAGTAATAATGATCAGTTGCATTGCATATTTTTCACATAGTTAGAGTGCTGTGATTTATTGGCTTGCAGTGGGGCTGTAGTCCAAGCTTTTTGTTTCACTGGTGTATTTTTTTTTTAAAGATTTATTTATTGATTGATTTATGATACACATAGAGAGAAAGAGAGGCAGAGATACAGGAGGAGGGAGAAGCAGGCTCCATGCCAGGAGCCTGAAGCGGGACTCGATCCCGGAACTCCAGGTCGCGCCCTGGGCCAAAGGCAGGCGCCAAACCGCTGAGCCACCCAGGGATCCCAACACTGGTGTATTTTTTAACCAACTGAGCTAATTGGCTCATAAATGTAAACATACATGCCAAATACGCTGTATTGTTAAGAAAGTTTCTCGTATGTCCATTGTGATGGGGAAGAACTATGTAGGATGTTGAAACTGTTCCCTCGTAGGCATGAGAAATGGTTCTCAAGTTTTTGGCCTTTAGATTTTAAGAACTGTTAAAATCTACAAAGAACTTTTAATGTGTGTGTGTTTTTTAAAGAACTTTTAATGTTGGGATCCCTGGGTGGCGCAGAGGTTTGGCGTCTGCCCTTGGCCCAGGGCGCGATCCTGGAGACCCGGGATCGAATCCCACGTCGGGCTCCCGGTGCATGGAGCCTGCTTTTCCCTCTGCCTATGTCTCTGCCTCTCTCTCTCTCTCTCTCTCTCTCTCTGTGTGTGTGTGTGTGACGATCATAAATTAAAAAAAAAAAAAAAAAAAATTAAAAAAAAAAAAAGAACTTTTAATGTTAATATGGCTTTTATCTATCAGTATTTAGCATATTGAGATTAAAACTGAGAAAATTTCAAGATTTTTTTTTTAAAGATTTTATTTATTTATTCATGAGAGACACAGAGAAAGGGAGAGGCAGAGACACAGGCAGAGGAAGAAGCAGGCTCCATGCGGGGAGCCTGACGTGAGACTTGATCCTGGGTCTCCAGGATCACACCCTGGGCTGCAGGCGGCACTAAACCACTCCACCACCAGGGTTGCCCAAGATATTTATTAATTCACTCGAATTTCACAATAATAAACTCCTTACATTTTAACATAATAACATTAAAACAAACTGTATTTTCTAAAACAAGAAAAACTTTAGTGGGAAGAGTGACCTTGTTTTATATTTTTGCAAATCTCAACGTAGTCTAATAGATTTTTATATCTGCTTCTAAATTCAACATGTTATGATACTAAACATCACGTAGCCTCTGAGAAACTCCTTTGGGCCCTGTGAAGGGGTCCTGGTTAGCAGGAATCCTTGGACTACTGTTTGAGAACTGCTAAATGTGAAAGACAATGTTTATATCTCCATGCTACTTCTGCATTTGTTTTTAAAGTTACATGGAACTAGTTAGAAAATGGCTTTTAAGGCAAAGTGCTGGCTATTCACCCTGATGAATCTGTATAGCATTTTTTATTAATAGAATTTTACATGAAATAATTGACCCTTTCCAAATCATTCCTTATCTTTAGAAATTCCTGATACCTGGAGATTTACTACCAGCTCCTAACAGATATAAGCAGATTCTCCTTGATCCCTGAAGCATGTAATGTGATTGACCTTGATTTTATTTAAAAAAATCTTTTAAAATATAGAATTTAAAATGATTTAGTAAATGAACAAATTAACTGTGTTGTGCTAATATAGTATGCTTAATTTTAAAATAGTACACATTTCCCTTTGTTTTTCCTAGGGTATCAATATTCATTTAGCTAAAAAAATGATTGAGGATCGGAGTCGAGATTACATGAATGCTAGGCGTGTAGCAAAGGTATGGAATTCAACAGGTCACTTATTTTAATGATGAGTATGTTGTTTATACAAGAGTTTTCTTTGTTTGGTGTTCCTCTTGGCATTTTCAATTACTAGCAGTCTTTTTTTTTTAAGATTTTTATTTATTTGAGAGAGAGCGAGAAAGAGAGCATGAACAGGGGAGGGGCAGAGAGAGAGGAAGAAGCAGACTCCTCGCTGAGTAGGAAGCCCAATGTGGGACTCAATCCCTGAGCCCTGGGATCATGACCTGAGCTGAAGGCAGACTCTGAACCAGCTGAGCCATCCACGTGCCCCAGTTATTAGCAGTCTTAGCCAATGACAATTAATTTCATTGTCTGAGCAGATATATTTGAAATGAAACACCTCTTTATACACATGTTAAAGGACAAAAATAAAATAAATCAAGTTTGGAAGAAATGTTTTTAAGACACATGAATAGGACATGGAGACAAAGTTCTACCTACAAAAGATGAAGTAGTTCTTATGTTTCCCTTCTATCTGTTCATATATATTTGAATACTGTACTGCTTTGTGGTCTCATAGCTGTCAGGGGCAGATTTTTGTCTTATGTGCATACCTTTCCATTCATTGATACTGTTAGAAGTAGGAAAGATAGCTTAGTAATACAAGCTATTGAAATTTTAAAAGACAGACAGTTTCTCCAAAGCTAGCAGTAATGATGCCAGCAGATCATCAGTCATGTTGATCTGTCAACACCTGTGTCCTGGAGAGTGACCTCCTAGATCACCTGCAGAGAGGGCCCAGGGGTGTTCTATTCACTCAGGCCTGGGGATCTGTTCTTGGGTAAGTAATCCTCTGTTATCTTTCTCCCTGCTCATCAATAGTTTTTAGATTGTATTAACAAAGTGGTATTTGGGAAAAATAGGTATTTTGAACAACATATTCCAACCTGATCGACTCCATTTATCTGAATTGTTACTAGGCTCACCACAGAATTCTCAATGCTTGTTGTCTAGGAATATGAGACAGTAATGAAAGGTTTGGACCGCAATGCTCCATCAGTGCCTCCTCAGAATACTCCCCAAGAAGCCCAGCAGGTGGATATGTGGAAGAAATACATACAGTGGGAAAAGAGCAACCCTCTTCGTACAGAAGATCAGACTCTTATCACAAAAAGAGGTAACACAATTAACCCTCCTGGGACTCCAATTATATATATGTTCAATCACTTGATATTATCCCATAGGCTATTTTTTACCTCCAGTCTTTCTTTCCTCTTATGTTCTTCAAATTCAATAAATTCTATATAGATCTATCTCCATCCATGTTCACTGACCTTTGTTTTATCATATCTGCTGTTAAACCCATCCAGTGAATTCTTCATATCAGATATTGTACTTTTCAGTTGCCTAAATTTCCATTCTAGATATTTTAGGGAGCACCTGGGTGGCTCAGTAGGTTGAATGTCCATCTTGATCTCAGCTGAGGTCTTGATCTCAGGGTGGTAAGTTCAAGCCCCGCATTGGGCTCCACACTGGGCATGGAGCCTACTTAGAAAAATGGTGGGGCAAGGGCGGGAGGTGTGTGTGCATCTGGGTGTTTCAGTTGGTTAAAAGCATCCAGGTATTGATCTCAGGATGGAGCCTACTTTAAAAAAATGTATTTTTTATAGTTCCTCTTTTATAGTTTCCATTTCTCTGTTAATATTCTGTGTGTCTATTACCATCTTTTCCTTTATATCCTTGTAACAGTAGTTCCAAATCCTCATCTGCTAATTCCAGCATGTGGGCCATCATGGAGTTGGTTCCTTTTTTTCTTGAGTGTGGGTTGCATTTTCCTGTTTGGACATAGTCTAGACATTTAAAACTTTATTTTGAACATGATACAGATGTACAAATGATACATTGTAAAGACTGGATTCTGTCATCTTCCTCTGAAAAATGCTGAATTTTATTTTGGCAGGGAGTTAAATTACTGACAGATCACCTGGACCTTGTTAGAACGGATGTCTTTTAGTTTTGTCCTTAATCTCACGGTAAATCTCTTTGTCCTGGAACAAAATCTCCTAAAACAGAATGGAAAGTTCAGGGTGTTTATCCAGACCCTCTAACTTGATGAGACTCAAATTCTAAACTTGGTCTCCATTCCAGTGGGCCGCTGCTGGGAAACCTCTTCAGCATTTTCAGCCTTCCAGCTTTGCTTTCCACTTGAGCTCTTTGTATTCTTCCCTGGGTATGTATATTTTAGAGGCCAGGTAAAGATTTGAGGGCATTTATGCTTAAGTATTCAGGCTCCACCCTCTGTGGCTCTCTTTGCAAGGGGGATTTTCTCCCTTAATTTTCTAGCTATTCTTGCGCCCAGGATGCCATGTTACTTACCTCAAGCCAGTAAGCTTCAGGATTTGACTTGAGAGTTAGCTATCCCAGAAGTGTACACAAAAGGATGTGTCCCTGAGGGGAAAAGCCATATTAAATATGGATCTTACCCTGTGTGGTTCTGATTTTTTAAGGACTCAATGTTCTATGGTTTCTGTTTTAGCCATTGGTTTCTTTTGATCCGTCTTCAGTGCCTTTAAATAGTTGTTTTTTGTATTTTTTGGTTTATGATTTTTATTTTCAGGAGAGTTAGTTTAATAGAAACAACTCTGCTACTGTCAGAACTAGAATTTGGAACTTTAAACAATTTCTCAATCTTTTCTTACTCTTACCTATAAGCCTTTGCAGATAGTTTCCTTTGCCTACACCATGTTCCCTATTCCTTGCTGAGCTCTATTTACTCTCTCATCTAACCAGATTCTGTCCCTTCTTCAGGTTTTGCTTTAGAAATCAGTTCCTTAGTGAAGCCTTTCTTGAGTCCCTAAACTATGCTAAGTCCTGCTGCTGCAAGTTCAGGAGTACACTGTATTTTCCTCATCATAATAGTTATTATTTTATAATTGCCTTCGTAATATCAATCTTCCCAACACAGTGCAGACTCCTTGAATATAGGAAGTCTTAGTCACTGATAGAATCAGTGTCTCTTACATTCTCTAGCATATAGTTTGTTTTCAATAAATACTAATTTGATAAATGATGGATGGATGGATGGATGGATGGATGGATGGGGCGTGGTGGATAATGGTGCCAGAAATCACTACCGCTTTTATTTCTAATTATCATTCATTATCAAGGGGCCTGTTTTAGCTTACAGAGTTAGTTGTGTTGCTTGTACTGATAGTTTCATAAATAATGTTTCTTTTAATTGAATGTGGTGACTGTCTTCCCTAGTTATGTTTGCTTATGAACAGTGCCTGCTTGTATTGGGCCATCACCCTGATATTTGGTATGAAGCTGCCCAGTATCTTGAGCAGTCAAGTAAACTGCTTGCGGAAAAAGGGGTAAGTATTCCTCTCCTCCTTTGGCCTTTTCATGGTTTTAATAGAGCAATAGTTTGCTAAAAATATAACATTGAATTTTGGTAATGAAGTATGAGTGTTGAAAATTTTAATCTCATGTCAATATAAAGCTTAGTGACACTCTGACTCCCTTAGTCATAATTAAAATATAGGGGCTGCTTTTTAATGTATTAAAATGATGGACCATTTAGATTACTTGTATGTTACTTAACATACAGAAGAAGTCTTTGGAATTTTTTTAGAATCCAGAAATGCATATGTGTCCATATGTATACATGTGAGTGTCTATTCATTCATTCTCTTTCAATTGTATGAAAATTATTAAAGAGTGAATTTTTTTCTCCTAGGATATGAATAATGCCAAACTATTTAGTGATGAAGCTGCTAATATATATGAAAGAGCCATAAGCACTTTATTAAAGAAGAATATGCTTCTTTATTTTGCATATGCAGATTATGAAGAGGTCAGTAACAATATTTAAAACTTTGTTATAATTGGATTTTTTTCCCTGCAGGACTAAATTTTTTTTTTTTCTGATTGCTTCTTTGCCAAGCATGTTGCTTTTAGTAGAGATGATGCAAGATGAACAGTTACTAGTCCTCATCTCATTATATATTTATGCTCAAAGCAGGTGCCATTGTGGGGTGCAGCCTCTGGATTCCTCAGAGCTCAAATCCTGCTTGTTTATGAATGTATATTTATATCCACTTCTTCTCTACCACCTTAGAGTCGCATGAAGTATGAGAAAGTTCACAGTATATATAACAGACTTCTGGCAATTGAGGATATTGACCCTACCTTGGTGAGTAACATTATAAATCCCTTTACCACCTTTGCAGTCAGCTTTAACAAAAATTTTTAATTTACATATGTTAAAATTCACTGATTTTTTGGGGGGGGGGGTATAATTCAGTGAATCTTGACCAATAACACTGAGTCCTGGGGCCACCGTCACAATTAAAATACACTTCAGTCACCTCGCAAAAATTCCCTTATGTGACCCCTTCATAGCCAATTACTGATCTGTTCTTTCTTTCTTTTCTCTCATTCCTTTCTTTTCTTACTATTTTATTTATTTTACGTAGTCTGCACACCTGATGTGGGCTTGAACTCATGACCCTGAGATCAAGAGTTGCATGCTCTACCAACTGATCTAGCCCCTCAATTTTTTTTTCTTTTTTTTTTAAAAACGCACCAGTATGAAGCAGTGGTGCTTTCTCTAAAACCTTCCTCATGATCATGGTTTAAAGCTATTCATGCTGAGGCACCTGAGTGGCTCAGTCAGTTATGCATCTGCTTTTGGCAGGGGTTTTGGGATCAAGCCTTGCACTGGGCTCACTACTCATCAGGGAGCCTGCTTCTCCCTCTCCTCCCCGCTTGTGCTCTTTCTTAATATCTCTGTCGCTATCTTTTGTCTCTCTCTCCCAACTCTATTATAACTCTATAAATAAAACCATTTATGCCATGTAATTGTTGCCTAATATTTCTTTTTAAATAAATCAAAACAATAGAAACCAATATTCTGGGAAGGAATTGAACAGGAACTCACTTTATCTTGAATTCTCCACAGTAGTGGTTATCAAAGCCCCAAGTTTCTGTAAAAATGCAATGAAGCTCTTTCATCCAGCGGGGGAAGGGATAGGCCAATGCATGTGGCTCTAGACATTCTGCCTCAAGTCAAATCTCTACTGCTTTTTTGTTTGTATTAGGATTCCACTGTTCTAATTGCTTGCATTTATTTATGATTTTAAAATTCACTTAGCAAATTGTTCTGTGCACCAGAAGTATGCTAGATTCCAGAAGTATGATGACAAATTAGAGAAAATCTCATTCCTCAAGGAACTCATTTCATTCATGCATTCATCCATCTATCCATCAAAACTGGGTAACATAATTTGACATCATCAAAACTGGGCAAATCAGGACTCTACTCTTAGTCCAAAAACATTTGTTCATTGAACAAATATTATTTATTTATATATTGGGCACCCTGTGGTGCTGAGTATAAAATGGCTCATAATTGTTTATCAGTAAAGTTATATTATATGGTCTTTGGAAAAATAGAGTAGGGGGCTTTTAAAGCAGTAAACCAAGAAAAAGTAATGTTAAGTATATATTACTAAACATGCTTGTAGTAGATTAAATCTCAAGTTTTCTAGGTGTTGGCATTTATTAATGGAGTGTTTTCTAGTAGTTTTACTTCTGTTCCCTCCTTAAAATTTAATTGCATATTCTGGAATTAGATAGTAGTGATGATTATACAACCATGTGCATATACTAAAACTATTGAATTGTATACTTTAAAGGGTGAGTTTTGTGATATGTGAATTATTTATCAATTTTTAAAAATTTATTTGCATTAAAAATTAATTGGCATGCATCTTTAATACCAGAAAAAAATTTGCATGTGGGCTTCAATAGAGCACTATCTATAAGCTTACTTTCTGATATCTTGGGTATTCAAGATTGCTGTCTTCTACAGGAAACATACTAGTATAGGAATAAGGTGAGACTGTTTTGGATGCTGCAGGGATCACATTTTACCTAATCTGTAGAAAAGAAATGCTTTTTTTTTTTTGCATAGGTATATATCCAATATATGAAATTTGCAAGAAGAGCAGAAGGTATCAAATCTGGAAGAATGATATTTAAAAAAGCGAGAGAAGATACCAGAACCCGCCACCATGTCTATGTTACTGCAGCACTCATGGAGTATTATTGTAGTAAGGTAAGTGCTGAAATAAAATATAAAGATAAAATAATTTCTTTTATCTGAGATAAATTGATTAAAAGAAAGTCCTAGTTTCTATCATTAAGTTTTAATTGCTCCATATCATAAAGGAAGTCTAAGTGTATCTGTATAAAATTATTTGGAGGGGATCCCTGGGTGGCTCAGCGGTTTAGCGCCTGCCTTCGGCCCAGGGCATGATCCTGGAGTCCCGGGATCGAGTCCTGCGTCGGGCTCCTGGCATGGAGCCTGCTTCTCCCTCTGCCTGTGTCTCTGCCTCTCTCTCTATGTCTATCATGAATAAATAAATAATATCTTTAAAAAAAATTATTTTGGAGCATCACCCAAGTTCCCACTGCCTGCTAATTTATGCCTTATTAAATCCTTTGGTTTTTAACTCAGCAGTTTTTACTTAATATGATTTTAATTAACATTTTAATACTTAATGTAACTTGTTTAGGTGTTGTAGTTTTAATATTCTTTTGAGTATCTTGTCTGACATTTCATGGAGATCAGTATATTCTTCTTTACTTATAGGACAAATCGGTTGCCTTTAAGATTTTTGAGCTGGGTCTAAAGAAATATGGAGACATTCCAGAATATGTCCTGGCCTATATTGACTATCTTTCTCACCTCAATGGTAAGTCAATTCTAGATCTATAATGGTTATGTAATTATTACTAAACCATCAATATCATTCTCGGAAAATATGTTGCTGAGTTTCTTTTTTTCTCAACTGTATTATGATTCTGTCATCACACCAGAACCAGGTACTTAAATAGGCACTCAAGAAGTATTTGGCCTATCAACCATGAATTTTTATTTGAATATTGGTAGATGACTTTTGACTCTGAAGAATGGTCTTTAATGCCTCATCAGTGAAGTCTAATCAGTAGTAAGATAAAACTACAAATTCAGACTTGGGAAACACAGTTGTTTATGCTCATCTGTGACAACTCCGGGCAAATCATCTCTTGTTTCCTGGGTTGGGGTGGAGAAACAGACCACAAATATCTAGCTACCAAAAGTCAAAGATGCCCAAGTAGTAAAGTGAAATGCTTGGAGGCTGCTGGGGAAGAGATTTCAAAAAGAAACATTATGTTTATTACCACCTTTATTTCTCTATCCTGTTTGTTTTTTTTTTTTTTAAGATTTTATTTATTTATTCATGAGAGACACAGAGAGAGAAAGAGAGAGAGAGGCAGAGACACAGGCAGAAGGGGAAGCAGGCTCCATGCAGGGAGCCCGATGTGGGACTTGATCCCGGGACTTCAGGATCACGCCCTGGGCCGAAGGCAGGCACGAAACCACTGAGCCACCCAGGCATCCCCTCTATTCTGTTTTAATAATAATGTCCATCCTTTGCTAAGGTCTGAGTTAGGACCTTATACCAGGCACTGAGCTAGGGGATTTATATATATGTCTCATTTAGTCTAGTTACCCACAGTCCAGTACGTGTAATTTCTTGACTAGAAATGATCTAGTATAAAAATTGGTTTAAGAAAGAAATATACAATTACGTGCCATGTAAATGAGTTAGATATCACAGGTATATATCAATGCTTTGAATGATATTTTAGAAAAATAAGGTATTCTTTATACCTATATAGTAGAAAATAATAAAACTTAAATATGGGGATGCCTGGGTGGCTCAGTGGTTGAGCATCTGCCTTCAGCTCAGGTCGTGATCCTGGGTCAGGGGATCGAGTCCCATATTGGGCTCCCTGAGAGGAGCCTGCTTCTCCCTCTGCCCATGTCTCTGCCTCTCTCTGTCATCAATCAATAAATAAAATCTTCAAAAAAAAAAACAAACCCAAATATAATTTGGTATTTTAGCTTAGTGATTCTATACTCTGGAAGAGGACTTAACTCCACTGAGACAGTGGAGCATTTAATTAAAAAGAAATTTTCTGGGCAGCCCAGGTAGCTCAGCGGTTTAACGCCGCCTTCAGTCCAGGGCCTGATCCTGGGGACCGAGGATCGAGTCCTGCATCAGGCTCCCTGCATGGACCCTGCTTCTCCCTCTGCCTGTGTCTCTGCATCTGTGTGTGTGTCTCATGAATAAATGAATGAAATCCTAAAAAATTTTTACAGAATTAATGTTTCTCAAAAAAAAAAAAAAAGTAATGTTCCTCACCAATTGCAAATTATTTTGCTTTGTTATTTTTAAAATGCAGATGATATCTGATATCAGCATTATTGTCTTCCAAAATCAGTGTTTTACATAGTTCGTTCATTTGTTCATCTATCTATCCATCTATTCATCATTTATTCAGTACCTTCTGATTACTTGCCTGGGAATATGAAGGTGAATAGGACTCCATTCCTATTCTCAGAGCATTCTCATGGGGAATCATGTGTAAACATAACTGCATCATCATTTGGTTCTCAGTTGTAGCATGACTTCTGGGGTTAGGTGTATAATCTTGTTTGCAGTTTCTCATCTGTAGAACAGTCATAATAAAAGTGCCTCTCATGGGATTGTTGAGATTAGAATGAGTTTTTACATGTGTCTCACTTAGATAGAATGTGGTATGCATATTGTAAATGTTAACTACTTATGATGATGGTGGCAATCATGAAAAAAATGTCCTACTATAATAGAGCCCTGAATGAAGTACTCTGAAAGCACAGAGAAGAGAGTACAATTTAAGTTCTAGAGTTGTGCTGTGCAGTTATGGTAGCCACTAGACCACTAAGTACTGGGTACTTGAAATGTGGCTAGGCCAAAATGAGATGTGGTATAAGTGTAAAATATATACCAGATATCAAAGAGTCACTACCCAAAAATATATATATATAAATCATTTTCATATTAATTACATGTCAAAATAATTTAGACATATTGCATAAAAGAATATATATCAAAATTAGGGGGATCCCTGGGTGGCTCAGTGGTTTAGCGCCTGCCTTTGGCCCAGGGTGCGATCCTGGAGTCCCGGGATCGAGTCCCACGTCGGGCTCCTGGCATGGAGCCTGCTTCTCCCTCCTCCTGTGTCTCTGCCTCTCTCTCTGTCTATCATGAATAAATAAATAAATCTTTAAAAAAAATAAAATTAATTTCACCTGTTTTTACCCTTTTCAACATGGCTCGCAGAAAATTTAAATTATAAGTATATAACTTGCATTATATTTCTGTTGGGCAGTGTGGTTTTAGAGGAAACATGAGATGGGTCTTAAAGGATGAAGAGTAGTTAGCCAGGAAAAGATATAGAAAAATGTATTATTCCAGGTAGAGAACACAGCATATAAAGCAATGGGAAAGTTATGTGGAATGGTAGAAAGTGTGTCTGGATTAAAGCAAAAATAATAAAATACAAGATTTACTTATTTCTTGAAGTACAGTATATTAAGTTTTAGATGAACGTCATGAATATGGTGCCATCTTCTTTGGTTCAATACATTTAATCTCTTGGTTTTACTTTGCACATGGACATGTAGTAGTAAATACAATAACTATCCTGAGGCAATAAAACCCAACACTGCTGGATTTTTTAACACAACTTTATTGAGATATGATTTACATACCATAAATGTATCCATTTTAAATATACAGTTCAGTGATTGTTAGTAATTGCTAAATTTTAATAGTTCCCTTAAGAAGAAGTGTTATTTCCCACTTCCAGCTACAGAGGACCTACCAAGATTTCAACTTTAATTGTACCTATATGAGAATTTATTTATTTATTTTTAAGATTTTATTTATTTTTATTCATAGACACACACACACACACACACACACACACAGAGGCAGAGACACAGGCAGAGGGAGAAGCAGGCTCCATGCAGGGAGCCCGACGTGGGACTCGATCCCGGGTCTCCAGGATCACACCCCAGGCTGCAGGCGGCGCCAAACTGCTGAGCCACCGGGGCTGCCCCCCTATATGAGAATTTAAAGTAGTTATTTAGAGAGTAGTTCTGGTGCTGCAAAGTAAGAAAATCAGTTATATATAAATCTGAGCTTGCTATCCATCACATTCCATATATTTAAAATATATCGATCATCTGACCCAATGTCAGCAGATATATTATTTTTTAAAGGCCAGTGGGGTGCCTTGCTCAGGTATCACACTGTTGGAAATGGTCTGACATTATAACTGCAGTACACAGAAGGCAGGCTGAACTACAGGTAAGAAGACCTGGCTTCTAGTTCCAGCTGTTAATAACAGTGAGCCAGATCATCTCAATTGTTTTGAACCTGTTGTTTTATAGGTTAACTCCTCTATAAAAATTGGGGAAATAGTGACCTTTTTGCATAGGATTTTTGTCAGAATTAGAGATGCCTGTGTAAATACACTGTTGATAGTAAAACCTAATTTTTCAATATTTAAAATCTTTTTAATATCCTAGAGGACAATAATACCCGAGTTTTGTTTGAACGAGTCTTAACCTCTGGAAGCCTTCCTCCTGAGAAGTCTGGGTAAGCTGTTGAGAAAACTTGTTGGCTGGGTTCTGATAGCAGCTTTAATACTTGAATTGTGATCTGTAGATGAACATTTGAGTAGAAGTTTCAGGAGAAATTTCCCTTTTCTCTTGAAGTTTAATTTAACAAATGCCTGCCTGTAACATTTTTATACTTGTTTTAAGATTTTTAAAAAAATATTTGTATACTGGTTAGAATTGTTTTGAGATGTGTTGGCAATTTATTATTAAATATTTTAATATATCTTCCTAGGTTACTATGCCCTAGAAATTGCTGTGAACAATTAAAAATTTTGAAAATTTTACCTTAACTCCAGGCAAAGACTCTTAGATATTGAAAGTTTGTTTGACATATTACATCCCTGGTTTATGCTTCTGGCTGTCAGTTTTACCAAACAGAGGAACATAGCATAGTGGTACAGTGGGAATAAGGTGGCTTTGGAGTCTTGGCTTCAAATTGCAGCTCAGCCAGTTATACCTTGGGTACCTTTCATGACCTTTCCAAGCCTGGTCTCATCCAGTGATAGAAGGTCTGCCAATATAGGCTTTTTGTGATAGTGCCATCCCTGGTATGTAGTGGGCATTCAGTGTGTCATTTTAGTACAAAGGTGTTTACTGACATTTAAGTAGAGTCTCAGAGAATTAATTTTGGCAGTTACAACAGCACTGAGGTACAAATATGTCCCAAATAATCCATGTTAATGAGAAAAAAAACAGCAATCATATAACATATTTTAGAATATATTTTTATTCATACATTGAATGAAGAAGGTATTCCACCTACCTCATGCCACTAGACAAAATGGGGAAGCCACATTATTCAGGACAAACTGGAAGTCTGTATATTCCTTTTTCAGCTCTTCTACTTAGAGTTTACCCCTCTTTAAGGTAAATGTGTCTGTTGCCACAATCTGATAGGAAGATGTGCTAACTAAAATGTCAAAAATGGCTTAAATACACAAGTGTGCAGGGTGAAGGATTATATCTATAATGTTTTCAAATCTTAAGCAAAAGCAAGATGAGGCAAATATGGCAAAATACATGGACGATGATTACATCTAGGTAATGATGACGATGATCTCTAAATATTTGTTATACTGTCCTGCAATTTGGAAATCTTCATTTATAAAAAAAAAGAGAGGGATCCCTGGGTGGCGCAGCGGTTTGGCGCCTGCCTTTGGCCCAGGGCGCGATCCTGGAGACCCGGGATCGAATCCCACATCAGGCTCCCGGCGCATGGAGCCTGCTTCTCCCTCTGCCTGTGTCTCTGCCTCTCTCTTTCTCTCTGTAGGACTATCATAAATAAATAAAATTTAAAAAAAAAAATTAAAAAAAAAAAAAAAAAGAGAGCTTTTTATAATTAAATAAAGGGAGGAGGGAACTTGAGGTTTTTGGAAATGGACTTCCTGTTCCAAACCTAGAATAATTAAGTACTGATTATATTTATTACAGAGAAATCTGGGCTCGATTTCTAGCTTTCGAAAGTAATATTGGTGATCTAGCTAGCATACTCAAAGTGGAAAAAAGACGGTTTACAGCATTCAAAGAAGAGTATGAAGGCAAAGAAACAGCTTTACTGGTGGACAGATACAAGTTCATGGACTTATATCCTTGCTCTGCAAGTGAACTAAAAGCGCTTGGTTATAAGGTATGTACTTAGGATCAAGATGTGTGTAGTGTTCCTCCTCTTATGTTTTAGAATAGTTCAAGGATACACATCCCTCTAAAGCAAATTCTGAAATAGAAATTAGTTTTAGAATAGATTTTCAGAAAACAGGAAAAGTTCAGGAATTTTTTGAGTTCATGAAACATTGCATATCAAAAGTACTGAACAAAATGAGAATTAGAGTGAGAGTTAACTAACACTTTCAACCTTTCCCTGAAATCGTTGGTGTCCTGTATCTTCTATCTGGTGGGCATGTGAAGGTATTGTGGAAGGAAGAAAAATTGTCATTTTAGGTATTTTGTTTTTGCTAATAGTTCTTAAAACTATTAAACGTGTTTTGATAGGTCTTAAGCCAAATGTAGCTCCTGGAGAGGTTTGTATCTTAAAGCAGTACTGCGGGGGCTCTTGAGGAAATTAGCTTATCTAGCAACAGAACTCCTTTATATAGACAACTGAGTCTTAAGAAATCTGAGCCCTGAACCTGTTCAGGCTAGGGGTAAATTATTCTTTTGTTTTGTTTTCCTGTGTCATGAAAACAATGAAAATCTGAAGGGAAGCTATATCCACAAAATCCCAGATTGGTCCCTTTAAGCCAATCAACATTAGGATGCTTTGGCCATCATTCTCTTCACCAGCCTCTTCTGGCCTGGGTCTCCCTTGTCTGGCATGTGAACTAGATTTAAATGTTTGAGGAAAATTCCCATAATTGAGCTTCAGACCTATTCATTAATGGAAGTCCCAGTCTGTAACTAGGGGTAACTGCTCAGGGTTCATTAAGTTCAGCTTGTAGTTTACTTCTCAATGAAAAGCAAAAGACCTTTAAGTGAAGTTACTAGCAAGGACTATTTCAACCTCACCAAGATGAAATGGAAATTAATAGAGCTCTTACTACTTCCAAGTAGAACTGTTTTTAAATATTCATATTTCATCTATTTTTGAGAAAGAATTATATATACTCCTGTGTGTATATAATGTGAGAGGGGAAGAGAAAAAAGGCCATTCTCCATGGGCCTGCTGATTTAGATCTGCCACCCACTGCATACGAGCAAATTTTGAGGATGTGAAATGCACTTGTACCTTTCAATGATGGCAAAAGGGGCTCTTTTGGTTCTGGGCAGGTAGACTGACACCAGTGCCTGTAGCAGAGGAACTTTTCTGGGATAGGGGCTCTGTTTATCAACATAGGTGGCCACACTGTCTCTTTCGACCTGTCCTGGAGAACTGTTCTCAGCCCTGGTGGGGCACTGCTGATAAACTAAAAAGAGGATGGTGAATGGGTTTGTGGTCAGAGGCCCGTGCTCCCAGTCCTCTCTGCCTTTTAGTTCTGTGACCTTGGAAATATCAGAACTCTGAGCTTCAGTCCCTCCTAGAAAATGGAGAGGTTACTATTTGCCTCATCGAAGAAGGAATAAATGGCTAAAAAATGTCTGGACAAACAGTGGCTGCTCATTCTATATCCCTATTTCCTGTAACACAATATGTTGGGAATAATTTAGTTAACAGAATCATATTAACTAGTATAAGTGATTAGTTTAGCTTTCATGAAGAGGGACTTCACTTAACTCGGCTTCACTTAAACCGATATTGTTCACTTCTAGTGGAAGGGAAGTGTCAGAAAAAAATGTCTACAATTATAAAGTTTTTCAAATGGCCCCAGTGTCTATCAGGTGCCCAATCTTAGATATTTACTCAAAAAAGCTGGTCTCTATCCTACAACTGTCCTACCTACCCGGTAGCACAGGGTCTGACCATTCTTGAGCAGGGCTAGGGTAAGGGTTTGGGATTCCACATCTCTAGAGCCTTGCAGCTTTCCTTGTCGAATGGTTAACGGTCTGTACCATCACGTTCTTACTTACCCTCTCGGTTCTCTTTCTGTGGTTTTAACCCAGTTATTCACAGTGTATCCTCAAGATTATAGAACTGCACAATTATATTCAAGCCCCTTTTTCAGGTTTAGGATTCTTCTGTTCTGCATTTTCAGGATGTCTCCCGTGCTAAGCTAGCAGCTATAATTCCAGACCCAGTTGTAGCTCCTTCTATAGTGCCTGTTCTGAAAGATGAAGTGGATAGAAAACCAGAATACCCTAAACCAGACACTCAGCAGATGATTCCATTTCAGCCACGACATTTAGCACGTAAGCCATGACTTTAGATCCAGTACTGAGACCTCTGTTTGTTGATTTAAATCCAGAGGTGGGGGGGAGTGATGTGACCTTTCCATTGCAGGTTAATTATTAGACTCTGGGTCACTACAAGTGACTTAGCTGTAATCTATGAAGCAAGATGAGTTAAGAATGTCTTTAAAAAAATGAAAAAACCCTCAGTGATCCGGATTCCAGTAACGCGCTTTGGCAGTGACACTAGGCAGTCTTCAGAAATGCTGCTACATACAAATTACCTGTACGACTGGCAACATACCTTGGTGATGCTGTTTGGTATTATTTACACTTACTAACGGGTAGTAGCCCCTCCAGATCCTATTTGAACGAGGCCCTTATGGTTAAACATGCTGTTGAATAACCGACCTTAAAACAGGATTGCTGAACACATGATTTAGGCGGCTTAGAAATGGTCTCTGACAGAAACGGACTGAAGTTCAGCCCCTGGCTGTCTTCCCCAAAGTCCCTTGTTTACTTTCTGCTTCCCAGGGGCCACAGGGGTGAGATGGCTCTGTCTCATCTACTTTAGTTGGTCAAACATGCAAAGCACTAAGAGCAATTTAAAATGTCAAGAAAGCAACAGATCTGGAACTCTAGACAGAAATTACTTCTGACTTATTTTACCTCTGTAGAGAGTCTTCCATCCTGTCTGATTCCTCCCCTCCTTGTGTCACAGCGCCAGGCCTACACCCGGTTCCCGGGGGCGTGTTCCCAGTGCCACCTGCAGCCGTCGTCTTAATGAAACTTCTCCCGCCTCCCATCTGTTTCCAGGTTTGTTCACTGTTATATACTTGCTCTGTGGCTTATAGTAATTATGTGCTTTTTCTCATCTCATGGAAAATGTCAAGTAGTGTGGTTTTAACTCGTCAGATTATTAGGGATTTTTATTTGTCTCAAAATAGGGTCCTTTTGTGCAAGTGGATGAACTGATGGAAATTTTCCGAAGATGCAAGATACCAAATAGTAAGTCACGAAAGCTCTGCTTCAGGGCCAAATTCACATGGTCTGTTATTCTTTGCCACTGAAGTTTCGAGATCCAGCTATCTTGCAGGAGTACAGTGAGGCCACAGGGCAATCAAACCCTCCTTAGTCCAGAGAGGCTTGTTCACATTCTAATGCCACTGAGTAACCACCACAAAAGCCCATCATTTCTATGCGTGTGAAGGCTCCTAGGGACTTGGCTTCTGAGAGTAAAGAGCAGCTTGCATCTTTTCCTTTAATTCTGTAGCATCACTACTGCCCTCCCTTGCTCTGCCAGTCGTAGGCTCTGAAAGCAAGTGTCCCCGATAGTGCGTGCAGCCAGCCTCCCCCAGCAGTCCTTTCTGTGTGGTTTGCACAGCTGTGGAGGAGGCTGTGAGGATCATTACGGGCGGCGCCCCGGAGCTGGCCGTGGAGGGGAACGGCCCGGTGGAGAGCAACGCGGTACTCACCAAGGCGGTCAAGAGGCCCAATGAGGACTCAGATGAAGATGAAGAAAAGGGAGCTGTCGTCCCCCCTGTTCACGACATCTACAGAGCGCGGCAGCAGAAGCGGATTCGGTGAGGCGGGCTCCCCGGCTGCCTCCGGAAGAGAACTCCAGGGTTCCCCTTTTGCCTCTTAAGTCGTATGTTTAAAAGAGACAATGCTTTGTTACAAGGTTCTTGGAAACAAAGTTGTATTGTCATTGGTGCCTCTATCATATGGTTCTTGAGAAAAAACAAACCAACCTGTGTGAATTTTAGAAAATGGAACAGACCTATGCTCTAAGCAAAACTAGGTTTTCAAAAATGTGAGAACAGCACAAAATGGCAGAACCACCTTTGTTCCCTCTTCAAGGGTGTCTTGTATGTGCCGCTTGAAGATTTGTGAGTTTTCAACAGTTTTATTTTAAAAACTGGATGGCTTATGATTGTAAAGCATTTTATCACATTTTCTGAAAACAGTTCTCAGTTTGCCTATGTAGAGTCCTGCCTTATTGTTTGTTTTTATTTATGGCAGAATGTATGGAATCGGTTTTGTAGTTTAAAATTTTAAAACAGTCCTTTAAAAAAAATAAAAGGATCTCAAAAATGTCACGCCTCCTGCTGCTGCTTCCATTCAGAATTTATTTAAAATAGCTACTTACTTATTTTAGGTCATTTAGCCAATACCATTTTAAAAAATAAATGCCAATACAAAGAAAAGTCCTCTTGTATTTACTGTACGTACACTTACCTGCATGTCCCCTCCTGGGCTCAGAACCTACTGAAAACATGAGGGATCTAATTTAAGAGTCAAATTAAACATTTTAGAAATCTTCAAATATGAATGTACTTTCCCCCAATTAATCTGAGGCAGATCTATTACCTTTCATGTCTCTTAAAAGCCATGTGTGGGAATTCCTTTTACCACCCACTGTCTTGTTCTCACAAACATTTCAGAGGGTGCTCAGTGCTCAAGAACATGTCCCTCAGGAGCTATGCACACATGGCATTAACTTCTAAGTCCAAAGAATTAGGTTTGTTGTTTAATCTAATTCTTTGTTAGCAACGAATATTCTAACCTAAACTTTGTTAGCAACATTACCTCCTCTTTAGCCATTTTTCTAGAAATTAGTTGCCAGAAAACAGGTTGAACGTAAGGGTTGTGATTCAGAATAAAAGCTAAAGGGAAGGGGGAAAAAAAAGTATTACAGTAACATATGGGTACACATTTAGAATTTGAATTCAAAAGGATGAAATACATTTTTAAGCTGGCTTCAAATATTTCTATAAAACTCTTGCTTATAACGGAAAAAAGGTTATCTTGAATCCTTTTCTTACATAAGCTTATATTGCCTTAGCCAGGTAATATTTACTAAGGTATTCACAAGCCTGTGTCTCTTGTTTCTTCCCATTAATGCTAAAACAGCCTCAAAACAAGGTCAGCTGCTTCTAATTCAGATTTTGTAATCCTCTCAAGTATCATCTTTAAGCTGTGTAGTTGTCTTCCTTTATAATGTTTCAAAGCAGTGTGAAAGGCACAAGTAGTACCAAATAGCATCACAGGCTTTAATATACAAGGTACAGAATCTCTCTCGAAGTGCTGCTATCTTTGGGAAGGGCTTTTTTTTTGGGGGGGGGGGGGGGTTAAAGACAAAAAAGGGCTTCCATCTGTGAGGATGTCTGCATGAACGACAACACAAAGCTAATGAATGCATGAAAAATGATTTTTTTTTTTTAGCATTGTAATAAAGAGAAAACCCACACATGCCTAACTTGATGAAAAGTGCCACTAAGCAGCCATTGGTGTGTTATAGCTGTTCTTGCTGCATTTATTTCTAGGCTGTTTCTCCCCTATTATTTGATCTAAACACAAAAAGGATTATCTGTTAGAAGAAACTATTTTCTGATGCTCTGGTATAAATATATATGAATTTTTAGATTTTAACATGTTTGTGAGTATTTGATCATTCCTTTCGTAGACACAGTTGATCAAGTAGCATGATGTTAGAAATTTGAACTTACTTTTAGAACCGTAATGTGGAAAAAAAAATAAATAACCGTAATGTGCAGATGCTCATACAGCCAGTCCCACATGTCCAGGAACCATCCTCTATCCATAAGTACTAGATCCAGAAGAAAGTTCCAAAAGATATCCATGTTTCCCTTATTATAAGAGCAATGACATTTTCTAGAGAATCCTAGGACCAGGTAAGATAGAAGGACTCTAAGTCCTTAAAAATCAAACTCTAGGCTTTAGCACTGAATTTCAATATGCTGCCGCACCTCGTAAAGTAAGAGGCTGTAGCTCCCTAGTAAGTGTAAAACTGAACCAAATTTGTACCATTAGGAAAGAACAAAAAAAATATACTTTTGTCAGTATATTAACCTTGGTCAGTAATTATGAATTCTTCTGGTAATTTTATAAACCCTCTACTGGCCTGTGCTTAGCATGTAAAACCAAGAGTTCACTTACACGACAGTAAAGGCATAAATAGCATGTTCATAAATTTTTTTTTACATTTCAGTTCCCAAAGCAAACTTCATTAATGTCAGCAGTCCTCTTACCTGCCATTCAGCAAGTGAAGTTCTATATATTTTTTTTAAGATTTTATTTATTCATAGAGAGAGAGAGAGAGAGAGGCAGAGACACAGGCAGAGGGAGAAGCAGGCTCCATGCAGGGAGCCCGACACGGGACCCGATCCAGGGTCTCCAGGATCAAGCCCCGGGCTGCAGGCGGTGCTAAACCGCGACGCCACCGGGGCTGCCCATATTTTTTCTTTTTTTTTTTAAGTGAAGTTCTATTTGAGATTTCAGTCCTGACATCATTTAGACGAAGTAACAATACTCAGGTACCATGTTCCTGATCTAAGTAAAATCTTACATATTCAACAAAAGGTCAGCTTACTAAGCTTTGGGAATAAAAGACAAGAAAAACAATTCCTCCATTTTCTAAATTTTCTTCCCTAGGCCCTATCCAGAGTTATGCTTTGAGCACGAGAAAGACGGCACTTGGGAAAGCAGAGGTGGAATGAATGAAAATGAAGTGAGGGAGCTTCTTCAGTTCTAGGGTTGCCTTTTTTTTTTTTTTTAAGATTTTATTTATTCATTCATGAGAGACACACAGAGACACAGGCAGAGGGAGAAGCAGGCTCTATACAGCAGGGACAGCAGGGAGCCTGATGTGGGACTCGATCCCAGGTCTCCAGGATCACACCCTGGGCTGAAGGCAGCGCTAAACCTCTAAGCCACCCAGGGATCCCCCTCTAGGGTTGCTTTTAAGTCAGAACCATTTCAGAGTAAATCCATCCATCCACCCAGCCATTTACTCTTAAAATGGTTCTGTTTAGTTCAGATACAATGTAAAAGTGGTGAAAAATGTGACTCGTGCTACTGACTCTAGACACATCTGATTTCAAACCTAAACCAAGCCTACACATCAGTCCTGGTTCTTTGGTTCTGCAGGCAATATAAACAAGCCCACACTAGGGCCAGGTGTAACTCAGTTCTGCCCTTTCAGGTTTCTGACACTTTCTATTCTAGGGCTCTAGCTATTTCAGACAGGATCAGTGAGCATTTGACAGATTAATAGAGCTTATTGAGCTTACAGTGCTCCTCCATCCCACAAAGTTGTTTTGAGCACTATGAACAAAACAGTTAAAGAATTCAAAATCCAATATAAATACGCAATTGCAAACATCAATGTGGTTCTTTATTTAGATTACGTTTTCAATTTAAATAGGAATTTCATAGCCCATCATCTGCCATCCTTCATTTGTTCACTCACATTCATTTAGTTCAAATACTGAGGCGAGGGTGGGGAGGAGTTGGTGGGGTGGCGGTGGAAGTAGGGAGAGGAGGAAAAGGAGGAGTGCAGCTTTTATACAGAAGAAAGTACAAGTCGTGGGACAGGGGAACCTTCCCTCCGGCCTGTAGAACGCACCGACTGAAGGGAGGCTGGGCACAGACACGTGTACAGACGCATGTACACCTACAGGTAGAGGGTTACATGCTCTCCTTGGTGGTTCACCAGGCGATTTATAGTCCTTTCCCATATACAGAGCATTCTAATACCCAGTATCCAATTTAATCCTCACAAGACGTATGAGTTAGTCATTTTCCCATTTTACAGATGAAAATGCTGAAGCCCGAGGGACAATGACTGGCCCAGTATCACATAACCAGTAAGAAGGCAACAGAGAGAAGACTCCAACCCACGCCGTCCTCTCAATCAGGAGCTCTGTGCACAATCCTACCGCAGGATGCTTAGCTCACTCAAATGAGACACATCACAGAATGTGAGGACTTGAACGCAATTTCAAGATCAAGTCTAGTCCTTTGACTTTAAATGTGCTGGAGGTCGGTCCTGATTTGCCCAGTTAGTACGTAACAGAAATGGGGTCGTAACTCCAGTTTCCAGACAGCTCCTAGCCTTTTCCACTCTACCACCCTGCCTCAAAAATGAAAAGAAATACAGTGTTCTCCATAAAAACCAGAGCGTGCCAGAAGCCACTGGAAATCAAGAAGCAAACACCTATTCCCTTCATAACTCATCAGGAAAGGTGGTGGCAGCAAGCCCTTTATTCCCAGGAACCCTAAGGTTTTGGAGAAATGAACATAAGCACCTCCACAAAAACAGAACTGCTAAGTAATCCATTAGTCGTCAGCCTGCATGTGCACAGTATACGCCTGCTGTGTCAGGCTTCTTAATAACTTCGAGAAAAAAAGCTTTTATGTACCTGCCTACTGCACTCAATCAGCAAGACATCCTTACTGGAAGTGTATTTACAGTCGGGTTATACGGTCACATAAACAGTCCCACTGTACAGCTTGCTTTAAATGTAACGAGACTTTGAAAAAACATCTATGCTGAAAATCCATCCATCCATCCCCCCACCCAGGAGCTGACAAAGTAGCAGTTCCTGCCTAGACATTCATCCATGAGACCATCAGATAAATCGAACAAACTAGCTATGATGGACCGAGCTCAAGGCGTTCAGTTCTATTCACAGTAAAGTACTACCGCTAAATAAACCTCGCACTTTCCTAAAAGATGCTTGTTTCCACAAACCTGTTAGGAAATCCTGTCGAATCCAATCAGAATGCATGACACAGAACCAGTTCAATTCTGAAGGATCGTTGATACGTATCTTGGAGGGAGCACTGTAAGAGGGGGCGAGGGGAGATGTTCAACAAACATTTCCTGAGTGGCTAAATGAACTAAATGAATTTTCCTGGCCCTTAGTGATAATCCTATGAGATTCCAGGAAGAAAGTAGCTCCCCTACTCCAGAGAACAACAACACAATTCAATATGAATATTGTGATTCCGAACTTTGCCTCCTTCATTCTTGGCTTTGCCACTTGGAGAACTCCACCAGTGGACACTGAGGTAGTGGGGGCGCATGAGGGTCTGTGCAGGTCCGCTGTAATATATACATCAAGATTTCCAATGGTCCAAACTTAATGTTGTCGATTTAGGAATTCATGAGGGGGGAAAAAAACAAACCTTGTAAAAAGTCAATCCTTATAAAAGAAGGCAAAAAGAAGGCTTTTTAAGATTTAGAAAGAATGACTACAGAAGCCCTAACTCCCCCACCCCCCACCCCGCTACGTACTTGGAGGTAAAGCTCCTCTCCTTCATTGTTGGCAGAGGAAGGCCAAAACCACAAACACCGAGGTGGAGGCGGGCAAGTGTGCAGGATGGGGGGGGGGGGGGGGGGAGGCCCTGGCGGTTCAGTCGGCAGAGCATGCGACTTGTGACCTCAGGGTCATGAGTTCAAGCCCCACAGAGGGCACAGAGCCTCTCTGCCTGGGAGGACACCATATGACCAACAAGCACAGCTGCCACAGAGCAATGAACTCCAGAAACACTTCCAAAAGTGACCTCACTTGAAGACGCTATTAAAGATGTGATTTTGTTCTTTAAAAGCTCTACTTACTGAACTTTTATTCCCTTCCAATGAAACCAGGGAAGATTTGTCCTTGAGTAAAAACTTTAACAATAGGATTTCTGACCACATAACACAGCACGTATTTCTGACTGCAAGTAAAAAACACCATTACAACACAGTTTGTAGCACGTATTTGGAACAATCACATCCCCCCGCCATAACCGTTCCTGCTCCTGAAGCTTGGTACCCCTCGCCGTGAGTCTACACAGTGAATGTTCCTCTCGCGGAGGCTGCCAAGCCGACCTGCCCCTCCGCAACCCCTCACCAGCTTTAAGGGATTCCTTGCATTATCTTAAATAATGTTCCAGCACTTGGAGTTCATGCTCGACTTCATGGCTCTGCTTCTAATATAATGTCCCTGTCTAAAACACACATCCACGCATACACACACACACACACCCATGCACACACACGCACACCTTTTACTTATATTTTTACCATAGAGGGTCATCCATCTGACCTCGACTACCCTTTCAGTCACAGGATATGTCAGGAATTCCTATCACTGAAGTTTCTCAAAAAATAGTGCTTCACAACCGGGGATTTTCTATGACTTCCTTATCCAAGTGAGCTTACACTCTTACTGTTATATCTGAAAACACTGAAATCTATTTCTCAAATTCAAATCCAATCAATACATCTGTGTATTGTATCAGAGCGAATTTCTCAGTAAAAACTTCAGACATCTGTCTTTTAAATTACACCAACATATATATAGTTTAAAAAAATATTTCCTCCTTAACTTTCAAAGCTTAAAAGTCAAAGAATCTCCTTTCTTCTAGATCCCAGAAGTCATAACTGCTGTCATCCAGGCTCAGGAATAATTCTGTATAAAAGAATAAGCTTTTTAAAATCAATTAAATCTCCTCTAGAGCAAAAGGGCTCCGGAGCTCTGGCTAGGCCAGGCAGGGGGATAAAGCCCTATATGGGGGCAGCCTGGGGGGCGGGGGACAGTAAGACTATGCATAGCCCTTCTAACACAAAATAGCTGGAGGGGACAGTGGGGGGTGTGCCAGAGAGGGGCAAGAGTCTCAACACCGTCATGGCTCGGTCTCTCATTCTCGGGTGTCCTAAAGAGAAAGGACCCAGGGGGCAGGAGAGAGGCCCCAGCCCCCTGGGAAAGACAAGACAGCTAGAATCAGGACAGCGTCGGGCGCAGACCACGGCGGTAGCAGAGCTACCTCAAACTCAGGATAACAGGAAGCTTCTTGATTTGTAAACTTGCACTCATCAATACAAACCTTCGAAACAGAATTCAGTGCGCTTTTCAACAACTCTTTTCAACAGTGATACACGATAATCTTCCTTTTGGAATCAGGGCTGTTACACAGAGATGTACTAAATAGCCATTTTCCAAAGCAACATTATGGTGGAGAACAGGTACTGGACCAGGAGGCTAGTACTGCGGCGGCGGCTACGGAGCGCGGATGCGCTAGGGTGGGACGAGGACCTTACTGAGGATGACATCGTAGTAGGGACTGAAGACCAGCTTGTTGTAGTTGACCAGGCGCACAAATTTAATAGCAACCTCCTCCAGCTCTCTCTGAACCGGGCCCAATCCCCCGGGTACCGTGGGCAATGGCTTCTGATGACCTGTGGCAAGGTAGCTCTCTAAGAAGATCAGGATTCGGGAATCTGTGATCCAAAAGAAAGCAGTCAGTTGTTGCTTGTTCAGGATGACTCTGCAAACCTCTGATGCTGCTTGGTTTTTAGCTTCGACATCCCCTTTCCATCACCCTTCCGGGAGAGTTCTTCCCTGCCCACCCCCTAGCCCGAGGACCCACAGCACTGAGTGCTTCTGAGCATTCACCCCGTTTATGACGTTTCCTCTCACACTCACGAGGCCTGGCCCCAGTAAGAGCTCAGAATACATTTGTGAAGGAAGGACAAATGCGTTAATCAATAAAAGGAGACTAGAGGGGCACCTGGGTGGTGCAGTCGGTTAAGCCCTCAGCTCAGATCACCATCTCTGGGTCCTGGGATCAAGCCCCACATCGGACTCCCTGTTTCATCTCCCTCTGCCCCTACCCCCTGCTTGTGCTCGGTCTCTCTCTCAAATAAATTAAATCTTTAAAAAAATTATTTTAAAAAAAGGAGACTGCAGTTTCAGTAGATTCTGCTGAGGAGAAAGACACACGGAGACCACCATGAGCCACTGCCGAAGAGCACATAAAAAATGGGGGGGTGGGGGGTGGAAGTAAAGCAGGAATTATAAATTCAAAAATGAGAAGAGAAAAAAGAAAATTCCAGCATTGTCGGTTTGTGAGCCTTTCCCACCAAACTGACATGTAAGAAGCATGAACTTCCTTCTTTCATGCCCACAGCAGGAAGCCATGGAGCTGTGGCCATTTGCAAGCTTATACTTCTTGGGAATAACTTCAGTTGGTGCTTTTTAAGTCATTGCTCTCTCTGATGCTTTTGCACTGTCCTCGTCAACCAAAAAGAGTATGCAAGCCACGCTTCTCACAAATTTTATTAGAAAAGCAATAGGGGCATTTATATAATCGGGTTCTTTCAAACTGCACCTGCCCTGTGGGACCCTCTCAGGTGCAAATGACCTATGCCCTTCGGACCCCAAGATATACTGACAGAGCAACTGCTGACCCAATGGGTCCATCACCTGTTTCAAAGTTACTTTGGTTTTCTGAGGTTCTCAGAGCTGGAAGCCTCACCTAGAACTAGAGATCCTCCTATCATTCCTACCCCAGGGCTCGTTTTTATCCCCAGGACAGTAACCAGTGGTCACTAAGCACCCAACATGGTGGGACACGGAGCAGCTTTTAGCCATCCGTCTGTTTACTGCATTTTTCTGCATCTCTACCAAGGTCAGTCATATTAATTTTGATGATCCTTATGTCAGCAACAGGCTCCCCCTGAGTGACCCACAGATGACATTGTGACCGAGCCAGGGATGGGATGAAGTAATTTAATTTTTAAAAAGTCTTCGGGATCCCTGGGTGGCGCAGCGGTTTGGCGCCTGCCTTTGGCCCAGGGCGCGATCCTGGAGATCCGGGATCGAGTCCCACGTCGGGCTCCCGGTGCATGGAGCCTGCTTCTCCCTCTGCCTGTGTCTCTGCCTCTCTCTCTCTCTCTGTATGACTATCATAAATAAATTAAAAAAAAAATAAAAAATAAAAAATAAAAAGTCTTCAATCTGGGATCCCTGGGTGGCGCAGCAGTTTAGCGCCTGCCTTTGGCCCAGGGCGCGATCCTGGAGACCCGGGATCGAATCCCATGTCGGGCTCCCGGTGCATGGAGCCTGCTTCTCCCTCTGCCTATGTCTCTGCCTCTCTCTCTCTCTCTGTGTGACTATCATAAATAAATTTAAAAAAAAATTAAAAAAAAATAAATAAAAATAAATAAAAATAAAAAGTTTAAGTAGGGATCCCTGGGTGGTGCAGCAGTTTGGCGCCTGCCTTTGGCCCAGGGCGCGATCGTGGAGACCCGGGATCGAATCCCACATCGGGCTCCTGGTGCATGGAGCCTGCTTCTCCCTCTGCCTGTGTCTCTGCCTCTCTCTCTCTCTCTCTCTCTATCATAAATAAATAAAAATTTAAAAAAATTTAAAAAAAAAGTTTAAGTAATCTCTATACCCAACGTAGGGCTCAAACTCATAACCTGAGATCAAGAGTCACGTGCTCTACCGACTGAGCCAGCCGGGCACCACAAAATTAGATGATCACTGTATTCCTCGATCAACCAATGAACAGAATTTTCCATAGTGCTACAGCTGTGACGATGAAGAGTAACAGCTAACACAGTAATCTTTTTAATAACGGCTCCTCTCCAGTGAGTACCTGCGATGCGCTGCGGGCACTCTGATAAGCACTCTATACATCTCCCGCCTTGTGGTCCTCCAGCAACCATGCAGGGTTGTCCCTATTATTCCCCGTAGAGATGAGGAACCTCAAGCATCTGGTCACCTGCTCAAGCCACGCAGCAGGTGCTTGTGGAGAAAACCCCTGCTCCTCCTTCACTCTCACCCCACATCCCAAACACTCCAGCCCCAGATGTGGGCGAGGGCAGGGGCTCCCCACACCCAGTGATTCTCTGCTACACCGGTGGGGTGTCCTACAATTGTACCACATCCCACACGTCGGGCTCAGTCCCGCGAGGCTGACCCCCTGCAACCTTCAGATGCCAACTGCGAGTAGCAGGTCCCCAGGACACACACAGCTCCTGCTGATTTGGCTACAAAGTGGAGGTTCCCATGATCCTCTCCCTTGGATTTTGATTATTGGCTAGAACAGCTCACAGAACTCAGGGAAACACGTATGTTTACTAGCTTATTAGATAATAAAGAATTTGGATACAAATGAAAACCAGAACAAGATAGGGTGAGGTCTGGGAAAGTCGAGGGCAGGAGCTTTTGTGCAGTTGGATACATCACCCTCCCATTACATGGATATGTTCCCCAAACCCCGTACTCCTGGGTTATTTATAGAGGTTTCATCATAAGCATTTCCAGCCCCTATCCCCCCTCTTGGAGCACAGAGGGAGTGCGACTGAAAACGCGGAGCTTCTAATCATGGCTTGGTCTTTCAGAGCCCATCCAGAGTCCTCTCATTAAAACAAAAGGCACTCTTATCACCCAGGAAATTCCAAAGGATCCCGTGTGTCAGGATCCGGGTCAAAGACCAATCTTAGAACAAAAGATACTTCTAGTGCTCTTATCACTTAGGAAATTACAAGAATTTTAGGAGCTCTGTGCTAGGAACGGGGGCGGGGGTGGGGTGGGGGGGGAGTGACCACTACATATATTTTCTATTACGTCATAGTGCTGAAGCAGGGTTGTGAACAAAGCCTGTGATTCCTAAGTCAGAGCTCCCAGAACAATGACAGCTTCCTGGTCACTTGTCCAAACCTCTGGGTCGCTCTCATTGCTGGGAATTACTCACTCTCCTCACTCATCAGCACTCACAACCTATCAAAACCTTCCAAATTTCTTCAGAGGGGCCAGTCTGCCAGCCCCTCCAAGGGCACATCCCTGCCGCCCATCTTCCCCCCAGTCATACCCATGATCCTGCGGATGGGGTCGTCGGGATTGGCCACAGCCTGGATCTGGCCCTTGAGCACGGCCTCCTTTTCCGCGGTGAAGGGAGTGAGCCCACACAGGGCAAGGCAGCTGCTCACCTCCAGGCAGACCTTCTCCCCGATGGTAGTCAGGGCATCCTTCAGATGGAAGGAGCTTGAGAAGGGAGAGGAGAAGGCAGGGAAGAAAGAGCCGATAAAGTGCACGTCTCCCCCCACTCAAGCCAAATAAGAGCCCAAGCCCTGAGAAGAGTCACCATCACCCATTCACAGAATGACATGTTCAAAGACAAAATCTGGGGCTCTCTTCTCTGCCCCCGCCCTTTCAGGCTGTGCACACTGGACTCAGGGGACTCCTGCTCTCTCTGCTGGAAAGGACACCGGGAAGGGGAGGACTCAGGCTCTCCCAGCACTAACAACCCCAAACCCAACTGCTGGCTAGCATCTGCGTGCTGCAAGAAGCCTGAACCCAGAATTTGGGAGCTGTGGGACAGGAGCAGGAGAGGAAGTTTTCATTGGAAACCCTTCTGTCCCTTTTTGATTTTTGAAACATGGGAATGTATGAACTAGTTTAAAAGAATAAATAAAATTGAAATCCCAAAGTTAAGAAAATTAGCACCTTGATTTCCCAGAGTCCTAGGGCTCTCCTAGGGTATCTATGGGGAGCCCTCCTGCTGGTGGGTTTTCTCTAAGGCCTTTGTCCTGGACCTGGACCCTTTGTACAGTAGAAGCAGTGAGAGCAAATGTGAGAGCCCTGGGACTCACTGCTGGTACCAACTCTGCCGACCCAAGTGCCAGGGTGGACCCAACAGTGCAGGCCTGGACTCGTAAGGAAGTGCCAGACAGGCCCCCTTATCAGTAGCTTTAGGCAGTGGACAACCAGGTCTGCTGGGGGTAGGGGGACCTCGGTGACAGCCCAGGGATGCCCCGTGCAAGGGCCTCAGATCAGCAGCCCCCTCCTGGCCTAACACCACATGTGCACACACACCTCATCACACTGGGCATGTGCATGTCTTGTGCGAACTTGGCAAGAAAATTCCTGTTTGGGGGACGCCCGGGTGGCTCAGTGGTTGAGCGTCTGCTTTGGCTCAGGGCATGATCCTGAGGTCCTGGGATCGAGCCCTGCATCAGGCTCCCTGCAGGGACCCTGCTTCTCCCTCTGCCTGTGTCTCTGCCTCTCTGGGTCTCTCATGAATAAATAAATAAAATCTTAAAAAAAGAGAAAGAAAGAGAAGAAAGAAAGAGAAGAAAGAAAGAAAGAAAGAAAGAAAGAAAGAAAGAAAGAAAGAAAGAAAGAAAAAAGAAAAGAAAAGAAAAGAAAAGAAAGGAAAGAGAAGAAAGAAAGAAAGAAAGAAAGAAAGAAAGAAAGAAAGAAAGAAAGAAAGAAAGAAAGAAAAGAATTCCCGTTTGGTGACAATGAGAGTGTCTGGGGACATTCTCGAGGAATCTTCTGATCTGGACCTTGGCAGATATGGTGTTTACTTATAACCATTAAAAAACATTCTACATGCTGTGAACCCATGAACCACCTGACCAGATGTCTCTGCAGGAGCAGACCAGCAGCTGCCCCTGCACAGGTGTGGGTCCATGCTGCTGGATCAATCTGATCTACTTCTACACAACACAGAATGGTCACAAGGAATGTGCAGAGGGCAGGAAACTGTCCACAGCCTGGGGACTCAGGGGGGAAGGCCACCTGCTTCTTATAGGACCTTTCCCTAGGGCTGTGTGGTCCAAGCTGTTAGCAGGTTGTGAGAACAATTCAGTGAGTAGCAACTGGTTTTTTTTTTTTTTAAAAGTTCTAAGAATCTGTACTAAGCATAGAGTAAGTTTCACTTTGTGAAGTTTCTATTTCAGGCATGTGTGTCTTTGAAGTATGTAGCAGGTCACAACGGAAAAGGAATTTCCTCCTGTGAGTCCTGGTCCTAAACACGTGAAAGCCACTCTCCTAGAGCCTTGCCAATCCTAGCATCGACTGTAACGCCATTCGTATGAAACTGAATAAATTCTGCTGGGACGAGAAAACCAGGGAGCAAAGGCTTCTCTCAGTTCCTGGAGAGCAGCCCCGGAGTCTCCCCACATCGGGAGACCTCATCCTAGTCTGCGTTCTGCTACTGCTGCCTCCCACCTCCCCCTATCCCTCCCAGCCCCACCCCCACCCCCTAACCCCCACCCCACCCCACCCCCACAGCTTGCGGCCACTTACGGCAGATGCATATCTGTTAGCAGAATCTTCACGATCATCTTGAGTTTCTCAGCAAAGTCAGCCTGGCTGGAAATTCCTGGGGCTGCCATGCTGAAAGAGACCAGCAACACGGCCCCCAGGATGGTCAGCTGCTCCAGTTGGAGCTGGAGTTCTTGGAAGCGAGCCTGGTCCATCAACACGGTCTGTAATGGATACACAGAAATGGTCCTTGAGCTGGAGGCACAGGCTGGCCAGCAGAGGGCGGTGAGGCCACAGCTCCCACACGTGCCTCCTCAGAATCCCTCAGCATTTTCTAGTCATTTCAGAGCTTAAGGGAGTCTGCGTGAACCACCCTTCCACCTCAGAGCCCCTTTTTCCTTCAGACTTCCATAGAGACATTAAGGACAGGAGGCCCACTCTCACTGAAGTCTCTGCTTGTGCAAATTTCTTCAACCCTCTGAGCCCTCTACGAAGTGAGGACTCCTGCTTCACAGGGCGTTGTCCTTGGGATGGAAGACCAGGGATAGAAAGTGGGCTAGCAGAGCCAATACTCGATAACTAGGAGTTGTATTATTAGACAGGAAAGAGTAATGAGGTAGGAAGGGAGCCGAGAGACCAACTCATCCCAGTTGGTCCAGGGCTGTGCTGGCTTTAAAACTGGAACTCCCGAGTCCTGCAACACTTCCACCAAGGCCTGGGCAAAGCAGCCAGCCAGTCACCCCAGCCAGAGCACCCGGAGGGAAGGAGGGGAGAAGCTGCTTGAAGGGAGAGCCTAAGTTATTCACCTTGGTGTCCCCCTCAGTATCTAGCACAAAGGAGGCCCTAAGAAGCGGTAAGTAAATAAAGAACATGAAAAAGAAATGGTAAGTAGGAAAAGGAGGAATGACAGATAACAAGCCAAAGCCGCCCAGAAAGCAGGGAGTGAACTTCCACGACTGCATCCCCAGTGCTAGACACCTGTGGGTCCCACCAGGCCAAAGCACCCCCATAGGTGGCGGGTGGAGGGGCGGTGGGGTGGGATTAGGGAAAGAGCACTAGAAAAGCTGAGGAGTTATGCCTTCTGATCAGAATTTTTACAGGTGAACCAAATAAATGTTAAGGACCAGTCTTGCTCTAAGAGACTGACACACCAAAGCAAGACATTAACAATTCAGGGTCTTAGCCCAGAATTCTTCTCCAGGAGTAAAAACTACCTTTGAAGATTCAGGATCCTCTATTGTTCAACAGAGATGCTGCGGCAGACTGAGCCTCTCCCTTGACTCCGCTCTGTTACCCAGCAGCATCCCAGCTTTGCTCAAGACTGGAGTTTAGGATACACAAGATTTCCAACGATCAATCCTGAGGGTAGATGTCCGTGTCCAAGGAAAACACCATCTCCCCCACAGCTGTATTTTAAGAGACGTCAGTCTGCAAACTGCCCTCCAGGAGAGAACATGCCACTCTTCAGAAAGGAATCCTCCCTCCCCCACCAACCCTCAACACAACACCCTCTTTAAAGCCTCCTTTGGCACAAAACGGGGAATTCAGGGGCAAGAGGGAAGCCTTAGGCTTATAGTGTCTTGAAAGGAAAAATCAGGAACTTAGATGAGAAAGATTCAGAGAAGTAGCAGGTTCTGAGGCTAGAGATAAAAAGCCTGAGTGCCCTCAAAACTGAGGCGATGGTTTACACACCAAGCCAGCACGCTGCAGACAAGATGACCGCAATCCCTTGTTAGTCATCTGCTTAACGGACCACTGCAGTCAGAGGTACTTATTGTGAAGAAGTTTTACTTTTTTTTTTTAATGCTCTATGCGGAATGGGAAACTATTATTTAGATAAAACTGAAAAGCAACATCACTGTCATGGTTTTAATCGAGATGTGTAAAACAGGCCAGCAGCTCAGCAGCACAAACCGGAAGCCCCACACGCTGCTGGGGGATGGGAATGGGATGGGGCCACTGGGGGAGACCGCCTGGCAGCCCTTCCAGGTGTTACACTTAGAGCCACCACATGACCCCGTAATTCTCATCCTCGGGATTTACCCAGGAGAACTGAAGACACATGCCCCCACAAACACCTGCACACATATGCTCAGAGCAGCACAATTCACAACAGCCACAACGTGGAAACCAAAACGTCCATCAACTGAAGAATGAATCAACAAGATGTGGTACAGCCATACTCTGGAATATCGCTCGGCCTTAAAATGAAAACGCTGACACACACAACATGGATGAGCCTTGAAGACAATCTGCTGAGTGATGTAACCCAGACACAAAAGGACAAATGCTGTAGGATTCCAGCCTCTGAGGCACCCAGAGCAGTCAGATCCAGAGACACAAAGTAGAATGCTGGTTGCCAGGGGCTGTGGGGGAAGGAGGAATGAGGTGTGTTTAAAGGCGTTAAGTATTTAAAGATTTTGAATTTGTGAAGATGGAAAAGTTCTGGAGAAGGATAGTGGTGATGGTGGCACAATCATGAGAACAGCCTTAATGCCACTGAACTGTACATTTAAAGATGGTAAATTTGGGGGCACCCGGCTGGCTCAGCTGGTGGAGCATGTGACTCTTGATCTCGGGGTTGTGAGTATGAGCCCCTCGCTAGGTGTAGAGCCTACTTTTAAAAAATTAAAAAAAAAAAAAAAAAAAAAGGATGGTAAATTTTGTATTATGTGTATTTCACGGTAAAAAAAAAAAAAAAAAAAAACAACTAAAAAAATGAAGTCGAGTAGCCCAGGTGGCTCAGCGGTTTAGCGCCACCTTCAGGCCAGGGTGTGATCCTGGAGACTCAGGATTGAGTCCCACATCGGGCTCCCAGCATGGAGCCTGCTTCTCCCTCTGCCTGTGTCTCTGCCTCCCTCTCTCTTTCTCTCTCTGTCTCTCATGAGTAAATAAAATCTTTTAATAAAAAAAAATAAAAATGAAAATAAATGAAGTACTGATACATACTACAACATGGATGAACATGATGCTTAGTCAAAGAAGCCAGACACAAAAGGTCAATATTGTAGGCTCCCATTTATAGGAAACATCCAGAGTAGGCAAATCCACGGAGACAGGAAGCAGATTAGTGGTTGCCAAGGGGGAAGGGAGGGAGGAAAGAGTAGTGACTGCTAATGGGCACAGGGTTTCTTTTTGGTGTGACGAAAATGTTTTGAAATTAAATTGTGGTAATGGCTCTGTAACTGTAAATAGACTAAAACCCACTGAATTGTTCAATTTAAAAGGGGAGATTTTCTGGTAAGAGAGCTGTATAGTAACAAAAGTATTATTTTTTTAAAGTTCTGCAGCACAAAAAGAAATGAGTGGTTAGACTGCTCTGGAGCACCTACTTCGGGGAAAGGTTTCTGCAGGTGGTCCCATTTCAGAAGCTTCAGGTAGGCATAATTCTGGACAGCCACAGGATTTGGCATGGGACTGTCCTCAGAGCTAGTGGCCCCTCCCCCAGCTGGCAGAGCATTTTTATACTTCTGATTCATAAGGTCATCTGCGGCTTCTTCCAGCCATTGGGTGACAAAGTCCAGGGAATCTGTGAAAAACAAGGCTGTGAACATTACTATGACACTCAGGAGGGAGGTTTCTCGGAATGACTTTAAGGAAGATCATCCTGAAGGTGTGGTATATATAAATATATAAATATATATATAGCGTATGGACTTTGGAATCAAATAAAACTCAGTTTAAATCACAGTATTGCCAATTACTAGCTAAGGATTATCAGATTCCTAACAAAGAGATGTACAATACCACCTCACTGGCAGTTCTGGGGATTAAACAAGATAGTGAATACAAAGCACGTAGCCAGGCCTTGCCCTCTCCTGATGGTTCAACAGACCACCCTCTTCACTCCCACCCGGACCACCACAGGAGACAAAGCTGGGAGCTCTGAGGACTCCAGCTCAGTGAGACGCAGAAATTCTTGCCCAGAGACAGATGGGATGAGACACTGGTGACAGTTTCCCAGTGTAAAATATCCTCCACACTGAAAAGGAGGCCCTTCCCTTGTCTGGATCTTAGCCTCCCAGCAAGCTGGTTTGCTTTCAGCCTCATGGGGGTGAGCTCTGGCACCCATACGACGTGTCTTCGGAGGCATCTGGAGCACTGTCAATGGGAGCTCAAGTGTCTTTCATCTGCCCTCATGCTCTCCCTCCTTTTCTAAGCTGAGAAACACACCATGGATTCTGAGGAGCATAAGAGAAAGATGAGGTTTTTTATCCACATTATGGGAGGTCTCAGAACTGGTCCCTCTGACAGGTCCCAGAATGTGCTGCAGCTCTGCTGGCGAAGGCCACCTTCCAACCAAGTGGGCAGCCAATGGCATGGCGGGTGTCCACTTTTCACCGCTGCAGGACGCACCTCCGCCTGCACACTGCACACTGGTGGCACAGACGTCCTGCTGGGCAGCTGTACCGGCCCTTTAGCCTTCTGTAGGCAGCACACTCCATAGTCCACCTGCTTTTACACATGAGGAGGAAGTCTGAGAGCAACCGGCTTGGGGAGTGCAGCAGTCCTCTGCTGCACCCGGGCTGCTGGCACCTGATTCTCCCATTGAGGCTCTTCCATCGCAAGACTGAAGGCCTCCTCAGAGGCAGGACAACACCGGTTGAGAAAGTGCACGCAGTGGTCAATCAGTTCTGGTCAAAATTTTCTCAAGATCAATTTCCACATCTGTAAAATGGGGTTAAAATGACAGGGTCTCCCTCGTAGGCTTCCAGTGAGAGGTTACATATGATAATGCACATGTAGCCCTGGCACATGCCTCGTGTGCAGCATCAGCCCGTCTTCTCCTGGTACTGTTTCTTCTACTCCACTCTTTCCTGACCCCTCCTGGACCACCTTGGCTTTCTCTGTCTGCGGCTGCATGAACACCTGCTCTGGGTGCAGCATTAACAGCTATTCTGGTCAGGCAACAGGATCTAAAAAGAGATTGCCATTTTCATCTTGGAGTTGCCAAAGTTAGAGTCTAAGTGGAACTCGTAATAAATTGGAATCAGAGACTGTAATTTACCCAGAACATCAGCTGTCAATGCAGAACCCCCCTAAAAACACCCTAGAAATGCAACCCAGGTTTGGATTCTATGATCCTGTTTTCCTGAAGCTGAGAGGCTTACAAAAATGAGACTTCTGGGTATAAAACCAGAAGGATTTTCTGCAATATAAAATGGAGGCAAAGTAAAATTCCTCATTTACCTCAGAGAGAGGGGCAAGTGAATTAAACAGTCACAAGAAGTCTGTCATGTTTTTTTTTTTTTTTTGAAGTCTGTCATGTTTTAAAAAATCAAGGTCAAGCATACAATTTACCCCAAACTGGGGTTTTCATCAAAAACCCATTTAAGACCTCTTTGTTCTTTTAAATTTCTATTCTTATATTCTACTTGTTTCTCTTGCTTGTCCATTGTCAAGTCCAAAGTCTTGTGCTTTTTGGTCTTGAAATTATAACACTCTCAAACAGAATTTTAGCTTTGTTTTGAGAACGGTATAGTTGTGCAACAAACTACAGCCCTGAAATGGAAAAACAGAGTGCAGGACACCACAAAGCATTAGACGTACTTGGCTGCTTCTCCAAAAGCTGCTGAAACTTCTTCCTTTCATATTCAACTGATTGCTGCATGAGATGCGGCCTAATGCTAGTGACAGCAAAGTTCGCCATGTCCACTTTCATTAGGTCCAACACAGAAAAAATTGCCCTGCGAGAAAGGGGAGAAAAGCATTTAGAACTGGGCACTTGTAAAGGAAGTGCTGTTTTGAGGAATGAGGGGAACAGATTTAGAAAGGCTTTCCATCTCAGAGAGGGCAGCAAATTGGAAAATTCTAAGAAAAAGAAATTTAGAGGGGTACCTGGCTGGATCAGCCGGTAGAGCATGCAACTCTTGACCCTGGGGTCATTGATTATGAGCCCCACACTGGGCATAAAGATTACCTAACAAAAAATAAATACCAAATAACTTTTTTTTAAAAAAAGAAAAATTTAGAAAACACAAAAATTTAAATAATGGATTAAAAAGACTGCAAATTTTTAAGCTGCCTTCTGTCCCCACTCCTCCACACCATACCTCCAAGAAAACACAGCTCCCTCACTGCCTGTCTAGGCTGGAACTCATTCCTCAGCACTGGGTCAGCGCTCCTGGAAGCCACAAAAGAAGGACAACCAGGACCCTGGGCCGAGGACAGAGAGCTGGCCACCCAGTCTCTACTCTCATACAGGTTAATTCACTCTCCTAGGAAAGAAAGAATATGAACTCTCTTTTCTCATCTCCTCCTCTCCCAGGCTCTGTTTCAGGGCATGTTTTCTGTTCTAGTTATGTGGCAGTGAACTACAAGTCCACACTCTGAATGTACCCAATGGGCAGACCTGACTCGATACTAAGGATCCCTTCAGTCCTGCCCATCACGTACCATAACCACTCTCTCCAGGGGCTGGGAGCTGCTAAGTGACCTACTTGCAGGAGGTGATTGAGAACCCAAGGTACAGGCTTGGGTGTGGCCCCACACTGAAGGAAGAACAGGGTCAAACGTCCTCTGAGTCTCCTGACACCCTCTGGGACTGACCAAACACCGTATGATGCAATGACCATACGTGTGAGTGAGTTTATTACGGAAAAGATACACAGTCTGAGGAACAATTCATGGCCTCTCCCCTGCCATCCTGTCCACGTCACCAATACATGGGACAGCCCACTTCTCCAGGGGACATTCTGCGTCTTCTCTCTGAATGTTCCTTAGCAGTTCCCCAAATCCACCTACTGCAGACCAGAGACTGTTGGACACTGCCAACTGGCAGCCGAGGACTGGAGTAGCCCACAAACACATTTGTGCTCACAAAGTGTTTTTAAAAACCTCCATTTTCAGCCTTTCCTGAAAAATCAAAAGATCTGACAACAGGGGCCCACATTCCATCATGACCACAATCAGCTGCATCCCTTTCAACAGTGGGTGGACTCCCACTTTGCCAGGCTCCCAATCCTTTCTCTTCCTAGTAGGAATTTGATTTAGGTTGAGTTTGTGGCAAGTCATCTCCCTAGGGGACTCACTTCCTGGAACTCCTCACGTGTCCTTATTAGAAGCTCTTACTATTTCTAACATCCAGCACCATGCCTAGCACATAACAGATGCTCGATAAGAGTTTGTTGAATAAATAAATCAATTTTTAGGAGTTGTTTGCTTTTTGTTTTTTTTTTTTTAAGATTTTATTTTTAAGTAATCTTCATACTCAACAGGGGGCTTGAACTCCTGACTCTGAGATTAAGAGTCACACACTCTATGGACTGAGCCAGCCAGGTGCCCCTTTTTGGGAGATCCTTTCAAAGCTTTCTAAACCCTGAGGTAACTTCACAATGCAGAGCATTTTTGATGTACCAAATCCTTATATAATATCAAGAAAGCTGAACCTGAAAGGAACTTTTGGGAAAGCAATTTGGCAACATGCAAGGAGAGTCTTAAAACTGTTCCTATCCTCTGACACAGTAATACTATTTAAGAACTTATAGTTATGAAACAACCTAAAATATAGAAAAAAGTTGGGGATCCCTGGGTGGCTCAGCGGTTTCGCGCCTGCCTTTGGCCCAGGGCGTGATCCTGGAGTCCCGGGATCGAGTCCTGCATCAGGCTCCTGGCATGGAGCCTATTTCTCCCTCTGCCTGTGTCTCTGCCTTTCTGTCTATCATAAATAAATAAAAATAAATCTTTCAAAAAAAAAAAGAAAAAAGAAAAAAGTTTTGTGAACAAAGATGTTCATGGCAGGATTAAATGGAAAATAATTATAAGTCCTCTAACTATCCATCTTAATAGAGTAATAGTCAACTATATCTATGCAAATTAATGTTTTGCAGCCATTGCAAATGCTTATGGGGAGTTTTAAAAAATAAGTTGGGGGCAGCCCCAGTGGCTCAGCGGTTTAGAGCCGCCTGCAGCCCAGGGCGTGATCCTGGAGACCCTGGATCGAGTCCCACGTCAGGCTCCCTGCATGGAGCCTGCTTCTCTCTCTGCCTGTGTCTCCGCCTCTCTCTCTCTGTCTCTGAATAAACAAATAACATCTTTAAAAATAAGTAAGTAAGTAAGTAAGTAAGTAAGTAAATAAATAAATAAATAAATAGTTGGTTATAAAAAGGATCTTGTGGTGCTGGAACTGTCCACTATCTTGAATACAGTAGTGAATACACAAACTTACACAAGGGATGAAGTTATATAAAAATTAATATACATGCACACAAATGCATACAAGTGAAACTGGAAATCTAAGTGAGATCACTGGATTGTATCAAGGTCAATATTCTAGTTGTGATACACTATAGTTTTGCAAAATGTTAGTTTTAGGGGATACTGGATAAAGTGTACTGTATTATTTCTCAAAACTTCACATGAATGTACAATTATCTCAATGACACTTTCAATTAGAAAAAAAGTGAAATGATTAGGGTATAATGTTTATAGAAAAAGGCCTATCATGCCCACCAGGAGGTCTTCTTAGATTCAACTGAACATTTGGGCTCTCGAGACTACCATAAGCCACAGTCTGGCATCATCTATTCACACAGATGGCCAACAAGGCAGCATCAAGCATACCTCTTCAGCATGTTACAATATCAGCCAAGAGCAGACAGATATGTGGGAGCCACCTGGCTTACAAGCCTCATATGCTAATAGGTTTTGTAATAATTCTATGGCATGGCTTCTAGTATCTCCACTAGGGCCATGACCGGTTATAAAAGCTACTACCCTAAAGGATATCCAAGTATGGTGTCCTATCCAGTATTTATAGTTCATTATCATTTCTTTTAGACCAGATGCAATTTATCAATCAGAGATCACTTTCCCAATAAGCAATGTTGTATGGTAGCATTTTGATACATAACACCTTTATCTGTTTATAGAAAAACAGAGCTAAGCAGTTATCCAAAAGTCAAATTCTTAGACAGTGTTGTGTCAATCCTTCGTCAATAATACTAACATAAAAATTATACAAATTTGGGGCACCTGGCTGGCTCAGTCTGTAAAGCACACAACTCTTTTTTTTTTTAAGATTTTATTTATTTGAGTGGGTGGGGGATGGGGTAACTGGGTAACAGGCATTAAGGAGGGCACTTGATGGGATGAACACTAGGTGTTACACCATATGTTGGCAAACTGAATTTAAATTAAAAAAAAAAAAAAAAAGATGTGAGGGAAGCCCAGGTGGCTCAGCGGTTTAGTGCCACCTTCAGCCCAGGGCGTGATCCTGGACACCTGGGATTGAGCCACGTCGGGCTCCCTGCATGGAGCCTGCTTCTCCCTCTGCCTGTATCTCTGCCTCTCAGTGTCTTTCATGAATAAAAAAAAAATTTTAAAAAAAAGGTGGGATGCTTGGGTGGCTCAGCAGTTGGGCATCTGCCTTCAGCTCAGGGCCTAATCCTGGAGTCCCAGGATCGAGTCCCACATCAGGCTCCCTGCATGGAACCTCCTTCTCCCTAGCCTGGGTCTCTGTCTCTCTCTGTCTCTCATGAATAAATAAATTAAAAATCTTTAATTAAATAAATAAAAATAAATTTTTAAAAAGGCAAAAGAAAAAAGATTCATTAGACAGAGAGAGAGAGAGCACACACAAGCAAGGAGAGCAGGAGAAGGAGAAGCAGGTTCCCCACTAAGCAGAGAGCCAGATGCCGGTCTCAATCCCAGGACCTGGGCTGAAGGCAGATGCCCAACCAACTGAGCCACCCAGATGCAGAACATGCAACTCTTGATCTCAGGGTCCCATGTTAAGTGTGGAGCCTACTTTTTAAAAAATCATATAAGTTTGATCACGATTATTTATGTTTAAAAATAAACAGCTAAAAGACAGAAGGAAGTTAATATGAATTATACATTAATAGGATTATATTCATGTTAAATTTCTTCAATGTCTTGATTTTTTTGTTTTTGTTTTGTTTCACTTACAATTTTATTTTTAAGTGATCTTTACATACAATGTGGGCCTGGAACTCACCACCAAGATCAAGAATCACACACTCTAGGGGGATCCCTGGGTGGCTCAGTGGTTTAGCATCTGCCTTCAGCCCAGGACATGATTCTGGAGTCCCGGGATCGAATCCCACATCGGGCTCCCTGCATGGAGCCTGCTTCTCCCTCTGCCTGTGTCTCTGCCTCTCTCTCCCTCTCTCTGTGTATCTCATGAATAAATAAAATCTTAAAAAAAAAAAAAAAAGGATCACACACTCTAGTAACTGAATCAGTCAGGTGCCCCTGTTTTTTGATTACATGGAAGAATGTCACATTCTTGAGAGATACCTGCTCATGTAAGGTTAAAATGTCACAATGTCTGGAGGCATTAGTTGGTTGGCATCTGGGTGGCATTGCTGGTTGGGCATCCGACTCTTAATTTTAGCTTAGGTCACGATCTCAGGGTCATGAGATTGAGTCCTGTGTTGGGCTCTGCGCTAAGTGTGGAGCCTGCTTGAGATTCTGTCTCGCTCCCCCTCCTATCCCTCCTCCACCATGCTCTCTCTCTCTCTCAAATAAATAAAGCCTTAAAACAAAGAATATATGAGCGTAAAGGATATATATCTGTGTAAAGGATATATGAGTATTAACTGCACTGTTTTTTACAACTTTTCTGTAAGTTTGGTATTTTTCTAAATAAGTTGCTGAGGGGGGCCTTTCTGCCCCTGGATGCCACCGAGTAAGCATCATTAAAATCTCCCCTCCTATCACCATCATGTCTAAGTCAGAGTCTCCCAAAGAGCCTGAGCAGTTGCGGAAGCTCTTCACCGGAGGTTTGAGCTTTGAAACAACTAATGAAAGTCTGAGGAGCCATTCTGAGCAATGGGGGATGCTTAGGGACTATGTGGTAATGAGAGATCCAAACACCAAGCGCTCCAGAGGCTCTGGGTTTGTCATGAATGCCACCGTGAAGGAGGTGGAAACAGCCATGAATACAAGGCCACACAATGTGGATGGAGAGTGTGGAACCAAAGAGGGCTGTCTCAATAGAAGATTCTCAAAGACCTGGTGCCCACTTAACTGTGAAAAAGATTTTTGTTGGTGGCATTAAAGAAGACACTGAAGAACATCATCTAAGAGATTATTTTGAACAGTATGGGAAAACTGAAGTGATTGAGATCATGACTGACCAAGGCAGCGGCAAAAAGAGAGGTTTCGCTTTTGTGACATTTGATGACCATGACTCAGTAGACAAGATTGTCATTCAAAAATACCATACTGTGAATGGCCACAGCTGTGAAGTAAGGAAAGCCCTATCAGGGGGATCCCTGGGTGGCTCAGCGGTTTGGCTCCTGCCTTTGGTCCAGGGTGTGAACCTGGAGACTGTGGGATTGAGTCTCACGTTGGGCTCCTTGCATGGAGCCTGCTTCTCCCTCTGCCTGTGTCTCTGCCTCTCTCTCTCTCTCTCTCTCTCTGTGTCTTTCATGAATAAATAAATAAAATATTTTTTTTAAAAAAAGGAAAGCTCTATCAAAGCAAGAGATGGCTAGTGCATCATCCAGCCAAAGAGGCTGAAGTGGTTCTGGAAACTTTGGTAGTGGTCGTGGAGGTGGTTTTGGTGGGAATGATAACTTTGGTCGTGGAGGGAACTTCAGTGGTTGAGGTGGTTTCGGTGGCAGTCGAGGTGGTGGTGGATACGGTGGCAGTGGGGATGGCTATAACAGATTTGGTAATGATGGAAGCAACTTTGGAGGTGGCGGAAGCTATAACGATTTTGGCAATTCTAACAATCAATCCTCAAATTTTGGACCCATGAGAGAAGAAAATTTTGGAGGCAGAAGGTCTAGCCTCTATGGTGGTGGAGGCCAATACTTTGTCAAACTACGAAACCAAGGTGGCTATGGTGGTTCCAGCAGCAGCAGCAGCTATGGCAGTGGCAGAAGGTTTTAATTACTGCCAAGAAGCAAAGTTTAGCAGGAGAGGAGAGCCAGAGAAGTGACAGGGAAGCTACAGGTTACAACAGAGTTGTGAACTCAGCCAAGCACAGTGGTGGCAAGGCCTAGCTGCTACAAAGAAGGCATGTTTTAGACAATACTCATGTGTATGGGCAAAAAACTCGAGGACTGTATTTGTGACTAATTGTATAACAGGTTATTTTAGTTTCTGCTTTGTGGAAAGTGTAAAGCATTCCAACAAGGGTTTTAATATAGGTTTTTTTTTTTTTTTTGCACCCATGCTGTTGATTGCTAAATGCAATAGTCTGATCGTGACGCTGAATAAATGTGTCTTAAAAAAAAAAAAAAGTTAAAAAAAAAAAAGTTGAGGGGGGAAAGCATAACAAAATCAACATGATTAACAGTGATTTTGCCTTTAGATGGTAAACTTATGGGTGATTTTTTTCCTTCTTTTGACTTTTCTATATTTTACAAAGTGTTTGCTTTTTTATTTTTTTAATTCATGTATATCTATACTTGAAGAAGTCTAAATTTGAAAACAGGCTCTGATTGAGCCCTGCATACGTGCTCAGTGGGGAGTCTGCTTGAGATTCTCTCTCTCTCTCTCTCTCTCTCTCTCTCTCCCCCTCTACTAAGATGAATAAGTAAATCTAAAAAAAAAAAAGAAAAGAGGCTCTGTATTTTAAGCACACTAAAGGTGATTAACACAATTCCCATACCTGAAAAGGGGCACAATTTCCTTAATGTCCTTTAGTTTCTTGACTTCCTCATCTCGAGCAGGTGCACACAGGGTCCCCATCATGCCAATAATGAATTCTGCCAGCTTTGAAATGTCTAAGGCCCCATTCTCTGCTTCTTGCTTTATCAGATCCAGATCCAAGACCTCTGTTATCTGGTTTCTCAGTCTAGTGTGACCAGGCAGCAAGAAAGATAAGAGTGTCTACAAGAGAGCATAATCAAGTTTAATCAAAGTTTCTTAGACATCACTTTTGATTATATGCAAAGAAACTTACAATTACCCAAATAAGAGCTTATCAATTGTTACTGTAACACAATTGTTACTGTGATACATATTTTAACTTCTAACTTAACAAATCTACAGAAAATATGTTCACAAATCATTTCTTTATTTTTAAAGTAGACTCTACACCCAACATGGGGCTCGAACTCACAACTCTGAGATGAAGAATCACATGCTCTATTGACTGAGCCATGGACACATTTCTTCTTTGATACTACTGCTAAAGATATTTGCAAAAAGAATCTTAACTTCCACTTAATGCCTTCTCTATCCCACAGACCGAAATCACTTTTTGGCCATTATATACTGAATATATCCACACCTATTAAAATTTAAAAAATCACCAATACTGTAAAGTAATTTTTTTTCTTTAAATAATTCTGTCTTAAAAAATACAAGCCTCCAGCAGTGCCTGGATGGCATCCGACTCTTGGTTTTGGCTGGTCATGAATTCAGGGTCATGAGACTAAGCCCCATGTTCGGCTCCATGCTCAGTACAGAGTCTACTTGAGATTCTCCTCCCCGTCTCCTTCTGACCCTGCCCCTGTGCATGTGTGTGCACACTCTCTCTCAAAATAAATAAATTTTTTTAAAGATAAATTTTATTAGAGAGAGAGAAAGAGAGCATGCACATAAAAGCAAGCATGAACAGGGAGAGGGGCAGAGGGAAAAGCAGACTCTACACTGAGCATGGAGCCAGACGTGGGGTTTGATCCCAGGACTGATTGAGTCACCAAGGCACCTCTAAATAAATCTATATAAATACACACACATGTACATACATACCTTCATTTACAAAGTAAAGCCTTCACATTATCATAGGTTATTTCAAATTTTAATAAGGGCATAGAGGCAAAAATAGTTATTAATCCACATTTTAGGAAGAACTTTAACTTCTCAATCCTTCGATTTCTTTCAAGTCTTTGGCACGATAACACAGAGAGTTTGAATACTCATAACACACTAGAAAAGCACCACAATTTGCTCTTTGCCTCACCTCTTTGATTTCTCCAACAAGTTTGATGGCATGGTCATATGTTGGGGGGTCTTCACTTAGCTGGACACTCAAGCAATCCCAAAAAGCTTTATGTACAATCTCCTTTACTCTCTTCTCCAAGCTGGAAACAAATGAAAAAAGAAAAAACAAAATATTTAAGCCTCAAATCACCTTTAAAAGCACAAATTCTATGGGTTTAGGGTGAGAAATTTTTAAAATAATTTGGATGAACATCAGAAAGATTTCCCAAATATACTTGTCAATCACATATCTTATTTGTAGTTTAGTGCTTTATTTCAATAAATACTTCACAATTTAAGTGAGGTATTTAAAATAAAAAACAATTTATTTCAAAAAAAAAACAAATTAATTTTCAACTAATTTGACATAAGACATTGGGCCAATTAATAGTATATAACAGTGCCATATGATAAAAAGCATATCGAATAGTTCAGAACTATTTTCTTAATTTTCCATGATACCAGCAGGTTTAACATATTTATGATTAGGTAGTTTAAGATAACAATTCAGCACAAAAACCAAAGGACTTGAAATAAAAGAAAATATAGAAATACAGAAAATATCCTATTCCTATGTGATACATGAGGGAATTGCTCAATTAGGTACCAAACTGTAATAGCTAATATATAGCATCTCATTAAAACCAATCTTTAAGGGTGCTTGGCTGGCTCAGGTGGTAGAGCATGATGTCAAACTTAAGAGTTTGAGCCCCATGTTGGATATAGTGATTACTTAAAAATAAAATCTTAAAAAAAAACCCACAGTCTTTATATTGTAAAAGCAAAACAAGGAATTCTTCATTATTAAGGTGAAAAAGTACTATCTTTACAGAACATATAAAAATTGTTTGTAGGGCAGCCTGGGTGGCTCAGCGGTTTAGCGCCACCTTCAGTCCAGAGCGTGATCTTGGAGACCCAGGATAGAGTCCCACGTTGGGTTCCCTGCAGGGAGCCTCCTTCTCCCTCTGCCTGTGTCTCTGCCTCTCTGTCTCTCATGTATAAATAAAATCTTTCAAAAAATATTTGTAAAGTTATAGAAGATTCATGTTGGCAACACTACAGCTTGGCAACCTAGCAGCCATTCCTCCTCCTTGGTTAACAGACTCCCAATATTTATATGGGACTTTTACAATTATAACAGGCAATGACTTTTCTTTCTTATGACAATACATTTTAAAAGATACACCTTACAAGCAAGAGTTTTAGGTTCAATATGATATGTGCTAGGTGCTATGGACCTAGAGAATAATGCATAGTCCTTGTCTTTGTAGAGTTTACAATCTGGTGAAGAACACTAGTAAACCAACACTTATAGTACGATGTGATAGTTACAAGCAATGAATGAAACAATACAATGAAAACACAAGATAGGACAGCTAAGTCTTAAGCAGTAGGGAGAAGCTGACATGAAAGCTGTCCACAGATTTCCTAGACCTTTTACTTATGATCAGTGGTCCTGAGATCCATTTCCAAAAACTAGTAATTCCAAGTACAGATGTATTGTTGGGTGGGGTTTTCTTGGTTGTTTTGTTTTAGCAACATACAAAAGGAAAAAATACACCTAAATATACTGACACCAAGTGAGGAAGACCTTTCCATAACTGGAAAATGGTAGAGTTCCACTAAACAAGGTAACTCAGTAACCGCCTTACCTGTCTTCTGGTAATTCAACCGGTTTAATCCGAAAGTCTCCATTTACTACAATTTCATGGGCTAAAGCCATGTTAGTGACTCCTTTCGCTGTCTCTAGAAGTTCTTCTACTGTCACAAATCGAGGAGGACTAGCTGTAACAAAACCCAGTGTAAGAGATTTGCTTCTCTAGATTAAAATTTCTATTAAAGTAAGGAGTAGGCAGTGGTTCTAGTACCAGCTAATAATTTTGGTTATGCCTCTATTTATGAAAATACTCTGGCCATTTCAAACAACAGAATTTCACCTATTTCATTATTTTTTTTAACCTAGAATCCTAAAAACGGAGACCACTTCCAACATTCAAATTATCTGTTTTTTAAATTAAGATTGGTCAGTGGAGGGCAGCCCCGGTGGCGCAGCGGTTTAGCGCCGCCTGCAGCCCGGGGGGTGATCCTGGAGACCCGGGATCGAGTCCCACATCAGGCTTGCTGCATGGAGCCTGCTTCTCCCTCTGCCTGTGTCTCTGCCTCTCTCTCTCTCTCTCTCTCTCTCTCTCTCTCTGTGTGTGTGTCTCTATGAATAAATAAATAAAATTTTAAAAAATAAAAAAAATAAAAAAATAAAAAAAGACTGGTCAGTGGAAAATGATTAAAGGAAACAGAGACTTAAGCAAACTTTTTAAGGCACAGACTATTACATTTTCCAATATGTGGAGGGTTGTTTTCCAATCTCTTTCCTACATGTCTATCTTAAATTTAGGAAAGGAAAGCCAGATTTAGGACTTCCTCAATTGCTCCCATCAGCAGTTTACATTTTGCACCACCACTAATACCATGCCAGGAACGAATCTCCCCAAATTAAAAATTTGTCAAGTAATTTAGGGTGCCAGGTACTATTCAAAAAATGCTAAAGCCACTCACTACCCTGTATAGGATGTTAAGAATGTTTTGAAACAATAATTTGAGAGGCACTGACCTGGAGGATAACTGTATTACTTTTAAGTGAGGATGATAAGATCTAGGCTTAAAATGAGATAAATAATGTCACTGGTTTGTATGGGGTTTAATAGTTTTAAAGACCAAAAATGGGATCCTTGGGTGGCTCAGCGGTTTAGCATCTGCCTTCAGCCAGGGCGTGATCCTGGAGTCCCTGGGATCGAGTCCCACATAGGGCTCCCTTGCTTCTTCCTCTGCCTGTGCCTCTGCCTCTCTCTCTCTCTCTCTCAGGAATAAATAAAATACATTTTTTAAAAAAATCTTTATTCAGGAACGTAAGGAGAAGCTGGGAATACTTGACAAAAATTCTTCCCAGTGTTTCTACAATTAGTAAAAACACTATATAAATAAATAAATAAAATTTGCTTCATGGATATTGGTAAATTAAAATGAATACCCAAAAGTCAAAGCCCAGATAGAAATTCTCATTAAGATGTCAATTTCTGCCAAATGATCTGCTGATAAAATGTAATCCCAGTAAAAATCCCAGCAAGATTTTTGTTGAAAATGCCAAAATCGGGGGATCCCTGGGTGGCGCAGCGGTTTGGCGCCTGCCTTTGGCCCAGGGCGCGATCCTGGAGACCCGGGATCGAATCCCACGTCAGGCTCCCGGTGCATGGAGCCTGCTTCTCCCTCTGCCTGTGTCTCTGCCTCTCTCTCTCTCTCTCTCTGTATGACTATCATAAATAAATAATAATAATAAAAAAAAAAGAAAATGCCAAAATCATCCTAAAATTTACAGGGAAATGCACAGGACCTAGGGAAATGAAAACTATTATGATAAAGATAAAGTTAGAGGACTTACACTAATTTTAAGAGTTACTATAAAGCTACAACAATCAAAACAGTGTTTCTGGCATGAAGATAGATCTATATAGAGATCAAGTGAACAGAACAGAGGACCCAGAAATAGACTGATACACATACATACATATACATGTGGTCAATGAGGCAAGATTAGTTTAACTAAACAATGCTTGAACAATTGGCTATCTGTACATAAAAGAATGACCCACAATCTTTCCCTCACATGTTAAGTGCAAAGGAACTCAAAATAGACCACAGGTCTAAATATAAGAACTAAAACTAGAAAACTCCTAGGAGAAAAAGATGAAATCTTTATCTTGAGTTAGGCAAAATTTCTTAGAGTAAGACACAAAAAACTCAACATATAAGAGAAAAAAAAATTGTGCTTTACCAAAATTCCTATCATGAAAATGAAAAAGCATGACAGACAGGAGAAAAGATATGTAAGACACACGTGATAAAGGACTTGTATCCAGAATACAGAAAGAACTCTTATAACGCAAAAATAGACGACCACCAGTAAAATATGGGCAAAAGATCTGAACAGACCTTTCTCCAAAGTAAATATACAAGTGGCCAGTAGGCCATGAACAGCTACTGAATATCATTAATCATCAGTGTGAGATAATAGAAAAATATATATATTGGTCTCTGCCCCTGGTTGCTGGCACAGAACTCCTAAAACCCCTCTAATTTCCTAAGTGATAAGAACGCTGGGAGCATCTTGTTTTAATATTTGGTTTTTGATCCCTTCCTTGACATCGGGCTCCTAAAATCCATGTTAAATCCTAGGTGATAAGCACAAGCAGCATGTTTTGTTCTGTTGAGGTAACTCTGAATGAGAGCTCCTGGGTGGCTTCTGGATGGGGACCAATAAAGACCAACCCATGATTAGAAATCTGGAATTTTCAGCCCTATCCTCTAGAGAGGGTAGCAGGGCTGAACATGGAATTAATAATTGATCATGCCTACACGAGGAAGCCTCCATAAAGTCTCAATAGCAGGGGGTTCAGAGAACTTCCAGGTTGCCAACACATCCATACTGGGAGGGTGATACACCCCAACTTCATAGCGACAGAAGCTCCTACACTTAGGACCCTCCCAAACCTCACCCTATGTAGCTCTTCATCTAGCTGTTCATCTGTATTTATCTTTAATAAACTAGGAACCCTGAGTTCAGTGAGCCACTCTAACAAATTAATAGAATCCATGGAGGGGCTGTTGGAATCTACAATCTATAGTTAATTGGTCTTCTGACCTAGATTTGTGACTACTGTCCAAAGCAGAAGGATGAGGGAGGGGTATTCTTATAGGACTAAGGCCTTTACCTGAGAGATCCAATGTTATCTCTGGGTAAATAGTGTCAGAATTTAGTTGAAGTGTAGGCCACCTAGCCGTGTCACAGAAAATTGCTTGGTGGGAGGGAAAACAACCCACACATTTGGTACTAGAAGTTATACATTTTGCATGAGTAGTAAAAGATACCCAGGAGGAAGCACTGGGTTTTGCTCCACACAGGTGGAAAACCATAGGTTTTTCCTTTTAGAATCAGGGAAATGCAAATTAAGACCACAATGAGATACCACTGCACACCTACTAGAATGGCCAAAATTAAAGAGGCTAATCATACCAAGTCCTGACATAGAATGGAGCATCTGGAACTCTCATCCCTAAATAATGGCCATGAAAAATGGGTACCACCACTTTGGAAAACTGGTTCTTGGTTTCTTATAAAGTAAAACATACACTTACCACATGACCTAGCAACCCCACTCCTAGGTCTTTACCCAAGGAAACTGAAAACATATGGCCACATGAAGAACTGTACTCAAGTGTTAATAGCAGCATCCTTAATAACAGTCAAAACCTAGAACTAATCCAAATGTTAATCAACTGCAGAATAAACAAATTGTAGTATAACCACACGACAGAATGCTACCCAGCAATAACAAAGGAATAAACTGGTACATGCAAAGACATAGGTGAATCTTAAAAGCACTATCCCAAGTTAAAGAGTCAGATACAAAAGACTACATACAGTATGATTCTATTTATTTGAAATCCTAAGGAGGGCAAAATTAGAGGACAGAAAGCAAGGAAGTGGTTGCCAAAGGCCAGAACTCATTATAGGAGGTCAGCATTAGGGCAGCCCCGGTGGCGCAGCGGTTTAGCACCACCTGCAACCCAGGGTGTGATCCTGGAGACCTGGGATCGAGTCCCACATCAGGCCCCTTGCATGGAGCCTGCTTCTCCCTCTGCCTGTGTCTCTGCCCCCCTCCCTCTCTCTGTTTCTCATGAATAAATAATTCTAAAAAAAAAAAAAAAAAAAAAGGAGGTCAGCATTACCGTAACACCCAAACCAGATACTTATAGGGAAAGAAAATTATAGGTCAGTATCCCTTATGAGCACAGATGCAAAGATCCTCGACAAAATATAGCAAACCAAATTCAACAATAGAGTAAATGGATTATACACTATGATCAAATGGTGGGAAAGAGTCACTGCCAAGGGGCATGGAAGTTTGGGGAGGTGGTGAAAATGTTCTAGCAGCTTATAATTGTGGTAGTAGTGACACAATTGTAAATGCATTGGTCAAAATTCAAATTGCATACTTAAAATTCAATTTTATTCCATATAAATTATACCTCAATAAAGCAGATTAAAAATTCAAAGGCACTGAGCAGGAATTTGCTATATGCCTACTGATTTTTTTTTTAAAGATTTTATTTATTTATTTATGATAGTCACACACACAGAGAGAGAGAGGCAGAGACACAGGCAGAGGGAGAAGCAGGCTCCACGCAGGGAGCCCGACGTGGGATTCGATCCCGGGTCTCCAAGATCGCGCCCCGGGGCCAAAGGCAGGCGCCAAACCACTGCACCACCCAGGGATCCCATGCCTACTGATTATTAAAGCTAATATTTTCTGTTACCATTTATCAGAAAATGGAACTTCCATTGTGATAGGTCACCATCAAGCATCAGAAGTTATTAGACTCCATAGAGTTCTTATCTTCTTTAAGATTTTACTTTTTAAGTAATCATAACGCTCAATGTGGGGCTCAAACCTGCAACCCCGGGATCAAGAGCCATGCTCCACCAACTGAGCCAGCCCGGCACACCAAATTTTTATCTCTTAAAAAGAGACTCAGGGCAGCCCGGTGGCTCAGCGGTTTAGCGCCACCTTCCGCCCAGGGTGTGATCCTGGAGACGGGGGATGAAGTCCCATGTCAGGCTCCCGGCATGGAGCCTGCTTCTCCCTCTGCCTGTCTCTCTCTCGCATGAGCTCTCTCTCTCTCACTCTCCTGTATCTCATAAATAAAATCTTTTTTTTTTTTTTAAAGAGAGATTCAGGATAGTCACCAGGGCTTCCAAGCTTTGTTTTAACCCTGGTTTTGCAAAAATCTTCAAACGTCTAATCATCTTAAATGTATGAAATTAACAGAAACACACCAAGTTTTCACAGTAAATTTACCATTTTTCAATAATTTGGGGCATCTGGGTAATGACAAACACTGTTTGCATGTCACTTAGTCATGAAACAATGGACAGAGCAAGTCAGGAAGAAGTCCAGCTCCTTCTAGACTCTTCATGTGACCTTGAACGAGAATCATTTAAATCTTCCAGGGCCAGGGGCACCTGGGTAGCTCAGAAAGTTAAGTGTCTGTCTCTCGGTTTTGGGTCCGGTTGTGATCTCAGGGCTATGGCATCAAAACCTGCTCTCAGCATTGAGTCAGCTTGGGATTCTCTCTCCATCTCCCTTTGCCCCTAAGTCTTTAAATCTTCCAGAGCCATTATTTCCTAATATGCAAAAAGAAGACAACTGAAGAAACATTCTATGAAAGAGGAGAATCTTCCAAATTATACACAAGTGTGTTCTCAGGGTTTTGTGCATACTTGAGACAAAACAGTTTGTAACAAGTGCTGAGAACTGGACAGAACATCAGACACCAGTTTACAGGAGCTATCCAACTTAGCGACTACTTAAAATCAAACTCATTAATGAAGGATACCTGATCCAAAAAGATAAAAGCTACAATTCTAAAATATGATCAAGATATGTTACAAATCTACACACACAGGAACTGTTCACTGCATACTAATTACAGGGTTCTAAGTGGGATTATTTTGTGTTTGAGAATTCTCAAATGGCAAATGTCATCCCAAACTACTATAGAGTGAGTATAGTGCAGCAAGGGTAAAGTTTATCCACAGAACTTACTGCACTGTGTAGCAACTGCTTGTTATTTTGTCTTCCTCACTAGACCACAAGCTCCAGAAGCAAAGAGATCACTGTGGGCCTGGCTCCCTGTTAGATTCCTGACACACAATATGCACTTAATAAATACTGACTGATTGAATTATGGTGTCTCTGTTCAGTCAAAGTTTAGTCATGACCTTTACAAATGTAAGAACTTGGGGGGCGCCTGGCTGGCTTAGTCATAACAGTGTTATGACTCTTGTTCTCGGGGTTGTGAGTTCCCATGATAGATTTGGAGATTACTTAAATAAATAAATAAGCTTAAAAAAATGTAAGAATTTAGTGTTACCATTTATCTAAGGATGTCTGGGATCTACTAATTAAATTCACAGGGGCGCCTGGCTGGCTAAGTCAGTACAGCATGCAATGCTTATCTTAGGGTTAAATTTGAGCCCCATGTTGGATGTAGGGATTACTTAAAAATAAAGGGGCAGCTGGGTGGCACAGTCGGTTGAGCACCTGACTCTTGGTTTTGGCTCAGGTTGTGATCTCTGGGTTGTGAGATTGAGTCCCGAGCTGGGCTCTGTGCTCAGCATGGAGTCTGCTTGATACCCTCTCTCCCTCTGCCTCTGCTCCCATCTCTCCTGCCACACATGGGTATACTCTTTCTAAAATAAGCAAATTAAAAAAAAAATAAAATCTTTAAAAAAAATGTAAGAACTCAGTGTCATCCATTTATCTAAGGATGACCAAGATCTACTAATTAAACTCACAAAGACCTGATTTAATAAACCAAAATGCTAAATGGAAGATATTAACTGGAAAACGGTCGATTTTTTTCATCAAAATACAGCATCCTTTACTGGTCAACAGGTGATTAGACACCAGAACAGAAGGTGCTTTGTGAGCAGAGAAGCATATAGAAGTAGAGAATCTCAGAGGAGACAATTAAGTTACAGTTGATTGATCCTTACCCTGAGGATCTCAATGTTTAAAGAACAGATCATCTTTTGGAATTAAGTCACCACCACAGATTAGTGTCAACCAGTTCTCACAAGGCAGCCATTTTTTTCTTTTTCAATATTTTGTATCACTTACTAAAGGTTCTGCCCCCAAATTGCAATGTGTATTTGGTGGGGGGCAAGGTGAGGTGTTTTTCGTCTCACACCACCACGCAGTTGTCAGACAGCAGTTGAGTCTAATTCCATTTTGACACTATCTACCTGCAGGCAATGTCAGATTCCATAGGTTAGGAGATAGTGGGGTACTTGCCCCCACTGCAAGTCCACATGGTCACCTGTGTTATAGATCTGAGGTTCCAATGACTCCCTCCTCAGGTTCTGTTAATTTACTATAGCAGCTCACAGAACTCAGAGATCTAACACTGACTTAACCACATTCATGGTTCAGTATAAAAGGAAATAAACTCAGGAGCAGCCAGATTAAGAGATGTGTAGGGCAAGGTATGGGGAAAGGGCATGTAGCTTTCATGTTCTGAGCATGCCACCCTCCCAGCACCACCACGTGTTCAACAACCCAGAAGCTCTCCCAACACAGTCCTTTTGGGTTTTTATGGAGGCTTCATTATATAGGCACGATTGATTAAATCACTGGCCATTGGCTGTCTCAGTTGGTTAAGCAGCCAAATCTTGATTTCAGCTCAGGTCATGATCTCAGGGTCTTGGGATCAAGTTCCATGGTTCCTGGGGAGTCTGCTTAAGGATTCTCTCTTTGCCTCTCCCCACTGTGTGCCTCTGCATGTGCTTGTGTTCATGTGCTTGCATGTACGTGCTCCCATGCTCTCATTCTCTCTCTGGCTCTCAAATTAATCTTAAAAAAAAAAAAGTCACTGGCCACGGGCAATTGATTCATCTTCCAGCCCCCTCTCACCACTCTGGAGGTTGGAGGATGAGAGTCTGATCACATGACTTGGTCCCCAGGCAACCAGTCCCCCCTTCTTAGGTTACCTGGGTGCTCTCCAAAAGTCACTCGTTAACATAACAAAAGACTCCTTTCTAGAGCTCATCATTTAGGAGATTCCAAAGGAGCTCTTCGCCAGAAACTGGACAAACACTAAATATATTTATTTTATAAATCCCATTATCATAGTTGCCAATAGCAATTCTATCCTTAAAATATTACTCTATTATAATTTTCAAGACTAAAGTTATCTTTTTGCTCATTACATTTTAATTCATAGAATTCCAGAAGTGATTTTAGAGTTACTATAAACTCAAATGTCCACAGTTTCATATTTTATAAATTCTTAATTTATGCTCTATGTGATCAGTGATGCTTCCTGATGTGGTCTCCAGACTATGGGGTCTGAGCTTTACCACAGAGGCCCACAGCCCTATGCCTACCTATTATGATAAGGAGAAAGATCAGGAAGCCAGAGGAATATTTTAGGGCACTGATTTTATATCTTGTTTTGGTATAGGCTTCTGTGAGAATTTAATGAAATCCTCCATGATCTTTTTCCTAAAAAATGCATATGCACACAAATTTTGATATACTTTTCTGGCTGTTCCTATGACCCCCTATCAACTCGATCACGGTCCCAGGATAAGTACTCTTGCTTAAAGGCATAACTGTATACAATCTCAGATAATGTAGCCTAGTGTTGGCTTGACATTAATTTGGAGTCATGCCATTAGACGGACAGGATGCCAAAGGCAAAGCCATCAATCAAAGAATGACTAAAGATCTAAACCAAAGGTCCTCCTTTATCAGAAACTGTAAAGGATAAACCCATTACTATACATCCAAATTACAGCAATCAGTCCTGGTATCTTTAAATGCAACAGATGACAAGCCAGTAGTATTAACAACTAATATTTATCAAGCATTTATTAGGTGCCAAGCACTATTCTAAATGCTTCACATGAATTCATTTAATCTTTACAATCATCCTAAGAGATAAGTATATTTTCCTCATTTAAAAAATAAGAAAACAGGGCACCTGGCTGGCTCAGTCATTAGAATATGTGACTCTAGTTAAAAAAAATTAAAAAAAAAAAAAAAAAAAAAAAAAAGGGATCCCTGGGTGGCGCAGTGGTTTAGCGCCTGTCTTTGGCCCAGGGCGCGATCCTGGAGACCCGGGATCGAGTCCCACGTCGGGCTCCCGGTGCATGGAGCCTGCTTCTCCCTCTGCCTGTGTCTCTGCCTCTCTCTCTCTATCATAAATAAATAAAGTTAAAAAAAAAAAAAAAAAAAAAAGAATATGTGACTCTTAATCTCATAGTTGTAAGTTCGAGTCCCATGTTGGGTATAGCGATGAGGTAAAAATAAAATCTTAAGAAATAAAAAGTAAAAAATAAATAAATAAAAATGAGACAGCAGAAGCTTTCTAGCTATACATATTGGAGACCAATATGACCAAGGTCATATTTGCTTACAGTGAGGTCTTTGTACACTTTGCTTGCTGGGAGAGCCTGCCTTTTTTCTCCAAAAATAATTTTTTTCTGTAAGGCCTAACATATGCATGATAGACTGTTATTAACAGCATGTTTCCCTGAACCTACTGGTATATCTATCAAAAATCTATGTGATACTAAACCATTATAAGATGGGGTCCATGTTTGCTGTAAGAATACTATGTTGAGGGGCGCCTGGGTGGCTCAGTCAGTTCAGTGTCTGCCTTCAGCTCAGGTCATGATCTTATGGTCCTGGGATTGAGCCCTATGTTGGGCTCCCTGCTCAGTGGGCAGTCTGCTTCTCCCTCTCCTTCTACCCCTCCCCCAGCTCATGCTCTCTCTCTTTCTCTCTCAAATAAATAAAATCTTTTTTTTAAAGATTTTATCTGTTTATTCATGAGAGACGCAGAGAGAGAGACAGAGACAGAGAGAGGCAGAGACACAGGCAGAGGGAGAAGCAGGCTCCATGCAGGGAGTCCGACGTGAGACTCGTCTCCAGGACCATACCCTGGGCTGAAGGTGGCGCTAAACCGCTGAGCCACCAGGGCTGCCCTCAAATAAATAAAATCTTAAACAAACAATCAAAAAAGAATACTATGTTGAGGGGTGCCTGGCTGGCTCAGTCAGTAAAGCATGCAACTCTTACTCTCAGAGTCGTGAGTTCAAGCCCCACATTGGGTGTAAAACTTCCTTCATTGAAAAAAGAAAAGAATACTGTGCGGACTAATAAGTTACCTGGGAAGGGCTTTAATCATTTTAAAAGAAACATACCTCAAACCCAAAAATGTTCATGCTTCTTTCAAATATGAAGAACTACTGATCATCTACACTTTAAAGAGATAACATCAGCACTGACATTCTTAGACTATGACACTTCCTCTTAAAACTTTCATTTTTGGACTCACTTCAAAAAGCTTAAGTATTCTTAATAAAAGACATGAGTTGGGGCGACTGCTGGGAATACTTGCGGAAATTACCACCCTTTCATCCGCGAGCCTGCTCCCTGCCAGGGATCTGAAATGACTTCACCACACACTCAGCAAGCTGAATCCCCTCAACCTCGTGGGAACTAAGCCCCCAGGCACTGAAGTTAGGGTGTGGTGACCTCACTCACATTCAAAACCTATTTCTTTTTTAACCTGCACAAGCACAGTCCTGGCTGAAACCTGCCTCAGACTTTTCAGATGCTTTTTAAATTAAAGCTACAATTTGCACTCCACCCTCTTTCTCAGAGCACTTCAGAGAAAGTGGAATATTATGGAGACTGCAGGAAGACAGGAATATTCTGGACATTATCCTGAAATTTTAATTTCTCAAGCAATTGAAAACCCACAAATGACTAGGCTGCCAGCAGAGAAACTTGCTATTCTTAAATGCCAGTTATTGGCAATGATATCACAGTATTAGAACCCAGCTCAGGGCCACAAGGAAGCCTAATCAAAACATCATCTGAAAACAGTAATATTGCTTCTTTTTTTTTTTTTTTTTTTTTTTTTTTTAGTAATATTGCTTCTAACCAAAGTCAAATCTGCTTACAGTGAGGTCTTTGCACTCTTCGGGTGCTGGGAGAGCCCGACTTTGTTTTCTGTAAAGCTTCATCAGAACCTTCCACAGCATCTTCAAGTTCTTGCTCAGAACCATTCGATTTTGATTTTCCTGCTTCATTTATATTGGGCTGGTCAGGGTTTTCAGACATTCTCAATTAAGTTTATTCACTTTCCTAGGAAAGAAAGACAAAGTGAACCACACGTTCTAGCTCTGTTACTAACTAGCAGTGTGACTCTAGGCAAATAAGTTATTCTCTTTGGGTTTCAATTTTCTCACCTGTAAAAATGAATCGGCTTGCAGAGACCTTATCCAGCTATCATACTCTACCTCAGTGATTTAACAGATTATTTGTAAAATGATGCTTGTAATGTATCAAATCTATGGACCTGTACTTCAGATATAGAGTAACAAGTTTGAGTATTTTTGTCTCACTTCTAAGTACCACGTCAAAAGAAAACAGGACCTTACATTGTTGGAAGATAATACTATCAACTGCCTGCTTCTATTTTAATCAAAGAGTGATTCTTCAATTTTTTACTTTCATTCCTGAGAGCTGATAGGCAAAGTCTCTGAAAATCATGCTTTTAACTTGGGCTTCCAATTGAATACACTGGGCTGAGGAGCTAGTTCTCTGATTCTGTTGTGCGGATAAGAAATCGAGGGATGACACAAGGCGGAATCTTATAAACCACGTAAGAATGTGTGGGGCAAATATTTTTATTAACTTCTTGCCAGTCAGCAGGAAAAGATGGTAAGGAGGAAGCTGCAGACAACCACAATGTACGGGTTAGGGTGGGGTTTTAATTTTTTTAAGTTGCTGGTTAGAACAAGAATAATACTTAATACATCGGTTTGGGCCAGTTAAAAAAGGCCTGAAATAGTATCCTCTTTTTACTGTAAAAGTTTTTGTCAAGTTTTCCTCACCCTCCCCCCCAGTTCTTTCCTAGAGTTCTCTCTTCCTAAGGCATTTCTAATTAAGAGAGAAGCTAGACACGTTTCTGCATTCATAATTCTGCAAATAATTAGCATTTGTACCATCAGCACTTGGAGATCACAAACCATTTTCATAAACACTAATTAGCCTTTATTATACACCTGGAGGGCAATGCAGGGATCAAAAGAAATGTTGACTGCTTTCAAAAGGTCTGGCAGGCTCTCCTGCACATTAGAGAAGAATCACTTTATTTAATTTTCTGAAATTTCAGATCCCTCCATTAAATAGAATGAAGTTACTGGAATTGACATTTTCAGGCCTGTATTTTTTTTTCCAGGCCTGTATTATTAATATGAGGGTTGCTTTATTGCAGTTCCCCCTTACCTTCCAATATCCCACTCCAGACACCCATCTCCTCTGTCCTAAATCCTATTAGGCTCTGGATATGCTCCAAGATCCAAAAGATAACACTGCCAGCATATTCTATGAGAAAGGACAAACACACACACACACACACACACAGACACACACTTCTTTTTTTTTTTTTTTTTTTTCAGACACACACTTCTAATTTTATCTTCTTCACATGCTGAGAATGAGCTCAGAAAGGATGAAGTAACTCTTACTGCACAGTGAGGAGGAAGGCATGCTTTCCTGGTCTCTAACACTCAGTTTAGTAAACTAACCCCATCCTTTTAAGGTGCAGCTCAGGTCCTATTTCTCCCAGGACACCTTCCCCACAGTGTATGCACCTTTCTCTGAACTCTCGTAGGTCCAGTTACTGCACATCTGGCATGCATCATTGCCTTAGATCTGATTCAATATATATGCTTATTTAAGTAGGTTTGGAGAGGGATGCTTGGGTGGCTCAGTCAGTTAAGTGTCTGTCTTGGGTTCAGGTCATGATCTCAGGGTCGTGGGACCCAGCCACACCCAGGGCTCCCTGCTCAGTGGGGAGTCTGCTTCTCCCTCTGCCCCTCCCCCTGCTCATGGTCTCTCTTGCGCGTTCTCTCTCTCTCTCTCTCTCTCATAAATAAATAACCTTTAAAAAAAATAGGTGAACAGTGAAACTTAAGCCTTGGTGACATGATAAAACCAGTAAGGGAGCACAGCACAGGGAGAAGTGAATGAATGTGGAAGGAGGTTGGGATAAGCTTTCCAGAAAAGGTGACATTTGAGCAGTTCTTTTAAAATGAGCAGGATTTATGGGACACCTGGGTGGCTCAGCGGTTGAGCATCTGCTTTGGGCTCAGGGCGTGATCCGGAGACCTGGGATCCAGTCCCACGTCAAGCTCCCTGAATGGAGCCTGCTTCTCCCCCTGCCTACGTCTCTCACAAATAAATCTTTAAAAACAAAAAAATAAAAATAGCAGGATTTCACCCAATTAAAAAGTGTCTAGAGTGAAAGAGGAGGTGAGAAGGGGGACATTGGGATGCCTGGGTGGCTCAGCGGCTTGGTGCCTGCCTTCGGCCCAGGGTGTGATCCTGGAGACCCCGGATTGAGTCCCACGTTGGGCTCCCTCCACGGAGCCTGCTTCTCCCTCTGCCTGTGTCTCCCATTAATAAATAAAATCTTAAAAACAAAGAAAAGAAAAGGGGAGCATTTTACTCAGAGGGCACACATGAAGGCACAGGAAGATGAGAACAAGTGGCCCACGCTGAAGAGGGAAAGATGGGTTGGGGCGAGCCTGTGAAACGGCTAGTTTTATTTAAAAAACAAAAACCGAAAAAAGGAAAACTGTGTGGAGGTTCCTCAAAGAGTTAAAAATAGACCTGCCCTACGACCCAGCAATTGCACTGCTGGGGATTTACCCCAAAGATACAGATGTAGTGAAACGCCGGGACACCTGCACCCCGATGTTTCTAGCAGCAATGTCCACAATAGCCAAACTGTGGAAGGAGCCTCGGTGTCCATCGAAAGATGAGTGGATAAAGAAGATGTGGTCTATGTATACAATGGAATATTCCTCAGCCATTAGAAACGACAAATACCCACCATTTGCTTCGACGTGGATGGAACTGGAGGGTATTATGCTGAGTGAAATAAGTCAATTGGAGAAGGGCAACATTATACGTTCTCATTCATTTGGGGGATATAAATAATAGTGAAAGGGAATAAAGGGGAAAGGAGAAAAAAATGAGTGGGAAATATCAGAAAGGGAGACAGAACATGAGAGACTCCTAACTCTGGGAAACGAACAAGGGGAGGCGGGCGGGGGGTGGGGATGACTGGGTGACGGGCACGGAGGGGGGCGCTGGATGGGATGAGCACTGGGTGTTATGCTACATGTTGGCAAATTGAACTCCAATAAAAAAAGAAGAAGAAAACGAAAAAAACCCACACAACTCTTCACCTAGATTTTTGACTGCTCCGTTCCCACCAACCGTATTTCCCACACATGCTGCGTCCGTGGTAAGCGCGCCTTCCAGACGCCCACTGAGCATCTGTTGACAGCTGTGTCCTCCCCGCGAGGTCGGCGCGTGTGGAGGGAAGCATGGGCGTTGGCCTCAGGCGGACCCGGGTTCCAATTCGGACCCTTCCCTCGCTGTGGAACTTCAGTTTCCTCATCTGCCAAACGCAGCGACCTACTCCTTGGATGGGGGGGGGGGGTGGGGGGGTCGGGACGACGGGCGCGCACCGGGGCGGCCGCCCTCTACGGGCTTTCCGCGCACGGCAGCTGCCGGGACAGGGCTGCCGGGGGCGCGGCTCTCAGCTGCTCCTTCATTCCAGCAGCTCCTGCTCCGCCCGACAAGGGGCCCGAGGGGAGGAGGTCGTCGCGCGCGCCGCCACCACAGACTCCTCACAGGAAGGGTCTGTCAGCAAAGGCAAGGCGCTCGGTCCGCCGACGCCGGGCCCGCTCCCTCCCGCAGCCCGCGCCCCTCGCCCCCGGGCTCCGATGTAAACAACCGTGCGGGCGGCGGCGAGGCGGCCCCGAGGGGAGGGACAAAGGCCGCCCTACGCCGCCACCCGCCGCGGCCCCTGCCTCTCCCTCCTCCACCCGACCGCGCGGGACCCGACCTGCCCGGAGGAGCCGAAGAAATGCCTGTGACTTGCACCTGGCGCCTCCCGTGCGGGCCCCGCGGGGCTGCCGGCCTCCGTGCGCGTCCCTCACCTGCCGCGGAGTCGGCGTTCTCCCTCCTGCCGCTCGGGCCGGGAACGAGGCGGGCGCCGGCGGAGCGCGGAGCGACGCGCGGCGAGCACGGGATGCTTCAGCCTCTGCCCTGCCGAGGCCGCATCCCCCGGCGCGCTGCGGGCCGTCCTCCCAGCCCGGCTCCGGTGGGCAGCGGCCAGCGCGGCCGCCCCTCCAGCGTCGGCGAGGAGGAGGCAGCCCTTTAGCCCGGAGGCCCCCGCCCCTCGTAGGGCGGCGCCATGTTTCCGTACGGAAAGGCGGGGGGTTGGGGGGGGCGCGGCTCCGTGCGGGCCGAGGGCGCTCAGCGGGCGGGGGCTCGAGCCGGGAGACGCCATGTTTCCGTACGGAGACTCCGAGTCGGCCGGCGGGGCTCAGGGGGCGGGTGGCTCCGAGCCGGGAGGCGCCCGCCCCGCGCTGGGCGGCGCCATGTTTCCGTACGGAAGCGTGGGCGCCGCTGGAGTGTGAGGCGGGAGCGGAGCACGTGGTAGAGGCTGCGCGGACTCCGTCAAGGGAAAGAAGACCGGCCGCGAATCCGTGAGCTCGTTCGGAGCCTCCCCCGCCCGGGTCTTCAGGCTTCGGTAGTACCGTCGTCGGGTTTCCGTAGCTGCACGTTGTTTACTATTCCCTCAGTTTGGAAAAAAAACAGGTAGCCGAGCCTCCCTTCAGTGGCACAGAGTCACTGTCGGGGGGCGGGGCGGGGGGGTCATCGCTTCTATCTAAGTGGCTGCCACACTTTGTCGACAGAAAGAGCGAGACTTCAGCCCCGCAGAGACGCGGGGCGAGGGGACGAAGGGCTCCGGTGACGGTCAGCCTGGTGTCGGTAAGGCGTGCGCGCTTGCAGGCATTTTAGGACCTGGGAGCTCTGGAAGGGAAGCCGCCGTGCCGAGCCAGGCCTGTTCCGGAGCCTCGTCTCCCTCCGTCACAGGCACTGGGGGCCGCGATTATCTTGGCGCTGGACTGGAGGCTGCTCCAAAAAAACAAAAAACAAAAAAAAGGGCTTTTCTCACCTTTTTTAGCAGTTCGATCGCGAACTGCGTGAATAGGAATAGTTTTTGTACCTAAGCTTTTTTTTTTTTTTTTAAGATTTTATTTATTTATTCATGAAAGACACAGGCAGAGGGAGAAGCAGGCCCCATGCAGGGAGCCCGATGTGGGACTCAATCCCAGGACTCCAGGATCACACCCTGGGCCAAATGCAGGCACTAAACCACTGAGCCACCCAGGGATCCCTATAGCTAACCTTAAAAAAAAAAGTTATGTGGGTTTTTTTTTTTTTTTTGTCATTTGTAAAAATTCTTACTTTTATATGATTTTTAGTGGTTTGATATGCCAACATATAGTATAACCCCCAGTGCTCATCTCAAGTGCCCCCCCCCCGTCACCCCAACCCCCCCCCCCCCCCACCTTCCTTCCACTACCCCTTGTTCGCTTCCCAGAGTTAGGAGTCTCTCATGTTCTGTCACCCTCACTGATCTTTTCTTTTCTTTTTAAGATTTTCTTTATTCATGAGAGACACAGAAGAGAGGCAGAGACACAGGCAGAGGGAGAAGCGGGCTCCATGCAGGAATCCGACGTGGGACTCGATCTGGGGTCTCCAGGATCAAGCCCTGGGCCGAATGTGGCGCTAAACCGCTCAGCCACCCGGGCTGCCCCTCACTGATGTTTTCCACTCATTTTCTCTCCTTTCCCCTTTATTCCCTTTCACAATTTCTTATACTCCCCGAATTAATGAACATGTAATGTTTGTCCTTCTCCAATTGACTGACTTCACTCAGCATAACACCCTCCAGTTCCATCCACCTCGAAGCAAATGGTGGGTATCTGTCGTTTCTAATGGTTGAAAGCTTGTGATTCTTAACTGTTCAATTGTAAAAATGCTGCAAGACTGAGCATAAGTCACGTATGCCTTAATTAAGCAAAATGATGGTAATAAGTCTCCTACCCCCGTAGCCTATAAAACTTGTTAAATTTAAATAACTAGAAAAGCAAGATGAAGTGAAATTAGTGCTCTCAGAACACTGCTGAATAGATCACACGTGGACAGGTACTCCTGGAGTCTTGAAAGCTGAGTGCAATACTACGCCCTCCAACCTTTCATCAACTGCCACATGAGGTGTTTTTTTTTTTTTTTTCCTTACACACGCACATGAAAGTCCTCAGATGAGGATTCACTTTAGGAGAAGGGGGAAAAAAAAAAAGCCAAAAGCCTTAAGATACTCAACTGGAATAAAGATTCACCAAAGAAAATACTCAGTTTTCACTTCTGAGTCTGGACTCTGACTATACCCTAAAATCATCTGGGGGTAGGGGAGCATTCTAAAACGATTATCTGAAACTCTGGGGGTGATGCCAGGGAAAAACTAAGCTTTCTAGGTGATTCCAACGTGCAGCCAGTTAAGAACCACGTCCCTAGAGAGATCCACTCTTCCCTTCACCCCATCCCTACTGAGAGTCCACTACCTTCTTGTAGGGAATAATATAAAGTTTTCACTTCTGGAGGTGACATTGCTACACTATCAAAACCACTGGTTTCACTTATAATGGTTTCTTATCTTCTGATAGATCTGGAACTGTTTCCTTTAAATATTAAGAACATATTTACACAATTTTTTTGGCTGCAAGTACCAGAAACTCAAATTACCTCAAAATAGAGTTCACTGCGAGGCTAGGTAGGGAAGGAGAAAGCTGGCAGCTAGCTGTTCTAGAGATCAGTACTGTTGTCATCTCCCCAAGACACACAGGATGGTTCTCATCACATCTCTGCTCCTTGCTGCGATCTCCTGCACTCCTCTGAATCACAGGCTGGTTTCTCTATTTTCTTAGTTGTTGCTCCCTTCTATTTTGGATTTTTTCTATATAGAATTTCCTTGGCAAAGCTGACTTTGGTGCAAAATCAGTCCTATGCCTATAGAGCAGTTGTCCTTGGATCAGTGCTCAGCCCTGGTCTACTCAGCTAAGGTGGTGGCAAGGCTCACGGTCACCTAGGCACGAGGTGTATAAGTGGGGATGGGTTCCCAGGGGATATGGATGAGTGAATGAGGGCACACAGCAAGCAGCTGACAGTCGAGGGATACGGGATGGTTGCCCCCAGCATTCAGGGTAGCACACGACCTACACCTTAAAACTCTGACCATGCTCACAGTAAATAGAGCCAATTTTTCTTAAAACTTTATTCTTGTAGGACACCTGGGTGGCTTGGTCAGTTGGGTGTCTGCCTTCGGCTCAGGTCATGATCTTAGGGTCTTGGAATCGAGCCCTGTATTGGGCTCACTGCTTAGCAGGAAGTTTGCTTCTCCCTTTTCCTCTGCCCCCTCCCTTGCTTGTTTTCACTCAAAAACAAAAACTATTCTTTATTAGGAAGTTTGAGGTAAACTGGTCTTGCTAGGTTTTCTGTGAAATTATAATTCTATTAGAATGATACTGCTTCTAGGGACATGAATGTAATAACTAGGCGGTTAGTTCTGGCTTCCCCTGAAGAAGTGGTGTTAGTTTTGTATGCCAAATAATCATTCAATTATGTGCAAAGTAAAGGTTGCAAGTCAGATAGTACACACAGTTGCTCTGCACTCATGTACAGTTGCTAGATCGATTAGTCATTCTCAACCCTGATTACACCTGAGAATCTCCTAGGGGGCAGGAGTTCTAAAATGATCATCTGAGACTCCAGGGGTGATGTGAGGGAAGAACTGTTAAATTTCACAGGTGATCTGAGTGTTCAGCCAGGCAAGAACCACCTCCACACCCCGAATGTGGTCTCATCACATTTTCAGTAATTTCTGAAAACTTCCTAAACACTTAAGTCACGAACCATCTTCTCTTTTTCACGTAGTAAAGACAACTGCCTTCCCTTACCAATGAAAACCAAAACCAAGAAACCTGACAAAGTTATTCCCTGCTTTATTAGAACAGGAGTCACAGATATAGAGTCCTCAACCTATTCAAAGACTAGTTGGTATCAGATGTTAGAAAATAAGATTGACATACTAGCATATTGGCGCATGATTTGAATTCTCCCTGCCGCTCTTTTAAGATTTTTTCTTTTTAAGTAATCTCTATTCCCAGCGTAGGGTTCAAAAGCACAACCCAGAGGTCAAGTCACACACATCAAATGACTAAACCAGCCTAGTGCCCTTCCTGCCTCTCTTTAAAAGTCAAAGTAGGGATGCCTGGATGGCTCAGTGGTTGTGTGTGCCTTCAGCTCAGGTACTAATCCAGGATCAAGTCCCACATTGGGCTCCTTGCAGGAAGCCTGCTTCTTCCTCTGCCTATATCTCTGCCTCTCTCTTGCTCTGTATCTCTCATGGATAAATAAATAAAATCTTTAAAAAAAAGGTCGAAGTAGAAAAATTGTTTCCTTTTAATCTTTTAATTATTGTATGGATGAAGTTTCAAATTGTAATTGTAGTATATTGCTGGTCTATTTACCAAATATATCTTGATAGTGCAGTTCCAAAATAATCATAACCTTGGATGAAAAGTTGAAGATCTTAGTGCAAATGACTAGTTCAAAGAAATACAGGATACGAGAGGAACATAAGAGATTGTGCTTGCAATCAGCACAATCCAGATTGTGGGAAACTAAAGAACTGACTGGGTTAGGTTTATTTGATGACAGAGAGGGAAGGAGGACCAGTGAAAAGAACATCCTATAGGTTAAGAGACTTACAAAGTGCGTTAACCAACTGCAATTTATGAGCCTTAATGGGACCCTATTTGAATAAACTGTCATGGGGATCCCTGGGTGGCGCAGCGGTTTGGCGCCTGCCTTTGGCCCAGGGCGCAATCCTGGAGACCCGGGATCGAATCCCACATCGGGCTCCCGGTGCATGGAGCCTGCTTCTCCCTCTGCCTGTGTCTCTGCCTCTCTCTCTCTGTGACTATCATAAATAAATAATAAAAAAAAATTTAAAAAAAATGAATAAACTGTCAAAGTCATTTGAGAGCAGAAAATGTGATTATTGACTGCATATTTGATGGTATTAAAGAACTGTGGGTTTCTGTGGATGTAATGATGATATTGTGGGGTTTTTTTTAATGTCATTTTTTTAGCCATGCATTCTGAAATTTCATAGATGAAGTGATAGGATGTCTGAAGTTTGTTGGGGTGGGAGCAAGGAACACATGGGGGTATAGGTTAAATGAGATTGTCCATAAGTTGCCAATTGCTGAAACTGGATAGCGAGTACATGGAAGTTACTCTATTATTCTATTCTTTCCCATTTTTACATATGTTTGAATAAATAATAAGCTTTAAAGGACGTTGAAGTTTTCAAAATCAATAAGACAGTTCAATTTCTGACTTGTCTACTGTTTATGGTAATTAGCAAATTCACTTTATCATAGCCTGAGTTTCTATCTTGTATCTTTAAGGAGTACCTCTCAAGGTAAAAACCACACTCCTGTTAACTTGTAATTACAGACTTTCTTACTATTTAATACCTTGTTATGTAAATACTGCCATGTCATAACATTAAATTTCTATGATGTTCTTTTTTTTTTTTTAATTTTTTTTTTTTAATTTTTATTTATTTATGATAGGCACACAGTGTGAGAGAGAGAGAGAGGCAGAGACACAGGCAGAGGGAGAAGCAGGCTCCATGCACCGGGAGCCTGACGTGGGATTCGATCCCGGGTCTCCAGGATCGCGCCCTGGGCCAAAGGCAGGCGCCAAACCGCTGCGCCACCCAGGGATCCCTCCGCTGCGCCACCCAGGGATCCCTATGATGTTCTATAAAGTATTGGGCACAGGAATTCTAAATCAGCTCACCCTAAAGAGGTCAATACTTAACCGCAGTACACCATCTAATACTCAGTTTCAGACACGGAACTTTATACAAAAAAACTTTTATTAAGTACAATTTCATATTTAGAATTCTAAGGTTACAAATGTGATTAGATACTTAGGATACATAATTTATTCTTAAAATACATAAATTATATACAGACAGTAAAAAAATTAGTCTCCAAAATACTCAATAAAGATGTCTGGATGACACTTATAGAACTGACCTAGCAATTTTTTCTTCTCTTTGGCAGACAGTTTTGAATCTTCATCAATAGTCTTTAGTAAATTCATTAGTTCATCCTTGGTTGTCTTCTGTGTATGGTCAGAATAATCACTTTGATCAATTCTCTGGCAATATATATATCCTTTAAGTTTAAAAGTAAAAAGTAAATAAATAAATAAATAAATAAATAAATAAATAAATAAATAAATAAATAAAAGTAAAAAGTTCGGTTAATGAATCTATTCCTCAGATTTAACTTAAAAAAAAAAGCAATTATTTTTATTTTTTCAATTTGTAAAATGCATTGAAGATGCTAAGCACTGCTGACTTTCTAACCTTGGTCAGGTTACTTTTTGACAGAAGGAGGCTCTCTACTAAGTCTGGATAACTCTCAGTTTAAAGTTTAGTTGAAATTAAAGGGCAACTACTTAAAGCAAAACACTTTCATATAAACACTAGGAATTTATCTTTGGTAGATCATGAAAATAGTATTTCTCTGATTACCTGTGTCTCTATTTGGATCTCTTCCTTTCTGAATGGCCATGAGCTTAACACTAACAATTTTATGCAGAGTTCCTGGAATCTTTAAAAAAAGAAGGGAAAAAAAAAAAAGAGAGACAGGACATTATTCAAGTGCATTTTATTTTATTTTATTTTTTTTTTTTATTTTTTTTTTTATTCAAGTGCATTTTAATCTAATGATCTATTACATAAGCTCAACTTAACTACCTTCAGAATTTTACCTTAAAAACATCTTTTTGATGATCCATTAAAAAGAGTACCAGAAGATCAGTTTTGCCTTTGGATAAATTTTTATTGTCAACAATAGCTTTTGAGAATATCCTTTTCACAACCATTCGGTTGTCACTCTATAAAAACAAAACAAAACACACCCAATAGTGTATATTTAAAAGAATGAGTTTTAAAAAAAGGCAATGTTGAATATTAATAGCCATTATTCATTTCAACATACCTTTGCCCATGTAAGATAATCTGACATGTGGGTCCTGTAAGTATTAAGGCTACTGAATACAATTAACATTTAGACAAAAGACTTACTTCTTTCTGTAATTTAAATTCAGAAGGATGTGCTGCAACAGCCATGAAATACAGTAGTCTTCTAAACTCTTCTCTATTTTGGGAATCCAAAAGCTTTAAAAAGAGCTGAGTGGCTTCTAATGCTATTTCAGTCTTCCCGTTCACTTCAGCCAAAAGAAAAAACTGCTTTTAATTTTGACCAAATACGACTCTCAAAAGGAACAAAATTCAAGGTAAAGCCTAAGCTAAACACTCAACTTACTCAAAACTATTATCTATTTATTTATTTGAGAGAGAGAACACGAGCGGTGAAGAGGGCCAGAGAGAAGCAGACTTCCCACTGAGCAGAGAGCTGAACACGGGCCTCGATCCCAGGACCCCGAGACCACGACCTAAGCTAAAAATAGAGACTTAACCAACTGAGCCACCCAGGTGCCCCTCAAAACCATTTTCAAAAGCAAAATAGAACAAAAAGACTAGTAATTACAATAAATGATCGATAGCAACCATCAAGGCAGCCTATTCTCAAATTGGCAACTAATACCCTAAATCTTTGTCATAATTAACTTAGGATTTTTTTTTTTTTCTATTTCTAACTTAGGATGTTAAATCAAACTCTTGGCTTCGTAAATGAATTCCCAGCCTGCTTTTCATTAATTCAACACATTTCGGTGGTACAATATGTGTAAAATACTGATGTATCCACCTCTACCTGAGAGAAGTAGAAAGAATTCTCTGAAACCCCCAATTTGTTTCAACAAACCATGTGGAACAGTCTGGCTCATTGGTAGAGGGACAGAGTGTCTACCATTTTGAAGACAATGAAGGGGGAAGAATGGTAGTGCTTTCTAAAAAAGAGAACTGCCACACTATACTTATTGAACTTCCAGTGAATGAGGGCAGCATTTTCCTGTGCCAACCAGAAGTCCCTGCATAACTTTAGAGGTTACTAAAGCCTCTTTTCAAATGAGCCCTAGAAGTTTTGAAGTAAACTTACTTTCCAGGGATTAATCCAGATCCATTTCAAGCTTGAAGCAGTGCCATTTGGTTAATTCTGAGGATAATTAACTTTTTGCTGTTTCCTCCAAAAGACAAATTCCAGTATTTAGTAAGATCTTACTTACCTAAGAGTTCTGCAATGCCATTATGAACATCAGATAAATGATTTAACAGAGGTTCTCTGCTACTGTAATATTTGCCAATGGCATCAAACAGAAGTTCTTTCACTAAGTCTATCCTATCTGGTTGCTCAGGAAAGTTTCTGCTTATGTCCACCACCATCTGGTCTGGAAGGTATTCTAAGCAGTCAGTTGCTGCAGAGAGCCATTCATCTTCCCTATGGGGGAAAAAAGAACTATTTTTTAAAAGATATTTTAATTATTTTATAAAGCAAAGAATAGCATATATACACACAGTACCTAATTTACTACCTATTTCAAGTTTGCCATGAGGGTAAATTTTTATACTTAGAGATAGATATATGTAATTCTTTTTAACATATAGCTAGATCGTGTATCTATCACAGATAAAAAGTTTGGCTTCATATGTCTTTTTTTTTTTTTTTGAAGTGAAAACAGAAGCTATCCACTACAACAGAAACTGAAAAAAACAATCAAAATCCAGTCTATACTCTTAAATTTACAACAGAGGCCCAGAAACTCTTAAATTAAGTTCCTTGCTCAAGGTCCCAGGCAGGACTAGATCCCAGATCTGACCCCTAGGCCAGTATTTTTCTAACATGATGTTGTATACTTCAGAGCTTTATGTATGATAGATCTATCATCTCTCACTTTGGCTAGGAGAGAAAAGAGAACCATAAGGTAGGGTTTCAAACATAACATATTAATTTCCAACATAATGCAACCCGGTAACTTCAGAAAAAATGCTACATTTCAATAAACAGAATGAATAACTTTATTTATTTATTTTTAAGATTTTATTTATTTATTCATGAGAGACACAAAGAGAGAGGCAGAGGCAGAGGGAGAAGCAGGCTCCATGCAGGGAGTCTGTTGCGGAACTCAATCCCAGGTCTCCAGGATCACGCCTTGGGCTGAAAGTGGCGCTAAACTGCTGAGCCACCCGGGTTGCCCAGAATGAGTAACTTTTAATTTTCAACTTGTTAATATATGCATTTTATATAAAGTTTTAAAAAAACAATCAGGGCAGCCCCAGTGGCGCAGCGGTTTGGCACCGCCTGCAGCCTGGGGTGTGATCCTGGAGACCTGGGATCAAGTCCCGCATCGGGCTCCCTGCATGGAGCCTGCTTCTCCCTCTGCCCCTCTCTCTCTCTCTCTGTCTCTATGAATAAATAAATAAAATCTTTTGGAAAAAATAAATAAATAAAAATAAAAAAACAATCATGTTGCTCTACTGCTATGAACCCAGGCGAACTAACTCTGCTGCCACCCAGATGCATTATATCGGGCAGGTCATGTCACCTTTCTGCACATCACTTTTATCAAGTTCATAGGAAGATGCAGCTAGATGATATTTTAAGGTCACTTCTAGCACAATTTCTCACTCTGTATTTAAAATGTAAGGTAAACTGTAGAAATATGGGGCGCCAGGCTGGCTCAGTCGGTGAAGAATACAATTCTTGATCTTGGGGTTGTAAGTTTCAGCCTTGTGATAGGTATAGAGATTATTTAAAAATAAACTCTTAGAAGGGCATCTGGCTGGCTCAGCTGGTTAAGCATCTGCCTTTGGCTTGGGTCATGGTCCTAGAGTCCTGAGGCCCTGGGATTGAGCCCCATGTCAGGCTCCCCGCTCAGTGCGGAGTCTGCTTCTCCCTCTCCCTGCTCTTGTGCTCTCTCTCTCAAATAAATAAGTCTTAAAAAAAATAAACTTAGAAAAAAAACTAGATGACAGAAATATGCTTTAAATTCTTAAAATATATATATAGAGAGATGTGTAGAGCACCTGGGAGACTCAGGTAAGCATCCTGATTTTAGCTCAGGTCACAATCTCAGGGTCATGAGATCTAGCCCTACCTTGGGCTGTGTGCTGGGGGTGGAACCTGCTTAAGACTCTCTCTAGCCCTCTGCCACTTCCCCCTCTTCAAAAAAAAAAAAAAAGGAGATTATAGGTGTGATTTATTCAATTTTATTTTTTTATAAACTCAGTGCTCATCATAATGATTTAAATTCTTGTTGAATAATAAGCTGAAAAATTTAAGTTCCATTCCTTTTAAACATTCCCATCTCCCTAACTACTGAACACTATCTGCTGAGGCGAAATAATTAAAAATTAAATAAGCTAGAAAATACAAGATTTTAACCTTTAATAATTCTACTTAGAAGAGTTTCAAAGTTGCAAGGAATATAGAACACTTCCTCTTAACGGAAAAAAATCATACTTCCCTTAGCACCTGAAATTAAGCCTTTACACCTTAAGATTTATTTTCCCCCCCATCTTAAGATTTATATTCAGAAAAATTATAGTCAAATATGAGAGCAAGAGTTACTTTCATTTCCTTAATAAAACTAGTTAAATAAAAAATACATATTCAAGATATTCTGCAGAAGCATAAAAGTATAGGTAATCAAATGAGTCTAAGAATTTGACAAATTGGTGGGATGCCTTGGGTGGCTCAGCAGTTGAGTGTCTGCCTTTGGCTCAGGGCGTGATTCCAGGATCTGGGATTGAGTCCCACATTAGGGTCCTTGCAGAGCCTGCTTCTTCCTCTGCCTGTGTCTCTACCTCTCTGTGTCTCTTATAAATAAATAAAATCTTAAAAAAAAAAAAAAAGAATTTGCCAAATCTCTTCATTTTGTAGCAGGTCCTTTTGAAGACCAGAGAGCCCTACATTTTAACAAAGATAAGAAGATGGACTATAAACCATTTTCTTCACTTGATGTACAAATTATGATAATTACCAAAACCTGGTAATTATCAACCAACTAACACGTATCTGATCCTGTGGACAGAAGAATTCAAAAGATTATCTTAAAACCATGACCTATGATCTTCCTACAAACACACTCAAATTATTAGATAAATGTATTTCCACATACTGAGAGTCACTGTAAGCCTTGAGAATCCCTCGATCCAGATAGTTACTGCTGTTGACCAAGTCAGGTTGCCTCTTAGGCTGAGGAACTGTGGATACCTCTCGTTGTTGGAGCAAGGAGTCAAGAAGCGGAAGGTCTACCAGCTGCAGGAGACGTCTAATTGTTTCCTCTTGCCATATGTCATTAATAACTACACAGGAAAAATGACAAGGTAAAAAGTAACAGTATTTACTAAAAGCTCACCACAATACTTGTCTAGGCAAGTCTTAGGTACAAATTTGTGGCCAAAAAAAGGAAAGAAAAAGAAAAGAAGGAGGGGGAAAAAGGCAACCTTATGAAGTGGGTTCTTATGACAAAGTAAAACAATTCAAGATTTGTTTAAAGTGTAGGAGAACAGACTTTGGACGACAGGAATTCTTGTCATTCTTTTTACTGTAAAAGCAATATGGCAGAGATAAGAGATCAAGTCATATAACATGTTAATAAGGACTTTGGAAGAAAGAATGATTCATTATTCAATCTGAAAACTGGTTTGAAACTATTGGCTGCAGATTATTCCACTCTGGGTTTCCATAACTGGGGTGGGGGAGGGAAGGTAGAAATTGGTCATTAATCCACATTCCATTGCCACAAAGAAGAACATAAGTTTTGTAATGTCTGAATATAATTTTCAAAATTTTCCTTAACCTAATAAAATGTTAGAGAAAGTATCTGAGGGCATATTTTAAATAAATAAAAATCTACAAGCAAAAAACACTGCAGATTTGAACCTCCGCCAGCTGATAGGACAAAAGTCAGTGTTCAAGAATTCCAACACTGATCTATTTGTTAAAGATAATAGACCTCTGTTAAAACTTAATATAAACAGCTTTAATACACAGTGTGCTCTTTCTTTGTGCTTTGAATATTTAAATTCTAATAAAGGTTAAGATTGAAAAGTTTTAAATAATTTTATCTGAAATTAGTCTTCTATTTCTCACTTGTATCTTTACTTACCTTGTGGAGACAAGGTTGCAGAGATATTTACATGAGGGGAGTTAGTGGGCTTTAAACTCAGATTTTCCCACAGGTCCTCTAAACTTGCTGATTTGATATCAGAGGACTTAAATAATGCATCTGAATACCTAAAATGAATTTAATTTTTAAATTAATGTTTATTAATAAGCCCAGAGAAATACTTTACTATCAGAGAGCTAAGAGTTTCTACAAAGTTTATGTATTTCAGAGCAAAAACACAACAAATGCAAATTATAAGAGTAGAATACAAAAAACATCCACCTTCTTTCTCAAGCCTAAATATACTCTAAATTTTCCCTTGAATATTTAGATTTAAATAATTCAATGACTAAAATTTTGATCTCTAATTTTAAAACATAATCAAACTTCATTATGTTTACTGTCTTTATCAGTTATCTCTATTGCTGGGGCATTCTTTGGTGGATAGTGCTCATCATTTTCCAAATATAGACCTATAATCCTTTATCCACAATTCTGTAACCCAAAAAGCTGTGAGAAATCTAAAATTCATTCAAAACTCATACGGTGGGACGCCTGGATGGCTCAGTGGCTGAGCATCTGCCTTTGGCTCTGGGCATGATCCTGGGATCCAGGATCAAGTCCTGCATCGTGCTCCCTGAGAGGAGCCTACTTCCCCCTCTATGTCTCTGCCTCTCTGTGTCTCTAATTAATAAATAAAATCTTAAAAAAAAAAACTCATATGGTGACAAAATTGGTCCCGAGACTTAGTCTTTACTTATCCCAGTTGGTAGAAGTATTTTGTTTAAAATACTAATGTAGAAATACTAATGCATTTGGTTCCCAGATGCTCTCCCAGGCTCCTCTAGGAGTGTTATCTAATAGATGGTCTAGGTACAAAATTATCTTTTTAAAAACCCCAACATTCCAAATTTCTAAATGCATGTGGCCCCAAAGTTTCAGATAAAGCATGTAGACCTGCATCTGGAAAGCACTGATTTGGCCCTGCCTTACCCTCATATTTCCTCCCTATATAGAAAGGTAAATTTTATCATCTTTTTGAAAGTTACTACATTAAAAAAAGAAAGTTATTATATTAAGATAATTGATACATTAAAAATACACAATATTTGATATACAATACATTAAAAATAACTGAAAGTAACACTAAAACTCTTTGGGTTAATCTGAATTATAAGAGCTTCAGTTACATGGTCACTGCTACAACAGTTTAGCTGAAGAAAATAAAAGGGAAACGTTTTATTGCATGACAAATAACCAATTATGCACTTATCACATACATCCATTTCAAGCACTGGGTTCTACAATTTTTTTTTTAAGATTTTATTTATTTATTCACGAGACACACAGAGAGTGGCAGAAACATAGGCAGAGGGAGAAGAAGCAGTCTCCATGCAGGGAGCCCGAAGTGGGACTTGATCCTAGAACTCCGGGATCACACCCTGAGCCAAAGGCAGATGTTCAACCGCTGAGCCACCCAGGCACCCCAGAGTTCTACAATTCTGTCCCCCAGTCTCCCTTTAAATGATTCCTTCTTCATTACAGTTGCTTAATTCACCCTCATCTGTAGAATGCACTATTGCAAGAGATTCCTACCTAGCTCTCCCTGTTAGGCTGTCTGCATGGCTGCCAGGATGACCTTTCTAAGAAACAAGGTCATTTTCTGTGGCCTCCCCAACATCTATATGACGGATTGCAAACTCTTATGTCATAGGAAACCCTCTGCGTTCTGGGCCCCATATGTCTTTCATACTTCACATCCACTATTTCCTGGATTCTAGTGATAACCTACCTGCCTACCTCTACCTTTTCTGTTTTCATACCACTTTATGTATAAATATTTTACACTGTAATTGTAAATTGAAGTAGAAAAATCAGTTTGTTGAATATTTCTGTCAAATATAAAATATGACTAAGAATTCCAGGAGACACCAAATAAACAGAAGTTCACTGTGTTTTATCAAATTTACCCATGGACCCAGAATTTAGCCTAATTGACAATTTCTAAAACAACATAAAGCCAGTCAGTCTCTCACTGAAAGGTAGATGAAATCCTGCCAATATCCTCAGGATAATCTTTTTTTCTTTTAGAGATTTATTTATTTATTCATGAGAGACACAGAGAAAGAGAGAAAGGCAGAGACATAGGCAGAGGGAGAAGCAGGCTCTTCGCAGGAGCCCGAAGTGGGACTTGATCCCAGATCCCGGGATCACCACCTAAGCCAAAATAAATGCAGGCGCTCAACCACTGAGCCACGTAGGAGTCCCAACCCCAAGATAATCTAACATTATATACTGACCTGGAAGATGAATATAGTTTATTCTCTTTGCCTAATTGACTGTCTTGGTTAGGGATGGTTGTGAATCTATAAAGGCTGCAACTACTATCTTCAAATGTAGGTTTCTTGTCTTTTCCAAAGACTTTGGTTGGAACTGCTTCAAATACTTTGTAGTCCATAAGTGCTTGACACACTCTCACCACTTTGGCCCGAGGAATATCTATATCCCCAAAATATTTATTCTGAATTAGGTGAGAAAAAATGACATCCACAGCTTCTGAACCAACAAAGCAGTCATTGTGTCTTTTTAAGTGGTGTCTTCGCTTTTTCACCTCCACCTGCGTTTGAAGAGTGTTTATAATGCTGCTCCACACGTATGTGGCTCCAAATGGTTTCTGGGCCACACTGAAACCTGGAATGGAAAAAACGCAGAGTAACCTTGTTCATTTATAATCAGGTCTAAGCAATCCTTAAGCAAAAAGCGGCAATTTCTAAAGTTATTAATAAGGAACTATTATGAAGTCAGCTTGCTATTGAACTTTTAATTAGTAGCAACTCATTTAAAATGTAGTACCTACTATATGCTGAACATTGTTCTATGTGCTAAGATACAACTGTGAGCAAAATACAGTCCCTGTTCTCATGGACTTATACTTTATGGGAAGATACGGGCAATATGTATGTGTTAGATGAATGCCAAGAAAAAAAATAAAGCCTGGTGAGGAGGAGAATGCTATTCAGATGAGATGTCAGGAAAGGTCTGACAAGGTGATATCTAAGCAGAAGCCTGAGTAAAACTGGGAAGCAAGCTGTGCAGATATTTGAGGAAAGGGCAGAGAGAACAGAAAGAGCAAAGGCCCGAGAAGTAACAGTGCTTGGCCAGGAGAGGAGGAACAAAGCCAGCATGGCCTGAGTGGGTGACCGGGGAAAGAACATTAGGAAGTGAGATGAAAAGGGAGTGGGAAATGGTCTTCGGGGTGGGAGAGTACAGATCAAGCAGGACCTTGTGGCAGTTGCAAATTATGTGCTAGAACTCTAAGTGCCTTACAGAAAGAGTATTGGGTCATTAGCAACCCTATGAGATAGACATAATCTCTATTTGAGAGATGGAAAATAGATTCACAGGGGTTAAGTGTAATTTCCAGACATTCTATTATAAGAGGTGGTACTGGCCTTTGGCTCATGGTCTATATGATTTTAAAGCATTTATCAGTAAATAAATAGATGTATAGTTATACACACAATTAGTTGGAATAAACTAGTATTTTTAAAGCTTCCTATTCTGCAGGCTTCTGAGTTAAGTATTTTGTAACAGGGAAAACTGGTTCCTGCCCAGTAGGAGCTTACAGGCTACCACAGAGATAGGAAAAGCACAGAAATTGGGCAAGATTTTAGCAAAACAGAAAAGAAAGAAAACATGCTTTCAAACATTTATCACATTTTCCCTCATTATGATAAACTGGTATTTGGCAAAACTACAAAGAAAAGGAGAAACAAAAGGAAAAAAAATGGACCTTAGGTTTTAATAAACTGATGGAACAGAGTCTAGCTAATCATCAGCTTGTTGGCTGGCTGGCTCCCTTTTTACATAAATACAAAGTATGCCTTTTTAGGTGTTACACTTTTCAACGATCCTCTGAATATTCAGTGGTTCTAATTTTTTTTCCCCAGTGGTTCTAATTTTTAAGCCCCCATTTTTGTTAAGTGTATTACTTTAATTTTAGGATACTCTGTAGAGAAGTTGAAAACCTTACTTCCTTAAGGTCATGTAAAAAGGAAAACTATGTATCAGTACAACTGTAAGGAATAAGAAGAGCTATCATTAAAGAAACTGCTACCTGAAATTATCTTCCTGCCTTTTTAGATAAAACAGAAAGTACAAGATGAAAGCAAAGATAAGTTCCTGAAGGACATTAAAATTCCACTTAATGTACTTGGGTCATAAATTTTAAGTGGGTCATTTGGAATTCATCTTTTGTATTATAATAAATAAATCATAGTGAACCATTACACGTATTCACTTACAGTGTCATTTTGTAGTTACTAGAAATTTTAACATCTTCACCATGAAAATTACTAACACACACAAGCCCTTTGTTTATTTGTATACTTCCCATACCAAACGTAGATGGGTAACTTAACTATCAATTATAATGTTAGTTTAGGATAATAAGCAAGACGGTCTTTATATTTTAAAATTCAAGATACTTCATAATCCAGTACTAAACAGAGAAGGTAGTAATTGATGCCAGCTATCCACATATCATGTGAGCAGTTTTAAGGACTGAATTATGGAGAATCAACTAGATAAACCAAGCTGGAACTAGATTTACTACTGGCTTAGTACTTAATATCTACTGAATAGAGCTGGAATGGAGCATTTAATGAAATCTCAAAATATGTCCAGGTCATTCCTGATGTCTAGAACTCTGTATTATTTCCTGCCATAATAACTAAAAAAAAGAAGTATTCACAGTTAATATTAACTTCTTAAAATACTAGATATTATAGCTGAAATTTAAATGAACTTAATGTCTGCTCTCTAGTTTCTTTTCAAATCTTCATCATATTGTTATTAATAAGAGCTAATATTTGAGTACTTAAATAGGACAAGCTCTGCCTTCTGTTGTTTAATCCTGATAAACTTCTTTGAAATACTTACTAATAATCTTATTTTGAAGAAATCGAGGCTCATGAGTTAAACAAACTTGCTCCCAGTTTCACAGGTAGTAAATTATACTTTCTCTAGTACTCAAATGTAAATATATTAAAAAGTAAGTCACCAGTTTCGGCATCAACCTTTCCTGGAAGATTTGGATTAAGTGAAAGAGCTTTAAGCGAGCCAATAAGATTAGAAGAAACAAAACAACTTTAAGATTTGTGAGCCCTGGGCAGCCCGGGTGGCTCAGCAGTCTAGCGCCGCCTTCCACCCAGGGCATGATCCTAGAGACCCGGGATCAAGTCCCACATCAGGCTCCCTGCATGGAGCCTGCTTCTCCCTCTGCCTGTGTCTCTGCCTCTGTGTGTGTGTGTGTGTGTGTGTGTCTCTCATGAATAAATAAATAAAAATCTTAAAAAAAAAAAAAAGATTTGTGAGCCCTAAAAAAAAAAAAAAAAAAGAAGAAAAGGAAAAAATATTTGTCAACCCTTAACAAAGCTATTTAAAAAACAGCAGTCATTAAATAAACCAACCAATAAACAAAAAGTCATTATTCCTAAAATATAGTAAGATATCATAAATTCTATACTATATACTAGCCATAGTACACAGGATTAGGACAGGAGAGGAAAATAAGATCCAAACTTGTAGAGATCAGAGAGCCTTTTAAGTAGGAGTGAAACAGACTTCTGGGCTGGTAATGATATTAAATTTGAAACACATCAGTCATAACAGTTAAACTACAAGTAGGTAAGTATAGAAATCCTAAAAATCAAGGCTGAGTCACTTCCTAGTTGGAGATCAATAAGACAACAGAAGGGAGTGGGAGGGAAAGCATACACAGCTTCAGCGACATGGAAAAGGCTAATGTTCAGAGGGGAAGTAAGAAGAATAAATTTCCCCGTATTAACTTGCTACTTAAATATGGGAAATCAGGAAGTTTTGCAGGTTGGATAACACAGTATAAAAGATTAAAGAACAGGTTAGAGCAGGACAGTAGGCACCTGTGAGCCACACAGTGTTTCCAAAGTCCTCCAGGCATGATACAATTCAGCCCTTTCAGGTCCCCTCTGTTCTCACTGACCATTAATTCCCAACATTGCATCCTGGGATATTTCCCCTCAAGCATCACCACCCACAGACCCAAACTAGCTCATGTTCATACAGATACTTTACTACATAATATACCCTGCACTTGACAAGTACATGTGCCAAAACCCACGCCAGGATAACCTGTTTTTTTTTTAATGCTGACTTCACCAGCTGAACACAGATCCCACATGCTGGTTTGAAACTTATTTATCATCATCTAAGAGCTGAAATGAATATGAATATAGCAGACCATGGCCCAGTAAGACAAATTACTGTGACTTCTAAACAGGATTCAAGAACCAGTAGTAGACAATGAGTGCTTTGTAAGTCCAGCATCAGAATTTCAGCTTCGGCTTGTCCCCAACCCTCACTTGCATATGAGCTAGACATTTCTTACAATTCATCACTATCTGGGGTGCCTGGGTAGCTCACTGGGTTAAGTATCCCACTCTTGATTTTATTTCATTTTTTAAGATTTTATTTATTTATTCATGAGACACACAGAGAGGCAGAGACACAGGCAGAGGGAGAAGCAGGTTCCCTTCAGGGAGCCCGATGTGGGACTCGATCCCGGGACCCTGGGATCACCCCCTGAGCCCAAGGCAGACACTGAGCCACCCAGGTATCTGCCCACCCCACCTCCCTCTTGATTTTAGCTCAGGTCATGATCTCAGGATTGTGAGATCAAGCCACATGTTGGGCTCTGTGCTGGGCCTCTGGAGCCTGCTTGAGATTCACTCTCCCCCTCTCCCTCTGCTCCTGCCCCTACCCCCTCTCTCCATTCTCTAAAATAAATAAAGAGGGGTGCCTGGGTCTCTCGGTCGGTTAAGCATCTGCCTTCCATTTGGGTTATGGTCCCACGGTCCTGGGATTGAGCCTCAACTTAGCAGGGAGCCTGCTTCTCCCTCTCCATCTGTTATTCCCCCCTGCTTGTGCTCTCTCTCCATGTGTCAAATAAATGAATAAAACCTTTTTAGAAATACATATAATAAGAGACGCCTAGATGGCTCAGCAGTTAAGCATCTCCCTTTGGCTCAGCGTGTGATCCTGGAGTCCCGGGACTGAGTCCCACATCAGGCTCCCTGCATGGAGCCTGTTTCTCCCTCTGCCTGTATCTCTGCCTCTCTCTGTGTGTCTCTCATGAATTAATAAATAAATAAAATCTTGAAAGAAAGAAAGGAAGGAAATAAAGGGAAGGAAAGAAAGGGAAGGAAGGAAGGAAGGAAGGAAGGAAGGAAGGAAGGAAGGAAGGAAGGAAAGAAAGAAAAGAAAAGAAAAGATAAGAAAAGAAAAGAAAAGAAAAGAAAAGAAAAGAAAAGAAAAGAAAAGAAAAAAGAAAAGAAAAGAAAGAAAAGAAAGAAAATTCATTACTATCTGTATCCTGATGCTTCCTTATTTACTTTTGGTCAAGAATGTTCTAAAAGCATGACGGAAGGATCAAAGAGTCTAGAGATCAGCTGTGATAACCCTGGATAAGAGAATTAATCTCTACAGGTTGGTTTCTTCACTTACTGATACAAGAGCTGAACACTGTGTTTAAGGTTGGTTTCAGGTCTAAACTGCTGATTATAGGATTTTAGAGACTGAAATTCTACCCATGTCCACTTAGATATGGACATTGAACACCACATAAAATATAGTAAGAAATGAGGCTTAGGAACAAATATGACCTTATCAGATAAAACAATTTTTGGAAGATGGCCTAGAAAATTGTTTTAAACTAGATCTATAACATACTATACATGCTTGTAAGCACTATATAAATTTAGGCTGGTTAACATTCATTTTTCTTTTCTTTTTTTAAGATTTTATTTACTCATGAGAGACAGGGAGAGAGAGAGAGGCAGGCAGAGACACAGGCAGAGAGAGAAGCAGGCTCCATGCTGGGAGACTGATGTGGGACCTGATCCCAGGACTCCAGGATCATGCCCTGGGCCAAAGGCAGATGCTAAACCGCTGAGCCACCCAGGCATCCCAACATTCATTTTTCAAGCAAACTCATCTTTTTTTGTTTTCCAGTAGCATGTACTTGAAATTTACCCAAAAGAGTTTACCAACAATAAAAAAAAGGTAAATTTCTAAAAATTGAACTCTGATACATGTGTAATACTAAGTTATCTTTCCTTCTATAAATACCCATTAAATAATCGAGTTATTACAATAATTCCCTAAAAATCAAGTCATAAGGCAGACATGCCAACAAATTACACTTATTCAAAGTTACAAATAAAAAGCAAAGTTACAAAGGGATAATCAGCTTGAACCATGATCTGCATAACACATCAACTGTGGCCCTGCTGGTGAAACTTATTTAGGGTCAAAAACAATTCTAGAATTACTTCAAATTAGGATTATTCACCTCCTTAGATCAATATACACATTATAAAAGTGGATCCCAATGCAAGGTAAACACACACAGAACTATGAAAAAAAAAAAAGGTACTTCTAAATGAACATGTAACAATCTCCTTTTCATTCTTGAGCATTAGATTGCCCCCTCCCCAGCAGAAAAAAAAAGAATTCAGATAGCTCATTAGGCAATTTTCCACAAAACTTGAACAGTTAGCTAGTGCCTTCCTTTTTCCAAATATCTTTACAGTTTTCAAAAGTTCAACTTATTTAACTGCCTTATAGACTGCCTCACATAATATATTTGGTTATTTAATACTTGTTAGTTGTAGATGAAAATTTACATTACTTTAAAATTTTTTTAGGAGGGCTAATGCCGGGGTTCTTAGTGGATGATTTTACTCCCAACTAAATATCTGGCAATGTCTGGAGATGTTCTTGGCTGTCACAAGCTGAGAAGGGGGAAGTGCTGCTGGCATTTAGTGAGTAGAGGGGCTAGGGTCGCTGCTAAATACAGGCCAGTCCCCACAACAAAGAATTTGTCAGCAGTGCCCGAAGTTCAAAAACTGGGTTGACTGAATACTATTTAGACACAAAAACTTGTGTTAGTGCAGCAGGTACCGTGCTGGTTTCTATGGATACACACAGACAGAAGCACGAGATACCTGGGTTCTATTCTCAGTTCTATCGTTTACTAATGATGCAATCTTGGGCAAGCAGCATAACTTTTGTGCTGAAAATAGAGCTAATTCCAGGTCTCTCGGTCACTGTGAGGATCACAGGAGATCATATATGTCAGGAGGCCAGCATCAGTACTCTGCAACGATCAGATGTGTAACTCAAAACAAAGTGGGAAACTGTCACAATCTAGAAGAGCCTAAGGACTCGATTTAATATAATATCCTGCATGGGATCCTGGAACAGAAAAAGAACATTAGGCAAAAATTAAGGAAATCTGGAATAAAGTATGGGCTTCAGTTAATAATTATGTGCTAAGATTGGTTCATTAATTGTGACAAAGGTACTATACAAACGTAAGATGTTAATGGTAAGGGAAAATCAGTGAAGGGCATATAGGACTCTACCAACTTCATGACTTTTTTGTAAATCTAAATCTATTCTAAAAGTCTAAAAATGTATTTAAAAAGTAAAAAGAACTAAACCATTCATAAAAGACCCTTCTTCTGGGTCTGGATTTGGTACATAGCAGGGCAGCTCTCTCGCTGTGACCTATTGAAAGTCAGCCCTTAAAAAAAAAAAAAAAAAAAAAAGAAAGTCAGCCCTTGACACAAGTGTCTGAAAAAGAATAAAAAAGAAACTTTTAATAAAAATGGTTTAAAAAAGTAAAACGAGAAGGTATCTTTCTTCTTCTTCCTTCTTCTGAACTAAGGGGATAGAGTCCCTACCCTCAAAGAGTTTATCCTTTAACTATTCATACCACCTGATGATGTCAAACTTTAAACAGTATTCAATAAAGACTGCTAGCAGATAAGACAGATGTGTCACATACCAGAGGATTTTTTAAAATTAATTTTTTTTTAAGATTTTATTTGAGAGAGAGAGCACAAGCAGGAGGGAGGAGTAGAGGGAGAAGCAGACTCCCCGCTGAGCAGAGAGCCCAACTCAGGACTCTTGATCCCAGGACCCTGGGATCATGACCTGAGCCAAAGGTCATGATCTTAACCGAATGAACCACCCAGGTGCCCCATACCAGACGATAAAACTCTTCATCAGAAAATCGTATGTAAAGCCTAAGTCATTTAGGATTAAAGAGAGTTTCAGGAATTTTTTTTTTCCAAGAGGTTTTAAAACATTACTCACAGAATTGTCAAGACAAATGAAAAGAACATCTATTGGACATTAACCAAAACCTTATGAAAATAGATATAGAGAATTGAGTTTTGGGTATTCACATAAACAGCTGTGATTGAGTGGGGAAAACTTGCTATACACTGATACCAAGATGCAATGCTTTTATTGCATACTGGTTTTGATAGTCCAAAGTTTGTTTTCCCCTTACATTTATTAGAGATGTCAGGCTAAAGACAGACTGCCTCTAAAAAGAAGGCAGCAAGTAGGTAAAGTATGTAAAAGAAATATCTTCTAATAACATTTTTAAAATAGGTTCAGAGAACTACCCACCTAAGTAGGCACTGGCCCCTACTTTAATTCATAGAGATTAATGAGATAGCATATGGGAAGTACTTTGAGCTCCTTGGAAAAGTGATACCAGGTGAATTCAAAGAATTAGGTTACAGTATAAAGGGATAGCAGGAGAACGTACCACTTTCTTGTTTGTATTAAAAGGCAAATATCTTCAAAATAACATGCTGAAGGTTAGCTTACAGCATTCATTTCTTCTACATAAATGAGGTCCCTGGTTGTTACAGGTGTGGAAGAGTAACTAATAGGCAGAAAAGGAAGAAGACAAAGCTGCTCGCCAGAGCACACAGAGAGCGAATAGCAAGGGACCAAGAAGCAGCACAGGCTCCTATTACTGTGCTCCATGGGACTGTGACAGAGCCACTAAAGGGTGGAAGAGGGATTAACAAATGCAAACAGGTAGGGTTCCAACTCTTAACAAGCAAAACAGATGAAAAAAGGCAGTGGGCCCTCCTCTGCCTCCTGCACCTGCAGTGCAGGAAACTGGTCTTTTCCTTGGGTTCAAATCTGCTAAACCAGCATTTTGGCTCTTCCCTCTGAGAGTGGTCTATTTAATTTTGAATACATATTCCCTTATGCTGTCTCAGAACTTGTTCACAAATGCCCAAAGCTCAGAACTGGTATCTCAGCTGTCAGAGAAGACAGGGTGCTATGTTTCTAATCATGGAAAAGCTGGCAATTTCTTTCACTCAGAAAGTAAGCCTAAAGATTTCCCAAGCCTGTTTCCAATTTTGAATTCTCAAGTGATGACTGAATCCCTTCTCTTCAGCATGTAAAACAAAAAGAAATTCTGAATGTAGTCCCCATATGCTTCTCTAAATTCTTTAAATTGGAGCAGAATAAGATCAATATTACAAACCTTCCTAGGCACGTAGTTCTCCATCACCATTTATCATTAGTATTTTGAAGATTAAAAGGAGCATTAGTAATTATAAATCAAACACAAGACTGGAGCCATTGAGATGCACCCAACTGGCCTAAGTCAATTCACTGACTACTGTCATCTTGAGGAAGGAGTCAGTTTCACTGGTTGGTATTTTCCAGAGGAAAAGTTTTTGTCAGGGAACCTGTTAACACCCCAACACAGCAGATACAGAAAGGAAGAAAGGTTGTAACTTCTCTAGAAAGGTGGGGGGGGGGGGGCGGAGAGACAAGTGTTATCTGAATATCTTTATTTACTGAGTTGTACATGTGCTAGGATCAGTATTTTAGAACCGTTCATTTGCTTGGACGTTCAAAGAAAGATGCAAAAAAAAAAAAAGGCCAAGCAAACTGTCCCCAAAGAGAGGGTCAGGCTGGCGGCAGAGTTCACCCAGACCTCTCCCTGAATGTCACAGGACCATTTTTTAAAAGTTCAAACTTCTATTCACTGAAATGCTGCTCGTCCAGAAAATTATAACGAATGTTTTGTTTTTTTTTAATGCCAAGTGGAACAGAAACAGCCCGTCACTCCCAGGGAGTCTGGAGGGCAGAGCGGGCGAGAGGGGCGCGCGGTGGAGCGCAGCGGGCGGGGGCAGCGGAGGCGGGGAGCCGGCCACGGCCAGGGCGGCAGGCTCCGGGGACCGGGCAGCCGGCAAAGGGCGGCGACGTTCGAGCTGGGAACTAAGCAAGAGCTGGCGGGCGGGGGTGGCGCCCCGCGGGAGGAGGACCCAGCTCGCCGACAGACGGGCCCCCGCGAGCGGCTGCGGGGCGCGGGGCGCGGGGCGCGGGGCGCGGGGCGCAGCCTGAGCCCGCCCCCCACCCCGCCCGGCCCGGGGTCCTCAGCACCTACCGGGAGGCCTCTGCGCCGGGCTGCGGAGAGCCGACAGGTTCAGCGCCGCCGCCTTCTCCCGCACCGTCGCCATCGCCCCGGCGCCCGACCGCCGCTCCGCCGAGTGGGCGCCCGCGCCTCCGCCGCCCGGTAACTGGCCCGGGACGGGGCGGGGCCGGGGCGGAGCCTGCCCGGAGCCCCGCCCCGCCCCCGCCCCGCCCGGGTCACGTGCCTGCCCGGGCGGCTGGTCACCCGCAGCCCCGCGGGCGCGGAAGAGGTGCGCTCCCGGGCTGCGCTGTGCGCGGGGCAGCGCGCGGCGGCCAAGTGGGGAGCAGGTCAGCCCGGGCCGGGGGGCCGCGCCGCCGCCTGCTTCCCGCCGCTGCTCGGCGTCTCCCGAGCGCCGGCTGCAGTGAGCGCCCCGCCCGCCCGGCTCACCTGGGCTCAGACCGTGCCCGCCGGCTTAGCTCACCTGGGCGCCGACCGTGCCTGCCGGCCCGGCTCACCTGGGCTCAGGCCGTGCCCGCCGGCTTAGCTCACCTGGGCGCCGACCGTGCCTGCCGGCCCGGCTCACCTGGGCTCAGGCCGTGCCCGCCGGCTTAGCTCACCTGGGCGCAGGCCATGCCCGCCAGCCCAGCTCACCTGGGCTCAGGCCGTGCCCGCCGGCTTAGCTCACCTGGGCGCTGACCATGCCCGCCTGCTCGGCTCACCTGGGCGCAGGCCATGCCCGCCGGCTTAGGTCACCTGGGCGCAGGCCATGCCCGCCAGCCCAGCTCACCTGGGCTCAGACCGTGCCCGCCGGCTTAGCTCACCTGGGCGGCGACCGTACCCGCCAGCCCGGCTCACCTGGGCGCAGGCCATGCCCGCGGGCTTAGCTCACGTGGGCGCCGACCGTGCCCGCAGGCTCAGTTCGTTTATCAGGGTGCCTACCGTGCGCCACCGTTGTTTAGCTCCGGGACTCCGCAAGTGGCTTAACTGCTCTGTGTCTCAGTGCCCTCACCTGTGGGGTGGAGGGTTTTTTTGTTTTTTGTTTTTTGTTTTTGTTTTTAAGTAGGTCCCACGCCCAGCATGGAGCCCAAGAGCGCTGAGGTCCTGAGGCCAAGACCTGAGCTGAGATTGAATCTGAAGCTTAATGCCTGAGCCACCTAGAAGCTCCTGGTGTGGTGGAGTTTTGTTTGCTTCTAAGATTTTATGTATTTGTTGGAGAGAGAGGAACAGGGAAATAAATAATGTCTAGCAGATTCTGGGTTAGGTGCAGAGCTAATTCCAGACGCCAAAATTAAGACCTGAGCAGAAACCTAGAATCTGAAACAACCACCTGAGCCCCCGGGGTGTCCCCGGCGAAGTTCTTTCATGAAGCTATTTCATTAGATAAGCTAAGTCATGTTCAGAATATTAGTAGTTGGTTCTGAAACATTACTGCTTTAAATTATGTCATGATGACATAATGCACGGAGTTTTTCAAGCATCCCTCCCTGTAAAAAAACAAACAAATCTTTATCTGGCCCAGGAGAGCAACGTCTAGAGGTCATGGTTAGGAGGGCAGCTGGCTGGCCATGGGGCTAGCTGCCAAGGAGATTGGTGCCACCTCCAAAGTTACTCCCGGTCAGAAGGGTAGGGACAGGGTTTGCTATGCAAAGGGAGTGAAGGTTAGGAGAGAAGAGGAGGGAGGGTTGTTAACGGGAATTTGAAGGTGGAGAATCCGGAGGTTCACTGCTGTGGGTGCTTCTGAAAGGATGAATGATGTAAGGGACTAGTAATTCAATTGCCAGATACTTGCCCATTTTTTCCAAATTTAGGAATTTTGTAATCATTTTAAACCTCTGGAACATATGTCTGGTTAGAAGGAGGGTGCCTGGGATCCCTGGGTGGCGCAGCCGTTTGGCGCCTGCCTTTGGCCCAGGGCGCGATCCTGGAGACCCAGGATCGAATCCCACATCGGGCTCCCGGTGCGTGGAGCCTGCTTCTCCCTCTGCCTGTGCCTCTGCCTCTCTCTCTCTCTCTGTGTGACTATCATAAATTTAAAAAAAAAAAAAAAAAAAGGAGGGTGCCTAGAAAAAAAAAAAAAAGGAGGATGCCTGGGTGATCAGGTTGGTTTTTTTTGGTTTTTGGTTTTTGGTTTTTTGGGGGGTGATTAGGTTGTAAGTTAGGATGACGTTAGGTGGAAGTTCATTGGTTAGCTTGTTGGAAGAAGGTCCTACGAGTGGTTCAAAGAATACAATACTGAAAATACATGTGGTTGTTTCAAAGACTACAAACTTAAGACACTGTGACCCTAGAACCACAGTTTAGTTAGTGCCTCGGATCCAGATACCTGCTGTTCTGAAGATTTAGAAAACGATGCCAACTGGTTAGTCCTTTTTTATATGCTCTCTCCCCCTGGTGGTAGTAAAACGTGGCCCCACTTCTGTTCAAGGAATTTCCTCTGTGATTTCTCAGTTGGTTCCTGCTCACAGAGATAAGATACAGCTTAGGACCAATTTCAGGCATTCAACAGACCAGTTAGGTTTAGTCTGTCCCAGGCTGCATAATTAAATAAAAACACATGTTCATTCTCACTGCCTGAGACAGAAAAAAAAAAATCATACCAAACTCTGAAAACAAGCCTTGACAAACACTAGTATTGGGTTTTTGAAAAAGGTGACTTTACTGATCATTTGGACAATTTATGTAACATCTTAAATAATTTTTGCCAGTTTCTGCTATATTTATCTCCCCTGAAGTGCTCTACTTCCTCTTCTCTGCCTAACCACATTCTAGGCACCCTGGAGGCCTAACTCAAATCCCACCTTCTTCACGGGATAGCCTGTGATCTGACGTATTCCCTCTCTGACCACCAGTGGCACTTACCAAGTATATTACTATTTAGTGTGCCCTCCCCCAGTTTGTACAGATATTACCTAATTATTTCAGCACACACATGTGGATTGCCTAACAAAACTGGAAGACTGTCCAGGGCAGAGAGCATATTTTAACCATTCAGATTCTTTTAGTATCTAGTGTTAGGCATATAATAGATTTATTAATTATCCTTCTATCAAAATACAGAGTTTTAAAAAAATAACAGCTTTACAACCTAAGTGTCTCTCAATAGATGAATGGATAAATAGGAAGTGGTATAATGGAATATTACTCAGCCATAAAAAAAGAATGAGATCTTGTCATTCATGACGACATAGGTGGAACTAGAGGATATTACGCTAAGTGCAAGAAGTCAGAAAGTCAGACAGGGAAAGATAAATACCATATGATTTCACTTATTGGTAGAATTTGAAAATTAAATAGACATACAAATAAAATGTTTATTCATGTAGGCTATTACAAAGTCTTCTAAAGCTTAAAGAGTTACTATACACCTGAAAATACCCTCTTCTGTTACTTAGGAAGATTTTGCTCACAGGTATTTTGCATTGCTTGGTATAGATTGTCAGTTCGAATGAGTTCATTTAAACAAATTTGAATCCATCCACTCATAATTTAGAAGAAAAAAATTTAGATTTGCATATCCTTAAAATGGTCTTTTGGGGAGGGGATTTTTTTTTTTAAGATGTAATTTATTTATTCATGAGAGACACAGAGATACAGAGACATAGGCAGACGGAGAAGCAGACTCCTCAAGGGGAGCCTGATGCAGGACTCGATCCCAGGGCCCCAAGATCATGACCTGAGTCAAAGGCAGACACCCAACCACTGAGCCACTCAGGCATCCATAAAATGGCCTTTTTAAGGAGACCAAAGACTTTGGGTCTATGAGGACTTTAAAGATACTCTAGGTCCTGGGGGGTCCTGAGTGGCTCAGTCAGTTAAGGGTCAGATTCCTGATTTTGGCTCAGGTTGTTATCTGGGAATTGTGAAATCTAGCCCTGAGTTGGACTCTGCACCCAGCAGGAAGTTTGCTTCTCTCTCTCCTCTCTCCCTCTCCCTCTATGCCCTCTCCTCCTCTCCTAATTGTGCATGCTCTCTCTAAAATAAGTGAATAACTTTTTAAAAAAGATACTCTAGGGCAGCCCCGGTGGCCCAGCGTTTTAGCACCGCCTGCAGCCCAGGGTGTGATCTTAGAGACCCGGGATCGAGTCCCATGTCGGGCTCCCTGCATGGAGCCTGCTTCTCCCTCTGCCTGTGTCTCTGCCTCTCTCTCTCTCTCTCTGTCTCACATGAATACATAAATAAAATCTTAAAAAAAAAAAAAGATACCCTAGATCCTGAAACCAATATTACACAATACATTAACTAGAACTAGAATTTAAATAAAAAATTTGAAAAAAAAATTGGGGGGAAAAAGATATTCTAGGGATGCCTGGCTGGCTCAGTCAGAAGAGCATGTGACTCTTGATCTCAAGGTTATAAGTTTGTGCTTCACATTAGGTGTAGAGATTGCTTAATTAAATAAATAAGATAAAAATATTCTAAAAATCATAGTCTAGGGGCACCTGGCTGGCTCAGTCTGTAAGAACATGCAACTCTTTCTTTCTTTCTTTCTTTCTTTCTTTCTTTTTTTTTTTTTTTTTTTTAACATGCAACTCTTGATCTTGGGGTTGTGAGTTCAAAGCCCATGTTGAGCAGAGAGCTTACTTAAAAAAGAGAGAAAATAAATATCACAGTCTAAAATTAAATTTTCTACTGATAATGGTTTCTACCATTATACACTTTTTTAAAATGCAGATTCCTGCCCCCATCTCACTTTTTGATTTCCTGCTTCTGGGGTGGTGTCACTGAAAATCTCCATTATTTTTTTTAGATTATGGTAAAAATACACAAATCTTCACATTAACATTCACAACTGATACTTACAAAGCAGGATGTCAGTGAACCACATCTTGAGCAGTACTTCTCTAAAATCTCGAAGTTTCCTTTTTCCTGACAGGACTTTTTTCATAGAATGTGAGTTCCAAGACTGCATAAATTTTTGTCTTTTCACTGCTGTATCCTCAGCACTTAGTTCAGAAGGTAGTTTGTACTTAGCTCTCAACAATTTTTTTGTGAATGCCTGAAAAACTATCTCAGATGTAGTATCAAGCAAAAACTCCATTCCAAGTGTATAATTTTCTGTATACAAAGTATGCTTGATATCATGGTGTATCCTAAGTTTTTAAATTTTTTATTTATTTTTGTCATTATTTTTTAAGGATTTTATTTTTAAGTACTCTCTACGCCCAACATGGGGCTTGAACTCACAAACCTGAAATCAGGCATCACACGCTCCACTGACCGAGCCAACCAGGTGACCCTTAAGCCTTTTTTTTTTAAATAAACATAAAATTTTAATATAAACTTCTGTACAATTTTACTTGGATATTTAAATTTAGAAGATTGAGGAATCAACTAGTATTAATAATGAATTACCCCTCATGTGATTTTTAATACAGGACTTTTAAAGTTTTCTTATTAGTTGAAAGCTGTGGATGCTATGAAAGAATTAGAATAAACTATGTTTACCATAAGTATTTTGTAGAAATATTCCAGTTATCTACAATCCACCCCCTTTGTTCTTTATATAGACCATAAAATTCAACAATGACCCTTCTCATGGAACAGTGAATTACATTAAACAGTTGTTTTAATTTTTGTTCTCTACAAGTTTCAATTAAGTAAAATCTAACGTATATCATGACTACTACTTACGGTACAGTAATGTCTGTAGCAAAGTCGTGTGACTACTTTGGGCTGGCAAACTAATACATAGAGATAAACTATGACCATCATTGTCATAACTTTATTAAGACAGAATTTGGCTTAGATCAACCATTTTCTCTTTCACAAATGGTGCTTCTTTTCTCCCTCCACAAAATGTGTATAGCTTTATTTTTCTTCTGAAGCAGTATGTGCAAAGTCTAAAAAACTACCACTGGATATTTAAAGCTACAAAACTTGTTAGATTCATAAACCTTGGGATGCCTGGGTGGTTCATAGGTTGAGCATCTGCCTTTGGCCCAGGGTGTGATCCCAGGATGCTGGATCAAGTCCCACATCCGGAGCCCTTGTGGGGAGCCTGCTTCTCCCTCTCCCTATGTCTCTCCCTCTCTCTCTCTCTCTCTGTCTCTCAAGAATAAATAAATAAAATCTTTTTAAAAAAAGATTCATAGGGATCCCTGGGTGGCTCAGTGGTTTAGTGTCTGTCTTCAGCCCAGGGCGTGATCCTGGAGTCCCAGGATCAAGTCCCACATCAGGCTCCCTACATGGAGCCTGCTTCTCCCTCTGCCCGTGTCTTTGCCTCTCTCTCTCTCTCTCTCTTTCTCTTTCTCTCTCTGTGTCTCTCATAAATAAATAAATAAATAAATAAATAAATAAATAAATAAATAAAATATTTTTTAAAAGATTCATAAACCTTTAATTTCTCTGATTAAAAAAGAATTCAAGATACCATTCATATATTACCCAAGAGTCAACGTCAGTTAAGAATAGCCTTTGCATCTCAAACTTCTCTTCAAATGATCTTTATTTTATTATTTTTTAAAGATTTTTTTTATTTATTCATAGAGACAGACAGAGGGGCAGAGACACAGGCAGAGGGAGAAGCAGGCTTCCGCAGGGAGCCCCATTCGGGACTCGATCCCAGGAGCTGAAGGCAGATGCTCAACCACTGAGCCACCCAGGTGCCCCTCAGATGATCTTAGAAATTCAAAAACTAAAATGGTGAGAATGGCCTTTGCCGAGAGCCATAAAACACAAAGCTGAGTACTCTGAATATTCCTCCTGTCTCACTGGTTATTATTCATATTCTGTATTTCTTCTTCTCCCTGCCTACTAAGGGTCAAGTGTCCCAGGGCTCAGTCCTTTGTCCTCTTCTCCATTACTCCCTTATCTAGTCTTATGTTTTTTAAAAACTTGTTGAAGACTTCCAAAATTATTTCTCTAAGCATTTCATTAAAACTCCAGCCTCATATCTGCTGCTGGCTCTAGTTCTCCACTTGCTTGTCCAGCAGACATCCCAAACTTATGTGCACGACCAAACTCCTGATCTTTCCCCCTCTACATCTGTTCCGCACCAACTTTCTCCCGCTCAGTTAATGACAGTGCCAACCAACTCTCTAGTTGCTTAGGTCAAAAATCTTGAAATCCTCCTCGATTTCTCTCTTTCTCTCACCCACTACACCCAATTCATGAGAAAACCTGTTGGTTCCATTTTCCAAATATACCCAGAATCTGACCACGTCCCACTCCCTCCCTTCCTACTACTCTGGCCTGAGTCTCTGTTGTCTCTTACCTGGACTGCTTCAGCGGCTTCCTGATTGACCTTGCTTTTCTCTTTGCCCCACCCTTCTCAGTGTTTTAACAAGGCTGCTAGAGTAGTCCTTGAACCATAAGTCTGAAGATGCCACGGATTAAACCTCTGCACACTCTACCTTTCCATCTTGCCATTCCAGCCACAATAGCTTTTCATCTGTTCCATGGATGGCGCATTCCTGCCTCAGGACTCCTGCACAGCTGCTGAGTGTGCCTGCTGTTGTTCTTTCCGCAAATAAACACACGGTTGTTTCTCTCTTGTTCTTCAAGTTTTGGCTTAAATGTCACCTTCACAACAAGGACTTCCTTGACCATTCTATTTAAATACTGCCACAACCTCCTCTTCCACAACGTGGCTCTACACTCCACATCTTTCTTTTTTTTTTTTTTTTTAAATGTTTTTTTTTTTAACATTTATTTTTATTTTTATTTATTTATGATAGTCATCAGAGAGAGAGAGGCAGAGACACAGGCAGAGGGAGAAGCAGGCTCCATGCACCGGGAGCCCGACGTAGGATTCGATCCCGGGTCTCCAGGATCGCGCCCTGGGCCAAAGGCAGGCGCTAAACCGCTGCGCCACCCAGGGTTCCCTCCACATCTTTCTTAATGTGATCTTTGTCTCTTTTCCAAATTCCTTATCTCTTTCTAATACACACACTGACTTTTAAAAAAATCTGTTGTTTATTGCCTGTTTCCTCCCCCTCCCTCAATGTGATCTCCATGTAGGCAAAATTCGTTGACTTATACTGGGCACCCAGAAGAGTGCCTGGCACCCAGTAGGCATTCAGTGAATATCTGGTGAATTGAGGATTGAAAAATAGACTCTTGGGATGCCTGGGTAGCTCAGCAGTTGAGCAGCTGCCTTTGGCTCAGGGTGTGATACCGGGATCCGGGATCGAGTCCCATATTGGGCTCCTTGAGGGAAGCCTGCTTCTCCCTCTGCCTGTGTCTCTGCCTTTCTCTCTCTCTCTCTGTGTGTCTCTCATGAATAAAATAATAAAATCTTAAAAAAAAAAAAAAGAAAGAAAAACAGACTCTTTCCTCCATGCTATTAGGTTCTTTTATTTACATTGCAGAATTGTCCCATAAGCTCCATTTCAAGTTTTTTTTTTAAGATATTATTTATTTATTTATGAGAGAGAGAGAGAGATAACATGCACACGAGCCAGGGGAGGGACAGAAAGGGAGAGAGAGGAAGAGGGAAAGAATCACTCTGCTGGAGCCTGTCAGGGGACTCCATCCCATGACCCTGAGATCATGACCTGAGCCAAAACCAAGCGTCAGTAGTCCAACTGACTAAGCCCCCTAGGTACACCCATTTCAAGGTTTTTCAGTTTTGTTTTGTTTTGTTTTGTTTTGTTTCATTCTTAGAAGAGGAGAGGTCTGTTCAAGCCTAACATTTGCTTTAACACAGGGAAAAGAGATCCTTCTTGGATCTCCACATTATACACTGTTGTGTTGTTAAGTACGTTCTCTCCAATCTTTAGACAGAGAGCTCATGGGTGTAAATGTACATGGCCAGGTCTATAATGCAACATCCTAAGAGCTTCTTTTTTGTGTTTGATGAAATCTCTATAGGAGGGCCAGCCTTCTAACTTAATGTCTGGGCAAGTTCTCACTCCATCTACATGGTGTGACTATATTTACTGTCTTTCCTATTGCAACTTCCTCTTAGTGGGGAAATACCACACCACCTGCCTATGTTTACCGAGGAGGTGCTTGCCCTAAGGCTTTCCAACTCCTGCGGCTTTGGAAGGCCTTTTAAATGTGGGGAGAGTGTTTTGATTGAACTACCTCACTTAAGTCTTGTGACTTATCCTTTCTGCCACTCTTTCTTTATTCCTTTGAATTAGAGGTTGATAGTTGGAGTCTGCCAAGATCTCCATTTACTCGCTGTATCAACATCCTGTTTTGTTTGGAAGAACAGTTGAATGTCATCTCTGGTGTTTTTCTGCAATCTCGTCCCATTCAATACTCCGCTTAGCAGAATTTTTCTAAATTTGGAGCGCTGGGATTATATCAACTTGTTGATGCAGATTTTCTCCTTGTTTTTAAGTTCCTATGGCTTTTTCAGTTGCAGTTTGCCAGGAGCCAATTATAAATTGCTGCTTGGAAGTCCAAAGAGTATATAATTTAATAATTACCAGTAGGGTGTGTACAAAAATGTTCCATCTCTTTTGCACTTGGAAATAAGCTTCCTAAGTGATTTCAGGATGCAGCGAGATTTAGGGACTGCTAGAATAGATGATCCATGAGGCTTCTATTTAGGATTTATTTATTTTTTATTATTATTTTTTTAAATGTCCATATTACTCAAGTGGATCTACAAAGTATTCTTTTTTTTTCTTTTTCTTTTTTTTTTTTTTACTTATTTATTCATGAGAGACACAGAAAGAGGCAGAGACACAGGCAGAGGGAGAAGCAGGCTCCATGCAGGGTGCCCAATGTGGGACTCGATCCTGGGACTCCAGGATCACGCCCTGGGCTGAAGGCGGCGCTAAACTGCTGACCCACCCAGGCTGCCCTCTATTTAAGATTTAGATGAAAGGTAAAATCTTGTGCTGCTTATACAAGTTATACAAGTTATACAAGAGCCTTTAAGCAGCAATTGGTCACCACTTAGCTGCTTTGTTTCAGTTCACTTTTTTTCAAAACCAAAAGGCATTCCCCAGAATATTAAGATACTGAAGATATCCAGTTTGCATCACTGCTTGAAGGGTGTTTCCAATTAGATTTGTTTTTCTTTTTTTTTTTTTTTAAGATTTGTTTTTCTTGTAATTTTCCAATATTTCAATGGCACCGTTCTTTGTAGGATTCAATGTCAAGTACCATATTTTCATTAGATCTTCTTTTTTAAGTCACAAGATTCAACTGTACTTTGTTTTTTAAAATACTTATTATTTACTCATGAGAGACATGGAGAGAGAGGCAGAGACATAGGCAAAGGGAGAAGCAGGCTCCCTCTAGGGAGCCTGATGTGGGACTGGATCCCAGGACTCCAGGATCATTCCCTGAGCTGAAGGCAGATGCTCAACCACTGAACCACCCAGGCATCCAAATTTCATTAGGTCTTAACTATGGGATCAAATCATTTATCCATTTAAAAAAAATATTTTATTGGGCAGCCCTGGTAGCTCAGCGGTTTAACGCCACCTTCAGCCCAGAGTGTGATCCTGGAGATCCTGGAGATCCTGGGATCAAGTCCCACATTGGGTTCCCTGCATGGGGCCCGTTTCTCCCTCTGCCTGTGTCTCTGCCTCTTTCTCTGTCTTTGTGTCTCTCATGAATAAATACATAAAGATCTTTAAAAAAATAAAATTAAAAAAATTATTGATTTCTTGTCATGTGCCAATAACTGAGGTGGATCCAGTTTCTGTGAGGCCTGAAACTTACTGCAAATCTGTGGGCCCACTTTAAAAACAAAAGGAGAAGGAAGAGAATGAGGAGAAGGAGTGGGAATGGTAGGAGGATAATATTATAAAATTATAAATTCAAAATTAGGTACAGATTCCAGGAAGATAGACTAGAAGTACATTTTCCCATTCCTTCTGGTAAGTACACCCCCAAACCCTAGATACTAACAAGAAGACCCTGAAGGATGTAGAAAAGAAGTCAGAGTGGTTAGGGGCCTTGGAACCCAAGAATGACATGGTGATGAGTTTTCTTTTTGCCTCAGATATTCCAGACTTAGAGATGAAGAAGCCAGGAACCTGGATATGCCAATGAACACAGACAAAAAAGCCCCTGCAAAAGTCTGCTCCCTCTAGAGAAGTATGAAGTGTGAAGACTTGAAGGTTTCTAGTCATGGATCTGCCATTAACACAATGTCTTGGTAAACACTCTTGGCTCTCCATTGTCAGTCAATAGCTAAGTCCAGTATTTTGATTCCAAGTTGGAAGAGGAAAGACTTGTGTTTCAAGCAAAGTTTACCTTTCACGGCATAGGATAGAAGTAATTGCACACTGTAGAACATTTGCAGCTTAAGAAATATATTTTAAAAAATCTCACCAGGGATCCCTGGGTGGCGCAGCGGTTTGGCGCCTGCCTTTGGCCCAGGGCGCGATCCTGGAGACCCAGGATCAAATCCCACGTCGGGCTCCCTGCATGGAGCCTGCGTCTCCCTCTGCCTGTGTCTCTGCTTCTCTCTCCTCTCTGTGTATTCTCATGAATAAATAAATAAAATTTAAAAAATAAAAAATAAAAAATAAAAAATCTCACCATCTAGAAGCAATCACTGTTAACATTTGAGGCATTTAAAAAAACATTTAGCAACATATATTTTATGTATTTGATATTTTACTGTGTATAAAATTTTGTATTTGCATATTTTGCTTAATAAGACCTTAAGAATCTTTCATAAACATTTTTATAGACCACATACTCTTTTATCACATAAATATACCAAAATTCACTTCACCATTTTATTATGAAACTTATAACTCTTTTTTAGATTTTAATTATTTATTTGAGAGAGAGAGAGAGAGAGCACAAGCAGGGGGAACTGCAGAGCTGAGCAGGGAGCCCAATTCGAGGCTTGATCCCAGAATTCTGGGATCATGACCTGAGCTGAGGGCAGATCCTTAACCAACTGAGCTACCCTGCCACCCCTCATAATTTTTTTCTAATTAAAATTAGTTTTTAAAATCTGTATCTTGGGGGCAGCCCCAGTGGCCCAGCGGTTTAGCGCCACCTTCAGCCCAGGGTGTGATCCTGGAGACCTGGGATCGAGTCCCATGTCGGGCTCCAAGCATGGGACCTGCTTCTCCCTCTGCCTCTCTCTCTCTCTGTCTGTCATGAATAAATAAATAAAATATTTTTTTTAAAAAAAATCTTTATCTTGGGCACCTGGGTGGCTCAGTCAGTTGAGTGTCTGACTCTTAGTTTCATCTCAGGTCACGATCTCATGGGTTGTGAGATGAAGCCCTGAGTCAGGCCCTGAACTCAGAGGGTCTACTTGTGATTCTGTCTCTCTCTTTGCCTCTGCCCCTCCCTTTCTTGTGTGCATGCACACACTCTCTCTCAAACAAATGAATAAATGTTAAAAAAAATTTGTAAGTAGAAATAAAATCTTTATCTGATATTTAGTCTTTGTGGCATTTAGATGCATGTTGCTTTTAGTTTGCATTTGTCTGGAATATCAACTGAAATATTTGATTAAGGTCGATATTCCAGACAAAAAGTTAAGAGCCGGGGTGCCTGGCTGACTCAGTGGGAAGAGTGTGTGACTCTTGATCTCCGGGTTGTGAGTTCAAGCCCTATGTTGGGTGTAGGGCTTACTTTAAAAAAAGAAAGAAAGAAATTGACCCTGAGGACATCCAGTGTTTTCAATTTACTAGACAAAAACTTAAAATCAGCTATTATAAATACGATCAAAGAACTAAAATAAAACACGTTTAGAGAATTAAAGGACTGTATGGTAACAATGTCTTATCAAATACAGAATATCTGGTGTGACTCAGTGGTTGAGCATTGCCTTCGGCTCTGGTTGTGATCCTGGGGTCCTGGGATCAAGTCCCGCATCGGGCTCCCTGCAGGGAGCCTGCTTCTCCCTCTGCCTGTGTCTCTGCTCCTCTCTCGAATAAATAAATAAAATCTTAAAAAAAAAAAAACAAATACACAGTATCAATAAACAGACAAATTACAAAATGGAGTTGAAAAGTATAACTTAAGTGAAAAATTCACTGGAGGAGCTCAACAGCATATTCAAGCTGGAAGAAGAGAGAATCGGAACACTTCAAGATAGCTTAATTGAAATTATTCCGTGTCATAAAGAGAAAGAAAAAGAAATGAAGAAAATGAGCACCTTAGAGACCTGTGGTACACCATCCAAGCATATGAACGTACCCATAATGGGATTGCCAGAAAGAGAGTAGAGATAGAAAGGGCTAGAAAGAATATTTGAAGGACTAATGACCAAAATACTTCCTAAATTTGGCAAAAATCTGAATCAACTCAGTCAAAAAGCTTAACAAATTCTAAGTAAGATAAAATCAAGGAAATCTAAGCCTAGACATGTTTGTCAAACTGTCAAAAGACAAAGAATCTTAAAAACAGAAAGAGAGGGGCCCCTGGGTGGCTCAGTCAGTTAAGCATCTGCCTTCAGCTCAGGTCATGATCTCAGGATCCTGTGTAGGGCTCACTGCTCAGCAGGGAGCTTGCTTCTCCCTCTGCTCTCTGCCTGCTGCTCCCCTGCTTGTGGTCTCTCTCTCTCTGTCAAATAAATAAATAAAATCTTAAACACACACACACACACACAAACACACATACACAAAACTGAAAGTGAGGGGCTCCTGGGTGGCTCAGCTGGTTAAGCAGCTGACTCTTGGTTTCAGCTCAGGTCATGACCTCAGGGTCTTGGGATGGAGCCCACCTTGGGCTCTAGCTTAGTGGAGAGTCTACTTGTGGAGTCTCTCTTTCTGCCCCTCCCTCTGCTCATACTCTCTTTCTCTTAAATAAAGAAGTAAGTAAATAAGTAAATCTTAAAAACAAGAACAAAAAAGAGAAAACTGACTCACTGCATACTCTTGATCTCAGGGTTGTGAATTTGAGCTCCACATTGGGTGTAGAGATTACTTTTTAAAAAAAATCTATAAAAATAAGGAATAAAAAAATAAAAAGACCCAGAATGTATGGCCCAAGTATCCAGAAGAAATAATTTCTATTTTCACTAGTAGTTAATAAATCTTAGTTTATCTTTATCTTAATTTTTTATTGCTGTGTAAATCTCAAAAGCAAAACACTTCATACAGAATGGATGCTTAATAAACTAGGTAATGAATTATAAATATTGTTTTCCAGTTAGCCAAAAAAAAATATCTTTTACGATGAATGGGATTTGAGAGCTAATGTTTTTACAGGCAGTGAATTAATAGTAAATTACACCCACTGAGTTAATCATCTGCTTTTTAAATAAAATACATAGGGAATCCCTGGGTAGCTCAGCGGTTTAGCGCCTGGCTTTGGCCCAGGGTGTGATTCTGGAGTCCCGGGATCGAGTCCCACGTCAGGCTCCCAGCATGGAGCCTGCTTCTCCCTCCTCCTGTCTCTCTCTCTCTGTCTGTCATAAATAAATAAATCTTTAAATAAGATTAGAGCACTTAGGGCATGGACCTAATAGCATACATAGCAAGATAAACAATGAGTGGGATGTCAGGTTGTGCCTTCAAAGTTCAGTATGAGAAGTTCTAAATCCAATGACAAAACCTTTCTTTTAAAGAACTGGATACAGGGATGCCTGGGTGGCTCAGCGGTTGAGCATCTGCCTTAGGCTCACAGCATGATCCTGGAGTCCTGGGATCAAGTCCCACATCAGGCTGCCTTGAGGAGCCTGCTTATCCCTCTGCCTGTAACTCTGACTCTCTGTGTCTCTCATGAATAAATAAAATCTTTTAAAAAAAATTCAGGTTATGGTGAAAGGCAGTTGGGAGTAGATCTATGACACAAGCTAAACTATAGACTGGTATTTGGAAGATAACTAAAAATGACAGCTGAGGTCAGAATGAATATCAGACACTAAACTCAGAAACTCTTCCTTCAAGTGAGCCTTGATTGGAGTAATTTGTAGGCCAATTTAGGCCCAGGCATAAACTGTTAAAAATAGAGCAATCAGCTAGAAATTAGTGAAGTTTAACAGCTGGGTGTGGTTAAGGAAGAGAGGAAGACAGCCCTACCCAAACCACTGTCATCTCAGTGTGATTGTGGGCATACCCCAAACTACACTTTTTCTGAGGAGCAACACCAGAGGCTCGACTACCATGCAAGGGGGTAGTAAGGAGGGGAGACTTCACTGACTTCCAGTCAGTCCCTAAATAAATAAGCACATAACAAGTCCTGGAAAGGGGTGGGGACCAATACTCAAGAGTTACTACAAGCTACAATATATTGTCTGAAACATCCAGTTTCCAACAAAAACTATAACAAATGCAAAGAAACAGAACAGTATGACCAAACCCCAAGAAAAAGCAGCAACAGAACTTGTCTAAGGGATATCAGATTTAAAAAAAATTTTTTAAATTATTATTTATGATAGTCACACACACAGAGAGAGAGAGAGAGAGAGAGAGGCAGAGAGATAGGCAGAGGGAGAAGCAGGCTCCATGCACCGGGAGCCCGACGTGGGATTCGATCTTGGGTCTCCAGGATCACACCCTGGGCCAAAGGCAGATGCCAAACTGCTGCACCACCCAGGGATCCCAGGGATATCAGATTTATCAGAAAAAGACTTCAAAGAGGCTATTATGAACATGTTCACAGAAATAAAGGAAGCCATAATTAACAAAATAAAAGTGTATATAATGACAATGGTCCTTCAAATAGCAATAAAAATACAGAAATCATAAAAAACAAGTGAAAACTATGGAGTTGAGTAAAATGATGGGCACCTGGGTGGCTCAGTGGTTGCATGTCTGCCTTTGGCTCAGGTCATGATCCCGGGGTCCTGGGGTCGAGTTCCTCATCGGGCTCCCAGTGAGGAGCCTGCTTCTCCCTCTGCCTGTGTCTCTGCCTCTCTTTCTCTCTCTCTCTCTCTCTCTGTGTGTGTTTCTCATGAGTAAATAAATAAATAAAATCTTAAAAAACAGTAAAATGAATGAAATTTTAAAACTCACGAGAGGGGCTCAATAGTATATTTGAACCGGCAGAAGAAGGAGTAAGTGAACTTTGAGATAGGTCAATAGAGATGATGCAGGGTGCCTGGGTGGCTCAGTTGGTTAAGCATCTGCCTTCAGCTCAGGTCATGATCCCAGGGTCCTGGGATCCAGCCCCACGTCAAGCTCCCTGCTTGGTGGGGAGCTGCTTCTCCCTCTCCCTCCCCCTGCTTGTGTGCACCCTCTCTCTGTGAAATAAATTAAATCTTCAAAAAGGAAAATATTTTATTTATTTTTAAGATTTTATTTATTTATTCAGATAGAGAGAGGCAGAGACACAGGAAGAGGGAGAAGCAGGCTCCATGCAGGGAGCCCGACATGGGATTCGATCCCAGGTCTCCAGGATCTCACCCTGGGCTGTAGGTGGCACTAAACCGCTGAGCCACTGGGGCTGCCCCAAAAGGAAAATATTTTAAATAAAAAAAAAAAAATAGAGATGATGCAAACTGAGGAACAAAGAGAACAAAAAGTGAGGAGAAATGAGTCTCAGAGAAATTGGGACCATTAACACACCAACATACATGTTGGGAGTACCAGAAGAAAGGAGAGAGAGAAAAGAGCAGAAAAAAAATACTTGAAGAAATAGGGACGCCTAGGTGGCTCAGCAGTTGAGCTTCTGCCTTCGGCTCATAGCATGATCCTAGGGTGCAGATATCGAGTCCTGCCTTGGACTCCCTGCAGGGAGCCTGCTTCTGCCTTTGCCTATGTCTCTGTCTCTCTTTATGTCTCTCATGAATAAATAAATAAAATCTTAAAAAAAAACTTGAAGAAATAATGGACAAAATTCTCAAATTTACTGAAAAACAATAACAAAGCTAGACAAAGAACAAGAAAAAACATACTGCAGACTAATGTCTCTCAGGAATACAGATGCAGGGATCCCTAGGTGGCGCAGCAGTTTGGCGCCTGCCTTTGGCCCAGGGCTTGATCCTGGAGACGCGGGATTGAATCCCATGTCAGGGTCCCGGTGCATGGAGCCTGCTTCTCCCTCTGCCTGTGTCTCTGCCTCTCTCTCTCTCTGTGTGACTATCATAAATAAATAAAAATTAAAAAAAAAGGAATACAGATGCAAAATATCTTTAACAAGGTCCATAAAAAACTGAATCCAGTAACCTAAACAAAGACTTACAGGGGCATCTGGGTGGTTGAGTGTTTGATTTTTGATCTTGGTGAGGTCTTTTTTTTTTTTTTTTTTTGGTCAGGTCTTGATCTCAGGGTGGTGAGTTCAAGCCTGGCATCAGTTTCCATGCTCAGTGTGGAGACTACTTTAAAAAAAAGAGAGAGAGAAGAGGAAGAAGAAGAAGAAGAAGAAGAAGAAGAAGAAGAAGAAGAAGAAGAAGGAGGAGGAGGAAGAAGAAGGAAGAGGAAGAAGAAGAAGAAGAAGAAAGAAGAAGAAGGAGAAGGAGAAGAAGAAGAAGGAGGAGGAGGAGGAGGAGGAGGAAGTAGGAAGAAGAAGAAGAAGAAGAAGAAGAAGAAGAAGAAGAAGAAGAAGAAGGAGGAGGAGGAAGAGGAGGAGGAGGAGGAAGATGTAGGAAGGAGGAGGAGGAGGAAGAAGAAGAAGAAGAAGAAGAAGAAGAAGAAGAAGAAGAAAGAAGAAGAAGAAAGAAGAAGAAGAAGAAGAAGAAGAAGAAGAAGAAGAAGAAAGAAGAAAGAAGAAGAAGAAAGAAGAAGAAAGAAGGAAGAAGAAGAAGAAAGAAGAAGAAGAAAGAAGAAAGAAGAAGAAGAAAGAAGAAGAAGAAGAAGAAGGAGGAGGAGGAGGACGAGGAGGAGGAGGAGGAGGAGGAGGAGGAGGAGGGCAGCCCAGGTGGTTCAGCCCAGGGTGTGATCCTGGAGACCTGGGATCAAGTCCCACATCAGCCTCCCTGCATGGAGCCTGCTTCTCCCTCTGCAGAGGTGTCTCTGCCTCTCTCTCTCTTTCTGTGTCTCTCGTGAATAAATAAATAAAATCTTAAAAAAAAAAAAAAGAATTATGCACCATGACCAAGATTTACTTGAGAAATGCAAGGTTGGTTTAACATATGAAAACCAATTAATGTAAAAAACATAACAACAGAGTATAAAACAAAAATCAAATGATCAATCTCAATATATGCAGAAAAAAAATCACTTGGTAATACAGCACATTCATGATGAAAACCCCTCAACACGCTAGGAAAAGAAAGGACTTTTCCAATCCAATAAAGTACGTCTGCAGAAAACCCACAGCTAACATCATACTAAATGGTGAAAAATTGGATGCTCTCCCCTAAGATCAAAAACAAGACAAGGAACTCTGCTTCTTTCCGACATTGTGTTAGGTGTCCTAATCAGAGCAACTAGGCAACAAAATGGAATAAAAGCATCTAGATGGTAAAGGAGGAAGCAAAACGATCTCCATCTGTGCATGACATGATCTTGTATATAGAAAATCTCAAGGAATCCATTAAAAATAAAGCTGGTAGAACTAATAAGAAAGTTCAGCAAGGTCATTCTAGTCCTGTTTTTACTCTTAGGGCACCTGGCTAGCTTAGTTGGAAGAGCATATCACTCTTGATTTTGGGGACACGAATTCAAGCCCCACATTGGGCAAAGAGCTTATTTTTTAAAATTTGGGAGGAGGTACCTGGGTGGCTCAGTCAGTTAAGTGTTTGCCTTCCTCTCAGATCATGATCCTGGGATCCTGGGATGGAGTCTTGCATCAGACTCCCTGCTCAGCAGGGAATCTGTCTCTCTCCCCCAGCCCCGTTTGTGCGTGTGCTCTCTCTCTCTCTGAAAATAAGTAAAGTCTTTTTAAAGATTTTATTTATTTATTCATGAGAGACACACAGAGAGAGAGGCAGAGACATAGGCAGAGGGAGAAGCTCCATGCAGGGAGTCCAAGAAGGGACCCGATTCTGGGCCCCTGGGATCAGGACCTGAGCCAAAGGCAGATGCCCAACTGCTGAGCCACCCAGATGTGCCTGGAAGTATCTCTTAATCCTCTTCACCTATTTCGCCCTCTTCACCTATTTCACCCATCCTCTTACCCACCTCCTCTCTGGCAACTACTACTTTATTCTCTGTACTTATAATTATGTTTCTATTTGTCATTGTTTGCTCTTTTACTTTGTTTTTTAGATTCCACTAAGTGAAATCATATGTTTTTTGTTTTTTTCTGTCTGATTTATATCACTTAGCATAATATCTTCTAGATCCATCCATGCTGTCACAAACGGAAAGATTTCATTTTTTTTAATGGCAGAGTAATATTTTATTGCATATACATAGCACATGTTCTTTATCCATTCATCTATTGATGAATAGTTAGGTTACTTTTATATCTTGGCTTATTGTAAATAATGCTGCAATAAACTTAAGAGTACGTGTATCTTTTCAAATGAGTGTTTTTGTTTTCTTTGGGTAGATACCCAGAAGAATTACTAGCTCATATGGTACCTCTATTTTTAGGGTTTTTTTTTTTTTTTTAAGATTGATTGATATTTGACAGAGAGAACACAAGCAGGGGGAGCTACCAGCAGAGGGAGAGGGAGAAGCAGACTCCCTGCTGAACAAGGAGCCCAATGCAGGGCTTGATCCCAGGACTCTGGGATCATGTCCTGAGGCAAAGGCAGATGCTTAACTGAGGTACCCAGTCACCCCTATTTTAAGCTTTTTAAGGAACCTCTGTATTTTTCAGAATGGCTGTACCAATTTACATTGTTATCAACAGTGCACAAGGATTCTGTTTTCTAAAAATCTTCACCAGGGCAGCCCAGGTGGCGCAGCGGTTTAGCGCTGCCTGCAGCCCAGGGTGTGATCCTGGGGACCCGGGATCGAGTCCCGCATCGGGCTCCCTGCATGGAGTCCGCTTCTCCCTCTGCCTGTGTCTCTGCCTCTCTCTTCGCTCTCTCTGAATGAATAAATAAATAAATCTTTAAAAAAATAAAATAAAATAAAAAAATAAAAATCTTCACCAGAGTTGTATTTTCTTGGGATGCCTACGGCTCAGGGCATGATCCTGGAATTCTAGGATGGAGCCCACACCGGTCCCCCTGCATGGAGCCTACTTCTCCCTCTGCCTGTGTCTCTGCCTCTCTCTCCGTGTCTCTCATGAATAAAAATACAAAATCTTTATTTTTTAAAAAAGATTTTATTTATTTATTCATGAGAGACACGGAGAGAGAGGCAGAGACACAGACAGAGGGAGAAGCAGGCTCCACACAAGAAGCCCGACGTGGGACCTGATCCCAGGTCTCCAGGATCACGCCCTGGGCCAAAGGCAGTGCTAAACCGCTGAGCCTCTCGGGCTGCCTTTTTTTTTTTTTTAAAGATCTTTTTTTTAAATACAAAATCTTAAAAAAAAAAAGTTGTATTTTCTTGCTTTTTGCAGTACTAGTTATTTTTGATTTGGCAACAGTGTGGATTTTACATTGTTGGGTGTTGGATTTTTTAAAAAAATTCCTTTCTATATTTTTGGGCTTTGTTCTGGGATGCAATTAAATGAATTGGAAACAATTTGATCTTTCTCAAGTTAGCTTTTAAGCTTTGTTATACTGGTGCAGAACAGCCATTAATCTAGGTTCAATTCTGTTGCACTAGTGAGATAGTAATCTTCTGAGGACTCTACTGATGTCTTGTGTTAGAAAGTCTTTCCTTTTTTTTTTTTTTTAATATTTTATTTATTCATGAGAGACACAGGCAGAGGGAGAAGCAGGCTCCCTGCAAGGAGCCCAATGTGGGACTCAATCCCGGGACCCTGGGATCACATCCTGAGCTGAAGGCAGATGCTCAACCACTGAGCCACCCAGGCATCCCTAAGAAATCTTTCCAATCTCACTGGTGGGGACATGAAGCCTGCTAGTCCCTGTCTGAGCTCAGATTGTTCTACTCAACTTTCTGGTGGTCCTTTTTTGGCCTTGGAAAATTTCCTCCTACCTGAAAGCTGGTCAGTACTTAGTTGGAATCTTGAGAGCAACCCTCTGCAAATCTTCAGAATTCAATCTTCGTCAAGTCTCTTCTCCCAGGTCTTCTTCTCTGCAAATTCCAGCTGCCTAGACCTCCCCAAAGACTGAAGTTTGCCTCCTTAATTTAAGAAGACCCTACAGGCTCTTTTTGGATTCACTCATCCTGTACTGTGGCCTTAGAACTCTCTCCAGGCAGTGGCTAGGACAATTGTGGGGCTCATCTCCCTGCTTTCAGGATTAATGTCTTGGGCTGCCTGTTGTTTAATGTTTGAAAATCATTTTCACAATTTTGTCCTCCTTTTTGAGGCAGAAAGTTTTATCTAGCTCCTGTTACTTTACCATGTCTGAAAGAGGAAGTTGCCATTTTGGCCTTTATTTATTTATTTTTTTAAGCTCCAGTATAATTAATGTACAGTTGTTATATTAGTTTCAGGTGTAAATTTTGGTCTTTATTTTAAGAGCAATAGAAGGGTTTCTAATGGAGAGGCACATGATCAGTTATTTTTTTTAAAGATTTTATTTATTTATCCATGAGAGGCACAGAGAGAGGCAGAGACACTGGCAGAGGGAAAAGCAGGCTCCATGCAGGGAACCTGATGTGGGACTCGATCCTGGGTCCCCAAGGATCACGCCCTGGAACAAAGGCGGTGCTAAACTGCTGGGCCACCCAGGCTGCCCTGATCAGTTGTTTAAAATCACGGACTGCCTAGAGGAACATGGATGGAAGGCAAGCCAGGCAGGAAGTGGGGGAGACAGCAATTCATAGGTTACCATATCCTGACAGTTGATGGTGTTCTGGGACCAAGAAAATGACAGGGGAAGAGAGAAGTTGGGAAAGGTAAGGTTTATTTAGGAACTGACGGTATATTGTTGCCTGTGTGAAGTTCTAAGTGGCAAGTCTTTGACCTCTATGCTAAGGGAGTTTCATTGTGACCCTCTGCAAATCCTAGTAGAAGAGAGGGATTGTATATAAACTATGTTCTTGCTTCTGGATAGACCAGGGATAATTTTAAGTCAATCAATTAGTGATGGCTATTTGCAGGGCAGGCTTTCAACTTTTCTGTCATAGTGGACACCTCAGTGATTGTTATGCCTTTTGTCCTGTGCCTCCAATTCATGTGTTGAAGCCCTGCTCCAGTGTGGTGGTATTTGGAGATGAAGCTGTTGAAAGGTAATTAGGGCTAAATGAGCATCAACTGACTTCTGGACCTTGATCTGGGACTTATCCAGAACTGCGGAAATAAGTCTCTGTTGTTTAAGGTACCTAAGTCTGTGGGATTTTGTGATAACAGCCCAAGAAAGCTACCACAGGGGCACTCGACTACCTGTTAGTGATGACCTGGTGTTTCTTATTTGGATGGCCCAGTGTTTGTTCATGAGCATGGGCATTCTTTTAAAACAGCGAATTTTTGCTTTGCAATGCTTTGTGAATAGTGCTTTAATACATAATCTTTTTGATAGTGAATTGTTTGCAAACTCCCGTGATAACGTTAATGCATTTGCATTAGCATCACCTGTAAAAAACCTTAACTTCCTGAGTTCTACTTAAGTCAAATAACGTTATCTTCTAATAAGCTCAATGGAGAACTGGCATTGAAAAGACCTTCTCCTGATTGGCCCATTAGCAGTTTTTAAGTCATTGATAAAAGAGTAGGTAAACAAGGCTAATTTAAAAAATTCATTCTGAAGCCTGGTTCTTTCAGTTAAGCCGTTGCTAGTGTTTTGAATTCTCTTGCTTCACTGCTTAAAGATAGCTGCTCTCCGATGATAGCCCATTCACTTCCATAGTTTAAATGGAAATTAAATATAAGAATTAAGAGAATGGACTTTGGTCTGTTGAGAAGCAAGCACAGTAAGAACTAAGAACATGACATGCAAAAGGATGGGTATAATGAGAGATGGGTGTTTTCTTTTTTAAGCTTTTATTCATTTATTTGAGAGACTGAGCACAAACGGGGGAGGAGCAGAGGGAGAGGGAGAAGCAGACTTCTTGCTGAGATGCAGCGCTCCATCCCAGGACCCCAAGATCATGACCTGAGCCAAAGGCAGACACTTAATTGCTTAATGGACTGAGCCACCCAGGTGCCCTGAACCTTTTTTTTTTTTTTTTTTTTTTTTTTAAGTAATCTCTACATTCGATGTAGGCTCAAACTCACAACCCTGAGATCTAGGGTTGCATACTCTTTCAACTGAGCCAGCCAGGCAACTGAGAGAGGTTTTCTTTTGAAGAGAAAGCAGGGAATGGATCACTGACAATAATGGCATTTTGAACTATAGGTTAGCTTGAAACAACTGATAGGCCAGCTTGAAAACACTTTAAACTGATTCCAAATGAACACTCACATATATGTCACTTATCTGTTCAACACACACCTGTTAAGTGCCTAATTGTGTAAAAGACTTTGTGCTATTGGAGCTAGAACGATGAAGACAATGTAGATAGGACCTTGAGTACTTCACAATTGGTGGTGGCAGACATAGTTCTAATTAATCCTGTACTATCACAAGATAAACTAGGTGCTGCCAGGGGGTGTGTTGTATATACGTTACCTGCTTAATGCTTTTGATCCAAGTCTTTGAAGTTAGTAAAAGCTTGGAAGTAACATACCAACATCATTCTTTCCATTCTGCTATACCTCTCTTTTGGTGCTGCCACTGAACAACTTTGCTTTTCTGTCAACATTCCAGTCTTTCTGGAATCCGAGAACATTAATAGCCTTAGAAGACTTTGTTTCTTACCTCTCCTTCAGGATGAGAAAATAGATCTAGGTTAGGATTCACATGACATGCTTGGGGTCAGAACTAGTTTAGTGGCAAGGAGAAACCATTTTCCTGACTGCTGAATATTATGCCTTCTTCTTCGACCAGCTTTGTGTAAAATTCTTCCCAACCTTTGAGACGTGGCTTAATCATTACTACTCCCATGAAGCCCTGCCTGACACTCTCCAAACAGATAAACTCTATAAGAGTATTTTGTTCACAATGAGTACTTCTAACAGAAACATTCATTTACTTTTACTGGGACTTTGTTCCCTACTTATTTCAGCTGGAGCCTCAAGCCCAGACAGAGGAATGTGAAATCATGGTTCCTGGGCTCTCCCTGCAGATGAGGACAAAATGTGAAAAATCGGCCACATTTCACCTTTTCATAAAGTACCAATACTTTTTCTATTGTACAAACTCTTGGTATCGTCACTTTCTTCCGACGTTGCAATTACTTATTGCTCACTAAGGTCATTAATGCCTTTATTGTAAAATCCAAGGGATACTGTCGTGTTTTTACCTTTTTAATGTTCCCTGTGACTTTTCTTTCATAATCCAGTTATTCACTAAATATTTAATGAGATCAGATATTGCACTAGATGCTGGGAATGCAATGGTGAGCAAAACACACATAGGTGCCATCACAGGATAGCCCTAGATAGGCCGCCAATCAAGCAAACTTAACAAGGCATAGTAAATGCTACATTAGAGCAATCACAGGGCACACAATCTGGTTCAGGGGGTTAAAAACTAGTTTCATCCAACAGAAGTGAAAGTGAAAAGCGAAATCTGGAGAATAAAGAGATGAAAGAAGACCAATCCAGCAGAGGGAATGTGAAGGACCAGAGGCAAGAAAAAAAACACACGTTGGAGGAATTTAAAGATGTTCCTTAAGACTGGGTCACAAATGGGGAAAAAAGGGCAGGAGAGGTAAGGAGGGACCATTTCATCTCATAAAGTGCTTTTAAACTGTGATAAGAGTCTGGGTTAAGGCAATGAAAAGCTAGGAAAGATTGTGAAGAGCAGAAGGACAAGAGAAAGGTCATTCTCACTGCAATTTAGGAATCACATTTCTACCATTATTTTTTATTCTAGGTTTTAAGTGATTTTCACTGTTGCCTTACTCTAAATACTGTAAAAGGAGCTAAATTAAAGGAAAACCTTTATTTGATTTCGGTGAAAACACTTCTCCATGCATCACTGGTAAATTACACGTAAAACATAAGTTACTCTTGCAAAGCAATTTCTTGACTCCTGATTAACATCACAAAATAGATAAGGTTTAACAATAGACTAATAGGTAATTGTATCTTCCTTTTATTTGAAACCAGTCAGCTCTAAATTATTCATGCTAACTGAAGAACTGATATATATGCATAACCTAAAATGGTCAATAATCCAAATAGTTTCTATTTCACTTTGGAAAGTGCCTTTTAATTTTCATTTAAACACAAGAATCTCTGAAATCTAGTAATTTACTTAAAGCCACACCACAGATTGCTGGAGCGTTTGGGGTAACTGTGTGGTGGGCATTAAGAAGGGTGCCTGATGCAATGAGCACTGGGTGTTAAATGCAACTGAATAACTGAACTCTACCTCTGAAACTAATGATACACTATATGTTAATTGATTTAATTTAAATAAAATAAAATTAAAAAGAAAGCCACAACCCAAGGCCAATTCATAATACCATAATGATTTTGTGATCCATCCCAAATTGGGAATTGAAACCATGTTCTAAGCTGATGTCAAGACTTTTTTTTTTTTAAGATTTTATTTATTTATTCATGAGAGACACAGAGAGAGAGAGAGAGACACAGGCAGAGGGAGAAGCAGGCTCCATGCAGGGAGCCTGACGTGGGACTCGATCCCAGGACTCCAGGATCATGCCCTGGGCTGAAGGCAGGCTCTAAACCGCTGAGCCACCCAGGCATCCCTGATGTCAAGACTTGAGAGAGTAGTTTATGCCTTTTTCTTTACACTTTCATATTCTCTGAATTTCTTTTTCCCCCCAAACAGTAAGTATGTAGCTTTATTATTTTTCTGGTAATAAAAACAATTCCATATGGAAAACAAAGAGAAGTATCCTCTTTCACATCTTCCTTGAGAAGGTCAGGTTAAATATTTGAGAGCTTTCTCTGAGATACAAAATTCATTTTAAAAAACACTAATAGGGGCAGCCCAGGTGGCTCAGAGGTTTAGCACTGCCTTCAGCCCAGGGTGTGATCCTGGAGACCCCAGATGGAGTCCCATGTCAGGCTCCCTGCATGGAGCCTGCTTCTCTCTCTGCCTCTCTCTCTATATATGTCTCTCATGAATAAATAAATAAAATCTTTTAAAAAATAAAGAGAAAACTAACAAAAAGAACTAGAAAGTAACAGGACATTAACAAAGCAGTGTAGAAGTGCTATCTTTTAGGTTTGCAACATGGATGATTTTAATAATGACTATTTTCTAAGATATCGGAATTACTATTTTCTAAAATGAACACGATTTTAGCAACCAATGGAGAATAAAACAGGGATGTTACGGAATTTTAAAAACCTTTTTTTAAAAAAATTTTTATTTACTTATGATAGTCACAGAGAGAGAGAGAGAGAGGCAGAGACATAGGCAGAGGGAGAAGCAGGCTCCATGCACCAGGAGCCCGACGTGGGATTCGATCCCGGGTCTCCAGGATCACGCCCTGGGCCAAAGGCAGGCGCCAAACTGCTGCGCCACCCAGGGATCCCTTAAAAACTTTTTTGATAGAGATCATTCGTCAGATTTAGTTTTGAACAATGTATAATACTCCAGGGAATGAAAAGTGCTTTTACAATCAAAACTAATTGGGATGGACGCTTGGGTGGCTCAGCGGTTGAGTGTCTGCCTTTGACTCAGGGCGTGATCCCGGCCTGGGATAGAGTCCTGCATCGGGCTTCCTGCAAGGAGCCTGCTTGTCTCTGCCTATGTCTCTGCCTCTCTCTCTCTCTCAGGAGTAAATAAATAAAATCTTTAAAAAACAAAAACCAAATTGGGGCATCTGGTTGGCTCAGTCCGTGGAGTGTGCAACCCTTGATCTTGGGTTGTGAGTTTGAGCCCTATGCTGGGTGTAGAGATTACTCTAAAAAAAAAACTAATTAAAACACTTCAAATATGCTGAGTATTTATTTATTTGAAATACTGTTTTTAAACAGTAAGGTAAAGGCAGGATCTTGTTATTCTGAAAATTAAGGAATCAGGATAGACTTGTTTTTACCTATTCAATCGTTTATATAGATTTGTTCCTAATAACTTTGTTTAGGACCTTACAACATATGTGTTGTGTGAAGAATCAGTAACATGATGATGCTTTTGGATAACAGAATACCTGTTTTCAGTTCTTAAAAAAAAAAAAAAAACCTCATAACATTCTGATTTTGTTGTTTAAAAAATTGTTTTCATTTTAATGATCTGAGTTAGTAACAAACAAATATACAAAATTGTCTTTCACATTTCCATACATTGTATTATGGACCACTTGAAACTCTGGGCTACAAATGCAGGTTTCTTTGTATCCTTAACTTCAATTATTGTCACTTATAAATAAAGGTGATTTTCGAAAACATGCATTTGTGAACATAGATGCCAAAAGTTGTACATGTAAGTTAATGCACAACCAATGGTGTACATTGTTTTTTTGTGCAGTTATGTGTCAAGTGCAATTGACACACATAGAAGCAGTAAGCAGTTATCCTGGGACAGTTTAATCTATTTGAAAAGCATTTTTGAGAAGCAGATGGAACTACAGTTTAGAACAAAAACTGTATTCTACAAATACAATAAAATTCACAACTTGCACATCTGAAGCAACTTTTGGGACCCAAAGCTGATTCAATAACCTTGCTGCTATATTGGTTTTATGGGTATATCCCGAAAATCATAGATTGGAAAACAGCTGTTTCAACAAAAATAAATATATATATTAAAAGTGAGACTTTTAAAATTGTGAGGAAAGCTCTGAAAATAGTAATAAGGTATGAAACACCTATAATTTTCAGTTTTAAGTTTTAGAAATTTAAAGAAATCTAGAAACTGAAAGGTAATCTGAACATTTTCTAAGTGGTTTTAAATTAGGATTTTTCCATTTCACCAATGTTTTCTATTTGATAGTATAATAGAAAAATGGACGGTTTCTATTGTTTACTTCCCATGATAATTCCTAAGTCATAATAAATTTGTGACTTCATTAGCGGATCAAATAGGTAGAAACTGGGTTATCATGAAAATGGGAACAAGGAAGCCCCTTCTACAATCACTAATCTGAACTACAAATAAACCACACCAACACAAAATGATTTTTTATATTAAATTATTTCCAGGTGTATCTGTAGGGAGGAAAATCCAATCTTTCTTAAAAATGTTTTCCTGGTTGGTGGCAATATGTGCTTTACCTCTTTAACTCTATCTACAATCTAAAATTATTTCTATATTATAAATTTCAAACTCCCTGGCAAGGAATGCGAAGGCTAACCAGCTAGGTATTTATTCAATTTCATACAAAGAAAGGACTCATGAATAGATGTCATAAGGCCCAAGTTTATGTCCTTGCCTATGATATATGATCAAATGAGAGAAGACGGTGCAAAACAACTGGGTTTCCTTCAGGCAATTATCAAAGACGTGGCCTCTGATATTATGAAAACACTTGTTTTACTAAAATGAATACAACTGCCAACATTTTGAGAGCAACTGCAGTTGAAAGGAAATGGGTTATTTTCTATAGGAAACCTAAGATCAACTTTAATGAAATGTCCCTGTTTTCCATGGGTCTCATGAAGATGTGGCTAGTGATTTCAAACATGTACTTCAAATGTTATCTAAATGGCTTTTAAAAATGTTTAACCATCAATGATTCAGGAAAGTAGGCTGGGGGAATGAAGACATGTACTTATAACACTAATTAGGAGATGTAATTATCTACTCTGCACTTTGGAAATGAAAGAAACCAATTCTGTCCAGAGTCAGTATCAGAAGGAAATATGGCTGCTTCCTACTCTTCTCCACTTTGCAAAATCAATTTTATGATGCTCTCACTGCTGATAAGTCTCATTTGAGTTAGGCAAAATGAATCTAATAGGTTACTTTTGTTTTCAAAATAAACTGTTTAAACGGGTCTTTTTAAAGACTTTAAGAAACAGAACATTTAACCATTGAGAGACACTTCCATTATTACCTTGTCTAATGGCAGGTAACAAAGACTGTTAGATTAAGGATTATTGCTTTTAATAAGATAACCAACAGAAATAAATATGTAAGCTTAACTCAAATACTCATTTTCTACCCAATGCTACAATATGTTTTATTCTCAAATCAAGTCACGTGTTATCTTTAATTCTTTGCCAGTTTACCAAGGTTTTAAGTTTAAAAGAAGTTGGCCTGTTAACTCAAAATCAAGACGATAGCAATGTCCACATAAGCACGTCTTATTTGGGCATTGAGCAGGAACACTGCTTTCTTGATAGGACTTAAGGCACTAAATGGTGGTAAAATAAACAAAAAGTATGATGATTAACAACTTCTTTAGAATCCTAAAAAGGAGATCGTTTAGAAGGACACTAGTAAATCTTTTTCTCAAACAAATAAGGCATCCTGTTGGCAAACACAAATAAAAACAAAAGGTCATGTTGAACCTAATACATTCACTGTCTCAGCTAAACTACTTGAAACACTAGCTATCAAACTAAAGAAAGCTACAACAGCATGTATAAAGGTTGGAAAGGCACCAAGAGGAGAGTTCTACTACTTCCAGTTCTAAGAGTTAGGTGAGCTGTGTCTAACACTGCACGTAGCCTAATTAGAAATTTCATTCTTCCAAACGTATAATGTGGTTAATTTTGATTTTGACATATCGATTAATCAAGCACTAGTTTAGTCAGGAATTTATTTTCATGAACTAGAAAATTATTGCAGTGTCTAACACAACTCCACTTATAAAGCTACACTAATTCTAGTACTGAATGCATATTCTGGATAACACTGGAGCAAAACCATATAGACAAAAATGGTTACCTCAAGATAGAATTCACAATAGAAATTCAATATATAACTAAATAAGATTTACTGAAAATAATGAAAAGTGTAGTACAGATACATCAAACATAATTATAACCACAACATTTTCCTTGTGAAAAATACAACTATTAGTGAAATAAAATGTACAATTGAAAATTTTTCCAAAGGAAAAACAGTATAAAGGAAAATACTTTTCTTTGAGATAGGGAAAATAGTATGTCATTGTTTTTTTTTTTTCATTACAATATAATTTGACACAAAAAGCAGTCCTAGAATTGCACCAATTCCACATCCAGTTTCCTGAACATGATAAGAGTAAAAGGAGTTCGTAAAGCAGAATGCAGTTTCTGAATTTCATATTTTAAATTGAGGATATTCTCATACAAAATGTCACATAACACCAGATCTGTTTACATAATGTACAATACTTTGTTTTGTGGCCAGACACGAATATAAACATATGCATTTTGTGCCACCTCTCTTTTGTTCTGGTGTTTAGTCAGTCAGGAAAAAATAATCAAGTTACTTAAGTGTTATCTCTCTAGCAATAAAGAAAAATTATATTTAGTGCATGCTTCATCATTTGTCAAAAAACATTTCTGAAAATAAAACTCAGTTACCCAATGGTTTACAAAATAGAAAAATCATTCATTAGGATAAAAATGTGGTGGGATTTTAGGTCCATTTCCAAAGGACTGACTTCCTTGGCAGCACCACTGTCCTTCAGCAGAGGTTATGATGCAAGTTCTATGATCAAAGCAGGTATGCCCACAGACCACTGCTTGACATTCAATTATATGAGGCCTTACACCCCCCCTTTGACCACCCTTCTCTGCTAGTTCATTAGTGCTATAAAATAGACGGAACTTTTGTGGAAATGTTAGGAACATTTCTGCTGTACATGATTTAGAAGTTCTCCAAATTTTTCAAATAGGTCTTCCACCCATTTTACATTTTTCATACAAAGTTGAACAATTTCTTCCTGTCCTAAGTCTTCATTTCTTTTCTGCACAGAAGAAATCTAAAATAAAGAGGATTATCACATTAGCTCATACTTGACACTTTATTAACTCTTTATAAGGGTTTATTGTTGCTGTATCTTGAACGAAAAGGATTTTATGGATATACCTACAAATATTGATTTAAAAAAAATTCCATCCATGGAGGATAATTATTTCATATAAATTTGAGTGAAGTCTAATCCTATAATTTTTAGCTCCATTAGGGCAAAGAGGAAGGCTAGAAAAAAATGGTTCAAACTTTCTGAATTCCTTCCAATCGTGTTAAAAACTAAGTGACAGGGCAGCCCCAGTGGCTCAGCGGTTTACTGCCACCTTCAGCCTGGGGCGTGATCCTGGAGACCCGGGATAGAGTCCCACATGGGATCGAGTCCCACATTGGGCTCCCTACATGGAGCGGGCTTCTCCCTCTGCCTCTGTCTCTGCTTCTCTCTCTCTGTCTCTCATGAATATAAATAAAATCTTAAAAAAAAAAAAAAACCTAAATGACAAATTTTGGGTTTAATTCTGCATTTCAGAGCAGAGCACTGTAAAAATAATCACCACATTTTGCATGACCATCTTTATTTTCTCCTTTGCTAGAGATTAGATTTATGAACATCTTTCCACTGATTATCACCAAATACATCAAGTATAGGCTTGATCCAACTTAATTCTTTTTTTTTTTTTTTTCAACTTAATTCTTAAATAAAAAACTAGTAGTGCTGATCAGAAGATACTACAGTCTACAAGCATTTAATCATTGAGGAAATTGATCTTTACATCCCCCCCCCCCACAAAGTGGTATTTTTGTCATATATAATTTCTGAGCAACTTAAATTATGGTACTTAAAAGTTACAATTAAATTTTAACTATCATTTCTTTCTTTTCTTTTCTTTTTTTTTTTTTTTAGATTAACTATCATTTCTTTCTGCCAAGGCACAAAAACCCCCTTTTCAGCAATTACGCGGGATAAGGCCATTCTAGTGATAGGGAAGACAGCAGGATATCAAAGCAGTGACTGAAGTGAATTAAAGCAGGATCATTATGTATTATGAGTAAAGAAAATGAAATAAAGTACCACTTATTATGGCGATATAAAGCACGCGTAACAGCTTAAAAACATTACCACTTACAGTTTCTGTAAGAGCCTCAGTTTAATATAAGCACAACACATAATAAAGAGACTCAGAATATTATTTACATAATAATAGACATGTATTTTTTAAAACAATTCACTTTAAAACATTAAAAAAATACCACAGCTTAGAGAGTCTCCTTAAAGTTCAGAAAAACAGATTTAAGTAAATGAAAAAAAAATTACCTCATCTTTACATATCAGATAAACATGATATTTATAATGATGGAGTGAATGATACAAAGAATACAGCTGTATTTTCTCTGGATCAACAGCAAACTCCTATAAAAAGAAAAGAATTCACAAGTATATTTATTTCATGGAACTTTCAAGTCTTAATGGAAATCTTAAAAATAAATGACTAATATGGCTAGATACAAGCTTAAATATGGGCAAGAGGCGTATTCAAAATAAGAATTTAAATTGTATTTTAAAGTCTTCACTCTTGGGTGGCCCCGGTGGCGCAGCAGCCTAGCGCCGCCTGCAGCCTGAGGCGTGATCCTGGAGACCTGGGATTGAGTCCCATATCGGGCTCCCTGCATAGAGCCTGCCTCTCCCTCTCTCTGTATCTCTCATGAATGAATAAATAAATAAAATCTTAAAAAAAAAAAAAAAAGAACCCAGGAGTTCTGTTTAAAAAAAATAATAAAAAAATAAAATCTTCACTCTTTTTCATGAATATAAATATATTTATATTTTGTAAATATAAATATTTATAAAAATATTAAAAAAATATAAACAGTAAACAGGTAAGATGACTTATAAAGAATCCTATAAACTCTTGTTTCAGAGTTAAACAAGGTTAAAAGCATGGTATAGGTTCTTCCATATTTTTCCTGTGTATAACATGTATTAATGACACTAATTTTGTAATGGGAATGAAATCCTACTATACATATTGTTCTGCAATTTTATTTTTCTTTTTTTTAAATAAATTAATTTTTATTGGTGTTCAATTTACCAACATACAGAAAAACACCCAGTGCTCATCCCGTCAAGTGTCCCCCTCAGTGCCCGTCACCCATTCTGCAATTTTATTTTTCATAACTTGTTTTTAACCCAACTAAAACTGGCATATCCTTCTATTTATTACATATACCCACCTACTGCTATAAATTATACGAGGGCAGGGAATTTTGACCATTTTTCACAGTTCTATTCCCACAACTTAGGACTGTATTTGGCACATGATAGGCACTCAAAATGTAATTGAAAGAATGAATGAGTATCTTTTTAAAAAGTGCATAGTGTTACATTATCTGGATGGCTCTACTTATCCAGTCTACCAGTGATACATAACTAGATTGCTCCTACAAAGAACTGTGCAATAAGTAAAGGTATATATTTTTATGCATGTTTCTACAGAATTTATTTTTGATGTAAAATTGATATGTTTCCTGATTTCTAAAAAGGTGATTGATAATTGGGGCTCCTGGGTGGCTTAACTGATTAAACGTCTGCCTTTGGCTTGGGTCATGATCCCAGGGACCTGGGACAGAGCCCTGCATCCCATTGGGTCCCCTGCTTGTGCTCTTTCACACTCCCTGAAATAAATAAAAATAAAATCCTTAAAATAATAAAATAAAAAGGCAATAATTTACACTATGTTTGAAAATGAGTGAATTCCAATTCAATAACTATACAAATCTGGAATACTGAATCTTATGGGTATGTGCACCCTCAGATATGCATTTGTACCTAATGACAAAAAATATACTGAAAATATAAATAGAGGCATCAGGTAATTCCTTGCCTATTCATCTATTTTAAAAATCTGCAAGCACTAACTACCTGTAGATACTATACTACACAATGTAGAAAAACAAAATAAGACCGAGTCTCTGTTCCCTTGAGCTGGAGCTGTTCACTTCCAACTGAAAACACTTCACATTTAATAACAGTAGAGTTAAATATTTATTTCAATATTTTAAAGAGGAATTATATTAACTGAAAAAGGTATAATTATATCACTCCATAAACACTTACTTGTGCAGATTTGGTGGTTGTTTTAGAAGTCCTTAGAGTTTTCTTATTATAAGCTTTGCCGTTCATTTTGATTTTAGAAATAGTAGAACCCCCACTTTTTGCTTTAGAGTCTCGAGTAATTATTGTTAGCTCGGGAAAACTTTCCAAAGCAGTCTTTAAAATAAAGCAAAAATAACTGACATCAGAAGAAAACTAATCCAAACTACTTCCAACTATTCAAAACTTATTTTAAAAAATACAGATATGTATATACATTTACATGTAGTACAAACACATATATAGATGGAGTATGATAAATATATACAACTTAGAAATATACAGGAGTATTAAACAGAGCCACAAATTCTTTGTAGCTCCTCCATCAAGGTGTGGAATCCGTGAATTGGGGTGAACCTTAGCACCTGCTTTGCAGGGACTCCTCAGAGAGCCAGGGAGTTCTAGAAAGGCCTCTCTGTGGCTTCAAAGTAGGAGAAAGAGGGACATAGGTTTCTTCAAAGCCCCACCAATTCAACCACTGTCAATACCCTGACACTTGGCCCAGTCTTGCTATTAAGAATTCACCTGCTCCCAGATGAGGATGAGTGAAAACAAGCAGCATTACAATACTTATCTGGCTTCACCACTTCCCTGCTTCTTTTGACCTCAATTGTATGAAGAGTCCAAAACAGACCTCGATACATTCTCTGGCCACCATGACACAGTAGTTACTCACTGATAACTCAGTGGTCATGTGACCAAACCAATTCTAGCCCACTCTTTAACAGTCACTGGTGTATTTATGCTCTTACCTATTTGGCAAATCATTTGGACATGAAAAGCTACTAACAATAACTGAATGATATTTGTAGCTAAATTTAACTAGTTTAAGTATTGTTTTAAGGGGCACCTGGCTGGCTCAGTCAGGCACAGAATTTACTTCAAAAAAGTTGTTTTAAAAGATTAAACTGAGTAACCACTATCATTTACTATTTTGACATTAAAAGGGTTCAACTGCTCCCATTATATTTATTATTCAGAATGAAGTTCCCATTTGATAAGCTACACTGTTTTATAAACAGTTACAACCTTTAGGGCCACTTTATTCCAGCCTCTGCGTTCCCAAGACCTTTTGTGACAAGATGCTAAAGATGATTGGAAGCACATGGATTTCAGAGGAAAACAGAACATGATTAACTTCAAAAGGCTTTAGGATTCCTAAAATTACTGAGATCATCATGGTTAATGGTGTCAGTTATTTCTAAAGAATAGAAAATCTTTTATAATCTACTATTTGTAATATTTTACTATTTTAAAAACATACTGTAATACTGTGCATATATTTTGTCTTTGAAACGCAAATTGCTGTAAGTGAAAATAATCAAAGTTAGTAACTAATTTTAAAATTAAAAATTTTGTGTTTTCTTTGAAAATAAAAACATGGAAACTAATTTTTCAGTTGTTCATCATAACTATTGTATAAGTTTTAAACATCTAGTGCATCTATTAAATTTCAAGCGGTGGTTTTATTTTAATACAAATTATTACAGAACTGGTTTAATATTTCTAAAGGGTTGGCCAATGGGTGCTTGGTTGGCTTAGTCAGTGGAGCATGCAATTCTTTGATCAGGGGGTTGTAAATCTGAACCCCACATTGGGTATAGATATTACTTAAAAAATAAAAATCTAAAAAAAAAATAAAACAAGTAGCCAAATTGGTCATTTTAAAGGTTTAGTAAATTTTTAGAAAACACACATATTATAGCATTCCCTTCTCTGCACAAAATATGGCATTTTTTCAAATTTCATTTGATGACAGCAATTAAGCAGAAAATACTGGATTTAGGAGTTGGTAGACCAGATTCTTAATACTGCCTTCATACTACCTTTTGACTGTTTTTTCTCTGCAAGTACACGCCAGTGAAGAATAAGAATAGGACTATTAGTAGTTTGGTGTTGTTTATCTTTGATCTTTTTTTAAAAGCAAACTCTATGCCCAGTGTGGGGCCCAAACTCATGATCCCAAGATCAAGAGTCACATGCTCTGTTGACTGAGCCAGCCAGGCACCTCTGTGTCATTTAATTTTGAACACAGTCTCAGAGCACTAATTTTCTCCTAGATAAAATGAAGTCAGTTTTCACTTTTATGTGGAGTTCAGATAAAACAGGCATGTGAAAAAGCTATACAAATCACCCATATGAATTGAAAACTTACATCCACACAAAAACCTGCACACAAATGTTTATATAGTAGTTTTATTGATAATTGCCAGGATCAGGAAGTGACCAGGATGTCCTTCAGTACATAAGTAGATAAAATGTGATATATTCAGAGAACAGAGTATTATTCCCCGGTAAAAAGAAATGAACTATCAAGCCATAAAGAGACATGGCAGAAAAAAATTCTTTCTTTTTTAAACAAGTTATTTTGTAGATCTTGATTTTTTGTTTTTTAAAGTAAGTTCTATGCCCAATGTGGGGCCTGAACTCACGACCCTTAGATCAAGAGTCATAGGCTCTATTGATGAGAGTCTGCTAGGTGCCTTAGAACATTAAATTCTTATTAGTATGTGAACGAAGCCAATCTGCAAAGGCTACATATGGGATGGTTTTCAACTATAGGACATTCTGGGAAAGGTAAAACTACAGAGAAAAAGATCAGTGGTTGCCAGAGGTTAGGTGGGGAAGGAGGGAGGGCTGCATAGAATATGGAGGATTTTCCGGGCAGTGAAACTACTCTGTGTGACACTTTGATAGTAGGTAACATTTCATTATACTTTTCTCCAAACTGACAGGATGTATACCATCATGAGTGAGCCAGCAGACTGAGAACTTCTGGTTAGAAGGATGTGTCAATGTAGGTTCGTCAATTATGACAAATGTACCACTCTGTTGGGACATGCTGATAATGGGGGAGGTTGTTCCTATGTGGTAAGATGGGCACTCTCTGTACTTTGTCCTCAATTTTGCTGTGAACTTAAGACTGCCATAAAAATAAAGTCTCTTTATAAAAATAAAAAGCCACACAAATGTATAAACAACTTCTCCCAAAGGAAACATGATCAAATGATTCTAAATGTTTTATGTTATACTTTCAATAAAGAAAAGCTAGAAATTTCTGGATTATGAAGTAGCTTCTATGATAAGTTTTTTTGTGTGTAGATTAGCTTTTTGTTGTTCTATATTTATGGTAACACTAAAACCAATTTAGAGTTCCAAGATACATTAACAGATATAACAATATATATCTACCATTATGTTAAGATCAGTTTTTCCTCAGAAACTGAGGAAATCAGGCATGAAAAAGGAGTTTTGATAAGGAAACGCCAATTCTAATTATAGATGAAATGCAAAAATTTGAAAAAGTTTAGAAGAAAAACAAGATTGGAATTTGGTAGTTTAAAGGAAGTACTTTTGAAAGCATTTGGAAATTATTATGTAGAAGCTTTCGAGATGAATATAGAAGCCTTAAAAATAAATTTAAGCAGAGAAAGTAAATGACTAACACTAAGGATGGGCTTAATAAACTAAAAAGACAAGCAGACTCATAATGAATAAAAATCAAATTTTCATTGGGTGAAAAAATTTTATAAAACTGAGAATGGCTTACATAAATCTCCTGCCTATTACACTTAAGACTATGAATGCCAACAAGTCTGCTAATAAATCATCTGAAGGAAATACCTTGAATGACTGATCCAAATGAAGATTCAAAAGAAGTCTCTTTCGGTTATCATTCAGCATGCTATCAATTTTTTTCATATGAGGCAGAAGTAGCTCATCTAAAACAAGATAAAAATTTATTGTAACAGGATAAACTGCCAACACAAAAACTTGTTAAAAATCCAACTTTCCTCAAAGTTAAGACATTAAATTCATTGGTGTATACAAATATTACTTTTAAAATATTGGACACAGCTTTCTGAACAAAAGCTAACTTGAAAAATAGGTCTGCCGATAGCCACATAAGAAAGCAACAGCATAGTAGGATGAAAGGATCAGAAGTCCTAGGTTTTAACCCTTTCTGCCACTAGATTGATGACAGCTAATGACCAGTGAGCAAAATGCCTAATTTCTCTAGACTTCTTTATCATCTAAACAATAATCATGGGCAGCCCGGGTGGCTCAGCAGTTTAGCGCTGCCTTCAGCCCAGGGTGTGATCCTGGAGAACTGGGATCGAGTCCCACGTCAGGCTCCCTGCGAGGAGCCTGCTTCTCCCTCTGCCTGTGTCTCTGCCTCTCTCTCTGTGTCTCTCATGAATAAATACATAAAATCTTAAAACAAAACAAAACTCCGCTGTAGAAATCAAACTTCCCAGGGAGTTTACTGGAAAAACAAAAACAAAAACAATAATCATGTTACAAAATATAGAATTATCTGGTATTTTTTTTTAAAAAAGATTTTATCCATTTATTCATGAGAGACAGAGAGAGAGAGAGAGAGAGAGAGAGAGAGAGAGAAAGAGGCAGAGACACAGGCAGAGGGAGAAGCAGGCTCCATGCAAGGAGCCCGATGTGGGACTCGATCCCGGGTCTCCAAGGTCATGCCCTGAGCAGAAGGTGGTGCTAAACCGCTGAGCCACGCAGGTGTCCCTGAAAAAACATTTAAAGGCAAAAACGCCGACGTGGGGAATTAACTATTGGGTTTTAACTGTGGTTATTCTACCATTAACTTGTTCTATAACTCTATGAAACACATTTAATCTCTTTGAACCTTAATCTACAAAATGAATGTTTTAGAGTAGGTAATCTCTAATGTCTCTTCCAGCTCTAAATGATTCTAAAATGACTGACTTTATGGGGGTCTCTGAGTGTCTCAGTGGTTGAACCATCTTGCCTTCAGCTCAGGTTGTGACCCCGGGGTCCCAGGATCGAGTCCCTCATCAGGATCCCTGCAGGGAGCCTGATTCTCCCTCTGCCTATGTCTCTGCCTCTCTCTCTGTATCTCTCATGAATAAATAAATAAAATCTTTTAAAAAAATAAGACTGACTTACAGATTACAGTCTCTGATTATATGGTCAAAAATAGGATGGACCAGAAATTAGACCTTGGATTTGAATCCTTTCTCGGCTACTTGTAAATTGTAGGCTCTTAAGCAAGTCACTTATCTTCTATGAGCCTCAGGGTCTTCATCTACAAAATGGCTATCTGAATTGTTTTGGGATTAAAACAGAATAATGTATATCCAAGTATGTAGAAATAAAATATGTACTATGAGGCACTGCTGTTGAAGAGTATTGTTAGTGATTTTTCTTTATTACTATCTTTTGTTCATACATGCATACAATTCATTGATAGAAGGGTAATGGAAACTGCTCATTAATCCTTTTATTCCTTTATTTTAGGTGTGCTTGGTGAATGCCATAATAGCTGAGCGGTAAACATTAGTGAGCAACACTAAATACATGAATCACCAATTTATTTCATATATTAATTTCATCTATTTTACTGTAAGAAAAAAGTTACTAAAGGAAGAGAATAAAGGAATAATATTAATTTTGTTAATATTAATAACAATACATGAATTATTTTACTATTAGTTGATTAGAAAATAATTATGTAATGTATCTTTTACTAGACACAAATGTATGATTTTAATCTTTATACCATTATTATCTGGTTCATCTTTCCAATTACTAGAAAGCAGAATATACTGACATCTGGACCTTGCATGTAATTTAGTGAAGACTTGTGGGTAGTTACAGAATTTTTCCATGAGTAGAAATCAATAAAAATAATTCAATATAGAGTTGTTCAAGTATAGACAATTCACGAAATGACAGGACTACTTTATAGAATCAAGGCATGAATTTGTGAATTGACAATGTACAGATATCACAAAACTCATATATTAACCATGTAACCAACAAACAAGAATCAAGAAGATCCATAAAGTACTACCAAGAAAGTACTATTTAGTGGACTGTACCATTGCTCTTCTCTAAGGCTTGCATCGTGTCAGGGTCCAAAGCAATGCTAACAAGCAATTCCATGTAGCTCTTAAAGGTTTCCTTCATCGCTCTTGTGTTCAAAAAACGAGTGACAAAGGGAGCTGGAGGATCAAATTCTGGGAGAGTAAAAAAAAAAACATAAATATCCTTTCTGGTAACTTTTAAAAACTTTTGTTTATAACAAGAGCCTACAAGCATATAAATGGTTGTACACAGAATTTCTTCAAATTCAAGTTTTGCCCATTCGGTTTTTAAAAACACCCCAGGTTAAAAAAAATAAATAAATAAAAAATAAAAAAAATAAAAAATATAAACACCCCAGGTTAGAGATTCTCAAAGCTGGTTTGTACCTCACAGTTACTAGAGAGCTTTTTAATTTTTTTTTTTTAAGATTTTATTTACTCATTCATAGAGACACACACAGAGAGAGAAAGAGAGAGAGAGAGAGGCAGAGACACAGGCAGAGGGAGAAGCAGGCTTCTCCTTTGGAATTCCCCTCTACCTGCTAGATGGGATGCGACTGATCCATGAATCAAATAATAAAGCCAATTACGTCTTTAAAATTTGCTTGGTTGCATTTTTTTATTAACAAACTATTATCATAGTCTTTATTTTTTTAAAAAAGACTTATTTATTTATTTATTTATTTATTTATTTATTCATGAGAGACACACAGAGAGACACAGAGACACAGGCAGAGGGAGAAGCAGGCTCCACACAGGGAGCCTGATGTGGGACTCGATCCCAGGACTCCAGGATTACGTCCTGGGCCAAAGGCAGGCGCCAAACTGTGGAGCCACCAGGCTTCCCCCTATCATAGTCTTTAATAGCAGTTCTTAAAGTATGGTCCAAGGATCTTTTGGGGTTTCCCTAAAATCCTTTTACTGATTTCAAAATTATTTTCATAAAAGTATTAAATGTTATGTATCTTTTTTACTCTGTTCACCTTTATAAAAATGATGGGTAAAATTGCTGGTACCTTAGCATCAATCAAGGCCATGAAACCAAATCATACTAGTAGTCATATACTTTGCCATCTCACTGCCACGTATTTTAAGGGGGAAAAAAAGCCAGTTTCACTTAAGGATAGTCCTTGGGACACCTGGCTGGCTCATTTGGTGGAACAGGCAACTTTTGAGGTTGAGGCTTTGAGTTTGAGCTCCATGTCGGGTAGTGGTTACTTAAAAAAAATCAAAAAGTTAAAAACAAAAAAGAATTGTTTGATAAAGCAGTAAAAATTGTTAACTATTAAATCTTTACTACTGAGTAAATGTCTTAATATTCTGTGTGATGAGAGATATACATAAAGCACTTCTATTATGAAGGTATGATGGTTATCTCTAAAAAGAACATCCATGCAATTTTTTGAATTACAAGATGAACTAGCTATTCTCCCCATGGGACATCATTTTCATTTAAAAGTATGATTGACACACACACTATGCCTACGCAGACTTGGTATTCTTAAAAAAATTAATGAAGTAAACCTGTCATTCATAAAAACAAATGACAGCATTTGCTGCCAATGATAAATTTGAGGTTTCAAATGAAAATGAGAATTCAGAAAAACATGTATCAACCACTATAAGCCTGACAACATCCCAAAACTTAAGGAGTTCACTGATGAAATCGGTGGTAGTATTAATAAGTGTTATTTTTTGATGCTATAAAAATGTATGTCCTAAATATAAGAGCTAAAATCATGAAACTTGGGCAGCCTGGGTGGCTCAGGAGTTTAGCGCTGCCTTCAGCCCAGGGCCTGAACCTGGAGACCGGGGATCGAGTCCTGCATCGGGCTCCCTGGATGGAGCCTGCTTCTCCCTCTGCCTATGTCTCTGCCTCTCTCTCTCTCTCTCTCTGTGTGTCTCTCATGAATAAATAAAATCTTAAAAAATAAAATAAAATCATGAAACTCTTAGAAGAAAATATAGGGGTAAATCTTCATGACCTTGTATTTGGCAATGAATTCTAAATATAACACCAAAAGTCTAAGCAATAGGGCAGCCCCGGTGGCATAGCGGTTTAGAGCCGCCTGCAGCCTGGGATGTGATCCTGGAGACCCGGGATCGAGTTCCATGTCAGGCTCCCTGCATGGAGCCTGCTTCTCCTTCTGCCTATGACTCTGCCTCTCTCTCTCTCTCTCTCTGAATAAATAAAATCTTTATAAAAAAATCTAAGCAATAGAAGAAAAAATAGATAAATCTGGCTTCATTAGAATTTCAAATTTTTGGGTCGCCTGGATGGCTCAGTGGTTGAGTGTCTGCCTTCGGCTCAGGGCATGATTCCAGGGTCTGGGATTGAGTCACACATCGGGCTCCTTGCAATGAGCCTGCTTATCCCTCTGCCTACATCTCTGCCTCTCTCTGTGTGTCTCTCATGAATAAATAAAATACTAAAAAAAGAATTTCAACTTTTTGTGCCATCAATGGACATTATCAAAAGTGAAATATCAACCTACAGAACAGAATAAAATATTTCCAAATCATGTATCTGATAAGGGTTTAATATCTAGTTTATACAAAGAACTCCCAAGAACAAAAGGAAAAATGATCCAATTAAAAAATGGGCAAAAGATTTGAATAGACATTTCTCCAAAGAAGATAAGGAAATGGCCAATAAGCACTTGAAAAGATGTTCAACATCATTATTTGTTAGGAAAATACAAATCAAAACTTCAATGAGATACCACTTTATACCCATTAGGGTGGCTACAATAAAGAACAACAACACACCAAAACCAAAAAATAACAAGTGTTGGTGAGGATGTGAAGAAATTGGAACCCCATGCATTGCTGGTGGGAATATAAAATGGTGCAACCACTGTAGAAAAAGTTTGGTAGAGCCTCAAAAAGCTAAACATATAATTATCATGATTTGGCAATTCTACTCCTAGGTATATATCCAAAGAACTGAAAAAAGGATGCAGGCAGATATTTGTATGCCAATGTTCACTGATGTTCATTGCAGCATTATTTACAATAACCAAAAGGTGGAATCAATTCGTGTCCATCAATAGATGAAAAGATAAACAAAGTGAACATGCAATGGATATACTTATAATGGAATAGCATTCAGCCATAAAAAGCAATAAATGTGAAAACATGCTGTAACATGAATGAACCTTGAAAACACCATGTTAAGTGAAATAAGACAGGCACATTTATATGAGATATTTAGAGTAGGCAATATCATGGAAACAGTTGCGTTGAGATTACAAGCAACTGGGGGAAAGAGAATGGGAATTATTGCTTAATGGTTACAAAGTTTCTGTTTGGTATGATGCAAATGTTTGCAAATCAATAGTTGTGATAGTTGCACAACAGTGTGAATATAATTCTATAATACTGAATTCTAACTCAAAAATTGTTGTAACAGCAAATTTTATGTTCTATGTATTTTACCACAATTGCTTTAAATGTGGAAAAAAGCGAAATCAAATATGTACATGAATGAACTAACAGATATTTTCACATGACTAATGGATAATGTTATAAAATCATTCATGAATTAAAGACACATTCAAGGGATAAAACAAACCAATAGGTTTTAACGTAACAAGCATGAAAAGATGAAGAAACTACCACTTGTCAAGTTTATAAAATAAAAACTTAGTATCAAATAAAAATATCTATAATTGCTTGAAAATTAAAATATTCTTCCCTTTCCCAACTACAAATCTTTCTAAGGCTGGGTTTTCTTCTTTCTTTAAACAAAACAAAACAAAACAAAACAAAAAACAAACCACTTTATTTATTTGAGAGAGAGAATGAGAAAGCATGGGAGGGGGGAGGGGACACAGAGAAAGAAACAGATCCCCCACTGTGCAGGGAGCCTGCCACGGGGCTGGATCCCAGAACCCCCAGGGATCAGACATTTAACTGACTGAGCCACCCAGGCGCCCCAAGGCTGGGTTTCCTTTTATATTTTAGCTGAAATAATACATGTAGAAGCAAATATGAAAATGCTACTCTTCTAACTACTGTGAATTTAGGAAAATACAATTATTGTTTAAGAAATACTAACATGGGGATCCCTGGGTGGCACAGCGGTTTGGCGCCTGCCTTTGGCCCAGGGCGTGATCCTGGAGACCCGGGATCGAGTCCCACGTCGGGCTCCCGGTGCATGGAGCCTGCTTCTCCCTCTGCCTATGTCTCTGCCTCTCTATCTCTGTGTGACTATCATAAATAAATAAAAAATTAAAAAAAGAAAAAAAGAAAAAAAGAAATACTAACATGTAATGGGTTTATTTTCAATAAATATTTTTAAAAATTTATTTTAATTGATATTCGGTAAATATCAATAGGTAAAGAAGCCCACAAAAACACAAGTGCTTTGGAATTCTCAAAAAATCTGAAGATTATAAAGAAGTCTCTTAAAATAGTTTTGAAAACCACCAGCCTATAAATCTATGTTTATTAATATTTGACTTTTTAAAAACTAAAAATGCTTACCTACTAGTGACACCTAGTGGCAACTCAAAATACCAATAAAGAAAAATTTTATCTTAAACGTCCTTTGAAGAAGCGGTATAATTGTGTGCAAATTCAGAATCCAAACTACTCCATTCTAAGCAGTAGGCAGGAATGCTAACTGCAGAGATTACTTATATTGCCTTCCACACATACTCAAAGCACTAATTTCTCTATAGATTCTGATTTGCATACTTTCTAAGTAGCTTTTAAAAACAGGGCAGCCCCGGTGGCTCAGAGGTGGCTCAGAGGTTTAGCGCTGCCTTCGGCTTGGGGTATCATCCTGGAGACCTGGTATTGGGTCTCATGTCAAGCTCCCTGCATGGAGCCTGCTTCTCCCTCTGCCTCTGTCTGTCATGAATAAATAAATAAAATCTTAAAAAATAAAAAGATTTATTTATTTATTTATTTAGAAAGATTTTATTTATTTATTCATGAGAGACACAGAGACACTGTGAAGCTCAATCCTAGGACCCTGAAATCATGACCTGAGCGCAAGGCAGACACTTAATTACTTGAGCCACCCAGGTGCCCCCAGGCTTTTAGCTTTAACTTGGCACACATGGCCGTCCATCATCCTTTCATCTTTTTCGGTCTTCCTTTAACTTTATGCTCTAGAAGTTGAGTCACCAAACCTTTTCTGAAAAGGGCCAGGTAGCATATATTCAAGGCTTTAATGGTCATATGCTCTCTGTCGCAACAACTCAAAAATCTGCCACTGTGGTAGAACAGCAACTATTTGAAAATATGTAAATGAATCTGTGTTCCAGTTAAAACCTTATTTATAAGAATAGGCTGCCACTGCTGATCAGGTTGGGCTCACTGGCCGCAGTTTGCAAACCTTTGCCCTAGATTGAACTGTTTGATGTTTCTTGCATGTATTACACAACACGCCTGATGTCTAATGGATTGTATGTGGGTGTATTCTATTCTTATGTTTCACAACTATCTCAGGTTTAGTTTCTAATAAAGTAAATACGTCTATACCTACATCTACATCTATATCTACATTCAGCCTACAAAAATGCTCTTTGGTGTCTTCAACAGTTTTAAGAGTAATAAAAAAGTGTTCTGAGGTCAAAAAGTTTGATAACTGCTGGTATATTTCAACCTTTTCATTTTATAAGAGAAAACAGGGGCACCTGGGCGGCTCAGTGGTGGAGCGTCTGCCTTGGCTCACATCATGATCCCAGGGTTCAGGGATCGAGTCCCATATCAGGCTTCCCCGCAGGGAGCCTGCTTTTATCTCTGCCTCTCTGTGTTTCTCACAAATAAATAAATAAAATCTTAAAAAAAAAAAAAAAAAAAGAAAACCAAGGCACAGAGAAGTGTTCCTAGTGTGCCTACATAGTCAAGGACAGCTGGTTGGCTAATGGCAGATACACAGCAGTATGCGATATATTATAATTAATAAACATATTCCATATACACAGAAGTATACAGTATATTATTATTAACTAGTTTCAGAGTTGCTGCTTCCTAGGCTCATTTTACTCTTTTCTTCTAGCATAAGCATGGACTTGGAAGTTTAGAACAACAGGATTCTTTCTTTTTTTAAAATGGTATATATTTATTCATGAGAGACAGAGAGAGAGAGAGACAGGGACATAGGCAGAGAGAGAAGCAGGCTCCATGCAGGGAACTCAATCCTGGGACTCCAAGGGCTCAACCGCTGAGCCACTCAGGTGTCCCCAACAGGATTCTTACTATAAGTCATCTGATCTAATCCCCCATCCTACCCAAAGAGATGAGCTAACTGGCATTACTATGATTAGAACTCCCAACTGTCGGGGATCCCTGGGTGGCTCAGTGGTTTGGCGCCTGCCTTTGGCCCAGGGCGCTGTCCTGGAGTCCCAGGATCGAGTCCCGCGTCGGGCTCCCGGCATGGAGCCTGCTTCTCCCTCGTCCTGTGTTGTCTCTGCCTCTCTCTCTCTCTATGTCTATCATAAATAAATAAATAATTCTTTAAGGAAAAAAAAAAAAAGAACTCCCAACTGTCTTCTTTGAGTTCCCTGCTTTTTCTGTTTTACAAGACTGTATGTGTGGGCAAACTGTGCTTTCTATTAGTGGTCAGGGAATGTGACTTTGTGTTTGTTATGTATGTATTTATTTTTATGTATAAAACAATTTTGAATTGTGAGCATCATTGCTTCTCTCTGTTCATGTAGATAATCCAAAGTTATCAAGGAAGTCATTTCATGGAGAACTTACCCTCATCATCACTACTACTAGAATGGATCTCAGGAGAGGAGTCAGATTGGGAGGATGAAAACTCTTCTTTCCATTTCTTCCGTTTCTTTGGTGGTGGCTCAGCCTTTACTTTCAGCTGTTTAACTTTGGGTTTCACGGAAGGGGCTTTTGTTGTTGTAGTTTTTGGTGCTGGAGGATCAGAAGTTTTACTGCTACTACTTGGCTTGGCCTGAACAGTTCTGCAATGTTACAAACAACCTCATTAACACACTGAGATCTTGTCAAATTAAAATAAATTAGACCAAAAGCAAGTACCAGTAGTGAAGAAAAGTGTATTTAATTACATCACCAATGCCTCAAAAATAAAGTCCAAGTCTTATATATCTTCAATGATGAGTCCTCTCCCAAATACTCTTCATATACACTTTAACCACTGACATTCAATATTCAGCTATTAAAGGACTATTAATCTAATCTCTATTTCTCTCTTCTCACTCCTTCTCCCCCTTTATGAACTCATTTTCCTACAGATGAGGCTGTACAACCAGTGATCAAAGGCTTTGGGAAATAATGCATAATATATTCTTGAGAGCCACATCTAGCTCTGACCATCTGAAACCCTCATAGGCTCTGGTGGAACCAGGTTCTGATGTGGAGACCAAACTGTCCTAGAGCCCCTCAAGATTTGCTGTGTTAGTTCTGGAGATATGAGTGGATAAGATTTCCTCATAAGAAAAAAAGGTGCACTGCTTCTGGTAAGTTGGAATCTTAACCAAACTAGACCTTGCTAGCACTAGACTGAGAATATCTAGGGTCATACCCCTTTCCCCATACAGATCACAGGATTGTGGCTAGGTCAGCTGTCTTCCAGGTTTGTGTTCCAGACAATCCAGAATTACATTAATTAATATGATAATTCTATTGTACACCTGCTTAGTAATAGAGGTCTTACAATTTTTTCTCAAAATTTATTTCATTTAAAAATTTGATGTTTTGGGATCCCTGGGTGGCTCAGCGGTTTGGTGCCTGCCTTTGGCCCAGGGCACAATCCTGGAGTCCCAGAATCGAGTGCCACATCAGGCTCCCGGCATGAAACCTGCTTCTCCCTCTGCCTATGTTTCTGCCTCTCTCTTTCTCTCTCTCTGTGTGTGTGTGTGTCTATCATAAATAAATAAACTCATCCATCCCTCCCCCCCCCCCACTATATTAGGGTGACACCAAAAGGACTCTGGGAAGGAAAAGAGTATCCATCCCACCACAGATAGTCATGGGCTGTAATTTATAGCTCTTATCTCATTACTTCAAAAGGAATCACTTATTAAAGGCATGAATTTTCAGACTTACATATATGAAAAATAATCAGGCTCTTCAATTGATCTCATTCTGTTTTTTTTTAAGATTCAATTTATTTATTCATGAGAGACACAGAGAGAGAGAGAGAGAGAGGCAGAGACACAGGCAGAGGGAGAAGCAGGCTCCATGCAGGGAGGCCAACATGGGACTTGATCCTGGGTCTCCAGGATCACGCCCTGGGCTGAAGGTGGCGCTAAACTGCTGAGCCACCGGGGCTGCCCTGATCTCATTCTTTATATAAAACATAGCCTGTGTACCTGGCTGGTTCAGAAGGAGGAATGTATGACTCCTGATCTGGGGTCATGGGTTTGACCCTCACATTGGGTATAGGGATTACTAAAAAAAAAAATAAACTTAAAAAAAAAAAATCACATTGCCAAAAACAAGTCTTCCAATAAATGCTATTTAAATGTATTACACACAAAAGTAAATACCTGATAGTTTGTGAAGGCTTACTTCTCGGCTTTTTGGAACACACTCTGACATACTCCTTTTTGTTTGTGTTTTCAATGAACTTTACATATATCTTTTTGTATTTACTCTTTGCATCTCCAAAATACCCAAGGTACTAAGGAAGGAAACACTCTGAATTATATACTTATACATTCTATACATAAAATATTTGTTGGCTTGACTATTACACATTGCATCCTTTAGGTTTTTCAAATGCAACTCTGGCCAGGCTACTTTTTACCCTCAATAAAAATGACCTCAGGCTTCTTCTTAACTGCAAGCCCACACATAGAAGCAATCTTATTCAGCTAATCACCAAATGCTTACTTACTCAATGCTATTAAGTAACTATATAAGAAAAAAAAAAAAAGTAACTATATAAGTACAAAAGAATCATTTCTATAAGTTTTTTGGTAAATCAAAATGTTTGACAGAATGATCAATACAATATAACCTGTAAGCCCATATGAACTTTTCATAGTCTAATAACAATTCTTTAAAAAAAAAAAGCTAGTAGAAAGTGTCTTAATTTTAAGAAGCTGGTATTTATATACTGATTGTAACAAAATCAGACGAGTATCATATATCAAATATTATGCTATTTTATATTAGAAACATAAATTACATTTAAATGATTCTGTATTTTCCCCAGGATCATTATTTTGAAAAAAAAAAAGAAAGAAAGAAAAAGAAAGGAAGACTAATGTAAAGAAGATTTTACTTACACTATTGGTAGCAGCAAATTCTCTTTGTCCATCTCGAATTTCAGGAACAAACTTCTGTAATAAAGCTTTTTGTACTTTCCAAATAGCCGGGGGTTCCTTTCCTGTTTTTAAAGCCTCCTGTAATATATAGAATTAATTACATTTATAAAAAACTGACAACAAATTCTGGATTTATAGAATCATAGAGCTGAAAGGAAAATTAAAGACTTATCTGGCTAAACTTTTGTTTTTTACCTAGCTGAACTTTTGCAACAATTCTTATAAGCTGGCTATTAAGTCACTGCTAAAATTCTTCCAGAAATAGGGAGGACACCAACATGCATTATCCTTTTGTGTAACTATTGTAAAGTTTCCTCTAATGATATTGTCATACATTATTGATATAATTTTACAAGGGCACTTATATATTCAAAAAGACCAGAAGCAAATATGCTAAAGTATTAATAGTCATAATTATGAATGGAAGGTTGGGCAGCCCTGGTGGCCCAGCGGTTTAGCACCGCCTTCAGCCTAGGGTATGATCCTGGAGACCTGGGATCAAGTCCCGCATTGGGCTCCCTGCATGGAGTCTGCTTCTCCCTCTGCCTGTGTTTCTACATCTCTCTCTCTCTGTGCCTCTCATGAATAAATAAAATAAAATCTTAAAAAAGAATTATGAATGGAAGGCATAAAGGTAATTTGAGGTTACATACTTTCAATGCCATTTCTCTCTGCCCCAGTTACAAAAATCAAAAGCAAGGAAACAAATCCACCCCCCAAACCTATTTTTTTAAACAGCTAAAATTTCTTAGTATAAAATTTGACATTCTACCTGTAGTTCCACAACTTGCAATTATGAAAATAAATGAATTTTATATTTACATCATATTCTTGTTTTCTTTAAACATTTAAATTTATTTATTTATTTATTTATTATTTTTAAAAGATTTTATTTATTTATTCATGATAGTCACACACACACACACACACACACACACAGAGAGAGAGAGAGAGAGAGAGAGAGAGAGAGAGAGAGAGAGAGGCAGAGACATAGGCAGAGGGAGAAGCAGGCTCCATGCAGGGAGCCCAACGTGGGATTCGATCCCGGGTCTCCAGGATCGCACCCTGGGCCAAAGGCAGGCGCTAAACTGCTGCGCCACCCAGGGATCCCAAACATTTAAATTTAAAAATCATTTTTAAATTTAATTTAGTTGGGAGCCTTGAAAAAAATGAACATTTTAAAACTACTCAATTACTAGTACCTAAATGCAGCATATTGACTAATCAGAAACATGTAAATCTCAGATATAAGTCAAAACTATTTTAAGCTGTTTTCTTTTTCAAAATATCTGATATCTGCTAGTTTGATTTTATTATTTAACAATTATGACTTATAATAATCATCAAAATATACTTTTTGCAATTCAAGTTAGATCATACTATTAAAGTCATTATGAAGGCTTATTATAGGGCATGCCCACTCAACTATGACCTTTAAAACTTGTGAACATTCAAATCACCTTAAAAGTCTCTATGTCTTCTATCTTTACCACAAATTCATCACGCTCTCTGTATTGGCCTTCTCCTCCACTTTCTGTGTTTTCCTCGTCTGTAAAACCTTCTATGGCAACAGTGTCCTGTCCTTTTGCAAACTGGTCTGAAGGAAGACCATCAAGTTCACAGGGTTTTGAGGGTTCTGTAGGATTTACATTTTCCAGGATATTTACTGCAGATGAAGTAGAGTAGGGAGGTTCTTGTTTAACTGCACCCACAGTGGTAGAGGAAGTAGTAACAGTACCAGTAGTATTGGCAGTTGGGCTAGTAGTTGTCATCCGTAGGGCTTCTGAAACTATATCAAGCAAATGCAAATCAGTAATACAAATAAATATTTGTTCTGAGTAAAGTCTGAACAGTTTAAAAAGAAAGACTTGATTATTTTTACCATCAAATTGTTTGAAACAATGAATACTACAATAAGAAATTAAAGAATGTTAATTTCCAAGAATTAAAGCGATGGAATTACATCTGGATGACGATCAGACTGAGAACCTCCATCAACCTACACTTACCCCTAAGTCCATTAAGTAGCACAAAGATATTTTAAGTAGAGACACAGAAGTGATGCAAGATAACAAAGGGTCAGCTGACAAAAGTTGTGAAGAAGCCCTAAAAAAAAGCCAACTGGATGCAAGAAGGGAAAACAACACACCAAAATAATTTGAAAAAGCCCCAAGAGCTAAAGAAATAAAGGGAATAATGAGGTAATATGAAAAATTGTATGCTAACAAGATGAAATGGACAAATTCCTAGAAAGATGAAAACTACGGAAAAGGACTCAAGAAGTAATAGAACATCTGAATAGACCGAGTACAGAGAATTAAAGAAATTAAAAAGCATCCCACAAGGATAAGCACAGGCCCAAATTGTTCACAAGTAGATTCTACCAATAGTTAAATAAGAATTAATACCAATCCAAATAAACTTAATAAAATAGGAAGAAGCACTCATTTTATTGGGCCAATAGTATTCCAATACCTAAAACAGACAAAAACACCATGTAAAAACCATAGGACCAATATCACTCATTAATATAAACACAAAAATCTTCAAAAATATGAGTATATCAAAAGCATTTAGCAAAATTCAGTATCATGAATTTAAACACTTTTGATAAAAAAGGACTCAACAAGCTAAAAAATAGAAGGGAACTACTGCAATCTGATAAAGGGCATCTACGAAAAAATCTGACATACTTAAGGGTAAAAAAATAGATGCTTTCCCCTAGGAAAGATGTTTGAAGAAGTAAAACAATCTCTATGTGCAGATGACATGATCTTATAGACAAAAAATCCTAAGGAATCTCCTAAAAAACTATTAGAATTAATAAGTGAATTCAGTAAGTTTTCAGGGTATAAGATCACTATACAAAAATCAATTGCTTTTTTTTTTTTTTTAAGTAAGCTCTACATCCGACCTGGGGCTTGAAATCACAACCCTAAGATCAAGAGTCACATGCTCTATCTACTGAGCCAGCCAGGTGCCTCCACTTGCATTTCTATATACTTTCAATGAACTATCCAAAAATTAATTTAGGAACACAATTCCATTTATAATTGCATCAGAAAGAAGAAAATGTTAGAAAATAAGTGCAAAGCTTATATTCTGAAAACTATAAACATTGTTGAAAGAGTTCTGTTCTCTGTGTTCAGAAGTCTTATTATCCAGGAGGAAAAAAGATTATTAACAGATTTTGAGACACTGAAAATACTGTAATTCCTATTATAAGCAGGAAAAGAACAGAAATCTCTCTCTCTCTCTGTGACTATCATAAATATATTAAAAAAAAAACTGAGTGATATATAAATTGGTTTAATTATACCAATCTTTTTGTTTACATTTGAAAATTTCCATAATAAAAAACTAAGCAAATATATTATTTAAATTAAAAAAAATTTTTTTTTAAATTTATGATAGTCACACACACAGAGAGAGAGAGAGAAAGAGAGAGAGAGGCAGAGACATAGGCAGAGGGAGAAGCAGGCTCCATGCACCGGGAGCCCGACGTGGGATTCGATCCCGGGTCTCCAGGATCGCGCCCTGGGCCAAAGGCAGGCGCTAAACCACTGCGCCACCCAGGGATCCCAGGAAATATATTTATAAAAATGAATGTATAACTTTCAAATCAGTAGAGGAATAAAATGTATCAATACTATAGAATGCCCTTTTTATGAAGTTTAAAACAAGCCAAACAAAAGTATAGTGTTCAGGTATAATACAGTGTAGTATAATATTGACAAAGGGGTTATTAAGAGGTACAAATTCCAGTAATAAAATAAATAACAGAAATGAAAAGTACAGGAGAGGGAATACTGTCAATAATATTGCACCAATGTCCTATGGTGAAAGATTAATATATATATGGAGTTACTGAATCAATAAGTTGTACCCTGGAAACTAATATAAAATTGTATGTCAACTATACTTCAAAAAAAAAAAAAAAAAAGGATAGTGCTTAGGGATGTATATACACACACAGGTGGTAAAATTATAAAAGAAAAGCAAAGAAGTGATTACTATCCCCAATGTAGATAGTGGTCAGTTCTAGAAGTTATAAATTGGGTTTAATTTAATACTCAATTTATTTTTGTACTTTCTTGTTCTCTAACACTATAAATCTTCTTTGTTCTACACTTTTGGCACATCCCATCAGTTTTGAAATATAATGTTCCACTGTCCTTTCTAAGTGGTTTATCATTTCAGTTTTGGTTTCCTTTCAAAGCCATGAGTTATTTAGGAGAAGTTATTTAGAAGTTATAAAAATAGAAGCTTATTATTATTTCTTTGTCTTTTTTCCAACTATTATTTTATAAAATGACTGCACCATGGTCAAAGAATATGGCTTAAGTAATGTCTGCGTTTTCAAATTTATAGAAATTTTATGTTTTTCTTACATGTTTTATGTTTCCATATGTGAGTTTTATTTCACAAGAAAAAATACTCTGAAAGAAAGAAAACAGATATGGAAAAATATACCAAAATAATAGCAACAAAATTAGTATGGTAATATTAAAAACAGATATGGGAAATTAAACTTAGTAAAATTTTATGTACCCAGTCACATGGGTTCAAAACATATCAAGTAAACAGTATTAGAAAAACAAACATAGTTGGAAACTTTAACACACCTTTTTCAGGAATCAACAGATCAAGCAATCTAAAAACAAATAAGGATAGGGAGGATTTAAAAAACTGTTTATTATTAATAATTTCAAACATACATAAAAGTAGAGAATACAAATCCTCAAATACCATGACGCAGCTATAACCACCATGAACATTTTGGTATACTTCTTTCATATGTTCATCAACCCCTTCTATATTTGCTAGGATGGCTTAAGGCACATTCTAGACCTGTCATTTACCTCCTCCACCATATACATATACATTTTCTTATGTGATCTAATGTCATTGATTACATTAAACAAAACACAAAAAGATACAAAGGATTTGAACAGCATTACCAAATACAATCTACTAGCAACTGGTATTCATGGAATATTTATAAAAATTGACCACTGACCAAACTACTAACAAAATTTTCATAAATTTCCAAAAGTAGGCATTATTTAAGCATTCTCTTGACCAAAATACAATAGGGTCATAAATTAGTAATAAAGGAATACCACTACCACCACCACTAAAAACAGAAACCTACTAGGAAACAGGCAAAACCCCATTTTTTCTTACAGACTCTGGGGTTAAAAAGGAAATCAAAACTGAAATGATAAACCATTTAAAAAGGATGGTGAGAGCATTACAAATTAAACCAGAGGCATAAATAAAGCCAGGTATAATGAAAACTTACACTTTAATGCTATTCATTAAAAAGCAAGGATATACAAAAATCAATTGAGTATTAAACTCAAGAAGCCAGAGTGAGAACAGTAAGTGGAACCCAGGGAAAATAGGGAAAAAGAACTGATTAAAGAAAAATTTAAAAACTGAGTAAAAAAAGTGAAAACAAGAGTAAAAAAAGAAAAGCACACTGGTTCTGTGAAAACAACTACTAAATAGGCAAACTTTTCACAGAATGGTAAGAAAAAGATTCAAACACATTCAGAGCAAGAAAGAACAAAAAAAGATTAAGACAAAAAACACTATAAGCAATAATCTCATTTGTGAGTTTAGGTGTAAAAATCCCAAATAAAACAGTAGAAACTTATATCTTGCAATGGATTAAAATAATTAATCATGACAAAGCAGAGTTCATGGTAGAGTTATCTTAAAAAGGTTCAGCATTAAGAAATCAAGTAATTGATTGGGGTGCCTGGGTGTCTCAGTTGGTTAAGACAGACTCTTGGTTTTGGCTCAGGACCTGATCTCAGGGTTAAGTTGGGATCTGCACTCAACATGGAGTCTGCTTGAGAGTCTCTCTCTCTCTCTCTCTCTCCTTTTGCCCCTCCCCCTGCTTGCATACATGCTCTCTCTCTCTAAAATAAATAGGTAAATCTTAAAAAAAATCAAATAATAGATTAATGTGTGAAAAAATTTATCAGAAGCTCAAAAAAGCATCTGACAAAATTTAATATCCATTGTTAATTTAAAAATATTTTTTAAGAACCTCAAAACAAATTCAAAATTAGGAAATCAAGTAACAGGTTAATGTGGGGAAAAAAGGAGATTAGAGGTTCAAAAAGGCATCTGACAAAATTTAATACCCACTGTTAATTTAAAAAAAAAAAAACAAGAATCTCAGAATAGAAGGAAATTTTCAGAGTGTACAGTACTAGAAACTAACAAATATATTTCATGGTCAAACACTACATATTCTATTTAATACCAAGGAGGAGGTCCGCATGATTGCTATCACTGCTACTATTAAACAGAGGCTGAGCCAGTAAATTAAATTACAAAAAAAAAAAGAGAAAGAGAAAGGTAAAACTTCTATTATTTTTACAAGACATAACTATCGAAAAATGCAAGAAATTGAGAATAAAAATTCAATAAAAATGCAAAAACCAAAATGGAGATATAAAAGTAATTGTCATATACCATCAGTAACCAATAAGAAAACAATGTGGGGAAATTTATAGTTCAAAATTGCAGAAACGATAGTATCTGTGTAGAAAAAAATTATATGATATGAAAATACATAAGATCTGAACAGATAAATAATATATTCCAAAAGTGCATGAGAAAACTGTAAAGATAAATTTTCCCTTAAAATCAATTTATGAATTCAATGTAATCACAATAAAAATACCAAAACATTGAAGGAACTCCTACTTGCCGATTATAGGATAAGTTGAGCATCAGAAATCATGACTATAAATTAATAAAACAATGAATTTTAAAAATTTTATGGCTTCTTGTGCTAAGCAACATGAAGTAGGCCCACTAGAGCCTATTATCACCCCCCCACCCATATTACAAATAAACACTTTGAACAAAATATAAAGGGTAGCGGGCAGCCCTGGTGGCTCAGCGGTTTAGCACCACCTTCAGCCCAGGGCGTGATCCTGGAGACCCGGGATCAAGTTCCACGTCGGGCTCCCGGCATGGAGCCTGCTTCTCTGCCTCTCTCTCTCTCTCTGTATCTCTCATTAAAATAAATAAATAAACAAACAAACAAACAAATAAATAAATAAACATATATATATATTTATAAAGGGTAACTACCTGAAGACTTTGAGAAGTTAATAAAGCAGGCAGACTGGAGAGGTAAGGGCAAATTTAAATAACAATAAACGGAAATGTTTCTTACTTCTTTCCTCTCATCTCACATAGCACTGACCAGAGGTAACGCCCCCATGCAGAACTGCAAGGGCACAGACAACAAAAACTCCAAGAAAATCTGTCTTTCTAGACAGAAGAGTAAAAGAGAGGAGCCTTGTGCAAGGTGAAGAATGTGGGGGGCAAATGCCATTTCTTTTTTTTCTTTTCTCTCTCCCAGACCTGCCCTGAGGGCAACCCAAGTCACAAAGCTGCAATGCAAGGGACGCCTGGGTGGTTCAGCGGTTGGGTGGCTGCCTTTGGCTCAGGTCATGATCCCAGGATCTGGAATTAAGTCCTGCATTGGGCTCCTGTGAAGAGCCTGCTTCTCCCTCTGCCTGTGTCTCTCCTTCTCTCTGTGTGTCTCTCATAAATAAATAAATAAATCTTTAAAAAAACAAAACAAACAAAATAACAAAGCTGCAATGCTAAGGTGGTGAACCAGACATCTTAAACCCTGACAGAATGCCTGTCTTTTTGGCATTCTAGAGGAAACTGGAAACAGGGCCATCATGGCATGAAGAATGTAGGGAATGTTTCAGGACATATATAATTATATATATATACTTATATAGTCAATTATATTTCAATAAAGCTGAGGGAGGAAGCCTAGGGGAATTCCCTATTTTTGGTCTTGTTGTATCACCTTAACCCCCACATGCAGATAACTGTGTCAACGCATCAGCAGCTAAAGCTCCAAGAAAAATTCCAGCTTTCTACACAAATGCCTAAGGAAAAGGAACGCAGGGAGCTGGGTAGTATGGGAAATTCCCAGAGAGGAAACAGCTGCAGAATGGTATCCGCTAATTCTACATATGAACACATACAATCCGTTTCACGCTAAATTGCACTTATGCAGAGTAGATTCAAACTAGCATAATGAAGGCTTTGAGATATAAACTATAACAAAGTCTACTCATCACCCAAGTTCTGGATTAACCACTGAGATCCAAAGCAGTAGAGCAAAGGCTTTGTAAAACTGAACCAACACTGGAACCACCACTCAAAGATGAAATGGAATTTTGTAGTCTGACTGCCTGCTAAAACAACACAAATCAATATTCTCCAGAGAATTTTAATAGAACCCAGAGTCTTACAGTATAGTACTCAAAATGTCCAGGATAAAATCCAAAATTGCTCAATATACAAAGAACTAGAAAAAAGTGACCATTCTCAAAGGGAAATTAGATGCCACTTTTAACATGACTTAGATGTTGGAATTATCAAAGTCTTGAAGGCAGCTGTTATACCATGCCCCAGGAAGTAAGGTAGCATACTTTTAAAATGAATAGAAGTATGTAAATTCTCAGTAGAAAAAGAGAAACAGGAAACAAAAATCAAAGACAAATTTTATAATTTAAAAATATCTGAAATAAAAAATTCACTGGATGGGATCAGGAACAGAATTGAGAAGGCTGAAAAATCAATAAAATTTAAGATGGGCCAATAAAAATTATACAATTTGAAGAACGGGGCGGGGGGGGAAAGGATTGAAAAAAATGAACAGAGGGGATCCCTGGGTGGCTCAGCGGTTTAGAGCCTGCCTTTGGCCCAGGGCGCGATCCTGGAGTCCTGGGATTGAGTCCCAGGTTGGGCTTCTGGCATGGAGCCTGCTTCTCCCTCTGCCTGTGTCTCTGCCTCTCTCTTTCTCTATGTCTATCATGAATAAATAAATAAAAACTTAAAAAAAAAAAAGAAAAGAAGCTCAGAAACAGTATCAAAAAGTTATACATTTGTGTCACCAGAATCCCATAAGTAGAGAAAGAGATTGGTGCAGAAAAAAAATGTCTCCAAATTTCTCAAATTTGGTTAAAAACATAATTTACAGATTCAAGAAGCTTAGTGAACTCCAAATAGGATAAACCCTACCCGGATAAACAATTAGACTGCTGAAAACCAAAGAAAAAGAAAAAGTCTTGGAAAAGGAAAAGTTCTTTGGGCTGATGGGAAATGATACCAGAGAGAAACCTGGAATATCAGGAATAAAGCAACTGCAATAGAAAATATGTATGTCTAGGTAAACACAATAGGCTTTTTTTCCTCCTCTTAAGTAATTTAAAATATATTGGACTTGAAAGCAAAAATTATTCCTTTATTATGGTTTTCAATATATGTAAATAGATGTAATATATAGGACAAATATGTGAACATACGGGTGCAAAGGTAAAGGGACTTGTATGGTTGTTAGGCTTCAACATTTTACTTGAAATCATAAACATATTAATTTTAAATGGATGCTAATCACTAGGTCAACCATTAGAAGAATACAAAAAGATAACTGCTGGAAAAAACAGAAATAAATTTAAAAATAAAATACCAAAAGTTCAAATAATGTGTTTTTAAAAGCTAGGAAAGAGGAAACAAAAAAGGGGGAAACCAGAAAACAATAAAATGGAAGATCTAGCTATATCAACAATTAAATTAAATGTAAACTGTCTAAACATACCAATTCAAAGACAGAGATTATGAGATTAAAGCTTAAATAAAAGACAAAACTAAAATATATACTATCTACAAAATACCCACATTAAATATAATGTCACAGATCAGACAAAGTAGACTTCAACTAAGATTATACCAGTATTAAAGATGCACATTATACAATGATAAGGTCAATTCACAAGAACTTAACAATCTTAAAGGTGCATGCATCTAAAACAGAACTCAAAATACACAGAGCAATAACTGACTGACAGAAATGAAAGGAGAAATAGAAAAATCTACAGAAATACTTTGAGACTTCAAAACTCCACTCTCAGTAATGGCAGAACAAGGAACAAATAATCAGCAAGGACCTAGAAAACCTAAATAACACTAACAACCAAGTTGACCTAATCAACATTTACAGAACAATCCAACAACACCAGCAGAATATACATTAATTGAAAGTACACATGGAACATTAATCAAGATCAAGCACATTTTGGGATGCCTGGGTGCCTCAGCAGTTGAGCCTTTAGCTCGGGACATGATCCCAGAGTGCCAGGATTGAGTCTCACATTGGGCTCCTCACAGGGAGCCTGCTTCTTCCTCTGCCTGTGTCTCTGCCTCTCTCTCTCTGTGTCTCTTATGAATAAATAAAATCTTAAAAAAAAAAAAAAAGACCAAGCATATTTTGGGCCATAAAGCAAACCTTAACAAATTTAAGAGAACTAAAATTATACAAAGTAGAAATCAATAAAGAAAAGGTGTCTGGAAAACACTCAAATATTTGAAAATTAAATAACTCATGTATCAAAGAAGAAGCATTAAAGAGTGCTGAAAGAAAATAAAAATAATAAAAATAAAATTGTGGGATACAGCTAAAGCAGGGGGCAGTGAGAGGTTTGTAATATTAAATGCTTATAGTAGAAAAGACGAGGGGTCTCAAATGAACAATTAAGGCTTCTACCATAAGAAATCAGAAAACTAGAAAATAAATCTAAGTCAAGCAGGAAAAAGGAAATAATGAGAACACCAAAAAATCAATGAAATTGCCAACAAAGGAGAAAAAGAGTCAATAAAACCAGTAAACTTCTATCCAGACTGACCACAACAAAGAAGATACAAATTACCAATATGAAGAAATGCTACCAACAACTTTATACCCATAAATTTGACAACTCAGATAAAAATAGGTCATTTCCTTCAAAGATACAAACTATCAAAACACAGTCAGGAAGAAATAGACAAGGTGAATTAGTTCCATATCAAAGAAACTGAATTCACAGCAAAAAACTTTCTGACAAAAACAAAACAAAACAAAACAAAAAAACAAAAAAAACCCCCTTTCTGACAAAAAGAACTCCAGGTCCAGATGGTTGCACTAACAAATTCGAACAACCATTTGTGGAAGAAACAGTACTACTCCATTTCTTTTTTTTTTTTAAACAATTTATTTATTTATGATAGTCACAGAGAGAGGCGCAGAGACATAGGCAGAGGGAGAAGCAGGCTCCATGCACTGGGAGCCCGATGTGGGATTCGATCCCGGGTCTCTAGGATCGTGCCCTGGGCCAAAGGCAGGCGCCAAACCGCTGCACCACCCAGGGATCCCCTACTACTCCATTTCTTGCAGAAAAAAGAAAAGAAGGGGATAGTCCCAAATTCATTTATATGGTCAGCAATAACCAGATACCAAAACCTGACAAAAGCATTACAAAAGGAAAACTACAGACCAATATCCACTGCAAACATGGATGCAAAAAAATTAGAAAACTGAACTCATCAATGTATTAAAAAAAAAAACCAATACTTCACAGTTGTTGGAGTTTATCCTAGGAATGAATGCAAGGCCATGAATATATTTGAAAATTAGTCAGTGTAGTTCACCACTGAAAGACTGCGTAAGAAAACCACATGGGACGCCTGGGTGGCTCAGTGTTTGAGTGTCTGCCTTTGGCTCAGGTCATGATCCCGGGGTCCTGGGACCGAGTCCTGCATTGGACTCCCTGCAAGAAGCCTGCTTCTCCCTCTGCCTGTGTCTCTGCATCTCTTTCTGTGTCTCTCATGAATAGACAAAATCTTTAAAAAGGGGGGACGGGGGTCATAGACCTAAAGGTAAAATGCAAAAGTTAAAAACTTCTAGAAGAAAACAGAACATGTTTGCAATGATTTCTTAGGACACAAGCACAAATCATAAAAGGAAAGAAACGGGTAAATTAGACCTCATTGCAATTTAAATTTAAATTTGCCCTTCAGAAATACTTGAAAGCTGTGTGAATTTAGAAGATATGAGCATGAATTCTCCCTGGAGTAACTTCCACAAAGTGACTTTGAAGATGGTCTTCAGAGACGACAAAATGTCTGCTGGGCTGAAAACTTCAAAGAGGGCAATTCTGGTTAGAGAAAAACCTGTTCAAAGACAATTGTGAAAGTGCGGCTTATGGGTCTCAGGAACAATGAGAAGTTCGGCTGTTACAGAAGAGGATAAATGGAAAGAATGGAACCAGAAAGTAAAATATGGGAAGGAAGAGTTTTTACATATTATTTTAATGTTTTCCCCTAGAAGCACTGAGAAGTATCTTACTGGTGTGAAGGATTCTACCAAGAAGCAAGAGATGAGCTCTTGCACAGGAGGAAGCAGTGGGGATGGCATGGAGAGAACTTCGAATACCTAACAGGAAGAACTGGGTTGGTGATGAGGATTTCAACTACAAATGAGGCAATAATACCTGTCTGGAAGAAACCAGTCTTAGATTCCTATTTTAGAACAGAAATTACAAAAGCTTTGTTTTATGAATGGAAGAGGGAATATAAAAGTAATTGCAAAGCAGTCTGAATTTGGGAGTCTAAAACGTTACTACGATTAGATTAGCCACGTCCATAACGTCTTTGATTCTAACATTGACTTTCCATTATACTAATTTCCCTGTATAACAAAGTGAGAATTCTTTAGAAAATGTGTTAGCAGATGTTTATGCTAACAGATTATTTGGGATACCAGTTGTTCCAGATCACTCCAGTAGTTAAAGGTAGTCTTGAGTTCAGAGAGAAGCTAAGAGTACATCACACAACAGAGTTTAAACTTTTAAAGCACCATTTTACTTATACAAAAGAGCTAGGCAGGAATACAGGCTCTACAACCAAACAAACCTGAGTGCAGACTCCGGCTCTGTCAGTTACTAGTTGTATGGACCCACACAATTCATTTACTCTTGGTTATACCATCTATATATTGGAGGTAACAATGCATATCTCATAACATTGCTACTAGTTCCCAGCACAGAGGTGATGGCTATTATTGTTACATATATTCTCCCTTAGCGTGTTCCTTAAATAGTTGACATGAGGCAGTGCTTCTTAAAACAGTTCCTCTAAATGTTCCCTTAACTACAGAGTAAAGTGAAACACATACCCAAAGACTTGGCGACACAGTCTGGAGCCAACACAAATTTTTTAAATGTTATCTTAATTATATTCGTGTACATAATACACGTAACTATATTTAACACTAAAACGTTAATCTTCAGGTAAAAACTGACATACCAAGAAAATATGACAGTTTATACTAGAACTGTACAGCACAATGCCTCATACCTGTAAACCACCTCAAGATGTCTCAGATTAGAGAAGTCTGGATACATACCATGTGTCACGTGTCACGTGGGAGAAAGTAAAAAAACCCACCAAGTTCTCAACCTAAAACCCAAAACTTTCCTACAGGGAAGGAGCATATGCAAAAGAGTAAGTATGTAAAATACCCACCAATGCATTTTGCCCTGAAAATTTATTTACAGACCTGCTTCAAGCTAAAAAAGCTTAAAGCCCAGCCTATCACCATACAAATAATAGTGGAAAGCCATAATTATGAATCTAAAATTTAAAACTTTACCTGTTTTCTTCTTTTTATCAGAAGTAGCATCTGAAGTAGTTAAGGTAATAGAGGCGCTTTTATAAATATCATGACTGCATACTCCAGGATCTTCTTCATCAGAAGAAAATGAAGATAAATGGTCCAAGTTTTTAAGTTCATTATCAACTTTTTCTGATGGACTGTTACCCCCAGTTTCAGACACTAAAGGTGCGGGTGTCGTAGAAGTTGTCTTTGGAAGTGGCGGGGGACAAAATGTACGAACAGTCTGGGTCCCTGGTCGTCTAGTCCTGTTGGGCATTCGGACGGCAAGAGTAGAAAACTGCTGCTTGGGCCCCGATTTCAGAAAATCTAAGAAAGAGGCAATAAATCCTGTCTTGACTTCTGGCTGTTTTTCCTCCACTTCTTTGATCTTCTGTCTCATTTTTTCTTGATGCTGATAACCATCGTGGCAGCTTTCTGAGGAAGGAGGAGTGTATGGCAAATACACATCTGTTCCCCTTGAATTCTGGCGTTTGCCCTGGGCAGGTCTTTTTGGCTGTTTCTGATTACTGTTGTCTTCCTCTTTCATTTGCCCCTTCCCAGATTTTTTCTTCTGAAGGTTAAAATGCATTAAATCTTGATTTTCTTCTTCAATTTTGACACCAGTGGCCTCCCCGGGCTGGGCCATGGCCAGCAGTGCAAGTGCACTTCTGGTTGGGTTCACCGACACACTGTTGTCATCACCCCCCAAGGTGAGCTCACTCTCTGATGCAGCATTCTCTCCACTTACACTTCTACTAGAAACAAACTCTTGGTTTCTGCTGTTATTTAATGTATTATCGATAGGAACTTCACTATCCTCTTCAGACTCATGATTGGTAGCAGACTGTTTCTTGAATGAGCCAGAACTCTGCTCCTGGGCTTCATGACTTGGTCCAACCACTGGTGAAATTACTTTAGGTGCTTTATTTTGACCATTTTCAATATGCTGTTGATCGAGAGTCATTTTTGACTGGAGGTTAGGTACAGGTGAAAGGTTTACAGCAACTTGATTTCCATTTAAGGAAATGTCATTTATATTCTGGGGCTTTCCTACTGCAGCTGTTATGGAGTTAAAATCAGAAGTCACATGAGCAACATCTAATGACTGTTGAAAATGAGATTTAGAATCACCATCTTCAACTGCTGGAATGGTTTCATTTGAAGTTGACTTGGAAAAGTCAGAAGGAGTAACCCCACAGGCTGCTGCTGTAGCTGCTAAGATATCATCTACATTTGATAAAATATTTCTCTCATCACTGAGAAGCATTGCCTCTGGGAAACATATTGATCCAAGAGAAACAAAATGATTCTTTGAATCATGCTGATTTGTTTCACTAAAATGGCCCTTTGTTGTTAGATGTTGTTGTAATGGTTTTGAAGACTCGGAGAGGTCCATTTTCATAATTTCAGAAGTTTGAGGATGGAGTTGCTGCTGAGAATGATCACCATTGCTCTGAATAATATGGCCATCCATTTGAAGGAAAGGATGTACTATTTGTTGAGGACTCTGAACACGCTGTACTTGTAAAGATGCCTTTACTGGTCCTAAACCTGCCTGCAGTATTGACTGCTGAAGAATCTGTAGGTCACATGCAGAATCTAAAAGAACCTGTGTATTAGGAAGAGATGCCTGATGGCCATGCCCTAAAGAATGATTTGGAATTTGAATCTGAGATGAGGCATTAATTATTTGATCATGTTGCTCCTGGACCTTGGCTTCATGTACCTTGTGTATAAGAGCATGCTGCTGGTTGAGGTCTTTAGTATTCAATCTTATCTGTGGGGTTGGCATTAAATTAGTTGCCTTCTTAATATCAAGGGTTGCTGCACTGACTTGGCCAATTTGTTGGGTAAGTTGTGTCACTGAACCAACCATGCTTTCTTCTTTTTTTGACCCTGGTAGAGCAATCCCAACAACCTGATCCTCAAGACGAGAATTACTTCTGATCACACTCTGAGAATATCTGTCCTCTGCTTTTGACACCTTATAAGCTGATTCTTGAACATTAATTTCTCCATCAGATAGCCTTTGGGTCGATGACTCAAGAGATACTTGTGGCTGTAATACCTGTAACTCTTGCATTGGAAAATCCTCCTCTTGCTTTGAAGATGTATACACATTTGAGTCAAGTTTTCTTTCAGCATAAGACTTTGGATCAGGGGAAGGTATGCTGTTCTGTAATGTCTGACAGTGAGTAGAGGATGCAAAAGATGATGACTGGACAGCAGGCAAAAACTTCTGGGACTGGGGAGAGGATGACCCTTGAGTCTGAGCATTTTGGGAAGAATGCATAGAAATATAATTCTGGGTTGGGCTAGAATCTGACAAATTCTGAGCCCGAGAGGCAGAAGAATAGGAAAGAGAAGGGGCTGTCAATGTCAGGGACTGCCCTGAAGCATAGCTTTCTGAAGGACTGACTGCAGACAATACTTGTGACTGAGATGAATAACTAACCTGTGTCTGGCTAACTGGTGATAAACCCTGAGAATGACTAGATGAATAACTTTGAGACTGACTAACTGAAGATAGATCTCTTGTTTGAGCAGGGTAGTTCTCATTTGTAACTGAAGATAACACTTCTTGTTGATTAGGAGAATAATTAAGTGTCTGATTTTCAGAAGTTAGAGTCTGAGATGATCCAGAAAAAGTCAATGTTTTATATAAGGATGGTAACTTCTCAACTTTGTTGGATCTATAAACCTGTGAATGAACAATAGATGGCACGTTATGTGGCTGTACTAAGCCATAATTTTGGGACTGGCTAACAGATAAAAGGCTTGGTAGCTGCGCTGTAGAATAAATTTGTGCTTGGCCTGATATTACAGAACTCTGATTATGTAAAGGTTTAGAATAGCTTAATGTTTGCACAGGAGGAATTATACTTTGAGGTTTGGGGGTCTTAGTTGACGTTAGTGGTTGTTTCGTAGAACAGCTTTTTACTTTTGTAGTAGGAGGAAACCCTGATGATGGAATTGCAGATGAGTAAGACTGAGCAAGTTCCACTGACACCTGGGAGGTCTTCTGTTGTAATCCTCCATTGCTCACCTGAGTAGAATCTCCAATTGGGCTACAGGATAAAGATGACTGCCTGCTTGTTTCCTGAAAATTAACTACACTTGCATTTGATAGATAGCTATGTAAGGAATGCTGTGAACCAGTCAGTTGTGCCTGAATAGACTGGGTACCTGAAGGCCGCTGATGGTGTTTAATAACACTACATTCTCGAAGAAGAGCTCTTTCAATGGAAGCAGTAGAACTAGTAAAGAGAGTTGAACTGTAGGCTTGAGGAGTTTGCTGGGCTCCCCCAAGTGCTGAAGGCAACAAACTAAACTGAGGTTGTAAAAGATGGGGTGCAGACTCTTGAGCTGAGCGATATGTTGAAGACTGAGGTGGTATGCTGTTACTTAATGCAGAAGTGCCCAGGCGCTCAAATGCCAAAGCAGTTGGAACAGTTCCCTGGGAAGTTTTGATTTGTAGCAAAGGGTCATGAGGATTTAAAATTCCATTTGATGTAGTGTTAAAAGATGAATCCTGAAGCACCAAAGGTGAGGTGGTAGCAAAGTTTCTATTGCTGAAGGTGGTGGGATGCTGATAAGCAGAGAGGGCAGAGGGTGGAAGAGTTCCAGTGGTTGGCAAAGGTCCAGTAACGAACAGCTCAGTTGCTGCTGAGGAATGCATACCTAGGAAGAGAAAACATAAAAAACTTAAAACAATTCAGCATAAATACTATTATACACACACACACAGACACACACACGTCTTCACAGTAGAGACTTACACAATCTCTAATCCATTAAAATCTCTGTAAGACTGAAAATGCCGGGGATCCCTGGGTGGCGCAGCGGTTTGGCGCCTGCCTTTGGCCCAGGGTGGATCCTGGAGACCCGGGATCGAATCCCACATCGGGTTCCCGGTGCATGGAGCCTGCTTCTCCCTCTGCCTGTGTCTCTGCCTCTCTCTCTCTCTCTCTCTGTGTGACTATCATAAATAAATAAAAATTAAAAAAAAAAAAAAGACTGAAAATGCCTGACAAATTATTTCTGCATGTAAATTGAAAATTACGTTTCAAAACCAGCTAGTTTTCTCTTTTCTAAGTCTTTAAAGTGTGAGCGCCAATGAAGAGGGGCAGAGGGTGAGAATCTTTTTTCAAGATTTATTTAATTTTATATATAAATATATATATATTTAATTTATTCATTAGAGACAGAGAGAGAGAGAGAGAGAGAAGCAGAGACACAGGCAGAGGGAGAAGCAGGCTCCACATAGGGAGCCTGACACGGGACTCGATTCCATGTCTCCAGGATCATGCCCCGAGGTGAAGGCAGGCGGTCAACCGCTGAGCCACCCAGGCATCCCAGCTACCCAGGCGTACCCTACTTATTTATTTTAGAGGCATGTGTACGCACACACAGGGGAGAGGTGTAGATGGAGAGGAAGAGAAAGTCCCAAGAAGACAGAGTGCTAAGCATGGAGCACAATGTGGCACTCGATCTCATGATCCTGAGATTACAGCCTGAGCTGAAATCAAGGGTCGGTCACTTAACTGACTGAGCCACCCAGGCACCTCAAACAGCTAGCTTTCTTAAAGCAAAAACAAAGTTACAAAGGTATTTGTAATTCCTATTTATAATTGTTATATAAATGAGTTTATATATGTTCGATAAGGTCATCTGAAAATTAAGAAAGCAATAAAAATATATGTAATCTCCAGTGATTAATTTATCCTGAAATCTCAATGCAATTGCGACAGGATATAATATCCATAACATTAAAATTAAACCCAAACTGCCTATGTTTAATATGATAAATGAATCTAAAAATATACAATGAGATTAACACTGCAAAGTTTCTTTTATCAAAATATATACATTTTGGGGGCATCTAGGTGGCTCACTCTGTTAGGTGTCCGACTTTTGATTTGGGCTCAGGTCATGATCTCAGGGTCATGGGATCAAGATCCAAATCAGCTCCTCACTTGGGAAAGTCTGCTGGAGGTTCTCTCTCTCCCTCTCCCTCTGCCTCCCCTGCCACCCTGTGCACCCCTCTCTAATAAATAAAACTTAAGAAAAAAAATATATATACACATTTTAAAATGTTTTGGCTTCCTATGAACAAATTCCAATGATAATAGGTGCATGCTTATCATAAAAGGCTGACCAGAAATTAATAAAGTATTGTCAAGAAGAGATTATTCACATTTCAGGAAAGCATTCTAGCTAAAAGTTACCGTATATCTTTATGACCCAAAAGTTCTACTTCTAGAAATTTATTCTGTGGAAGTAAGTGGACACAAAGATATTTGTACAAGAAACTTCTTATAGTTATTGTGTGTGCTAATAAGTAGGAACCACACATATGTCCATCATCATAGGACTGATCAAATAATTATGGCATATCCTATTAATACTATTGCTATAAACACTGATTAAGTAGATATATATGTTTTGATATACAAAGATATTTACCGATACTTACTCTACCAAAGAAGAGTAAATATAAGACTTAACTCTTCTCTACCAAAGTGGGACTGTAGTAAGGAACTATCCCCTTCCCTTTTGTAGACCTTTTTATTGTTTATTGTTTACATGTTTTTTAGTGACTGCCATTAACATTTTTTTTTTGTTGATTTAGAAAAATAGAAGAAAAAAGAAAAAAAAGGAAAAAAGATTCTCTGGCCCTTTCAAAAAACCTTCTTCTTACTGTTAAATGTCAAAAAGTATTATTACTATGAAGACAAAAAATATAGTTACACTTGAAAAAAATAACATTTAAAATTTGTTTAAAATAGTATATATAAATAGGGGAAATACAATAATATCAGCCTATAATTACTAAATAGTGACATAATCTGTTCAATTCTGGATAACTTTACATTCTAATGATGAAATCAGTCCCAAGACTGTATTTTACTATACTACCTACTCAGCCTGAAGTCACTAAGATAAATGAATTTAATTGTTCACCAAAAAAGCCAAAAATGATAAATATGGCAGGTGATGGATGTGTTAATTAACCAGACTTGGGGTGGGGGGTACTCTTAAAATCACAAAGCACATTTCAAACATCTAACAATTTTATAGCAATTATACCTCAATAAAGCTGAAATGGAAAAATAAAAGAAACTGAATGTTTGCTTCTATTAAGTAGACAAGTAACTACTTAAATTGTTAGGTAAGAACTTTATATCTAAGGTTTATTTTTTAATAATTATCTTCTTCAACTTATTCGTTTTAATCAGAGTGACTTCTAATGTAAAATTGTGAAAAATTCCAGGTTTTAAAGTTGACTGGGAAGTCAATAATTACTCTCAGCCACACTACAGAGTGACAAGGCCATGAAAAGTTTCTTTTTTATCAGTATTTTTTCTGGACTTAAAATTTCTGAAAACAAAGAATCAATCACCTGTCTGCCAGGATGGAGCCCTGAATTGTGGTAAAAGAGTAGTTCCTGAAGAAGCAGCCTGAGCAGTTCGGGATTCAACAGCAGAGAGAAAGTTCATCACTGAAGATTCTTTAGTGTTAGTGCTGGCACTGTTCACACTAGTATCAAATATTCCAGAAAGACCTACATTTGAAGATATAGGATATATCACAAGGTAAATATTTATGAGTATAAAATTATATTTCTGTTCTTATTTTTAAAAGGAATCTCTGAAATCTGAGGCCAAAAGATCTACAACCCTCAACGATTTTATTCTGAAACAGCAAACAAATATTAATTTGACCAAGTGTAGTTAGAATTTAAAATCCACAAAGATCTATGAAAAAAGATCTCCCAACTAATTACATAGGTATTCTCTATCAGTGAAAGACAAAGCTTTTGATTTCATTTTCACTTTTCCCAAGGCTCCATTTTGTCCTGTCCCCATGCATAACCCAATATGTGAAAACTGATTTTTCTTCTCGTTCACTACATGTAGCCAGATTCATTCTAGAAGAGCATTTTTACCAGTTGGCTGAGGTGTGGTAGCATATCCAGGAAGCTGATGAGAGGCTGCAAAGGTCTGTCTCTGAAGGAGATCGGTTTCAGAATGTGAGGGATGTCCTTCTTCATAGCTCAAACTAAAGAATAATAAAAAAAGAAGTGACCAAAAACACAGAGCTCAAATCATAGTACCAAAACATTTCTAGGAGAACAATTATCAAAAGTAGCAGAAACCTCCAATTCCTGACCTACACACCAATAGATCAAACACAGTCTCACAACACTGTCAAAATGGGGTAAGTATTTTGAAGATACCCCATGAAGAAAAATGATGCATAGTATTTTCCTTAATTTAACTTTACTTTCTTTTACCGGGAGAGAAGAGACATGGTATGGTGGGGAGAGCAAGAGCCTGGAAAACAGGACAGCTGAGGTTCATTGTCCAAGCTCTACTGCTGGCTTAGATTTCAATAAGGATTTCAATAAGGAACTTAATGAATCTCAGACTAAATTCCTCATCCGTATGAATAAAGGACTAGACAAGATAATCTCTAAAGTCCCTCTAATTCTTTCTTTTTTTTTTTTTTTAATTCTAACTTTCTATGGAATATCAGATAATTCGAATAAACTGATAATTAAAATAATACCTAGAAAATTTCAAACTTGTATATTTTGAGGGCAACACAGAACAAGAGATTTTTCTCCCCTTGATTTTTACTTTGAATATTTTAAACTCATTGAAAAATTGAACTAGTCCAATGAAAAACTTACATCCGTTCCTTAAAATTCATCAACTTTTCGTTACCTTCATTTTTCTTTATGCAGATATAAACACACATACACTTTAAACTATTTGAATATAACTTGCAGACATGATGCTGCATCTTTAAATATTTCAGTTGCATCTCCTAGAAATTGAGCATTCTTTTATATAGTCAATTAACATTATTAGACTTGAAGAAATTTAACATTGTCAATAGTGGTATGTAATAACAGAGATCATATTCCAATTTCCCAATTGTTGCCAAAATGTTTGGGATTTTAAAGCTCTATGTAGAATCCAATCAAAATTTAAGAACTGTATTTGATTATGTCTCTTTGAATTGATAACAGTGCCTTTATCCTGCCTCTGATCCCAGATCCCTTTTGTTTTGATTTCATGACACGCTTGTTGTTGTTGAGTAATCCAAGTCAGTTGAATGGAGACTATCCCAAATTCTGGCTCTGTCTAATCAATTCCTCCTGAGAAGTACATAAATGATATAGTCTGTACTTCTTATTGTATCAGATGAAGATGCACGCCAGCCTGTCTCACTACTGGTGATGCTAAACTTGAAGTGGTTATGTACACCTGTCAGAAAATGTGCAAATATTAGTTAAAAAAATAAGGAATGCTTTTTAATTCATTAATGTTTCCTCTATTTGTACAGGTGTCAGATGTACACCTGTAGTTGTTTTTTCTCCTTTGAAATGCGGTTGTGTAGGACGCCTGGGTGGCTCAGCGGCTGAGCATCTGCCTTTGGCTTAGAGTGTGATCCTGGAGTTCCGGGATCGAGTCCCAGCTCGGGTTTCCTGAGAGAAGCCAGCTTCTCTCTCTGCCTGTGTCTCTGCCTTTCTCTCTGTGTCTCCCATGAGTAAATAAAATACATATATTAAAAAAAAAAAGAAATGCAACTGTGAGGTGTTATAGACAGTGTAAAAATCTTACGCCCAACAGCCAAAGGTTTCAGACACCATCCACTAATGACTTTTAATTCAATTATCACACTGGAGATTGGAAATGGTAGTTTTCTAATTACATCATTCTTTTAGGCAGTATTTACAAAATAAAAATGAGCCCTTTTTCCCTCTCATGTACATGACACACATATATATACATATATACACACACACACGCACTTGTTTAATGTTTTTCTAAAATGCACATATCTTACACTTAAAAAATATCACTGTAGACTTTTAAAAATTTAAGTACAGTTGACATATATTAGTTTCAGGTGTACAAGACAGTGATTCAACAATTATACACATTATGAAATGCTTACCATGACACATGTAGTTACCATCTGTCACCATACAACATTATTACAATATTATTGACCATATTCCCTGCTAGGAACATTTGTATACAAGTCTTTCATGGACATACGTTTTCATTTCTCTTAAATATCTAGGAGTGGAATTACAGGGTCATAAAATAGGTGCATTTTACATTACCATCAGTAACGAATCAACATTCCACTTTTACTTTACATCCTTGTCATGACATGATGTTTTCAGTCTTCCTTTTTTAAAAAGATTTAGAGAGTGAGAGAGAGGGTGAGAGACAGCACGAGTGGGAGGGGCAGAGAGAGGGAGACTCTCAAGCAGACTGTGATCAGGCTGGAGCCCAACACAGTGCTTGATCCCACAACCCTGAGACCACGACCTGAGCGGAAACTAAGAGTCAGCCACTTTATTTTTTTAAGATATTATTTATTTATTCATAGAGATGCAGAGAGAGAGAGAGAGAGAGAGAGGCAGAGACACAGGCAGAGGGAGAAGCAGGCTCCACGCAGGGAGCCCGACATGGGACTCGATCCTGGGTCTCTAGGATCAGGCCCTGAGCTGAAGGCGGCGCTAAACCGCTGAGCCACCTGGGCTGCCCATGGCCTGTGTTTTTATTATAATAGTCATATTTGTAGGTGTGAAATAGTATCTCATTGTAGCTTTGATTTGCATTTACCTAATGATGTTGAACATCTTTTATTTTAAAAATTATTTATTTATTTGAGAGAGAGATAGAGTGTGTCACTTGAATGATAACAGAAGAGAATCCTCAAGCAGGCCCCTGCTGAGTGGGGAGCCCAACTTGGAGCTGATCCCACAACCCTGAGATCACAACCTGAGCTGAAATCAACAGTCAGATAGTTAATCCAATGAGCCACCCAGACACCCCCATTTTGAATTAATTTTTGTACATAGTGTTAGGTAGTAATCTAACTTTATTCTTTTGTTACTCATTCTGAATATAATTTGAAATTCTTTAATAATAAAATACCAAATACCAGCTGTTATTTTCAAAATATTCCTACCATTTTATCTGCTTTTCAGATTATCATAGCAATCATGCTTTATATTAAAACAATCTAGGAGGCGCCTGGGTGGCTCAGTTGGTTAAGCTTCTGCCTTCAACTCAGGTCAGGATCTTGAGGTCCTGGGATCCAGCCAGTCCTGTGTCGGGTTCCCTGCTCCGTGGGGAGTCCGCTTCTCCCTCTCTCTATCTGAAATAAATAAGTAAAAATTTTTAGGAAATTAAAAAAATAAAACAGTCTACACATATACATTTCCTTGTTCTGTCAGGTGACAGAGCCTACAAATGAAGACTCCTCATGGCAGGCTGTGTCTCAGAGGCTGGGAGTCCACTTGATTCTCTCCCTCTGCTCCTCTCCTCACTCATGCTCGAACTATCTCTCTCTAAAAAACGAATAAATAAATCTTAAAAAAAAAGAAAGAGTCACATGTTCTTCCAACTGAGTCAGACAGGCACCATGGCATTGTTTATTTTTTTAAACAAAAGTCAGATTTTTAAAGTTTTTAAAAATTTTTTTTTAAGATTTTTATTTTTAAGTAATCTCTATGCCCAATGTGGGGCTCCAATTCATGACTCCAAGATCAAGAGTCACAAGGTCTGCTGATTCAGCCAGCCAGGAGCCCCAAAAGACAAATTAAAAAAAATTATCCTGGAAAAAAAATATCTCAAAACATGGTCAACGAATTCACATATTTGAACCCATGTAAGATCTCTTTGAATAAATATACATTATTTAATATAGAACCTGCTCTAATATAGATAGTTCTTCCTAGCTCCCAAGGCCTGAATGGGTAGTAGGGAGAAAGAGAACTTAAACTATCCCCATATATACTCCAAAATTACAGGAGAGAAGACCTAGAGAAGAATAAGGAGAATATTAATCTTCATATTCCCAGCCTAGCATAAAACTTCAATCTTCCATCCCCTCTCCACCCACTCAAAATAAGGTAGATTCAATGTTGAAGATAAGAAGAACCAGAATTTTGCAGGGGGAAGTTATCATCTTCCTTCAGTTGCTGTCATTTAAATGCCAAACTAAAAAATTGACATTTTGCTACAAAATAAAACCAAAAGATTAATTATTCAGTTACTACCCACTATTTTAAGTCTGAACATTCTTTCCCTAACCTTAATTTTTTTTTTTTTTTTTTTTGAGATGAGGAGAAAGGGAGAACTAGAGAGAGGGAGGGGAAAGAAGGGAGAAAGGAATAGGAGAGAATCCCAAACAGGCTCCATGCAAGGCACCAAGCCCCATGCAGGCCTCCATCTCACAATCCTGAGCTGATGACCTGAGCCAAATTCAAGGGTCAGATGCTTAACTGACTGAGCCACCCAGATGTCCCAAACTTCTTAATTTTAATCTAATATGTTCAGCAAAGAAAATTAAGTTTTAAGGCAGATAAGAAACCACAGGAAAAAAATCTCATCTAAATGATAATTCATGTAGTAATGGTATATAATCATATGAAAAAAATGTTTTAAAACATACTACCGAGAATAAGCTATCTTACAGTTTCTATCCAGTTTGTAAGAACATACAAATCTACCCCTTGGGTAACATACTCTTATGTCCACAGTAGTTAAGAAATAAACACATTCCAAGTTTTAAAATCAATTAGCAAAAAATAAAAAAAATAAAAGTAAATAAATAAAATCAATTAGCAAAAGTTCTATGAAATATGTTAAATCCCAGGGAAACAAGCCAGTACTTGCACACAAGTAAAAGTTACTTAAGCACTGAATGAATGATTTTGCCTTATGTAGACCTATTTTTTATTTTTATTTTTTAAGATTTTATTTATTTATTCATGAGAGACACAGAGAGAGAGAGAGGGAGAAACAGGCTCCATGCAGGGAGCCCGACGTGGGACTCGATCCCGGGTCTCCAGGATCAGGCCCTGGGCTGAAGGCAGCGCTAAACCGCTGAGCCCCCCGGGCAGCCCTAGACCTATCTATTTTTTAAAGATTTATTTATTTTAAAGAAAGTGTGGCAGAAAGGAGCAGAGCAAGAAGGGGAGAGAGTCAAGCAAAACCTGCACTGAGTGGGGTGCCCAACACAGTGCTCAATCCCATGACCCTGAGATTATGACCTGAGCCAAATCAGGAGTAAGACACTCAATGGACTACACCACCCAGGCACCCCACCTTAAGTAGCCCTATTACTTTCTTCTCTGTGTTAAAGAAATTGGCCACCGAAAATACAGATATTCTGGTATAATAAAAACAAAATTCTCTTTAAGCTTTGAAAATATGATTTTAGTCTTAGATATATCAACTTTTCATAGCCAAGAAAAAAAAAGACCCTGGATTAGAAGGAGCCCCAGATTCCAGTCCTGATTCTTCAAATAACATGCTAGAAGACTTTCAGCAAAACGTAATCTTGTAGAGCCTTCATTTTCCTATTTATAAAGCCTAATGCTCTTTGTATTACCTCATATTCTGAGTCAAGCTAGATATTTTTACTTCATCTATCATACAGTATTTAGTACAAAATCTGTCTTCAAAATTGAGTACAGAGATAAATTACATGGAATTCATGTAATTAACTTTGTGTGTGGAACTCTAATGTGTCTGTCCCACTCACACTTAAATGTCAAGTTATTTTATAAATACTTTATTTTATTTTAGCTAATCATACTCTGAGAATTAGTAACAAAAACCTGAAGTATAAGAATAATCAGCCTTGGGATGCCTGGGTGGCTCAGCAGTTGAGCATCTGCCTTTGGCTAAGGGCATGATCCTGGAGTGCTGGGATCAAGTCCCATATCAGGCTCCCTGCATGGAGCCTGCTTCTCCCTCTGCTTGTGTCTCTGCCTCTGTGTGTGTGTGTGTGTGTGTGTGTGTGTGTGTGTCATGAATAAATAAATAAAATCTTTAAAAAAAAGAAAAAGAATAATCAACCCCAACCCCTTGGTGGCTCAGACGGTTAGGCATTCAACTCAATCTCAGCTCAGGTCTTTTTTTCTTTGAAAAGAAAGAAACATATGTGTACATGGTGGGGGGCGGGGGGGGACAAGGATGTGGAAAAACTAGAACCCTTATACATTGCTAGTGGGAAAATAAAATGCTGCAGCTACTTTGGAAAATAATCTAGCAGTTCTTCATAATGTTAAACACAGAATTACCATAAAACCCCAACAATTCCACTACTAGGTATCTAACCCAAGGAAAACGAAACATATGTTCAAATACTTTTATGCAAATATTCACAAGAGCATTATTTGTAAAGCCAAACAGTGAAAACAACCAAATATACATCAACTAGTGAACGGATAAACAAAATAAGCTACATCTATGCAACGGAATATTATTCTGCTAAAAGTACTTACAGTACTATGCTAACCACATGGATGAATTTCTAAAACATTATGCTTAGTCAAGGAATACAAACACAAAAGAACATGTATTTTATTATTCCATTTATATGAAATGCCCAGAAAAGGCAAATCTAAAGAGACAGAAAATGGATAAATGGTCGCCTAGAATTAGGGGTGAGAATGAGGAATGATTATAAATGGGCACAAAGTTTCTTTTTAGGGGTAATGAAAAGGTTTGAAGATTAGATTGTGATGACACTGTGGTGATATAAATATACTAAAAATCACAGTACACTTAATATAGGAGGATTTTACGGTGTGATAAATTAAATCTCAATAAAACTTAATTTTAAAAAATTGATTTCTTTGAAAGAACCAAATGGCTGCTTCTTTAGGCCTTCAATTTCTCATCTGAAGACTACATCAGAGCACAAGTAACTCCTATTCACTCACTCTATCACCCAGACTCTTTAGGGGCCATTAGAAGTGGGTTTTGCAAAACATTAGAAGGCAGAAAAGAAGAACCTAAATATTATTCGTCCGTTGTCTCCACCACAACCATGTTTTCAGCCAAGCCACATCCCTCTACAACTATAGCTCCTTTTGGGCTCCAATAACTTGTTACCTGGCGCCACTGGCCTAGAAATGGCTTCACACTGCTACAACTCATTCAAAGTCCCATCCTTTTTTGGTTCCCTTAACCTTGCCTCCTCAACTATAAGACTGAGCCCCTCATTAACACAAATCAAATGAATCAAAGGAATGAAATTATGTTTCAGGTAGCATCCTTAACTGATAATTAGTGTAAAGGAAGGGCAATTGGTACTTTGTACCAACAAATTATTAAAACAAGTATGATTTCTTGAGATAAGTAAATTCGCTTTAACAGTTACATACATCTTTAATGATCTTTACCAAAACAATTATATTTCATTTTATATAAATGATACACTAAATGGGTTAAACAGATGTTTTCCTTTTTGCTAAGAAGGTGAAATAAAGACTAGTATGGTATTTCCTGCCTAGTGGTGTGGTAGGGCATATTAAAAAAAATCAGTCTATCAGTTCCAAACATTATCCACACAAAGAGAGACAGATTTTGGCATTTGTAACAGATGCCCAAGAAAAACGATGCCAAAGTCAAGGCTATGAGGAGTTTCCGTCTGTTGTTCTGTCAGGAAATAAATGAAATGTGATGGTGATGTGGCATATGCTTGGCTATATTCATAATAAGAGACACCAAGGCTTGGGTTGGGTTGGACACAATTCCAAAATTCCATTTCATCATCTTCCTTTTTTATTTGTCATCACCTGTATTACTGACCTTTCCTTTGAACAAAGACAAAATTTTCAGATCCAACTTTTCTCATCTCCAATATTTTCTGGAACACTTTTCTTTTAGGAGAAATACATCTGTACAGCTACATGCAAAAGAATGAAACTGGACCACTTTCTTTGGCTATACATAAAAATAAATCAAATATATTAAAGATCTAAATATTAAGATGTGAAACCATAGAACTCCTGCAAGAAAACATAGGCAGTAAATTTCTGGACATCAACCTTAGCAGTATATTTCTGGATCTATATCCTCAGAACAGGGAAACAAAACCAAAAATAAACAACTGGAACTATATCAAACTAGTAAGCTTTTGCATAGCAAAGAAAACCATCAATAAAACAAAAGGGCAACCTACTGACTAGAAGATATCTGCAAATGATATATCCAATATGGGGTTAATACCCGAAATATATAAAGAACTCATACAACTCACCCAAAACACAAATAATCCAGTTAAAGCAAAACACAAATAATCCAGTTAAAAAATGAACAGAGGACCGGAAAAGACATTTTCCTAAAGAAAACATATAAATGGTCACAGACCCATGAAAAGATGCTCAATATCACTAATCACCAGGGAAATGCATACCAAAATCACAATGAGATTATCACCTCACACATATCAGAATGGCTAAAAAAGGACAAGAAATAAGCAATGTTGGCAAGCATGTGGAGAAAAGGGAACCCTCATGCACAATTGGTAGGAATGTAAACTGGTACAGCGACTATGGAAAACAGTAGGGAGGTTCCTCAAGAAATTAAAAATATCATACAACCTAATAATGACAATTGCTAGTCTAGTCTAATAATGATAATGACAAGAAATATCATACAATATGGTAATTTTCCTTCTCGATATTTACCCCAAAGAAAACTAAAACACGAATTCAAAATATATTCACCCCTATGTTTACTGCAGCATTATTTACAAAAGCCAAGATACAGAAGTAACCAAAATGTCCACCCATAGATGAATGGAAAAAGATGTGGTGTATATATACACAATAAAATATTCAGCCATAAAAATGAAATTTCCCCATTTGCAACAACATGGATGGACCAAGAAGATATTATGCTAAGTGAAATAACTCAGAGAAAGACAAATATCATATTTTACTTATATGCGGCATCTAAAAACAAAAAACAGAAATAGGCTCATAAATACAGAGAACTGGTAGCTGCCAAAGGGGAGGGGATTGGAGAAAGGGCAAAACAGGTGAACAGGATTAAGAAGTACAAACTTCCAGGGGCACCTCGGTGGCTCAGTTGGTTAGGTATTGGACTCTTGATTTTGGCTCAGGTCATGGTCTCAGGTTCTTTGCATTGAGCCCCAAGACAGGTTCTGTGTTGGGTGTGGAGCTTGCTTGGGATTTTCTCTCCCGCTACTACAGCTCTGCCCGTCCACCCCCACACCCTCACTGGCACTCTCTCTCAAAAACAAAAAAAACAAATTTCCAGTTATAAATACTTATAAATAAATAAGTCACAGGGTACTTAGGTGGCTCAGTCAGTTGAGCGTCTGATTCTTGATTTTAGCCCAGTCATGAGATCAAGGCTCAAGTTGGGCTCTGTGCTGGGCATGGAGCCTGTTTGAGATTCTTTCTCTCCCTCTGCTTCCCCCCACCTCCACTCTCACTCTCTCTCTCAAAAAAAAGTATATATATACACACACACACACACACACATATATATATATGTGTGTGTGTGTGTATATATATATATATAGATATATATATATATAAAATAAATAAGTCACAGGGATGACCAGAACAGCATAGGGAATATAGTCAATATAGAATATAATGCAAAATAGGATATATACTGCAATAACTTTGTACAGGGACAGATGGTAACTACACTTATCACAGTAAGCATTTCATAATGTATTTAATTGTCAGATCACTATCTTGCAGGTCTGAAACTCATATAATATTGTATGTCAACTATACTTCAATTTAAAAATGTTTAAAAAGAAAACCAGGGGGCACCTGGGTGGCTCAGTTAAGCATCTGCCTTCAGTTCAGGTCATGATCCCAGAATCCTGGGATTGAGCCCCACATTGGGCTCCTTGCTCGGCAGGATGGGGGTCTGCTTCTCCAACACCATCTGCCCCTCTTCCTACTGGTGCACGCATGCCTCTCTCACAAATAAATGGAATCTTTAAAAAAAAGAAAAAGAAAACCAGGGGGAAAGAAACCCCAAATACATCTATCAAAGCAAATTACATTGTGATTCAAACTGTTGCAATGTATTAACTCCTGTAAGGTCAACATTAACATATTCATTTAAGAAGTAGACAAAAATGGGCAGCCCAGAGGGGCTCAGCGGTTTAGCGCCACCTTCAGCCCAGGGCCTGATCCTGGAGACCCAGGATGGAGTTCCACATCCGGCTCCCGGCATGGAGCCTGCTTCTCCCTTCGCCTCTGTCTCTGTCTCTCTCTGTGTCTCTCATGAATAAATAAATAAAATCTTAAAAAAAAAAAAAAAAAAGAAGTAGACAAAGATGGTCATGTGAGCCCTGGATGGTTGTCTATCATTTTAGGCTCTGAAGGAATTATTAAAAATGAACTAATATACAACTGGTTATTTCTCACAACACATAACATAGTTCAAATTTCCAGGATTCAGGGACACCTGGGTGGCTCAGTGGTTGAGCATCTGCCTTTGGCTCAGTTTGTGATCTTGGGGTCCTGGGATTGAGTCCTGCATGAGGCTTCCTGCATGGAGCCTTTCTCCCTCTGTCTGTGTCTCTGCCTCTCTTTCTGTGTCTCTCATGAAGAAATAAATAAAATCTTAAAAAAAAAAAAAAAACTCCCAGGATTCAAATGTATAGGTATCACAAAATGTTTTTTATTTTAGCTTCTTCATTTTATCTTATTGTTTGTGGCCTAGTTCCCTTAACAACTGAATTTCTTCCTCTTATGAGAAACTATTACAGCTGAATTTTTACTGTATCAGAATTTTGTTCACTATTAACATGGTCTAGGATTTCTAGGCATTAGGTAAGTCAAGTATGTCTAAAGATACACGTTTATCACAATTCACATTTATGTGCTGATATCTAGACATTTATATGCCTTTGATTTAATATAAGAACCTAATAACATTTTACAGAGTAGAGAAAAAGATTTTCAGGTAAATCAAAACCCAAAGTTATAATATTCTGTATATTTGATACTCAATGTGCTGTTTTTTCCTTCTCCACAAATTTTAATAAACATTAACCAAAAATTTCCTATAAGCTCAAAAGGTTTGCTACTTGTTTTCTTAAGGATGTTTCCAGAAATTTGTAAGTCCATTAAAAAAAAAAAGATTTTATTTATTTATTCATGACAGACACAGAGACACAGGCAGAGGGAGAAGCAGGCTCCCTGCGGGGAGAGCTCACTGTGGGACTCAATCCCAGGACCCTGGGATCACGACCTGAGCCAAAGGCAGATACTCAGCCACTGAACCATTCAGGTGCTCCAACTTGTAAGCCCATTAACCAAAGACATAAAACCACTATTATTACATTGTAATTGAATTACATTATTTATACCATCACAAAACTGACTTATATACCAAAGCAGGTAGACTGCCTTAAAATATTCTACATATTATAGTTATGTTAAAAAATGTTTTAAGTCTGTTTTCAACCTCATACTATGGTTGAAAAAGATACATAAGTAGCCTTAAATTTGCTTTGAAATAATACAAAATAAATACAAAGTAGGGAAATTAGTGGAGGTATATATATGAATAAGACTGATAACGTGTTGAAGTTTTTTCCTTTGTTTTTGTGAGTGTTGAAGTTTTTAAAGCTGACTAATGAATAAGTAGGGGTTCATTGTAGCATTCTCTCTAAATGTGTTTGGAAATTTTCCTTAATAAAAATGTTATTGTCTGTAATAGAGAAAATAAAGCTCCAAGTGGCTGGATTTCTGGTTCACAACAATTATTAATGCAAATGAAAAAATTATAATGAACATTAAAAGAAAGGTATACACAATAGTTTGAAACAATAGGTAAAAACAATTTTATAACTTACAAGCTTACTATCTTAGTTTTTTATAAACATGCCTGTTAAGTATGAATAACATTCATACTCACTCCAAAGTACACTTTATGAGGATGATGTTAAGATAAGCATAATAAGGTGTACAATAGATCAGGGTTAATTAGCTGATATACCAGATTAGGTTTTAATAGCAAGTCTGAAACCATCATGTCCTATGCTATATCAAAACAATTTGTAAGTTTTAGAAGCAACTAACATTAGCGTGTTAGGAAGGATCAGATTGAAACCAAACTTGTTCTTGTTTAAAAAAACACAGGGATTCCTGGGTGGCTCAGTGGTTTAGCGCCTGCCTTCAGCCCAGGGCATGATCCTGGAGTCCCTGGATCGAGTCCCACATTGGGCTTCCTGCATGGAGCCTGCCTCTCTCTCTCTCTCTCTCTCTCTGTCTCATGAATAAATAAAATATTTTTTAAAAAAAACCCACAAAGATATTAACCAATGACAAAACATCATTGCTGGTTTTGTTTTTTGTATAGCCACAGTTTTTTTTTTTTTAAGATTTTATTTATTTATTCATGATAGAGAGAGAGAGAGAGGCAGAGACACAGGCTAGGGAGAAGCAGGCTCCGTGCAGGGAGCCCGACGCAGAACTCGATCCCGAGACTCCAGGATCATGCCCTGGGCCTAAAGCAGGCGCTAAACCGCTGAGCCACCCAGGGATCCCCTATAGCCACAGTTCTACTTAAATCCTATCCTTCCAAATCATTCACACTTTTATTTTGGGATTATTCCACTAGACTCTTTGTGGCTCTGGGCAAATCAAACTTTGACTTAGTCTAATGTCTGTAAAAGTGAGAATATCACCAGTAATACTCATTTTCCAGTTTGCTCAATATGAGAGATGTTTTAAAATGTTAAGCCATCTAATTTAAGCAGACCCAAGCAAAAGTATTTTAGGCTTATCTACATTTTTGTATTTGTCATGCTTCACTGGGTCAGACAAATCTGGTCTCAAGTTATTTAAATAGGATCGGTGATCACATAGTGATGAGAATGATGAAGTCATATGAAAATTTCATTATTTTATGCTTAGTTATACCCCATAAGGGCCTACAGGCCTACCAACATAGGACAAGCTACATGGTCAGGATCCCTAAGGGACCTTAAACTTATGGAGGCCAAATTTAAATTCTGAAGAGGAGCTAACAAGTCAAAGCAAAATAGATGTCAGCATTAATTATATTTGTTTTAAAAAAGATTTATTGATTTTAGAGGGAGAGTGCGTGTGTGCACAAGTGGGAGGAGGAGCAGAGGGAGGGAGAGACTCTTCAAGCAGTCTCCCTACTGAACACAGAGCCCTACATAGGGCTGGATCTCAGGACCTGAGCTGAAAACCAAGAGTTGGAAAGTTAACTAACTAAGCCATTCAGGTGCCCCAGAGTCAAATATTCTTTAGAAAATCATTATTTATTGAAGTTATTATATGATCGGTACATGGCAGAAAAAAAATCCACCTGCTCAAGGTAGACTGTCAAGAAACAGCCAAGTTAATGAAGATGGACCAACAATAAACAAGAACAGAGAAATGTTTATTTTTTTTAAAGATTCTTATTTTTTTTTAAATTTTTATTTATTTATGATAGGCACACAGTGAGAGAGAGAGGCAGAGACACACGCAGAGGGAGAAGCAGGCTCCATGCACCGGGAGCCCGACGTGGGATTCGGTCCCAGGTCTCCAGGATCGCGCCCTGGGCCAAAGGCAGGCGCCAAACCGCTGCGCCACCCAGGGATCCCCCAGAGAAATGTTTAATATCAAGTATGGATAAGTGCTATGAAGAAACCTCAAGAAGAGCATTAGGCAGGGCAGCCCGGGTGGCCCAGCGGTTTAGGGCCTGCCTTCCGCCCGGGGCCTGATCCTGGAGACCTGGGATGGAGTCTCATGTCAGGCTCCCTGCAGGGAGCCTGCTTCTCCCTCTGCCTGCCTCTGCCTGTGTCTCTGCCTCTCCCTCTGTCTCTGTCTCTCATGAATGAATAAATAAAATCTTTAAAAAAAAAAAAAAAAAAGAAGAGCATTAGGCTACACAGTGATGGGGGAGGTGCATACTCCATTAAGGATAGTAAGGAAGGACCTCTCTAACAATGCAACATTTTAAACTGAATTAAGTGACAGAGAAAGCCATGCAGATTATCAGAGGGAAGAGTGGTCCCTAGCAGAGGAAATAGCCCAAAGACCCCAAGATAATAGCATTCCTTCGGTGGCTGTTCAAGGAACAATGAAAAATGTGTGTGTCATTCAGAGATAAAAGAGACTGTGGCCAAGGGAGAATCTGTGGTCATGATCTACAAAAAAAAATGAAAGGAAAACAAGCCGTGTCCTCCCATTTACTCTTCATATTATGCAATATGTCCACACATATTAGCATAGAGCTAGCACATCGACTAATGCTTACTATTGACCAAACGAAAAGAGAATTGATTGCAATTGCCAAGGCCTGGACTGGAAAGGCCTACCTAGACAGGCCTGAGTAAAAATTAGGAAACTGACCATAGCAGCCCCTAAAGCAAAGTCATCTAGCATGGTGCTAAAATTGAAAACAGCAGAAGTAACAACAAAGGATAAACATGTAACAAAGAAATAAGATTTTTTGGTAAGCAAATTTAGCAAAGTAGGTAATTCTTTAAGAACAAAATCTGTAGTCTCATTTGAGTTAGTGGCCGAAAAACAAAACAAAACAAAAACTCTTTTATTGGAGTACCTGTTTCTCACTGTGAAATATTTCTTCTTTTCAAAAGATAACCGCCTTCAAGTCTTTGTTCACATATCACTATTTTGATTAGCCTGCCTAGTCCAAATTATTTAATCTGCACTATCCCCCAATCCACCTTCCATTCCTCCTTACCCTGTTTTCTTTTTCTCCTATCACCTCCAAATATACTAGATAATTTAGTTATGTTTATGATTTGTTATCTGTCCCATTCCACATACCTCAGCATAAATTACAGGACAGGGATTTTGGTTTTGTTCACTGATGTATCCCAAGCTCCCAAATATTTAATATATGAGAAGTGCTTGGTAAACATCTCTGAAATTCCCATACCTATGGCAACCATCCAATCTGATATAAACTCATATATCCAAATTTCTTCAAAAACTTTTCATGAGGGACACCTGGGTGGGTCAGTAGTTGAGAGTCTGCCTTTGGCTCAGGGCATGATCCTGGAGGTCTGGGATCAAGTTCCACATCAGGCTCCCTATGGGGAGCCTGCTTCTCCCTCTGCCTGTGTCTCTTTCTCTGAATTAAGAAAAAAAAAAAAAAGACTGGTGAGAATTTAGAGGCCCAGGGTCCCCAGCTTCATCTATCTTCCCACACCTCCTCATCCCAATTTACAGGATCTCAATGCCCTCACTTTAGCAGTAGACACCGTGAGGCAGAGTGTTCAGCTTGCGTTATAATTCAGCCAGTCATAGGATGAGGTTCTGCACTGATTTTCAGCAGTTTCAGCCCAGTGGCTACAGGAGGTAAGGCTCTCCTTCGGGACTACCTAGAAGCTCTGAGATCATTTACTCTGCCCTAGACCTGGGAATTCAAATCCCTGAGCTCATCCCTTTTTTTCACCACTTTGTCCAGCAACATTAGGAACAACCAACGTCATAATACTCATTAGTTTTCCAAAAATGTTTGAAAGTATCGTATATAGTCATTTAGCTTTTTGCTGCTTATAAGGGGATGACAAGGAGTATCCAGTGCAGATGTTTTGCATACCTCTATAAGTTCACGCCATGGACTATCAGTGCTCTCTTTATTTCTGGAGTCATCACATATTTAAATCTAATCAAATTACAGAACCAGTTGCAGAAACCCCAGGACCATTTCAGAAAACTCATCCTTAAAATTCTGCTCCTATGGAACCACTCTTGATACCAAAATTTGTATTGGTCAGTGTTCTCCAGAGAAATGGAACCATCTGTCTTCCATATATGTGCGTGTATACAAACACACATATAAATGGAATTTTAGATATATATAATGGAAGTTTATCGTGAGGAATTTGTTCGTGCAGTTATGGAGGCTGAGAAGCCTTATGATCTGCTGTTTGCAGTCTGAAGAGCCAGGAAAACTGGTGGTATAATTCAGTCTGAGTCATGAGGCCTGGGAACCAGGGGAGCCCATGGTGTAAATCTCACTTCAGGGGCAGGAAGAAATGAATGTCCCAGCTCAAGCAGGTGAGGTAGGGAAATAGGCACAAATTCCTCCTTCTCTCACCTTTTATGGTATTTAGGCTCTCGATGGATTAGATGATGTCCATTCACATTGGGAAGGGCCACCTACTTTACTGAGTCCACTGATTCAAAAGCAGATCTCACCCAAAAATAGTCTTTTTTTTTTTTTTTAAGATTTTATTTATTTATGAGAGACATATGAGAGACTCCCCTATGGGGAGCCTGATGCGGGGCTTGATCCCAGGACCCCCCAGGACCCCGGGATTATGCCCTGAGCCAAAGGCAGACACTGAACTGCTGAGCTACCCAGTCTTCTTTACTAATGGAAGAGGTTTCCCCACCCCCAGTGGAAGCATCCCTTCTACCTCCATATGAAATAATTAGCCCTGCAATGCCTGATGAAAGAGTGATGGCTTCCCTCTGAGGCACAAGCTATGTAAAGACAATGCTGATTTTCGCTAGGACCCACTTATATCTTCTAGACCTATCACTAGGCTCAAGTCCCAGCAGCCCCTAAAGGTGAGGTACAAGGTGTTAGGTCTATGACAAAGCGTGTTACAGTCAAAAAGAACTACCTGAATTTCTATTTTATACAGACATAAATCTGAGGACCATGAATGTGGGAATGGGTGTGTGTGTGTGTATCTGATGGTGGAAGAAACATAGTTTGATCAGGCCAAATTTATTGACATGGGCTCGCTAAGCAGAGGTTCTGCATTTATTTAATGCTGCAATTTAGGAGGTTAGAAAAGGCTCTGGCAGTTTGGTTGGCTAGTTGAAAAATGGACTAAGGGATGCCTGGGTGGCTCAGTGGTTGAGTGTGTCTGCCGTTGGCCCAGGGCGTGATCCTGGAGACCCGGGATCGAGTCCCACATCGGGCTCCCTGCAGGGAGCCTGCGTCTCCCTTTGCCTGTGTCTCTGCCTCTCTCTCTGTGTGTCTCTCATGAATAAATAAATAAAATCTTTAAAAAAAAAAAAAAGAAAAGAAAAATGGACTAAAAAGTGGCCACCATAAGCGAACTGGAAATGCCAGTATGCCTTGGTTTAATGCAGAGGAAGGGCTTCAAAGGCTTATGGAGATTAGAATGTTCCAGTAGATTTGTCAAGATGTACTGCTGGGAAGGTCCAGAACACATGCCTTTCACCAATACTGTGAGGAGTAAATAAATTTGTGAAGGGAGTCCTATTATCTTTGAAGAGCTCTATGACCACCCTTCTCTGAGGACCAAATCTCATCACAAAAACTGCACCAATTAATTGGGAAACCTAAATACATGAGAATAATTAGACTCCAGGATGGCTGGGGCCAAAAGTTACTCAATCACCAAAGGCAAGGTAGACATGGTTACTGTAATGGAAAGCAGAGTCAAAGCAGAAATCAGAACAGTCTGAATCCTGTAGACCTATATTTTTGATTACGGTGTTCTTGAAAGTGAGATAGAAAGACTACCAAATTCTTAATCTGTAGAAGTACAAAATTTCTAGGTCAAGTGAACAAAAGCCTAATTCAAATAATAAAAACAGCCCGTAAGTCAATTCCCAGACATGGGTCAGACTGCAAACTCAGTACCCTTTGAATAAAGGGGAGGCCAGATCTCCTTGAGGGAGAACCACAGTACATTACTGAAAATGTACACTGTTATTCCTTCTCCCCACGTTCCCCAAAGGGACCTATGTATATGGCCCTTTACCAAGGTAACTGTACATCACAGAAAAGGAAATAACGTCAGACCTTTCAGGAACTCCTGGATGTGGGCTATAATCTGACACTAATTTCAGGAGATCCAAAAGATCACTGTAGCCCACTAGTCAAGAGTAGGGGCTTATGGAGGTTAGGCTCAAGTCCATCTCATGGTGGACCCAGCAGGTCCTTGAACCTATTTTATGGTTATCTCCCTAGTTTGAGAAGGCATAATTGGAATGACAAAAATAGCAGCTCAGAGAATCCCTATGCTAATTCCCTGACCTGTGGAGTGAGGGTTTTTGTGGAAGGTAAGCCCAAGTGGACATCATTAGAACTTCCTCTACCTCAAAATATATTAAGCCCAAAGCAATACCAAATCCCTAGAGGGACTGCAGAGATTGGTCCTTGCCACTCATCTCTATTTGGCTTATGCAGAAGATGGAAGGGTCTTGGAAAATGACCGCAGATTACTGAATATTTAACCAGGTGGCGAATCCAACTGTAGCTTCTATAGCAGATGTGGCTTCACTGCTTGAACAAATTAAAACACATTCCCTAGTACCTGGTATGTAGCTATAGCTATAGATCTGGCAAATTCCTTTTTCTCCATACCTGCCCATAAACACTTTGCTTTCAGCAGGCAACGCCAGCGATACACCTTACTGTCTTACCTCAGGGTTGTGTTAACTCTCTACCCCTATGTCATAATTGAGTTCAGAGATCTTGATCACCCTTCTCTTCCACAGGGTATCACACTGGCCTATTACACCAATTATATTAATGCTGCTTGGACATAATGAGCAAGAAGTAGTACCTACTCCAGACTTACTGGTAGGACATTTGCATATCACAGCATGGGAAATAAATCAGACTAAAATTAAGGGACATTCTACTTCACTGAAATTCTAGGGGTCCAGTGGTATACAATATGTTAGGATATCCTTACTAAAGTGAGGGATAGGTAGATTGTTATCTCTGGCCTTCATACAATCAAGAAAGATGCATAAGACGCATCTTTTGGAGTCTGGAGGCAACATATTCTCTACTTGGGTGTATTACTCTGGCCCATTTACTGAGTGACCCAAAACTGTTAGTTTTGAGTGACAATAAAGGCTGTAGCCCCACATCAGGCTCCCTGCCCTATGGGGAGGCCTGCTTCTCCTTCTCCCTTTGCCTGCCTTGCCTCCTGCTTGTGCTTGTTCTTTCTCTGTCAAATAAATAAACAAAATCTTTTAAAAATTAAATTAAAAACAAAACAAAAAAAAAAAACAAAGGCTGTATAACAGGTCCAGCTGCTGTGCCAGTTATTCTGCCATTTGGGCCATAATGATCCAACAGACCCATCGGTCATTAAGGTGTCAGTAACAGGGGTGCCTGGGTGGCTCGGTGGTTGAGCACCTGCCTTTGGTTCAGGCTGTGATCCTGGGGTCCTGGGATCCAGTCTCTCATCAGGCTGCTTCTGCTAGACAAGGGACACACAGGGAACCTGCTTCTCTCTCTGCCTGCGTCTCTGCCTCTGTGTGTCTCTCATGAATGAATAAATACAATCTTAAAAAAAAATTGTCAGTAACAGATAGGGATGCTGTTCAGAGCTTTTGGCTGGCCTCTGTAGGTGAACTACAACCACAGACCTTTAGGATTTGGAGCAAGACCCTGCTATCATCTACAGATAACTACACTCTTTTTGAAAAACCACTCTTGACCTGTTACTAGGCCTCATTGAAACCGAACGTTTAACCATGGGCCCCGCCCCCAAGTAATCACAGGACCCAAGATACCCATCATGAACTGGGGTATTCTCTGATCCACCAAGCCATGCTGGGCATGCACAGCAAACTCCGTCATCAAATGGAAGTGGCATATACATGACTGGACCCAAGGGGGCCTCGAAGGCACAAGTTACATTAAGAAATGGCCCAGGGGTGCCTGGCTAGGTCAGTGTGTAAACCATGCTACTCTTGATCTCAGGATTGTAGGTTCAAACCCCACGTTGTGTGTAGAGATTACTTAAAAATAAAACCTTGGGCAGCCTGGGTGGCTCAGCAGTTTAGCACCGCCTTCAGCCCAGGGTGTGATCCTGGAGACCTGGGATCAAGTCCCACGTCGGGCTCCCTGCATGGAGCCTGCTTCTCCCTCTGCCTGTGTCTCTGCCTCTCTGTCTCATGAATAAATAAAATCTTTAAAAAATAAAATAAAATAAAATAAAATCTTTTTAAAAAGTGTCCTATATGCCCACGGTCCCCATTCCTGCCCTACGGCCTTCTTTCTCCCAGGCTGTACCTTTGTTAAGTACCCTTACAATTAGTTGACAGAGGAAGAAAAGTCTGTCACTTATAAACTGGGCCCAGTTTTAAGTAGTCCAAGATATTTAAGCACCACCTAAGGTAGACAGCTACAGTAGTTACAGTCCCTCTCTGGGATATCTCTGAAGAACAGTGGTAATGGGAAATCCTCCCCATGGGCAGAAAACGACATACCTGGATATCCATTTTGCTTGAAAAGAGAAATGGCCAGATGAGCAATTATATACTGATTCATGTGCTGTGGCCAATGGTGTGGCTGGATGGCCAGGGGCTTGGAAGGAACATAATTGGAAAATGGGTGACAAAGAATGCTATATGGATATATGCCTGAATGGGCAAAAAAAAACTGAAGGTATTTGTTTTCTATGTGAATGCTTACCAAAGGGTGACCTCAGCAGAGGAGAATTTTAATCAAGTGGATAGAATGACCTGGTCTGTGGATACCAGAGAGCCTCCTTTCCCAGCTACCCCTAATGAACAAAGTGGCCATGGTGGCAGGGATGGATGTCATGCAGAGGCTCGAAGGCTGATGTGGTTATGGCCACTTCTAAGTACCCAAACTGCCAGCAAAAGATACCAACACGGAGCCCCTGGGATGGCACCATTTTCCAGGGTGATCAGACAACTACCTGGTAATAGACTGACTACACTGAACAACTTCCATCATGGAAGGAGCAACACTTTGTTCCTACTTGAATAGATACTCTGGATATGGATTTTCTTTTCTGTTTTCAGTGATTCTGCCAAAACTATTATCTGCGGACTTAGGGAATGCCAATACCTGATCCACCATTATGGTATTCCTACCACAGCATTGCTTCTGATTAAGAAATTCACTTCACAGCAAAAGTAGTGCAACAGTGAGCCCATTCTTATGAAGTTCACTGGTCTTACCATGTTCCCCATCAACTGAAGCAGCTGGCTTCACAGAATGGTGGAATAGCCCTTTGAAGACTTCTTTAGTACCAGCTAGGTGGCAATACCTTAAGAACTGGGGCAAGGTTCTCCAGAAGGCTGTATATGCTCTGAATCAGCATCCTGTTGCCTAGTACTCTTTCTCTGATACCTAGGATTCATGGGCACAGGAGTCAAGGGGTAGACTGGGAGTGTCACCACTCATTAACATCCCTAGTGAACCACTAGCCAAATTTTTACTTCCTGTTTCAGTGACTTTATGCTCTGCTGGCCTAGAGGTCTGATGTCTAGCAGGAGGAAGGCTTCATCAGAAGATCCAATAATGATTCTATTGGACGGTAAGTTAAGATTTCCATTTGGCCACTGTGAGCTGCTCATGGTACTGAACCAACAGGTAAAGAAAGGAGTTACAGTGTTGGATGGGGTGAATGATCCTATCAAGAGGAAACTGAAATACTCCACAATGGAAATAATGATGAGTATGTCTAAAATACAGGAGGTCCCTTAAGGAGACGCTCCAGTATTACCATGCCCTATCATTAAAGTCAATGGAAAACCACAACTAAATCCAAGCAGGACTAGTAATGGTACAGACCTTTAGAAGTGAAGGATGGATGGGTCATCCCACCAGATAAAGAACCACAACCAGCTGAGATACTTACTGAAGACAGAGAGAATGGGTAGTGGAAGAGGCTGTTTTAATACCAGCTATGAGCATGTAACCAGTTAAAGAAACAAGGACTGCAACTGTCATGAGTATTTCCTCCTTATTTTTCTTATGTTTTTGTGCATCTGTGTGTGTATATCTTTCCTCTGATTTCCTTATCATATAAGGTGTAACTAATTTTCTATTATAATATAGTATAGTATCTCTAATTTTACATCATAGTATCTAAGTTATGGAAATTAGGAAGAGTAAACATCATCCAAGGCCTTAATCTGCTCTCCCGGGGAAGGGATTAGCATGTTTTCAGTTGTACACAGATAGTTATATCATGTTAGAAGAAATTATGATCTTGTTATCTTTATTTGGAGATTAAGTACAGTTTAAAGTGATTCCCATAGGTATAAGGGCACCTAGGTGGTACAGTCAGTTGAGAACCAACATTTGGTTTTGGCTCAGGTCATGAATATTAGGGTTGTGAGATAGAACTCAGCATGGGGCTCCATGCTCAGCAGAGTCTGCTTAAGGCTCTCTCTCCCTCTGCCCTTCCCTCCACCATCTCCCTAAAATAAATACTTTTTTTTTTTAAATAAAGAGATGCCTACAGGTATAAAGTTAATAAAGGGTGGATGTGTCTGATGGTTCATTTTATTTGTCACTTTCACTGGCCACAGGATACCCAGATTAAGCACTGTTCTGACTCCTTTTCCCCAGAAGGAATCTGCCCTGTTTCCTGCCTTACTGTTTGAGCTGGGACACCTCATCTCATTTTTCTCCTGCCCTCAGATTTGTATCATAGATTGCCCTGGTTCTCAGGCCTTAGGAAAATAATCTTATTATAACACATTTTTGCTCATAATCATTATCATCATTATCTTTCCCCAAAGCCTTTCAAAGCTTCCTATTCAGATGTAGAGGCTATATCCAAAGGCCTGTCATCAAAGTCCTCTAAAACCTAGCATGAACACACTGTGGTAGAGTGTTACCCTGGTGACCTCCCCAATGAAACACACCTTTGTACGGTCTCTCCCCCATAACTCTGCACTGGTCTCAGGACTGCTTTGACCAGTAGCAGCCTATGGCAGAAGAGAGGCCATGCCAGTTCAAAGATCAGCCCTTAACTGGCCTAGCAGGGGTCACTCCCTCCCTCCTTGTAACACTTGCTCTTGGAAGCCCCCTCTTCATGCTAATCCTCTATTCCACTCATGCAGTGTGAACAATAATTCAGATCAGTTGTATGCAATACATCTGACAAAGGCTTCCATGATCTCCTTGAACTTTACCTAATTTTTCCTTCTAAGTCTTCCAAGTATTTTTGTAACTCTTAAAAAGAAACAAATATTCTCCCTAGTAGTACCATCATTTAATTCATTTGCTGAATAATTAAACAGGTACTTACAATGTGCCAGACATTGCTCTAAGTGTGACAATAAGGCTAATATTCTATATGCTATTCTATATACTACAGACGTGGATATCATTCTAAACACTTTTCTGGTTACCTCATTTAATTCTCAAGAACTCTAAAAAGTATCCTCATTTAATACAAGGAACCTCAGGCACAAAATGAATAAGAAACATTTTTAACATCATACTGCAAGTGGAGTCAAAATATAACCCCCCAAATTCCGACTTCAAAGTTTATGCTATCTAGACTGCCTTCTACACATGTGAACAAGACAGACAAGATTTCTGTTCTCATGGAACATGCATTCTATTCATGGTAGTGGGAAGAGGAAAGAGTAGTTATAAAGGGTATGTATAAATCTACAAAATTACCTCAGAGAGTGATAATGCTACGAAGAAAATAATGCTCTATGATATGATGCAGTGATGAGAAGTTACTTTAGTTACTTTAGATGGGGGAGCCAGAGAAGGCCTTTGTGAGGTGGTAACACCCAGGAGAAGACGTGGATGTCCAGAAGAAGTGGCAGAGCAAGACTTGTGAAGAGAATACCAAATAAAGAGAACAGCCCATGCAAAATTCCTAGGATACAAATCATTTTAATCTTAGCATGTTTCAGGAACAGACATAATAAAGTCAGTGTAGTTGAAGGATGGTAGGTAGAGGAAGTAGAATGATGAGGCTGAGAATTAGCTGAGGTTCAGATCACATAGTGCTTTGTAGGCCATGATACAGACTTTGGATTTCCCTGAGTAACATCAGAAGGTTTTTTTGGTTTGCTTTTGTTTTTAAAAATGTTATTTATTTATTCATGAGAGATACAGAGAGAAGCAGAGACACAGGCAGAGGGAGAAGCAGGCTTCCTGTGGAGAGACTGATAAGGGATTTGATCCCAGGACCCCAGGATCGATCACGACCTAAGCCAGAGGCAGATGATCAACCACTGAGCCACCCAAGAGCCCAACACTGGAAAGTTTTAAGCTGGGTAACAACATTACCTGATTTATATTTTGCAATGTTACCTGGCTGTTAACAATTAATAAACTCTAGAAGGGCTAAGATGGAAGCAAGGGAACCAACAGGAAGCAAATGCCATAGTCCATGTGGGAAATTATGGATATGGAGATCAAACCACCAGGATTTACTGAGGCAATGAATATGGGAGGAAAGAAACGAATCACAGATGGCTCCAATCTTTTGGGTCTGCACTACTAAGCAAATAGTGGTATTATTAACTGAAGTCAGGAAAGGTTAAAGGTGGACCAGGTTGAAGGGTTAATGTGATAATTATGTTTGGGACATAATATGTTTGAAATATCTACTCAATACCCAAGTGGAGATGATAGGGAGGCAGCTAGCTAGGTATGATTATAGAGATATCAATTTGAAAATTGTTTGATATACACAGCAAATTCATCTAGAATGAGGAGAGAAGGAAAAAGGATGGAACTCCAAGCCCTTGGGCACTTCAACATTTAGAAGCCAAGTAGAAGGACGCTTGGGTGGCTCAGCAGTTGAGTGTCTGCCTTCGGCTCAGGGGGTGGTCCTGGGGTCGAATCCCAAGTCAGGCTCCCTGCATGAAGCCTGCTTCTCCCTCTGCCTATGTCTCTGCCTGTGTGTGTGTCTCTAATGAATAAATAAAATCTTTAAGAAAAAAAACAAATAAAAGCCAAGTAAAGAGGCACCAAGTCACCCCTCTGGATCACAAGTTCTTTGAAACACAAGATTGTGTCTTTTTCATTTTTTGGTGCCCCACAGAAAAGTTAGCTCACTAACAGAAACTCAAAGATGCTCAGTATATTCTAATGAATAAATGTCATTTGATTTCTCAGGCTTTCACTGCAGAAATATAATACCTGAGGTAAAGGCAACAGCATCTCATATATTGTGGGCACTCAAGTATTTGTTTAATGAATGAAAAAATTAGACTAGGTTTTGCTAGATACATTTTAGTATTCATCGTTCCAGAGAGCACAGCAAGGAAAGGGAGAAAGCAAGCAGCAGCCTCCATCTTCACACTTCTAACCAATCATAATCACAAATAATCCCTAAACCCTTCATCTTGGTTCCCATTACAGATTAGAGTGGGGAGATGGAGGAAATGGCAGTAAAGGCTGCGGCATCAAGAAAAGGGATTCCAATTCCCACACTAACTCAAGAGTTCAGGCCTTCATGTCAAAAATATGTATTAAGCACCAACTGTATGTCAGGTATCAGAGTAAGTACCAGGTATACAGCAGTAAGCAAAACAATGTCCCTCAAAGCACTTATCCTAAGAGGAAGGTATATATTATATAAATAGCACATAGGTATAAAATTGAATTTAAAAAGTACAGTAAAATGTACCATGAAAACATCCATACCATTGCACAAAACAACATGGGACAGAGCTTGAAAGGCAGTAGGTTTCTGACATGAGATACCTTACAAGTCAGGTTAAGAGGTGGGAAAAGGGGGAGTTATCTAGGTGGAGGTAACAGCATGTATCAGAGTTTTAAGGAAGGAAGGAAAGGAATTTAGAATGGCCCAAAGAATTTAAAATGGGCGAGTAAATGCAGGGCCATGTACGTCATATCACAAATTTTAAAAAACTTGACCCTAAGATGCAGAAGTAGCCACACTAAGCAAAGGAGCAACATGATCAAACTAGTAAATTTATGTTTAAAAAAAAATCAGTCTGAATTCTATGAGATGTTTCTCATAGAAAAACTGAGGGAAGGAAAGAAAAGGTTCATGATTATTTAGTTTGGAGGCTACTGCAGTTATTGTAAAAAAAAAAAAAAATGGTGGCTTGGATCAGAGTAGAACAGTGGAAGCAAAAGAAGTAGACAACTGCAAGATACATTTAAGAGAGAAAAATGCCAATAGGGCTTGGTGACTGAGCACACATAACCCCCAGGTCCTGACCTGAGCAACAAGATGTACAAAGGTGTGACTTACAGGCCTCCCTAGAGAAGTAGAGGTGGAGTAGTAGGTGCAGAGAGCATGAGCTCATCACTAAATGGCTGTCATATACCCAAGTAAAGGCTCAGAGAGGTAGATAGCTAGTTATGTAATTAGGTGATGAGAACAGTTTGGACCTTAGACATATACGTAGGCACCACCAGAGATGATATTTAAAGTCACAGGCATGGATGTAATTATCCTCAAGAGGAAGCACAAGAAATTCTATCAAACCAAAGCACTGAAAAAATAACAATGTGTAGATATCAGAAGAGTAAGAATTAGTGGACAACAGGGAAAAGCAGTGGGTCAGAAAGGTACAAGGAAACCAGCAAAGCACAATCCTATGGAAGTGAAAGAAAGCACATTTCCATCAGGACAAACATAGTAAATTGTGACATGAACACTAAAATAAAGACACTAATGATACTCAGTCAACCATAAAAGCTCATTCAATCCATAAGGTAGTCAGACTGCATTGTTAGACTATCTTACTATGAAGCAGTGCAGCATAATTAAACATGCAGGCTCCAGATCCACAAGGTCTAGGTTTAAATCCTAGCTCCCCTACTTAACTAGCTAAGCAGCTGTAAGTATATTATACTTAATTCCACTTTCACTTAGTATATATTTAATGTCTCTGTGCCTTAGTTTCCTCATTCACAAAGGAAGGTAAAAATAATACCCATCTAAAAGAACTGTTAACACTAAGTGTGTGTATGTATACGTATATGCTCATCACTTAAAATAGTGGCAGTACAAATCAGTTCAGTAAATGATAGCTATTATTACTCACAACATCGTTCCTATGGGAAAATACTTTCCGAACAAAAGAAGTTTGTTTGAAATAACCTTTCACTAATTTGGGACTGTCCCTGCTCCCCATAAATTGTGATCTTACAAGGTCTTTTTCCAAAAGCCTTGAGGGGAACTCTAGATTTAAAATTTACTCAAAATGTCCTTAATATGGTAGCTGACCAGGGGTTTTCTGGGTTGTTTTGTTTTGTTTTAGAGAGAGAAAGCAAGTGTGGGGTGGGGTGGGATGGGGAGGGCAGAGGGAGATAGGTTCTTAAGCAGGATTGATGTCCAGCATGGAGCCCAACTAAGAGTGCCATCTCACGACCCCAAGGATCATGACCTGAGGTGAAATTAAGAGTGGGATGCCTAACTGACTGAGCCACCCGGGTGCCCCAGCAGCTGACCAGTTTTAGAGAAGCTAATCATTTTGTTTCGTTTTGGTTTTTGGAGGGATACCTATCCCCCTCATTACACATTCATGCTGTGATGAGAAAGAACTTATATATTTGGACATTTAAAAAACTAATAGCAAAAAAAACCAGGCTGTTTCAAATAACAAAGTTACAAAAAAAAAAGTCTATTTCAAACAAAGTGTCTTTATTTCGTCACTTTCTAGTGCATATTTGAATACAAGCATATTTATCATTAAATAATGAAACAGCCTCTAGATGTTCTGTGCAAGATACACATTCACAGGTAGAGAAACGGAAGCAGATCTGCAGCTTCCAGAGGATCATCTTATTATCAAAAATATGCAAAGGTATTACTAGGCTCTAAGCTCCACAAAAAGTATTTCCAACTGCATCACGATAGGCAAAGGTATGCTCATTTGGTCCCTAAAACTAAGAACACAAATAAATGGAGACTTGTGAGACCAATTTTTATCCTCAAATTTCCCAGTGACTTAGCAAGTACTAGTTCAGAAATATTTGGAAAACTCTCTGTATGCCCTAAGGTAAAATGTTGGGGTTTCCCTGTAGCAGTTTGTTTTTTAATTGTTAAAACAACAGAAATACCTAATACGTGTTGGAGCTGTTATACAAAAAAAAGTATTATTTCAGGGTAATAAGAAATTGTTTACCATGTTCTTTCCCCATGAACTAGTGAAAACACTCCATTTCAGGATCAAGCAAAGACACAAAGTAGGGACACGTCAGTAACAACTGAATGTCATTACCATCTGTTAGCTTCTGAATAGGTTACTGGAAACAAGGTGACAGACAAGCTAATTCTTTATGGATAAGTATCCATATCACATCATCACAACTAGTACTCATTTGCACCTTCAAGAAGAAACTGCCACAAAGGGGAACAAAAACATTCAACTGATATATGAATTATGAAAAAGCTTTTTAAAATATTATAAAAAATATGAATAAGCTTCTGAAAATGCAGAATAATACTTAAAGACAGGCCATATTTCAGATTCAGTATTTTCTATATAACTGAAATGAAAGAGGACATCGCACAATTTGAAGAATAAAATGAGGTACAATTAAGAAGTGTGTAGTCCTGTACAGATGGCCTGATCCTAACACAAGATGTTAACAAAGCAAGTTGGTGGGGGAGGGGGAAAGCCTGCATTTTCTATGCTAAAATTTGGCTGACTCCACCCCCAAATACATATTTTTTTTTTAGGGGGGGCTTAGCATTTAAGAATCAATAACTTCCAAAAACAGAAAATAAATCTCTTTTAGAGTATGTGTTCCAAATGAATCTACTTACTGTTTTCAAATGTGTTTGGGAAGTCATTCTTTGTTACTTTGATAAATAACATTTGGAAAATATGACAAGTAGATTTTAGTTTCTTGCCTCAGAAGTATTCTGCTAAAAGAAATAACAGAAATAACTAAGTAGAATTTGTTCCATTTACCTAATAAAACACTTTTAATTTATAACATAAAAAATGCTGCACAAATACCTATCATTATTGTTCACGGAAGAGAAAGTAGTTTTAAATTGTAAATCATCACACTCAATGCAAGAGCTACTTGAAAAACAACAGTCGAATTAGCATCAAAAAAATTTTTTTTCTTAGCACCAAAAAAAAAAAAAAAAAAAAATAGGAAAAGTGCCAAGCATCTTTCATAAAACTCCTTCAAATGTCTTAATTGCATATAATACAAAGTTATGACTATATCTGAAAAGTTTCAGCAATTATTTAGCTCCAGATTGGCACATCACACTATTATTCTTTTTTAAAACCCAGCTCTTTTTAAACAAAGGACCTAAAATTTTCTGAGAAAGCTTGTTTCCCTTTTCTTGAATCAAATTTTTCTCCTCCTCTCTCAATCATCCCACGGTACTATTTAAGACAAAGACCAGCTACTCTTCACACATGGTTTTCCAAATCGCGAAGGTGGAACTTTGATAAAAACAAAGGAGATAACCTAGAACACCATAATATATAAAGCAAAAAAAAAAAAAAAAGTTCACTTGTGTCGTGACAATAGTGAAGAAATCTGATGAGATCATAAAGCCACGAAGCTTCCTGTTGGTAGCTGAGGATGAAGTCATTAGCAACCCAGGATTCCCTGGTCCTTGTAATCAGAGGCTGCACCTACCAGATTCTGCATTGTTTGGCAGAGGTGGCTTTAAAACACCCCGCTCCCGAATCGTCCAAAGCAGACCACGCCTTCCAGTGATCATTCGAATGGACCATTTCACAGTGTGCCACTACTACCCATTTCCCGAGAGCTTAAATATCTAGTAAGAGTCAACATTTTAGATTCCCTTGGTCATGATGGAGCAAAGATGAACTCTTGAACCCCGCGCTACGTTCAGAAGCCCAGATGGAGAAGCCTGCATGCTTCGGTTCTTCAAAACCTTTATGGCCTTCACTGACCACCCCCCACCCCCACGCCCCGGTCCAATTTCTTCCCAACTCTCAGTCACCCCAAGACACGAGGCAAAAAAAAAAAAAAAAAAAAAAAAGACTCCTTACTTCCTGCTGTTGCTAAAAGGGGAGGAAACCCAAGAGTAACTTTGAACGCGTGGAAGAGAAATAGCTTAATCTTGGCCACCACTGCAAACATATGTCACCCAGCCCCATCGCAGCTTGCGAGCCCCCCCGGGCCCCCCGCCCCAGGGCTCTCCCGCAGCCCAGGCCCCCGGGCCCCCCCACTCCGGGCCCCCCGCCCCGGGGCTCTCCCGCAGCCCAGCCCCCCCGGGCCCCCCCACTCCGGGCCCCCCGCCCCGGGGCTCTCCCGCAGCCCAGTCCCCCCGGGCCCCCCCACTCCGGGCCCCCCGCCCCGGGGCTCTCCCGCAGCCCAGCCCCCCCGGGCCCCCCCACTCCGGGCCCCCCGCCCCGGGGCTCTCCCGCAGCCCAGTCCCCCCGGGCCCCCCCACTCCGGGCCCCCCGCCCCGGGGCTCTCCCGCAGCCCAGCCCCCCCGGGCCCCCCCCACTCCCGGCCCCTCGCCCCGGGGCTCTCCCGCAGCCCAGCCCCCCCGGGCCCCCCGCCCCGGGGCTCTCCCGCAGCCCAGCCTCCCCCCCGGGCCCCCCCACTCCGGGCCCCCCGCCCCGGGGCTCTCCCGTAGCCCAGTCCCCCCGGGCCCCCCCACTCCGGGCCCCCCGCCCCGGGGCTCTCCCGCAGCCCAGCCCCCCCCGGGCCCCCCCACTCCGGGCCCCCCGCCCCGGGGCTCTCCCGCAGCCCAGCCCTCCCGGGTCCCCCCGTGTCAGGGACGCAGCCTGGCGCCTCTTCCTCCCGCGCCTCCCCCACCCGCACACCGCCGGGGTCCCCGACACCACATTGTCCGCTCCGATACAATGGAATGTCACTGCCCGGGTCTCCTCGGGGCGCCCCGCGGCCCCCCCGCGGCGGCCCCGGCTCTCCCAGCTCGCCGAGTTGAGGCACCAACCCGAACTTCACCATGTGAGAGCGCCCGGGACCCGCGAGGTGACGGGACCCGCGGCTCCCGCCCAGCCCGGGTCCCGCTCACTCCCAGCCCGCCCCCGCCCTGGGCGCGGATCCTGCCCCGGGCGCCCCCCCAGCCCCACGGCCCCCCCGAGCCGTCGGCCGCCTCTCCCGGCGCGGGCAGGGGCGGCGAGAGGAGCGCGGGGCTGCCCGCCCGGCCCGGCCCCCCGGCGGCGCGGCACCGCGGACGCAGGCCCCGACGCATCCCCGGCCTTTCCTGGCCCGCGACGACCCCGCCGCCCACCCTCCCTACCTGGCCTTGAGGCTGGGGCTGCTGCCGCTGCTGCAGCTGCTGGCGGCCGCGGCCGCGGCTCGGGGTTCGTAGGCCCAGGCGGGGGCGGGGGGGGGGCGCGGCGGCGCCGGCGCTGGCGGGGGCGGCGGGGGGCGCGGGCGGCGGCGGCGGCGGGTCGGCGAAGCCGGAGGTCGCGTAGTTCCTGTCCATCGCGGGGGCGGCGGCGGGCGGGCGGCGGGCGGGCGGCAGCGGGGGCTCCTGCAGGGCCCCGCGTACGGGGGGCGGGAGGGGCGGGAGGGGCGGGGGAGGAAGAGGAGGAGGCGGCGGCGGCGGAGGGAGCTGCCCCCTCACATGGCCCCGGCGGGCGCGCGGCGGAGGGCGCGCGGGCCGGGGGGCCGGGGGGCCGGGGGCAGCGGGCCGCGGCGAGGCCCCAGGGGCGCGTCAGGGCAGCGGCGGCGGCGGCGTCCGCGGCCGGGACTCGCGACGGCGGCGGCGGCGGCGGCGGCGGCAGCGGCGGCGGCCGCTTCGCCCCATGTTGGTGGATTTCCCAGGATGCACCTCCCGCCCCCTCCGCCCCGCGGCCTCGCCCCGCCTCCCCTCGGCGCCCCGCGCTCGCGGCTCGCGGGCCCCGCGGCCTCCGCCGCCCCGGCCGCCTGGCTGGGGCCTGCGGCTGCGGCTGGCTCCGGGGCCCCGGGGCGCCGCGGGCTCTCCGCCGCCGGCTGCTGCGAGGGGAGCCAGCCGCGCCGCGCGGGGGAGGGGGCCGCGCCTGCAGCTCGCCCTGCCGGGGGGAGGGGGGGAACCCGCCTGCAGCTCGCCCTGCCGAGAGAGAGGGGGGCCGCCTGCAGCTCGCCCTGCGCTTGGGGGGGCCGCCTGCAGCTCGCCCTGCCGAGAGAGAGGGGGGCCGCCTGCAGCTCGCCCTGCCGGAGGGGGGTACCCGCCTGCAGCTCGCCCTGCCCACGGGGGGGCCGCCCCTGCAGCTCGCCCTGCCGAGGGGGGGGGCCGCCCCTGCAGCTCGTCCTGCGCGTGGGGGGGGCCCGCCTGCAGCTCGCCCTGCGCTTGGGGGGGCCGCCTGCAGCTCGCCCTGCCGGAGGGGGGTACCCGCCTGCAGCTCGCCCTGCCCACGGGGGGGCCGCCTGCAGCTCGCCGTGCCGGAGGGGGGTACCCGCCTGCAGCTCGCCCTGCCCACGGGGGGGCCGCCTGCAGCTCGCCCTGCCAAGGGGGGGCCGCCCCTGCAGCTCGCCCTGCCCACGGGGGGGCCGCCTGCAGTTCGCCCTGCCGAGGGGGGGAGCCGCCCCTGCAGCTCGTCCTGCGCGTGGGGGGGGCCCGCCTGCAGCTCGCCCTGTGCTTGGGGGGGCCGCCTGCAGCTCGCCCTGCCGGAGGGGGGTACCCGCCTGCAGCTCGCCCTGCCCACGGGGGGGCCGCCTGCAGCTCGCCCTGCCCACGGGGGGGCCGCCCCTGCAGGTCGCCCTGCCCACGGGGGGGCCGCCTGCAGTTCGCCCTGCCGAGGGGGGGAGCCGCCCCTGCAGCTCGTCCTGCGCGTGGGGGGGGCCCGCCTGCAGCTCCCCCTGCGCGTGGGGGGGGGCCCGCCAGCAGCTCGCCCCGCTGGGGGGGGAATCGCGCCTGCAGCTCGCCCTGCGCGTTGGGGGGGGGCCTGCCTGCAGCTCACCCTGCCGGGTGGTGGGGGTTGGGGGTCCGCCTGCAGCTCGCCCTGCCGAGGAGGGGCCGCCTGCAGCTCGCCCTGCGCGGGGCGGGGGGTGGGGGGTGGGGGGTGCAGAAGCCCGGGTCGCTGCCGCCGCAGAGGCGCAGGCTTGCCAGCGTTGCCGGGAGGTGGTGACTTGACCCCTCGAGTAACCCCTGAGTGTCTCCCGTACTCGGCTCCCACATCGCGATTTCTTTCCCTCTCGGAGCCGGGTCCCGAACCCGAGAGCGCGGAGCGGGCTGGTTCACAGTTCCCTTTACTCCCTGCACAAAGCTTGCTGGGCTCCAGGACCCTCTTCCTGCTGTTAGGGGAGATTTATATTCAAAGAGATTCAAATTCAAACGTATTATTTTCCAATCCTCGTTGAAAGGACCTTTCCCAGGGGCTCTTATTAGCTGTCCCCACCCCCACCTTGGGGATTTTTCTTTCTGGATTTCAGAATCTTCTCTCCCAAGGTAAATACTGCCTCTTCATTGATTAATCCAACTGCCATCTGGATGACTTTAATTACATTTAAAGTCACTGTGCTCACTTTTTTTGTTTCAGACTTGAGACTTCAGCAGGACTCGACCCAAACATTTTCCTGTGTGACCTCCATGCTGTTTGACGGGGGTTGATTTAATGGTTATTTTGGGTTATCTTCTGTTGTAAATCAGAGCCGTGTTTCTTTTTTTTTTTTTTTTTTTTAAGACTTTATTTATTTATTTATTCATGAGACACACACAGAGGCAGAGACACAGGCAGTGGGAGAAGCAGGCTCCAGGCAGGGAGCCCGATGTGGGACTCCATCCTGGATCCCCAGGATCAGGCCCCTGGACTGAAGGCGGTGCTAAGCCGCTGAGCCACCCGGGCTGCCCCAGAGCTGTTTCTTCTATGATTATGAGTAGTGAAACTTGGGGCTCATGGAAATCATCGTTTGGTCCTTAAGGCATAAAGTAAAAGACGTAAAGTTTATGCTTATTGACCATCACCCTTAAAAAAATCAATACTGGTTTAACACCTCTTACGTGCTCAGCACAGAAATCTGCCCCTCAAGATAAGCCTAAAGGTTTAAACAAACCAGACAAGCATAGCAGAAGACCTAATAAATTTGATACACTATCACTGATCACCATTTTAAAAGCCAGTTTAAATTTCGGTAATACCTGATACTGAATTTGCTATTCCTTCTGAGGTTATTTTTGTTCTTGGGAGATTCTGTTTTCCTCCTGGCGCCAACATCCTTTTGTTCCTATTCCTTTTTGTAAGTCTTTTCGGCACCTATGACGCTTAAGAGTCTGATCCTGGGGTGGGGAGGCAAGGAAGTGAGTAGTGGTTATTTACAAATGAATTCAAACAGGTAGACACAAGTGAATCCTGCCAATTTTATGCTAATTTCAGTATGCATTTACCCAGGATATCTTTGAAAAGAAGTTTTCCTTGGGGAAGGAATTTGCCAGATAATTTGAGATCCTGCAGAGAAGTAACATAAATCTTCCTTACCACATTTATTTTTCTTACTGCAGACTGGAGACCTGTAATCTAAATAAAGGGGGAAAGTTCTCACTACTAGCTGTTACACTTCTAAGTATTTTTGTGAGCACTGAAGTTTTGTCTTTACGGAAAGTGTAGGAAGTGGACTGGTAGGCTATAAATGTTTTATGGCACTTAGTTTGAGATACCCACAACTGGTACTCAGAGTGAGTTATGCAGGCAATAGCAAACAAGTGGCAATAAAACCTTTATAGTCCCTCACACTGTAATGGAGTTTATTTAGGTCACATAAATCAGGAAAGATATTAAGGGAAATTTTGGGTGAGTGTTTAAAAAATAATACTACTCTGTCACCATATATGATGTTCCTTTGCCCACCCTTTCTATCTCAATTCTAACATTGGGGGACAAGTTTTGAAAACTAGTGACATCATAGGCAGTTTGGTTGCAAGATGAATCGAAATCTTACACTTAAGAAGAAGTCTTTCCTCATCCCCACCTCCATCTTCACTTCCTTCTGAGTTTATTGTCTAGGAGTTAGTAATGCCTGAGACTATATCTACGAACAGTATCCTCTGATTTCCCGGCTTTCCTGCCATCCCATTAGAAAATCACCCAAGTATTTCAACTGGTAGGAAGCTTGGAAGTTAGACTGAGTAGTTAAACACAATACTTTGTTGAGAAAACGGAGGCCCAGCGTTTGGCAACTTGCTTTAAGTTGATGGAGGCAATCAGCTGGAGGAGGGAACAGTGAAACCCTGTCTCCACTGAGGCAGCTCTGTTTATTAGTTTGTTTGGGAAAGACAGAATTTGGACTTGCCCGACTAGAAACGTAGTCACTAAGTTCATAGATTCCGGTGTTATAAATAGACTACCTATTAATTGGAAAGATTCAAGAAAGTCAAGTTTGTGGTTTTTACCGAGAATATCAGGAGTATTTTTGTGGGAAGTAGGTTCGTGAGGGGAAGGGGCTTAGTTTTCCATTTTCCCTTTCTCTTCTGGCATTGAGGAAAACTATAAGCCCTGATTTCTGCCCTTAGGTCAGCATCAGAAATTAAAACACAGTAAGTCCCACTATCATTTTCTTTGCCTCAGGAGCTTGACCCTAACACTTTGCTCCCTATTGCCTGTCATACCCCCCCAGGGAGACAGCAATAGAATCTGAAGAGCCTGCTTCTTTGGAAGCCACAGCCTCACTCAGAGGTGTCACCAAAAGACAATGATGAGGCATATTCCTCCCAGTGAGCAGAACTTCAAGAAGCATATTGATCATCAATTTTGTATGTATAGGAAGTGGTCTGAGCTATGGATATGGATGGACTCAGGCTCCGGTGAATGGCTTAGCAGATCAGGGTTCTGAAAGGGTTCTGGAATGAAGGTTGAATGACTGGAGACCAGGAGGTCTGGGGATGAAGAAACAGTGGTGTGGCCTGATCATGAAGTCTTCCATTGAGTGTATCTTTTATCTCCTTGAATAGATTACAGAAAATTTAAACCCCATTCTGTAGATGATAGCTATTCTCATCAGAATAATCAATAAATAGGGGCACCTGCCTGGCTGATTTTGTAGAGCATATTACTCTTGATCTCGGAGTTGTGCATTTGAGCCCCACATTGGATAGAAAAAAAAAGATATTAGAAAAAAAAAAGATATAATGAACTGATGGGGGTGCCTGGCTGGCTCAGTCAGTGGAGCATGCCACTCTTGATCTGAGGGTTGTGAATTTGAGCCCCATGTTGGGTGTAGAGATTACTTGAAAATAAAATCTTAGGGGTGGGTGGGTGGCTGAGTTGGTTAAGCGGCTGCCTTTGGCTCAGATCATGATCTCAGGGTCCTGGCATCAAGCCCTACATTTGGCTCCTTGCTCAACAGGGAGTCTGCTTCTCTTTCTCTCTCTCTTTCTCTCTCCCCCTGCCACGCCCCCCGCCCTCCCCCCTGCTCATGCCCTCTCTCTCTCTCAAATAAATATTTTAAAAACCGTTTCTTTTTAAATAATATCTTTAAAAAAATAACCCACAAATATAGAATATATACGTGCTAGGTTCTGTGCTTTGGGCTTTACATGGATGGCCTCATTTAATCCTCTCAAAATATCCTTAAGATGTGGGCGTGGGTTTTTATTTTTCCCATTTTACAGGAAATTGAGGTGTAATGAAGTTAAGTAAGTCTCCAAACCATGCAAGCTCACACAAATTGATGATGGTGCAAGTGAAGGCCAGCTATGTTTGGCTCTAAAACTCAATAAGCTTGGTTAAAGAGCTCCTGCCACGTTTCTCCACTGAAGAGTTAACCATATTTTCCTTTATAATTAATGCATATTTTGTGGGTACTTTAAGACTATGTAAATTCCTGAAGCATCATTCTTTCACCACTGGTTTTAGCATCTGTATTAGTTTCCTGTGGCTGCTGCAACAAATTATCACAAACTAAGTGGCTTAAAACAACAAATTTATTCCCTCTAAATTCTGAAGTCTGAAATCAAGATGTCTACAGGGTCATGTGCTCTCTGTGAAAGCTCTAGGGGAGAGTCCTTCCCTTCTTTTTCCAGCTGCTGGTGGCGTTCCTTGATTTGTGGCCACAGCACTCAAATCTCTGCCTCAGCCTTTATAAGACTTCTCCTCTGTACATCTGTCTTCTTTTATGTTTTTGGGTTTTGTTTTTGTCTTTTTATTAATCTCTACATCCACTATGGGGCTCAAACTCATGACTCAGAGATCAAGAGTCTCAGGCTCTTCTGACTGAGCCAACCAGGCACCACTTCTCTTATGTCTTTTATAAAAAGATTTGTCATTGGTTTGGGGGCCCACTTGGGTAATCCAGGATGATCTCATTTCAAGATCCTTAATTTAATTACATCTGTAAAGACCCTTTTACCAAATAAGATCACGTTCACATGTTCTGAGGATTAGGACATGGACACATCTTATGGGGGCCCACCAGTCAACTCACTGCAGCATCCATTAATGATATTTGTTTTATTTTTTTTTTATTTTTTATTTTTTATTTTAATTTTAATTTTATTTATTTATGATAGGCACACAGTGAGAGAGAGAGAAGCAAAGACACAGGCAGAGGGAGAAGCAGGCTCCATGCACCGGGAGCCGATGTGGGATTCGATCCCGGGTCTCCAGGATCGCGCCCCGGGCCAAAGGCAGGCGCCAAACCGCTGCGCCACCCAGGGATCCCTGATATTTGTTTTAAATAACTCTTATTGGGGTGCCTGGGTGGCTCAGTCAGTTAAGTGTCTGCCTTGGGCTCAGCTAAGTCCTGGGATTGAGCCATGGGTCTGGTTCCCTGCTCAGCAAGGAATCTGCTTCTCCCTCTCCCTCTGCTTCTCCCCACCACTCGTGCTCTTTCTCTTTCGCTTTCTCTCTCTCTCAAATCGATAAATTCTAAAAGAGAAAAAAGAAACAACTATTATTATGGCTACCAAATAGTTATTTTTCTAACTCCATCATTCATCCTCTAATCATTAGTTACCACTCTTCTACAGGAAGGACTTTTCTTTATCCATCCACCTATCCATCCACCCATCCACCCACCGATCCCTCTATTTATTTCAGTACAGACTCATGGATTCTTATTTTATTCAATGGATTTGTGCAGTAAAGGATTAACTAAGCAGGTCCAGGTTGTCCAAATTCTGTCCATTGCAAAGAAAGATTAGGCCCTTGCCAAGCTCCAGAGCAGTAACTTCTAAGCACTTGAATATCCTGCCAGTTAAGAGTATCTTCGTTTACCTGAGGCCTTGGACCATACCAGATATGCTAATGATGTGACTTATGGTGGGGTCTTTGGACCACACAGTATCAGCTTGGCCTCTGGAAGGACTGGGAAATTAAGGTCAGCCACCAGGGCAATCAGCCATGTCTGTGTAACCTATTCTCAATAAACACCCCTCACACCAAGGCTCAGATGAGCTTCCCCAGTTAGCAATACTTCAGTGATTAATGCTCACAGGACTCTACTGGGCAGGATACTGCAAGCTTGCACTGGTCTCCCTTATACTCTGCACTATGTGCCTTTTGCCATTTTAATCTGTATCCTTTCACTTTAATAGGCTCTAACCATCAGTACAACTTCTCTGATTTTTGATTTCTTGAACTCCATAAATCATTAAACATGAGGGCATTCTTGGGGAGGTCATAGTCTATTCTGATATTTATTTATTTTTAAACACAGGATTTATAATCTCTTACCATACTTATTTTGCATGCAAGTGTGGTCTTGGGGGTCTTTGAACACAGGATGAGAATCCATTACCATATTTATTTTTAGGTTCAAATAATCCCATATTTGGCCCTATACCCAAACATTTAATTACTTTAGTATATTTCCTCACATTAGGAGCAATGAGAACCTTTTAAGCTGGTAATGACATGATTAAAACCATGGAAAATACTCCCTTGCCATTCCTAACATCACACTCTAGTCAACATCTTCAGGCTAGATGGAACATTGGCATACCAATACAAGAAGCAAAGTCCCTTCATAGATTCACATGCATTCACATACGACCATTCCCACCACCAACGAGAAGAAAAGAAAAAATATTTCATTACTTAGGATAGTCCTACTATATTCCTGTTGTCCTAGTTGTTTGCAAATACAGCGTAAGCATTAGACACTAAAGCACACTCTGTCTGAGCAGAAAGCCATCTGCAAAGCTGCTTTATACCCTCTCCCTTCTCTTTTTACTTCTCTGTTCCCTTTGTCCCAAAGCCCTAAATATGGTGATGGTAAAGGAAGTTTATTGGGAGTGGTCTATACTTCACCTAATTATCATGCATATTAATGTTAGTATATAAGATACTACTAAAATCTCATTACTTGGTATCAGATTTAATTTTGTCACATGGAATGTCTCAGTTACTTAAAATTCAGATATAGTAGGCTCAAATATCTTGTGGAAATCCAAAGCCTCTCCCAAATTTATGCAAATTCTGGAAACTTGAGTCTCTTGCTCAACATGCCCTCCAAGTTTCTCTTGCTTCCATTGAGTGATTGTTCTGTTCAAGGTAGAAACTGAAATACCGTCTCTTCATAGAGTTACATAAGCATGTATGTGCAAGTGCATGTGCATACATATGCACACACACATGCAAATCCACTCATAGAGAACGTTTATGAAAGTAACAAAGTAAGTGCTGGACTATTCATTATACCAGTTTTATATTTATGTGTGTGTACTCATTTTTCTGCTTCTCATGTAATATGGCTGCTTGCTTACAACTTTAAAAACTCAGAGGAAGCATTGCTCATGACATGTTGTAGCAGACCCCTCTGGTGCCCTCGTCCCATCCCCTGGCTCACCTCTGAGACAGTTCTGACTTACCTCACTCTCACAGCATCCTATTCTAAGACCCTGTCATCTGTCTTTCTATATTCTTTTTATGACAACACAGGAGCTCTCTGGAGTGTAGGGAGGTTTGTATCTCCACAATAGGAGAAAACCTCAATCAATGGAGAATGGAAGTCAATGGATGAGTCAGCGACCCGGCTTCTGGATGGGCTGCAATGGGAGGCATTTTGTGCCCTTCCCAGTGGTCCTCATGGAAGGGAGCTCTTGTTGCTAACAACAACTTTGATAGTAATGCACTTTGGCTTATCCTCTTGCCCAGTGTCTCTCCCTGCTCTGTCATTCCTGATGCCTCCCAATTAACTACTTGCGTTCAAATCATTGTTTCAGGTTCTGCTTTTGGGGAAACATGTTTTATCCTATTATTTGATATGACTACTTAATTTTAGTGCTTTAAATTTTTATGTATGTCTTTTCATAAGTGTCCGTCCCCAACTCAAAGTAATTATTGAAATTTCTCCTGTCAGATATGGATTGGCTTAGGGGACAAAGTAGAGTGAAGGAGTGTTGCTAAAAGTGCTAAAAGCTGCATTCTAAAAATATCTTCAAGACGTCAGAACTGGGACAAACAATCTGAAGTTATCAATATAAAGTGTGGAACAATTGAACTTAAGTCTTTGAAGTTTTTATTTTTATTTTTTTTCTTTTAAGTTTTTAAAACTTAAACATTTTTAAAAAACCAAACCAAACCAAACAAAACACTATAGGGTTTCCAAACAAAAGCTTACATGCCCTCTTGGTATGATAAAAGTGGAATCCTGAATCTTGCTGGCTCTCTCCTTAGCTCCCCATGCTCAACACACCTTATAAAACTCCATGACCTTTATGAAGATGATTTCAAAACTATGGTGCTGGACAAGTAGCTAGAGCCCAGGCAGAAAGCAAAAACAGGACCCAAAAATAAGAGTTGCTGATATTCAGGAAATGGAAAGGTGGCTGTTTAATTCTTGGTGCTAAAATGTTATCTATAATAGTGTTCTAATTTTGTTAAAATTCTGATAGCTATATCATAGCTGCTGTTAGATCTCAGCCACTGCCGTTTTTGCCTCTCCTGTCTCCCACTGCCCTATTTTCTGCCCCAGCCCCAGGAGACCCTGCCTTGCACATTTGTTTCCCTCTTTACTAAATTTGGAAATTCAAATTGTCCTGACAAGTTTTCTTCTTCACATGGGTAAGGAAGAGCTTTCTAAGCCAGTCTTCTCCCCAGTGGTCTCTGGAATCCTTTTGTGTTTGAGTCTTGACTTGAGGGGATTAATTTCTTTGAGTAGCATGTTAGGAGATGTGAACTCAGAAATGTCCTGTGGGATAGTGTCATAGTACTAAGTGGCACGTGGCTGATAGAATATGGTTGTTCTCAGTGTTAATCATTTTGTATCTTGCCATGGTTTTCTAATAAACCTCTTGTATACTTCTTGTGAAAAAAAAAACATATCATATTGGAATGCCATAATTCAATTAACTCTTCATCTGATGTTGGACATTCATTTCCAGTTTTTTAGTTTTTACACTTCAATGAGCAACTTTCCAAAAATATGTAATTCCTTTGATTCTTTAAGATACATTCCTAGAAGTGGCCTTTCTTTGTCATGGAACACAAGTGCTCCTCAGTGCTCTTTCATGTCCTTGATCCATACTATTAAATTATTTTCCAGAAAAGGTGCATCAATTTGTCTTCCCCCGTACCATGTTGAGTGTACCCACGTCAGCATGAATGCATGGATACTTTTAGATTTACCTTGTTGAGGATCCCTGGGTGGCGCAGCCGTTTAGTGCCTGCCTTTGGCCCAGGGCGCGATCCTGGAGACCCGGGATCGAATCCCACATCAGACTCCCGGTGCATGGAGCCTGCTTCTCCCTCTACCTCTCTCTCTCTCTCTCTCTCTCTCTCTCTGTGTGTGTGTGTGTGACTATCATAAATAAATAAAAAATTAGACTTACCTTGTTGAAAACAAGGTCACAGCAGCCACACTTGTGCTATTTCCTTTATAGTATTGGGTAGTTTAGAATCACAACTGGTCCCTTTTCTCTTTACAGTTAGTGTTAGACCTAAGTCCCTTTTCCCCAAGTCCTGTCTGAGCCATCCTTGTGACCTGAGTGTCCTTATCTTCTGTGCCACCTTGATTAAAGCGACAGCTTTAATTTAATTACCAATTTTTTTCAGACACTTATCTACCAAAGTCAGTAAAGTCTAGTGGTTCTTCTCCAGCTGTTCCAATTTATAATGAATGAACAAACAAAATGAAAACCTTAGGTAAAGAGGTATTCCAGTTGAGAAACTTAGCCTAATAGAAAGGACATAAGAGGGGATGACATTATGATAGTACCTATGACTATCCTTAGAAACAAAAGCTAAAGATGTATGCTTTGGAGAGAAAGAATAGCATAGAGATTAAGAGCATAGACTCTGGAGTCAGGCTGCTTTGATGAAAATACTGCTTCAGCTTCTTACTGTGTGACCTTGGATAAGCTACTTAATCTTTCTGTTTCTCAGTTTCCTCTTTTGTAAAACTGAGTATTAATAACTGCTTCACAGAAGTGTTGAGAGGATAAAATAATTTCATCTATGTTTAGAACAGTGCTTGGCACATAATTTGGGGGTTTTGTTTTCTTCAAATTTTTATTTTGACATAAAGAAGGTCAAAGAATGGTACAGAGAATAACTTTATATTGTTCATTAACATTTCATAAATGTCAATATTTGCCACATTTTCTTCCAATCTCTCTTGCTTTTGTATACCATTTTATTTTACATTGCACTAGAGGTTTAGTCAGTGCAATGAGGTGAGGAACATATAAATAAAAAAGTAAAATTCTCTTTGGAAATGTCATGATTTTGTCATAGAGAATCCTAGGGGTTTTCCTGTAAAAAGTAGAGCTCATAATTGAATTTAGCAAGATGACAGGATGCAAGGTCAGTAAGTTGACCCCGTTGAGCAGGGAGCCTGATGCAGGAGTCAATCCCAGGCTCATGACCTGAGCTGAAGGCTCAGGCACCCCAAAAAGATAACCTTTTAAGTAAATCTTGCTAAATAACTGCATGGTTCAATGAAGATGGAAAAAGAATCTTGATCCTAACTTCATATACACACAAAAATTAGACTTACATGTAAAAGCTAAAACTATAAAATGTCTAGAAGAAAACATAGAAGGACATCTTTACAACCATGGGGCACATGATAACTTCTTGGCAAGACGCACAAAAAAACCAATGAACATTAAAAAAAAAAGCTGATCATTGGACTCTTCTGGTCTTTGAAAGACACTTAAGAAAATGAGGGGATCCCTAGGTGGCTCAGCAGTTTAGCGCCTGCCTTCGACCCAGGGTGTGACCCTGGAGTCCCCAGATCAAGTCCCACATCGGGCTCCCTGAAGGGAGTCCCCCTTCTCCCTCTGCCTATGTCTCTGCCTCTGTGTGTGTGTGTGTCTCTCATGAATAAATGAGTAAGATTAAAAAAAAAAGTGAAAATGAAAAAGTGGGGCTCCTGAGTGGTTCAGTAGGTTAAGCATCTGCCTTCAACTCAGGTCATGGTCCCAGAGTCCTAGGGCCAAGCCCCATGTTGGGCTCCCTGCTAAATGGGGAGCCTGCTTTCCCTCTCCCCATGCTCTTTCTCTCTTTCTCCAATAAATAAATAAAATCTAAAAATGAAAGAAAGAAAGAAAGAAAGAAAGAAAGAAAGAAAGAAAGAAAGAAAAAGAAAGAAAGAAAGAAAGAAAGAAAGAAAGAAAGAAAGAAAGAAAGAAAGAAAGAAAGAAGGAAAATGAAACGGCAAGGCATGACCTAGGAGGAAATGTTTGCTAAGCACATACCTGATAAAGGACTTATATCCGGAATATTACAAAGAACCCTTTAACTCAAAAGTAAGATAAACAAGCTAATTTTAAAAATGACCACAGAATCCAATTTTCAACTATTAGGAATCACACCAAAAATGGAAGAAATAAGTAGAAGAAAGTTGCCAAAAATTATACTTGAAACATTTCTAGATTTGGATTAGAGCCTACCCTAATCCAATATGACTAGTGTCCTTCTAAGAAGAGGAGATTAGGACCCAGACATACACCAAGGGAGAGCCATATAAATACATAGAGAGAAGAGGGCCATCTACAAGCCAAGTAGAGAGGGCTCAGAAGAAGTCAACCTTGCTGATCTTGTTCTCAAGGCTTCTAGCTTCCAGACTTGTAAGAAAATAAATTTTCATTGTGTAGGGGGAAAAAGAAGGTTCTATTGGAAATAAAAGGTCATATGTAAAAGAATTCAATCAGAATGCTATTAGAATTCTTTCTTTCTTTCTTTCTTTCTTTCTTTCTTTCTTTCTTTCTTTCTTTCTTTCTTTCTTTCTTTCCTTTTGTTTTACTTTTAAGTAATCTCTGTACCCAACATGGGGCTCAAACTTAAAACCCTGAGATCAAGAGTTGCATGTTCCACTAATTGAGCTAGTCAGACACCCCAAGAATGCTATTAGAATTCTTAATGGCAATTACATGCTAGAAGGTATTAGAGCAATATCTGCAATATGCTAAGGAAAATGATTTTTATTTAACCTAGAACACTGCACACAGCCTAATTATAAATAAAATATGAAAGTAAAGAAGACATTCAGAGGCATGCAAGGACTAGGGTTTGACCCACTCTTTTCTACTTCCTTTTCTTTTGGGTGTGCCTTGGCTAGCTAAGGAATAGGATCAATTTCCCAAAATTGTTCTCAATATTATTATTATTATTTTTAAAGAGTTATTTAGGGACCCCTGGGTGGCGCAGCGGTTTGGCGCCTGCCTTTGGCCCAGGGCGCGATCCTGGAGACCCGGGATCGAATCCCACATCGGGCTCCTGGTGCATGGAGCCTGCTTCTCCCTCTGCCCGTGTCTCTGCCTCTCTCTCTCTCTCTGTGACTATCATAAATAAAAAAAAAATAAAAAAAAAAAGAGTTTATTTATTTATTCATGACAGACAAAGAGAGAGAGAGAGGTAGAGACATAGAGGGAGAAGCAGGCTCCATGCAGGGAGCCCGAGCCCGATGTGGCCCTTGATCCCGGGACCCCGGGATCATGACCTGAGCCCAAGGCAGATGCTCAACCACTGAGACACCCAGGTGCCCTAGCCTTTTTTTTTTTTTTCTTGACCATCCTCTTGATTCTGGACTGTTTAGCCCCTGCTCAACCTTATCTGGGTTGGTACAAGAAGTTCTGATTGGTCTTGCCACTTCTCTTAGGATGATTTTCAATGTCTGAAGTAGAGAGCTGCTGGTTTTTCTGCTCAACATTTTTGGCCCTGATTTAGTAATAACATCAACTTATTTTGGGGAACTGTCTCTCCCCAACTTCCAGGAATAACATGCTACATTCTGGATATGAGATGGGCACATGAACCAGGCCTCCTCACAAAGTGGACCAGGTAAGGTCCTATGACCTGCACTTGGCCAGTTAGAATCTTGGTTTTATTATTTAATTTTTTTTTTAATTTAAATTCAATTTGGTGGGACACCTAGGTGGCTCAGTGGTTGAGAATCTGTCTTTGGCTCAGGTCGTGATCCTGGGGTCCCAGGGTTGAGTCCCACATTGGGCTTCTCCCTCTGCCTATGTCTCTACCTCTCTCTGTGCCATAAATATATAAATAAAATCTTTTAAAAATAATAAATAAATAAATTCAATTTGCCAACATATAATACTCAGTGAATCTTGGTTTTATTTATTTATTTAATTTGTTTATTTATTGAATTTTTTTTTTTAGATTTTATTTATTTATTCATGAGAGACACACAGAAAGAGAGAGGCAGAGACACAGGCAGAGGGAGAAGCAGGCTCCATGCAGGGAGCCCAATGTGGGACTTAATCCTGGAACTCGATCCCGGGACTCCAGGATCACTCCGGGCAGAAGGCAGGCACTAAACCGCTGAGCCACCCAGGGATCCCCTTGAATATTGGTTTTAATATGTTGGCTTTGGGTCAGAGAAAACTCTCTCCTCTGCAGTCACTAAGCAAGTATGGTGTAAGCCTGTGGCCGTACCCCCCTCCCTCGACATGGAGAAAGTCTGTGTGCAATAGGAAAGGGTTAACACAAACAAGCCCAGTTTGGAAGAACTTGAGATATCAAGTCCCTGAGAATTTCCAGTGTGGGACTTCTCAGTTTTGTAGGCCAGTTTGAATCAAGTTTTTGTGACTTTCTTTTCCCTTTTTTTTTTTTTCAAGTAAACTCTGCACCCAACATGGGGCTTGAACTCACAACCTCAAGATCCAGCGTCACATGCTCTACTGACTAAGCCAGCCAGGCACCCCAAGTTTCTGTGACTTTCTACTAGAGTTCAGGTTTCTAGCTTTTAAAGATTGCATTTATTTATTTGAGAAAGAGGGAGAGAGCATGAGAGTACATGAGTGGAGGAGGGACAGAGGGAGAGGGAGAAGCAGCCTCCCCGTTGAACAGGGAGCCCAACACAGGGCTCTATCCCAGGACCCTGGGATCCTGACTTCAGGCAAAGTCAGACACTTAATGGACTGAGCCACCCAGGCGCTCCCAGGCTTCAATCTTTCAGACCTGCCTCCTAACCAATTTAACAGTGACTCTTACATCATTTCTTCCAGGCCCTGAGTGAGAAAAATATACTTAGAGTCAGCAGTGGATTCTAGATAATACTGCACTAACTTTGTCAGGGTGTCTCTAATCAACCCTACCTCCTAAATCTTTATGAATTTAGTCCCCAGTGTTCTCTGTCTTCTCCTGTCTTCTCCAAATTGATGTTGGAAACATATTCACTGAACTGTAAGACAGGTTCTTCCTTTAGATGATGTGGCTATTCCAAGTAGTTTTTAAAAGTTTGTATCTGTGTTTCTTTTATAATCTTTTCACAGTAATCAAGATCTAGGATATATATATATATATATATATATATATATATATATATATATATCCCCTTGAAATTTCACTTATAGACTTTCCCTAGTAAAATTACACAAAATAAATTACTAAACCAATTCATTCTTTTTTTCTTAATCTTAAATAGCATATAAATAAATATTTTTTTAAAATCTTGTAATTGAAAGAAAATCTTGTAATTGGCCCTAAGAAAACTTTTTGTCTTAAAATCACTTCTTTCTATTAATAAACTTTACTTTTTAGAGTAGTTTTAGGTTCAGAGCAAAATTGATTAGAAAGTAGAGAGAGTTCCCAATACCCTTTGTCCTCCTCCCACGAATGACATCCCCCACTATCAACATCCCATACCACAGTAGTACGTTTGTTTTAATAGATGAACCTACATGGACACATCATTATCATCCAAAGTCCATAGTTTACATTACAGCTCACTCTCGGTGTTGTGCAATTTATGGATTTGGACAAACATGTAATGAAATATATTCACCATTATAGTATCCTATAGAGTAATTTCACTGACTTAAAAAAATCCTCTCTGCTACAAATAATCACCCCCCCCATCCCTGACAACCACTGATCTTTTTACTATTCCCATAGTTTTGCCTTTCCAGAATGCCGTATAATTGGAATCATACAGTATGTAGACTTTTCAGATTGGCTTCTTTCACTTAGTAACATGCAGGTGAGGTTCCATCATGTCTTTTTATGGCTTGATAGCTCTTTTTTTTTTTTTTTTTAGCATTGAATAATATTCTATTATCTTAATGTACCATGGTTTCTTCACCTACTGAAGGACATCTTTGCTGCTTCCAAGTTTTGGCAATTATAAGTAAAGCTACTATAAACATCTATGTGCAGGCTTTTGTGTGAATATAAATTTTCAACTCTTTTGGGTAAATACCAAGGAGCATGATTGCTGGATCAAATGGTAATATTTAGTTTAGTAAGAAAATGCCACACTATCATTGAAAGTGTACCTTTTTTTATTTTTATTTTTTAAAGATTTTCTTTATTTATTTGACAGAGCACAAACAGGGGAAGTGGCAGGTAGAGCAAGAGGGAGAAGCAGGCTGCCTGCTGAGCAGAGAGCCCAATGTGGGGGTCAATCCCGGGACACCGGGGTCATGACCTGAGCCAGAGGCAGATGCTTAACCAACTGAGCCACCCAGGCACCCCTGAAAGTGTACCTTTTTTTTTTTTGTAGGGCCAGGGAGTGCACCATGATAGAAAACTGGTGGAAGGGACTATTTTTTATTATTATTATTTTTTTAAGATTTATTTATTTATTGAGAGAGACACAGGCAGAGGGAGAAGCAGGCTCCATGCAGGGAGCCCGAGGTGGGACTCGATCCCGGGTCTCCAGGATCACACCTCAGGCTGCAGGCGGTGCTAAACTGCTGTGCCACCGGGGCTGCCCAGAAAATGTACCATTTTGTACTTCAACCAGCAATAAATGAGAGTTCCTGCTGCTCTACATCCACGACAACATTTGGTGTTTGTTATACATTTTGACCATTGTAATAGATGTGTAGTGGTAACTGTTAATTTCATTTGCAATTCTCTAATGACATACGATGTTGACCTCTTTACTGATCATCCATACATCTTCTTCGGTGAGGTGTGTGTTCAGGTCTTTTGTATTTTTGAAATCTGTCAGTTTTCTTGTTGTTGAATTTTGAGAATTCTTCGTGTAATTTGGACAATATCTTTTTTTTTTTTAAGAATTTATTTGTTTGTTTATTTGAGAGAGAGAAAGGGGAGGGAGGAGCAGAGGGAGAAAGACAAGCAGACTCCGCTCTGAGCATGGAGCCTGAGGAGGGGCTTGATCCCATGACTTTGAGATCATGACTTGAGTCAAAATCAAGAGTCAGACACTTAACTGACTGAGCCACCCAGAGGCTCCTGGACAACAGTCCTTTATCAGATGTGTGAGGGTTTTTTTAAGGTTTTATTTATTTTGGGAGAGAGAAAGAGCATGGAGAGATAGAGATCAGGAGCAGAGGAGGGGGTAGAGGGAGAAGTAGGGTACCTGCTGAGCAGGGAGGCCAATGTGGGACTCAATTCAGGGACCTTGGGATCATGATCAGAGCTGAAGGCAGACCCTTAACTGACTGAGCCCCTCAGGAGCCCCCAGATGTGTCTTTTGCAAGTATTTTCTCCTAGTAAATAGCTTGTCTTCTCATTCCTCTGATTAAAGTAATTTTAAGGAGTATAAATATTAACATTTGTGTAAAACTCAATTGAATTAAAAAAATTAAGGTGGTTTAAATGTTTAGCATGAAGTAATATTTAATAATAACCATAGTTTAGGGACGCCTGGGGGCTCAGCAATTTGAGCATCTGCTTTTGGCTCAGGATGTGATCCCGGGTCTGGGGATCCGAGTCCCACATTGGACTCCTGCAAGGGGCCTGCTTCTCCCTGTGTCTGTGCCTCTGCCTCTCTCCTCTCTGTGTCTCTCATGAATGAATAAATAAAATCTTAAAAAAACAAAAACAAAAACACAGGATCCCTGGGTGGCTCAGCGGTTTGGTGCCTGCCTTTGGCCCAGGGTGTGATCCTGGAGTCCTGGGATCGAGTCCCGTGTCGGGCTCCCAGCATGGAGCCTGCTTCTCCCTCTGCCTGTGTCTCTGCCTCTCTCTCTCTCTCATGAATAAATAAATAAGTCTTAAAAAAAAACAGAGTTTATTTATGCATGTGATACTTAGTATTACTTTTTTTTTTTTTAAGATTTTATTTATTCATCAGAGACACACAGAAAGAGAGAGGCAGAGACACAGGCAGAGGGAGAAGCAGGCTCCATGCAGGGAGCCCGATGTGGGACTGGATCCTGGGTCTCCAGGATCAGGCCTTGGGGGCGCTAAACCGCCGAGCCACCCTGGCTGCCCCAGTATTACTTTCTTTAAAAAATATTTTATTTGTAACTAATCTCTACACCTAAAGTGGGGCTTCAGCTCAGGACCTTGAGATCAAGAGTGGGATGCTCTACCAACTGAGCCAGCCAGATGCCCCAATGCTTAGTATTACTTAATGTGTCTCTCTTAAGTTGGAAGTACTATTATTCCTATAATTTAGTATAACATCACTATTTTCTTCTGATTTTAAATTATGTATAGATATAGGACACAGAAATAAATTCGGTCTTAAAGAGTAATATGTTATAAATTTGCTTTGAACAATATATTATTATTATTTTTTAAAGATTTTATTTATTTATACATGAGAGAGAGAGAGAGGCAGAGACACAGGCAGAGGGAGAAGCAGGCTCCCTGCAGAGAGCCCGATGTGGGACTCAATCCAGGGTCTCCAGGATCATGCCCTGGGCTGAAAGTGGCACTAAACCGCTGAGCCACCCCGGGATCCCTGAACAATATATTAAATATTAAAACTGTGTTAAAGAAAATAGCGCTTTCACGAGTGCAACTAAACTGTTTAAATAGAAAGTTAGGGCAGCCCCAGCGGCGCAGCGGTTTTATCGCCGCCTGCAGCCCGGGGTGTGATCCTGGAGACCCTGCCTGGATCGAGTCCCACGTCAGGCTCCCTGCATGGAGCCTGCTTCTCCCTCTGCCTGTGTCTCTGCCTCTCTCTCTCACTCTATGTCTATCATGGATAAATAAATAAATCTTTTTAAAAAATAAATAAATAGAAAGCTAGTCCCACTTAAATAGAAGATATACTCAGCAACACCATGCTGTGAACATTGTTTTGAAAACATGCAATGTACTGTTTGCATTTAATTCATATAATTATATGTCATTATGTAGGAAGAATGTTTAATTGAAACAAGCAACAGATAGTTATTTAGTATAAAGTTTATTTGTATGTATAAAAGTGCCTGTAATAGGAAATCCATTAAACCAAAATTTAATCAAGGGTGTTGGAAAAATGTGCATTCAAAAAAAAAAGGTTGCTTTTTCCAGATAATGAAAATACTGGCATATTTGTATTGGATTGCCTTAAATTCTTAAACTGTTAGGTAAACATTTTTAAACAACAAAAAAAGTCAGAGGAAACACAGTACAGAAGATTGAAGGCATCAATATATGTTATATATGTTCTTAAATCCCACATAGGCATATCTACAAAAGACTCTAGTTTTAAAAAAGTACAGAAATTCCAGACACTCCTCTAAGAGAATAAATGCTATACATAGTATTTCAAGGAAATTAACAACTAATAAAAATGTAATTCACATTCAAATAGAACAAAACCAATTTGAATAATATGAAATTGAATTTTTTTTTAAAATTTTTATTTATTTATGATAGTCACAGAGAGAGAGAGAGAGAGGCGCAGAGACACAGGCAGAGGGAGAAGCAGGCTCCATGCACCGGGAGCCTGATGTGGGATTCGATCCCGGGTCTCCAGGATCGCGCCCTGGGCCAAAGGCAGGCGCCAAACCGCTGCGCCACCCAGGGATCCCTATGAAATTGAATTTTTGAGTAGCACTAACAAAATTTTTTTATCAAAAAATTTTCTTCTACATAATGGAAAAGTATACACACACATAAATTATCTGAGAAGTAGAAAAAATTGGTTAGAATTTTACAGGTCAGGGAGAAACTGAAGATACAGAAGACACTGTTGCTCTAGTTTTTAATGGTTCCAAGAATTTTTACCCCACTCTATACTCACTCAGAGGGCACATTATTAACAGATGCAAAACTTTGACACAGTTTATGCTTTTTTTTCGTTTTGAAAAAGAGAATATTCTGGGTAGAATTATATAAGGTATAACCTTATAAATATGTATTTGTCTTTTTTCCTAGTTTGATTCCCTATTTATACCCATATTCTATTCCTTCCTGATTGTAATGGAGGGACTGTAACAATCTAATTAAATACAAGTTTATGTCAAAATAGATTTAATGGTTAAACACTAATCAGTTGCTTGGGGAAGAAGCACAAGCAAAACAGATCAAACAAAGAAAATACACTACCAAAAGTACAATAGGAATATAAAATGGTGAATGAGACTGAAATATATGTCAATAATTTTATATTAAGATATTTTCATTTCAGTCATTATAAGCATTTACCAGGTATGAAATTAGCATACAGTGTTATATTATTTTCAAGTGTATAACGTTGATTCAACAATTATATATATTCCTCAGTGCATCTCTCGCCAAAGAACGTTACTATGTATTATTAACTGTATTTCCTTTATTGTACTTTTCATCCTGTGACTTGTTTTATAACTAAAAGTTTATCCATTTGAATCTTTTTTATTTATTTCACCCATACCCCCCATCCACCTCCCCTCTGATAACCATCAATTTGTTTTCTGCATTTAAGAGTCTTTTTTTTTTTTAGATTCTGCTCATAAGTAAAATCTTTTTTTTTTTTTTTTTGAGATTTTACTCATTTATTTATGAGAGACACAGAAAGAGAGGCAGAGATACAGGCAGAGGGAGGAGAAGCAGGCTCCATGCAGGAGCCCGATATGGGACTCGATCCCAGGAATCCAGGATGAGGTCCTGAGCCAAAGGCAAACACCCAACCGCTGAGCGACCCCTGCGTCCCTGCCTGTCAGTAAAATCTTATGGTCTTTGTCTTTCTCTGTCTCACTTATTTCACTAAGCATAATACTTTGTAGGTCCATCCATATTGTCAAAAATGGCAAGATCTTATTTTCAATGGATGAGTGATATTCCGTTATATATATGCCACGTCTTCTTTATCCATCTGTCAATGGACACTTACATTGCTTCTATGTCTTGGCTATTAAAAATAATGCTGCAATAAATACAGGGGTGCATGTATTTTTTTAAATTAGTGTTTTCCTTCTCTTTGGGTAAATAGTAATGGAATTACTGGATCATCTGGCTTTTCTATTTTTAATTTTTTGAGGAATCTCCATACTCTTTTCCATAGTAGCTGCACTAATTTACATTCCCCATCAACAGTGGACAAGGTTCCTATTACTCCACATCCTTGCTAACACTTGTTATTTCTTATCTTTCTGATACTAGTCATTATGACAAATATAAGGTGGTATCTTATTGTGTTTTGACTTGCATTTCCCTGATGATTAGTGATACTGAGCATCTTTTCATGTGTCTGTTGGCCATCTGGATGTCCTTTGGGAAAATGTCTATTCAACTCCTCTGCCCATTTTTAAATTCGATTGTTCAGTGTTGCATTGTGTAAGCTGTTTACATATTTTGGATATTGACTCCTTATTGGTTATAGCATTTGCAAACATTTCCCTTTCAGTAGGTTGTCTTTTCATTTTGTTGATGGTTTCCTTTGCTGTGTAGCAGCTTATTTTGGTGTAATCCCATCAGGCTTCCTGCATGGAGCCTGCTTCTCCCTCTGCCTATGTCTCTGCCTCTCTGCATCTCTTATGAATGAATAAATAAAATCTTAAAAAAATATATTTTGGTGTAATCCTGTATCACATTTTACTTTATATAAAGTATTATGATCTCAACATTGGATGTTTTACAAATACCAGTGATTTCACAATCTTAATGATGAATTCTAGAAAAATTCGAGTGAAAGCAACAGTTTTACACTAAATGATGGCATATAACAAATCTAGGCTATTGCTGGGAGAAAGGGGTAGTCACAGTTCTGAAGTGAGTTTTGCAATTAGATTCTTATGAGTCAGTGGTAGTAAACAAGTTCAAGGAATATTTCAAATAATTATTCAATAAGAGATACATTCTGTCTTATATTTCTTTCTTTCCCTTTTTAAAAAAAGTGTATTTAGGTAATCTGTACACCCAATGTGGGCTTGAATTTATGACCCCGAGATCGAATAGTATATTCCTCCAACTGAGCTGGCCAGGTGCTCCTGTTTTATATTTCTATTTATCTTAAGAAATATACGGGTGTGAGAATACATATACATATATGTAATATATGAACCTATATATATTTATGTATGTATGTTAGATGGACATAACTTTCTCATACAGAGCTAGAATTAAGTAATAAGATCCTTGTTATAATTTGAATTAGCATAATTCTGTGGGTAAGAGATGGGCTTAGAAAGGTGTGTCTGGGCAGTTCTTACTGCCATAGGTCCTGTCCCTGTGCTTTTATAAAACCACCAAAAAAAAAAAAAAGAAAAGAAAGGTGTGTTTGCTCCCCCCCCCCTTTTTTTTAATCCATGAGAGACACACAGAGAAAGGCAGAGACATGGGCAGAGGGAGAAGCAGGCTCCCTACGGGAAGCCTGATGCAGGACTCGATCCCAGGACCCTGGGATCACAACCTGAGCTGAAGGCAGATGCTCAACCACTGAGCCACCGAGGTGCTCGTGTTTGCTCCTTCTATACCTAGCTCTCACCAATATGTTAGATTTAGGGCAAATTATCCTTCTATGCCTTAGTTTGATTGCTACAAAGTGAACAAAGGAGGGTTTGCCTCTGACCTTTTGGAGAGAATGAAAATAAGGGCAAAGTGCAAAGTTATATGAGAAAATAGTCCTTATGTAAAATCAAGGTATGACTAATGGTAAATTTTTTTTAAGTAATCTCTACACCCAAAGTGGGGCTTGAACTCATGGCCTCAAGATCAAGAGTTGTATACGCTACCTACTGAGCCAGCCCCATAGTGGTAAAATTTTTATAGGTCCTATAGGTGGCTTTAAAAAGCCTACTTTTGCTGGGGTGCCTGGCTGGCTCAGTCAGTGGAATGTGTGACTCTTGATCCCGGGTTGTGAGTTCAAGCTTCATGTTTAAAAAATCTTTAAAAAAATAAAATAATAAAATTAAAAGACCACTTTCCCTAATTATATCTAAATGTTGCTAGATAATTTCTTTGTGACAAGCAACTGAAGAGACCCCAAAATCTAGAAGGATAAAGTGTTTGGCAGTCTGTAATGAGTAAGGTCTTGCTTATATCTGCCTTAAGATCATGTTGTCTTAAGAGACAGAAACACACATGTAATGATTATGCTTTCTAAACATTTAATTGGAAAGAATTACCAAATATGTGTGGGTTTTAGTCTCACTTCCATAAAAATTATAAAAGAAAATACAATTTTACAAATGGTCTTAAATAATAGGAAAATATAATGCCTAGCAAAACAAAAAGAACAGAATTTTCTCTTATTTCTCAGGCATATGTTATTTCTTGAGTTCCTGCAAAGAGAAAACAAATCCACATCTACATCCACACCCATTCACATAAATGTGTGCAAACATACTCACTTCAGAGGTTTATAGCTTATATTCTATTACATTGTTAAGGAAGACTGGTCATATGTACAATTAGAAGAAGAGACAAAGTATAAGTTAAAATTATTACTTATGGTGTTTTGTGTCCAGATGCTAGCAGGTACAAGGGGTTGGCTGATAACTTTAGTTAGTATTATTTTAATAGCAGAAAAGTAAACTAATTTTTTTCTAGGTTCTTGAACTATTATTTATAAACATCAACAGAGTTTCAAGATAAAGAATTACATGTAGTGATATATAGATAATTTAGCAATGAAAAGGATGTGTCTACTCATCAGTAGCATGGGCAACTTTATCAAGTTCTAGTCACTCCTAGATTTGAAGACTATGTATTTGATAGTATAACAACCCTTGCAAATCCTTGCCATTGCAACTCTGTACCTTCTGAAGACCTAACTCTGCATCAAGTGATTTTTAAAAATTACTTACTCCACTCCATAACAAAACATGAGTGATAGTAATTGTTAACAACTAAAACCTACAAAACGTGGTGAATGCTATGCAATAATTTAAAATGTAAAACCAAGTGATTATATTAAGGCCACCAGTTTATATTGAAATGTCCTATTTTGTGAAGTATTTCCAACCAAAAAGAAATAAAGAGTGGGTCCACTATCCTCACTTTGGATAATCTGATGATCAGAAATTCTTTTTTTATATCCAACACGAGAAATCTGCAACCTTTATTTGTACAAAAGATAGTGCACCAGTTCTATCTATGGCATCTGTAACACAGATTTTCTGCACCATTAAAATAAACAAAAAAGTGCTCTCTTCTTTACTGCAAGGGTAAAGTTTCTTATCAAGCTGATAATGATCAAGTTCAGGTCCAAGATACCAACAGAACTGCTGTGGTGTTTATTCTTTCTTCACTCCTTGCAGTTTGTCATTAAGGGCTGAAATGACATGTCTCTGTGGTTCATGGAAAAATGAACCATTCAAATAACATGAATCTCCCATACCACCATGGCGGGCCTAGTGAGATGGGAGTGACATAGACTTTTTAAACACCCTAAACTCTTTTGCTGGCCCAGGGTATGGTGGTGGTGGGGAAACATTGTGTTTTCTGGTGAGTGCCATTGCCTGTTCATAGGAAGGTAATCCCGTGTCCTCCACTGAAAGTGGTGATGGATTCAAGGCAGCCTCCTCAGGTCTTCTGAAAATGATGGAGGGAGTGTGCCTTCTTACATAGGTAGCTGAAGAACTAAATGGAGACACAGCATTTAGGTCTAGAAAGGCAGCATTTTAAGGCTAAAATGGCAATATTAAAAAAAAAACCCAGCTGACTTTTGATAAAAGTTGAACCCAGTTTATTAATATAACAACATTTTTATTTTACCCATAGACTCTGAAAAAGTCTTAGTATGGTGGAAAGGTCAAGAGCTTGGGGGTCAGACATGGATATGAAACTGGATCTTCTTGTTCCATAGCTGTGTGGCCAAAGGCAAGTTATTTGTTTCCTTTACAGTAAAATGACGTCAATAATAGCTACCTCAAAAGAGTTGTTTTGTGTGTAGCAGAAAGATTTTGTATGTCAAGTACCTAAGCAGTGTCTGGAACACTATGACAAATACTCAGAACATGCTAATTCCCTTTTTCTCCCACTTCTGAATGAGAACTTTCTCAAAATATGGTGTGAAACCAAATCCTTTCTTGTCAAAAGGTAGCGTTACTCCAAGCCAAGGAGACTGATGTCACAGAGATAATCACGAAGCTGTAGGCTTCAGCTCAGGTCATGATATTGAGGTGTGTCTCTCATCTCTGTTTCCCCTGCAGTCCTGCTGCCTGGGCCTTCTCTCCTAAATAGCACCTCTATCATGTCCCTCGTCTCTGCAAAAGTCTAACCTGCAGCCTACTTTCCACTAAGTCAACTCCCATAACTCCTTTTAAAAGCCTCCCTTATTCTGGCCTCTCCTTATTTTTCACAGCTCTCTGGTCTTGCAAGGTAGCCTCCCTACACTTCTCTATATGTGCAAGGAATTCTGTGTCCTGCCTCTGTGCTTTCACTGCTGTTGTTTGCTTTCTCAGATTATTGGCTTTTCCCCACTCCATTGACCTAAGGCCAATAATTAAAAAAATATATGGCCTAGTTCAAGTTCCACCATTTTCACAAAACTCTGTCAGCTATATTAGCCAATGAAAATTGAAATGCAACATTGGGTCTGGTGTTTTGAGCCTGTGTTTTCCCTTCTCATTATTGAATTATGAATTATAATTTAAACATTAGTAAATTGATCTGTTTGGACTCTAAAGTTGGCTGTCTATGAAGCACTTATGCATAAGTTAAGCTCCTAGAACTATGGCTAATAAGGTAATTAAAATTCATAAGTAATCTCCAACTTCTCGTCAATATTTACAATATTCTTCCCGACAAGAGACAGGCAGACTCAAAATACTGTAAACTTTTCCAAACTAAGGCAGTCACTTTGCACCTTAGTACACCTTTTCCTTGGAGGCAATCATGAGATATGAAACTGGAGGAAAGGAAAGAGGATGACTGCAGAGAGAAGTGAAGATCTGTGTAAATCTAGGAACTGGACAGTCAGCCCTTCAATAGCTGAGGGGTGATGGAGAGCATCCATCACAAGTTTACTTAGAGGACTCAACACAATTCCTCCTCTGTCAGAAATCTGGAGTGGGTTTCTGGTAGGCTAATCACTTGCCACGTTCATTAGTTTATGATGAAAAGTTCTGTTTGTTTGTTTATAGAGAACAGGAGAGACAGATGTTTTATTTGAACAAATAAACTTTTCCGTGTTGACTTCCAAATTTCAGATCAGAAACAATATTATAATTGCATTAAAGTTATTAAATAATCTACATGGTGATTTCTTACATACATCTTAAATGATTGATATCAGAAAGTAGGCACCAAAAACAACTCAAATAAACTAACATCATACTATGCCTATTTTCTTCCATAAAATATAGGAACCAAGAAATGAAAAGATCTTGTTTCCCATTTCTTGGCTTGTTTTGACAGAGGAATGAGACAGAAAATGATCTTATTTTTTACTCTTTTCTTTCTCAAATATTTCCTCACCCTTCCCCCATTTTCAGACGTGCAAAATGTAGAAAGTGGACAAATAACTCTGCTAGAAGAATTTCTTGGGATAATAGATGAAAAGTACTCTAGTATTTGTTTAAAAGTTAATCCCAAAATAAGAGAATGTCTTATAAACCTAGTGTTCAATGTTCTCTAAAATCAAAGGGTTGCTCTGAGGATCAAAGTTAGATGATGGATGTAAAAATGATCTGTGATCTGTACAGTATTATACTGTACTGACATTAAGTAAGTATCACTAATCTTGCTTTTAAAATAAGAGATATTCATGGATGCCTGGGTGGCTCAGGAGGTTAAGCAGCCCACTGTAGGCTTCAGCTCAGGTCATGATATTGAGGTTGTGAGATCAACCCCACAGGTAGGCTCTGCACTCAGCCTGGAGTCTGCTTAGGATTCTCTCTCTCCCTCTCCTTCTACCCCTCCCCCTGCTCTCTTCTCTCTCCAAAATAAATAAATAAAATCTTAGAATAAAATAAGAGAAATCCAGAGTTTTAAAATTTTACAGTAACATACACAGAAAATATATGTAATAAAACTATTTTGCTCCCTGTACCTTTGAATTCTGCTTCTAACCTTTAGCAGGAAAGAAGCTAGAAGTTTTCAGACAAAAAAGGCCTAAGGTAAGGAGATGTAGTGGTGCAGAAAAGTAGAAAAATGCAGAAAAATGAAGAGAAGAGAGAAGAAAATACCATGCAGGAGGACCCTGAATAATGGCTGTGCTATCACAGACCTTGAGCACAATTATTATTTATTTATTTATTTATTAAATATATATATTTAAGATTTTATTGATTTATTAATGAGAGACACACAGAGAGAGGCAGAGACACAGGCAGAGGGAGAAGCAGGCTCCCTGCAGGGAGCCTGATGCAGGACTCGATCCTAGGACCCCAGGATCATGACCTGAGCCAAAGGCAGATGCTCAACCACTGAGCCAACCAGGTGTCACTTGAGTACAATTCTTAAACATGAGAGTATACATGAACTTTTTTGGGAAGACATTATAAATGGGGAGGAAAAGAAAGATAAAAGGCAAGAAGAGTCTCCAAAGACAAATTTTGCCTAGAATTTCATTAGTCTGGGAGTTTCCAGGACTTCTTTCCCTACTTGTAGAGAAAGCCACACTGAATAAAATTTTAGTCAAAAGTCCTAGAAAAAAAAAGTCCTAGAAAAATAGAAAGACCTTGCTCATTTCCTATCTGTTCAATAAGGGAAGTTGTTTTTATTTTTTATTTTTTATTTTTTTCAATAAGGGAAGTTAATAAAAGTGTCTCAGCTTAAAAGATGGTGGCTTATGAAAAATTAAGCAAGTTCTTCCTTACTTTCTCTCATTTCTCAGATTTTTCTTTTAAAAAGACTTTATTTATTTATTCGTGATAGACACAGAGAGAGAGAGAGGGGCAGAGACAGAAGCAGGCTCCATGCAGGGAGCCCGATGTGGGACTCGATCCGGGGACTCCAGGATCATGCCTGGACCGAAGGCAGGCGCCAAACTGCTGAGCCACACAGGGATCCCCACCATTTCTCAGATTTTTGCAGGATTTACAGAGGTCTCTGACAAACTCCTTTGTCTATGCCCACAGGTCATGTTAATGCCTCAGGAAGCTGTTCAGGAATTCTAGCTTGGGTATAGAATTACAATTTATGTTGCCCCTGTCCTCTGCCCTCTTTCTGGCATGTCTTCTTTCTGCACCTTGCTGTTAATACTCTGTCCTTTTCCATCTGTCCTTACATCACCCTCAGAGAACTTGCCTACTCTCATGGCTTCATGGTACCCATGGATTTAGTTTTATCCTCCAATAGATGAATCCTAATTCCACATCTGTTGCCCTAAACTCTCAACTTACAATAAAGAAAAATTCTGTAGTGGTAAAATACATATAACATAAAATTTGCCATTTTAACTATTTTTAAGTATATGACTCAGTGGTATTAATTCTATTCACAATGTTGTGCAATCATCACCACTATTTCCATAATCCTTTTGTCACTTGGTCACCATCATGAGCTTTTCTCATGATTGATTTGAAAGTGTGAATAGAGATATGTAAGCATCAATTTCGAATACTGTTTAGCACCTGGCACTTTTTTTGAATAAGGTTACTTTTACACTTACTCATCTGCACTTACTGAGAAGATAATAGAGATAATAGAGAATAACTTTTTGTTTTAATGAGGATGTTGAGGTTCTATTGTCCAAATAATATGGCTTTTATGAATCTTAATCAAGCTTTATTAATGTGCTATTATCTTTAAGTGGCAACCATTTTTATTTCATTCATTTTATTTAATTTAAAGTACCAATAAAAATGGTTGAATTTATTTCATTTTTTTAAAACTGTCTTTTTTTAAGATTTTATTTATTTATTCATTCATTCATGAAAGACACAGAGAGAGAGAGAGAGGCAGAAAAATGAAGAGAAGAGAGAAGAAAATACCATGCAGGAGGACACTGAATAATGGCTGTGCTATCACAGACCTTGAACACAATTATTATTTATTTATTTATTTATTTATTTATTTATTAAATATATATATTTAAGATTTTATTGATTTATTAATGAGAGACACACAGAGAGAGGCAGAGACACAGGCAGAGGGAGAAGCAGGCCCCGTGCCTGAAGCCCGATGTGGGACTTGATCCCAGGACTCCAGGATCATGCCCTGGGCCAAAGGCAGGCGCTAAACCACTGAGCCACCCAGGGATCCCAAAATAGTTGAATTTAAAAGCCAGTTACATTGTTTCTATTTGGGTAGCTACATGGCTAGATCTGCTAAGACTGTGACTCAGAGTAAATGATGGGACTTTCTGCCTCTGGAAACAAAGTAGGGACACTGGCATCTACTCTCTGCTTAGAAAGGAGTATTAAAAAAATCAAGCTGACGCTTGTGAATCCTCTTGTATTCTTTTGAAGGATTTTAGGAATTGCATCATTTTGTTGTTTATGTGTTAAATCGGGCAATCAAACAACTGTCACAGACCAGCAGAGCCTGGAGAGACAATGACAACTAAATGCCATGTGGTATCTTAAGTGGGTCCTGGAGCAGAAGAAAGACACGAATGGCAAAATTGGTGAAATCTTAATGGTTTAGTTAATAGTAACGTACCAAAAAAAAAAAAAAAAAAAAAGTAACGTGCCAGTGTTAGTTGGTTTGTTTTACGAATGTACTATGATATATGAGATATTAACAAGGAGAGAAAAATGGGTGAAGGATGGGAACTCTCTGTGTGATCTTTGTACCTTCCTGTATATCCAAAATTATTTCAAAATAAAATGTTTATTTTTAAAAATAGGCAGTCATTTTTATCCATTTAAATATAACAATATAGAATGTACAATAGTAAAATAAATATTTTTACTTGGTACTTACCTGGGATATTGTTGCCTGTTACACTTGGTGATACAAAGATAGTAACCAAGTAATCCAAAAATAACCAAAAATACTCCGGCAGCAATTAATCCAGTCAGAAGGCCCATGACATCAATTTTCTCTCTGTTGGCATCTTAAGAGAAATCAACAAAATAACGTAACTATATCAACTGAAAAGCACTGCCTATGATTTAAATAGATTTATTTATTTAAAGATTTTATTTATTTTATTTGAGAGAGAAGGAATCAGGAACTGGGAGAGGCACAGAGGGAGAAGGAGACTCCCCACTGGGCAGGAACCTGACGTGGGGATTGATCCCAGGATCCCAGGATCATGACCTGAGCCAAAGGCAGATGCTCAACTAACTGAGCCACCTCGATGCCTCTGATTTCAATAAATTTAACACTTGATCTAAGCATACTATTAAAAATATAATAATATTGATTTTTAAAAATATATTTATTTATTTTATTTTTTTTTCTTTATTTATTTATGATAGTCACAGAGAGAGAGAGAGAGAGGCAGAGACACAGGCAGAGGGAGAAGCAGGCTCCATGCACCGGGAGCCCGATGTGGGATTCAATCCCGGGTCTCCAGGATCACGCCCTGGGCCAAAGGCAGGCACCAAACCACTGCGCCACCCAGGGATCCCTATTTATTTATTTTTTGATAGACATAGAGAGAGAGAGAGAGAGACAGGAGGAGGGAGAAGCAGGCTCCATGCCAGGAGCCCAACGTGGGACTCGATCCTGGGACTCCAGGATCGCACCCCCGGCCAAAGGCAGGCGCCAAACCGTGAGCCACCCAGGGATCCCCTAATATTGATTTCTTTACAAAGTCTTTCTGCTAGCAGCCAAAATTTGTAAATAACACTTTCTAAAAGCTCTGGTTATGGTTTTATTTACTATAAATAGGTCATATTAAATGGATAGCATTCAAGACTAAACATATTCTGGGGTCCTGGTTGGCTTAGTCAGAAAGGCACACAATTCTGACCTCAGGATCATGAGTTTGAGCCCCATGTTGGGTGTAGAGATACTAAAAAAAAAAAAAAAAAAAGACTATACATATTCTTTGTTCAACTAGGCACATTTGGTATTAAACACACAGATAAACATACTAAGCAACACTAGCATAGCAAGGTGATAAAGTCTCCTCTAGCTGGGGCTGTATCTGAGGGGAATGAAGGAAGAGCTGGCAAAAAAGATCTGACTGAAAAAGCAGCTAGAGATGATAATACAGATAATATAAAGGTTCTGCCCTCTATAGAACGTATCTAATTCTAACACTCTTCATTTACTTAGTAGCAGAAGTATTCCATTTACTGGTAATGGTAAAAAAAAATTAAAATACCTTACTACTTGGAACCAAAGGAGTCCTACTTTTATTCTGTGCAAGTCTTGACTTAGCTGAGTTGTTTAAAACACCTTTAAGCCTATTATCTCATTTCCCTAGTATCTCACCAAACTTGATTTTCAGTGTATAAAGATGAATGTGGCTTCCTCTGTCTTAGATAGCCCAGTGTATAATTGAGAAATCATCCCTGGATTTACAAGGCATGTATGTTGAGCAATAGCCAAACTCAAATAATAAAACTAAAATGTATTATAATAGAGAGAGAGAGGGCAGGAAAAACATTCAATTTCATCAATTCTTGCCTTACCTGATTTTGTGGTTGGTCCTTTGATGGAATATTTCTGCCAGAATGCCATCTAAGAGAAAGGTACATTTTTCAGGTTTATTTCATTGTTTTGAAAGATTTTATTTATTTATCCATGAGAGACAAAGAGGCAGAGACACAGGTAGAGGGAGAAGCAGGCTCCCTGTGGGGAGCCCAATGCGGGACTTGATCCCAGGACTCTGGGATCACTTCCTGAGCCAAAGGCAGATGTTCAACCATTGAGCCACCCAGGCATCCCTATTTCACTGTTTTATCATCATTTGATCCCAATGACCCGGACTGGGATGGTAAATTCTTGGCATGTGCCACAGGTAGTATACTAGTTTATTCAAGCTGGAGGACTTGACTCACTCTAATTAAAGCATTACCACCCATCACTGTTTCTCAGGAACTGGTCAGGGGATTATTGCCAGCTCCAGCTCTCTGCTACTGTACGCTGCCATTCTCTTCACCTGCTCAGGGTATCTGCTCAGGTATCAGACAAGACTCTTGCATTAGAGAGTCAGTGACAGCACCAAAGGTGCGGAAGCAGTAGACCCATTACCAAGTTTGAAAAGGAGCCTGAATTTTTCTACGCAAAGTGGACCCTCAGTTTGCTAGAAGATTTTATTGAAAGGGATTGATCTGGGGAAAAGACATCCCTAAGACTCTTCAAGTTCAATGTTACTTGAGAGAATGAAGCAGATGGGAAGGAACTACAATACAATTATATAAAGGGTTTGCAAAAAACAGGATAAGATTTCAACAGGCACAACTACAAATCTAGACTTTGTTTTCCTTCTCTAGCCAATGTGACAGCTGTCAGCAGGGAATGAGAGGCTGGGCACAATTTGGGGAGAAAAAAACACTAACCCCATTAATACCTGCACTTGAAGGATACCTAGAGTTCCCTGTTCTTATTGATCAAAGAGTAAAGTGGAACACCTAAGAAAGAGAAAAAAGGAGCTCTGCTAATTTAATTTACAAAAGTAAAGAAGTTGGGTCACTTAACATTCTCTAAGAATATGCTAGACTATAATAGGAACTGTGCTGTTCGTTTGTTTTGTACTGTCTCAAGATTGGTAGACAGGATTCAATTACATTTCAAAGGAGAACTTCTAAAAGTTTCTCCCTGCAATTACACAGATATATCAAACAATAAACTGGATGCAGAGACTAGATATTTTGTATCTTCAGTCTCTGGCAGAGCACTTGGCACATAGTAGATTGAGAATAAATACAGTAGTCAGAAAAGATAAAGTCACTGGTAGGAAAAATTGCACTGAGTCTAGAATGATTGAAGCTTGACTCGAGGACTAACTCAAATAATATCCTAAAATTTAATTCGCTCTAGTACTTGATTGTTCTTAAATACAATTAACATCACACACACAAAATCACAACACAGTCGATAATCTGCTAACTACTCTAAGTCCATTTAATTAAATATAAAGCCAAGTATAAATAGGTTAATAAGCATTTTAAGGAAGTAGAAAGGGATAACAGGTATAAAATCTCGATTTTATTTAAAGCATAAAATCTCTGATGACTGAAAGTGCCATTTTCTTAAGTATGATTTAATAAATTTCCAGCCAATTGACATTGTCAACCAAATTACCGTTTTATCTTCATCCACAAAAATCTCTCTGGCTTCTTCATAATTGCAAAGTTCTTCTTCGCACTCTCTTTCTAGGTCACCGGGCGTGAAGAGCTCCAAATCAAATCTATTATATAGCAGGTGTCTATGTATGAAAAGGTTTGCTTCTTCTTTTGCTGTGAAGACTAATAAAGAAACAGGTTTCAAAGGCTGATAAAATAGAGAACACTTCTGTTTTAATTATGGAAAAAGTGAATGTAAAATTGATATAAAATTATACCAAAATTTTTTGTATGCTTTTAAATTCTTTTTAAAAATATTTTATTTATTTGAGAGAGAGAGAAAGAGCACAAGAAGAGGGAGGGGCAGAGGGAGAAGCTGACTCCTTGCTGAGCAGGGAGCCAGGACCCTGAGATCAGGACCTGAGCTGAAGGCAGCTGCTTAACTGACTGAGCCACCCAGGTGCCCTTGTATGATTTTAAATTCTGATGATAAGAAATGTCATCAGTAAAAAAAAAAAAAAAAAGAAATGTCATCAGTAAAAGCAATGTCTGCTAAATATGAAATACAAATATTAGCATAAGTCCATAAAATACTTGTCCTGGTTATGTCCAAAATTATTAGCATAAATGAAAATTATTTAAATATCACTTTTCCCTAGACTCTTCTACTTCAAAGCGTTGGCTCTTGGGGCACCTGGGTGGCTCAGTCAGTTAAGTGTCTGCCTTTGGCTCAGGTCATGAGCCTGGGGTCCTGGGATCAAGCCCTATACTGGGCTCCCTGCTCAGCGGGTAGTCTGCTTCTCCCTCTGGCACTCCTCATGCTCTGCTCTTTCTCTCCCTCAAATAAAAAAAGAAAATCTAAAAAATAATAATAATAAAGGGTTGGCTCTCTATTATCTCGACTGAGAAAAATCAGTCTGGTGTAATGGACAGATTATTGTACTAAGAGAAGACAGAGATCCTTGGTTGTGATTTGACTTAGCTCTCAGTTGTTCATCTGTGATAAATCACTAACATTTCTGTGTTGCCATTTCCTCATTTGTAAAATTAGAAAATAAACAATTACTAAGATCTCCTTATGTTTTAAAATTGTTAATTAATACATTTATGTTAAAAATTTTAGAGCAAGTTTATCCTAAAAATTTCTAAAATTTTAAACTTCTAAGTTTGCAAAATTATAAGGTAATTATAAGGTTAATTAAGAGACATTCAGCCCCTCCTAAAGAAATAACTTTCCTTCTCTACTCAACCCCTGCATAGGTGTCTACAATGCTTTATAAGACACCCTCTATCTTTTCCAGGAACGTAAATGGTAAGCACGATAGAGTTACACACAGGTTAACACAAAACCAAAATATCCCACCATGGCAGTATTTTCAAAACCCACAAACTTTAAACTCATTCGAGTTGCACACAAAGAATGCTTAAGAAATCTTGTTCCAGGTCACATTACCGAGACTGGAATTCAGAAGCTCTCTGAAAACTACAACAAATGCTTAAAAGAATTTGGTATGTCACACTGCTAACCTGTACTATAAAGGAAGAATATGGGATCCCTGGGTGGCGCAGCGGTTTGGCGCCTGCCTTTAGCCCAGGGCGCGATCCTGGAGACCCGGGATTGAATCCCACGTCGGGCTCCCAGTGCATGGAGCCTGCTTCTCCCTCTGCCTGTGTCTCTGCCTCTCTCTCTCTCTCTCTCTCTCTCTCTCTGTGTGTGTGTGACTATCATAAATAAATAAAAGTTAAAAAAAAAAAAATAAAGGAAGAATATACTAAAGTAGGTAACTGAAAGACAGCTCAGGACTGATGAGAGAGCATGGCCTGGAAGATTAATTCTGATTTGGGAATGACCTTAGCTTGGCCATTTATACTTAGCCCCTTGAGAACAGTCACATCTTGTCCAAGATATTTTTTTCCACTAGTCAATCACCTTTCCAAACAGGTCTGAATCTCATAGAGCTGTTTTGTTCAAAACAGTAGCCACTAGGCTCATATGGCTATTGAGCACTTGAACTATGGCTAGTTTGAATTGAGATGTGCTATAAATGTAAAATATACACTGATTTGAAAGACTTAATAAAAAGATTATCTCAATGTATTGCTTATATTTGGAAATGATATTTTGGATATAATGGGTTAGATTAAATATGGTTATTAATATTAAATATTAAATAGTATATATATAATTTTACCAATTCTTTTTACCTTTTTAAAAGAATTATTTTGAGAGAGAGAGAGAGAGCACAGGGGGTAGGACAGAGAGAGAGGGAGAGATAGTCTCAAGCAGACTCTATGCTGAGGGTGAGCCAGATGTGGGCCTTGATGCCATGATCCTGAAATCAAGACCTGAGCTGAAACCAAGAGTCAGATGCTCAACGAACTGCACCACCCAAGTGCTCCTCTTTTTACTTTTTTAATGTGGCTGTTGGAAATTTTAAAACTATTTATGAGGTTTACATTATATTTCTATCAGCCTCCACTATCCCAGCATATACATTTCTATGTTATAAATAACATATATGAGCTATTTGAATCAAGGGGGAAGCTAGAATGTGATCCCTGGTGATAGCTGTTTTAAGAACAGTGCAATGAACCAGTGTGATAAAATCTTTCTATTCTTTCTTCTCCCTTGTCATGTAGATTTTATGCTACCACCAAATGGAGACAAAATGAAAAAATTCCCAAGTCACCATTATCATTAGGATTCACATAATGGCCCTCTAAGTGGTCACCTTGCTCCCCTATACTCTGTTCTTAACACGGTATTCTAGCTACACTGGCTTCCAACGCACCTGGTTCTCTCCCGGTTTTGTATTTGCCATTTCCCCTGAATAGAACTTTCTTCTTTCAGTTTGCTTTTTCACCTTCTTTAGTTCTTTTGTTCAACGTTACCTTAAAACCTCATCCCCCCAGCCCCGACCCACCTCTGGCACTCCCTGTCCCCTACTATACTTGGTTTTTCTCCATCACACTTGCCACCATCTGGTGTTCCACCCATGTTACCACTTGTCACCACTCTGTTCCCCTTACTGGAAGAAAAAGTTCCATTAAAGACGGCATGTGGTGCCTGACACATACGAGGTGCTCAAAAAACTATTTACTGAATGAATGAATGAACTCAACTTTTCTACATTGGGAAGAAACTCTTGGACCTAAATTCTACTGGTTAGAGCAATTCATAGGTAGAGTCTGGTATTAGTTTGTTGTAGGTTTATTTTTATTTGTTTTTAGATTATTTATTTATTCATGAGAGACACACACAGAGAGAGAGGCAGAGACACAGGCAGAGGGAGAGGCAGGCTCCCTGATGCGGGACTTGATCCCAGGACCCCGGGATCACGACCTAATCCAAAAGCAGATGCTTAACTACTGAGCCACCCAGGCGCCCTGTTGTAGGTTTTCTTTTTTTCTTAGTTATTTATTTATGAGAGAGAAAGAGAGAGGCAGAGACACAATACAGGAAGAGGAAGAAGCAGGCTCCATGCCAGGAGCCAGACATGGGACTCAATCCTGGAGTCCCAGGATCGTGCCCCAGGCCAAAGGCAGTCGCTAAACTGCTGAGCCAGCCAGGGATCCCTTGTTGTAGGTTTAAAATACTAAACTAGTGCTGAAGTAACTCATGGCCTGCCTCACTTAGCTATACTTACTATGTGAAATCTAATTTCAGAATGGAGAATTAGAAATCTGCTTCTGTTTTGCTATGTCTCCATCACGCAAGATCTTTACATTTTATCGGCTAAGAAAGCAGTGCCAAATTTCTCATTGTTGGTCTTCCCTTCAAATAGGTTATTTGAGTTATAAAAATACTCTGTCCAATAGAACTACTTTCAACTTTCAACTACTCTCAAAGAGAGAATCATCATCATTTTTACTGTTCCTGAAATAATTATGCCAGTAAAAGTCTTCACTCCTGAATTAAATGTGCCCTCCAGGGGCTGCTGTTTGCCACTTGCCTGACTGTGAAGGTTCTGATTCAGTCAGTGGTTGACGTTAGACCTTCAGTGCTTTGTTAAACTTTTGCCTGTCTCCCTTTTGATCTTAGATTATCTCTTTATTTCTATACTGTCCTTTGCTCCTGGGATCCTAAGTAATTTGTTTGTTATCCAAAGAGGCAAACCTCCTTGTCCTGGAGCATCCTGAACTTCTCCCCTGGCCACTGCTGGAGGATGCACTGTTCTTAGTACTTTAGCATTTGCCTCAGGTTCTCCTCCCATTTCTATTTCTCCCATTTTAGGCCATCCTAAGAGGCTGTACATTTCACTATTTCAAACCCACCAACCCAGATATTCCATTCTCTTAATTTTTCCTGACCCTCCATGTTTCTTTTTTTTTTTTTTTAAGGTTTTATTTATTTATTCATGATGGACACACAGAGAGAGGCAGAGACATAGGCAGAGGGAGAAGCAGGCTCCCTGTGGGGAGCCTGATGCAGGACTGGATCCCAGGACCCCAGAATCATGACCTGAGCCAAAGGCAGACCACGGAGCCACCCAGATGGACCTCCACATTTTCTAAATAAGTTCCTTTTGAGTCACTTGAACTCTACCCTTGAGGTTTATCAGAATTTAGTTGAAGGTCCCTTATTTTCCTAGTTACTTTTCTTATCTCCACTTATTATGGGCTTCTGTGCCATACAACTCTTTGGAAATAGAGTTACTGCTACTCTGTTCTTGAGCTCTCTACTTCTACCTCCGTCCCAGAGCTTACGGAAATTAATTCTTTACACTTCACCCCTTCATCAGATGAAGAGGTCCTCCAGGGCAGGGATTACAGTCTTTCATTGTTATACCTCCAGTATTTAGATTAGGGCCTTGCACATAGTATGTATTAATAAAATGATTACAAACCGAACAAATCAGCTTTTAAAATATATAGGATTCCTCATTTACATTTCCCATAGATATTTCCAGCCTTCTGCACTCAAGTATGATCCCTGAATTCCTTCCAAGGACCATGAGGTCCTTGAGAATCTCTTTTATGGCGCACCTGGGTGGCTCAGTCAGCTGTGTTTGCCTTAGCTCAGGTCATGATCTTGGGGCCTTGGATCCAGCCCCACATTGGATTCCCTGCTCAGCAAGGAGTCTGCTTCTCCCTCTTTCTCTCTCAAATAAATAAATAAATAAATAAATAAATAAATAAATAAACTATTTAAAAGAGAGAGAGAGAAAGAATGCCTTTTCTGTCTACATTATGTGAACGAATACACTCACCAGCATTCTGGGGATCAGCATCTGGTCCCACTGAGTATGGACTTTCAATCTTATATATAAGTGGACTTACACGTGTGATGTAATTTGGGAGGTCACCAGAAGGATCTCCTTCTTTTTTTTTTTTTTTAAAGATTTTATTGATTTATTCATGAGAGACACAGAGACAGAGGCAGAGACAGAAGCAGGCTCTCCATGGGGAGCCCCATGTGGGACTCAATCCCAGGACCCGGGGATCACGACCCAAACCAAAGGCAGATGCTCAACCACTGAGCCACCCAGGTGCCCCAAAGGATCTCCTTCTAAAATCTCTCCCTATTCTCATTAGCTAGCTTATCCAACTGCCTAGAATTCTGCTATCACGGTTTGATTCCTTTGGTTCAGATACCTATTCCTTTGGGTTAAGATCTCTGTTTTAAAACACACATATGCACACCCTCCTGTAAGGTTTAATACACCAAGCTGTATTAATCATTAATAAGTTGTCCAGGAGTATTAGTGTAACAGATCCTTCCCAGGTGAGAATGAGCTGAGAGTAGATCTGATAAAAAGGATTAAGAGACAGGAATGTGTGGGGATAGAGAAGCACAATGACTAGGCAAGGAGAGGGATGCTGAAGCCAAAGCCAATTTTTTTTTTTTCTTTTCTGGTTCTATTTTCTGGGTTAGACTTTTTTTTTAGGTTAGACTTTTTTTTTTTAAGGTAGGCAGGAACCAGTCTGTTTATGACTTGGAACCCACAAAGTATGAAATTCTAGGTTAGCAAGCCCCAAACCTAATCTTCCATAACCATCTGACTTTATCCAAATAACCAGAAAATTCGTTGTCCAAAAGGACCTCAGGGATCAATCTACTCCCCACCCCCATCATTTCTATAGGGGAAGAAATTCAAGCAGAAAGGGGTTAAGTAACTTAACGGGGGGGGGGGGGTGTCTCCTAGCAAGTCCAGACTGGATCCTGGAACTCCCCGTCCATCTTTCCAGGAAAAACAAGTAATTATGATCATTATCATTCCCACACAGCCTCATCCAGAAAAACGGCACTCACTGATTTTCAGAAGTTGAAATGGGTTTTCCATTCAGTGAACCACAAACCAGGTCTTAAAATACATGCTCATCAAAAGTAACTCACAGCAATAGATTTGTATAAATTGTACCTAACATAACCACAGCATTGCCAAATAAGACCACAAATTCAACTAAAGTGTATCTCAAGGCTTCTGCGATGGATGGGGGGCGTGCGATTGCAGAGCCTACACTTTCTGGTTGGACTTCTGCCGCAGGTGGCTCAGGTTTCCAGGTTGGGGCGGGGGGCGGGGGGGAGCCCGGGAACCCGAGCCGGGCGTGCTCACCTTCTTCTCCCGCATGCCTGGACTCCTTGGGACTTCTTGTGCAATGAGGAAACGCAAAGCTGGCTGGGGGCAGTTGGCTGAGCAGAACCAGCAGGGTAAACATAGTCTGGTAACTGTCAAACCACCTAAAACAAAACAAAATAGCAACAAAAAAAAAGGTCAAGAAAGCCCCTGGCTCAGCGCTCTGAGTTCCGGAGCGGCCTGAGTCACCGACCTGCCTGCTGCGCCCCAAACAACCGCCCGCCTGCGCCCCGGCTCGCGGGTTTCGGTCGCCCGGCCCGGCCCGGAGAGCCCGGGAGCGCCGGGGCACGAGAGCCGCGCCCCGGGCCCCGCCGCCGGCCGAGCGGGCACCTGCGGGCACCTGCGGGCGGCCCCCTCCGCCCTCCCATCCGGCGGGGCCGGGGCAGACGCCCTCCCCCTCCCCAGGAACCCGCCCCACCGGCCGCGGGCCCCGCACCTGCGGCTCCGGGCGCCTATGCTGCAGCAGCTCCCGGCCGCAGCCCCGGCGTTGGCTGTCCCTGCGGCCGCCGGGCCCCCCGAGTCGCGGCGACGGTCCCGGGAGCTGCTGGGGAAGCGCCCGGGGTCCGCGGACCGGCGCCTGGGCCCCCCGAGGGCGCGCGCGGAAGATGCAGCCCGGGTCCCGCAGGCCCCGCCGAGCACCTGGGCGCGCTCCTCCCCCGGGGCCCGGCCTACCTGCGGCGCGCGGCGGGCGGCGGGCGGCGGGCGGCAGGTGCTTCCCGCGCCCCGGCCTCGGGCGGGTCCCGCCGCCAGTTCTGGCCCCGCCTCGGCGCGGGAGGCAGGGTTTGGACTCTCTCCACCCCGGGTGGCTGGAGAGTTGGGGCTGGGGGGTATTTTCAGGGGTCAGGGCGAGGAGGAGGCCCCCGGCGCACCCCGCGGGCTTTTCGCTCTGGGTTTCACTGGGCTCAGGGGTTACCTAAGAGGTTACCTTAGGTCAGGCGGTTCTCAAAGGGCGGTTTGGGGATGTGGACGGGACAGTCATCCGAGAACACACACGCTTCATGAGTCCTAAGAAATGGGAGGTGACTTTAGAATCAATCGATTCCATTTGGTTCCCAAACTGTGACCCGCCAGGTCTTGGGATGTCTCCAAGGTCCTCTGAAGGGGTCCCCTAGGTCAAAACTATTTCCAGTGGGGTAATAAGTCATGATTTGCCTTTTTTTTTTTTTTTTTTCGCTTTCATCGTCTCATGACTGTACAGTGGAAATTTCCAGGCCCATTTGACGTGAATGATGTCATCACTCTGCTAGTAGAACCGGCATTCTTGTGTTTTCTAGTATGCTCTATGGTAGCGGGCTTAAATAGCACTATGTGCATTTTAAAAAATATTTTATTTATTCATGAGAGAGAGAGAGAGAGAGAGAGGCAGAGACACAGGCAGAGGGAGAAGCAGGCTCCATGCAGGAGCCTGAGGTGGGACTCCATCCCAGGTCTCCAGGAACAGGCTCTGGGCTGAAGGCGGCGCTAAACCTCTAAGCCATCTGGGCTGCCCTCACTATGTACATTTTTATAGAGATTAATAAAATTTATATGTTCTCAGAACTTTTGTAATTAGCTGCCTTTGATCATTCCTGCCAGAATAACCATGACCTTATTATTTTCAAATAATTATCTTGAAATCTTGAACTTTGAGTTTATGTGGACACGGAACAAAAAAGTACACTTTACTGACTTGATTGGAGATTATATTTTGAAACCAGTTTTAATATGTAATATGATAAATACCATTAGATAGACTTCACCTTAGTAAAGGCTCTTTGGGGCCCTGGATAGCCTTAAAGAGTGTAAAGAGGTCCTGAGACCTAAGAGTTTGGTAATTGTTGCCTCAAGTAATGAAGGCAGCCTGTGGACAGAGGATCCATGCCAAGTAATATTCACGTCCTTCCTTGTCCAAATGACTTGTTAACAATTCTTTGGAACATAATTTAAGATTCTGTGCTTTGACCCTAAGTGGCTTGACACTTGCTGGAAATCAGAGGAAGCATTTTTTTCCCCTTTCTAGTTCTTTTTTTAATTAAAATTTTTTTTTATTTTAAAGATTTTATTTATTTATTCATGAGAGACACAAAGAGAGAGGCAGAAACAGAGGCAGAGGGAGAAGCAGTCTCCATGCAGGGAGCTGGATGTGGGACTCCATCCCGGGACTCCAGGACCACACCCTGGGCAGAAGGCAGGCACTAAACTGCTGAGCCATCCATGGATTCCCAACCCCCTTCTAGTTTTTAATTCGGCTTCCACCCGATTCTTTTTCCTCTTCACAAAGGCTATTGCCTGTTTTATTCTAATTATTTGGAATTAAGTGAATTCTTCCTAAGTTTTCTGCAGAGATTTCTGTCTTCAAGGATTCCTTCAACATACTGTTCTTTCTTTTCCTTTCTCCTAATCTCTTCCTCTTTGATTTCCATTTGTCCACCTTGTCTCTAACTTGTTTCCATGATAGATCTTTCTCTCTTTCAATCCTTTTGTTGTTTTTTAGCAGCTGGAATCAGAAGGAGAAGAGACAAGAAATGATTTCTTGTGTTTGACATCCCAGAACAGGAAAGATCTTTATTAGAGCACCCATTCTTCTACTTATTCATTTAGCCAAACTACATCACTAAGCCCGGAGGATACAAAGATAAATACCACAGTGTCTGTTTTGGAGAAGAATTTAATCTAAATCTATATCTAAGAATGTGGGTCTGTAAAGTTCTCATAAAGGCAAGAACTGATTTATTCATCTTTATATCCTCCATGGTACCCAGCAGAGCGCCTTTTATGTTGTTCATGCTCAATACATTTTTTTTTTTTTGGATGGAAGCAGTTTATTTTCATGTGGGAAAAGTGCTTCACACTATATTGGGAGAGGCAAATGGTCAGATGCCTCATGCTGTGGAATAAGCAGATGTGAACTTTGGTGACATTCTTTGGTAGAATGCATCCACCCACATATCTGGATATTTGGACCAAAACAAATGAGGCTTTGTGCTTTCATCAAATATCAGAGTTTATAGTCTGAGAGGGGAGTCACATACAGAAATGAAAGTGTTTCTCAGTGGTGAATTACATCCCTGCATGTTTCCCTGTAATATTGGATCCTAAAGAATATTATAGCATTTGGCAGTATGCATACAAACTTCAGCCACTATAGAATTGCAAGAGATTTTGAGATTAGATAACAAAGAAAGAAAAGAGAATATAAGTAATAACATTAATATATAAGTAATAACATTGTCCATGACTGCCGATTTCGGTTATTTACTTGCTGTGTTCATTTTCTTATTTTGTGCCATTTCCTTTTTAAAGTCGTGGTATTCCTATGCTTTTCTTCCAAAAATTTTAAGTACTTTTATTTTGGCCACCTGTGGAATTGGGCCAGATATTATGATTCTCATTTTGCAAAGAGGGATACTGAAGCATGAAGAAGTGAAGGGTCTTGAATAGTCATTGGCCAAGTAGTCACCTGGCTTTTGACTCTACCCAGTGCTTTTTTGAGTTACTAACAAGCAATGGAGGGCAGTAGGTAAAGCATTATTTGATTTCAAAAGAAGTAAGAAAAAAACAGAGCCATGAGATGAACGGACTTGGGTTAATGTGATAATGAATCTCTCTGAGTTTGAGCATATACCTACCTATTTACCTGTGTGAACTCAAGAATGAAATGGAAACTCACTTTACTGTGTGGGCATGAGGATTGACTCAAGGACTGTGACAGGAATTGTGAAGGCTGCAGCCATGAAGCTTTGCAATGTAAGGTCGCATCCACATCCTTAAAGACACATCGATGACTGTGTCATTAGCCTACTTGGAGCAGGAGATGCAACTTTACTAAACTTGATGTTTCTGTGACATTTTAGCCTTGACATTTCAACAGCAATTGTTTGCTGTTTTAATTTATCCCAGTAAAATCAGTAGGTGGAAAATGTAAGACTCCTCCTGTTCAAAGTTGATTATCTATATCCGAGAGCAGGTATGTTTGGATTCAACAAATAGGCAAAGGGACTAAAGATTTAATTTTAAATATTTACTTAAAACCCTCTACAGGAACTTTTGACTACAGCTCATATATAACTCTATCATTTAAGAACAATGATTAATAACAAAATTAAATCACATCAAGAACGGTGTGAAAGGTAATCCAATTTCATGGTCATCTGGTTCTGCGTCATGCTGTGGGTAGTAATAAGAGCTATATGTCATGCTTTAAAAAAATTGTAATCCTTAAAGTCCTAACAGGGCACATTCAAACTTGAATCAGTGTGTTTCCAAGCTGCCCTCAGGGGCCTGTGACAGGGACTTGTGTCACAGTTGGTCACAAAACTCTCACTCTTTGTTCAGACTTCAGCATTTTTACAATTATAGTTCTGTCACTCGTCAGACTCAGTTCATCATCATAATTTTTCTTTCTGACTGATAACACAATTTTTTTTTTCTTCTTCTTTTGTAAACCCATGTTCAGATAATCATGATGTTCTAAGTAAACACACAACATTAGGTGACATCAATTGCAAAACCATACTTTCCGTGCACATGTGTGAAAAGGGAATTCAAACAAATCATTCATTTTTAGCTATACAATTGATGATGTTTAAGTATTTTTCATTTATTCTGCTTCAAAGAAGGATCAATAACACAGTGTTGATGTTGCTGGTAGAGATGAAAAACACACGTTAGGAAATCTAGAAACCAGGATCCTATTTATCCTTCTTTGGTGAAGGATTCTCCTCTGGTTATTTTATTTTATTTTTTTAATATTGTATTTATTTATTCACGAGAGACACAGAGAGAGAGGCAGAGACATAGGCAGGGTGAGAGGAAGGCTCCTTCCAGGGAGCCTGATGTAGAACTTGATCCCAGGCCCCCGGGATCAAGACCTGAACCCAAGGCAGACCCTCAACCACTGAACCACCCAGGTGTCTCCTCCTCTGTTATTTTATAGACCACCCTGGCTTGAAATGTTCAAATAAGAGTTCTCAATAGCTGAGTTTTGACATACAAAATGTGAATATTAAAGTATTATTTCTTTTACTGATGTACACTAATGGCTTTAGTAAAGCTTATGACTCTCCTTTATCTACTTTGACCATTGCCACTCTGACAGGTCCTTGGGATCCAGGAACAAAATTCACTAATCTCTGTACCTCACCTGACACATAGCAGGCTTTTCTGACTGCTGAGTAAATGAAAGAATTCTTCTCTCACTATATTCCTTTGAACAAATCGCTTCTCTGAACAATCTGTCTCTTCTGAGACACTGAAGTTTTAGCCTGAATGAACTCTAAGATTTCTTCCTATGCTAAAATCCTATGGTTCTTTGAACATCTTTAATAATAGAAGGGTAAAGGGGGCTTTAAGTAATTTTTTTCAAAAAATTATTTTTAAGTAATCTCTACACCCAATGTGGTGCTCGAACTCATAACCCTAAGATCAAGAGTTGCATGCTCTGCTGACTGAGCCAGCTATGTGCCTCTATTTAAGTAATTTTCTAATTATTCTTTCCTGTTATAGATAGTCTTGGATGATTTGCTTTTATATAACTTATGTTACTTAAAAGGAAAGTAATCACATTAATAAATGTTAGAATTTGGCTGTATACACAAATTATGTATTTTATAATTTGTTAACCCATAATTATACAAAATGGGAAATTAATATATTTTTCTATGTGGCAAAAGAGATACTAAACCATTTCTAGACTTATCTCTAGTCTGATAACTTGATTTATAGTTTTCATTTTTGTGTTATCAGGTGACATTGCTGCTGAACTCCTGTTTTATTTCTTTTCAACTTTACTACCTTTTTATCAGATTTGTATTGAATTTATATATAATTTTATATTTCTACTGCAGTTTCTTCCATTATAGTTCTCCTACCACCTCAATATTATAAAATTTTTTTTCCCCAGAATTTAGGATTTAAAAACATGGGGCACTTTGGTTTATCTTTCCTTGTTAAGGAGAACCATATTTTCTTTCTTTCTTTTTTTTTTTTTTGAGGCACATATGGTGCCTTTCATGAAATTAGCTATGTAGTGTTGGATGCTCAGTACACACTGGATGAATTAATTTAATTATTAAGAATATATTCATTTTTCAAACGGACAAAACTCCTCAAACTAATAGATAGAACAGATTGTTAGTTGGCAGAGGCAAGGGGTGAGAGGTGGGTAGAATGGGAAAAGGGGGGTCAAAAACTACAAACATCTTCATTACATCATGAAGTATAGTGAAGTATAGCACAGTGACTATAGTGAATACTGTATTGCATATTTGACAGTTGCTAAGAGAATAGGTCTTAGAAGTCCTCATCAGAAGAAAAAAATTTTTTTGTAACTATATATCATGATGGATGTTAACTAGACTTATTGTGGTGGTTATTTCACAATGTATACAAATACTAAATCATTGTGTGTACCCCTGACACTAACGTAATGTTGCATGTCAATTATACCTCAGTAAAAAAATAAAAAAATAACTTATATTAGTTTTTATTGTTGTATGTTTTTACCATTTTCTTCTATTTTTGTTTATATGTTCCCTTTTTCCATTCCCCAGTGATATCTGTTTCCTTTCATTCTCTCTTATTTCATCTGAGTTGTTAATTTGGAAAAAATGTGTTTTTCTCATAGTTTTCAACTCTTTCTTATTTCTCCCCTCTCTTAGGAATCTCTGTAACTTTCTTAGGTTGAACCATATGAAATTACCATTGCTGTGAAAAAAATATGCTTATCAGGGATTTCATGTGGTTCAACTTAATAGTTTTCCTCAGTGCCTAGCACAGTGCAGGACAGATGCTCAATTCATATTTGTTGAATGAATTAATAAATAAATCCTCCTTTTTCTAAGGGCCTAGATAACAGTAGACAGAGAGCTTCTGTACCAATTGTGGACTTAGTTTTTAAACATCTTACCAGATTCGTTTATTGCCTGATTTTATTAGTTTTTTTCTCATCAGTGTGCTAGAGATAAACCAGAAGATATGCTTATGAGCAAGCATGTGGTTACCCACATCACTATTATCATATAAAAATATGTGCGATTGTTAGTAAACATAAATTTATGGATTACACATGTATTTATAAGCATTTGTGTTTACAAATATATACATGCAATTGGCTGAAATATGTTAAAAGAGAAGTAGCAGAAATTGAAAACAGAAATTAAAGTAGGTTTTTAAAAACACAATATTATTTCAATCTCATCAGCAGTAATGAACAGACATGAAATGTCTGTTATTCCCAAAACATTCACCTCTGATAATTCATCCCCTTCAATGGGCCTCTGAGAATTTATGAACACTGAAATAACAGCTGAGCCCTTAGGAGAGGGCTTATTAATTAAGGAAACATTTTAGGTTTCCTGAGTTCCTGGATGACTAGAATTGCTAACACTGTCAGTGAAGATTTTTATTCAAGTTGCCTTTAGTACTCTGCTATGTTAACTCATAAGCTCATCTTCTCTAACAACTAAGATCTTTGTTTAATGTATTGACAAACAAGTATAGAAATTTTAAGAAATTTGTCTAAAGAAATTTAGTAAGTGAATCAGGGGGAGCATTGAAACTAGGATTTCTGGTTTCTCCCCAGTAGGATTTCCACTTCACCCCACTGGTATTAGAATTTCACTTAATCACCTAGCACTTATGATTCACGCCCTATGAATCATGAATCTTTTGTTCTTCTAGTCACAAAAAGGTGAAGTTCAAGATCTGACTCTGACATATGGCATCAGCCTCTCATGTAATGAAGAGCATACTTTTTGTTTCTTTTTTAAAAAATAAATTTCCAATTTTTTGACAGCAAAGAAATACATACCCTTTGTAAAACATCCAAATAATATAGAAGTTAGTTAATAAAGAGTCCTTTTCCAAAAGAACACTATTAAAATAAGTTTCAATAGAACCTAGTCCTTTTTACTTTTTTAAAAAAAGATTTTATTTATTTGAGAGAGAACACAGGCAGAGGAAGAGGCAGATGGAGGGAGAAGCAGACCCTCCACTGAACAGGGAGCAATCCCATGACCCTGATCATCTATCTACCAGATGCTTAACCAACAGAGCCATTGGGCACACTGAATTTAGTCTTCTTAAAATAACTCTGAAGAACTGTTTAAGTGCTTATGTCACAAGAAATTTTGGTTTTGGGACATCTGGGTGGCTCAGCAGTTGAGTGTCTCTGCCTTTGGCTCAGGTCATAATCCTGGGGTCCTGGGATTGAGTCCTGCATCAGGCTCCCTGCGGGGAGCCTGCTTCACTCTCTGCCTATGTCTCTCTCTCTCTCTCTCTCTGTGTCTTATGAAGAAATAAATAAAATCTTTAAAAAAATGTGTTTTTAAGAGTTAGTTGGCTCTCTTATGTCTTACTCCCAAATAAACCCCAAATGGCTTTAAGAATTAAATGAAAAAAAAAAAAATGACCCATAGAAGAATTAGAAGAACAGGTAGGTGGATTATATCTACCTCTAAAGTTGAGAAGGACTCTAAGAATAAAAGCAAAGCAAAAATAACAAAGAAAAAATTAATATATTTTACCTCATAAAAATCAAATATTGTTACATGTTATAAGACACCATTAAAATTGGTGCTGCCTTCAGCCTGGGGTGTGATCCTGGAGACCTGGGATCAAATCCCAAGTCGGCCTCCTTCCATGGAGCCTGCTTCTTCCTCTGCCTGTGTCTCTGCCTCTCTGTCTCTCTGTCTCTCTCTGTCTCTGTCTCTGTGTCTCTCATGAATAAATAAATAAAATCTTTAAAAAAATGTCATAACAAATTAACAAGGAAAAAATTACTTAATAAACATGCAGCACATGAACAGACAACATCTCAAAGCAGAAATATGAACCGCTGGTAAATAAACCTTAGAAAATATTCAGTTTCACTAACGATCAAAGAGATGGGAAGTAAAATGAGACTTTTTTTTTTTTTCTGGTTGCATCAGTACTGAGAAGGGTGTGGTAAGAAGGCCATTCTCTGCTCACTAGTGGAATAACCGTTTTAGAAGGCAAGTTAGCAACTCATTTCAATAAGGGTAGAGATTCTGTCCTTAAACATTACAAGAGATTATTGACTCATCCATTTTCATCGACCTAACTATTGCACTTTTGCATTTCTGATTTGTAAAGATAATGTCTCATGAATCATTCTCTAATTGCAGGTCTAATATCTCCTCAGTGTTTCCATATTTTATATTTATTGTTTTCTAGATATATCACAAGTTCATTAAAGTTCTAGTTTATTCATAAAAGTGTTTAAAAAATTAAGCTGGCTTCAACAAAGCAAACCGGTTAAGAAATGCTTGTACTATTTACTATTATAAGAGCATATTTACGTTTATTGTAGAAGAATATAGGAGGTTAGGGACACCTGGGTGGCTCAGTGGTTGAGCATCTGTCTTTGGCTCAGGGCGTGATCCTGGGGTCCTGGAATTGAGTCCCACATTAGGCTCCCTGCCTGGAGACTCCCTTCTCCCTCTGCCTGTGTCTCTGCCTCTCTCTCTGTGTCTTTCATGAATAAATAAATAAAATCTTAAAAAAAAAAAGAATGTAGGGGATAAGGACAAGGGGGGGGAAAGTGTTTAATTCTATTTCCAATGTAGCACTTGGAGTCATCATTCCAGGTCTTTTATTAGCCGTAAATATATGTCTGTATTAAACATGTTGTCAAATTAACTCTAGAAACGGTTATAAATGTATATGTTTATCTACATATAATGGGAAATGACAAGCCAGACCATAAGTTCCCATTGTGGATGGTAGATCTTAACATTTAGAAAGTGGTTTAAAATAGCCTCATTTTAATTAACTTAAAAAAAAAACCCATACTCAATAAATTTTTACAGTTCTTTTTTGAGTTCCCTATTAATATTTTTTGTTAGATTATATTTTAGCCAAGTGTAGTCCCAAGATTGTTAGAACTGTTTTGTTTTAGTTGGACCTAGTCTATTGAATTTTCTCACAGAGCAATAAATTACCATTTACTTACGGTTTGTTTTGTATTGAAATTGCAATCATTATAATTTATAGAAGTTACTTATATCATTTCACCTTTGCATTTAGGGCCATATTAAATATCTTTTCCTTTTAGAAAATCACTTTCTTAATGATTCCTCCTTAGGCACTGTAGAGGATACAAAGATGAGTAGTAATATAAATAACATTTTTTTTAAAGATTTTATTTACTCATGAGAGACACACAGAGAGAGAGAGGCAGACACAGGCAGAGGGAGAAGCAGGCTCCATGCAGAGAGCCTGATGTGGGACTTGATCCTGGGACTCCAGGATCAGGCCCTGGGTCGAAGGCAGGTGCTAAACCACTGAGCCACCCGGGCTGCCCCAAATAACATTTTTTTAATGAGATAAAATTCACAGAGTAAATAAAATTTTAAAATTTACACAAAAATGAATCATTTTAAACATTTAAAAATGTACAATTCAATGGGTTTTCGTATATTTATAATATTGTGCAAACAAACCCTCATCACTAATTCTAGACCATTTTCATCATTCCTATGCAGCCTTATGCCCACTAGCAGTTACTCCCTATTTCCCTTTCTCCTCACCTCTGGCAACCACTAATCTACTTCTGTCTTTATAGATTTGCCTCTTCTGTACATTTAATACAAATTGAACCAGGGGCACCTGGGTGCCTCAGTGACTGAGCGTCTGCCTTTAGCTCAGGGGATGATCCCAGAATCCTGGGATGGAGTCCCGCATTGGGCTCCCCACAGGGAGCCTGCTTCTCCCTCTGCCTATATTTCTGCTTCTCTCTGTGTGCCTCTCATGAATAAATAAATAAAATCTTAAAAAATAATATAAATGGAACCACACAATATATGGTCTTTTAAAAATTATTTATTTGAGAGAGAAAGAGAAAGTGCATGCATGCTGGGTGCAGGGCAGAGGCAATGGAGGAGGGAGAGAGAATCTCAAGCAGACTCCATGCTGAGTGCAGAGCCCAACTCAGGGCTCCATCTAATGACTCTGAGATCACAACCTGAGCGGAAACCAACGGTTGGATGCCCAATGTATGATATTTAGTGACTGACTTTTCATGTAGCGTTATGTTTTCATGTATCAGCACTTCACTCCTTTTTATGGCTGAGTAATATCCCATTATGCAGATATACCACATTTTGTTTATTCATCAGTCGATGGACATTTGGTTGTTTCCATTTTTTGACTGGTGAATAATGCCTCTTTGAACATTCATGTACCCATGTTCATGTGTGAACACATTTCCAATTCTTTTGGGTTTATATCTAGGAGTAGAATTGCTAAGTTATATGGTAACTCTATGTTTAAATTTTTGAGAAGTATATAATATTTCTGAAAGCTTCATATGGTGTGCCCCTTCACAAAGCACTTGACTTATACCGTCTTGTTGAATTCTCATAGCTATCTTCAGCAGGTCCAAGTATTATGTCCATTTTACAGATGAGGGCACTGCAACTTAAAGATATGAAACAACTTGTTTCAGTGTTCAAGGTGGTTGGGACAGATCCAGGATTTGCACTAAGACAGTGTGGCTCCTGAAGCTGGAACTCTTTCCTTATTGTCTTAAGACATGTATGGTTCAAATAGGGTAGAAAACAGCCCACAAGTAAGAAAACAAGGTGAAATGAAGACATGCAAAAGCCATGTAATGTGCTTAGAGAATTAAATGGAGGTGAGAGTGGAACCAGGTAAGGTTTTCTAGGAGAGGAAACATTTGAAATGAACTTTAATGTATGACAACCAATTCAAGAAGAACTGGGGTGAGGGCCAACTAGGTGAAAGTACCATTACAGAGATGGCAGGTTACTTGCATTTCACCTGCCAATTCCTGGTCACTGGTAGTGATTGTCTATAGCACTGTGCTGAGACATTGTGTCCCACCTCAGTGGGAAAGAGTATGATGATTAATTAGCAGTATCTCCTAAAGGCAGGGGAGGAGAGATTTGAAGCACTCGTGATATGAGTGTTCATCACTGGACTATTACGACATGGAGATGAGAAATTATGGGTCATGTTCTGGAAAACAATGACTACCATATGATTTTAACTGGATTGGAGGGGATGAACACCTTTAGAAAGTGGAGGATAAAACAAGATTGGAAATATGTGATGAAGCCATATTGCAGGATGTCTTAAATGACAGACTGGAGAGTTTATGCCTAATTCAGTAGATAATCAGGAATCATTGAAGATTTTTGAACAGGAAAAAAAAAGATTTTTGAACAGGAAATCGTGTCATAGGAATCCTATAAGAAAATTAATCTGGGGGCTTCTGGGAGGCTCAGTCTGTTAAGCGTCTGCCTTCAGCTCACGTCATGATTCCAGGGTCTTGGGATGGAGCCCCACATCAGGCTTCCTGCTCAGCAGGGAGTCTGCTTCTTCCACTGTCACTCACTCTACTCCTGCTCTCTCTCAAATAAATAAATAAAATCTTAAAAAGAAGAAGAAGAAGAAGAAGAAGAAGAAGAAGAAGAAGAAGAAGAAGAAGAATCATTTGGAGTGGCATACAGAATGAATTGACATGGAAAAAAATTAGAAACAAGGAGACCATTCAGGGTCATATTAAAAAATTTAATGGGTAAGGATGATGCCATATTAAAACAAGGATCTACCACTTTTTCTGATTAATTTGATAACGATTAAAATGTAGGTGAGAGGGAATGAACATTCTAAAATTATGTTGGTGATACATTAGTTCAACTTCTCTGGGGGGCAATTTGGCAACATCTATAAAAAGCCTTAAAAAATAAGCCTTAAAATGTGGTCTATTCTTTTTGATACAGGATCTAGAAATTTGTGCTAAAAAAGTCATCCTGAGTATATGCAAAGATATAGTTCTAAAGGTGTTCATTGCAATGCCATTTTAAAAAACAAATGTAGGGACTCCTGGGTGGCTCAGTGGTTGAACGTCTGCCTTTGGCTCAGGGCATGATCCCGGGGGTCTGGGATCGAGACCCACATCAGGCTCTTTGCAAGGAGCCTGCTTCTCCCTTTGCCTGTGTCTCTGCCTCTCTCTCTTTCTGTGTCTCTCATGAATAAATAAATAAAAGCTAAAAGAAAAAACCCACAACTAACAAACAAAAAAAACAAATGTAGCCCAGATACTGGCTGTACAGTTTCTCCTCTCAAAGCCATCCCACCTGTGTCAAGACTCGGCATTTAATTCACTATAGAGAACTCACTGCAGTGAGTTAGCAATGTTGGATTTACTAAAGATTACATAGGCAAGTTGGAAGACAGGTTTTTTTTTTTTTTAATTGAAAAAATGTTCTGCAAACTTGGTAGATTCCCCTTACACATTTCTACTTTCTCTGCAGTGCTGGGCAAGGATTCTCATCTCTCCAACCCTTATCCATACAGCACTAGCTTTGCTTCCCCTCTTCTTCCCTCTTTTACCGTTCAGACTTTTTTCTTCTGCTTTGACTTTGGGTCTCAAAGCCTGTTCTGAGTTAGCTTCTTTTTTGAAAACTTGGTTTCTATTGGAAAAAAATTGTTATAAATATCTGTGGAGGGTATAAAAATTACTCACAAGTTACACAAAACACTGGGAACACATATGTTAAAAAAAAAGAAAGGGGATTTGTTAAACAAATTATGGTACAACTCATACTTCTTGAACACTCTTTATGGATATTTCCATCCTAGGCATTTGGGTGGTTTCCACTTTTTTAACTTTGGGGAATAATGTTGCAATAAATATTTGTTTACAAATTTTTGTGTGGACTGTGTTCCCACTTTTCTAGGGCATATATCTAGAAGTGGATTTGCTGAGTGATATGGTAACTCTGTTTAACTTTTTTCCTCCAGCTTTCTTTTTTTTAAAATTGAATTGTGTTTGATGTATAACATTATGTAAATTGAAGGTGTATAACATTTTGATTTGATACATTTATGGATTGTAATATGATTACCACTGTAGCAATAGTTAGCACCTCTCCCACATCACATAATTATCACTTCTTTTTTTTTATCACTTCTTTTTTGAGGTAGGAATAACCAAGATCTATTGTCTTATTGAGTTTGATAATTACAATGCAATAGTATTATTCATACTATGTGTTTAACTTTTTGTGGAACTACCAAAGTGTATTCAAAGTGGCAACCATTTTATATTCTTACTAGCAATGGATTCCAGATTTTGCACATTTTTGCTAACACTTGTTATTGTCTGTCTTTTTATATTATAGCCACTATCATGGCTTGCTTTCCTTTCTGCTCTCACTTGTTGGCTGAAAAATGATATTCACTTATCTTTAAGTCATCTGAATATGATTGAAACTGGTAGCCCACACAATATTTTAAAGATCAGAAAATTTCTAGCAAGAAGCCTGGAATATTTGAAAGTTTGGCAATATTGGGCAACAACTGGCCATAGTGGAGTAGGGGCCTTGTGATCATCATTTTCTACTGTCTTACATTTTGGTCTGGTTTCCACATTGTTTTTTTTTTTTTTTTTTTTTTAAATCTGGCTCCATAGACAATTGAATTTGCAGGTCCTGGTTAAAGTCATTTGGCATAACTTAATTTTGAATGTTGACTTTCAGAGCAAAATATAATGTATTCCATACAGAAGTAGATTTAGAAACAAATCTAACTAAAGAGGTACATAAACTTTATGAGGAAAATTTTATTTTATTTTATTTTATCTTTTAAAGATTTTATTTATTCATGAGAGACACAGAGAGAAAGAGAGCATGTGGAAGAGGCACAGGCAGAGGGAGAAGCAGGCCCCATGCAAGGAGCCCGACATGGGACTTGATCCCAGGTCTCCAGGATCAGACCCTGGGCTGAAGGCGGCACTAAACCGCTGAGCCACCCGGGCTGCCCTATGAGGAAAATTTTTAAATGTTTTTGAGAGACATCAAAGAAGGCCTAAATAAATGAAGAGAAATAATATATTCAAGGTTACAATGATTCAGTTCTCCCTAATAAAATCTAATTCAGTACAATACAATAAGAATTTCAACAGGATTATTTATGGATACTTGTCAGAATAATTCTAAAATTGATTTGAGGGGGCGCCTGGGTGGCTGGGTAGTTGAGCATCTGCTTTTGGCTCAAGTCATTAACCTGGGGTCCTGGGATGCAGTCCCACATCAGACTCCCTGCAGAAAGCCTGCTTCTCCCCCTGCCTATGTCTCTGCCTCTCTGTGTGTCTCATGAATAAATAAATAAAGTCTTAAAATTTTTTTTTTAGAAATTAATTTGGAAAAGCAGAGGCCCCAAAATAACCAAGACACACCTCGGGGAGAATATGGTAGAAGGAGAGTTCCCCTACCAGATTATCACATGACTTGCAAAGCTATAGTGATTCAGATAGTGTGATATTAAACTAATAGATCAGTGGAACAGAATCTAGAGGCCAGTAACAGAAACATGGGAAATTTATGACTTAATATACAAATAGATATGTCATTGCAAATCATAAGGATAAAAAGGACTCTTCAATAAGTGGTATTGGGGCAATTTGTTATTCATATGAGGAAAAAATTCACTTCTCATATGATACATGAAAATAAATTTTAGGCTGTTTGAAGATTTACAAATAAAAACCAGAATTTAAAACATTGAGAAATTATGTAGAAGAATATCGAGGAACATATCATCATCAATCACATCAAGGAAGGAAAGGATTTCTTTTTATTTTATTTTATTTTATTTTATTTTATTTTATTTTATTTAGAATTCAAGAATCACTACCTGAGCCAAAGGTAGATGCTGAATCACTGAGCCACCCAGGTGTCCTGGAAATGAAGGATTTCTTAAGGAAGACATAAAAAACACATCCTCAGAGAAGAATATTGATAAATGAAATAATGTTTTCAGCAAAAGATATAATGAAAAAAAGTTGAAGAGATAACTCATAAGAGGTATTTTCAAAATAGATAATTGATAAACAATTGGTATTTTAATAATTTTTTTCAAATCAATAAGATAAGGACAACCAAAAAAAAAGGTTCATAGGGGGTTGGAATAGCCAATAAATATATGACAACATGCTCAATATCATTATTAATCAGAGAAATGTAAAATAAAACTACCACATAATTGAAAGATATAAAAAAATCTTACATTTCCAAGTGTTAGCAAGGATATAGATCAATGGGAACTCATATCATCGTTTGGTAGAGTGAAATTCGTAAAAAGAACTCCAGAAGACAATTTGGCATTATATCTCAAATTTAAAGATGCATATAACCTTACCACTCAGTGATTCCACTATTGAAGTACTTTTATCCCCATGCAACAAAATAGAGGTACAAAGAATATTCTTGGCAATTTGTTTGTAATAGTAAAAAAAAATTGAGTTGATCATTCACAGAAGAATGGATAAATACATTTTGGTATATTCATCTAATGCCATCCAATACAGCACTGAAAACAAATACAGTTGACCCTTGAACAACACAAGATTTGGGGTTACATCCCCCCTGCAGTCAAAAATCCGCATATAACTTTCAACTCTTCAAAAACTTAACTACTAATAGCTTTTATTATTGACCAGAAGAAACCCTACCAATACATAAACAATACATATTTTGTATGTTCTATGCATTACATACATAAAGTAAGCTAGAGAAAAGAAAAATGTTAGTTAGAAAATCACAAAAGAAAATACATTTATAGTAGTGTACTATATTTATCGAAAAAAAATCTACATAGGGGTGCCTGGGTAGCTCAGTTGGTTAAGTGCCTGACTTCTGCTCAGGTCATGATCCAGGAGTCCCGGGAGAGCCTGCCTCTCCCTTTCGCCCTCCCCACCACCCCAACCCCCTGTTTGTGCTCGTGCACATGCTCTCTCTCTCTCTCTCTCTTTTTTTTTTAAAAGATTATTTATTTATTTATCCATAGATACACACACACACACACACACACACACACACACGCACACAGAGAGAGAGAGGCAGAGACACAGGCAGAGGGAGAAGCAGGCACCATGCAGAGAGCCTGATGTGGGACTCCATCCAGGGTCTCCAGGATCATGCCCTAGGCTGCAGGCGGTGCTACACTGCTGTGCCACCAGGGCTGCCCACATGCTCTCTCTCTTAAACAAATACAATCTTTAAAAGAAATAAAAAAGAAAAAATCTACATATAAGAGGACCAACACAGTTCAAGGTCAGCTGAACATTAAGGTAACATAAAACAGTTTTCAACAAAGGAAATGTTGAATAAAAAAAGAAAGTTACAGGAATATATTTATGTTTATGCAACTTACATAAGGTTTAAAAGCATGCACAAACTAGACAATATATTAAATGGGGGTACATTCACGTATTAGTAAAACTGTAAAGAAAACCAAAGAAATGATAGAAAAAGAAGAAATGATGGGAGAGTGGTTGGTTAACTTCTGTGCATGAGAGAGAAGATGAATTTCAGGAAGGATCAAGAAGTGGTGATATACCAATGGTATGTTTTATTTCCTAAAATAAGAAGTAGGTACACCCGGATGTGTGTGTGTGTGTGTGTGTGTGTGCATGTGTGTGTGTCAAACACACTGTTTATGTATGAAATAGTGAAATAAAATCTCAGAGGAGTTTTCATGAAGGACAGAGGGGAGGGGAAAGACTTAATTGGGAACCTGGTAGGAGTATCAAATGTGGAAGGAGATATCAGACAGGAAGGGAGGGATCAAAGAAAGCCTTGACTTCAGAGTTTTGCCAAAGGTTGGCCTCTTCAAATGTAATTATATTTCTTTCCACCTGAACCTCACAAAAAGAAAATTGGGAAAATGTACAAATTTTCTTTTGTTATTTTGCACAGGAGATTTCTACCTCTTGAGGGCATGGGAACTGAAAACATTACACACACTAACAATATGAAAAAGCATAATAAAAGAATTTTCTTTTCTCTTCCTTTAAAGGGCTTGATGAATTTGAAAGCGCACCGGATAGGAGTCAGAGACCGAAGTTTCTAGTTTTGCCCTGTTCCTAATTAATTGTGTGACCTTGGGTTACTAATTTAGTCTCACTGGATTTCCGTTTGCTTAACAAGATGATTTCTAAGGCTGTGCTTTACATTCAGTCTCTATGAGTTAGAGAGCCTCTCAACCAAAAAGAAAGTGGGCATGTACATTCATCATTTTAATAAAGATATATTCTATTAATTTGGAAAAGCTGAAGAGAGTATTAATTTTCCTCCCACAGTCTTAATGAAGAAATAAAGAAACTAATTTTCCATTACCATTCAAGGGGCAATCCACTCCTTCACAGATTGTGAAATTAATGTAACAGATCCAGCCAACTGAACAGTCTATGCATCTTTCTTCTCCTCTCCAATTCTAAACCCTAGAACTGTATTTTATATAAACAAAGTTTAAAAAGTTAACTAAAAATTAGTGCAGTTTTAACTTAGTTTATATATAGTAACGTAGTTAGAGCAAAATGCCTGCAGTTTCCAGTATCTTTGACTTTCTACCATTTATTGAGTGTTGTCTAAGTCTGAAGCACATCAGATATTATGAACTCTACTAATTATAGTTTTGCTAATTAAAATCACTTGTATCTATAATGCATTCTTTTCCTAAGGTGTTCAGGGTAGTTAGCAGATATTAAATCATTTATCTTTACAACATATTAATGAAGTAGTAGGATCAATATTACTCTCATAATTTAGAGGAGAATATTAAAAGTCAAAGAGTAGGTCATGACCATATAGCCATTTTTTGGTGAGGAATTTTAAGGCTAGATCTCTCTCTCTCTGTCTCTCTCTATATATATATACACACACACACACACAATATTTCATATATTATATACATATATTATATTCTCTCTCTCTCTCATATATATTCCTCCCCCATCCACTTCCTATTGAGGGGCAGTTCCCTATTGTGTGTAAACTTAGTGGGATGCAAGGGCCTGCCTTCTACTACTAAAACCAAAGAGGAATAACCTTCTCTTTCCCCAAGCTTGGGGCAGCCAGGGTAAGGGCACTTTAGGGTCCAGAATTTGGCACTCCAGCTCAAAGTTTTGAATCCTGAGGGAGTAACACACAGATGCAGAAACAATTTAGGAATTACTTGTAATAGCAAAGACAGCAAGAGTCTACAATGGTGTTAAGTGTCTGATGTCAGCTGGGTCCTGTGGTGTGACTCTTCTCAGCGTCTTAAGTAACCTGCTCCTCTGGTTTTCTCTGGGTTGTGGCTCCTGCTGTTTGGTCTTCCTTGGCTTCTGCCACTTTTTCCAGTCTCCTCCAGGCTTCTCATTGATTTTGTGAGCTGCTCAATCCCCTTCCACAAATTCCTTTTCTGCTTAAGTTAGCCATACTTGATTTCAATTGCTTGCCTGGGAGAACATAGATTTTCTTAGTCTTACTTCAATTCAAGACACTTTATTTTATTTTTTTTTAAAGATTTAATTTATTTATTCATGAGAGACAGAGAGAGAGAGAGAGAGAGAGGCAGAGGCACAGGCAGAGGGAGAAGCAGGCTCCATGCAGGGAGCCCGACATGGGACTCAATCCTGGGACTCCAGGATCAGGCCCTGGTCAGAAGGCGGCGCTAAACCGCTGAGCCACCCGGCCTGCCCAAGACACTTTATTTTAATCATTGAGTTGTCCTATATACTAAAGATGTTTAAGTTTTGTATTAAAATTTTTTCTACCATATTAATTGAAGCTTGACTGTGAAATCAAAAAAATTCTGTGTGGGGGATCCCTGGGGGGCTCAGCGGTTTGGCGCCTGCCTTTGGCCCAGGCAGGGCACGATCCTGGAGTACCGGGATCGAGTCCCCCGTTGGGCTCCCGGTATGGAGCCTGCTTCTCCCTCCTCCTGTGTCTCTGTCTCTGTCTCTGTCTCTGTCTCTCTCTCTCTCTATGTCTATCATCAATCAATCAATCAATCAATCAATCAATCTTAAAAAAAAAATCTGTGTGTATGGCCTTTAAAATAATGCCAAACACATATTTTTCTACTGGACTAATCGATAAAATTAAAAAATTAAAATGGAATAATAGATTGAACGTATTTTTATTGTATCAAGGAAGGAGAGGCAAGAAACAAAGCAGTATGTATAAGATGATCTTAATTTTATAAACATACATCTGGGTAAAAAAAGGTAATAAAGGGATGGACAATGAAAATATTGATGGGGTAACATCTGGGTAGTGGGATGATAGGTTAGAGTGCTTCTTTGTGCTTTATTTTGACAATTAAAAATTTAACATGTATTTATCATAATTATGAAAAACCTATAATTACTTAAAAATTGTTTCTTATGAAAATTTACAAAAATAGGAAAAAAGAGTTCTTATCCTACAAACATAGAAAGAAAAGTATCCTTCTCCACCACCTCATCTTCTTAAAAACAGATAGACCTACCACCCTGATACATCTGTAGTTTTCTTGGACAATCCAGCTTTCTTAGATCTCTGGGCCACATCATGTGCTCTCTGTGCGGAAATTCATTCTGGAGTAGGGGTAACAATGAATATGAAGAGGAGTTGATGACTATATTTTGAAGGCAATTCTAAACAGACTTGTTGGGGCACCTGGGTGGCTCAGTTGGTTAAGTGTCTGCCTTCAGCTCAGGTCATGGTCCTGGGATCCTGGGATCAAGTCCTGCATTGGGCTCCCACAGGGAGCCTACTTCTCCCTCTGCCTGTGTTTCTGCCTCTCTCTCTCTCTCTGTGTCTTGCATAAATAAATAAATAAAATCTTAAAAAACAAAACAAAATAAAACATGGTAAACTTGAGCTGTGTATGAGACATCAAGTGGAGATATCAAGTATAGATATCAGTCTGGAGTAAGATAATATGTATCTAGAGCACAAAAGAAAGATTTGTGCTAGAGGTATAAATCGGAAGGTTGTCAGCACATAAGCAATATTTAAAACCATGGAAGTGAACACAATCACGTAGGAAAGAAATACCTGTAAAGAGTGCTCAATAAGTATGAGTTGTACCATGATTTAACAAATCCCCCCCCCCCTTTTTTAACATATGTGTTCCCAGTGTTTTGTGTAACTTGTGAGTAATTTAAATTTTTATACCCTCCACAGATATTTATAACAATTTTTTTTCCCAATAGAAACCAGCTTTTCAAAAAATAACCTAACTCAGAACAGGCTTTGAGACTAAAGTCAAAGCAGAAGAAATAAGTTTGAATGGTAAAAGAGGGAAGAAGAGGGGAAGCAAAGCTAGTGCTGTATGGACAAGGGTTGGAGAGATAAGAATCCTTGCCCAGAACTGCAGAGAAAGTAGAAATGTGTAAGGGGAATCTACCAAGTTTGTTGAGCATTTTTCTTTTCTTTTTTTTTTTTTTTTTTAAGGATTTTACTTATTTATTCAAGAGAGACACACAGAGAGAGACAGAGACACAGGCAGAGGGAGAAGCAGGCTCCCTGCAAAGAGCCTGATGTGGGACTCTATCCCAAGACCCCAGGATCACGCCCTGAGCCTCAAGGCAGATGCTCAACCACTGAGCCACCCAGGCGTCCCCATTTTGGTTAAATTTCTAAGTTTGCTTCCTACTTTTCAAATTCTGCTTCTAACTTTTGTTGTGTACAGCTTTCAGTGCAATTTTAAATTTGGTGATCATGTTTTAAATCCAATCTTTTCTATTCTCAAATTGTTTCATTTTTCAGAATGCCTATTTTGATACCTTAAACACAATTTATTCTTGACCTGCTAGGGAATAAGAAATAGAAAATATTCTAAACTTTGGTTTTTGAGGCGAATTTACTTTAGAGGGAGCCATTTCCCTGATTATTCTAGGTCAAGGGTGGGCAAACTACAGCTCTCAGGGGATTGTTTTAGTAAATAAAATGTTATTGTAATATAGCCACACTCTTTCATTTACATAGCATCTCTGGCTGCTTTTGCAATATATAGGCTACAGTGGCTCCTTTCCTGCTACAATGTGACTCTGTCTTGTTGCCACAGACTATAGCTTGGAAAATCTAAGTTATTTATTATATGGTCCTTTGTGGGAAAAGTTGAATCCCTTTTCTAGGTGGTTTCTTATTTTTGAATTTCATAATGTTTTTATAGGTCCAGAGATTTTTTATTTGGATATCAATAATATTGTAAACAAAGGGTTTGTACCAGAATCAAATAGGGAAAGGAGCTTTTCAAATTTTTCCAGCTCTCAGCCCCACATCAGATCTACAGAATCAGTGTCTGTGTTGCGCCGTCTTTCTTCCTCACACTGCTCTGGATCTACTGTTCATACCATCCTGAAGAGGCCCTCACCATTCTGCCTGTATGGACAGCTCTGTGATCTGAACCTGGAGAATGGGGATATGTGAAATCTCTTGCTTAGAAAAAGTCTACTAAACTTTTCTTTCTTTCTTTTTTTAAAAAATTTTATTTATTTATTCATGAGAGACACACACAGAGAGAGAGAGAGGCAGAGACATAGGCAGAGGGAGAAGCATGCCTTCTGTGGGGAGCTTGATGCAGGACTAGATCCCAGGACCCCCGGATCACGACCTGAGCCAAAGGCAGATGCTTAATCACTGAGCCACCCAGGTGCCCCCCCCCCAAACTTTTCTTAAAGTCTACTATCTTTTTTTCTCCATGCCTTTGCTGATTTCACCTCTTTGTTAACACAGACCGATAGGAATTAAAATGTTATTTTATGCTGTTTTGGCTTGATATAAATAACTACGATCAGTAACTGAAATAAACTTGAATTTTTAAACTTTACCTGGTTTTATGTTCACAACATAAAATATATGCATATTGGGAAGTTCACAAAGGGCAATTAAACATTATTATTATCTTGGGTCAAATTAGTTTACTATTTTGTAACAAGAAAAGAAGATTTTCCAAAAATGAATCTTAGGCCCTAAGTAGGCCATAAGAATGACCCACAGATTTGGAATTAGTATTAGCTTATTTGACTTTGGGAAAAGTAATTGAATTTCCTGGCCTTACCATCAGAATTATAATTGAAATTGAGAATTTTCTTTCTTTCTGGCCAAAAAATTCTTTAATGGTACTCTTGAGCAGTCCTAGAGCCTGTAATAGTGGTCAGCTCCCTGTGAGTCTCTACAGCACTGCCTGCAGTGACTTACAGGGCTACTCACAAGTGGGGTGGTGGGGTGGGGGAGGTAGAGGGGTAAAGACATAGAAATTAACTGGAAAATAGCACAATTTTTCCCCCAAGACTAGTCCAAGTCTCTCTTGCTAGGTCTTGTGAAATTGTTCCTACCTGATTTGATAAGGATGTTTCAAGCCACATTTGGCTAGAGCACAAATTTTTATGTTAGATAAATTTTGTGTGAAGAATTTTCTTCAGAAACTTACTTCCAGTTGGCCTTGTGTCTTATTTTGTTATTTGACACAGATCTGTGTTTTGGATACAGTTTCATACACTTGATTGACTTATTGAGGTCTATGAATAAAGGGGCCCAATAAGCATATTAATATATTTTATAGCAGTATTCATTTTAAGAGCCTTTCATCCTTTTCCTACATGTGTGGAATTCCTATTAATGTCATGAAGTATTACTGTGATTGAAATGAAGGAAGTCTGTGTCCTTGAAAAGTTTGTAAGCAGTCTATAGGCATATAAATGGTATTACTTATTTATGAACATCATATAAAAGTTTAAATAGCATTAAATGAACAGAATAAAGTAAGATGTTGAAGATATGTCTACATTAGCAACTGAAGAGAATTGAAGGAAAAATTGAATTAATTATCTGGGTAGCCACTTCATTGTTTCATTTTAAATTTGGGACAGAGTATTAAGAGAAGCTTGCTATTCAGGTTGGGTAATAGAAATGCCTTCTCTCAGAAAAAAGTTTCTTTAAGTTTGAGTTGGTATATACAGGGTTGCAAGACCAGAACTACTTTTTCCTGGTTAAAAATTTTTTTTCCTATCCTCTTAAGATAGTTTGTTTCTGCATCCATTCCTTTATCTCACAGTTTGAGTCAGGGAAAAATGGGTAGATGTTTTATCTATATTCTACAACTAGTTCTGGAGGAAGAAAGGAGTGGGCAGAGATAAACATTCCATACTATTATTTAGCAAAAGTGGGGGGGGGTCTCTTTTTTATCTCAATGTAAATACTCAGTGAGGAATATCCGTACTTCATACATCAAAGGTATTTAACACAGATGGGTCTTAAGTAAACCTTTGTTTTGAGGTTATGGATTAAAATTTTAACCACAGCATGAAAGAAGAGGGAAGAAAGTGTGGAAGGCTGAGAAACTCTCTACACCATTTCTGGGAAAATACTTGGCTTACAAAAGTCCTAGGCAAAAAGTAACTCCACTCTGGGTTAGTTGATTATCAAGGTGAACATGAAACTGATTCAAATCCTCTGCTCCTTTCTGGAATTTTAAGCAGCTCTAGTTAGTGAATTTATGACCATGAAGAGATAGCAGAAATGAGATCTTTAATTTGACAAAAATACCATATCTAGTGAATTACCCATTAAATGGTCACATAATGGACTTTCAGGTTGTACTTGAATTAAAGAGAGTCAGTCATAACTAGAAGCTAATCTACAAATATAAGGATAAATCTATAGCATTATGTCATATTATAATATCTAGGAGAATCGATTAATGGATACTATTTGGGTCATGGCAACACAGGATAGCTGTAATATAAAGGCAACATGCAAAGTTCAATGTTTAGTTCTTAAGTTAAAGGTGCAAAAATTCAGTTTTATCTGTTCTCTCATGAAATTGATCTGACTAAAAGATTGAATTATATGAACCAACTTAATAAGTGATCATTAATATTCAATAAGATATTCGTGTGATTTAGTGTATTAATCTACCAGTGGAGACAAACTAGGATCAGAAGTTGTTATGGCAAATAAAGCTGCAGAAAAAGGGGAATGATCTGAAGCTATGATAGGCACAAGAGTAATTATTACAGCAGTAACATTTTGAGTCATTCAGGTTAAATTATGATTGATGTGTCTTGATATTAAGCACATTTTACTGTGCTTGAAAACTGGCTGGGCGTTTATGATATTAGTCACTCTTTATAAACAGAATATTGAAATAGGTAGATATTCCACATAGCAATCACACCAGAGAAAGAGAGAATAATAAATGTTAGTACAGTAGGCAATCATCCATGAACTGATGTTTGGGAGTCCTGCCTAATAGAAAATAACTTTCCATTGTGTTTTTCTGTGGTTTAAATGTGTCATCAGAGATACTGGTTAACATATGATTAAAGATACTGGGTGTTTGCTATGCATCCAGTGCTTTATGCTTATTGTCTGGGTTGACTCTCATAATCATCCAAAAAGATAGGTAATGTTATTATCTATGCTTTATTTATTTTTTTCCTATGCTTTAAATATGACCAAATTAAGACCCTTTTCTCTATACTTTGGGTGATCCAATCTATATTCCCCAGGTTAAAACACTTTTTTGCTGTTGATTCCAAAATTTATATCACCAAATGGGATTTTTATCTGAGCTTCTGACTCAGGTTTCCAGATGTCTTCTTGATTTTTCACTTAGATGTCTCACAGATATCTTAAACTTAATTTTTGCAGAAACAATCATTGGTTTTTGTAGCCAATGCTTTTGGTTGCCTATTCAACTCTCTTTCCTCCTTTTATCTTACTGTCAGAGTCTTGATTTTGTTGGGTGTTCTATACCCCTCCTCAGCATGTGGCTCAGGGGAAAACGATCCTGTTTCCCATTCTAGAAGTAGATCTTAATTGATCTAAGCCAGTCATGATGATCTCATTTCTCACATCAGTGATAGGTTTAAGACATGTGAGTTTGAGCTAATGAGAGATGTCTGCTGGCAGGATTTTTCTCCCTTCCAAGAAGTTACTAGACCATATATGTCTCTTTTCTTCCTCCTTATATTGTTGTCCTCTGGATATGATGATAAGAACTGAAAGCTATCTTGTTACCACTGTGAGAATGGAGCCAATACCAGAGGTAAGCATAGCAAAGAGAACCACTGAAAAGTAGAGCAGAAGACTTAACAAATCAAATCTAGAGTCCTGGGGTGCCTGGGTGGCTCAGTCCGTTAAGAGTCTCCCTTCGATTCAGGTCATGATCTCGGGGTCCTGAGATTGAACCCCACATCAGGCTCCCTGCTCAGTCTCCCTCTCCTTCTGCCCCTTCCCCTGCTTGTGCTCTCTCTCTCAAATAAATAAATACAATCAAAAAAATTTAAAACCCCGAATTTGAAGTCTTCCTCTTGACTTCCTGTTATCTGAGATTAACTTCCTGATATCTGTTAATTAACTCAATTGGAGATGAAGTTTTAATGGCCACATGATCTATCTAGTAGCTCAAGTGAAAACTCCAGGATTCATGATTTTACTTCCCTTCACTTACTTCACCCAAAATCCATCAGTAAGTACTGAAACTTGGAGGAGTAAGAGGGAAAGGTTAGAATACTTCTTCTTCTTCTTCTTCTTCTTCTTCTTCTTCTTCTTCTTCTTCTTCTTCTTCTTTAACATTTTACTTATTTATTCATGAAAGACACAGAGAGAAAGAGGCAGAGACACAGGCAGGTTCAGGAGAAGCAGGTTCCATGCAGGGAGCCCAACATGGGACTCGATCCCGGGTCTCCAGGATCACACCCCGGGGTTGCAGGCGGAGCTACACCGCTGAGCCACTCGGGCTGCCCTATTCTGAAGTTTCTATCCTAATTAACTGGGAGAATGGTGCAATGATAACAGCATGATATAAGTAAAGGGGTCAGGAAGAGGATCTGGTTCGGAGGGCAGACAGGATAAATTTCATAAACTTGCTGACTTTGTTTCGTTGCTTTTGATTACAATTTGAATTAGCAGTTAGAAGAAAAACCTAGTATAGGGCAGCCCTGGTGGCTCAGCGGTTTAGTGCTGCCTTTGGCCCAGGGTGTGATCCTGGAGATCTGGGATTGAGTCCCACATCAGGCTCCGTGATGGAGCCTGCTTTTCCCTCTGCCTGTGTCTCTGCCTCTCTCTCTCTCTGTGTCTTATGAATACATAAATAAAATCTTTAAAAAAAAAACAACAAAAACAAAACTTAGTTTATTAGAAAAAAAAGTCTTGGGGAGAATATGTTTAAGTAGAAAATGCAAGTTTTTGAATATAAATGACTTATTTTTCTTCTATGTAGTGCATATATAAAATAAAGTTAAATAAAAACAAATCAGAAGCCCAGAATAAACTTCTTCCACAGCATATGTAATATATGTAATACATCTTGTGGTTGATTAATCCATCATCCTGATATTGACACCTAAAATTCAACAATTGATGGATATGTTACAGTCTTACATATTGTCAAAGTGAAAAATCATATCCAGCAAATTTAGAGAGATTTCTATTACAATCTGTGGCACTACCAACCATTACTTGAAATTCTTTGAGGTATATGCAACTTTGACTTTAAATTTTAGTATGTATCCACAAACATTTATTATATGTATATCATGGGCCAAGCACTGTGCTCAGGTTGCAAGATACAAAGACAAATAAGATACAATCCTTTCCCACAACCATGGAAACAAATAACTATAATGAAATGTGTTAAATGTTGTAGCTGTAACAAGTTATAAGCACTTGTTTTCACTATAACGTTTACTACCATAGGCTGTAGAAATCTGTTCATTTACTCTGTGCATATAACATTATTCTTTGATGCAGATATTATCTTCTATTATTCTCCAAGGGAGTCATTGTGCTTATTCATGACAGGTTCTAAGTAGCTCCAGGCCTATTAATATAAGATATGAAAACTCTGATTATAGAGAACCTAGTTTGGGAGACATGTAAATATGCTCACTCCCTTTGCTGCATTAGGTAAAAATGACATACATTCACTCTCTGACAATTATGGTTAGGGTCGGATTAGAAGCCTTAATCTACGTCAAGTGTAAAAATTATTCTACATTATAAAAAAGAACACAGACTTTGTAGTGAGGAAAGGTTTTACTTTTTCATATATGTTAAAGTTATATCAGATTGACTGAGGAGGAAATCCTCAGGGGGGTACCTGGGTGGCTCAGTCAGTTAAGCAGCCAACTTTTGATTTTTGGTTTAGGTTGTGATTTCAGGGTCATGGGATTGAGCCCTGCATTGAGCTCTGCGACGGCCTCTGTGCTGGGTGTGGAGACTGCTTAGGATTCTCTCTCCTTGTCTCTCTGCCCCTCACCCCTTTCCACCTCCTCCGATCTTTCTCAAAAAAAATTTTTTTTAAAAATAAAAGGCAAAAATAGGAAAGTGCAGAAGAAAGAGGAAGATCTTACCACTGACTGGGCTTGGATTTAGATGCCTGATAGTCACCTAAAATACAGCTCACTTATTCATTAGTTCATTCAATCAATATTTACTGGGTTCTTAGAAACAGTAGTCATGATAATAACAGTAATAATAAAAATGATAATGATAACAGTCAACACTTGTCAAATACTTACTACTTGCGAGACACAGTATGATGCACTTTATGCACCTTATCTATCACATTTACACCTTAGGGATAGGTACTATCCTTATCCCCATTTGACTGATGTGGATTTTGAGGCACAGAGAGATTAAGTGCCTTGCCCAAAGTCATGAGCAGTAAACAGCAGAGTCAGGATTTGTATCAAGCCATTTGTTCTTCTTAACCACTATGTATGTGCCATTCACTGTGCTAGCCTGTAAGAGATTTATAAGTAAATATAATCAGAGTCCCTGTCCTCGAGGAGTTCACAGTCTGTCAGGAGAAAGAAAGTGCAAATAATTGCAGTGCAGTGTGATAAATACTACAATAAAGATATATAGAGTACAGTAATTATACCAAGGAGAGGATGATTAATTCTGCTTAGATGGGAGTGGAGAGTTGAGGAAATTTCAAAGAGGAACTTGTGAGCTAGGATTTAAGGAATAAGGTATTTTTAGGCAGGGAGAGTGATTGAAAGGGAGAGGGAGCAGCATGTGCAAACACCAAGGGAACTTCAGGGTGTGGTGAGGTAGTGGGTAGGGAGAGCCAGGAGGAGGACTACAAGAATATACCAGGCAAGTGGCAGAAGTATGTGGAATTTTAAACATTTTTAATATGTTTGCTAACTTTCAGAGAGCATGTCTCTTTTAGCAACTTATTCAAAGACAAAATAACCTATTCATTAAATGGAATTTGCTATAAAATATAACAACTTAAAATTTTGTTTGTTTGTTTGTTTATTTATTTATTTATTTTAGGGAGACAGAGAGGAGGGGGGTAAAGGGAGAGAGAGAGAATCTCAAGCAGATTCCATATTGTGTGCAGAGCCCAACCTGGGGCTCGATCCCACAACTCTGAGATTATGACCTGAGTTGAAACCAAGTCAGATGCTCAATCGACTGAGCCACCCAGGGATCCATAAAATATAACAACTTAAAAAAAATTTAAATTTAAAGGATCTACCCAACCATTATTTTCCCTCTGTGGATATCACTTTTAGGGCATTGTATACACAGACATTAAAAAATCCCATAGGGCAGCCTGGGTGGCTCAGCGGTTTAGCGCTGCCTTCAGCCCAGGGCATGATCCTGGAGGCCCGGGATCGAGTCCCATGTTGGGCTCCCTGCATGGAGCCTGCTTCTCCCTCTGCCTGTGTCTCTGCCTCTCTCTCTCTCTCTCTGTGTCTCTCATAAATAAATAAAATCTTTAAAAAAAAATAAAAAAGCCCATAGTTTCCATTTTATATTATATTAAAATATATTCTATTAAAATACCTTTTAGGTATTTTGACAAAGATATTTGGACCAGGTAGTTACTATCTGGCTACCAGAATGAAAATTCTAGTGTTCAGGGAGGAAAAAGCAAGGTCAGCAACATATATTACAGAATGACATCTTAAGGCTTCTATCTTTGAGATATATGAGAGAAAATCTCTACTTGGGAAGGGTGTCTAGCTTAAAAGGAGTTCTCACTTGGCTCTTCTAAATTTTATAGGCCCTTTCATAAAGAATCCTGGGGTAGGGTCAGATGGGTAGAGTAGAGCCCTCCTTTAGGATTTTTCTCTTTTAGTCTTTAGACTCTCCTTTTCCCCACATAATTGACTTAACCCATGAATTAGATCATTGGCAGATACTAAGGGGTAGGTAGCATTGTTCTATGAGTCCATTAAGTAATCATATGATAATAATGCAATTTAAAAAAATCATGATAATCATATGATAAATAAAAATTCTATATAATAACAATGTTATGATCACAATAAAAAGGGGTTCTGTTCCTTCACAATAATTTTCTTATTTTGTGTAATCTTTGAAATACTATTTCAGTGCACTGTAATTTACTCAATCATTCTTTTATTTTGATATTTAGGTTATTTTCAATTTCAGTCTGTTATAGATAATGTCATAATAAATATCTTTGCACACATATTTTTCCCCATGTTATTTTCTTAAATAAATTCCTAGGCGTGAGAGAAAAAAATTTTTTTTTCCCTAACTCTTCTTGTTAGGAGAGACCATTTGCTTTCCAAAAAGATTGTGACATTTATAGACACCAAAAAATATAAGTGACCAATTTAATCACATATTTCACCAATGGGTATTATGATTTAGTAACAATAAAAATTGCTAATATAATAGAAGTAAATTAATATCTCATTTATTTTGACTTGAAATTCTTTGAGGAACCACAGGGTGATCATTTCATTGTTTCTTTTCCTTTATTTTTTTTTTTTTTGAAGATTATTTATTTATTTATTCATGAGAGACAGAGAGACAGAGAGAGAGAGAGAGGCAGAGACACAGGCAGAGGAAGAAGCAGGCTCCATGCAGGGAGCCTGACGCAGGACTCCATCCAGAGACTCTAGGATCACGCCCTGGGCTGAAGGCAGCGCTAAACCGCTGAGCCACCCAGGGATCCCATTTCATCGTTTCTATCACTGTGTGTAAAAGAAAATTTCTACTACAGGTTAAAACAAGTCTACATAGTTGTAACTTGAAATAATAAGGCTTTAGAATTTATCAAGTTTTGTTAAGTACTTTAACAATTAAAAAAAAATCATGAATTTAAATGATGAGTTACGTTGTACAAATGTCTTCTCTGATCCTTCTCAGAATTCACAGATAGATAGAGATATAAAGATTTGTAGCTTTAATCATGCTACCTATTGCTGGGTTCTGCCTTTTATATTTGAGTTTTCTCACATTTTTGTGCATTGAAATCTATTTTTTTTATAGATTATGAAGGATCTGAATGTATTGATATACCATGTAGCTTCTAAAAATATCTAGCTATTTCAGAATTATTTCAAAAATTTCACTACTATAAATAGCTCAGTTACAAACACCTTTGTAAAAATTGTTATTCTTCCTTCTCCCATCTCTAGTTGATTATTTCTCTTGGAATGTTATCTCCAAAGTGGGATTACTGGGTCAAAAGATACATTTAGTATTATTGTTCTTGTTAACATAATGATGAGGTTATTTTTACATGATTAACGAAATTCTTATTTTAAAATAGGCACGTTAGTTGAAACCAGGATATTTTCCATTGAGCCAGACATGTCTATAATGAATATTTTAGTAAAAGAGATATAACAAAAAAATTCTAAAAATTATTTTCAATTTCTCTTCTAGGAACAAGTTATATTTTATACTTACCAGTCATTGGAAAATTTGCATAGAATTAGAAGGGGATCAGAGGTCGTTAAATTCTACACCACTGTTGCCTAATGTGCAAAAAGTATAATAATAAAATATAATAATAATATTGTATACAATATGATAATATAATAGGGTTGTTGTAGATACTAAAAGGAGATAATATATGTAAATCATTTAGCTCACTGTCTGACACAGTAAATAGTAAATATTTGTCATTGTTAGAGTATAGCTGTTATAGTTAGCATACGCCAAATTGAAAGGTTATATTTATTGGCATTTATTACGCCACCTTGTGCTAGGATTTTGCATGCAAAAATGAAAAAAAGTAGTTTCTATTTTCATGGAGCTTATGTTCTAGAAAACAGATAAACAGATACTGTGTTAGATGGTGATTGTGCTACAGAGAATACAGCAAGGCGAGGGTCAAGTATGTTGCATGGGTGTTACTTCTTTCTAGAGAGTACTCAAGGGGAATTCTAATAGGGTGACATCTGGGCAAAGACCGGAAGGAAGGGAGCCAAGAAAAAGAATCCAGACAGAAATGTACTTGGATATATGGTTAAAATTTTGAGGGCAGCGATCATTTCTTTCAGATTTTGATAGCACACCAAAAACTATGCAGGAGGCCTGAAATATATTCCATTCTGTATTAGGTGCTGGTGTAGGTGTAATCATCAGCATGTGTGTTTATTTATTTTGATCCTCAGTATGCTCAGAACTATAGTTTTTCTCTTAATTTTTTCACTTCAAAAAAAAAATCAACACTTAATTTTTTTGTGCCATAACGCTTTCATATGATTCAACATAAGAAAGTATAGAAAAAGTGTGTTCAGTGAGGTCTTCTTCCTGTCTTTCCCATCCCCACCCACACGCCTCCTCTTGCTCCTAACAGGTAAAACGTTCGATTTTTCTTCATCTTTACAAATCTATTTTTTTGGGATCCCCGGGTGGCACAGCGGTTTGGCGCCTGCCTTTGGCCCAGGGCGCGATCCTGGAGACCTGGGATCGAATCCCATGTCGGGCTCCCGGTGCATGGAGCCTGCTTCTCTCTCTGCCTGTCTCTGTGACTATCATTTAAAAGAAAAAAAATATATTTTTCAATACAATAGATAAACCAATAAGTAGTTTTTTTTTTTTTTAAAGATCTTATTTATTTATTCATGAGAGACACACAGAGAGGCAGAGACACAGGCAGAGGGAGAAGCAGGCTCCGTGCAGGGAGCCTGATGTGGGATTCGATCCCGGGTCTCCAGGATCACGCCCTGGGCCAAGGGCAGGGGCTCAACCGCTGAGCCACCCAGGGATCCCCCAATAAGTAGTTTACTTAGAGCCCACAGAGAAAAAGCTCGAACAATCAGAGAAACTTTCCGGGAGCTAGTTTTTCTGTCGTTGTGGTTTTTTTGTTTTGTGTTTTCAGTCAATGCCACTTGGCCCCAGGGGCCCGTTTAGCCGGTCTGGAGACCGGAAGTTCCGCCGGGCGGGGTGGGCGGGGTGGGCAGGTGAACCGGAAGCTGGGGGAGTGAGCCTCCGCCGCGCGCACCGCTGAGGTAACTTGCCGCGGCGTCTAGCTTGCAAGTGGGCTTTCGGAGGCCGCTCTGATCTTTCCGTCCAGCCGTCCGATTAAGGGGTTGGCCTGTATTTCTGGCCGCCTGACCTTTCCTTCTTCTGCCCGGCCATCCAGGGGTTGACTTCCCCGGAAGTCTCCTGACTTGGCGTCGGCGGTGTCTGGAATCTTCGACACTCACGCCGACCGGGGAGAGGCCTTCACCCCTGGGCCTCGCTGTCTTTGCTTCTTGGGCTTCTCATGGCATTTCCTGAAGCGGCGTCAAGGCTGCCGGTTAGTAATGAGTCTTGTCTGCTCCTATAGAGACGCGCGGGAGCATCCTATACGTATGCTTTAGGTTTTGCTTATTTTTAAAAAATATTTATTTATTCATGAGAGACGCAGAGAGAGAGGCAGAGACACAGGCAGAGGGAGAAGCAGGCCCCATCCAGGGAGCCGGACGTGGGACTCGATCCGGGGTCTCCAAGGTCACACCCTGGGTCAAAGGCTGCGCTAAACCGCCGGGCCCCCCAGGGATCCCCTGTTTATTTGGTTTTAAACCTCATGTTTGCGTTATGAATAAATAAGGTTGGTGAAAAAATTTCAGACAAGCCTGGGGCTCACGGTTTGCAGCGTTTTCAACCCGTTAGCAGTGAATCTCGACTTTCTTCGGTGGATGTCACTTTGCAGAAAGTTTGAAGCGTGGTGCCAAGTTCCGCCAGTACTAAGCAGTTGCCGAAGTGTGTAAATCTCCAAGGGAAATTTCTCCGGTGTCCTTTATCCGCAGAGTGATGTTGTTCTTTCTGAAGCGCCTTGCACAAGCAAACTGAAGTGGAATTGCCCTGGGAATAAAATGGCTTGCCAGTCTCCCTGGTGCTGAATTATAGATTTACATTATTCATGGCATTGTTTTATCTTCCAATTACCTTTGCTTTTGGAAGTAGTGACAACTCTCAAGGCATTTATGGGAACGTTTACAATCAGTACACTCATTTAGAAAGTATATGTGGGGGGCGCCTGGGGGGCTCAGCGGTTGAGCATCTGCCTTCGGCTCAGGGTGTGACCCCGGGGTCCCGGGATTGAGTCCCACATCGGGCTCCCCGCAGGGACCTTGCTTTTCCCTCTGCCTGTGTCTCTGCCTCTCTCTCTGTATCTCTCATGAATAAATAAATAAAATCTCAAAAAAAAAAAAAAAAAAAAAAAAGGAAAGAAAAGAAAAAAGAAAGGATACGTGAAGGTTCCATTAAGCATCTTCCACTTAGACTAATGAGATCCCTTTACTTTTGGTTATTTGCTGTTTTGCCTTAGTTGTGATAAATGCCAATGGCTCTTTGTTTTGAACCTCGAAGGAAAAACCCTTACGAGATACTACAACCTGAAAATCAGCAAACATTATTTGGGTGGAATTTATTCTACAGTCCTCCACAATTGTCTTTTCGAAAACCAATTTTTGCGTTCATCACTCACCCTGGTTTCAGGGTTGACTTGAAGTAGTTTTTCAATTCCACTTTTTTTTTTTTTTTTTTTTAAATTATCTATCTACTTGAGAGAGAACGCGAGTGCAAGCGGGGGTGGGGGCAGGGACGGAGGGGGAGAGAGAGAATCTTAAGCTGACTGTTCACTCAGGCAGAGCCCTAAGAGGGGCTTGATCCCTGGACCCTGAAATGATGACCGGAGATGAAATCGTGAGTCCCATGCTCAACTGATTGCGCCACCCAGGCGCCCCAGTAGGTCTTGAATTCATAAGAATTACGCCACCCAGGCGCCCCAGTAGGTCTTGAATTCATAAGAATTATTGAGTGTTTTAATTTTTTTTTCTAGAGCATATGGTTTTTTTTTTTTTTTTTTTTTAAGATTTTATTTATTCATGACAGACACAGAGAGAGAGAGGCAGAGACACAGGCAGAGGCAGAGGGAGAAGCAGGCTCCATGCAGGGAGCCTGATGTGGGACTCGATCCTGGGTCTCCAGGATCACACTCGGGGCTGAGGGCTGGGCCACCGGGGGCTGCCCGAGTGATTTAATTTTTTTTTTTTTAATTTATTTATGATAGAGAGAGAGAGAGAGGCACAGACATAGGCAGAGGGAGAAGCAGGCTCCATGCACCGGGAGCCCGACGTGGGATTCGATCCCGGGTCTACAGGATCGCGCCCTGGGCCAAAGGCAGGCGCCAAACCGCTGCGCCACCCAGGGATCCCTGAAGTAGTTTTTCAATTCCACTTTTTCCTTTTCTTTTTGTTTTAAATTATCTATCTACTTGAGAGAGAACGTGAGTGCAAGCGGGGGTGGGGGCGGGGACGGAGGGGGAGAGAGAATCTTAAGCTGACTGTTCACTCAGGCAGAGCCCTAAGGGGGGCTTGATCCCTGGACCCTGAAATGATGACCGGAGATGAAATCGTGAGTCCCATGCTCAACTGATTGCGCCACCCAGGCGCCCCAGTAGGTCTTGAATTCATAAGAATTATTGAGTGTTTTAATTTTTTTTTCTAGAGCATATGGTTTGTTTTTTTTTTTTAAGATTTTATTTATTCATGACAGACACAGAGAGAGAGAGGCAGAGACACAGGCAGAGGCAGAGGGAGAGGGAGAAGCAGGCTCCATGCACCGGGAGCCCGACGTGGGATTCGATCCCGGGTCTACAGGATCGCGCCCTGGGCCAAAGGCAGGCGCCAAACCGCTGCGCCACCCAGGGATCCCTGTTTTAATTTTTATACTGCTTCATACCATAGTATCCGGAAGAAACCTGGTTATCACTTTCTGTATAATAATGCCCACTGGGTGGCAGCATAGCGTTTTTAGTTTCTTTAGCTTTGACTATGGGTTTCATAACTACTGGGGCTGTAATAATGTTTTTCTGATAATAATAGACATCTTTCATATGTTGAAAGTTTATTACATGCCAGACACAGGACTAAATGCTTTATGAACACTATCTTATTTAAAACTAAAAACAAAACAAAAGGGCATCCCCGGGTGGCGCAGCGGTTTGGCGCCTGCCTTTGGCCCAGGGCTCGATCCTGGAGACCGGGGATCGAATCCCACGTCGGGCTCCCGTTGCATGGAGCTTGCTTCTCCCTCTGCCTGTGTCTCTGCCTCTCTCTCTCTCTCTCTGTGTGTGCCTAGCATTAAAAAAAAAAAAAAAAAAAAAAACCCTAAAGAAAATCAATCTTATACTTGGTGACCTAAGTGTTTTTTTTTTATACTGAAACCCATTTTATCTTTTTTTAAAAAGATTTTATTTATTCATGAGAGACACACACACACACACACAGGCAGAGACACAGGCAGAGGGAGAAGCAAGCTCCATGCAACGGGAGCCCGATGTGGGATTCGATCCCCGGTCTCCAGGATCGAGCCCTGGGCCAAAGGCAGGCGCCAAACCGCTGGGCCACCCAGGCTGCCCCTGACCTAAGTGTTTTCATTAGCATTTTTGGAACTCGTAGCATTCTTAAACTTTCTAATTATAGCTCACATTAAGAAATACATTTTACATTCAGGTCAGTATAAGTGTGTATATATACCTGAAATACTGAATAAGGCAGACGAAGCAACTACTTTAGTATGAGCAATTTATGCTTTTTTCTATTTTATTTTTTTCTAGTCTATTTTTTTTAAGATTTAATTTTTTAATTTTTTATTCATGAGGCACACAGACAGAAAGAGAGGCAGAGATACAGGCAGAGGGAGAAGCAGGCTCCATCCCGGGACCTCAGGATCGGGCCCTGGGCTGAAGGCGGCGCTAAACCGCTGAGCCACCCAGGCTGCCCTTCTAGTCTATTTTTAAGTGATAAATGTCTTTGTTGAAGATAATATTCTTCTATTAGTCCTGGTAACAGTTGAATGAACACATTTTTTTTTTTTATTGGGAATAAGAATTCTTAATTCTTTATAATCAGTTCAAGCCTCCATCCATAAATCTCTCCACCTCTGTACTGTCTCCTGCTCTCGATTACTGAGAGGACTGAAGAACCTTACCTATTTGTCTGGTCCCCTCCAACCCATTACCCTAGGGCTCACCTCCTGTATCTTCACCTTCTCAAAATGTCACATAGCCTTTGGTTTCTAACAAGTAAACATGCCCAGATCTTTCCCATCTTTAAATAAAAGGCACTTTTTCTGTAAAAAAAAAAAAAAAAAAAAAAAAAAAGCCACTAGCAAAGTAAGACCATGAGAATGATTTCATGTGAGAATTGTTAGAATTTCCCCAAATACATTCCTTGGAACACATATTCCCCAGAATATTAGTTTGCAGTTTGAGTTATCTAAAAAGAAAAATGTTCCATGGTTAAGATAAACTTGAGAAATTGGGGTGGGTTAAACTTAAACAGGTTCTAACTATGCTAATGGTGCTGTTAATCTCTAAGATGGGAAGTTAGTATGCAGCATTTCCCAGATTTATTTGACAGTGGAACCTATTTTTAGAGCTCTGTTTTATGGACCTCATGCCCTCTAGACTTTGGAAAATGATCATGTAGATAATTAAGGAAAAATATTTTTGTTGTATGTATTTTGGGTGAGAATTTTTACTGTAATTTATTCATGCAATTTTCATAATTTATTCTGTTTGCTAATATGGATGTTACAAAAGTTATGTCAGGAAGCTGTTCAGCTTTCTTAGTTTTCTTATGATCCATGGAAACTCTCTGTTAATAAGAAAAGCCGGGATCCCTGGGTGGCGCAGCGGTTTGGCGCCTGCCTTTGGCCCAGGGCGCGATCCTGGAGACCCGGGATCGAATCCCACGTCGGGCTTCCGGTGCATGGAGCCTGCTTCTCCCTCTGCCTATGTCTCTGCCTCTCTCTCTTTCTCTCTCTGTGACTATCATAAATAAATAAAAAAAAAAAAAAAAAAAAAAAAAAAAAAAGAAAAGCCTTATGGAATTCTCTGGCACTGATTAATATAAACTACAACTTTTATTTTCAGTTTAAATTCAATAAGCAATAAATTTCCAGCTATATTAGAATCCCTCTTTTAGGATATTTTGGAAATTTACTCTTGTTTTTTCATATTTGGAAAAATTTGGAGTTTAGTATAATTAAAGATTTTAAGTGATTAAGAAATATTTAAAGGATTTTCTTAGATTTTATTTATAAGGTGGCCAAAATTAGTGTTTATGTATTTAATACAAAGATCTCTGTTATATTGCTTTAGATTAGTTGAATTTATAGTATTTTTAATAGCATATTTTATGTTTGGTTTCATATAATGACCTTATGGAGAGAATTTCCAATTCTTTCATTTCTTTCATATATTTCAGACTGTTCATTTTTAGAATTTAAGCATTACATTTCTAAAATTTATATATGGAATCCCTATTCTTTTTCTTAAAACAAGGAGCAATATGGCAAAGATTTTACTGCAAATAGAGAAAATTTTACTTATAGTAGTGTAAAATATTTTCTTTCAAGAAAAAGTGTTTTAATAATTATACATGATTTATAGTAATTTAAGATATTATTCATCAGGTATTCCCAAAGTGCATTTCCCTCTGGAGCTTAATAAACCTACAAAAGTGAATACTTAATGAAAAAAAACATTTATGGTAGCATTATAAATTGACATAATAAAGTGAAAAATTATGTGTAACAGACAGTAAGAATGGGGCAATAAATACAGTAATCACGTGATATGGGCAACAAGTACAGTTCAGGAAAGGAGAAATGGTATAAACTGGATTCACAAGAAAAGTTTCACAGAGGAGATGAAATGTGATCTGATTTTTGATTTGCATTTAAACAGAAAAGATAGAGGAAGGCATCCTCTGTGAGAGAGCAGAGGTGTGAAAGTATTAATTAGTTCAAGCTCCTTAACATGGAACAGAAGACCTAAAACCTGTGTGTTTCTCAAGCCTCATCTCTTCTTCCAGCCTTACATGTTAAACTATAATCTTAATCCGTTTTTAGTTCCTCATTTAAAATGATGATGTGTCCATCTGTGCCTTTGCTTATGCTGTTTTTCCCCTCTAAAATACCCTTACCGGGGGATCCCTGGGTGGCGCAGCGGTTTAGCACCTGCCTTTGGCCCCCGGCGTGATCCTGGAGACCCGGGATCGAATCCCACATGGGGCTCCTGATACATGGAGCCTGCTTCTCCCTCTGCCTATGTCTCTGCCTCTCTCTCTCTCTCTGTGTGACTATCATAAATAAAAAAATTAAAAAAAAAGTACCCTTACCTCATTTTTCATTTTGCTAACTTCTTAACTTTTAAGATTTTTAAGCCTTAGTCCAGAGGTCACCCAGGAAGTCTCACACCTTTTCAATTGTTTGATTTTTTTCCCTTGCTAGATTAGAAGCCCTTTCTTTCTACTATCATAGTGTTTTCTAAGGATCTCTACCATTGCACATGACCATATTGTATTATAATTATTTGCATATATCTGTATCTCCTTACTAGAGTTCTTCAGGACAAGGGCTCTGCATGTTTTGTTTGTTTATATTTCATTCATTCATTCATTCATTCATGAGAGTTATAGAGAGAGGCAGAGACCTAGTAGAGGGAGAAGCAGGCTCCCTATGGGGAGCCTGATTCAGAACTCTATCCCAGGACCCTGGGATAATGACCTGAGCCAAAGGCAGATGCTCAACCGCTGAGCCATCCAGGTGCCCCTATATTTTTGTTTTGTTTTAATAATTATATTTTGAATATAGAAGGGGTTCAATAAATGTTGAATGAATGAATGTTTTTCCTTTGTTTACATTAATATTTTCAGACTTCAAGATTCTCCTTAGGTTCTGATATTTTGAAATTCATTAAATAAGATCAGGTTTATGCCTAATCTTATAATGTCCTGTTCCTTTCTGGAACCTCAGTAGTCTTTGTATTTTGCCCCTTTCACTTTATTTTTCACTTTGCTTTCTAAGAAAGAAAGGAATGTTCTTCCCCCACCTAACTACAGCTAATCATTCATCATATTATTTCCCCTCTGCTCAACTGCTAGACATCACTCCTTCAGTTATCCCCTCTGTTTTCTCATTTAATTCCTTGTCTTTACTGACTTCTTTCTGTAAAGTGTAAAATGTTCCAATTTTCTCCTTCCCCTACCTTTACTTGATTACTTATGACCTTAAACTGTGTAATATCTAC